>NC_136410.1:32855733-34205733 GCF_051521515.1 Lactuca serriola
GAATCGAACAAGTCCACACTGATAACAATGTGGCCGACTTGTTCACAAAGCCTTTTAACAAAGCTCGTTTCGATGTGCTTGTGGGATTTCTGAAAATGATACGTTTTGAGGATTAAGTTTTTTTAATTTTCATTTTCTTTCATTTTTGGTTTTATTAGTCTATGTTTTGAATTTTTGTTAGGTTTGTTTAAATTTGCGCATTGTTTTGTTTCGTTTAATTTTCATTTTCTCAACCATGCACAAATTTAGGGGGAAAAATAAAATCCAAAAACAACAAAAATTACAAAAATCCAAAAATAGTGTCATTTCTGTTCAGCATTTTAAATTTTATTATTGACAACCTCGGTTGTAAGTACTGTGATGGGAAATGATATTAACAAGTGATAAAGGGCAACCTGAATCGGCGTAACGTACCTAAGTTGAATCGTCTACGCTCTGTACTCGATGTGCTGGTAGGCACGAAAGATTTTAAAATGGACTTGACTAGGAAAGTTGAACCTAATGAACTTAAGGACTCGACAAACTTTGACCTAGTTAGATCCATTTAATCTGATATCACGACGCTCGGATAGGTTGAGCAGGGAGATAAACATGAGAATCTACTCGTCACATTAATTGAACCCGTACTTGGAACTGTGGCTTAACTTTTCCTTGATGTGTGGATTCTGTCCTTAATTCCGGTTGGATGGGGCGACTGGTAAATTCCGATAAATTAGGTCTGTAGAAAATCGTTTTCTTTCTTTCTGTCTGTTAGCCATATGTTGTCTCCTTTGCGTGACTTCTAATCTGACCTGGTACACAACATATGCAACTCTATTTCTCTGCAGGATATATATATGTGTGTGAAATATATGTGTGAAATACTTCTCATCTGTTAGCCATATGCCGTCTCCTTTGCGCGACTTCTAATCCGACCAGGTACACAGCATATGCAACCTTCTTCTTCTCAACCCCTCTAAAGGAGTTAGCAATAGAATTCTGTATCTCTTCTCTCTCTGAATGGTTGTCTGCTCACCCGGTGTAAGGAGTACTCTGGAAGTTCTTGATAGCTGGGGCATATCAGGAAGCGGGAAACACGTTCCAGTACACTTAAAATTGAACTCATACAGATTTTCTGTAGATCTCGCTGCTCGATTTAGGTGGACAACAATATCCCTGGTTGTAGTCAATTAAATGGTCATAAGGTGAATTTATTTAAGATTTAGGAGTTATCATAATTACAGAAATTTACAATTAGGAATATGCCTGAATCATGTCATTGGTAAAAGGTCCAAAAATGTCACAAATCTTTCGTGCTTAAGTGGACCACAATACTGGCAATCGGTCAGACGAAGATGTGAAGATAAGGGTACCGACAAGTGGAAGAAGGCCATCCAATAACTTTGATCCAAGCATCACAAAAGAAGTTAAAATTTATTTTTATTTTTTTTTGGTGTGCAATTTCTTATTTTAATTTTGTTTTAATTTAATTTTTAAAATTTTTAATTTTATTTAATTTTATTTTTGTTCTAACTCAGTTTTATGTTAGTTTTATTTTTTATTATTATTTTTTTTGGTTTATTTTATTTTCGAAATTAAATTGATCCTCAAAAAGTTTTTTTTAATTTGGTGGAAGTTGGATATACTGGGTTGTTATCAGGTAAAAAGTAAGGAAAGGTGAAAAGTAAAAAGGAGGGAGTTCACTGCCGGAAACTCCTCATTCACGAGTTTCCGGCCGCAAACTCATAAACACTCTCAAATTGCTGAAGAAAAAAAATTCCGATTTTCCGAAAAACAAATACATCATCGTGAAGGTAACATCGTATAGATCTCAAATATATATTTTATTTCATAGTTCACCGCTCTATTGTGTGTCAAAAGTTAAAAAAACCGATTCGGGGAGTTTACGGTCGTAAGCATAGGCCGTAAACTCCAAAAGTTGACGATTTCGATTCAAGTTTATTTTATTGTGATGCTATTTGTCTTTGTGTTCACGAATATATACTTATCATTTGTTATCTCAAAGGAAATAGTCGGTTTTTGGCCATTTTCGGAGTAAATATTCATAAGCTGTAAACTCCCAGTTTACGGCCCATGAATTCGAGTTGTTACTGCCTTGGAATGTTTAAACAAATTCGGTGATAATTGCATATTGTTTTTTCGAAGTGATCTTTAGGCCGTAAACTAGAGTTTACGGCCCAAGAACAAAATTGTCAATAAATCACAGTTTTTTTATTAAAAAGGGGGAAGGGCAGTAATTATAAAATATTGATAGATAAATTTTATTTTGATCATATTTTTATTGTTATTATTTTTTTTGGGTCAAAATAAATTTTATTTTTGGTGTCGGTGTCTTACAACTGTATTTGAGTGCAGACAATGGCAAATCTCAAGTTTGCGGAAATGCATAATCTGGCAATCGTCCTTGCTGATCCACCGGTCATACATTCCGATATGCGATCAATGATTCACAGGCTGCGTGAATGTTGTGTTGCATCAGCATTAACAATCAACCCGGTGATATATCAGAACATTGTTCGTGAATTTTGGGCGACGAAGAGGACGCAAATGGATGATGATGGCAATTTCACGGTTGCGGCGAAGGTGCAAGGACGAGACATCGTGATCAATGAAAGCTTTGTTCGAGAGGCGTTGTTGATTGACGATCAACCTAACTATCCGACGGAGATTGGTATCGAAGATGTTCAGAGGATACTGCGACGGATAAGTTATGAGGGAACCTACCTGCCAACCTTGAAAAAGCTGCTCCATCCGTATTGGAGATTTCTAGCTCATGTGTTCGTGAGTTGCATATCGGGTAGAAGGTCTGGGGCTGATGAAATTTCTCAACGCACAACTGGTGCGTTGGTGTCTTTGGCTGCAGGAATTCATTTCAATTTCTCGAAGTTCATCCTAGAAGAATTCGTAATAAACATCCGAGCTTCTACGAGGGATACTTTTCTCCAATATCCTCGTTTCATTCAAATGTTTGTCGATATACAGTTTCTGGAGGTTAGAAAGGCGGGAGATACTTTGGATATGAAGTCTTTGGGTCCACACACTGTGGGACTCAGTGAACAAAACAGAAGAGGAAAAGTCATCTTCCGAGGGCGTTATCCATTGGAGAAATTTGGAAAGTTTACAGAATTAGATGAGACGCCAGTGTCATACGAATCGTCAGAACCGACTTCTTCTGAGAAAACATCTACTGAGGGATCGACTCCAGCAAACATAGTAATAGATGTGACTGAAGATGATGAAGATTCACCAACTCCGAAAGACCAAAGTGCTTCTAGTCATGAACACGAATCGAGTGAAAGACAAGATGAAAGGGAAATGGTTACCGGTGATGATATACATGACTCGTTTGAAGATCTTGATCTTACAGGATTTGATAATGATGATATCGCGGCTTCCTTAGCTAGTAGTGCCAATGTTGTGTCTAACGAGATTCTTGACACAATTTTTCAAAATGTCGATGATGTTGTTTTGCCGAAAACTGAGACGAGGAAGTCAAGCGAAACTCTTACTCCAACTTCTGAGCAGATGGTGTCAACTTCGATTCCAATGGAGATAGTTGTGGGATGTTCCCCTCCCGTGTCTATTTCTCCTACAACTGAACCATTTGTTAGTGTAATTCCTCTACAAGCTGACCAACCTCAATCAAAGAGGAGAAGACTTGACGCAAGACAATCCGAGCTAATTACTAGTTTGGTCAGTGGTCTTCCTACACCGCCAATTGCTACTGCTACTACACGACTTTCTGCAACAAAGATGTTCACAACTGGACCTAGTTCAGTTTTTGATGTTGGCGACACCTCAGCTCCGCCCGGCTTTCCAGTTCCAAGATTCAATAGGGCTGCTGCTTCTGAGAGGCTGGCTTTGCACATGGCAGAAGAACAGCTTCGTTCGCCCAGTCCTCAAGGAAAGAGCATTTCTATAAACGAGGGGGGTGCTCCGGATGATGATCCATCTCTTGCTAGTTTACAAAAGGAGATCTCTGTGCTAAGCCAGAAGAATATTGAACTTGATATTCAAGTAGCTGAACTTCATGCTTAGGATATTGAACTTCGTACTCAAGTGTCTAAGCTTCAGTCAGATAGAACTTATCTTGGTGGACAGCTGGCAAAAGTTAAAAGAGATAAGAAAGTGAAAAGTAAGCAGATTTCTGATCTTCAAGAACATTTCAATCTGCTAACTTCGAGCTACTTTGAATAGAAAAAGAAATTGGAGGATGATTTTGGTGAGAAGTATAAAACAAACGTAGAAGAACAAAGAATAAATCTACACGTGCAAGCATATCCAGTAGATGTGCCAACTGGTCAATCTTCTGGCTCTGCTGAACATATTGCAGTTGTTCCTCCTATGGCTCCTCATATTCAAGAGATAATACGGAAAAATCAAGAAGATGATACTGAAAAGGGGCAGTTGTTATTCAAGAAAAATGCTACTCAGGGTACTTCGAAGGGAGGACCTTTGATCATTGTGACTGACCTTGAACTTGTTCGATTCAGAGATACTTTCGGGGATCGATCGGGTGTTGCTGCTTGGGGATTTCACGATCCTCTTCGACTTTGGATTATCATTCGCAAGAGTGGTAACTCAGAGCTGTATAAAGACATTTGTGCCTTTAGTTCATTGACGAGAATTGATCTTACGGAGCTATCACAAGCTCCTTTTATCAATCTATTAAATAATCCTCAAGTTTCGCAGTTCAAATTCTTTTTGGATGAGCAAGTCAATAAGGGTTTTCCAACGATGCCAACTGCCGAGTCAGTTATTCTGGAACATCCAGATGTGTTTGAAGCTTCTTCTGATAAACCTCTGCAGGTGGTTATGTGGCCACCCACGACTCAAGTGAAACAATTTCCCATTGTTCAAGGTTATCAAGATGGATCGCTCGGTTCTATGGAGTGCTGGGTTTATGATGAGAGTACTTGTGGTGCAGTCATTAAGATCAGGAATGGGTGCATACGGTTGTATGATCGAAGAGACCTGTTGCAGTTCAGGAAGTGGGATATTCATTACCTAAGCAATTTTCAGATCAAAGCGGTTGAAGATACCTATGAGGAGGGAGCCAAGGCGTATACCAGGATGGTTGCAGAGATCTTGAGCAAGCAGATGTGGAATGGCGCAATGGGCCAAATGGATGTCATGCTGGTAAAGAAAGGAATGGGGTCGAGCTAGTCCAAACCAAGGGGGAGATTGAAAGAACCTGTATAGTGGTTTGGTCTAGGCATAGTAGTTGGTAGTAATGGATGTATAGAAAGATTGTCTTTTGTCATGAGTTTACGGTCAAGATGTGTTTACGACCGTAAACTCCTTACGACCGTAAACACTTTACGATTGTAAGTCGAGTCTTTAAATAGGGCGTTGTGTCAGACTTTGTTTGTTGTTGATGCTTTCGTATTCTCCCAAGTTGTATCAGACGTTTTATAGCTTTGAAGCGTATGCAAGCTTGGTTTTTGTTCTATATTTGCTTATTAATTCGTGTTTGCATCTGTGATTCTCTTTGATCATTGGTAGATCTGTTTTTCGGGACTTTACACTCTCTCTCACTCTCACACACACTCTCTCTCTCACACTCTCTCTCTCTAGTATGCTGAATTACTCAGGAGTCTGTTCATTCATGTGTCTATACTATTATTATAATACTTTAAACGGAATGTGACGCACTATTTCCCGATGCGACGCTTCACAACGCCATCTCCGTGTAACCAGAGTCTCCTGGAGGGAGAGCGGACATCATGTGTATAGATCTATACGGGACAGACACTCCCGCATCCTGACTACTAGCTACAGTCCGAGCCGATAAGGCCCACGGGTGACATAATGTTACTAACACTACACGTGACCTGTAGGGTCATCAAGGATTCGATCGTTAGTCAGGATGGTTACATACGAGTTCACATTCAACCCTTTTATATCCCTTTAGACTGAGCCATGCGCATTGTTCATTCGATACCCTCCTAGAGTCTATGTTTTATTCACTTTTAGACTTTGCGAGGCGTCTCGCCTGGAGTCTATGTTTTATTTACTTTTAGACTTTGCGAGGCGTCCCGCCCGGAGTCTATGTTTTATTTACTTTTAGGCTTTGCGAGACGTCCCGCCTGGAGTCTATGTTTTATCTACTTTTAACCAACAGCATTACTGCTGAGGTATAATATTATTTTCCCTTATTACTTTTACTTGTGATTTTTCTCACAATTCCTTTAAAAGTAAAAACTATATTTTGATAATGATAGTATTTTTGGGAAATTATTCCTTAAAACATAAAACTGTCAGGTCTTGGTAAAAGACTGCTTTTGATAAAGATACTCCTTGGTTTAAACATAAAACGATTGGGTCTTGGTAGAAGACTGCTTTTAAATTAGAAAATATAGGATTTTCCGGAAAGAATTCTAACACTCTGTAGATTCTAAACCACCACTTTTTCTGAGTTTATTTTGAGGAAAAACATGTATTTATACCAATGTCATTAAATACTTATGAACTCACCAACATTTAAAAATGCTGATACTCGCTTTCAAAATAATTTGTATTCTCAGGTCATCGGTAGATAGGTACACTTCGAGTGATTCTGCGAAGACAGCCTTGTGCCGAGCTGCACTTTATGTTAATCTCTGTATTTTACACTTGATGTTGTTGCTAAATGTAACCTATGTAAAATTATTACTATTAATGCAATGATTGTTGTACTTTGATTACTATACTGCATATGTTGTGATACTTGACATGACGTCCTCCACCCCAGAACGTTTCCGTCGTTCCGGTTTTGGGGTGTGACATAGAACCTCTTTAGAAGAGGTTGGACGAAAATATATACGAAGGCCCTAGAATTTTCATCCAAGGGATCTTGGATGGGAGTTTATGGGCTGCTTAGTTCTTAAGCTAAGGAATTAGGGTTTCCTCCTAAAACTCTAGTTTTAGCTCTAAGCTACCTCACTATATAAGGAGCCTTACCCCTTCTCATTTTTGGAAACTCGACTCCTTAGAGGAATAAACAAAATTCTCAAGCCTTCTCTCCTCTCTCATCCTCTTGCTAGCGTTGGATGTGAACCATTAGAGGCGTGACACTTGTGACACTTGCTCTCAAAGTTTAAGAAGGCTATGAATTCATTGTTATTGCAATTTAATAATTAAGGTATGTATTCTAACCCTAGTTATATGAATTTAGAAAATATATATACATCCCAGGGTTTTCCATTTGATGTTTAATAGTTGTATGTTCAATTAGAGAAAACATAGATCCAAGATTTTAGGGTTGCATGCACACATAGGAATTGTTTGTTATGCTCAAAACCCATCAGTGGTATCAGAGCATTGGCTTGTTTTCTATTGAATATGATTGCAAATTGTTTTTAATTTGATCAATTAGGGTTTATGGCAATTAAACCCTTTTTGGGACTTAGGATTTTCGATTCTATGGTTTTTGAACCCTAGATTTCGAAACTTTTGGAAAGGATCTTATCCCTTTCCTTGTCCCTCAAATTTCGAATTAAGGCATCCTTAACCCTCAAGGATTTTGAAATATGTCAAGGATTGAAATCCTTTCCTTCCTCCTCAATATTTGCCAAATTTCGAAAATTAGGGTTTCTTGGTAAGGTTTCTTATATTTGGTAATTATCTTCTTATTTGATTAAATAGATAATTATAAAATTTGCATTATCCATCCCATGATTTTCGAAAATTAGGGGGAGAGGATTAGGTTAAATTATTTGAGTAATTCAATTGGATAATCCTCAATTGGTTTAATAAATTAATTAAAAGATTAATTAATAGATAATTATTAAATCATTTTTTAATTTTTAAATTTAAATAAAATTATTTTAATTTCAAAATTTAAATTTAAAATTTAAAAACCTTATTATTTTGAAAGGTTTAAAATACATCTTATGGATTTTATTATTAATTTAATTAAGTGATTAATTAAAAGATAATCACTAAATCCATAAAATGGTTTAAATTTAAATTTATTAAAAGATTATACCATTGAAATTTTAAAATGTATTAAAATACACCTTATACTATATGTAAAATTAAGTGTTTAATATTTAATATATGTATAAGACTACGTCAGTCAAACCGCTACTCATTCACGAAACCGATCTATAAGCGAGTTTAAGGAAGCGGCCTATAAAATGACTGTCATTGGGTATCCACTGTTACCCACCTCTACCTTGATTGGTGGAGGTTCGTTAGCCGAATGGGTTTGATAGGACATAACCTCATTAAGAGTATCACGATGAAAAGTAACTAAACTATTTTCTAAAATCCCACTCTTAGTTACTTTAGGAAAAATGTGAATTTGATGCTAATCCATGAAATTGCACATTACACTTTATATGTCGTTAGGCTAACCGACACACTAATATAGGACTAATAAAGGGTGGTAATGGGAGTCTCGAAAATTATTGTTGATTAATGGAGCGTGTGTGGTTGACCAACACATTAAAAGGAGCTGATAAATGACATCGAGAGTACCAAGCTAATTTGCATGGTTATTCATATCTCGTTTGTGATCTTCGGCATCTCAGTCACAAAGTGAGAGCATAATCGAGATTAAACATGCCATTGATTAGATTCAATGAATCTCAAATGATCTAGGAGTTTCATGAGATTGAAATTGGTAAATGTCTTACCTACCTAAAATATATTCGAATTTGATTATGGCATCCTTCGTCAAAGTTCGAAATGAAAATATGGATCCTAGCCTTAATTTAAATTTGTGGGTTAGTAATTAATGATTAAAATCAACTAACTTGAATTCTCTTTTCTCCTATTGTAGATGTCAAGTTCAGCAACAATGGCCTTCCTCGTTTTTCTAGAAATGTTTTTCCTCTATTTGAAGATGATCTTCCACATGTTGATCAAGATGAAAGAATGCTCCCTTTTTCGAGCAATGGTGGAAATCGAGATCATGCTTCTTCAACTCTTCCTCTTCTTCCTCTTCCAGTTTCTCTCCCCAATTCTTGTTTCTTTCAAGCTGAAAAATACGAAGTCACTCAAGCCATGTTGGCATGTAAACAACAAGATGGAAAGTCTGTGTGTGCGCATGTTTTGAAAATGAAATCGCACATTGACAGTTTGGGGATGTTGGGTGTCGTTTTCCCGAGGGATCTGGCCATTGACTTGGTTCTACTTTCGCTTCCTGATTCATATAGTCAATTCATTAAAGACTACTATGTGAGGGACCACAACGTGACCCTAATTAATCTAACATATATGTTGATTGTTGCTGAAGCAGAAATGATTAAAAGCACAAGTCAAGCAAAAGTGTTTGAAGGATCTATCTCCAAAATTTCCATGGACATTGATAATGGAAACAATGGTAGTACAGAAAACGTTTCTCTTCCTAATGGAACAGGATTGGCCAAGGTCAAACAATTTGACCATATGGTAAAGAGAAAGTCTAGTTCTGAGATAGCCCATTTGCTATTCTTGAAAGGTTCATATGTTTCTATTACCAATTAAAGGGGTATTGGATGCGAAGCTGCCCATGCTACCTAAAAGATCTTAAATATAGTAAAGTTAAGTCGTGTAAATCTACTTCAGGTACATCCACTATCTAACTCCATTATTTTATTAAGTTCTTATTCATAGATTCTTAATACATGATGTGATAGTCACATTTTGATGTTTTGCAAGATCTAAGAGAAAGAAGGAAGCTTAAGAAGAGTAAGTTGAATCTGATCGTAAGAGATGGATTTCGATCGCATGGTTCGATGATCAGATTTTGGAAGCTACTGCTTAGGAGTTATGATAATTTAATAGACTGCTTAGGAAATGTCTAAAAGCATTGTTTTCATATTTTTGCATTGTAAGGATAATTTTATTCTGCTTATTATCAATAAAAGTGAATTTTGATTTACTTTATATTTACTTGCAATGACATTTATGAAAATTGGTGGTTATATTTCTATTATTAGCAATGTTAAAAGTGGATTTGATTCTTAATTGTGTTGTTTGTGGAAATGTCATAATCAACCAAGTGCAAAAGAATTCTCATCACCCAAGTTTCAATTAGATAGAAACTTGGAGTCATACAATTCGAATTGTGTGATGTACGAGAATCTTTATCTTTGGAAAATTATGATTAATTCGTTGATCACATGTTTATGTGAGTCAAAGTGAAGGACTGCTAGATCTAGTACATATTGATATGGACTCTTGGGATCCACCACAAAGGACGATAACTCTATTCGTCATGGTTTACCGACGTTTCTGTAAACAAGGTTGTGTTTATAAGATTAAACATAATTCTAACACTTTGAAAAGTTTCAAAGAGTAGCAGAACGAATAAAAGGAATCTATTAGGCAGAAAGATAAAGGTTCTCCAATCTGAAAAGAAAAGAGAGTATTTTAGTATCGTGTTTATGATCATCTTAATAATTGTGGAACCATGTCACAAATTGATCCTTAAAGAACATCTTAGTGCAATTGTTTGACTAAGAAAAGGAATCAGATATTGTTGAAATGGTTCAATCAAGAGATGAGTCATACTTCGTATCCAGTTAAAATTTTAGAATCATGCTCAAGTGACTATAAATCGTATCTTGAAGCTTGTTTCGTACTAATTAGGTTTATAACACCTAATGAAATGTGGAGTAATAATGTTTTCTTACTCTAGCACATTGGAATTGGAATTTGTGATGTTTTGGTTAAAACAAAGGATACACTAAGACCAATTTTGTGAAGTGTTTTCTTGTTGAGAATCCACTATGACTTTTGAATATTTGTTTAAGCTTGTCGAGGAATGTTCCTTAAAAGAAAAACTTATATGTCAAGAAGTTAGTGGGAGTCTTATTGATTTTGAAGAGTCTCAGGAGTCAACCTAGAATAAACCTTTTAGTTATCACTAGCACATGACCTGAGGTTGATAACCTATTGTGTTAAGTTGACACATTCTTGTTTTTGTGCATCTTCTAGTTGAGTTGATAATGCTTATGAGTTCTATGGCTCTCATTTGACTGCAAAAGGAAGAGCACATTGGTCAATGAATGTACATTAATCAAAATGGGCGGACTGTTTAAACAACATGGAAACACTGGTAGGCCCTTATGCTGCCAGATGACAAGAAATTAAGAATAAGTAAAGTTTAGTCCATGAAAGATAAACTTGAATTTGTCAGTGAATGTACATTGATCAATATGGGTGAACTGCTTAAACAACATGGAAACACTAGTAGGCCCATGTTCTGCCAGATGGCAAGAAATTAAGAATAAATAAAGTTCAGTCCATGAAAGATAAATTTGAATTTGTCATAAACCTTTTCTTATGATTGTAGGTTGAAAGTGATAGATTGACATGAACACATACACCATAAAATCTAGTTGGAAAAAGGTTTCGCTCTAATTAATGAAAATGATTATGAGGAAATACTTTCGCTGGTAGATTTTAAAGATTTGATAAATATCATTTTGGTTAGTGGTTGTGTTAATTGCGTTCTCAAATTCACAATATGATTATGACATCCCTTTTCATAGTTCGAATTATGAGAAATGGCAAGAAATAGTATGAAGGTTCAGGATTTATAACTATAAGTTCTGAAAGGGTTTAAACACACACATATGCTATCTAATGAAGGTGTATAAGCTTGAAAAGTCTAGATGAAGACTCATCGAAGCATCACATATCAGAAATCTGCACTTTAGTAAGAAAGTCAAAAAGTATTGGTTTCTTGAAGTCCTGTTGATTCCTTGGTACATGTCAAAGCTAATGGGAATATACTTGTTATGATGATTGTTACAAGTTGGCAATATTATTTGTAGGAAACAAAGTCTAGAAATTTATAAATTGAAAAGTTTGGAAATTGTTTAGCTATAGTAAGGCTCAAGGGAGAGGGCACTCATACTTCATTTCAAATCTAAAAGTTTAGATTGAAGTTTAATAAAACTTAGTCTTGGACATATATGAATACCGTGTTGAAATGGTTCATCATAGGAAATTCAATATGTGGAAATATTATAGCAATAGACTGATAAGAAATCATATCTCTATGTAAGACATTATGTGTCGAGTCCCATATGCTTTGTATATAGGATCGATCACATATGCTATAATATTCACTTGTTATTATTTTTCCAAATGCTATACATGTTGAGAAGGAAAAAGGACTAGAAAATGGTGTGACTAAAGTTGTTAAACAACTGTCAAGGACACTCTGAGGTTTACTGAAGATTGGATGCTTTTGGACAGTTGGAAGTACAGTATTAATTTGGACGGGCATATTGACATAATTCTGAATGGAGGTGACTCTTGTTCAAAATTGATTGTCATATGGGAATATGGAAATGTTTCCATAGTGGAAGTTGTTAATTAAATCTACATGTGAGTTAGGGACTTTATTGCAAGGAAGGTGTTCAAGGAGTGTATCTTGAATTTGAGACTTAGGTATCATGGAATTGTTTTAAGTAACAAAGTTTCAATGGAACATTTTGTAATATCGTTGGCGAAGTCTTTGTGAGTTATAAGCCCTGGCATCACAAAAGGATATTGCATGTAAGGTTGAACTATATCACATTTAGTAATAACAAATTGTGAAATGAGCATCATTAAAATAATATCCGATCGATCTGTTCACGAAGGAAGGACCATAGAGAGACATAGTATGCATGTTTTTAACATGGCACGAATGATGTTTAATCCAAGTGTTTAGTTTATTACTCGAAATAATTAATATGATGATTAAATAATAAGGGTTTTATTTATATTTAGTAGTTTTGAGACCATAGTTAAATAGGTTATTATTGTGTTTCACTTCACATGTTTTACTTCCCGAATAATTGGATTATTCAAACATCCACAGTCGGTCGTACTTTTGGAAGTAAGTAGCGAATTAAGATTGTCATGAATTGAATTTTATATTGTCTAAGGGTTTAGACATAGCAATAGTTTTGCTGCAATGTTCATGAGTACTTGAAAATGGGGATTTGCAGTATTAAATAAACCCACGCTCAGAGAATTATTTCATGGATTATATCACGAGTAATTTTGAGACGATAATATCTTATATTCTTGAAACGGAGATATATGAGTTGTTGTTTATAAGTCAGTTGTGCACTGATAATGCGTAAACACATTAGTAACTTGATGCTATAAAATGTATGTTGTATGTGATTTGATGAGTGAATAGTGCAAGCATATAAGTCGAAGTTTATCCGTTCCTTTTTCCCTAATGGGAAAAGTGATATATGTGGACTCCTTGATGATTTGATGTCGACATCTAAAGCGCTTGGCCAAGCTTGGACTGAATTGATGTGTTCAATTGGTAGTCTGAATTAGTCGTCAAATCAAAAATTAGGAAAAAAAAATTGGACAATGAGATTGATTATAATCCATGTCTCATGTCTATAAGATATCTTGTAGAATGGAGGAATATATGATTACTTATCTTAGGACATGTAACTGACTCGGTCAGAGTTTGACAACGTTTTTGAGAGTTACAATTTGTTAATCAGTTTTTGAAGTTATACTAGCAAATATAGTTATTAGACTTATTCAAGTGGGAGACTATTGAATTAGGTGTCTAAGCGACTAAGCCCATAACTATAATTAGTATATACTTAAATTGATAATATCACAATCCTTTTGGGTTGCTCTCAAAACTAGCAACTAGACAGGATGCCTTTTGGAGAGAGATGTTGAATTTATTATTTGATTAATAAATTGAAATAAATGATATATTAATGTATTATGAAAATGATATATTAATTAGAAATCATATTATTTAACTAATAATTAATCAAAAATTAATTGGAATTAATTTTAGGATTAATTATATTAATTAAAAGTGCATCGGTTGTTTGACAATTTATTGATAGTTGAGGAATTGAGCTCTAGAACCTCCTTAGAAGAGGTTGGACGAAAATCTCTAGGAAGGCCCTAGAATTTTCGTCCAAGGGCTCTTGGATGGGAGTTTATGGATTCTTGGTCCTTAAGCTAAGGAATTAGGGTTTCCTCCTAAAACCCTAGCTTTGGCTGTAAGCTACCTTACTATATAAGGAGCCTTACCCCTTCTCATTTTCGAACACTTGACTCCTTAGAGGAATAGCCGAAATTCTCAAGTCTTCTCTCCTCTTTTTCCTCTCTCATCCTCTTGCTAGTGTTGGATGTGAACCATTAGAGGTGTGACACTTGTAACGCTTGCTCTTAAAGTTCAAGAAGGCTAGGAATTCATTGTTATTGCAGTATAATAATTAAGGTATGTATTCTAACCCTAGTTATATGAATTTCGAAAATAGCATATACCTCCTAGGGTTTTCCATTTGATGTTTAATAGTTGTATGTTCAATTAGAGAAAACATGGATCCAAGATTTTAGGGTTGCATGCACACATAAGAATTGTTTGTTATGCTTAAACCCCATCAGGTAGCCCATGACATTTGCTTGTAAGACCATAGGCTAGTCCATGACATTGTAGGGAAATACCATGGAGGTAGCCATGGAAAGATGTAAGACTATGATTTAGCCAATAGCATTCACCTGGGATTGGAGCAGACCCGTTAGTTCATGTTGATGGGTTTTGGTCCTAAGAACATCCTATGTGCTCATACAAACCCTAATGCTTGGATCTAGGTTTCTCTATTGTACATGCAAATTATCCAAGACTATAAACCCTAATTCTAGCATTCAGGTAATCATATTAACATATGAATAGGTTTATAATATTACCTTGATTGTTATGTAGCAATAACAATCCCAAAACTCCTTGTATTGACTTTGGAAGGCTTAGAGTCACAAGTGTCACTCCTCTAATGGTTCACAAACACCATAAGCAAGAGGATGAAGAGGAGAGAGGATGGAGGCTGCCCAAAAACGTGTGAAACCCTAGAAGGTTGCTTGTCCACGTTTTTGGTCCTTAAGGGGTCTATATATAGTGAGACAATTAGGGTTATCTAACAAGGAAACCCTAATTTGGTTGCTTAAGCCCTAAGCAACCCATGGAGCCCTTTCCTTAAGGCCTTGGACGATTTCATATGGGCTTCCCCATAGAATTCGTCCACCTTATAATAAAAGGCAATCCATGGCCCAAATTGCAATTATCTTATAATTACAATTCCAGTCCCTTAAGTTTAATTAATCTCTTTTAGTCACAAAACTAATTACCAATTAATTATTGACTAATATTAATTAAACAATATGATTTCTCCCTTAAGTTTAATTAATCTCTTTTAGTCACAAAACTAATTACCAATTAATTATTGACTAATATTAATTAAACAATATGATTTCTCCTTTAATATATTATTCTCATAATATATTAATGAATCATATTTAATCCTTTCTCTCCATAATTCATCCTATCAAGTCGCTTTGGTTAAGGCAACCCAAAAGGACCATGCACCATCGGGTCAAGTACATACCAAAATAGTTATGTACTTAGACACTAATCCAACAGTCTCCCACTTGGATAAGTCTAATAACTATTATGCGTATGACTTCAGATCCTGATCTGCAATCGTAGCTTTCCAAAGCCGCTGTCTACTCTGATCATATCAGATACGCGTGTCCTTAGATAAGGGATCATATATATTCCTCCATTCTAGATATCGTATGAGACATGATTTCAAATCATTCTCTTTGTACTATATCTCGATTCCCGATTTATGACGACCGACTAATTGAACAAATCAAATTAGCCCTAGCCCGGCCGAGCATTTACGTTTGTCATCACTAAATCATCGAGGGGCCCAAAGATATCGCTTTTATCCTACTTTGGATAAAAGGAACGGATAAACTTTGATACAATGCTTGCTTGCACTTACTCACCGAATCACACACAACAATATGTTTTATAACACCAAGTTACTAGTGCGTTTACATATTATCAATGTGCAACCGATTCGCAAGATACAACTCACACATCTTGGTTTCAAGAATATAAGATGTTATCGTCTCACCAATCACTCGTGATGCAATTCATGGAGTGATCCAAGTGAGCGTGGGTTTAATCCAATGCTCAAATTCATATTCATAAGCACTCATGAACGTTGCAACAAACATTTGCTTATGTCTAATACTCTTTTAGACAATCCACACACCAATTCACGACAGTCTTCATTCATATCTACTTCCAACATATGAACAACTGTGGCCCGTTCGAATAATTCGATTATTCTTAATAAATTCAATTATTCTGGATGTCAAAACATGCAAATGTGAAACACAAGAACAATACTAATCCCATATGGCCTCAAACCTTTGAGTATAAATAAAACTCCTTTTATTTATCACCATATTGATTACTCATTATTTGTCGTTTCGGGTAATCAACTTCTTACTTGAATTATTACACTTGTCCCATGCTCTTAGCATGCACACAATGTTTACCTATGGTTCTTACTTTTTTGAAATAGATCAAATTGAACACATTTCCAATCATTCTCATTTCACAACTCCAAATCCTTTTTCATAAGTGTGAGAATATCAAATTCTTGTTACTAATAAAATATGCTAGATTCTAACATTCTATGCAATGATCCTTTCGTAATGTCACTACACCAAAGTCACAAAGACTATTGCCAATGATATTACAAAGTCCTCTATCGGACATTGTTACAAGACAATTCCTTAGATATGATGTCTCTCACTCAAAGTACATTCCTTTGAACATCCATTTGCATAAAAGTTTCTAATCTAGACATAGGTTTTCAATATTCAATTCCCAATATGGACACGCTTCCATATTTTCCATATGACAACTCATTCTTAATAGAATCTTATCTATTCGTAATGATGTCGATATGGTCCATCCAATATGAAACATTTCCACAATTTCTATATGACAACTCATTCATAATAGAATCTTTTCTATTCATAATAATGTCGATATGGTCCATCCAATACCATGCTTCCAACTACTCACAAGCGACCAATCCTCGTCAAACTTTGGATTGTCCTTTGATAGTTGTTTAATTATTTTAGTCAAAACCAATTCTAGTTCCTTTTCCCTCTAAATGCGCTCGACATTTGGAAAATTTTAGAATGGTCAAACATTAAAGCATTTGCAATCGATCCTATACCCGAAGCGTATGGGACACGACGCATAATGTTTTATTTGCTATGTTCTCAAAATTCGAATTGTGAAGAGGAATGCCGTAATCATAATCAAAATTTTAAGAACACACTATGTACCTTTGACTAAATATATTAACATTCCACAACCTAAGCCTTTAGATTTGAAATGAAGCATGATATTCTCTCCCTTAATTATAGCAAAACAACCTTTTAACTCTTACAACTTTGCAAAGTATGACTCTTGTTTTCTATAATTAATATTGCTAACTTGCAATACGTGCCTTAATAATCATACAATCATAACATTTATGCTCCCACTATCATGATGATTATTATAAACATAACACTTATGCTCCCACTAGCTTTGACATGTATTTAGAAACAGCTTAACTTTCAGAAAAACAATGCTTATTGAATTTCTTAAGTTCATGTTTCAAATACTTAGTGCTTTGATAATATTTTATCAAGGCTTCTTGAGCTTATACACCTTTGCCTTAGATAGTTCATATGTGTGTGTCTAAACAATTGCCAAACCTCACAATTCAACTTATGGAAAGGGATACCGTAACCATAATCGAATTCGAGAATGCAAATTTACAATCACTATCTTCTTAAAATCTTTCTTAGTGAAAGCATTTCCTTACAATCATTTTCATGAAGGAGAAAATCTTATGACACTTAGATTTAAACGGTGTATTTGTTCCTATCCATGTGAATTTGTCAAAACCAAAGTTTACGACAAATTCAAACTCATATGGATCGAACTTTCTTGATCTCGATTTCTTGCCTTTATGGTAGCACAGCTGCCCACCATGTCTTCCAAGTAGTTAAGCAACTCACCTTTTCTTATCAATGTACTTTCCATTGATCAAGGTCCTTTCCTTTTATGTATTCAAATGAGAACTTATAGGACTCACATGCATAATTAACTCAATTGGAACGACGCAGAAACAAAATAATGTCAACACGATATGTTGTAAACCTCAACTCGTGTGCTAGTGATGATCGATAAGGTTTATTTGATTTGTTCTTGAAACCTTTCAAGACCATTAAGACTCCCACTGACTCCTTGACATATAATATTCTCTTGTCAAAACATTTCTTGACAAACAAATATTCAAGAGTTAGTGTAGCTTTTATCAAAACTCTTCGTAAATTGGTCCTAGTTGGTCTTTGTCTTATCCAAGACATCACAACTTTCCACATTTGATGAATGTTATAAACCTTCTTAATACTTATCCACTCAATGTCACAATCTTAACTTTAAGACTTGTTTTGGAACGAAGTATGATTGACTTCTTGATTTAACCATTTCTTCAATTCTTGATTCCTCTTCTTATACATACAATTGTACTAAGACTCACTTAGAGGATCAATTGAGATATGCTTCTTAATCATTAAGTCCTATCATAAAGCATAAAAGCTACTCTCCCTTCTTCTTAGAATGGAGAAACTTTTATCTTTCTGCCTACTTGATTCTTCTTATTCGTTTTGCTATTGATTTAAACTTTTTCAAACAATTCAGAATTATACTTAATCTTATAAGTATAATCATATTTACTAAACCTTTAGTAAATCATAACGAATATCTTTGTTACTCTTATGGTGGACTTGATCAACACACAACTTTGTGTACTCGATCTCCTAGTCCTTCACTTGACACCTTGTCAATGAATTAGTCTAATTTTCAAATATGAAATTTCTCATTCATCGTGCAACCAAGTTGCATGATTCCAAGTTTCTGTCCAATTGAAACTTGGGCGATGAGAAACTCTCCCTATTTGGTAAATTCTCGACTTTCCATAAATAACATAAATAAGAACCAAATCCATTATTGCTAATAATAGAAACATTCAAACATCAATTTTTAATATACGCCATTGCAAGGATAAATAAATAATATAAAATCAAAATTTATTTTATTGTGAAATTTTTTTTCCTTACAATGCAATTCATTGAAAAACTATGCTAATACATCTTTCTTAGCAATCTAATTCTAAATCTAAGTAGTAGCTCAAGAATCTAATCTTCGAGAAATGCGATCAAAATCCATTCCTTCACGGTTAGATTCTGCTCACTTCTTCCCTCAAGTTCCTTTCTTTTCTTCGATCCTACAAAACATCAATTGTAATCTTATCACATTATGTATTAAGAATCTAGAATAGAAGCTTAAAAGAGTTAGTTAATGAATTTACCTATATTAGAGCCATACGTTTCGACTCTCCCATCTCTTAGATCTCTTAGGTAAATGGGGCAGCTTCATCTCCAATGCCTTTTCTCTTGGCAATAAAAGCAAATTAACTCTTTTGGAACATGACATGGAACTACTTCAGACATTGCCTTTCTCTTATGATCAAACTTTTCGATCATAGCATGTCTTTCGTTGACATTGTCTATATCCATAGAGGATTTTGAAGGCAGATTCACCAATCAACTTTGCTTTTCTATTGCGCCAAACCATTGCTGATTCAGCAGCAATAAGCATATAGGTGAGATCTATAAGGGTCACGTCGCGGTTCATCATATAGTACTCTCTTACGAACTCACTATATGAGTTAGGAAGTGACTGAAGAACCCAATCAACAGCCATTTCCTTACAGACAACGGATCCCAACATTCTTAACTTATCAATGTGTGACTTCATCCCTAGGACGTGTGCACACACCGACTTTCCTTCTTTATGTTTACTTGCCAAAAGGGCTTGAGTGATCTTGAACTTTTCAAGCCTTCGAACTTGTGGGTTAGGGAGAATAATTGGAGGAGGAGGAGGAAGTGAAGTATGATCTCTTGTTCCTTGATCGAATCGTGGAATATCATCTTCATGTAGAATGCTTGTTCCACGGGATTTGAGAAGACCATAGTTGTCGAACTTTGACAT
Organism: Lactuca serriola; assembly: GCF_051521515.1. Lineage (NCBI taxonomy): Eukaryota > Viridiplantae > Streptophyta > Magnoliopsida > Asterales > Asteraceae > Lactuca > Lactuca serriola. Next base: position 32,875,610 of record NC_136410.1, read on the forward strand.
CTACAAAACGGGAGAAAAACAAATTCAAGTTAGTTGATAGATTGAGTCCTTAGTAAATCACCCAAATGAAATACTAAGGCTAGGACCCAACACAATATTCCACAACTCGGGAGAGGAATGCCGTAACCCTAATTGCAGAACATTTGAAGGTAAGTGAATGACGATTCACTAATTTTCCACCACGAAAACGAAAAAGAAATTTAAGTTTTAAATATATGAAAACTCCTAGATCCTTTGAGATTCATTGAACTTTCAATGGCATGTTTAAATCTCGATATGCCCCTCTTGTTTGTGATTGGGATACCGAGGATCACAAAGCGGGTGTGAATAACCATGCAAACTGACATGGTGCCCTCACATGTTACATTCATCTATTCGATGTGCCGGTAAACCACACATGCTCCACCGAACTATGACAAACATTGAGTCACCCTTTGCTACCTTTGCTTAGAACCAATTAGTGTGCCAGTAAACCACACACGCTCCACTAACGTCTTCGCAAGGGCACAAAGTGTAATTTCATGGAATTGCATCAATTCACTTTTGCCTAAGTAACTAAGATTGGGAATTTTATGAAAACATTTAGTTACTTTAATAATTCATTATACTTATAATGGAAGGTTTCATCCTATCCTACCCGTTCGGCTAACGACCCTCCACTAGTCAAGAGTGCGGTGGGTAAGAGTGGATACCCATTCAATCGCTTATAGACCAGCTTCGTGAATGAGGCCTACTAACGGTAAGACTGACTTTTACTCATACATATATATAATGTTAGACTTTTAATGTTATATATATAGTATAGGGTGTATTTTACACTTTTAAAATACTAGGTGGTTTAATTTAACAATTATACTTTTAATTCAATTAAATTGTTAACCTAAACTTTTATGGATTTATTAAACCTCTTTTAATTATACACCTTAATTAATTAATAAAACCATAAGGGTGTGATTTGAACTTTTCAAAACAATACTAGGGTTTTAGAATTTAACATTCCTAATTAAACTTTTAATCAACTTTTAAATTCCAAAACTTAAGGGCAAGTTTTGAAACATTTCAAAACATTAGGGTTTAGAATTTAAATATACATCAAAATTAAACAATTAATCAAAATTTAAATTCCAAAACTTGAGGGCAAATTTTGAAACCTTTTTCAAAACATTAGGGTTTTAACTATTTAAATTTCAAAACAACAAAACTTTTGGGTTCAAATTTAAACTATAAAACCTAAAGAGGAAAACATGAAACTTTTCATAACAACAAGGATCAAATAACAAATAATCTAAATTAACATTTAATCACATAATTATCCATATTTGATTTATTTAATGATTTCTTGCAAAACAATTTACCAATTTAATCAAAATAATTAATCAATTATCACATAAGGAAACAAATATTTTATTAATTGATAAATATCTTCAATTAGATCAAGAATATACTCATATATATCAAAAAAATGGATTTATATTGATCTAATGTGATAAGGAAACTTTCCATAAGCAAAAACAGCAAGAAATCGCGAAGATATCCCCATCTGACGAGTTGACTCGTCGAGTTAAGCATGGACTCGTCGAGTCTGCATGGACTCGGCGAGTTCAGCTATGGACTCGGCGAGTCCAGCCTCCAGAAACCAAAAATTCGATTTTTTTAACCATATAAAGCATCAATACAATAGAAACCAGTCTAGGCTTTGATACCACTGATGGGTTTTGGTCCTAAGAACATCCTATGTGCTCATACAAACCCTAATGCTTGGATCTAGGTTTCTCTATTGTACATGCAAATTATCCAAGACTATAAACCCTAATTCTAGCATTCAAGTAATCATATTAACATGTGAATAGGTTTATAATATTACCTTGATTGTTATGTAGCAATAACAATCCCAAAACTCCTTGTATTGACTTTGGAAGGCTTAGAGTCACAAGTGTCACTCCTCTAATGGTTCATAAACACCATAAGCAAGAGGATGAAGAGGAAAGAGGATGGAGGCTGCCCAAAAACGTGTGAAACCCTAGAAGGTTGCTTGTCCACGTTTTTGGTCCTTAAGGGGTTTATATATAGTGAGGCAATTAGGGTTATCTAACAAGGAAACCATAATTTGGTTGCTTAAGCCTTAAGCAACCCATGAAGCCCTTTCCTTAAGGCCTTGGACGATTTCATATGGGCTTCCCCATAGAATTCGTCCACCTTATAATAAAAGGCAATCCATGGCCCAAATTGCAATTATCTTATAATTACAATTCCAGTCCCTTAAGTTTAATTAATCTCTTTTAGTCACAAAACTAATTACCAATTAATTATTGACTAATATTAATTAAACAATATGATTTCTCCTTTAATATATTATTCTCATAATATATTAATGAATCATATTTAATCATTTCTCTCCATAATTCATCCTATCAAGTCGCTTTGGTGAAGGCAACCCAAAAGGACCATGCACCATCGGGTCAAGTACATACCAAAATAGTTATGGACTTAGACACTAATCCAACACATGTATGATTGTTATGTATGTTTATATGGATATGAGATTTGGTTGTTCGACGCTAAAGTCGAACACTTGCGTGGATGCATTATATGTATGATGAAATATATGGTATTTTGGAGAAATCATTAAGTTTTAAGCTTATAATTGTGGACTGAACATTTTGCAGGTCGTTTATGAGAAGAGCTCGACGGGACTGTACACACGCATTGAAGATACTTGTTTCCGCGGTTTTGTTAACTTAACTCTGATACATATGATTGTTACTTAATGGTTTTTGAAACAAATGTTTTAATTGGTTATTATATTGAAAATTTTGAAATATCTCTTTGTAATTTTTAGGACGTTAAAATTGGATTGGAACTAACCCACTTATATTTATGTTCCAGGACCTATATAAATTGGAAAGACATAAAGAATGCAAGGTCGTTGATAGGGTTCAAATTAGAGGCTTGTCATATGAATGGAAATCGACTCCATCTACCGGCGAACATGTAAGGGAAGTAACTATTATCTCCTCCGTAAATGGAACTTTCTAGCCAACCACGAGGGTTGATCATTGGACCTGCCTTATTTCCAATGATGACATGTACTATGTAGATATTCTTAGAAATAAAATTGATTGACTTTTGGCTACTCCTGCTGAAACCGTTTTCGAATGAGTCTGTGAGATCCCAGTTAAGGCCTCATGTTTTTTCTGGAGAGTGAATTTAAGGCCACCTTTTGCTACTTGTGAGTTCATGAAAAGGGGAGTTTCTATCCACTCTCCAATATGTACAGAAGGGGTTGAAGATGTTAGCCATGCATGTGTTTGTTTGCAACCATTGTATGGGAATAGGTATAGTTAGTTTAGTATTCTTATACCTCGATTTGAAAACGTTGCCGAATTAGTTAATTTTGCCGCAAAATGGGATATTGCTCGAAAAAAATGAATTGCCTTCTTAGCATATGCTACGGTACATTATAATGGATATGGAATGTGAAATGTGATAGGTTGTTTAAAAAGCTTTGTATACCCCCAACTAAGATGACCGATAAAATCAAATCCCTAGTGTTCACTTGGATCATACATATAAGGTCAAATTATTCATACAATTGGGTTGAATGGTGCCTTGACCCATTTATTTGTACGTAAAAACTTTATAATTGTTATTATTTTGTCCCGTCTAGGTACTTGATGGCAGAGGTTCTTTTAATATATATGTTGGTTCTAAAAAAACCAATCTCTTCAATAAGGTTTAATAGATAGAATAAAGTGGTGATTAATTAAGAATAAATATATATTTAATGGGTTGTGAATATTAAAAGTAAAATTGAATTGATATTTTATGAATAATGTGGAAATGATACAAGATATCTTAAGCTCTATAAAATTCAATTAAGAATATCCAACGATAAGTTCAACAAGAGAGTTGAATGAGATGACAAATATATTTGTTATTCAATGGATTAAACTCTAGCATAATGAATGAGATGACAAATATATTTGTCATTCAATGGATTAAACTCTAGCATAGTGACATGTCACGTTAACATTCAATGGATTTGAAGGTCAATGACCATAACTCTTCAAATGAAAAAGAAAAGTGTTTAATTCTTAAATATATATACTATAAATTAACTTTTGTAATTTTCTATTAAACTTTATAGATTTCAATGCATATTATAGATGCCCTAATTATTATATTCAAAAGAACAACCGATGCTTTTATATATATATATATATATATATATATATATATATATATATATATATATATATATATATATATATATAAAAGTGTTTTAATAAATGGAAAAACCTCTCACGAAAAGGCATGCATGTAAAAGGTGGCTTCATCGAATTTGTAAATCGGAGGAGTTTCGATGAATTCGAAATTGTTTTTAATTTGTTTTAAAAGTTTGTATATCTGTCGTATCATCTCACCGGGCTGTGTTAAATTGCCATACTAAAATAATTTTGAATATATTTATTCACAATAATGAATTGTATTAGCCCTCTCATCCACATAATGAAGCATAGATTCTTCCTGCACTTACAAGATAAGTATCGTATTCTTCCCCATCATCATCATCACATGCGCTTCTATGGAGATTAATAATGTCATCTGAATGGTGTTAATCAATATTTTATTCTCTCTTAACTTCCTCGCCAACCTCCTACCCACACAAAAAAGTGCGACTTTTGCACAAAAGTCCCTCCATTCCTTTACACAATTGTACATGCATTTGGATTGTCATCACTGAAAATGGAGGTAATGTTACCATTCACGTTGCTACTATACTCGTCACCGTAATGAGTATACCGTGTTGGTGGCTCTGGCCGGCAGTAATCTGTGAACGGTTGTGGTTGTTGGGCTCTAGCGTACTGTGTATACTGCACCGGTGGTTCAGGTCTGCTGTAATGCGTGTATTCTGGTGAAGCTTCGTGTCTGCTGTAACGTCTGTATTCCGGTGGAGCTTCTGGTCTGCTGTAATGTGTATACCGTTGTGGTGGCTCCGATTTTGCATAATGTGTGTCTTGTGGTGGAGGTTCTGGTCTGTTGTAATGTGTGTAACGTTGTGGTGGTTCCGATCTAGTGTGATGTGTGTGTTCCGGTAATGGTACTTCCGGTTTCCTGTAATGCGTGGAGGGTTGTGGTGGCTCCGGTCGGCTGTAATGTGTGAATTGTGGAGGTTGCCGGATATGTTTATATTCAGTGATATAAGGTGTAGGGTTGTATGTACTATATCGGTGGTTCACATGGATTGGGTGGCGTTGCGGTAGCTGATCATGCTTGTACCCTGGACTAGGTGAATTCGAGTAGTGTTCCAAGGACGCATTATAGACACGATCATGACTGTTTCTATAGCCATGGTCTGGTGGGTAGTGGTTCACGACGTGGACCTCTTCAGCTTCTTCTGGTGTATGTGTTGGTGTAGAGTCTGTAGATGGAGGTTCTTGCGCCGCCGCCGGTGGTGGTGGTGGTGAATGTGCTGGCTCTGGTGTTGCTTCTGGAGGTAGATTTTCTGGTTGTTTTGGTGGTTCAAGTACTGGTTCTGGTGGTGGCACTGGTTCAGCTTGGGGTGGGTTTGAAGGGTCAGGAGATGGTACTCCGTCTTCTGATGGTGGTTCTGTTGGTTGTGTTTCTGAACAAATTATTGCAGCTTTTCTTGTTTTTTTGATCGCCTTGACTATCTTCTCAGGATCCGCCCACCCTATTATTGTTAGCTTCTGTTGAGGGATGTCGATATAAATATCAACTATGCCTGAAATCATTTAGCGCACTATCATTAATTAATAGAACCGATGGGTTTATTAAGACCATTAATTAAGTTACTTACCATTGATGCCATGTAGAGCCTTCTTGATCTTCTGAACACACCCATTACAGTCTACTCGAACTTGTATCTCCGTAACTCGAGGTTTCTACATGCATATTCAATTATTCATATGAGATATTGGAACTATAAATATAAGATTTAATGTAATTTGGACTATTAGAATGCATAAATTGAGATGGTTTTGAGATGATACCTCCATTTCTGACATCGTATCGTGTAATCGTGGTCCTCGTGAGAGAGGGGAGAACCCGAGAAGAGATGGTTTGTAGGGGGGAGGTTGAAACTAAAGAATCAACATGTGGCTTTTATTAGTGCATGGAGAGCGAATATTTATAAAAAAGGCATTAGGTGTGAGACTTCCTATAGAAAGTTAGAAACTAGATTCTGTGTGTGAATATAGAAGAACGATATAAATATAATACATCAAAAACATATTATAAATAAAAAACAATAATGATTTTATAAATGTTAATTTGTCAAGTTAAATATTAGATCTTGTAGAATGAAAAAATAACGTATTTTGGCACAATTTTAGTTGAATTTAGTTTTTTTTCTTTTCCCCGTAATATATATATATATATATATATATATATATATATATATATATATATATATATATATATATATATATATATATATATATATATAAAGAGAGAGAGAGAGAGTTAGGTTCATCTGATACGGCCTAATTTTGTGAGACCGTGAGACGCATTTTTTTTATTTTTTTTAGTTAATTCAAGTTCCGAAAATAATACTTAAAAAAAGAATTTTTGGATTTTTCCATTTATTTAGCATTTTAAAATTATTTTTTAGAATATGTACAGTGTAATATTCTATTAGAATATTTCACGTATTTTTAAAAAAAAATGGAATTTATTTTTATTTTTTTAGTTAATTCAAGTTCCGAAAATTATTTTTTAGAATATGTCAGTGTAATATTCTATTAGAATATTTCATGTATTTTAAAAAAAACGGAATTTTTTTTATTTTTTTTATTTATTTTATTTTTTTATTTATTTTATTTTTTTTATTTTATTTTTTAGTTTTTTTAGTTAATTCAAGTTCCGAAAATAATTTTTAAAAAAAGAATTTTTGGATTTTTTCATTTATTTTGCATTTTAAAAATATTTTTAGATTTGGTCTCACGGTCTCACAAAATTAGAATGGTCTCAAATGAACCTGAACCTCTATATATATATATATATATATATATATATATATATATATATATATATATATATATATATATATATATATATATATATATATATATATATAAAGATTATATTTATTTATTTTGGTTCTATAAAAATTGTCAAAATGATATGTAATTATTTGACGAACTTGATTTATATATAAATAAATATAGACACATTTATTGTTTTGAATTTGACTCCATTTAAAATTTTGAATTATATTTAGCTTTTATAATATGTTTTATATTAAAATTACTCTTAATGTAATGTTTTATGTGTGTATTGGGTTCTAGGTGTCGGTGTCTAAAGAAAAATGAAGGGTTAATCAAAATAAAATTTCTTTTAAAAGAAAGCAATTAATGACGACGAGCAAAAGCCAAAAGCTATTACAAAGTTGGCCTTGCAACTTGCAAGCCTATAGATAGATAACTTTGGTATTTTAATTAGCATGTTACTTCTATGATGTTTGAGAATTGAGACCACAAAACCATATATATATATATATATATATATATATATATATATATATATATATATATATATATATATATATATATATATATATATATATATATATAAACATTAATTATATATTTATTTGGATATGATATTAGCATTAACTATACTAAAATAGACAAAAGTTGGATATCAATGTCATAAAAGATGGCATTACAAAAGTAGGAGATGGAAACATGGAGGTAGCACGTATGCAACAATCTTCAAGGTAAGATCTATTGCTATGACACAAATTTGTGAGAACATGAATCACTCTTCAGAACCAGTGGTTCGATCGGGCTTCTTATTCAACTTTTTTTTTTGATTCGTTTTGGTTTGTTGTTCCAGCAACTTTTAAGAACCAATTAACCAGCTGGAATTCGTGATTCCATCTTTCTTAATCAAATGCTTTTGGGTTTCTAATTTCCAGCCAATAAATCTCTTGAACATATTTAATTTAGTTGTCTTTTGCAAAGAAGCCGGTAAAAAGTCTTGTTCTCATCAATTAAAGTTCCATATGATTGGGAATTTTTGTAGCTTGCATTTGTACGGGAGTAGAGGGTATGGAATCAAACCATGTTTCTTATGTTCTTATAAGAAAGATAGATAAAAAACTGAAGAAAAATATAGAGAAAACCGCAAAGTTGGTTTTTGTGTTTTATGTTTTCTTTCAATTTAGTCAAATAAATAAATAAATAAATAAAAATAAATTGCACCACAAGTCCAAAATGATTTTTTTTTATCATTTTATCAAAAGTTATTTTCTTTTTCGATTAAGATTATCATATTTATAAAAAAAACTTAAGCGGGAGGGAGTCCTAATATCATCTCATCCTTCACCACAAAATAATGGTTTCATACCATATATAAGGAGTGGTGCCACAGCCCACACTTGAAGGTTTTTTTTTAATAAATAAAAACTTTATTGTTTTAAAAAAAGATAATATTTTATTAATTAAAAATAAAATTACAATTAAATTGCATAACTTAAAAAAAATAGAAAACCAAACAAGAAATATTAAACCTACAACTTAAAAAAACACACATCAAATGATTAAAAACTTAGAAAAAAAAACTAGAAAATTAAAAACTATTAGCGTAACGTTTTTTGACGTCCTCCTTCATCATCAACGCAACTTGAAGCTCATCCTCAGTCAATTCTGATATGTTCCGGTGAGTTTTTTTGATTGGTAGGCTTTTTGGAGGATGGCATTTTGAAAGGTTTTTGAAAGAAAAAGATAACAAAATATGAAGTTTTGTGAGTTATTTTGGTTAAAATGGTTGTGTATTTATAGTGTTAGTACAAAAAAGAAAAATTAATTTTCAAAAATTTTGACCGTTCCCAACGCTAAGAAAGAAGCCATCCAATCACAAAGCCCCTCCAACCGCTCCCGCCTGGTGTCGTACCCAAACCGCAGTCTAAGGGTGGTGTTTTGGTGCGGTACAAACCATGGCCACTCCCATTGATCTTATATGACGACCATCATGGCTTCCTATTGCCAATTAGCATGACATCATGTTAAAGTGGCTTCTTTTCCATTAAAATCACACAAATTAAAAATAATCTAATTTGACCACAATAATAAAAATTTTGTATTTTTCATTTTTTTTTAGCAAAAAGATGTCAAAGGAGTTTTCTCACTTTTTTTTTCATGTGTTTGCCTCCATCATGTGTTTATGGTTGTTGTTTCATGTGAACATTGTCTTATAAATGTTATATATGTTTGACTTCCCTCTTTCTCTCTCACCACAAGACATTTTTGGAGAGATCTACATGTATTAATAGTTGTAATAATTTTATTCACATTAAATTACCTTTTCATATGTTTCTACATGAGTTTTACATTCTTTCTAATATTAGACTACTTGGTTCTGTTGTGGACAGGAACTGGTATAGGAAGTCGAAAAGCCACATGTAGAAGAGGGATCTTCGAGGAAGATGAAGACGGATGGAGGAGGGTTGAGCGTCAGAACTATGGGCAGTCTAAAGGTAAGAATCATGGTGCAGGAGAGTGGAAGAACATTACGACAACCTTTTTTGTTTCTAATCTTCTAGGGGGTTGTGATACCTCTAGATTGTGGAAGGTGTGTATGCCTTTTGGTTGCATTGTGGATGTTTATGTTGCTAAGAAGAAAGATATAGTGAGTGGCTTTTTCGCGTTCGTTAGATTTATAAGAGTGGGAGATGTTAGCAAACTGATATCATCTTTAAACTTTGATGGAAACAAAATCAAGGTAATTGTGACGAAATATGGTAGGAAAAGTATATAGGGGGGATCTTCTTGATGGGTTATGAGCACTGCATCAATCCTAAGGTACACATGCAAAACCCTAAACTTTAGATCTAGGTTTATCTAATTGTACATGCAATAATAATCCAAAGCTCTCAAACCCTAGATCTAGCATACTATGAACGAAATTAGGGTTTAGATATTACCTTTGATTGTTATGTAACAATAACAATCTATTCCTTCTTTCAATTGGCTTCTGAAACCTTAGTGCCTCAAGTGTTGCACCTCTAATGGAGTCACAAATACCATAAACAATAAGGATGAAGACGGAGAAAAGGAGAGGCACCCAAAACGTCTAAAAACCTAAGGAAATCAGTTAGCCATGTTTTTGGTGCCCTAGGGGTCCTTAAATAGTGAGGCTATTAGGATTATCTAACAAGGAAACCCTAATTTGACTGCTTAGGCCCTAAGCAGCCCATGAACTCCCTCCTTAGAGGCCTTGGACGATTTCTAATGGGTTTCCCCATAGAATTCGTTCACTCCTCTAATATGGAGTTCATTAGCCCAATATTCAACTAGAGTGGTGTCCCCCGCTATGCGGGGGTTAGACGGTTTAAACATTCATACTTAAGGATTACGTATGTTCACTAATTGGAATGCTTTGATGGACTTGTCTTGTCAAATTGAAATGGAAAATGAAAAAAAATCCAAAAACTCTTAAATAAAAAACAATAATGTATATTAAATCAAAAGAAAAAAAATAAAAAATGTATGATAAACTGCTCACTCGGTCGATGTCAATGGGCAAACCGAACAGATCTGAACAAAAAAAATACATTAAGAAAATGGATATGCAAAATATAAAGGGTTTTGGGATAAAGTTCATCGGGGAGATGGAAGGGATATGCAAGATGGAAAGTAGGAGTTAAGTCGGTAAAAATGTGTTCTCTTTTATGCAACAATCCCTTATAATTAAGAAAAAACCACTAAGTTTTTTGTATTTCCAAAAAAAATCAAAAATTGACACGAATTCAAATTCATCAAAATATATAATGTCAACATTCTCACAAAATGTTGACCATAACCTGCCATAATCACATCATAATACAGATCATAATAAGGAGCCTACAAAAGATCGGAATTAGTGATTCTGCCCTATAGAGGATTGGTGATTCCGGGGAAAAGAAAAAAAAAAAGCTTACAACTGATTGATTCCGAAGTTCAAGTTGTGGTCGCTGTGAAAGAGTTTCTTCATTTATTGGAAGTACGTCATGCTGAAAATTTTGTTGCTCTTATGCACATGTATCCGAGCTCAAGGGTAAATCAGTCCATCAATATTATGATAAATAAATATGATCCAAGTGAAGTGAACATGTACAACATCCTAATAAAGGACTTACTATATCAAAAAAGTTGATATTATGAATAAGAAATATGAAATTCACGGTAAAGTACATTGCTATTACCGGAAATTTGCCCTAAATACAATTGCAAGAATAAATAATTAATGAAATAAAAGTAATTAATTAATCATATACGTAATATACCTACCTGACATTCATTAACATGGAACAATTTCAAACCAATTTTGAATGAGATGAAGTTGAATTAATTTTTGCATTGCTTGAGTTCTGAAATGAAACGAAACCGATTAATAATATAATAAATTTTATAAAAAAAAACTGATAATTGTAACGACCGAAAAATTCCAACCAATTTAAATTTTTCAAAAACAACCCGATTTCATTAACTTATTACAAAAAGGTTTTCAATACAATTTATTTAGAGTATTCCCAGAATCACATCACAACATAAACATGAGGAGCGGTACGATCACTCCTTCGCCTTGCCACGGTCTCCTGAAGAACCTGAAAAACATAACACCACAACTGTAAGCCCGAAAGCTTAGTGAGATATCCCCAAAATACCAACCACATATACCATACACGCATAACATGCCACATCATATCCAATCACAGAACAGCCATGCACTTCGGGTCTACTGTGTGACTGGTTCACCGAACCGGCCAACAGTTCACCTGGTCCACCCTCCGAGTCTAGCCATATACATCGAGTCTACAGTGTGATTGGTCCGCCCGCACCGGGCCTTCAATCCACCTGGTCCACTCTCTGAGTCTACAGTATGACTGGTGCGCCCGCACCGTGCCTTCAGTCGGCCTGGTCCACTCTCCGAGCCTCGGCACGTCTGGTCCGCCCTTTTGGGACCTACAGCCTATCCGGACCGCTCGCTGGGCCTTCGGGACAACCGGTCTGCCCTGGGTATCTTGGCCTACAGCACAAAGCAAGACCCGCCTCAACCCAACTCCAATCCACACAACCATGTGCACATAAACATACAATCATATAACAATTCACAGTCAACAAGCCGATCAAACAGATCACATAACATATCATCATCCTAACCAGGATACCGACCTAACCGGTCACTAGCATAACATCACCCTACATATCAGGATACCGACCTTAACCAGGTCTCTAACATATACCATCCTAGCAACAGGATACAAACATATCAAAGCAATAACATAACAACAAATACCCGGATCTCAATCCGATTAAAGGTCGGCCTTGGTGCCTTAGACCCTGTTGATATAGTGAGGATAACTCACCTTGCACTGCCGAAACTCTGAACTGAAGAAGCAAATTCCCGAATCACCGCCTCACCGAAAATCCCGAACTAGCCAACATAGCACAGATAATCATTAGGCTAAGCACAATACCCTTCCAAGGGTAAATTGACCAATTTACCCTTAACTCATTCAGGCCCAACACCGGATAAACTCTCAAGCCCACTAATGGCCCAAAGTCCAGAAGTCCAAAGCAAAGCCCACTATTGGCCCAATTTACTAAATTGGGCCCACCCCACCAAATGGGCCTAAACTCATGATCCATAACAACCAATGGGCCCACAATACTCTATCCATAATGTCCAGTCACAACCTAAAATCCACCAGCCCAATAACAGCCCAAACTATAAGGCCCAAATTGAAAATGCCACAGATGGGGTACGCTGGGCGTACCCTTCTTGGTACGTTGGGCGTACAATAATGCTCGCAACATGGGATCGGGACACTGGCCCGCTACGCTGGGCGTACTCATAGGTTACGCGGGGCGTAACCTCACAGCTCAACAACATCTCATAACGTCTTAATGGTTTAAGCTCCTAAGCCCAAACTTCAGATCCTTAGGCCAAATATGCCTAAGATTCATAAAGTCTCAAACTTTATCACTTGGGACATCCATAAAGCTCTTAATCCAAGGTCTTAATCCATTAAGACCCACATATCTCACACATGGAACAACCACAGCCCTTGGGACCTCATTTTTCTCACTCAGGACCTCTCCAAAGGTTTGAAAGGACAGATAATCTCGACCAACTCAAAACATGCATCAAGATGAGGACTTTTGGGACAAGAATGGTGTCAAAGCTTCACAATACATAGATCTACACAATATGAATGTCAAGCAAGAAGCTTTATACCTCAAATAGGCTCCAAAGGATAATGTCTTCCCAGATCTATAAACTCCAACCGTTCCTCTCTTTCTTTGACAACTTCTCCTTTCTTCCTTTATGCTCTTCTTTGTTAATCCAAGCTTTTCAAGACCAAACACACCCAATCAAGGAGGTGGGACGGCTATCTTAGGGTTTCTGAGGTTAAGAGGGTGATTATGGAGGCTAAGGAGGAAGCCTTTATGTTCTTTATATAGTGGTTGCCTTAAAATTAGGGTTTTGGGGATTCTGAGAGTACGCTGGGCGTACTCCCCCAAACACCCGCGTTTCTTTCCTCCACTACGCTGGGCGTACGTCCAACTTACGCTGAGCGTACCCAGCATGACCTCTTTTCCATGCATGGTCTTCCCTTTCCACTTTTCCCATAAAAGGACCATCATTACCCTTTCTCTTAAATCTCAGGGACTCATTCATAAATACTTTAAGAACAGGGCATTACAATAATTAATTAAGTTAATAAATTAATTGAGGTAGATAGAAATCGCTTTGAAAAGCTTCTAAGCAGGATAATTCATGGGTGCATCCACCATTAATTTCACAAATATGATCTTTAATTTTATTAAAAATCATATCGGTTTCTTCTGGCTTTCCTTCTTTACATTTATTTTGCAAGAATTGGCATCCTTCCAACTTTACAGGTGTATTTGCACCCTTTCTCTTATATCTGAAATAAGAAAATTGGAATATGCATTAAAAAAAATTAATGAAAAGAATCAAAGTGAAATTTTTGTTAAATGACCAAAACACCCTTTAGTAAAAATTTTAAACAAAATAATAGAATTCCTATTTACTGAAAAAATATTTTATTTTATGAAACAATTACTAAACATTAAAATAAAGTAATATGACATTAAAAACGAAAGAAGTAAAAGTAGGATACTACAAAAACCAAATCAATAGAAATATATTGCCATTTCTTGCAATTACATAGTCAGGTAAGAAGTTTTCTTATTTGTATGCTGCTTAAAGTAGGTGCTACTGGCAGAACTCAAAGTAAAATATTTTTGAAGTATTTCAATAACATCTGAATTCCTTTGAAGCTCGTCCCATTCTTTCTCTCGTGATACCAAATGACTGCATATGAATGGCTTTCCACTGAAAAACTGACCTTATAAAACTCAATAGTGAAAAACTGACCTTATAAAACTCAATAGTCAATACATGTAAAACCATTTCAACATTAAAATGCCAAACTACCTTCTTACAACCTGATGTCAGTAACTTTCGACTCTGTTTCTTCTGGACATCAATGTAAACTACACCCCATCCTTTTGTCATTTTCGATCATTTGTTAATCTATGGTATTTGTAGCCACTTGCAGAAGGGAAATATTATTGATTATAATTGTAATTTTTTGTATATTGAATTGGCTTCCACAACTTTATGAATATTTCCATAGAAAGTCGTTAATCCACATTCAACCCCATCGGCATCTGGTCATTCAAATGATAAATAAAGTAAAGAAAAAAGTTACACATGAAATGAAATTACAAAAAAGTGACATCAATCTTGTTATTCGAATTATGTGAAACCTTGTCAAAATTATGGAATGCATTCAAAGGGTTAGCATACAAATAAACAATAATAAGCAAAAAGAAGTACATCAAAACCATGTATTATCTTAAATCTTCTTGTATATTTATTCCTTTTTTTTATGTTTACAATACATCAATCTAAATAATTTTAAATATTTATTAACATGTAAAAAAACCAACATACACAAATGATGATCTTTAGTAAAACCTCAATTTGAGTGAATTAATGATTACCTCCATTTAAGTTGTCCCTTCTTATCTTATCACTTAAACCTAACATAGATTAAAAAAAAAACGATTAGCTCTCCTACCTAGCAAATATTTTAACAGATCGATTTTCTCCAATCTTATAAACTCAAATTATATACAACTTCCCCAAACCAAATGCAACCTGATTCAATTCCAATACAGAACTGCATGTTACTATGTTGGCAAACATCACCAAGAAAACATGAAGCTGTAATATCTTGAATGCAAGCCACGTTAAATTCCAAACCATATGCAAACACATATATACAAAATAATCATGAACTTGGTGCTTAACTGGGATTGCAGGGTGCAAAAGACTAACATTTTTCATGTAGATATGACAACATTAATTGACATAAATTTGACTTATACAAAAATTATCATGTAACCACATTTCATCGACCACCTTTAGGGAACATCCAAAATCATCACACTTCTAATAGATTGTCCTAACTCCCGACCTATATCCAAAATTAAAAACACTTGCATCAAATTCATTCAGAAAGAGTACGATGGAGCACCATTAATCAAAATATAATATCAAAATGCATGCTAATTAATATGATAGGATTGTAGTACCTGTACATCTTTCTCAAGATCTTCAAATCAATCTTTTTCTTCCCACCGGGGGTGGGAATCCAGAACTCAGAATTTTGAGAAGAATTTTAACAAATTAAAAACAAAATGATTCAATTTACATAAGAGATATTTTATGGGGTTATACTTACTGCTCTAATTTCACAGACTCAGTTCCTTACATTTAACTCTAAACATGGTTATCAGTTCAAAATTTAAAAAATAATAATAATAATAAAGCTTACTCACGATAAATGACGGATTTTAATTACACAAACAATGAAGAATCTTATTAGAAATCTTTAGAAAATGTCAGAAAGTGAGGTAAATGGATGTTTGAATCGACTGAATAGGGTGAACCAAACTGACAGAAGTAGTAATCAATTGGAAGACTGAAATCATTCCCTAGGTCGGTTCCATTTGGAAGTGCCACTTCAAACCCTAGAAAAGTATTCAAAAAAAGATTGAATTTTCAGAAGTAAAATGTCAAGTGAGTCAATAAATTATGTAAAATGACGAAAGAGAAGTGGATACTATCTTAACTTGGTGGTTGAGACCGAGTTATCCTGGTGGCGATTTTCACAGTCCACCAAAATTGTATAAGGAAAACGGAAATCTAGACTCTTTTACCTTCTGCCTTCTAGAATTGATTTAGGAATCCCTTTACCTGAACACGTTTCCAAAACTTCAATCAACCAATCTTCGTGACCAGCCTTTGCAAATTTTGATGATGCTGGAGAATGAAATCAGGGTAGGTACCTGGGAAATGCAAACCGTCCCTCTTTAAGATGTGAAAACCCAAAATCAAACCACTAATTGACGAAGTATCATGTCAAATGCTTAGTTCATTTGGAGCTCGATGGGAAAGAAATTGGAGATATTGATGATGGCGGAGAAAGAATATGGTGACGGTGGGCAGGACTTCAAGTCTAGGAAACATAGCAGATAAGCAGATAAGGGTGATGGTGGATGATTCAGAGCATTTTTTCAGTGGAAACGATCTATTGGACACGTAGCAGTGATGTGAAGCGGTAGAATCGGTAGAGGAAAACACGTGGTCTCAAATAAAAAAAAATCACAGGGGGCAAATTGTATTTCCTAAAAAGAAATGAGTGAATTATGCCAAAATGGTTAGGAAGTTACTGTAGCTAACGTAGGAGAAATTTAATATATATATATATATAATTATTGACTAGTATTAATTAAACAATATGATTTCTCATTTAATATATTATTCTCATAATATATTAATAAATCATAATTAATCCTCTCTCTCCATAACTCATCCTATCAAGTTGCTTTGGTAAAGGCAACCCAAAAGGACCATGCACCATTGGGTCAACTACATACCAAAATAGTTATGGACTTAGACACTAATCCAACAGTCTCCCACTTGGATAAGTCTAATAACTATTCTGCATATGACTTCAGATCCTGATCCGTAATCGTAGCTTTCAAAAGTCGTTGTCAACTCTGATCTTATCAGAAGCGCGTCCTTTAGATAAGGGATCATATATTCCTCCATTCTAGATATCGTATAGACTGAGACATGGATTTAAATCATTCTATCTGTTTATATATTGTTTCCCGACTTCCGATTTATGAATACTGACAACAAACTACAATTGAACACATCAGCTTAGTCTCGGCTTGGCCAAGCGCTTAGGGTGTCATCACTAAATCATCGAGGGGCCCACAGATATCGCTTTTATCCCACTTTGGGTAAAAGGAACGAATAAAATTTGACTCAATGCTCGCTTGTACTCACTCACCGAATTACACACAATAATACGTTTTATATCACCAAGTTACTAGTGTGTTTACATATTATCAATGTGTAACCGACTCGCAAGATACAACTTACACATCTCGGTTTCAAGAATATAAGATATTATCGTCTCACCAATCACTCGTGATAAAATCCATGAAGCGATCCAAGTGAGCGTGGGTTTATTCCAATACTCTAATCTTATAGCAACACTCATGAACCCTGCAGCAAACTTTTCTTGTGTCTAAAACACTCTAGACAATCTACAATCAGATTCATGACAGTCTTCTTTCATTCCTACTTCCAAAGAATGAACGACTGTGGAGGGTTTGAATAATCTCATTATTCGGGAAGTCAAAACATGCAAAGTGAAACACAAGAATAATACTAATCCTATATGGTCCCTGTAACGCCCTGTTCTAAAATATTCGTTTATGGAATTTCAGAGGCCAAGGCCAGGGGCGTTTTAGTCCTTTATTAATTTGGAGTTATTATTCGAGAAGTTTCCGGGTCGGGTTATCTTGTTAGAAGCGTAGGATAGGGATGAAAGTGGGTCCAAACCCGGACCGGATGGACCCGGACCCGGAAAACCCGGAACCGGTTAACGGGATTTTATAGAACCGGAAACCGGACCGGTATATAGGAACCGGTTCCGGTTCGGTTCCGGGTATGGTTCCGGGTAAAGTGGGTCTAGAACCGGAAAACCCGGAAACATCAAAGTGGGTAGGTTGGAACCGGATAAAGTGCGTTTAGACCCGGAAAACCCGAAAAAACCGGAATTTTTTGGTAATTACTTACTACTTAGTGGGTTGAACTTTGAAAATTTTCATATTGATATCCCGACTTTGGGGGGCTGTAACTTATTGAATACGAAACCACAATTAACAAAATTAGAGTCTAAAATCATGTACAAACTCTAAAATACACTCTGGAAAAACCCGCATGTCAATCCGAATTTAAACGAATGAGATATACTTGTGTTAATATTTTCACATAATACAAAGTACAAAAACAAATAGCTGAAAAGTTGAAAATTTTCAGTTTTGATATCCCGACTTCGGAGGACTGTAAATCATTGAATGTTAAAACAAAAATGACAAAATTATAGTCTAAACTCATGTACAAACTGTAAACTAGAAGTTGGAAAAAACCACATGTCAATCCGACTTCAAACGAATTAGATATGCATGTTTTAAAACTTTCACCGAATACAAAAAAACTAAAAAACTAAAAACTTTCAGCTTTGGTATCTCAACTTTTGAGGACTGTAAGTCAATGAATATAAAACTAAAAATAACAAATTTATAGTCTAGAATCATGTACAAACTCTAAACTACATGTTGGAAAAAAACGTATGTCAATTGGAGTTGAAACGAATAAGATATGCATCTTGTAAACGTTTCATAAAAAGTGGTTCCGGCCCTAAAAGTGGTTCCGGTTCCAAAAACCGGTTCCGGATTTTAGACCCGGTTTACCCGGACCCAATGGACCCAAACCCGGATTACCCGGAACCCGGATAAAGCCAATTTTTAAACCCGGAACCGGACCCGGTTCTATATATTCCGGTTCTAACGGGTCCGGTTCCGGTTCGGTTCCGGTTCCGGTCCGGTTTTCCGGTTCGAAATCTCATCCCTAGCGTAGGATTTCTCGCCACCTTTTTGTGGATATAAAGTTCATCAGAAACGGATCTAGAACGAAGGAGTTATGATACTTTGAAGATTTGGCGAGAATGGCCCTTATAGGGAAAAGTTTGCATGGAAGGCCCTCCATGCATGTTTGGAGCACGCGTGGGTACGCCCAGCGTAAGCTAGGTTACGCCCAGTGTAATGAGGCAGCTTGGTCGCGGATGTCCAAGGTGTACACCCAACGTACCAGGAGGTACGCCCAGCGTATGCTAAAAGTTATGAAACCCTAATTTCGGATTGAGCACTATATAAAGAACATTATGGTTCCAAACCTAGCCCCCATATGAGCCTCCCCAACCTCAGAAGAAACCCTAGAACGTCCCTACCTTCATTTTATGAGATCTTGACCTTGGAGAACCCATTTTGGTGGATTAAAGCTTGGAAGCAAAGAGAAGAAAATTGGCAAGGAGGAACCTTTGAGGCTAGAGCTTGTAGATCTGGGATAAGTGCTTCATTTCGGACCTTTACAAGGTAAAAAGTCTTGAGCTTGATGATTAACCTCTTAGATCTCCTTAGTGCAAGTTTTTGGACCTTTTGGTCCCAAGATTGGGACTTTATGACTTAAGCTCGTTTCTAAGACCAGGGTTGCCTCCCTTAGAGTCATATGAGTCCCAGAAGCAGTAAAGTTTCGACCTTTGTGGTCCTATTAAGTCCATGCATGAGATCTAGTCCCCTTTATGGAAGTAGAAGAGTGTTTTGAGACTTTGGGTTGGTTTGGGCCATATAAAGTCACCAAGTCAGTGACTTTATGGCTTAATGCATAGAATAAGACCTAGATTGGTGGTTGTCGAGGCCAACACAAATAATAACCCTAAATATTACACACTAAAATAGTGTATAGTGGTAAAGGGATCGAATCCACGGAGATTGGTTCAATTTATAACTCTATGAAAAATCTCTTTGTAAAAATACTTGTAAAATGACAATAAAAATAAAATGGGGGGTTTTGTTGTTTTGAAATACTTGAAACAAACTAGAATTAACTATGATTTAAATAGACAAATGCAACAAAAATAAGAGTTTGATGTAAAATCAATAAGAGAGAGATGGTTGACTTAAAGTTTCCTCACTTTGACTTTTGATGAACATATCATTAGAATCCAATGGTGCAATACTTTGATTTAAATCCTTAATTTGGCTATAGTAATCCAAGGAGCTTGAGATTACCTAGACTTTTCTTAATTGTTGAAATGGCTAGAGAAGCTCACAACAATTTCCTTAGTCAAAGTCACTAATTCCAAATAGCATGTAATTAGTGAAAGTCAACTAGCATTAAGAACCAAAAAGTCACCAAATCCAAGAGGGGTCAAATGCTTTCACCACCATGTTGGAGGAAATGTTTTTATGATTGTGTGAAGCAAAAACAACACAAAAATCATTTGTTGCTTGCTAATTTGAGGATCCTTTACTTAATCAAGAAATTAGCCAACTAATCACCACAAACATATTTAAACTCATGAACTAAAACATACAAGTAGTGATAAGATGTTAAAACACAAAACATTCCCATAAAGATTTAAGAACATGTTCATGGATTCTTCAACATTCAACAAAAGTTCAAAGGATTAACCAAAAGTCAACCAAGATTAGTTTAGCCAAGCATGGCTAAACCCAAAGAAACAAAGTTAGAGAAAATTGTACCAAACATTAAGCAAGAATCAAGAGGTAAAAATATGATGTTCTTCAAGTGTTCTTGGCCTTCAAAAGTCTTCAAAACTCCAGAGAGAATCTCCAAAAATCGGATGTCCAAGAGTCTCCAAAAGATGGGCACCAACCTTCCTCAAATAGCCTTCCAAATAGATTTCCGAAATTGCCCCTGCAGGAGGTTGCGCGACCCGCGTGCTGTTGCGCGGGTGGGTTGCGCGGGTGGTCCCTGAATGTAGCATCTTTGAGGTTTTGGGCCTCCATAGCTTAGCCCACTTGGCCCAGTGCGAGCCCAATCAGCTCCTAGCCCATTTTTCTTCAAGTTTTCTTCAATTTAAGCCCAATTTGGCTTCTCCAAATGATTCATAGCTCGTAAACTCGCCCGATTAATAATCTATGCATGCTTGAATACACTCCCGCATCTTGCAAATTTAAATGTTTATTTCTCTCCAAGCCTTCAAATAATCATCAAGCACGCTCCATGCATCATCTCCATAATCACCAAGCCTAACATCCTTTTTGTCTACCAAATCTCATCGCTTCCCATACGTCCCGAACATTCCCGCTCCACTAGTCTCCATGAAATCTGCAATAAAGCTCACGAAACTAGAAAGTGCCCGAAATAGTCATAAAATAACAAAAAGGAAAATATGCATGAAAATTAACTAGATTATGGATGAAATATGCTAAAATAAACTATAAAAAGAAGTAAACAAAGCTAACTATCAAATCACCCCAAGCTTAAACCTTACTTGTCCTCAAGTAAGACAAGACTAAAATGAACTCGGGATGAACTATCCTAGAGAAAATAAAAAGAATGGATAGAGTCGCAGAACCTGATCACCGTTAGTCAACATGGTCAGAATTGATCTTGCTATTACCTCACGAATTTTTCATCCGATGACAAAGGGACCATAAACCACAACCAGGATAACTCCTTTAGGTGAGTAAGGAGGGATGAGCAGTCGCAGCCTCAATGGAACATGCATACAATGAAGAATATCTGTAGTAGGGAGAAAGCAGCTGGATGGGCTCGGGTGGAGCTCTTCTGTAAGTGTACACTCTGATCTCACGTTTGTCAGTTTCTCTCATGTGTAACTAGGTTTAATCGCTCGGGCACCGTTGTAGGAATCGGCTCACTTGGTGTTGGCCCAAACCTCCCGTAGTATCTGACTCGACAGTCTCCCTAACATCACCAATTTGCGAAAAACAACTCGATCTATATACAATAAAACATACCTAAATAAATGAATATCAAACGTTGGGTGACCAAAATGTTGGAAGATTTAGTTCAATAATTGAACCGGTCACCCTTCTTAGATTTCTGCAGCTGGGAATTTGCCTGCCCCTTTTTTTTTGTTTTTTTTTTTGTTTTGTTTTACTTGAAGGTAATATACTAACAATAGGAATTTTTAACAAGAAATCCCTTTGACTCAAATTTTGGTTCCTAAAGTGTGTAAGTGGAACCGAAAGGGTAGTAATATAATCCGAATGGTCTCAGCAAGAAAATGACCATGTGTGGAGCATAAAGATATAATGTAAGCTCCTTTTCAAACTTGTGATTTTTTTTCAAAAATAATGAAAATGTCCACATGCGGACTAAAAGACTTCTCTAAACTCCTAAGAAAATCGCAAAAAGATATGGTGATGTAAAGAGACCGGATATGAATTCTACTCGGGGACAAGCACTAGTGTTTCATCCTAACGGTTCAAACATAATCAAGTGTGATCCTCTCGGCGGTAGTGACCGCAAGGCTAAGACATCCATTGCTATAGTATATCCTATATTCATTAGTATTGTATGCATAATTCTTCATGAAAACTACCTGTCCATGATCACTTACCCCTTTAAGCTACCAGCATCTGATCCCAAGTATGAGATCCCAAACTGCAGCTAATGGTCTCGGTTCGATGGGTGAGATAGCAACAAGATCCTGGACCAATAATGATACCATAACTATGAACCTGTTCCATGGCATCCAAGGAGGTGAGAATAAACAGACAACAAAAATGCATGAATGCTAATGCCTAAGCTAAATGTTATGCAAAAATATAAAAGTAGAAAAGAAGAAAATAAAATCTTTTTCGATTTAAAAAAAAAAATGAATGAAAATTAGCTTAAAACTAAAATGTTATGCAACCTAATTAAAAATGCATGAAAAAATAAAAGGAAAATGAAATGCCCCACCCCAAGCTTAAAAACAAGCATTGTCCTCAATGCTTAAGGTAAGGGCAAAAATGACCTAAATCGGAGGATTGGATGACGGGAGATGTCTGTGGCGGTGATTTCGTGAAATTACAACCGGTAGAATTTCGACAATCTTGAATTTTTCGGCGAGGTGGTTGCTGGAAGGTTATATGAGAGGAATGGAGTGGGAGATCAAGATAATTAAATGAAGAAGAAGGGAAGCTGAACATTTTAATCTATGGGTCAAAAAGGGTCAATTTCGGTCAATGTTGGTCAAGAAAAGTCAAAAGGTCAACTCATTAAAACCTTTGGTCAACACCTGGTCAAATAATAGCCAAAAACAGCCCAAATTGCCCAAAGCAGTGCGCGGGTCGCGCAGAGTAGCACGCGGGTCGCGCAGGCCTTGCAGTTAAGTCTTGGGCCAATGTCGCTTCATCACACATGGCCGCGCAACCCACCCGCGCAACAGCACGTGGGTCGCGCAACCCGCTGATCCTGATCTTCATTTTCGCTTCATTTTTCTTCGTTTTTTCACCCGTTCTTGATTTGGAAGGCCCCAAACACCTAGAAACTCTTGATTTCTTCAAAAACAACTCTTTTGAATCCCAAAAACATCTTCAAAACTCATTTATTCAAATTAAAAACACGAAAGCACAATGCTTTCCAAAAATGCCATTCTTTAACGTCTTTGGCGAGACGCCTCCAAACTTCACTTTAACACTTTGGGGCGTCCAAATGGACGACATCTTGGACATTTGAATCAAAAACTTCATTGAATGGCTTCAATCGATGTCCATTAACCTTGTAAATTTTCCCCGTGTCGACATTTTTTAATTTCCACACCTCCATTGGGACTCTTTTCTTGTATTTGACTTTCTTTTTACGGGAGAACCATACCGGACTCAGACCTTTGATAATAGCAATCATCCAACCATATTCTTTCTTGTACTTGTTCATTAAGGTGACCAACTCTTCCTTCTTTTCTAAACTCTTGGACATGGTTTTTGAGTAGGTGACCGGTTGGGCGTCTTCTTTCTTGTGATACGTATCCTTTGAAGAGTCCGACAAATTTATCGCTTCTGGCTCTTGTGGTTGGTCTACCAATGGAGTTAGTTTCTCAATGGTAGTGGGTGGCTCAACCTCTCTTTCATTAACCCATATCACTTCCTCTATAGTTTCATTGTCAGCTTTTTCAATTTCTTCTTCTTCTTTAACAACCTTTTCCACTTCTACTTCTTCTTCCTCTTCTTCATATAACACTCTTGGGCC
This sequence comes from Lactuca serriola, assembly GCF_051521515.1. Lineage (NCBI taxonomy): Eukaryota > Viridiplantae > Streptophyta > Magnoliopsida > Asterales > Asteraceae > Lactuca > Lactuca serriola. Next base: position 32,899,799 of record NC_136410.1, read on the forward strand.
ATCAAAAATTTTCTCATCATTCAAAGGAATGGAACATGCGCTATGCGATGGGCTCTTTTTCAGATGGTATTTTTTCTTGAGCTTCCATTATACTAATTGATTGAGCAATTTGTGTTATTTGTTGCTCTAAGCTTTTGAGGCTAGCTTGAGTTGTTTCCTGGAAAATTTGGGTAGAAGTGGCAATGCTTTTCACAATGTCCTCTAAGGACATGCTTGGCGTTTCAGTTTGTTGAGGAGGGTAAGGATAGGGTTCTTGGAACAGTGGAGTTGGTTGGTATTGGTTATTTCCCCATGTTTGGTATGGGTTTTGGTAATGGTTATTTTCCCAAACTTGGTTGTTGTCCCACCATTGATCATGTTGAGGCTGATCATAACTCCATTGGTTTGACCAGTAGTAGCTTCCTTTCTCTTGCACTTCTTCCCATTCTCCTTGTAAATATGGACACATGTTAGAATGATGTCCATTTTGGGCGCAAAAATCACGAAGAAGAGGTGTGGGCTGTACACTTTGGTTACTTTCAATCATCATAACTAACTGAGCTAGCTCAGAAAGTTGGTCTTCGGTGCAAGGAGTGTTCATTTCCAAACCATACTTCTTTTTTCTTTAATTTCAGGATTTTAAATTTGAGTACCTGCACAATGAGATCTAGGCATAGAGAAACAAATTGATTAAAAATAAACCAATCCCCGGCAACGGCGCCAAAAATTTGGTGGTTGTCGAGGCCAACACAAATAATAACCCTAAATATTACACACTAAAATAGTGTATAGTGGTAAAGGGATCGAATCCACGGAGATTGGTTCAATTTATAACTCTATGAAAAATCTCTTTGTAAAAATACTTGTAAAATGACAATAAAAATAAAATGGGGGGTTTTGTTGTTTTGAAATACTTGAAACAAACTAGAATTAACTATGATTTAAATAGACAAATGCAACAAAAATAAGAGTTTGATGTAAAATCAATAAGAGAGAGATGGTTGACTTAAAGTTTCCTCACTTTGACTTTTGATGAACATATCATTAGAATCCAATGGTGCAATACTTTGATTTAAATCCTTAATTTGGCTATAGTAATCCAAGGAGCTTGAGATTACCTAGACTTTTCTTAATTGTTGAAATGGCTAGAGAAGCTCACAACAATTTCCTTAGTCAAAGTCACTAATTCCAAATAGCATGTAATTAGTGAAAGTCAACTAGCATTAAGAACCAAAAAGTCACCAAATCCAAGAGGGGTCAAATGCTTTCACCACCATGTTGGAGGAAATGTTTTTATGATTGTGTGAAGCAAAAACAACACAAAAATCATTTGTTGCTTGCTAATTTGAGGATCCTTTACTTAATCAAGAAATTAGCCAACTAATCACCACAAACATATTTAAACTCATGAACTAAAACATACAAGTAGTGATAAGATGTTAAAACACAAAACATTCCCATAAAGATTTAAGAACATGTTCATGGATTCTTCAACATTCAACAAAAGTTCAAAGGATTAACCAAAAGTCAACCAAGATTAGTTTAGCCAAGCATGGCTAAACCCAAAGAAACAAAGTTAGAGAAAATTGTACCAAACATTAAGCAAGAATCAAGAGGTAAAAATATGATGTTCTTCAAGTGTTCTTGGCCTTCAAAAGTCTTCAAAACTCCAGAGAGAATCTCCAAAAATCGGATGTCCAAGAGTCTCCAAAAGATGGGCACCAACCTTCCTCAAATAGCCTTCCAAATAGATTTCCGAAATTGCCCCTGCAGGAGGTTGCGCGACCCGCGTGCTGTTGCGCGGGTGGGTTGCGCGGGTGGTCCCTGAATGTAGCATCTTTGAGGTTTTGGGCCTCCATAGCTTAGCCCACTTGGCCCAGTGCGAGCCCAATCAGCTCCTAGCCCATTTTTCTTCAAGTTTTCTTCAATTTAAGCCCAATTTGGCTTCTCCAAATGATTCATAGCTCGTAAACTCGCCCGATTAATAATCTATGCATGCTTGAATACACTCCCGCATCTTGCAAATTTAAATGTTTATTTCTCTCCAAGCCTTCAAATAATCATCAAGCACGCTCCATGCATCATCTCCATAATCACCAAGCCTAACATCCTTTTTGTCTACCAAATCTCATCGCTTCCCATACGTCCCGAACATTCCCGCTCCACTAGTCTCCATGAAATCTGCAATAAAGCTCACGAAACTAGAAAGTGCCCGAAATAGTCATAAAATAACAAAAAGGAAAATATGCATGAAAATTAACTAGATTATGGATGAAATATGCTAAAATAAACTATAAAAAGAAGTAAACAAAGCTAACTATCAAATCACCCCAAGCTTAAACCTTACTTGTCCTCAAGTAAGACAAGACTAAAATGAACTCGGGATGAACTATCCTAGAGAAAATAAAAAGAATGGATAGAGTCGCAGAACCTGATCACCGTTAGTCAACATGGTCAGAATTGATCTTGCTATTACCTCACGAATTTTTCATCCGATGACAAAGGGACCATAAACCACAACCAGGATAACTCCTTTAGGTGAGTAAGGAGGGATGAGCAGTCGCAGCCTCAATGGAACATGCATACAATGAAGAATATCTGTAGTAGGGAGAAAGCAGCTGGATGGGCTCGGGTGGAGCTCTTCTGTAAGTGTACACTCTGATCTCACGTTTGTCAGTTTCTCTCATGTGTAACTAGGTTTAATCGCTCGGGCACCATTGTAGGAATCGGCTCACTTGGTGTTGGCCCAAACCTCCCGTAGTATCTGACTCGACAGTCTCCCTAACATCACCAATTTGCGAAAAACAACTCGATCTATATACAATAAAACATACCTAAATAAATGAATATCAAACGTTGGGTGACCAAAATGTTGGAAGATTTAGTTCAATAATTGAACCGGTCACCCTTCTTAGATTTCTGCAGCTGGGAATTTGCCTGCCCCTTTTTTTTTGTTTTTTTTTTGTTTTGTTTTACTTGAAGGTAATATACTAACAATAGGAATTTTTAACAAGAAATCCCTTTGACTCAAATTTTGGTTCCTAAAGTGTGTAAGTGGAACCGAAAGGGTAGTAATATAATCCGAATGGTCTCAGCAAGAAAATGACCATGTGTGGAGCATAAAGATATAATGTAAGCTCCTTTTCAAACTTGTGATTTTTTTTCAAAAATAATGAAAATGTCCACATGCGGACTAAAAGACTTCTCTAAACTCCTAAGAAAATCGCAAAAAGATATGGTGATGTAAAGAGACCGGATATGAATTCTACTCGGGGACAAGCACTAGTGTTTCATCCTAACGGTTCAAACATAATCAAGTGTGATCCTCTCGGCGGTAGTGACCGCAAGGCTAAGACATCCATTGCTATAGTATATCCTATATTCATTAGTATTGTATGCATAATTCTTCATGAAAACTACCTGTCCATGATCACTTACCCCTTTAAGCTACCAGCATCTGATCCCAAGTATGAGATCCCAAACTGCAGCTAATGGTCTCGGTTCGATGGGTGAGATAGCAACAAGATCCTGGACCAATAATGATACCATAACTATGAACCTGTTCCATGGCATCCAAGGAGGTGAGAATAAACAGACAACAAAAATGCATGAATGCTAATGCCTAAGCTAAATGTTATGCAAAAATATAAAAGTAGAAAAGAAGAAAATAAAATCTTTTTCGATTTAAAAAAAAAAAATGAATGAAAATTAGCTTAAAACTAAAATGTTATGCAACCTAATTAAAAATGCATGAAAAAATAAAAGGAAAATGAAATGCCCCACCCCAAGCTTAAAAACAAGCATTGTCCTCAATGCTTAAGGTAAGGGCAAAAATGACCTAAATCGGAGGATTGGATGACGGGAGATGTCTGTGGCGGTGATTTCGTGAAATTACAACCGGTAGAATTTCGACAATCTTGAATTTTTCGGCGAGGTGGTTGCTGGAAGGTTATATGAGAGGAATGGAGTGGGAGATCAAGATAATTAAATGAAGAAGAAGGGAAGCTGAACATTTTAATCTATGGGTCAAAAAGGGTCAATTTCGGTCAATGTTGGTCAAGAAAAGTCAAAAGGTCAACTCATTAAAACCTTTGGTCAACACCTGGTCAAATAATAGCCAAAAACAGCCCAAATTGCCCAAAGCAGTGCGCGGGTCGCGCAGAGTAGCACGCGGGTCGCGCAGGCCTTGCAGTTAAGTCTTGGGCCAATGTCGCTTCATCACACATGGCCGCGCAACCCACCCGCGCAACAGCACGTGGGTCGCGCAACCCGCTGATCCTGATCTTCATTTTCGCTTCATTTTTCTTCGTTTTTTCACCCGTTCTTGATTTGGAAGGCCCCAAACACCTAGAAACTCTTGATTTCTTCAAAAACAACTCTTTTGAATCCCAAAAACATCTTCAAAACTCATTTATTCAAATTAAAAACACGAAAGCACAATGCTTTCCAAAAATGCCATTCTTTAACGTCTTTGGCGAGACGCCTCCAAACTTCACTTTAACACTTTGGGGCGTCCAAATGGACGACATCTTGGACATTTGAATCAAAAACTTCATTGAATGGCTTCAATCGATGTCCATTAACCTTGTAAATTTTCCCCGTGTCGACATTTTTTAATTTCCACACCTCCATTGGGACTCTTTTCTTGTATTTGACTTTCTTTTTACGGGAGAACCATACCGGACTCAGACCTTTGATAATAGCAATCATCCAACCATATTCTTTCTTGTACTTGTTCATTAAGGTGACCAACTCTTCCTTCTTTTCTAAACTCTTGGACATGGTTTTTGAGTAGGTGACCGGTTGGGCGTCTTCTTTCTTGTGATACGTATCCTTTGAAGAGTCCGACAAATTTATCGCTTCTGGCTCTTGTGGTTGGTCTACCAATGGAGTTAGTTTCTCAATGGTAGTGGGTGGCTCAACCTCTCTTTCATTAACCCATATCACTTCCTCTATAGTTTCATTGTCAGCTTTTTCAATTTCTTCTTCTTCTTTAACAACCTTTTCCACTTCTACTTCTTCTTCCTCTTCTTCATATAACACTCTTGGGCCATCAAAAATTTTCTCATCATTCAAAGGAATGGAACATGCGCTATGCGATGGGCTCTTTTTCAGATGGTATTTTTTCTTGAGCTTCCATTATACTAATTGATTGAGCAATTTGTGTTATTTGTTGCTCTAAGCTTTTGAGGCTAGCTTGAGTTGTTTCCTGGAAAATTTGGGTAGAAGTGGCAATGCTTTTCACAATGTCCTCTAAGGACATGCTTGGCGTTTCAGTTTGTTGAGGAGGGTAAGGATAGGGTTCTTGGAACAGTGGAGTTGGTTGGTATTGGTTATTTCCCCATGTTTGGTATGGGTTTTGGTAATGGTTATTTTCCCAAACTTGGTTGTTGTCCCACCATTGATCATGTTGAGGCTGATCATAACTCCATTGGTTTGACCAGTAGTAGCTTCCTTTCTCTTGCACTTCTTCCCATTCTCCTTGTAAATATGGACACATGTTAGAATGATGTCCATCTTGGGCGCAAAAATCACGAAGAAGAGGTGTGGGCTGTACACTTTGGTTACTTTCAATCATCATAACTAACTGAGCTAGCTCAGAAAGTTGGTCTTCGGTGCAAGGAGTGTTCATTTCCAAACCATACTTCTTTTTTCTTTAATTTCAGGATTTTAAATTTGAGTACCTGCACAATGAGATCTAGGCATAGAGAAACAAATTGATTAAAAATAAACCAATCCCCGGCAACGGCGCCAAAAATTTGGTGGTTGTCGAGGCCAACACAAATAATAACCCTAAATATTACACACTAAAATAGTGTATAGTGGTAAAGGGATCGAATCCACGGAGATTGGTTCAATTTATAACTCTATGAAAAATCTCTTTGTAAAAATACTTGTAAAATGACAATAAAAATAAAATGGGGGGTTTTGTTGTTTTGAAATACTTGAAACAAACTAGAATTAACTATGATTTAAATAGACAAATGCAACAAAAATAAGAGTTTGATGTAAAATCAATAAGAGAGAGATGGTTGACTTAAAGTTTCCTCACTTTGACTTTTGATGAACATATCATTAGAATCCAATGGTGCAATACTTTGATTTAAATCCTTAATTTGGCTATAGTAATCCAAGGAGCTTGAGATTACCTAGACTTTTCTTAATTGTTGAAATGGCTAGAGAAGCTCACAACAATTTCCTTAGTCAAAGTCACTAATTCCAAATAGCATGTAATTAGTGAAAGTCAACTAGCATTAAGAACCAAAAAGTCACCAAATCCATGAGGGGTCAAATGCTTTCACCACCATGTTGGAGGAAATGTTTTTATGATTGTGTGAAGCAAAAACAACACAAAAATCATTTGTTGCTTGCTAATTTGAGGATCCTTTACTTAATCAAGAAATTAGCCAACTAATCACCACAAACATATTTAAACTCATGAACTAAAACATACAAGTAGTGATAAGATGTTAAAACACAAAACATTCCCATAAAGATTTAAGAACATGTTCATGGATTCTTCAACATTCAACAAAAGTTCAAAGGATTAACCAAAAGTCAACCAAGATTAGTTTAGCCAAGCATGGCTAAACCCAAAGAAACAAAGTTAGAGAAAATTGTACCAAACATTAAGCAAGAATCAAGAGGTAAAAATATGATGTTCTTCAAGTGTTCTTGGCCTTCAAAAGTCTTCAAAACTCCAGAGAGAATCTCCAAAAATCGGATGTCCAAGAGTCTCCAAAAGATGGGCACCAACCTTCCTCAAATAGCCTTCCAAATGGATTTCCGAAATTGCCCCTGCAGGAGGTTGCGCGACCCGCGTGCTGTTGCGCGGGTGGGTTGCGCGGGTGGTCCCTGAATGTAGCATCTTTGAGGTTTTGGGCCTCCATAGCTTAGCACACTTGGCCCAGTGCGAGCCCAATCAGCTCCTAGCCCATTTTTCTTCAAGTTTTCTTCAATTTAAGCCCAATTTGGCTTCTCCAAATGATTCATAGCTCGTAAACTCGCCCGATTAATAATCTATGCATGCTTGAATACACTCCCGCATCTTGCAAATTTAAATGTTTATTTCTCTCCAAGCCTTCAAATAATCATCAAGCACGCTCCATGCATCATCTCCATAATCACCAAGCCTAACATCCTTTTTGTCTACCAAATCTCATCGCTTCCCATACGTCCCGAACATTCCCGCTCCACTAGTCTCCATGAAATCTGCAATAAAGCTCACGAAACTAGAAAGTGCCCGAAATAGTCATAAAATAACAAAAAGGAAAATATGCATGAAAATTAACTAGATTATGGATGAAATATGCTAAAATAAACTATAAAAAGAAGTAAACAAAGCTAACTATCATAGATCTAAGTTTATGGCTCTTGAGTCGGAGTATTAAGCACTTAAATGAAAAGTGTCTTAACAGAATGAGTACGCCGAGCGTAATTACAGGTACGCCCCGCGTACGCTCTAGCAGGCCAATACGCTAAGCGTACATTAGAGTACGCCCTGCGTAGCGCAGTCAGTTGGGCTTATTGCATTTTGGGCCTCGGTGTGGGCTGAGTTGAGACTTAGGGTCCTTGGGCATTATTGGGCCATCAGAATTCAGTTGTTAAGGACCAAGGATTATTATTGGGCTTGAGTAAGGTCCAATAAAGGGCTTTGGGCCCAAAGGAGCAAATTGGGCCATTAGTGGGCCTTTAGCGGAGCCATAGATGGATTTGGAAGGAATTGAGGGTTTGGGCTATATTGTGACCCATGCCATAGCAGGGGTAAAATGGTCATTTTACCCATCAAAAGATTCCCCTTTTGATTTAGTGTTTGACTTGTCATGATAGCCGGAGAGCAGCCGGGACAGTAGTCGGGGATCTTTCACTCGAGTTTTCAGCAGTCAACATTTCGAGGTGAGTTTCCTTCCAGTAGTAATGGGTCTAAGGCCACAATGTCGGCCCGTTAGCTAGCATAAGTTTCCGGACTTCGGTCCGATGCAGTAGTTGGTATGTTTGATGCCTTCGTGGCTCAGACAGGAATTATGTGTTATGTGTTTCGGGTCACGGCCTGATGCAGTATGCAGTATATGTGTGTCCATGTTAGTTGATATGTTTATGTTATGCTTGCTCAGTTAGTTCCAGACTTCGGTCCGATGCAGTTAGTCCGGACTTCGGTCCGATGCAGGGGACAAGGTCCCAATCAGTTTTCGAATTTCGGTCCGATGCAGGGGCAAGGCCCTAGTTAGTCCGGTCTTCGGCCCGATGCAGTTTCCGGACTTCGGTCTGATGCAGGGGACATGGTCCCAGTTAGTCCAGGCTTCGGCCCGATGCAGTTTCCGGACTTCGGTCCGATGCAGGGGACATGGTCCCAGTTAGTCTGGGCTTCGGTCCGATGCAGTTTCCGGACTTTGGTCCGATGCAGTGGGCAAGGCCCAGTATGTGCTTTATATGTTGTATGGTATGTGGTAGTTTGGGGGAGCTCACTAAGCTTCGTGCTTACGGTTTTCAGTTTTGGTTTCAGGTACTCAGTTTTCAAAAGAGGAGCTCGGAGAGGTTGCAGTGCACATACCATAGTCAGTTAGCCTGGGGAATGTTTTACTCTGATAATGAGATTATGTTTTGAATTTAATACTCGAAAATTATGTTATGACTTATGATACGTTTTTATAAACATGGTTTAGTAATGTTTTAAAATAAATTTTTAGTCGTGATTTTTGGGTCGTTACAGTCCCAAACCTTTGAGAATAAATAAAACATTTTATTTAATCACCATGTTGATTACTCATTATTTGTTGTTTCGGGTAATCAACTTCTTACTTGAATTATAACAACAGTTCTCCCATGCTCTTATCATGCACACTATGTTTACCTATGGTCCTTACTTTGTGAAATAGATCAAATGAACACATTTCCAATGATGCTCATTTCACAATTCCTAATCCATTAGTGTAAGAATACAAAATTCTCGAGACCACTAGAATATGTTAGATTCTAACATTTTATGCAACAGTCCTTTCATAATATCACAGCGCCAAAGTCACCAAGACTTTCCCAATGAAATTACAAAGTGCTCTATTGGAGATTGTTACAAGACAATTATGTGACAACCCGAAACTTCTATCCTGTACAATTGGTCGATTATATCAATATTAAACTCGATTTTATCACCTTTTAACATCGTTTAAGGTCTTGTTAAAGTATTCTAAGCCTTATACTATCAAAGTTTGGGTTCTAGGTCGAGTAATACCAAGTCATAGTACAACATTCGGGCCATACACTCTCTTGGGAGGAGTGTACGGCCGTACACATGGGTGTGCGGCCGCACACCCACCCCTCAACCGTACACCTATCTCTATATGTAGGAGGAGACCCCTTCATTGATTCTTTTCCCCTTTTGGCTACACACTACTTTCTTTCTCTAGAATCTTCATATAAGGACCCTCCAAAGGCTTTAAAAACGTAAGTGTTCCATCATCTAGCTTGTTATACTTGTAAGACTTCCTGATCTAAGCCTTAATTCATCAAGTATCATCATGTTCTTCATCCTTTGAAGGTGTACGGTCGCACACCTTCATAAGGTGGTCGTACACACCTTAAAGGCTCTCCAAAGTGAGATTTTGGCCTCCATCTGCTAGTTGGACTTGGTATTAACCTTGAAGCACCTCAAAAACGACATTTTGAGCATATATGAAGAGTGTACGGCCGCACACCCCTATGTACGGCCGCACACACCTCCTCATGACCGTACACCCACTTTGATGCTCATATTTGGCCTCAAACTTGCAATACCACTCAGTATGGGACCTAGAACACTCCTTGGATGCTTGTAGGACCTTGGAAACACCTCAAAAGCACTCCCCGTCATGAGTGTACGGACGTACACTCATGGGCCGTACACCCATGGTCGTACACACCCAAAGGGTGGCCGTACACCTCCCTCACTCGATCACAAATGGTTCTGACACTTAGTTCAAGCATTTCTAGGTCCTTAGGGTGGTTTCCTGTCATGTTTAGTCATGAAATACCCTAATCTAATACATATATGTGTTACTATATGTTAATAGGATCCACTTGCGTACAAAACATCAGTTGACACTCAGCATCCACACTGATCTTACACTCGAATCCTACGTCAAACTATGAGTTCATACCCCTACGTTTTTCCGAGTTTTCATGTTTTCAGGGGGGATACGAGTAAAAGTACAAGGAAACTTGTGCTCAAAATATATTATTTTGTCTAAGATAATTATATTTTCAGTATGCTTTTAACGTGGAGAACAGTTTTTACCAAATGATTAAGAAATCAACTCGTAGAAACAGTTTTCAAAACTAGGGTAACAAACTCATGAATCATGTAGTAAAATATACTATTTTATATGGGATTCATGCAAATCATAAACAGGATTTTCAGTATTATTACTTGTAAATTTGTTAGTCTAATGTTGGAGACACGTCCTTGGTAACACTCCCCCATAATCCGAGTGTAGGACTAACACTTATGACCGGAATCTCTTGTTGGGAGAGCGTGACTGTTGTGTATAGATCTATACGAGACTGACTATCCTGCACCTGAACTGCTAGCTACAGTTAGGCAGGAATGCCTGGGGTGACAAAGTCATAAAGGATGCTGGCCCCGATACGTGCCATATCAAGTTAATGTATGGTTATGAAAACTCGCAACATAGATAATAGAGATTTACTTTTGTAATAATGAATCAAGTGAACTAACCTCAAAGTGATAACCGATTTGATTACTAGAGGGTATTAATAATACCTTCAGGATTTAGTTCACCATATTTTTATTAGTTTTATTTATGTATATAAACTATGTTTCCAAAATAATGTAAATATTCATATTATAATGTAATGGTTATGTTTACTTTGATTACTATGATGCAATTATTGTGATACTACGCATGACGTCATCCACCCCCGGACGTTTCCGCCGTTTGTTATCATGGTTCGGGGGTGTGACAAATTCCATAGTCATGAAGTCTCACATTCAAAGTACATTCCTTTGAACATCCTTCTTGCATAGAAGTTTCTAATCCAGACATAGATTCTCAACGTCCAACTCCCATTAAGGAAACATTTCCATATTTGCCATATGACAACTCATTAAATAGAATCTTATCTATTCATAATGTCAATATGGTCCATCTATGACTATACTTCCAACTGTCCATAAGCAACCAATCCTTGGCGAACCTTAGATTGTCCTTAATAGATGTTTAATTATTTTAGTCAAAACCGGTTCTCTTTCCTTTTTCCCTCTAAATGCCCTAGGCATTTGGAAAATTTTAGAACGGTCGAATATTATAGCGTATGTAATCGATCCTATACCCGAAGCGTATGGGATACAATTCATAAAAAAACGTGATACTTTATCAGTTTCTTACTATAATATCGTCACAATATTTCTATTCTCCGTGTTCTCAAAATTCGAACTATGAAGAGGGATGATGTAATCTTAATCGTATTTTGAGAATGCAAATAATAAATATACCCTTGACTAAATACAATTAAAATTTCTTGATCTAAGCTTTTAGACTGGAAACAAAGTATAACATTCTCTCCCTTAATTATAGCAAAAACAACTTTTCAACCCCTGCAACTTTGCAAAGTGGAACTTTTGTTTTTCTATAATTAATATTGCCAACTTGAAATACTTAAATAATAATCATGCTCCCACTAACATGATGATTATATCCATTCCAACATAACATTTATGCTTCCACTAGCTTTGACATGTATTCAGAAAATAGTTGGACTTCTAGAAGACAATACTTATTGACTTCCAAAGTTCATATTTCGAATACGATGTGCTTCGATAAGCCTTTATCTATGCTTCTCAAAATCACACACCTTTCCTTAGACAGCTCATATGTGTGTCTAAACTAATTCAGAACTTATATTACTAAGTCCCAAATGTTCAAACTAATTGCCAAATCTTACAATTCGAACTATGAAAAGGGATGTCGTAATCATAATCGAATTTGAGAATGCAATTTACATAATCGCTATCTTCTTAAAATCTCTCTTAGTGAAAGCGTTTGCTCACAATTATTTTCATGAATGAGAGAAACCTTATGACACTTAGATTTCATGGTGTATGTGTTCCTATCCATGTGAATTTTCCATAACCATAATCGAAAGATAATGTTTGTGACAAATTCAAAATCTTATGGACAAAACTTGTTCATTCTTAATTTCTTGTCATCAAGGGTCCCACCATTGCTTCCAAGTTATCTAGCAGCTCACCTATGCAGTCTATTGAGAACTCGTATAACTCATATGCATAATCACTCAACAGGGTTGGCACAGAAATAGAATTTTGTCAACACGATAGGTTACAAACCTCAAGTCGTGTGCTAGTGTTTACTCTTGATTAGTTCTTGAATCTTTTCAATATCTTCAGACTCCCACTGACCTCTTGACATATTAGATTCTATTATCAAGAAACATTTCTTGATAAACAAATATCCAAGAGTTAGTGTGTGTCTATATCAAGAAAAAACATTACACACATTTGGTCTTAGTTGGTCTTTGTCTTCACCAAGACATCACAACTTACTAATTTCAAATGTGCAAGAGTAGGAAAAACAATTTTCTACTTCACATTTGATGAGTGTGTGTCACTCAATTCACAATCTTGGAGTACGATTCTAAGACTTGATTTTTGAACGGAGTATGACTCATCCTTTTGATTTAACCATTTAACAATTTCCGATTCCTCTTTCTTAGCCATACTAGTGCACTAAGATCTCCTTAGAGGATCAATTGTGATATGCTTCTTAATCATTAAAATGATCACAAAATTTGATACAAAAGTACTCTCCCTTCTTCTTAGATTTGAGAAAACGTTTATCTTTCTGCCTTCACTATTCTTCTTATTCGTTCTTCTATTCATTGAAACTTTTCAATTATTCAGAATTACACTTAACCTTGCAAGTATAACCACATTTACCAGACTTTTGGTGAATTATGACGAATAGTTTCATCATTATTTGTGGTGGACTTGACTAGTGCACAACATTGTGTTATAGTCCTTTAGTCCTTCACTTGACTCACATACTTGTGTGATCAAGGAATTAGTCTTAATTTCCTAAGTACCAAGATTTCCATACATCACATGAGTCAAATCATATGATTCCAAGTTTCTGTCCAATTGAAACTTAGGTGATGGGAATCTTTCCTTACTTAGAAAATTTTGACATTACCATGAATAACATAACTAAGAATCACATCCATTTATACAAATACACGAACATCAATTTTTCACAACGATTTCATTGCAAGGATATATATATATATATATATATATATATATATATATATATATATATATACACACAAGACAAATTAAAATTTTATTTTATTCATAAAAGCAGCGGAAAACACGTCCTTGCAATGCAAAATCAACTGAAAAACTATGTAATCAAATATTCCTAACAAATATATAAATATATCATAACTTCCTAGCTCAAAATCTGATCTTTGAACCCATGCGATCGTGATCCATTTCTTCATGATCAGACTCATCTTGCTCTTCAATCAAGCTTCCTCTCTTTTCTCTGATCCTGCAAAACATTCAAATGTAATCTTATCACATTATGTCTTAAGAATCAATGAATAGAAACTTAATGGAGTTAAATAGTGGATTTTACCTGAAGTATAGCCATAATTCTTGACTCTCCCATCTCTTAGATTCTTCAGGCCCTCTGGGCAGCTTCGTATTCAACGCCTCTTCTCTTGGCAGCAGAAACAGGCGGCTTCTTCTGGAGCAACCATGGAAGCATGGTTGGTTGAATTACCGGACAAATATGCTCCATTACTTTGCCAAATCATTTCTGATTCAGCAACAATAAGCATGTAAGTTAGGTCGATGAGGGTTGCGTCAAGATCCATCATATAATACTCTCTTATGAACTTATCATATGATTTAGGGAGTGACGGAAGAACCCAGTCTATAGCCAACTTCTTTGGAAAATATGCACCCAACATTTTCAACCTATCGATGTGTGATTTCATCCCTAGGACGTGAGCACACACGAATTTTCCATCTTCATGTTTTATTGCCAACAGGGCTTGAGTGATTTTAAACTTTTCAATTCTTCGATCTTGTGGGTTTAGGAGAACAACAGAAGGAGGTGGAGGAAGTGAAACCAAGCTAGTCCACAATGCAAGGATCGATCTTTCACCTTCATTGTGTGACAGACTTTCACTTTGAGTAGGAAAACCTTTTCCATAGAATTCGGGAAGACCATGGTTAGATCTTTCACCTTCATATGCCCCTCGATTTGTGACTGAGATGCCGAGGATCACAAAACAGGGTGTGAATAACCATGCAAACTTACATGGTTCCCGCAATCCTATTCGATGTGCCGGTTAACCATACACGCTCCACCGAACTATAACAAACATTGAGTCACCCTTTGCTACCTTTGCTTAGAACCATTTAGTGTGCCGGTTAACCACACACGCTCCACTAACGTCCTCGCAAACGTGCAAAGTGTAATTTCATGGAATTGCATCAAATTCACTTTTTGCCTAAAGTAACTAAGATTGGGAATTTTGTAAAAACATTTAGTTACTTTATACTTCATTATAATTTTAATGGAAAGGGTTTGCCCTATCCTACCCGTTCGACTAACGTCCCTCCACCAATCAAGGAAGCGGTGTGACATCCCCAAAATCTCGGCCAAAAAAGATCGGTTTCATTTATGTTTTTTAAACATTTTCAGAGTAAATCATTTTGATTTTAAAAGAGATGCGGAATTTGTTCCCAAAAACAAAACATGATAAAATAGATTTTTATCAAAACATTTCATAAAGAAATATAGTTTCATTTCATAATCAAAAATCGGGATGTCATGTTCCGATACAGACCATAAAGCATAAACGATAACATTACAAGTCATTCAACAAATATATACATATACAGACTTGTAAACAAAACAACTTGATAATTCATCCATCTTATACCCTTGCGCCACTTCCTGTAATACAAATAAACTAAGTGGGTCAGGCTTGGGAGCCTGGTGAGCATATATGGTTTTCAACCCACAATAAATAATTATATTTAATTCAAAAATCAACAATAACCCGATTACCCAATTCCCGTTATCCTCACTTTACGTCCCTAAAATAACATCTATCTCAAGGGACCTAATCTAGGATTTTCATCGGGACGGACATTACTGCAGAGGGGCTTCCTCAACAATAAGTGTCCTAAAGGCAACCATGTGGGGGATTAGAGTACACCGGTGGACATCAAGCCAACAACACCTACAAGTTATGATCCTGCCAGTGTTCCACTGGACAGTCTAGAATAATCCGTGGTCGTCATCCGTACTCTGCTGAATGACTAGAATAACACCAACAACGAGGCCTCTCATCAATTTATTTCATTGCACACCAACTGTCTACCCATGTTCTACCCAACATATTAGTAGATAAAAATATACATGTTTTATACATAATTTGAAAAAAAAATTTGTATAACATGCTCTTTCAATACTCCATCCAAATAGCAAGTAATACGTAAACACATAACAAGAAATTTCAAGGAGAGTCATATAAGTCTATGTGTTAGAAGGTAATAATAATACCCTCACACAACTTGTATTCTTAAATACATTCAATGATTACTTGTATAATATCGTGTATTTGAAAGGGGCTATACACTCACTTGATCAGACAATACTACGACTTGTAGAAGTAGTATTCTTGGGTAGATCTGGAAGATCTTCACAAAAACCGGGCTCCTCGCGGGCAGAGCTTCGGCTCAGGAATCTCACTTCTCGGGATCTTCGGGACTTCAGAACTTGCTTCGGGACTCGGGAATGATACTAGGGTTTCAGGATATAATTGGCACGCAAACCAAGGCAAAAACTAGAGAGAAAGGAAGAAAATGGCAAGGAAAAATGACTGATCTTGGTTTCTATTTATAGGGTGCTGGGTCTGGGATTACGTTGGGTGTAACTCCAAGTACGCCGGGCGTACTCAACGTCACTGGATGCGTCACTTAGAGGCACTCGAGTATTGGTCAGGAAACTTGCACTCATCCGAGTACGCTGGGCGTACTCAAATTACGTTCGGCATAATTTGACATGTCAAACTTCTAAATTGTGTAACTATTGCATACGAGCTCCGTTTTCGATGTTCTTTACATCCACGTGTAGGTGAGACTATGCTCTATAATTTTCGTTTAGACTCCGTCGGCTGATTTTGACTTCATTTTTTTATTATTTATTTTTAGTAGGCCGGGACAAGAAAACTCTGTTATAAATTCATAACTTCTTCATCTGAAGTCCGTTTTCGTCTGTCTTTTCACCAATGCACTACTATCAACGGGATCTTCGATTCTCGTTCACTCGATCTTGAATCGAGTATTCGGGTTGCATACTGCTAAGCTGAAACTTCAGAAAATCATAACTTCCTCATGCTAATTCAGATTTGGACGATATTTTTATGCACGCTCTCGTTTTAACGAACTCTACGACTTTCGCTTAGATCGCTAAGGCTAAATATCGCTCTAACGTAAATTTAACTTTTTATGTCATTCAACGTTGTCGGTTTTGTCGCGAAACTTCGACAGATCATAACTTTTTCGTTGTAACTCAGATTTCAACATTCTTTATATTTTCGGAAACCTCATCTCAACCCCTACATCTTCCCTGCATCAATATCGGGTTTATATGACATTTCATTTTTACGCTTATTTTTATTCTTGATTAAATCAAATCACATAATTAAGCAGATAAGTATAAAACACATAATTCACAAATAATACATTCTTATTATTTCAAATGGTTACAAAGGTTAACCTAGACTATTACATTGCTAAAAATGGTAAGCCCAGAAACACGGGCGTTACAATTCTCCCCACCTTAGGATGATTCCGTCCCCGGTATCACACATCAACAAACAAATGCGGGTAGCGACTCATCATGTCACTCTCCGTCTCCCAGGTGAGATTTGACCAATTCGCATGTTTCCAACGGACAAGCACTAACTCAACCATCTTACATCGCAACTTTTTAGTCTTTCGGTCAACGATTGCCTCTGGTTCTTCAATCAACCTTTTGTTCTCATCGATTCTCAACTCCAAAATTGGAATCATATCGGGAACTTCTCCCGTGAACTTCCTTAAATAACATATGTGAAATGTGTTATGAATCCCATTCAGTTCTTCTGGTAGTTCTAGCTTGTAAGCTTGGTTCTCAATCCTTTGAAGAACTTTAAACGGTCCAATAAACCTCGGACTTAATTTTCCTCTTTTACCAAATCTTATAAGCCCCTTCCACGGTGAGACTTTAAGCAAAACCGAATCTCCAACTTCAAAAGTCATCGGTCTTCGCTTGTTGTTAGCATAGCTCTTTTGACGATCCTGAGCTGCTAACATTCTCTCCCTAATTATTTTCAACTTTTCAACAGTTTGATGGACTATCTCCGGTCCCATAAACTGCTTTTCCCCAGCCTTAAGCCAACAAGACGGCGTACGACACTTCTGTCCGTACAAAGCTTGATAAGGTGCCATCTCAGTGGAAACTATTATTGTAGGAAAATTCTACCAAAGGTAAATGTTCATCCCAATCACCTTGGAATTCCAGGGTACATGATCTCAACATATCTTCAAGTGTTTGTATTGTTCTTTCGCTCTGACCATCAGTCTGTGGATGGTAAGTTGTACTTAAACACAACTTGGTACCCAATTCCTCTTGTAGACTTTTCCAAAATCGTGAGGTGAAATGGCTGTCACGATCTGACATAATCGTTAATGGAACACCGTGAAGCCTCATAATTTCCTTCACGTAAGAATTCGCAAGCTTTTCCATTGACCACTTCTCATTGGCTGCTATGAAATGCACACTCTTAGTGAATCGGTCAATGACCACCCAAATCATGTCGTGACCACTTTTCGTTCTGGGCAGTTTAGTGACAAAGTCCATAGCAATATCTTCCCACTTACCCATAGGCACAGAAAATGGTTCTAAACTCCCATACGGTTTCTGATATTGTGTCTTTACTCTCGCACAAGTCACACACTCGGCCACATACTTTGCAACATCAAACTTCATCGTCGGCCACCAGTAGTAGAGTTTCAGGTCCCTATACATTTTAGTACTACCAGGATGAATTGAGTACATGGTCTTATGAGATTCTTCCATCAGAAGATCTCTGACTCCTCCTGTCTTAGGTATCCAAATCCGATCTTGGAACACCTTCAGTCCATGACTGTTTATACCGAACACCAACATTTTGCCCAAACGTTCCTCCTTTTGGTCATTCTTCTCAGAAGCTTCCTCTTGAGCTTTATTTATACTTTCCACAATGGTCGAGACAACTTCTATTCTCAACGATCTTGGCCTCTTTCTTTCAAGATTGACTTTCCGACTGAGAGCATCAGCAACAACATTAGCTTTATCGGGATGGTAAAGTATCTCACAGTCATAGTCTTTAAGTAATTCTAGCCAACGTCGTTGCCTCATATTCAATTCCTTCTAACTAAAGAGATATTGGAGACTCTTATGATCAGTGAAAAGTTTGCACTTCGTGCCATAGAGGTAATGCCTCCATATTTTCAGAGCGAAAACTACCGCTACCAACTCCAAATCATGAGTCGGGTAGTTCTTTTCACACTCTTTCAGCTGTCGAGATGCATACGCGATCATCTTATCTCTTTGGGTCAAAACACAACCCAATCCAACACATCACTATAAACAGCAAAGTCTTCAACTCCATCGGGTAGAGATAAAAATGGTGCCTCGCATAACTACTTCTTTAGCAACTCGAAAACTTCTCTGTGCTTATCATTCCAAGCATAAACGGATCCTTTGTGGGTCAAAGCTGTTAATGGACTACCGATCGAAGAAAAACCCTGGATAAACCTTCGGTAATATACGGCTAATCCCAAAAAGCTTCGGATCTCCATGGGACTCTTCGATTTCTCCCACTTTGTCACAACTTCAATCTTTGCCGGATCAACCATTATACCTTCTTGGTTGACCACGTGACCCAAGAATTGGACTTCTCTAATCTAAAAATCACATTCGGAGAACTTTGCATACAACTTCTCCTTCTTCAAGACTTCCAACACTTCTTGCAAGTCTCTTCCATGCTCTTCTTGGCTTTTCGAATAAATCAGAATGTCATCTATGAACACTATTACAGATTTATCAAGGAACGGATTACAAACCCTGTTCATTAAATCCATGAATGCTGCTGGAGCATTGGTTAGTCTAAACGACATAACCAAGAACTCGTAGTGTCCATATCGCGTTCTGAATGCAATATTCTCTATATCCTGCCCTTTCACCTTTAGCTGATGATATCCTGACCTCAGGTCGATCTTTGAAAAATAACTTGAACCTTGTAGTTGATCGAACATGTCATCAATCCTTGGAAACGGATATCTATACTTTATTGTTGCCTTATTCAGCTCTCTATAATCGATGCACATTCTCATACTTCCATCTTTCTTCTTCACGAATAACTCCGGAGCTCCCCACGGTGATGAACTAGGTCTAATGAAACCTTTGTCCAATAACTCCTGAAGTTGCATCATCAGCTCCTTCATCTCCGTCGGTGCTAGTCGGTAAGGTGTTTTCGCTATTGGCGTCGTCCCTGGTAACAAGTCGATACGAAATTCTACTTGCCGATCAGGCGGTAATCCAGGAAGATCTTCAGGAAACACTTCCGGATAATCACACACCACCGGAATGCTCTGCATCTCCTTTTTCTCCTTCTTTGCATCAATCACAAATGCCAAATATGATGTACATCCTTTGGCCAACACTTTTTGGCTTTCGTTAGAGAAATGATCCTAGAACTTACTCTGCGTTTGTCCCCATACACCATAAATGACTCTTTCCCTGGCGGGTTTACCTTGACTATCTTCTTTCTGCACAATATCCCGACGTCATTGTCGCTAAGCGAATCCATTCCCAACACGATGTCTAAACCGTTAAGTTCGATAGGCAATAATTCTTCGTGGAACTTAATCCCATTTAAGTCAATTAAGATGTTTTTCATACGATGGCTAATAGGTACAAACTTGCCACTAGCAACTTCGACTAATAAAGCATTATCTACTCTAACAATAGGCAAAGCTAGTTTTCTACCAAATTCATGTGATATAAAGGAGTAGTTGGCTCCAGAATCAAATAAAATTTGGGCATGCAATTTGTTTACAAGAAAGGTACCTGAAGCGACATCAGCTTCTTCTTTGGCAGCTTCCCGTGTCATCTGAAAGGCTCTAGCCTTCGGCATTGGCGGAATGTTGGGCTTGGTTGCGTCCTTCTTCTTCGGACATTCTCTCGAGATGTGCCCCTCCTCACCACACCCGTAACAAACTTTCTTGGTGAGGGTGCATTCGTTAGCATAATGCCCTGGCTTTCCACATTTAAAGCATGTGACCACTTCCCCGTCACATTTCCCATGATGCTTCTTCTTACACTTGTCGCACTATTTCGCCTCTACCTTTCCTCCACTTCCTCTCGAACCAGATTTCGAGAACTTACTTTTCTTACTGGACCCTGAAGATCCCTCGAACTTCCTCTTTTCACCACCCTCAACTTTGTTGGCGGTTCTCCCCTTAATCATATTTTCAACAGACTTGGCAGCCCAGATAGCTGCCTCAAGAGTATGTGCCTGACGCATGGGCACCTCGTACTCCCATGGGAGTCCCTTCGCATACCGGTCCACCTTTGTTAGCTCATCCGGGACGATGCGCAAGGCAAACTCCATTTTGTATGTGAAGGCGTTTGTGTATTCGTCGACTGAAATGCTGCCTTTTATCAACGTTAGAAACTTGTTTTCCAATTCCAGTAGATTTTGGGCTGAGCAGAACTTGCGTTTAAACAGCACCAAGAATTCGGCCCAACTCAATTGCAGTGGTTCATTAGGGCTAAGGGTCTTCCCCAGAGTGTTCCACCAACGAACAGCTCCACTCCTGAATTGACGTACTGTGAACGTGGTCTGCAACTTGCCTCTACAACCACAAGTCATGAAGGCCAACTCCATTTCGGAGATCCAATCCATTACTCCGATCGGGTCCTCCTTTCCAGTAAAAGTCGACGGCTTGCAAGTTAAAAAGTCCTTGTACTTTCACCCCAATCCATCTTGATTATTGTGTCTATTAACAGGTGGGTTCTCTTGACCAATTATCCCACTGAGGTTTTCTCCTTCGGACTGCCCTCCATTTACTTCGGGCTCTTCAACTCGAATTGACGATTCTTCGCGATTCTGCCTAATCAGACGTCTGGTTTCATCCATATGACGATCCAACATTGCCTGAATCATCACTTGAACTCCTGCCATTGTCATTGGCTCTGGTGCTGGTGTTGCAACAGCTACTTGTTCAATCACAGGCGCTTGCTCGACTACAGGCGGCTGATTCCTGTTTTCGTCAGCGTTTCCAACTCCGCTTCTTGTTCTCACCATTTTTGATCTATACACCGAATAAGGTGAAATTTGATCCTATTTCACGATAAAATTTCAATTCATCCTTATTACTCCAAACGATTACATGCTAGTTCTAATAACGTATACATACGCTTAGAATCCTACACACATAAGGTTTCCAGATCCGGTCGGCAACAGACCATAGATTCGAACAAATAATATCATATATGGCAACATATAACATTTAGCACATAAAAGTATTTTAGGCAACTTTCCTAAAATAAACTAGTGCTCGTGTCTATAATATAACAGACACACATCTCACAATCTCCACTTGGCATTCTAAGTTTAAGTCTAGAAATCCTACAAATTCCTAGTTCGCTTAAACTAATGCTCTGATACCAACTGTGACATCCCCAAAATCTCGGCCAGAAAAGACCGGTCTCATTTATGCTTTTTAAACATTTTCAGAGTGAATCCTTTTGATTTTAAAAGAGATGCGGAATTTGTTCCCAAAAACAAAACATGATAAAATAGTTTTTTATCAAAACATTTCATAAAGAAATATAGTTTCATTTCATAATCAAAAATCGGGATGTCATGTTCGGATACAGACCATAAAGCATAAACGATAACATTACAAGTCATTCAACAAATATATACATATACAGACTTGTAAGCAAAACAACTTGATGATTCATCCATCTTATGCCCTTGCGCCACTTCCTGTAATACAAATAAACTGAGTGGGTCAGGCTTGGGAGCCTGGTGAGCATATAGGGTTTTCAACCCACAATAAATAATTGTATTTAATTCAACAATCAACAATAACCCGATTACCCAATTCCCGTTATCCTCACTTTACGTCCCTAAAATAACATCTATCTCAAGGGACCTAATCTAGGATTTTCATCGGGACGGACATTACTGCAGAGGGGCTTCCTCAACAATAAGTGTCCTAAAGGCAACCATGTGGGGGATTAGAGTACACCGGTGGACATCAAGCCCACAACACCTATAGGTTATGATCCTGCCAGTGTTCCACTGGACAGTTTAGAATAATCCGTGGTCGTCATCCGTACTCTGCTGAATGACTAGAATAACACCAATAACGAGGCCTCTCATCAATTTATTTCACTGCACACCAACTGTCTACCCATGTTCTACCCAACATATTAGTAGATAAAAATATACATGTTTTATACATAATTTGAAAAAAAAATTGTATAGCATGCTCTTTCAATACTCCATCCAAATAGCAAGTAATACGTAAACACATAACAAGAAATTTCAAGGAGAGTCATATAAGTCTATGTGTTAGAAGGTAATAATAATACCCTCACACAACCCGTATTCTTAAATACATTCAACGATTACTTGTATAATATCGTGTATTTGAAAGGGGCTATACACTCACTTGAACAGAAGATGATCGGACAGTACTATGACTTGTAGAAGTAGTATTCTTCGATAAATCTGGAAGATCTTCACAAAAACCGGGCTCCTCGCGGGCAGAGTTTCGGCTCGGGAATCTCACTTCTCGGGATCTTCGGGACTTCGGAACTTGCTTCGGGACTCGGGAATGATACCGGGGCTTCGGGATATAATTGGCATGCAAACCAAGGCAAAAACTAGAGAGAAAGGAAGAAAATGGAAAGGAAAAATGGCTGATCTCGGTTTCTATTTATAGGGTGTTGGGTCTGGGATTACGCTGGGCGTACCAAGCCTTACGATGGGCGTACTCAACGTCACTGCATGCATCACTTAGAGGCACTCGAGTATTGGTCAGGCAACTTGCACTCATCCGAGTACGCTTGGCGTACTCAAATTACGCTCGGCGTAATTTGACTCGTCAAACTTCTAAATTGCGTAACTTTTGTATATGATCTCCGTTTTCGACGTTCTTTATGTCCTCGCATAGGTGAGAATATGCTCTACAACTTTTGTTTAGACTCCGTCGGCTGATTTTGAGTTCATTTTTTTATTATTTATTTTTAGTAGGCCAGGACAGGAAAACTCCGTTATAAATTCATAACTTCTTCATCTGATGTCCGTTTTCATCTGTTTTTTCACCAATGCACTACTATCAACGGGATCTTCGATTCTTGTTTAGGTTATTTCGACCAACAATCACTCGATCTCGAATCGAGTATTCGGGTTGCATACTGCTAAGCTGAAACTTCAGAAAATCATAACTTCCTCATACGAAGTCAGATTTGGACGATCTTTTTATGCACGCTCTCTTTTTAACGAACTCTACGACTTTCGCTTAGATCAATTAGGCTAAATATCGCTCTAACGTAAATTTCACTTGTTACGTCATTCAGCGTTGTCGGTTCTGTCGTGAAACTTCGACTGATCATAACTTCTGCGTTATAACTCGAATTTCAACATTCTTTATATTTTCGGAAACCTCGTCTCAACCCCTACATCGTCGTGCATCGATATCGGGTTTATATGACATTTCATTTTTACGCTTATTTTTATTCTTGATTAAATCAAATCACATAATTAAGCAGATAAGTATAAAACACATAATTCGCAAATAATACATTCTTATTATTTCAAATGGGTTACAAAGGTTAACCTAGACTATTACATTGCTAAAAATGGCAAGCCCAGAAACACGGGTGTTACAAGCGGTGGGTGAGAGTGGACACCCATTAAACGACCATTTTATAGGCCATAACCTTATACCCCCCTTAGAGATCGGCTTCGTGAATGAGGCCTACTAACGGTAAGACTAGCAGTTTAAGTTATACATATATAATATTAGACTTTTAATGTTATATATAGTATAATGGTGTATTTTACACTTTTAAAATACTAGGTGGTCTAATTTAATAAATTATACTTTTAATTTAATTAAATGTAAACCAAAACTTTATGGATTTATTAACTCTCTTTTAATTATACACTTAATTAATTTGATAAAACCATAAGGGTGTAATTTGAACTTTTCAAAGTACTAGGGTTTTAGAATTTAATATTTCAAAATCAACATTTTAATCAAATTTTAAATTCCAAAACTTGAAGGCAAGTTTTGAACTTTTTCAAAACATTAGGGTTTAGAATTTAAATATTTCAAAATTAAACTTTTAATCAAAATTTAAATTCCAAAACTTGAGGGCAAGTTTTGAAACTTTTCAAAACTATCTAGATCAAATTACAAATAATTAAATTAATCAGATAATTTGAATAATCTAAATTTGACCTAATTTATTTTTCACAAGATAATTCAAATCAAAATTACAAATAATCAATCTTTATCTTATAAAACAAGTAATTATCTTAAATTGACAATTATCCATTAATTTGATTAGGATATCAATTACCATAATATAAAAATCTGATTTTAATTTGAAAAAAACAATTTAAGGTAATTATCCAAAGCAAATTAAGGCAAAAATCTCAAAATTGTGTTGTCAGACAGAATTCATGAGGTGAACACACTGTGTTCACGACATGAGTCTAGTTTAATTCGAAAATCTGCTGACAGACTGAATTCACGAGGTGAACACACTGTGTTCACGACGTGAATCAGGTCAGATTCGAAGTTCAAAGTTTTTCAGCTTTGAAAACATAATTTTGCATCAAATACAATAGAAGAACACCCTAGGTTCTGATGCCACTGATGGGTTATGAGCACTACATCAATCCTATGGTGCACATGCAAAACCTAAACTTTGGATCTAGGTTTATCTAATTGTACATGCAATAATCATCCAAAGCTCTCAAACCCTAGATCTAGCATACTATGAACGAAATTAGGGTTTAGATATTACCTTTGATTGTTATATAGCAATAACAATCTATTCCTTCTTGCAATTGGCTTCTGAAAGCTTAGTGTCTCAAGTGTTGCACCTCTAATGGAGTCACAAACACCATAAGCAATAAGGATGAAGAGGGAGAAGAAGAGGGGCACCCAAAACGTCTAGAAACCCTAAGGAAATCAGTTAGCCACGTTTTTGGTGCCCTAGGGGTCCTTAAATAGTGACACTATTAGAGTTATCTAACAAGGAAACCCTAATTTGACTGCTTAGGCCCTAAGCAGCCCATGAACTCCCTCCTTAGAGGCCTTGGGTGATTTCTAATGGGTTTCCCCAAAGAATTCGTCCACTCCTCTAATATGGAGTTCATTAGCCCAATATTCAACTATCACACAATTGACAATTCCAATCCCCTTTATTTAATTAATATCTTTTAGCCACAAAATTAATTCTTAATTAATTATTGACTAATATTAATTAAACAATATGATTTCTCCTTTAATATATTATTCTCATAATATATTAATAAATCATAATTAATCCTCTCTCTCTCTCTCTCTCCATAATTCATCCTATCAAGTTGCTTTGATGAAGGCAACCCAAAAGGACCATGCACCATCGGGTCAAGTACATACCAAAATAGTTATGGACTTAGACACTAATCCAACACTTCCATCAAGAGGAACAACAAGGTCGATACCATGGGTACATAAGGTTGATACAATAAACTGAGTGGGTCAGGTTGGGAAACCTGGTGAGTACATAAGGTTTCCAAACCACAATAATACAGTTAATTTGTTCTTCACATATTTCATGTTAAACAATTAGCCCGATTACCTATCCACATTTTCTTTATTTATTCTCCCCTAAAGATTTATCCTAAGGGTCACCTCCTACATCGTATTTACCTCTCATCGCCAGACATCGCATTTCCTTATATGTTTGTTCCTAAGGACTTTTCATAAGGATCATCGCCTACATCGCATAGACAATACTGATTTGGGGATTACTCCCCCAATACGTGTCCATTAAGGGTTAGAGTATCATCGCATGAATAAGTAATCACTATATTGCATGAACTCATAATTCATCACCTACAGGTTATAAGCCTTCCGATGTTTCCACATGACTTATTTAGATTAGTCGGTGGTCGCCATCTATACTCTGGTAGATGACTACATCGCAACATCGCAGGTCAAGGTTATGGAATCTCCTAGTCATCTCTCATATCGCATCACCTTTTTATCATTACCTGTCTATCATCACCTAGTTATCATCACCGTTGCACCCCAATACATATTTATAAGTATATAATACTTATACGATTAAATCGGTTAAACATCATCTCATAATATCTTATCTAAAACATAATATTCTCGACATAGATAATAAGCACATAAACATGTAATTATCCAGATACTTCATATCTATGTGTAAGATGAAAGTAACTATGCACTCACTTGTTAAAGTGACGATTCTAAATTCAGGCAGCGCTTCGCTTCTATTAATTGTCTTTTCTTGTAACGAAACCTAGTATCATTATTATTAATTCTTAGTCTAATATTTATTGTGACTAATTATTAGACTAGATTTATCATTAACTCAAAGTCTACTTTCATGATCTATCAAGTAAGGAACAACCATGTAGGATCATATCGAAGGTAGGGTCCATTTGGTATACGAAGTATATTGTTTGGAAATCCCACCTTAAACACCTCACTAAATTACACCCTAGACATCACCCCCGTAAGTAGATCAGTCAGTATAACGATTTGGAATCACTGATAAATCTTGTTTGTAGGTTCATAATAACGATAATGAACTTAAACATAAATTTTACTTAAAGTATGATAAGCATAACTCACTTATGGGGGGTTTAGTGAGAAATCGGGCTTTGCACGGGCATAACTTCTGAGCCGAAAGTTCTACTTCTTGGAGCTTTCTAACACCTCGGAGCTTCGCTACTAACACATAGGAAGTTCTAGAGAAAAAGCCTAGGGACCTTGGGGGGTTTGGGTGAGAATGGAATGGAAATGTGTGATGAAATGAGTGAATTTTGGCTTTATTTATAGGTTGTCCAGGGGCCTTTCATGTCGTGAGACTTGGCTCTCACGTCATGAGCTTGCGTAGGTATCAAGGGTTCGCCTGGTGCACACACGTGGCGGGACGCATGTAAAACAACAAATTTTAACAAATTCATAACTTTTACATACGAGCTCCGTTTTTGACGTTATTTATATCCACACATAGATATTGACAAGATCTACAACTTTCCTTTTGACATCATCGGCTAATTATTGACCGGTTTTATATTTTATAGTCTGAGAAGATTACACTGATAACGACCGTGTAAAATTCATAACTTCTACATACAGACTCCGTTTTCGACTGTCTTTTTATCGTCGAACTCCTATTGATGAGATCTTCAATTATCATTTAGATCATTTTGGCTAAAAATTGATCAATCTAAAATACGATTTCTGAGTTGTATATTGCTACGCTGAAACTTCGAAAAATCATAACTTCCTCTTATGAAGTCAGATTTGGACGTTCTCTATATACACACTCTTAATTTTACGTATACTATGACTTTAATTTAAATTACGAAGGCTAAAAAACTAATTTATCAAAAATTCACTTTTTACGTTACGCAGAGTCGTGCTGGGTTAATCGCGAAACTTCAATGGGTCATAACTTCTTAGTTATAAGTTGGATTTCAGCGTTCTTTATATGTACGAAATCCTTATAACATATAATATAACTTTGTCATAAATAATCTTCTATCAAAAAATCATTTTAACGTTTATTATCTTTAAATTGAATAGTCTAAAATGGTAAGACTGCACACTGATGTATGTTTGTTTCATTTGAATTAAAAAATGTAAAAGGGAAATTGCAAAAACCATTGAGGCTTTTCATCAATCACCAACAATCTACAACAACATGAAAATAGCAACATGAATGACCAATTTTTTGTAGGATGTGAATGAGATCTTTGATTAAAAATGATGAATTTTTAACGTTTAAAAGGGGATGAAGTTCTTTTAGAAGGTGGTGGTCAATGGTGGTGTATGGAGCGACAATAGTGATAGGGCGACATAAAGGGTCATGAAGATGGATTAAAGTATACAAGGGTGATCTCAGTACAGTAAGTGAAAGATATGATGATTTAAGGGTATTTCAGTGGAGGTTAACAAAGGCTTTCAAAACCCTTAAGGGACCATCCATGACAAAATCCTAATACTAGGACCAAGAATAATTATTTGTGCAAACCAGAGGACCAAAACTGCAATTTACTCTTTTAAATATTAATCTCGTGTCATGAATAAACGAGAGAATTCTGAATAGGAGTTTTCTAGAACTTTTTTCCCCTTCTCCAATCTTCTTGTTCTCAGTATCGCAACCTTTTGTTTTGGTATTTACGTTCAATTATCCAATTCCAAACAATTACTCCTGCTTTGATCTTACATGGCTGCAGTGATGATTCGAAGGACGGCCACCTCCGCCACCGTCAGGCTCACCCGATACGCTCTACTCACCGCCATTGATGGCTCTTCGGCTTCGTGCGTCTCTCGCTCTCTGTCTCGCTTGCACTCCTCCATTGCTACTAGACCAGCTGTTTATACGGGCTATATACCTTACTTTCTTCATAGCGGTTCTATCGGACACAACAGGATTTCTTCATCATCGCCTCGCCTTTATTCAACTGCTGCCAATCCTTCCCAGGTAAAAATACGGATCTTATAGTTATGAAAGTTGGTCGAATCAATTATAAAAATCATCTCCTCCCAAATTTTGAAGTTGGAAATAACTAACTTTTTTTATTGAAAGAAGCAGTTTTATATTAAATAACATTTTGGAGTCCTGATATTACATTTTGTGTCTGAGAAACGTCAAGTTAAACGGTCAAAACTCAAAAGTATAATTGTGTTTTGGATTATGGCTGCATCTAATACGCCTACCATTTTAACTTACTGATACAACTTCGGACTCATGAATTACTCCTTACTCCTTAGGGTTTTAAACCATATTTGCATATAATACGCCATTTGCTTTGGAATTCAAAATTGTGGCTTTAGATTTTTGAATGAGTATGGCTTTGGGACAATATGGTTAACTGCCTTAAAGTTTACAACGGTAATGCTGAATCAAAATAAATTTGGTGGATAAATATTAGGTGTTAATTTTTCAAAAACTGCCTTTGATTCTTAGCATAAGGGATGATGCTAGTGATAATCGATTATTGTAGTAATGGTATTAGATTTGATCTGTTTTAACTAAATAAATAGAAAAAGTTGATCTTACAACTTACTAGACCAACTTGATCTGTTGTTGCATGAGTTACACATTCTTCTTAATCTTATATGTTTTGATGTTGAAACAATGACATTAGTTCAACAATAAGGATTACACCGAGATGGCATGGGAAGGGATTGTTGGTGCTGTAGATGCAGCACGAGGAAGCAAACAACAAATTGTAGAGTCTGAGCATTTAATGAAAGCCCTTTTGGAGCAAAAAGATGGTTTGGCAAGAAGGATACTTACAAAGGCTGGGTTAGACAACACATCAGTTCTGCAAGCTATAGATAATTTTATAGCTCAACAACCAAAGGTATTGTCTTGATTCAAATTGCGATTGTAAAGCTTATGCTTTTTAATAGTTCCTGTAAATAATAATGGTTTTTGCAGGTTACTGACACCAGTAGCCCTGTACTCGGGTCACATTTAAGTTCTCTGTTGGAAAATGCAAGAAAGTATAAAAAAGAAATGGGAGATGACTTTGTTTCTGTTGAACATCTTGTGTTGGCCTTCCCTTCCGATAAGAGGTTCGGAAAGCAACTGTTTAGCAACTTGCAGTTAAGTGAGAAGTCATTAAAGGATGCTGTGCAAGCTGTTCGTGGAAGTCAGAAAGTAACTGATCAAAGTAGAAACATTTCTCTTCTTTGTTTCACATCCTCAAACCTCTGATCATAAATCATAACACATCTTCTTCTTCTTCTTTTTTTTTTTTTTAACAGACCCTGAAGGGAAATACGAGGCACTTGAAAAATATGGGAACGATTTGACTGAACTTGCTAGAAGAGGTAAGCTGGATCCAGTGATAGGCCGGGATGATGAAATCCGGAGGTGCATCCAGATATTGTCTAGAAGAACAAAAAACAACCCGGTTATCATCGGTGAGCCTGGTGTAGGGAAAACTGCTATTGCTGAAGGGTATGTGATTATGATGCCCTTTTGTGTCTATCTTTCATGATTCCATCACATCAACTGCTGTTAAAGTGTGAAATTATGCGTATCATCATCATCATCCAGGTTAGCTCAAAGAATTGTACGTGGAGATGTTCCAGAGCCTCTCAAGAATCGTAAGGTTAGAATTTATAATGATTTAATAATGCTGGTCAAAGTCAAACCTGTTACACTTGTGTTTGATTAAATAATTGTGAATTGTGATGTTTCTACTTTGCAGCTGATATCTCTGGACATGGGTTCCTTGCTTGCTGGTGCTAAGTACAGAGGAGATTTTGAGGAGCGGCTTAAAGCTGTCTTGAAGGAAGTCACTGCTTCAAATGGACAAATTGTTTTATTCATTGATGAGATTCACACTGTAGTTGGTGCAGGTATGTTCCATATTTAGGAACAAAAATAGCAATCTTCTCGATCTTGATCTTTTGTATGTGTTCAAATGACGTGAATGCCCTTATCATTAAAATGTGATATTGCAGGAGCTGCTGGAGGAGCAATGGATGCTGGGAATTTATTGAAACCAATGTTGGGGCGTGGTGAGCTTCGATGTATTGGAGCCACAACATTAAACGAATACCGAAAATACATTGAAAAGGACCCTGCTTTGGAACGAAGATTCCAACAAGTATTCTGTGATCAACCCTCTGTTGAAGACACGATTTCCATTCTTCGTGGGCTCCGCGAACGATATGAACTTCATCACGGGGTCAAAATATCCGATGGTGCTTTAGTTTCAGCAGCTCTTCTTGCTGATCGATACATCACTGAACGCTTTTTGCCCGACAAAGGTCTCAACTTTGAAAACCGTTTTAGTTTTTTATTTTTTAATATTAATTAATATCTTTAATGTATTGACATTAGTTTATTACTACTGCAGCAATTGATCTGGTTGATGAATCTGCTGCAAAATTAAAAATGGAGATTACATCTAAACCGACAGAGTTAGATGAGATAGATCGAGCTGTCTTGAAGCTCGAGATGGAGAGACTCTCTTTAAAAAACGACACGGATAAAGCATCAAAAGAAAGGTTGTCCAAATTAGATTCTGATTTGGAAACTTTAAAACAGAAACAGAAAGAGTTTAATGAACAATGGGAACGTGAAAAGTTACTGATAACCCGCATACGCTCAATCAAGGAAGAGGTAACTAACTACTAACTACTAACTACTAACTTAACTAGCATATTATAGGTTTCTTTTGATATCATTTCTTTACAAAATTTATTCAAAAGATTGATAGGGTGAACCAAGAAATGGAAGCTGCTGAGCGTGATTATGATCTAAACCGTGCTGCGGAACTCAAATACGGGACATTGATGACACTTCAGCGCCAGCTAAGCGAAGCGGAGAAGAATCTTTCCGACTACCAGCACTCGGGGAAATCTTTACTCCGTGAAGAAGTAACCGATATCGACATTGCTGAAATTGTAAGCAAATGGACGGGAATACCCTTATCAAATCTTCAACAATCCGAGAGAGACAAACTCGTATCCTTAGAACACGTTCTCCACAAACGAGTTGTCGGGCAGGACATTGCGGTGAAATCGGTTGCAGACGCGATCCGCCGGTCGCGTGCAGGGCTCTCGGATCCAAACAAACCGATAGCAAGCTTCATGTTCATGGGCCCCACCGGTGTTGGGAAAACCGAACTCGCGAAAGCTCTTGCTAGTTATCTTTTTAATACCGAAAACGCCCTTGTGAGAATTGATATGTCTGAGTACATGGAGAAACACGCGGTGTCACGGTTGGTGGGTGCACCGCCGGGGTACGTGGGGTATGAAGAAGGCGGTCAGCTTACGGAAACGGTCCGTAGAAGGCCGTATTCGGTGGTTCTTTTTGATGAGATTGAGAAAGCGCACCATGATGTGTTTAATATCTTGTTACAGTTGTTGGATGATGGAAGAATAACGGATTCTCAAGGGCGTACTGTTAGTTTTACAAATGCGGTTGTTATAATGACATCTAACATTGGGTCCCACTATATACTTGAAACGCTTCAAACTACACATGATAGTAAGGATGCGGTTTATGAATTAATGAAACGACAAGTGGTCGAGTTGGCTAGGCAGACTTTTCGCCCTGAGTTTATGAATCGGATTGATGAGTATATTGTTTTCCAACCACTTGATGCCACACAAATCAGACATATAGTCCAGATCCAGGTACAACCTTTTTCTCCATACTCATATTTTAGACTAAATTACAATTTTGTTCCCTTGGTATAGATGATTTTTTGCAATTTTGGTTCCCTGTTACAAGTAAAATTACATTTTTGGTCCTGGAGTGTAGCTGATTTTTGCAATTTTGGTTCTCATTTGAGGTTCTAGTAAAGTTTTTGGTCTCTGTTTCAAGTAAAATGACATTTTTGGTCCTTGAGTGTAGCCCATTTTTTCAGATTTGGCCCCAAAAAGTTTCTCCTGCAAATTTAGTTCTCATTTGAGGATCTTGGAACATTATTTTGGTCCCTGTTTCAAGTAAAATGACATTTTTGGTCCCTGAGTGTAGCTGATTTTTTCAGATTTGGTCCTAAAAAGTTTCTCTTGCAATTTTAGCCTTCATTTGTGGTTCTTGAAACATCATTGGTCCCTGTTTCAAGTTAAATGACGATTTTTGGTCCCTAAATATAGCTGATTTTTGCAATTTTGGTCCCAAAAACTTTTCTCTTGCAATTTTGGTTCTCAGGTTCTTGTAACGTTGTTGGTTCTCAGGTTAAAATAAAATTATTATTTTTGGTCCTTGAGTATTGCTTCTTTTATCAAATTTGGTCCAGAAAATAGTCCTTTCTTGGAATGTGGACCAAAAAACGTTACAGAAAACTTTTTGGGACCAAAATTGCAAAACTTGGCTATACTTTCTAGGGACAAAAAATGTGATTTACTAATATTATGAGCAACTGATTTATAAATGGTGGTGGCTAATTTGGTTGTTATTGTATTGCAGTTGAATCGGGTGAAAGATAGGTTGAAACAGAAGAAAATCGATCTTCATTACACAGAGGAAGCTACAGATATTCTTGGGAAACTTGGGTTTGATCCAAACTTTGGAGCACGACCAGTGAAGAGAGTGATACAGCAAATGGTGGAGAATGAAATATCGATGGGGATATTGAGAGGGGATTTTAATGAAGATGATACTATAATTCTAGAAGCATCCACATTGGGTAAAGATGGCTTGCGCATTAGGAAACTGGAGAACCAATCAGGAGTCGATGAAATGGTTGCCAATAACTAATATGCCACGTGATGGAAACCAAGGATCTGTAGCATTCGAAAAAGGGGTTAATTCCAAGAAACCTCTTATTTTTGATCTAAAACTGTATTTTTTTTTCTTCTAATTAAACCCTCAATTCTATGGCTGCTTGTTGATTTGGCGTTTTTTTAGCCTGTAGCTTGTTGTAATCGAGTCTTGAGAGAATTAAAAAGATGAGAAAATCGAAAGAGTTTTTCATTCATGTTATCCATCAACTATGAGCTTGGTACAGGTTTATATACAAGGAGAATGAACAATGGAAAGTAACTGAATTAACTAAATCCACGATCATTTTCTTCATTGATGGCATTAAATTCCAATCCAAGAAAATAACTAATGTTTCCTAAGTCTTTGATTTGAATCGTGTTTAAGACCTGAGATTTCTTCTATTTTATTGCCTATGACTAAGATATCATCAACATAAACTGTTACAATGAATCAATGATCATGGAAGTGTCATTGTTCTTGAGTAATTAAATAGTTGATTAGCTATCTAAAAAACATGATATTTGATTATACAAATTAATAAATACATATCAAAGTATAATTCAATGGTTGTTTGAGCATATGTATTGATTTTAAACCTATACCACATTAATCATGATGGTAGATGACATAAGACCATCCATATTTGTACAACGTTTACAATTTTTCAAATTTACCATGAGTTTTGCAATAATCACATACATCAATAAAATATCAACACTCTTTCAAAATGAGACTCATTCCCACATCAACAACCATTTTATACTTTTTAACAAAATTTATTTGTTTATATCCTTTATGTGAATATATGAAAATAAATCAATTCATAACACTTATAATAAATTATGTTTGGTTATAAATATTTAAGTACATGGTAATCTTTAAATTGTCTTTTATGATAAATTATATAATTTAATAAATTGTTAATGAACTCTACCCATCCCTTTAATTCACTAGTTATGGAGATTTTTAATTATCCTATATAGCTATAATAAAATAATAATATAAAAATAATCGAAGGTACATTGCAAATGGTCTTTTAACAGTTGCAAGATGAATTGTTAATATCAATGACATGGCACTCAATGTCATTTGCAAGAGAGACTTGAAAGACTAAAAAACCACCGATGTGAGTGTTTTAATCGTAATCGTTAATGATTTGAAATTGGATATGAAGGTCATTATTGTATTTTTAACAAAAGTAAGGGATGGAAAGTAAAATATTTGCCCATAGCCAAAGAAGAACAATTTATTAAAACATAAAAATGTATTTTTTTTACATTTAAAAACGTAATTATTTATTTATATATTTATTTTCCACTTTAAATATAATTAGAAGGTGATCCGCACTTTGTGACAGTCCTTTTTTTTCATGCTTACATATTTCAGTGATTCTTTGGTTTTTTCTCGTTTGTTGTTTTCATTTTGTGTGTGTATTATGTTTTGAGGAAAGTATGGTCGTATAGTAGAATATTGAAGGCAGGAGGACCAAAAACGTCAAATCTACAAACTAATGTGACAAAAACTTGATGTGTCACATTTGTAAATGTCAGGGACCAAAAGTGACAAACTCTTGAAACCTTTGTGGTTAACAGTAGCGGATACTGAAGCTGGGGACCAAAAATGTCAACTCCACAAACTAATGTAGTAAAAAGTTAAGGAGAAACCAAAAGTGATAAGGTTATGAAACTTTTGTGGCAAAAGTTTAAATGATAGAAAGTTTACTATTCATAAGGTGTTTAAGGTGTTATGTGAATTAATTAATTAACTAATAATAATAATAAGATTAATTGTATTTAAGTTTTCAGTACTTTAGGCATTATCTAAAATGTTTTAAGAAAGAAAACAAAATAGATGTAGCATAACGGTCAGGAGCATGAATTGTGAGACTAAAATGAGTAGGTGCGCAAAGCCTACTCACCAAGCTCTTAGCGCATGCTGACCTCCCTCTAACGTGCGTTAAGGGGGTGTGTATAGCTTAGCAAGAGGAGAGAGGAGAGAGAGTGTATGTTGATTGTGATAGGCTATTTTACATTTTGTTTTCTTTCAAAGACATGTTAACACATTACTACTCTCTAATACCATCCTACGTGGCATAAAAAAATTATATGACACCATAACATACACATTGGGCCTATGTTTTTGATGGTATAAACATTCATCCATTTTTTTAGATAATACATTTTTATATTGTTATCATTGATTTATTAAGGCATGTTCTTGTTTTGTAGTTATAAGAGCTTTTTGTACAATTATCAGTTTTTCATATTTTAGTATTGATAATATTGAAATCCTGATTCATCATTGCAGGCGATGTCTGCGTATGGATATGCGATAGTTCATTGTTGATATAGAACCAGATGAACATGTAAAGAAAGCAACGAGTGAGATCAATACATGTAAAAAATTGTGAACCATAATATATTTGTTGAATGTATAATGATGTATATCTTGATAAAGTATTGTATATATAACATTTGTTTCTTTTCTAGACCGAATAAACCATCTAAACAAGACTAATGACCATTTCACCCTTACATTCCAAAAAAAAAAAAAATTTAAAATACCTATTTCCCCAAGTGTGCATCATTTTTCTCAGACATTTCTTTTACCATCATTTATCCAGACAATACTTTATCTGCACGTGCAAGATTTAGGATGACAGCTACTAAAAAAGTAGAAGCGGAGAAAATTCTTTAAATCAAGAGAGCGGAGGGGGAGGCAGAAATATTTGTTGGGTTTGGGTATAGCCGTCAACGACAAGTGATTTTGAAGGGTTTGAGAGATAGTGTGTTGGGGTTTTCGGTGAATGTTCTTGGAACAACTGCAAAAGATGTTATAGCCATGGTTTTAGTAACTCAGTATTTTGACACAATGAAGGACATTGGTGCATCTTCTAAATCATTGACTATGTTTATCCCTCAGGGATCGAGTGCTGTTCGTGATGTTGCTAATCAGATACATGATGAACTTCTTCAGGGTTCCGCTAACACCTAATGAAAAAAAACTTTATCCTGCAAGTATATAAGTATATATGTATATGGTTTTGTTTATTGCCTTCGTTTGCCTATAGTTTATATGTTTGTTTTGGTTGAGTCTTCATGAAAAAAACAAAATATATTGGTCGTGGGATTTGCTTGTTGGGATGCTGGGGAATGGGGTTCATCTTTTTATGAAAATATAAAATAAAAATGCAACATTTTTTGTGTGAATTCGTCTAAGGCTGTGTTTGGCGCGCCACATCTAGCTGATAAGCTAGCTTATTTTTCGAGCTTTTTTATGTTGTCGTGTTTGGTAAGCCAAAAAGTAGCTTATAAGCTAGCTTTTTGAAAAGCTACTTAGACTAGCTTTTTAGGAGCTTTTTTAAAATTTTCCAAATACACCCCTTAATTAATTATAGAAACACATATTCTTACATGTCCTTTTATGTAATTTTATATATTTCAGCTAGCTTTTCAGCTAGTTTTACCAAACGTTATTTTTTATCAGCTAGCTTTTTATTTAACAGCTAGCTTTTCAGCTAGTCCGCCAAACATAGCCTAAAAGTTTAATGAGTGGACCATGGCGTTATTAAATTGTTATAGGTGTCATTAATCTGTTCTAATACATCCCTTTGGTTGAAACCAAAAGAGGTAGATTGGTAATTTATGCTATATTTATGCTTACATTAGTTGGTTACATGGTGGTGGTTAACTTTGCATAAATCAGTTTCGAGTCTTAGCAACAGCAACATGGAGTTTCAACTCTAATGTAGATTGGGCTCTTTATGTGATTTGAGTTGTGTCAGCTGCCCAATGACCCGTGTACCTGATATGCATCTTATACAAGGGCTATAGTCGCAATAGCCATTGTGTGAGAGTAAAATTTTCATTGTTGGTTTGGGCTTTCTTATGGGCACCAATACCTGATTTACGCGTAATGTTCTTATCATTAGGACAAACATCAACCTAGGATTCTTTTCCTTCTTCACCTTTTTATCCTTACCACAAACCTTGTTGCGGTTTTTCATTTCTTCTAATCTTTAGCCTTTTTCATGTCTTTTTCTCGGCCCCCATTCTCACCGCCCTCATGTTTCTCTTTCTTTTTATGTTTTTTCTTTTCGGTTGTCTTGCCATTTTCCCTTCTCTCCCATTCTTTGATTCTATACAACAATTTTTTATGTATGTTTTCTTTTTCTGCTATTTTCGTTTTCTAAAGATGCTAAAATCCAAAAAGAAAGAAAACTAATACTATGAAAAATGAATTACTAGCATGGGAATCTTTGTGATTTTATTGAGCATGTTCAACCTTTTAAAGTCAAATGTCTTGATTAATTTTGATGTTGATAGAAAGTCAACCATAAAGTTGTGGCATTGGAAATGTATATGCGTCACAAATGTTGCATTACCATTAAAAAATCATGGCTTACACTAATGACGTGAGCCAATGAGCCATTATATTCAAGATATGGAAAATATTGTATGGTTGTTATGTGCCATGTTAATAAGTTTGAGGTTGATTTTTAACATTTTAAACTTAGGGTCTTAAACAAAATCATAAAATGGCTTCTTTCTGTCACCACGTGATATGATTAAAGTTGAACAAATATATTAAAGATAAATAATAAGACCTCTACGATAAATGTTCATGAGACTATTGGTATCGGTTATTCATTAATAGCCAATAAATTGAACATGTCATCTTTTTGTAGACCTTTATTCTAATTCTTTAAATATGTAAAATAATTTAAAGACTTTTCAGTCATGTTGATCCGGTGGAAATTTAGAGTGATGATAGATAATAAGACATATCATCCGTTATTCCGTTATACCTATGTTTTCAATTCATGAGAACCAATTTCTCTTTCAATACACTATCGGTTATCATTTCATATTTAAATAGAGATTAATAATTTAAAAGGAAATTTTACATGTAAAAATATATCATTACATCCCACATCTTTGGAATGATTCGATATTCACTGGTTTGAGCTATTTATGTAAATAACTTTGTTGGTTTACCCACAAACTTGAATCAATTATAGTTTAGAAAATAGACTTTGTTGGTTTATAGAGTTGGATTCACCGTCTCCAAATAGAAAGTTGATTGGAGATCTATCAAATTTCATTTATCACTGATTTTAGTGTTATCAAACCTTTTAGTATAATCAGGATTGAATCAAGATAAACTGAATTTATCTTTAGCTATAGTACAAGCTTGAAGGAGTGGAGTGCATGTCTGGATAAATTAACTAAAGTAAACTTGGGAATACATGGGAGTTCGAAGGCAACACTCTGATAGGGTTCCAATGGGCAGAGCCCATGGAGCGGTCCCACCAAAACAACCATCACAACTAGTTGGAACAAATGCAACTTTCCCTCCAAAATCTTAACCGAACTTAACTACCATTGGGTATATACAATTGTTGGCTTTGTTGTAAAATATACTTTTTCACATATTACATTTTTCTACAATTTGTCTCAAGAACATAAGAACAACAAAACAAGATGGTATTTTTGTGTTTTTGAATCTAAAACATGCCTGAAATCTAAATTTTTATTTTCTTGGATTATCCCAAATCTAGTTTCGTGATACCCCATGTAATAAGATAAAAATCAAAGATTTTGGAAAGTATTTTCCACATGATCATCGAAATTATCCAAGTCCTAATTGATATTCTTTCCCTATTTTCTAACATCAATTATTTATTTATTTCTAATTTCATTATATAAGTAAGTAAGTTTAATGGCAAAATAAGTTAGGTCTTTCCATTGATTCGCTTTGTTTATATCTGAAAGAGGGTCCCGCCTATTAAAGGTAGGGACAGACCTATGCAGAATTAAATTAAATAACAAATAAAATATTGTTAGGCGCCACTTGAAGGGTTTCAATTAACGGATTCCACACCTAAAAGTAACAGTTAACGTTTAATTGCTAAAAGAATTAATTATATATTAAAGGGAGGGTGGTTATAGAAAATGCAGTGTTAGCTTTAATCTATAAAGAAATATTGCTTAATATACAAGTGGTGATGTATTAACTGAAGCAGGATTTCACACCCAAATAATGATGAATATAAACAAAAAGAAACCAGAAAACAAGGCTATCTACCTGAAATTGATTGGATGAGAAGGTGGGGTGGTTGTATCTTCATCAAAATAATCTTCCTAGGCATTTGCAATTGCCTCCTTAACCAAATGAATTATGAATGAATGAATGAAGACAGGCATGGTCAAATCCCATTAAGTGGAATCTGGATAGGATAGAGCATTGTCTGAATAATAAATGATAGAAAAAGATTTACGAGAAAATGAAATAAATAAATGACAAATCTTGTAAAGGGGTGGTGCCATAGCCATAGGCTTAATGGGAAAGAAAGCTTCAATTCCCTAACGTACTTTATTAAGTCGTTTTACATTAAGCAAAATAGGAACACACATATAGGTTACTAGATTAGTCATGTGTTTAGTCTCAAAAAGAATTTTGTATTTTGGGAAAAGAAAAAGAGATTGCATTTGGATGTATGTTTATCCAGGCCAAACTTTTTGCTTTGCTAAAACCTCAAACACACTACAAAGCAAGGCGAATTGAGTTAAGTTGAGTTGTAAAGGAAAACAAACCTTTACAGTAAGTAGTTTTACATTTCAGATAACACAGAGGCCACCTCCAGCTTCATCAGCTTTGTGAACTAATCAATAAAGGACATACATGATTTAAATTAAAAAAAATATATAACAAATTCAAAAATATCATCTTCAATTCTCTTCCTACAAAAATTGCTAGCAATTGTAATGGTAGGAATGGGAAAAAAGAAAATTAGAAATATGTAGAAAAAAAAAAGAGGAAAAGGAAAAGTGAAACCTGAGATGTCTTGAGTTCGAGTTCATCCCACTCCTGAGACGAATTACTTCCTTCCACAATCCCAGTCCCAGCATATATTAATGCCCCAACTCCCTAAACTCATATTCATATAAATTTATCATCAAACAAACTGCATAACCATAATTACTCAATAACAATAACAATAACAACAAATAAAATAAAAGGGAGAACATAAGTTAGAAGTAGTGACCGACCTTTTGAACCAAGGCGGACCTTATACCAACAGCAAACTCACTCTCTCCTCCTCCAAACCAACCAACTGGACCAGCATACATTCCTCGGTCAAACATTTCTGCACCACCACTATTTCTCATCAACACACACACACACACATAAATATATATGTGTATATCTATAACAAGAAGAAGATGAAGGAATATACATGTACCAGTTTCTGCTATGAGAAGACGTGCCTCCTCAGTAGGGAATCCACACACAGCTGGAGTTGGATGAAGTGAAGACAAAATATCAAACTGCACTCACACAGTCAAAACTCATTCTCCTAACAAGGCTTATCCTACTTTCATTTTTTTTTTCTTATTTTGAAATTTGACTCAGTTATATCATACTTCAAAAAAAAAATACAATGCTATACTTGGGTAGGTAGATTTTCAAAGTACATTGCTATTTGTTGCATTATTATTATTATACTACATTGCATAACGCCATAACATATTCTTTTGCTAATAAAAAAGAGGAATATATATAGCATACCTCATCATCTTGACTTCTTAGTCTGCCTCTTAATCGAGCATAAAGATGTTGTACTCTAGGTAGCTTCCGTATGGTTTTCTCTGGTTCAACCAATATTGTCGTGCATACTGACTACACATATGCATTTGCATTTGCATTTGTATTTGGTAAATATGAGTGAGTGCACAGGTAGTAATTACCTACCCTACCTACTAATGTTGTTTCTACATTTACCTCTAATTTTCTTCTTATGCACTCCCGCACTATAGAAAACTCCTTGTCATCCTTAGAGCTGCAAAAGGTAATACCATGCATGATTTTAAAAACCTGGATAAACAATAAGACATAATAATAATAATATTAATACATACCTGGAAAGTAAATCTAGTGCTATCTGCAAATCAAGGGCCTTTGAGTCACCTCTAGCTCGGGTTCCAGCCATGGCCTCGCTATAAATGTCGAATTTATTCCGATGAAATAATTGTTCTGGCTATTCATCAAGGTTCAAGTAAGTCATTAACAGAACACACAACAAAATCTACTGTTATCAACTACTTTTTTTTTTTGGATAACAATCAATATATGCTATATAGTTGCACTCACAGTGTTCCCGATAAACGATGGTGCATCAGGAGGCTGAAGACAAAACTGGTAAGCATTTTCACCTTCAACCTACAATTTAATTACCAAGCCAAGTAATATAAGAAGAAATCATACATATGGATATGGATATAATAATGCCAAATGAACAAGTACCTGTAAAGTTGCCAACCATGTCAAAGGATCAATATCAGGGGAGGTTCTAATTATGCTGCTACGTGCAAGCACCACTTTGATAAGGGGTGAGTTGGAGTTGTTTTTGTTTATCATCTGCAATGCTCTGTTAACCCCAAAATCCCATACTTTCTTACTCGGAACATTATTGCTGCTTAAAATGGATGTATTAGGAACCTCTTTTCGTAACTTTACAATATTACAGGATACCTGCATCACATCAAAACACATACATACATACATACATACATACATACATACATACATGCATGTTTGAATTTTCATCAGAGCCGGTAATAGGCTAAATGCAAGACATAGCAATGTACTTTTATTTATTTGTGTACGTACTACTTTCATTTATGTCTATTACAATTTACAACATTCTACTTTGAAAAATCTACCTCATTATAGCACTGTACTTTTAATAATTCTTTTTCTTATTTAAGACATGTACTTTGGAAAATCTCTACCCAATTAATTTCAATTTGATATAATTGGGTATATTTTTCAAAGTAAAATGTTATAATAAACAAATCAACTGAAGTGAAGTACGTTGCTATTTCTTGCATTTAACCCTAGGTTCAGCCCAATTTCCAATTCACCCCCCTCCCCTGAAATGCAAATGCAAAAGTTGGCAGTAGATGTAGATGTACCTGTGTCATGGTGGCCTGAAGTGCATGTAGTGCCTTCCCAAATGTCCATGAAAGGGATTCATCCCAAGCAATAGTAGTCACAAGCATTGAACTTCCTTCAAACTCATTAAACTCAACCTGTACTTGCATTACATTGCATTGCATATCTACCCACAATCAGTCTCACCTATACATACATACATACATACATACATACATACATGCTACACTAGGCTCTATTTGAATGGACATGGTAAGGGAATAAGAAAGGTAGTGAAATGAGTCATTACATTCTATGATATGTTTGGATTTTCATGTAAATTTAATATTATATGCAAAGATAATGTGTAGTTTTAACACTACCTTATGCATAATGTAATTATAATTGTATGAATCATTTATTTACAAATCAAAGTTTATTAAAAATTTAAAACCCAAATAGATTATAACAAAAATATACATTTAAATATATAATATTGGTTTGATTCAAATTTAAAACTATGAACTTTTTTAAAAAGATTTGTGTGATTGAATATTACATAAATAAAAATGGGTTATAATATATTGCAATTTTTCATTAAAGAATGAACGAAAAACCACAAGGAATGATAATTAACAAAATGAAAGGAATCGTATTTGGTCCATGAGAGAAAACAAATAACTTTTTTTTTTCCATTCCAATGGAATGACCCATTCCCATTCCTTTCCTGATTCCATCATACCAAATACTACCTACGGGTGGAGGTGAACAAGTTGCTGTTTTTTACCTGTGGAATCATGAAAAAGAATGACCCAAAAGCTTCCCATTCAGATGATATATTAGCCAAGGCATCAAAACGAATAGCCCCATAAGCACGGATCATTGAACACTTCTTAGAGAGGAACCTTCAGGTTTAAGTAATTCAGCATTAGATACATAATAAAGGAAATGGAAAATCTAAAAGACTCATCTTTTTAGCTATAGAACATAAGGTTTCTAATCATGCATAACAAATCAAATGCTTGAATGACTCGTTGCATTTCTTCAAACCAACCAAATATGATAATGGATGTAACGACCCATTCCATTCCATTCCATTGCTTTGCTTATTATTCTATTCCTTTGTAATCTCAAAAAAGAATGCACAAACCAAATCGTTACTAATGCTTTATCTGGTTAAATGCAAGAAATAGCAACATATGTTCATTACTTCATTTATTTGTGTATTATAGCATCCTTGATTCCTACTTGTAAATTTCCTATTACAGCATCGCATTTACAAATTGTTTTTCTAATTAAGCCATTGTACTTTGAACCATCTACCTATTATAGGCTGTAACATTGTACCTTCAATTCATATCTTATTAGAATATTATACATTGAAATATCTACCCAATTCTAGCAGTGGAAGTTGCGTTTGTATTTTGATAATATTACTATAATGGGGAGATCTTTAAAAGTACAATGTTGTGATAGGAGAAATGAAAGTAGGATGCTATATTAAACAATCAATGGAATACATTTAACCCTACTTGTTTTAACAACTTTTCAACCGATCTCTATTTGTCCTAACATCCTCCTTTTGGCACATCAAATCATCCAAAGGTGTATGAAGCATTACGAAATTGGTTGTCTCGTTAAACATGCTTGTAAGGATGTGAGCAAGGGCATCAACATGCATTCTTCTTATTCGTAGACAAATACACGTCATTCTAAGTAATATGATCTTAAAAAATTCAATGGATACATCCAAGTTGGTGTAAAGTGTAAATTTTACTAAATAGGTGTTAGGGTTTCTCAAATTTCGATTATGTAACAATAATCATAGATAGACAGAAAATGCATGCGGTATTACCTACCTCTTGATAGATCGCCAATCATGGAGTGAGAAGGGACTGAAATGGCGAA
This sequence comes from Lactuca serriola, assembly GCF_051521515.1. Classification (NCBI taxonomy): domain Eukaryota; kingdom Viridiplantae; phylum Streptophyta; class Magnoliopsida; order Asterales; family Asteraceae; genus Lactuca; species Lactuca serriola. Next base: position 32,944,264 of record NC_136410.1, read on the forward strand.
AGAAGACAGCAGAACCGAAACCAGCAACGCTGAGGGGAGAGGAATCGTGGTCGCTGGTGTCGTCGTAATCAAATAAAGAAGGATAGCCATAGCCATTGATTCTTCTTTGCCTTCTACTTCTACCCGAGAAGAAACATCGAGGGAGATGCTGGAATTGTTGCTGACCGCGTAGCCAGTCGATTGCTTCGATTTGCTGTTCGATTGGAACCTTCCATCCAAAAAAATCAAATAAATTTCAACTATCAAAATTCATAACATAACATGTGAATGTGATTCCTCGGATCTTGTGCTGTTTGGGTTGTTTGATTAATGATTAGTTTATGGGCGTGATTGCTAAACCAAGCTGACATTAGTTGATCTGTTATGAATATATAAAAATAGCTAAGTTTTTTAAATACGTAAAATAATATAAAAAAAAGGCATCTATGACGGTGGAAATTAAAGTTTAGGAAATTCTGAAAATTGATTAAAACATAGTTGTCAAAGTTATATTTGTAAGAGTCGAGCCATTTGTAAACTAAAATTTGGCATTAAAACGTATTGCAATAAACTGATAAGTAACTCAGATATGCAATCTCAACCATGACGAACTTTCTTTTCTACTAATGTTTAATGTAATATTTTCATCAAGAATGTTATAGAAGTTTGTGTATATAAATAAAGTGATGTTTTTTACAAATTATGTAATAACTTTATTAATTTTAGGACTAAAATATGGAACTTCTATTGTTAAAATGTTTAATTGATCGAACTAAAAAATATCCTATTGAAAAGAAATTCAATTATTCGTGGCAGTTACAGAAATAACAAAACAAAAATCAATTATATTACTGTATGAATTGTTGCATAAGTTACTAAAAATGGTTTTTGTTGTTGCTTATACGTACGAGTGAGGTAATCAGTTTCTGTATTTCTGATTACGATGTTTGCACATTTTTGTTATATTAAAAACACATTTTTGCCACATGGCACATTTCCATTGGCCATAAGGACAACAATAAGCCTAAATCAACCAAGAAAGTAACAATACCCAGATAGCTTAGCCACTTAATTAATTACCTCCAGCCGTAATATTCCGGACCTGTACACCGGGGGGTGGGACCCCAACTCAGTAATCACAGAACTGAGTCGTTCCATTGCCATGGCAGGTGTTGATACAGACGGAAAAGTCCGAGTTTCAGTCATCCCGACAGGGCTTCTTGGGTCTCGAGCTTGGCAACCGTTCATTGATAGCGAACAAAAATGATTATATCTCTGATAAAAATAAATAAATAAATAAATAAACTTTGTGTAATTCGACCCCGATATTTGTCATGGGCAATAAAAATTAGGTAGAAAGAAAATTAAGTAGAAATCCTTACTTGGGTAGGTGTGTAGACAGTGTGTCTGGTTGCACCTAATATGTTGTTGCATTTGGTAGAAGAGTCTGCAGGTTCCATAAAATGAGCCACACAATGGCCTGTCGCTGCCATCTCACTTTCCCTTTCCCAGGGTGAATCGTGGCGTTTTCTGTCAAGAATTGAAATGCAATTCAATATTCGGTTTTATTTGGTTGGCAGGAAATATAATTGGAATCATGTAAAATGACAGAATTGCCCTTCTAATTGTCAATCTGTTGCGAAAATCATTCAAAAAACATCATAGCTTAAAATCAATTGAATACAACGAAAAGCAAACAATACAACAATTTGTCCAACATTGTGAGCAAGGATACGGAGGGAAATGGCAACTTGTTCATACATATTCATGGACAATCTGGTTCAGAACAGTCAAGAGATCAAAACAGTGGCCAGAGGCATGGTAGAAACTATCTATAAGGTATAACAAATTTGTACATTTATATAGTCTTGGACATTTTATGAAGAACAAAAGAACTTTCATGAAAACAGGGGAATGAAGAATGAATCATATTCATGTAGTGATTTTAAATGAAAAAAAAAAGACCATAGAATCCGCTTTTGGAAACAATAAAAAACCTACATAAACTCAAATAAAAAACAGATTACTTTGCAAAGAGGGGAAGGAATCGACTCACAGGAAAACGATTTTCAGCAAGCATTTATAAAGTGGTACAATTTCTTGCTCAAACACATGAAATCGAGTCTGAAACCAATCGATTCTCACAGGAAATCGATTCATGAAAAACGCAGGTCAATTGATAATGTTCTACATACCAGCGATTGAGAGAGAGAGAGAGAGAGAGAGAGAGAGAGAGAGGGAGAGAGAGAGAGAGAGAGAGAGAGAGACTCACCTATCGGCGCAAGACGCAGTCGTGAGATATTGAGAAGACGATGTGGTCGGCTGCAAGATAAAACGACGATAAGGTGTGTTCGCTCGCCGGAGGTTCGGGCTCAGCGTTTCAAGTTCGTTATCCTAACAGTATCCTCTGCTCCACCTGGAGCCTGACCCCTTCTATCTTATCTACTGCCTTGCTCCTCGGCTCCATACTGCTCCAGATAGATTTTGTGAAAAATAAAAGGGCGTAATCTTCTATTTTCATTGATGAGAAGGAATTCCATCCAAACTTTAAAGAATTAACTTTTATTCATTTGGTGCCAAAATATATATATATATATATATATATATATATATATATATATATATATATATATATATATACATCTCATGAACTTAGCCAATACCCCCAACTTCGTAACATTCGCGTAACATTCGAGAGGTATTGATATATTTATTTTAAAATATGGCCGATTGAAAATGTACTTGTACTTGTACTTGATATGTATATTGTGTATTAGTCTATAGCCCATATCTATTATATGTATCGGCCCAAGGCTTCACTCATGTATTTATATGTCTCTTGTAATGCAAATGAAGAGATAGGAAATTAAACTATTTAGCATAGCTTTAGGTTAAAACCTTACCGCTGACTACAACTTGTAGTCGTCGCCCTCCACTTTCGTCGACCTTCTCTAATAGTCGTCGGAGGTGTCTTTATTATGCTTCATATTTTTCTCTTTATTCTTTCTCCTCCTAAATATAAAGCAACCGCTGATACTAAACCAGAGCTCCTTCCTCAACTTCTTTTACTGTCTCATCTGTTTCTGCCTCATCCTCGGATGACCCCTACCTTAGAGTCTTTTGTCTCTTCGGCTGGCCTCTTCTTCTAATTTGAGTCTCTTTTTCGTATCATCTTCTTCTGATGTTGTTGCTTCCCTCTAGTGGCAAATTCTTCGCCAGGAAGCCTCTGATTAGCAGTCGACTATCTCTCTTTCAATACTGCAGTCGCCGATTACGCCGACATTGTCTCTGTCCACCACAACTCATCACCTCTTTCTTTCTCGATGTCTTTCTCCGGACTCCTCTGCCGTCGTCGATCTTCTCTTCTTCTACAATAGAACCACCTCTAGCCACCAATTCTTCTTTCTTATTCTCCAACGAGCAATCACTGTTAGTCGTCATCGTTAAAGCTCTGCCACCGCTCCATTGTCTCCATCTATGTTTTTATATTTTCTTCTTTTGTTTATTATTTCATTTTAATCGTCTCCTCTCGATCAAACTCTGGAGGATGTTAGTGATTAGGGTTTAAGCCCAAGCCCCCTTAGGGCTTAGGTATTCTCTATATACTCCTATGTAGTTGTGTTTTGAGTAATCAAAGCAATGTATTCTATAATAATAATGACTTAATGGTGTTGGTCAAAGTCAAACCTATTACACTTACACACATTAAACTTGTGTTGATTAACTTTAAATTGTGATCTTTCTACTTTACAACTGATATCCATGGACACAAGTTCCTTGCTTGTTGGTGCTAAATATCAAGGAGATTGCGAGGAACAGCTTAAAGTTAACTTGAAGGAGGAGTTCACAGCTCCAAGTGGACAAATTAATTTTTTCATTGATGAGATTCACACAGTAGTAGTAGTAGTTGGTGTAGGCAGGTCACATATTTTCCCTATATTTAGTAACAAAAATAGCAATCTTTTGTCCTACACGAAAAGGTGGGACAAAGAGTTGATCTTGATCTTTGTATGTGTTCAAAAGATGTGAATGTACGGTCTAGATAACCCTTCAGTATACAGACAACTCTTTAATTCTCTCAAGACTCGATGACAACAATCTACATGCTAGAAACACCAAAATCAACAAGCAAACTTAGAGTTAAGGGTTTAATTGAAATAAAACTACACTATTGTGGAGAGTGGAGTAGAAGCATAAGGTAATTAGAAAGAAAGACCAAAACAATTATGTACAACTCACGTGTCATATTAATTATTGACAACCATTTCAGCGACTCTTGACTGGCCTTCCAATTTCCTAATGCACAAACCATCTTTACTCGATGTGGATGCTTCTAGAATTATAGTATCATCTTCATCAAAATCCCCTCTCAATATCCACATCCAAATATCATTCTCCACCATTTGTTGTATCACTCTCTTCGCTAGTCGTTCTCCAAAGTTAGGATCAAACCCAAGTTTCCCAAGAATATTTGTAGCTTCCTCTTTGTAATGAAGATCAATTTCCTTTTGTTTAAACCTATCTTTCACCCGATTCAACTGCAATATAGTAATAACCAAATTAGCCACCAAAAAGTTTTCTATTGCAAGTGTAGCTGATTTTTGCAAAATAAATTTTTAGTCCCTAGAAAGTATAGTTGATTTTTGCAAAATTGGCCCAGAAAAGTTTTTTCTTGCAATTTTGGTCCCCATTCCAAGAAAATGATGATATTTTTTTTGAAAGAGAAGACAATGATGATATTGTTGGGACCAAAATTGAAAAACGAAGCTATATCAAGAACCAAAAATAATAATTATATTTTAAACAATGACCAATAACGTTACAAGAACCTCAGATGAGAACCAAAATTGCAAAAATTAGTGAGACCAACAATAGCCCTTTAACATGAAACAATGACCAATAACTTTACAAGAATCTCAAATGAGGAGTAAAATTACAAGAAACTTTTTGGAACCAAAATTTTAAAAATCAGCTACACTTAGGAACCAAAAATGTTATTTTACTTGAAACGGGATTCAAAAACTTTACTAGAACCTCAATTGAGGACCGAATTGCAAATTAGAGAACCAAAATATTTGAAACCAAATTTTTATCCGAAAAATATCCTACAATTTCCATCCAAATTTTGAAAAAATCTCAATAAATCCTATCTGCCGGGTTATCCGAAATTCAATAATTTTCAAACCCTAGTAAATCCGGTGTAGGTTACCTGTCTATCCGAATCTCCTATAACCCATTTTATATGGATTGGAAAAAATCTAGTTTTGTGCACCTCTACTTACGGGTATGAGTTGACTCACACAATGACCAACAAATCTCAAAAATTAATTAATCATTAGGTGTTATTAGTTCTTTATGTAGGGGCAAGTAGATAGGATGTGTCAAATCCTGATATTGGATTATCAAGAGTGGATTCTACAATTATCTATAGCTGGAAGTTTTTGTTGTATTTGTCTTGTTTCAACTTTCACAGAATCATGTGCAAAAACAAAGTAAAAGCAGTTAGTTAGCCATTAAAGTGTAGGACCACCAAACACTTGGATAGCTTTATGTTTGTTTTGTCATTCAGTTTTGTTTGTTGTTTCTCTTAGATGTGCATGGTGAAAGATGGAATACGTTCTTGTGCTTCTACTCCACAATATCATCAAAAACCAAAGACATGTCACATTCCAAAAAAGTTGTATCGTCATTAGAATTTAGACATGGCAAAAAGGACAGAGACAAAGTTGATGATGGGTCGCATAATGGGTAGGGCTGTTCATTATTCGGATAAAACCGAATTATCCAATTGGACAATTTGGATTGGACTATTTGGTTCGGATATTTGGATTTTTGGATTGGTTTTCAATAAAACCGAATTATTATTTGGATTTCGGATTGGTTTTGGTTTATAAAATAAGAACCGAATAGTCCAAAAAAACCAAATAAATATTTATTATTTATCTATTTATAATATATATATATATATATATATATATATATATATATATATATATATATATATATATATATACATATATATATCTATAGTTATTTATTAATGTTGTAATTTATTTTTTCAAATAAGTTCAAAACATTTCACCCGATAAAAAAAATATTAATATACATTTTCTCTCAAAAGTTTTCTACCTATAAAATATTTAACTATAATATATCTTCTAATTAGTTGTTTATAAATTTTAAATGACAACTAAATAATTTGTTTTTGCTACTTGTGAAATATTATAATTATATGTCGTTTTAAAATATTTCGGTTTTTGAAAACCGAATTATAAAAACCGATCCAACCGAATTGTAATTGGATCGGATCGGATCGGATTTGAATTTTGGTTTGGACTATTCGGATCCATATTTTGAAAACCAAAATCAATTTGGATTCACTTGATTGGATCGGATCAAACCGATCCATCCAAATGAACACCTCTAATAATGGGTTTGGGTAAAGATGTTGAACACGGGTCAAAGTGTGTTGGGTTGGGTTTGCATGTTCCATTGACATTACTTTATCATTTTTATGGATTTTTTTTAAAAGTTTAATGTAGTGGGTATGTTTATAAAATTGTATTAGATTTATAAATTGGTCAAAATGTGGTAGGTGGGTTGGATTTGTATGATCCTGCAGGTTCATTTTCAGCTCTCATTCTACCCCCAAACTCACAAATTGGTAGTATAAATTTACCATCAAATTACCATTTTTTTAACATCATACTTCAACAAATCAAGGATTTAATACATAAAAGCAATGTTTTGATTTTTTTAGTTTACCTAGTATGGCGATCGGGTCACGAGGCAACTAGTTCAAATGCCTGGTCAACTTGGTTTTCAGATGTTTCATGCACTTTATACATATGTGCATACATATAAATAATATTTAATTACCACATGTATAAAAGTCTGTTACATACTTTTAAAAAACTTTACGTAACAGGAAACATGGTACATGGTGATATACTAACTCAATGCCCAAGCGAAATACTTATACTTATTTAACTACCATATGTATAAAAGTCTTTTATATGAAAAGACTAATAGGATTTGCTCTGTGTGTTCTTTTCATTATTTAATTGCAGAAATATATATTTATAGCAAAACTCTTTATTGTAGATGGCACTTGCTTTTGTGTGTATATGGTTTTGATGATCTCATGTCGTCGAAGTAGAAATTGAATAATTTTGGAGAACCGACAAGTATGAAATTGGATGGTCATGTTTTTAGGAAGGAAAGAATGATTAAGTTGAGGGATTTTGTTTTATTTATTTTTATCAAAACAACATAATTTGATGGGTTCTACACCTGGAAATTGATGTCATGTCGATAAGTTATATATATATATATATATATATATATATATATATATATATATATATATATATATATATATATATATATATAACTGTTTGGGTTTCGGGTTAACGGTTCAATCGATTTTTTGATAGACCTGCCCGGTTCAATCCAAATCATAAATGGGCAAAACTGTGCTCGTATAATCATATTTGATCCGAACTCTTCATCACATCACAATCCAATCGGTTTGACCCACCGGGTTGAACCGGATTTTAAAACAAAGACAATTAAGACGCATAATAATATTGATACCTCAAAATCTTTTCTGCGATTACATTTTCTCAAATAAAATTTTCGTTCCAAGCAAGGTCAGTCCACACGGTGGGCAACCCAGGCGACCGCCCAAGGCCAATGTCTTCAGTGGGTCCAAAATTTATGGGCTATGTAGTGTGTGTGTGTGTGTATATATATATATATATATATATATATATATATATATATATAACCGATTTTTATGGCCTAAAGTTGGTTCAAACTCAAATTAGCTCAAAAGATAAACAATTTGACTTGCTTTTTATTGCTAATTGAACGCGTTTATAACGAATAATAAATGATATTTTTTTGAATTTTTATTATATTTGTCTGTAAGGAGTTTTTTTTTTTTTTTTTTTTTTCACCCTGGACCCCATATACGTTTGGACTAGCCCTGGTCCCAAGTCCCAACCAATAGATTTTCAACAATTTCTCTTTATATTCTTTTTAACCTTTCATACATTACAATATTTCTTCCAAAATAAAAACGTATTCTGAGTTTTTTTCTCTGGAATTGCGAGTTGAGAAATTAAATATCATTTTTCCTTGTGTTCCTACCAATCCTCCTACTTATTTAAATGATGACATTGTTATATTAGTATCCTAAAATATCATTAAATGAGCATTAAATGTGACACATGTCATAATTTAAATGAATAGAAAGATTGGTATGAACAAAAAATAAACAGATATTTAATTATTCTTGCCATTTTGCCTTATCTAATTTCCATCTTTAGTAAAATATTTTCCAATAAAATTTATAGATATATTAATACACCTTTTATATACGGCATTTCCACACCGTCAAAATGTTGCATTACAATGATTTCTTGATTTGGGATTTAGAAGGGGTGAGATTTATGTAAATTTCAAGATGAAACTAGATGCGAATAAAAAAAATGATATAAATTAAAGATGTGATTTTCTAATATGTGTCCTAAGGCACATATAAGAAGTATTAATTAAACATAATTATTATTATAATTAAATATTAAACACATTAATTATAAGAAATATTACCATAATTAAATATAAAATTCATTAATAATCTCCATAATTAATGTATTTCACATTTAATTATGTTAATAATTATAATTAATTAATACTTTTTATATGTGCCCGGCACATATTAGAAAATCCCATTCAAGATTTATGTCATTAACCATATAAATCATAAGATAATTATTAATGTTATAATAAAAATAATATAGGTAATAATATTAAGTATTAACATAAAAATAGAGGATATCTACAAAAATTGTCCATATGAAATTTCGGAATATAGGAAAATAACTAAAAAAACCGTTTTATCAAAATGATTACCATCTCTAAAACATTAGCATTCAGATTAATTTGAGGTCAAATTAAAAGTTTATTTTCGGGATTAAAATTCAGATCTTGGAGAAAATAATTTGTTTTTTTATTGAAATATAACAAAAAAATTAAAAAAGATAGCAAATGTAAAATGGATACCATACAAAAAGATAAAATATGACATTTGACTGAAAATTTGATAATATTAAATATTTTGAAATAAAATATTTGAAGATTAATTGGTATATATAAAAAAATCATATTATATATTTTTATTGAAATTAAAAATGGCCATCTTAGAAATAATGGTTATTTTTACTAAAGGCGAAAAGCTTTGGTTATTTTCTAATATATTTTAAAATCATGTGGTTATAATCAGGAATATCCTTAAAAACTACTTGAAAACCTGATAAAACAAAATTTTAAAATTAGTAGAGCAATTATTAAAGTTTCTCAGTTTCTTTACTTTCGCTTTTTCATCTCTCTGACACGGTCTCCGTCTTCTCCCAGACACTTCACCGTTTACAATTTTTACTTTTCTCTGAATACTCTCTCTGAATTCCACGTACCACCATGTATTTCTGTGTCAATGCAGCTCTCATTTCAGTCGGTTAACCAACACACTGTCACTGTCAGATGAAAATGGCAAAGCTTCACCAAAACGAGCTTGTTCTCGACCACACACCAGCCGGCGATGGCAGTTTCAATCTCTGGTCCTCATGCCGACGCAAAATTATTGATGCCATGAGGTGCAGCGGCGGAATATCTCGCAACCAGAAGTCGATCAAGTCTCCGGCGGTGGCGGACATTCCCAAGCTGGAAGAGGCAAAAACTTCCATATCGGAATGTAGATCGGATAGTACTATTAAGAGCAACGGTAACCATAAAGGATCAGAGAAGCTTTCGACATTGATGAGGATGTCGGAAACGTCGCCGGAGGAGGAACAGAGAGTGAAGTTGAAAGAGGTGGTTAGACGGTTGCAGAGCGGAGGAGACGGCGACGCCTTGGGAGGAGCGAGGGAAGTGAGGGAGCTAACTAAGGACGATTCACAATCCAGAACGAATTTAGCATTGCTTGGAGCAATTCCGCCGCTCGTTGCAATGCTCGATTCCGACGATCTCCATTCCCAAATCTCTGCTCTCTACGCTCTTCTCAATCTCGGAATCGGCAATGACCTGTAAACACCACCCTCTCTCTCTCTCTAACAACTTCACATTGATAATGGTGCAACTGTGATCTAGATCTCGTTTCTAATCATTTTAGTGACATAATTCACATGAGAATTCGAATTTCTTCATCTGCTCGATGTTAATTTCAGGAACAAATCCGCCATTGTTGAAGCAGGAGCAGTACACAAGATGCTAGATCTAATCGAATCTCCAATCCAGGATTCGCCCAACCCTGATTTATCAGCAGCAATTGTTGCAAATTTTCTGGGATTAACTGCCCTTGATTCAAACAAATCAATAATCGGAGCTTCAGGAGCCATTTCCTTTTTGATCAAAACCCTCAAAACCTCAACCAAAAGCAACAGCAATTCACAAGTGATTCAAGATTGTTTAAGGGCGCTCTACAATCTATCCATCTTGCCATCAAACGTTACACCCATGATCGAGTCCGAAGAATTCATATCATTTCTGTTGTCCAGGATTCGAGACACAGAAATAAGCGACAGAATCCTCTCGATTCTGACCAATATCATATCTACCCCTGAGGGCCGAAGGGCTGTTAGCACCACCCATGATGCGTTTTCAATCTTGGTTGATGTTTTGAATTGGATGGATTTGCCTAATTGCCAAGAAAAAGCAACTTATATTTTGATGGTGATGGCTCACAAGTCGCATTCAGATCGACAAGCCATGGTTGAAGCAGGGATCATGTCATCGCTTCTCGAATTGACTCTTTTAGGTAGCACTTTAGCACAAAAACGATCCTCAAGGATTTTAGAAATCCTGAGGATCAATAAAGGAAAACAAGTTTCCGAAAACTATAAAGGACGTGCAGGGGCAGCTATATCAGCTCCCCTTTGTGGGTCCACTGATACAGAATCAGTAGACTCATCAAACAGTTTTCCAAACAACATTGCTGTAAAGCAGTTGGTGGAACAAAGTTTGCAGAACAATATGAGGAGGATAGTGAAGCGGGCGAATTTGACACAAGATTTCATCGCATCGGAGCATTTGAAGTCGTCGTGTGTTTCGTCATTTTCTTCTTCAAAGAGTCTGCCATTTTGAGATAATAAATTTGAATTAGTTTCATTGTGTCATTGTATGATTAAAGCTATGTTAGGGGTATGTGTTGTTTTTGGGACTAGTAGAATGACCAATGTTTTATGACGTTGCATGTGCATAACTTCTAGGCTCGACAAAACCAAATAAAATGCTTCACGTGCACAATATGAATTAAGTTCACGTGTAAATTTTCTTACAAAATGAATTAATTAGTTTTCCTAAAAGCCAATAATAAATTTAGTTACTGAGTAAGAACAATACATAAATATTGGATATGTTACTATAACTACAAACTTTTTGCTTTTCCCGACAAAGAATGAATAGTGACAATAATTATATTAGAGTTTTGTCATATACATAGACAGGCAAATTAATCCGTGATTATATCGAGAGAATCTCTTTTTATAATATGGGTTTTGATTTGCATTTTAATTATCGTAATATTTTTTTACTTTTATATCTTGGAATTTTCAACTGAGAATGTGGATCTTGATTCTTTTAGAGTTTAGACCCCCACGCACGCTTGCAATACTTAAATGTTCGAACAAGGTTTTAGACTTTTAGTAGCTTTTAAGGTAATTAACTTTTAAGAAAAAAATACTTAAGAGTAAAGAAAATATTCATTAGGAAGTTCAAATAACTTTTATTCTAAACAAAAATATTATAATCCAATCGTTACTTCGACTTGTTTTTGACAATTTTTAGTTTTAAGTTTTTATGTTATACGCTGTTTTATACCTTTTAAAAATTTATAACTACTTTTGTGGTTTACAAAAATAAATTCCTTATTAATATCAAATATTCTTTTGATATTTGAACTTGTAACTTCCATTATTAATTCAATTCCATAATGTCTCCGAATTAAGAGGTAGTATAAAAAGACAAAATTGCAAAAATGGTTCCTATTATATGTATTTTTTTCTGAAGTTTAATTCAAACCTTGATTTTTTTGAATTGGTGGTCATTTTAAGCTAATTTATTTGTAGTTTTGGTCACTATTCAAACTAAAAAGACTATTATACCCTTAATTAATTTAGTTTTCATTTTTCTTTCACTTTTTTAAATTATTATGATTATATTAAATATAAAACTAGACACACATCTCTCTCTCTCTCTCTCTCTCTCTCTCTCTCTTTCTCTCCAAACCTAACTACTCACCTCTCCCTCATATCATATTTTTCCCCGGTGTCATTTCCCCTTTTGAAGATATCCCCATTCATCAATCAATTCATCCTGTAAATCGGAGTCATCGAGTCATCGTGAGGAGTTGTTCTCTGCTATTGGTAGACATAATGGGCGGAGCATCCATTTGCTATATACACGATGAGTTGGTGGTGGGTCGAATCAATTTCTAAATTCAAGAATCGATTACCTTACACAGAAAATGCTCGATGAGGCCCACATACCAAAGAATTGCCTTAATCCTTGGAGTCACCGGAATCGTCGGCAACAGCCTCACCAAAATCCTTCACGAACTTATCAGATCTGCCAGCATGTAGACGGAGTCAGAACAATGAGAACAATGAGTGCTCCTCCATGGAGATGGTTGTGTGTGAGGTAAGTCTGAATGGTTGTTTTTTGAACCTGATCCCACAAGTTTGATACTTGGAATCTAAGAATCCTTACGGGGATTTTAAGAAGTCAATGAATGAGACTCATTATTTAAAAGATTGGGATTGTTTAGAGAAGACAGTGGATGTATGTGAAACCATATCAGAACCAAATCAGAGTTTTCATCTACAGGTGGGGGCACCAAAATGAATGGGAAACTAGATTGGGAACATGAGAAACAACCATATCGGAGATGGCAGCTGTAGAGGAGGCTGAAGAGGGTCAATGTTGTTTGCGTTGGGGTAGCGGGAGCATATGGAACCTCCGTGAGCATCATCATCATCATCGAACCCACCACAGAACGCCACCCTCCTACCTGTTTCTCCGCTGCCCTAGAAGTGAAACGTCATTGCCACCCTATAGCTCCGTCGACCACCCATTAACCATCGTTGCTACCATCTCAACACCACCTCCTTACACTGTCACCCATATTCACCATTATGGGTTTTGTGAGGGTTGTCAATTGTCGATTTCAGGATCTTCTACATGGATAAACGAGAAGAACACACGCATACATACACTTGCAACTCGATTATGGATTGTTCATCATCGATCTACAAGTGTGTGTATATATGTGTGCTCCCCATTATCCCATAAATACATTTCTTGGATGTCTTACTAGATTTTAAGGTTGCAGAGTGTGACATCCGTCAAATTTTGGTCAACAAAAGTCAATTGTGCGTATATTAGGTAAAAAAGGAGAAATGTGATTTTCGTAACATCCCTAATGTATTATTGAATATTATAATACTACATGCACTTTTTTGATTAGATTATCGAATAAATGCTTTAATTGTAAACAATAAACTACAGTAAAGTAGCAATTCGATAAAACACACAAATATTGTCGGGTATAACGTAAATTTTCAAAACAATTTTTCATTTTTAAAATATACATTTACTCATAAAATAATGTCAAAACATATTGTATCAAATGTTATCATCACAAAACATCTCCCCAGAATCTCAAACATAAACTCCACAAGCGTGTGTGTACGAATAATGTCGGCGCCTTCCCACGCTCATCACTGGTACCTGAAACACATAACACAACAACTGTAAGCACAAATGCTTAGTGAGTTCCCCAAAATACCGCATACAACACATACATCACTCGATGCTATAATACGACCTCCCGGTCGATGTGTCTCAGCGGGACTCTCCAGTCCCGTAGCTTTTTGGACCCTCTAGTCCGGTCATAGCTCGTTGGGCCCTCCGGCCCGGTCTGTATCGTTAGACCCTTCGGTCCGGTCTATAACATCATACAACATACATATAACACATAGCACATAATCTCATACATAACACATAAGACCCTCTGGTCCACAAATATACCACTCTAGGTAACGTATAGTGAGAAGACTCACCTCGGTGTCTTGGTAAGTATCTGACACGGTAGAAATGTGATCTAGCCTCCGCCTAATCACATAAAGTAAATACTCTCATAAATACAACTATACTCAACCCTAAAAGTCAACAAGGTCAACGGTCAAACTTTGACCCGACTCGTCGAGTGCACTAGGGCGACTCGGCAAGTCTACACATGTCCACTGACTCTCTTAGACCCTCTTTTGGCACGTCGAGTACTTCCCCTGACTCGACGAGTTCCACCTGGCATGAATCGCGGGGCCACCCCGACCCAACTCGCCGAGTCTCAAGAACAACTCGGCGAGTTCCACCTTGAACTCTAATCCCCCTGACTCTCCCTGACTCACCGAGTTATTCCCCAACTCGGCAAGTCCACTCACTGAGTGATTTACGAGAAACCCTCATCCTACTCGTCGAGTCTGTTCTTCAGACTTGGCGAGTTCATGCCATGCACAAACTCCACAGGCCTCCTCAGGTCAGATCTGTTCCATAAATTCATAGACCTGGCCTTCCCAAGCATGATAATCACATAAAGTTCAGACCTTGACACTCATACAACATCAAAATGGTCTAATTTGGTGATTTAGCCCCAAACGACATCCCAGGCTCATGGCTCCCAAAATGACTCATAAAGCCCCAAGGATTAAGGTCTCTGGACCTCTTTGGGTCCAGATCCAAGACAAAAACTCGAGAAGTGACCAAATGCTCCACTAAATCAACCTCTAAAAGGGTTAGAAAACTCTAACACTAAGAATCAACACCAAAACTGAAGAAGGTCCGAGCAAAATACCTCAATATAGTCTCTATGCGCTCAGGAATCCCCAAAATCGCACCTCCTTCAGCCTCCTCTTGCCTTGGTCACCACCTTCTTGCAAAAACACCAACAAAGGATCAAGAATGGCCTCTCCTTCCTCATAAACGCTCTAGATCTCTTAGGGTTTCTCTCTGGGGGTTGGTGGCCCCAAATGACGGCCCTAAGGGCCTTTAAATAGGTCCCAAACCCTGGAAATTAGGGTTTCATTAAACAGCGTGGACTCGCCGAGTTCACTCATGAACTCGCCGAGTCCAGCTGTGAGCTCGCATACGAATTCGCGACCATACTCAGTGATTTTAGACACCAACTCGCCGAGTCTCCTCACAACTTTCAAAAATAAGAGGATAAAATATAATACCTGGAAATCCGGATGTTACAGTAATATTCATGGCACGAGGTTTACGTGTTCACAAAGCCATGAACATGTTGCAATCATCATATGATATAGTATTTAGCTTGATACTCCGGTTAATTACCAGAGAAAGATCATATATCAAGAAAACGAAAGTTATCACGTTTAACGCTCACATTTTATACAACGAATTTGAGAAAAACAATTTAATCATAAGGTGTTAATATTAATGTTAATAATATTAAATAACAATATTTTTATTAGTTATTAAACCTTACCAATTTCTCAAATCTCACCACACTTTTATAAAAATGACAAACTTTTATAAAAAGGGGCTGGATTTTTATAAAAAACATAAGAAGACAAATCATGTATCCCCTCTTCCAACCATCTCTTAACACCCAACATCATCATAACCATCTTTATGTATTATAATCAAAAGAAATCCTACATATATTATTATAATATAAAGAATATCATACTTTGAATTTTATATTCCAAAGACCTTAACCCTAAATTTTATAATCAAAAGAGTCTTACATGCCACTTCCCCATGCAAGCCACTCTCTTCCCCTCTCTTCTTTAAAACTCGGCCGAAAGGGCCTCCCACCCCTTCACTTCATCTTCAAACTCTCTCTGATCCCTCTAAGAACTCTCTACTTGATTCAAGGCTTTTTGGCAAGTGTTTGTCAAGGCTTTTTAGTAAGTTTCTTCCATATTTACGAGTTCTATCACTCATCTATCATCATCTTTTGGTTATTTTACTCATAATCTTGAATCAAAAACTCTAGGAAAGATCTTGAAGTTCAAGGAGGTGTTGTCTTCCAAAGCTTGATTCATACCTCGTCTTTCTCACCATTTGTTGCCATCTTCTAGGGAAAGCACAAAAGGTGAGTTCATACCCCCATTTTCTACTAATTTTCACTTATTTTACACTTTCGGGGGGGGGGGGGGGGGGGGTTACATGTCGTGCAACCAAAATACATTTTGGACAATAACTTTTTACACAAAGGTCCTAGATCTAATATACTCTGGACAAAACTTTTAACCTTTGCGTAATGCTATATCATGCATGTTTATGATATATATATATATATATATATATATATATATATATATATATATATATATATATAAGAGGGGGGGGAGAGAGAGAGAGAGAGCTAGGTTCAAGTGTGGATTGATATCCATTGTGCGGACGTGTGGATAGTGTTATTCTGTGAGAATGACAAAGAAAATATGTTGTTTGATAATATGAATACGTTCAATCTTACATAACTATTGTAATTATCACACATTCTCACTAATTAAATTTTTATAAGGTTATTATAGACTATTTATTATTATTCTCATTCTTAGAATGTTTATTGAGTCATATTATGTCAGAATGAAAATGAGTGAAAAATGATGTGTAAGAACAAAAATGGATAAGAATTAGTGAGAATGCATGAAAATGATGATATTTTTGTAAGGTTGAACGTATTCACATTACTAAACAACTTATTCTCTTAGTAAGGCTCATAGAATAGCACTGTCCCCACGTCCGTACAATAATTGTCCATCCACATTATAACCTATATATATATATATATATATATATATATATATATATATATATATATATATATATATATATATATACTTACTTATTTTCAAAGAAAGCACACAAGTCTCGTTCCCTTATATGCACAAGTTTCTAGTATTAGATCTATTATATGATGGATAATACATTTATCCGTTGGATAATATTATTACACATTGGATAAAGACAAACTAACATTTTACCAAAAGTCTAGTTTTGAAAGGTTAAAACTTTGTGTTTACAAATTGGATAAAACCATTACCCCTTGGCTAATACCATTATCCATTGGGTAATACTATTATAAACTAGAGTAAATTACACGAATGGTCCCTATGGTTTGGTGTAATTTGCGTCCTTGGTCCCTAACTTATTTTTTTAACTCGGAAGGTCCCTACCGTTTGTTTTTGTTACGCGCTTGGTCCTTACTGTTTGTTTTTGTTATGCGCTTGGTCCCTGTCTTACCTAAAATGATTATTATTTAAATAGGAAAAAATGGTGGGGTAGGTAAGGTAAGGTTAGGAGTGTGAGATTGGGGGTGTGTTTATTTAAATAAATTAAAAAATCAAGGGAAAAATAGTCTTTTTAGGTAAGACAGGGACCAAGCGCGTAACAAAAACAAATAGTAGGGACCTTCCGAGTTAAAAAAATAAGTTAGGGACCAAACATGCAAATTACCCTAACCATAGGGATTATTTGTGTAATTTACTCTATAAACTATATTAATACTATGAAAAAAATGATATTTACACATACAAGGGTTTTCATTACACCAAAACGTACACTTGTTAAACAATTATGTGAGACCAAGTTTTCACCGTAGTTACCAGAGTACACACTAAAGTCCTGAATTATAACCAGAATCTCGATAAGAGAGCGTGATACTTGTGTATAGATCTATACGAGACTAACAATCCCACACCTAAATTGCTAGCTACAGCTAGACCGACAAGTCTGGGGTGACAAATATTTGATATTTCGATGCCTGAAGAACGTCGCAGCAGGCCAACTTCGGTTTTAGCATGGTTGTAATAATTGACATGGGAAATCAACAATACATTTAGTTTACGGGGTAACATACGTTCAAATGGTTTTTTATATAATGGTTTTTTATATAAGAATAAAACTATGTAATACTACTTTAAGTATAGAATGCTTATACATTTTTGGTCTTAGGGTTTTTAAGACTACAACTCATTTTAAAGAAAATATTGGATTTTTTTAGTAACAAACACTACATTTTTAAGTATGGTTATTTACTTATACACTACATTTATAAGTAAGGTTATTTACTTACACACAACATTTATAAGTATGGTTATTTATTTATACCCTTGATTTTTGGATAATAAAAATCAAATGTCAAGTCACATTTTATAAGTTTAGAAGTTATTGGAACTTTTACTTTATAAATGTTTTTAGATACATACTATACACATACATTCTTCTTTTACGTTTAATGCGTACAAATACAAAACTTTTTACAAGAGGAAGATGCGACTTTCATCTATGGAAAAATCATATTATTTTATAACTGAACTCTTATGAACTCACCAATTTTATGTTGACTTTTAAAACGACATATAATCTCAGGAAACATTTAAGCTTGGATCAGTGGAGCTACTTTTGAAGACAATATACCAAATATCATTACGAGAACTACTTTATTTGATAACATGCAAACCTTGTAATGAATTTTGATACTAAGTAGTATTTGAGTCATGTAACTGATATAATCATATGATATGATGGTTGTTTATGTATTTGTGTTTCAATGTATACAGTTATTGTGATACTATGATCATTGTTCCACCACCAGACGTTTTAGCCATCCGGTTTGGGGGTGTGACACACACACATACTATGTTTATTATTAATAAAACATTGAGTTATAAAGAAAAAATATAAAAATTTATATTAGAATGGCATTTAGTCTTTATAGTTTTCCAAAGGACCAAAATTACAAACAAACTAGGTTAAAAGGACCGTAAAACCAAAAAATCGATGTTTGAATTAAACTAGAAAAAATGAATACCACAAAGACCAGTTTTTGCAGTTCTGTCTATAAAAAATAATATCTATATGGTTTTAAATATTTTGAAAGTTATCTCATAAAAATATCTAACAATCATTTCACATGGATACATTGAACCTTTTTAAGAGATATAACTACTTCACTTTCATTGTTGAATCTTTTTTCTTTGTAAAATAATATACCATGATTCTTTTTTCTTTGTAAAATAATACTAATTTATAGTTTGTTACATGTGACAAAATATTCGATACCTTTTATTAAATAATAAATAAATTACATTTATTTACATGTTTTGAAGCTTTGTAACATTATATAAATCCGAGAGAACTATAAAAATAGTCCTCGTGGTTTGTAATTTTCTTAGTCACTAAGGTCCAAAACAGTTTCATATTGCAAAAATGAACCCTATTTGAGAGTTTGGTTGTGGATATGGTCCTAATTTTAACCGTCAAGATGAATGTGATCAGGCCCTAAATTACTTATCAAATATTAGTAATTTCAGAAAGACAGGTTTTGTCTGACATCTATAGGAGGACATTAAGCTTTGTTTAATTGTTTTCTTGGCTTAAGCATAAGGGCAGGTTCTATATAGCCTAGATTGGATTACTTAGTGATTGAAATGGTTGAACCCTCCAGTTGTTGGTGGCAAATCAGTGGGTCAATTTAAAGTAATATGCAAATGGGAGACTATGAAGTGGAATGGAAATCAGCAACTCAAATTGACCTTGCTTGGACGATTTTACCCTTGTTGATATCGCCCCCTACTAATTGAAATTTTATGAGATCTTGACAATACTTATGTGTTGGAATTAACTGTGGAATGGATATTGAAATGGTTGCTATTTTTTGTCAAGTTCTCAAACTTTGTTGCCATTAAAGAAGAGCTACCCTAAAAAAAATATTTTGACAGAAATGGAATATAAAGATAAAATAGTCATTTAGTCTTATTCATTAACATAACATATGTATACAAACATTTTATACATACGTACATACATCATTATCCAATTAGCAACTTTATTCTTTGACATCATTACCTAAGTAACCTCCTTATGAGAAAAATAAAAAGAATATTAGTTCTAGCAATTAGTAACATAACTATTAACACCTTACTACAAACCAATGAACAATACATGATTAGAATGGCGGAAATGTTTTTTAAGCACGAAAAGATTTTAGAAAATATGAATCTTGATTAACATTTGCCATTTAAAACACAAAAAGACGAAACAAATTATGATAATAACAGTCATTACTCATTACACATAAGATTCAATAAAATAACAGAAGGTTCTATTGAGCAACAACATTAGGTGATCTTACTATGCATACCTGATAGAAATCATTGAACAACTTTGCATATGTCTTCATATTCGATTGCCTGAATAACCCTTCCATCATACACACCCTTCTCAATCTGCACCTTTGCACAAAACATCTCAGTGTTAACAGACAACAATCTTGCATTTGAACCTCGATAAGCACCATTAACAATCCTCACAATCCCACCAATTTGAGGAATAACTGTCTCAAGCTCTTCTTGATCCACCCTCAACTTATGTTTACTCTCAAGCATCTCAATTTCACCAACATACTTATCAATCACCTTACGAATCACACCCTTTTGCTTATAATAACCTTTCTCAGCCAAATCTTTGCTCATCACTTTTACAATAATACCCTCACACAACCAATAATCTTTCCTGTTACTCCTCTCTTTCGCCTTCTCTTCTTCTCTTATCAGCTCATCCAACGCCGACCCCCCACCTGTCTTTTGTTTCTTGTCTTTCTCAACTTTCTCCACGTTTTCCACCTCATCAAAAACAAATCTCGAGCTTCCTTCCCCTTTAACATTTTTCATTGAAGAACCAATACTTAGCTTAATCTTCTTCTCACCACCATTATCAGACCTCAACAACAACTTCGCATCTTCATTTTCTAAGACTTTGTCACTCCCCATTAATTGTTCGGCTCGCTCAATTTGCCTTTTGATCTCCCTCTCTTGTTTCTCTTCATCCACAATGTCGGCTTTCATTCTCTTGTTTTTCAACTTTTCTTTCAAAAGTGTCTCGGAGTCTCTATCTATGTATGTGATAAACCAACCTTTTGGTGTCTCTTCGACCTTACACTTTCCTGTTTTTCCCAAATGCTTTACAAACTCGGTCAAAGTAGCCCATTGAGTCGAATTCATGTGAACATGATGTCTGTCTGCAATGTACTCGTTGTAGACCACAGTGGCTGCAATTCGACTAAACCTATGGCTACGTTTCATATGCTCAAGGAACATGGATTCAAATTCATTGGTGTAACCACCAACTATCCGATTAGGGTTTTGACCAAAAACTTCCATTTGACGTTGGTGGCCTTCGCTCATGCAATGGCACTTGAATCCGTTCTCATCTCGACATTGTTTTTGACACATCTGACAATACCATCGAAGCTTTTGGAGCCCTTTTGCTTTGATTCGGTTGGCGATTGCTTTTGGTGTCAGAAAATCGTTTTTACCCATTGAGGATTTCAAATTTTAAGAATCACAGTGATGAGTAGGAACCGATTTGTGTAAACTGAAGGATTGGACCTGGATAGAGCAAAACAAAAACTTAATCAAAAATATGATAGAAAGTGAAAGATGATGGTTTTGAATCTGTAAAAAGAGTATTTAACTCCAACAGTGTTTTTGGGCAAACATACTTATTGACTTATGGTGGTAGGAAAATGAGATTTTTAAAAAATGTTTAGATTAGCTTTTGTGATTGCAAAAGTCAATAAGTCAATAAAGTGTTTTTTTTTTTTTAAATGTTTGGCTTAGCTTATACATGTAAAATGACCAAAAAGGGAATGCCCAGATTAACACCAAACCAGATATCAAACAGATTTTTTGTGACATTTGGATCATCTACTTCACAATTCACATAGAAACAAGCATCAGTCATCTCAAACTCAAGATTTTAACACCAATCAGATATCAAACATATGTGATTGAAAAAAAAAAAAATAGTTGTAATTCTACTTCACAACTCACATAGAAACAAACATCAGTCATCTCAAACTCCAGATTGTTAACACCAAACTAGCTTAACAAATCAGATATCAAACATATGTAATTGAAAAAAGAAAAAAAAAATTGTAATTCTACTTCACAGTTCACACATAAACACATAAACAAGTATCAGACATCTCAAACTCTAGATTTTAACAGCAAATTAGACATCAAACACATGTGATTGAAAAAAAAAGTTGTAAACTAATTGAAAATAAAGTTGTAAACTATGATGAGGCTGTCGGTGGGAATCGATTTCAACAAAAAAAAAATCAGGAATTACATCAAATTAGATATCAAACAGGTTTGGAATCAGGAATTCCTGATGAGACCAGTGTAAATTTAGCTTGAACAAAGGAGGTGTATCGATTCACAGAAAAAGAAATTGGGATTAAGACCAAACCAGAAATCAGGAATTCGATTAAACCAGGAGTGAGACAGAAATTAACCTATAGATTCAAAATATAACAAAGAAATTCATGTTCAACATCGATTCCAGAAAATAAAAAAGCATGTGCTTATCAGACCAGAAAAAGAAAGTGGGACTTACCAGGTGATCGGAGAAGGGCGTCAATTGGGGGGATAAAGAATTTGGGAAGGGTTCAAAGATCGCTGCAGATAGCCGAGGAAGAAACGCAAAAGATCCCTCGTATTCCTTCGCTATTCGGTATTTCTCCTTGATTGGGCTTGGCTTGGATAATGGCCCAATGAGGAATTTGGGATATAATCATATAATATAAAGTTATTAATTTATTTACCGTTCTAAATTTTTAAATACAATTTATAAATTATATGTAACTATTTTAAAAATTGGTTAACACCGGGGAGTTTTCCCTATAAAAGCATAGTTATAATATTATTATAACCGTTTTTTTTTTTCTGAAATTGGCAAACATATTAAGGCTATGTTTGGCGGACTAGTTGAAAAGCTAGTTGTTAAATAAAAAGCTAGCTGATAGCTGAAAAACTAGCTAATAAAAAATAACGTTTGGTAAAACTAGCTGAAATATATAAAATTACATAAAAGGACATGTAAGAATATGTGTTTCTATAATTAATTAAGGGGTATATTTGGAAAATTTTTAAAAAAACTCCTAAAAAGCTAGTCTAAGTAGCTTTTCAAAAAGCTAGCTTATAACCTACTTTTTGGCTTACCAAACACGACAACATAAAAAAGCTCGAAAAATAAGCTAACTTATCAGCTAGCTGTGGCGCGCTAAACACAGCCTAAGTAGAAGCTTATTCGTAATATTTCACCAGTGTTCGAGTTTCTTTACATGGCAAACTCAACCATCATAGGGATTTTCAGGAAAAAATTCTCCACATGTAGCACTATAAGAGGTTGTTTAAGAGAATCGAACTCCCAACCCTACGCCCCACATGAATATAAAACTCGATGCATTAACCCAGCTAGGTGCAACACTAAAACTATAAAACAAAATATTATTTAACATACAATACATATATTAGTTTTAGGGTAAATTATATGAATCGTTCATCGTGCAAATGTCAAAAGGTACGTTGGTTCTTATTTTCAAAAATTAACTCAGACTGTCCATTGTTTGTTTTATACTTTCATATTTCATCCTTAAAAAACGAATTTGTTGCAATTTTAGTTCGTTCTAGATTTAAAATGCTCATAATGCCCTTGTGTATTTATTTTTCAGTTAATCTAATACTAATATTTATTATTATTTTTAATTTAAAAAGAAAATGGGTTTGAACCAATTTTTGGTGGGTTTTATCGGATTTGGGATGGTTTTGGATCCGGTATCAAATCCAATTTTACCCATAAGATTAGGATTCGTTTATAATATAGTGGGTTGGATCCAATGTGATCCAGTTTGGTCAAATCCGGTTTTAACCAAAACTGGTTTTCAGATCAGATCGGTTTCAAATCAAGGATCCAGTTTTTGTGTACATCTAGAGACTATGAAATAACATTTTAAGAGTTATCAAAGGGCTTGAAAATAAATGATAATATTTACCGACTAGAATAAATAATTGATTAAAAAGTTATTTATTACTTATTATATGTTCATTTTCTCTCTTTATTCTTCTTTTTATCTTTTTTTCTCTCTTCTTTTTTTCTCATGTCTTTATGTGATCACCACACCCTAAATGTGAGATGATGTTGAGGCGGTAAAGATGATGTTGAGGTGGGTGGCATGATGACCATACCCATCAACTTTATCAACCTTCATATACAAATATAAAAAAAAAAAAAAACAGTTTATGGTTTTTGGTAAGTGTGTATAAGAAACTTTAATTTGCTTCCCTTTCTCCTCCTCCTAAACCAACGACTTGGCCTCCCTTTCTTCATGTTGATTGTCGACCAAAAGTAGCAAGAATAAGTTCAATATGGATTGCATTGATGGTTGGTGTCTAGCAACACTCCAAATATGCTCGTGTGGATGATAATGGCAATCAATCGTGATTGTCATCGCCTACATTAATGGATCCCTCCAATTGTATAGTATGATATGAAACCTTATGTGTTTGTTTTGTTTATTATTATTGTCTAACTAGATTCGGTTTTGGAGTATAAATTTTTAAATTTGTTTTTTTGCTACATACTTAGTTTCAATTTTTTTTGAACTAATGAGACACCAACACTGGTATGATAATGATAGTGGCATGATATGTATTTTACGGCAAAATAATTACATAATTATTTATTTTGATCATCTTTGTTCTTTGTGTTGAGTAAGTGCCAAAAAATTAATTTTTAAAATTGGATTTAATCTTTTTAATGTAATATTATTCATGTTAGTATTATTGCTATTAAGAGTTATAAAAAAAAAACTATTAAGTTTGTTAATTTAGTAGATTACTAGGTTTAAACTCGTGGAAACTACGGTTGAAAAAAAAACATTATTCATAATTTGAAATCATGATGACTAATAAAATATTTGTAAACTTTTATTAATTTACAAACATAGAAGGCACACCTTGTTAAAAAAAAAAAGGAGTAACATATAATACAGTTAAACTTAAAAAGCTTTCTTGAAAAAAAAAACCAATTTCCTGAAAAAAAAATTAGAAAAAATCCAAAATGCCCCTTTAAATTTTTTTTTGCACCAGAACTTTCAAAGCATCTGAGTTACTTTTTTTCCCGTACCTTCCATAATCAAGAATGTTCAGTATTATTTGAAAAAGTCTAGCACAAATAGCAATAAACAAAAAAAAATGTAACACCCTGTTCAATATCAACTCCTAGTCTGGGGCTGTGGCCCGAATATCGGTCATCATAAGGATTAGGGCTTTTGAAAAAGTAGGTTCTAGGCCCATTCGGGTGCGGGTGATGTATTGGAAGTGATCCAGGTGTTCGATTCGCATTTTGGAGCCTAGGGGTATTTCAGTAAAGTGTTAGTTGGGCTTTTGTGAAAAAATGATTTTTTTTCAGAAGGTTATAAGAAAGGTATGAGTTTGAGTTGATAGAAGTGTGGGGCTTCTCGTTAACTTTCCGATGATATAAGGATCGTCGGAAACGGGTTTATAACGAAGAAGTTATGGCCTTCAGAAGTTTTGTGGTTTTCAGGCTTAGCCGAGTACGCGGGGCGTACTAGTTAAAAAGATAGTTGCATACTGACCAGGATGGTCGCAAAGGTTCCCAGGAGTACGCTAGGCATACCATATGTACGTCGGACGTACTCCAATCAGATCAGAACCCTATTTTAGGGTCTTCGACCCTATTTAAGCTCTTTATCTCATATCCTAACCCTAATATCTTCAGCCTCCATCCCTCTAAACCCTATAAATCGTCCTCAATCACTCATGGTGGCATTTTGAGCTTATGGAATCCATTTTTGGAGTGTTTGGTCCATTTTCAAGAAGGTGGAGCTTGGTACAAAGATGGGGATCAAGGGGAATCTTATGGATCTGGCTTTTGGGACTCATTTTCAACTTGATGAAGGTATAAAGCTTTGAACTTGATCATTAATATCTTAGATCTCTTACTAGTGAGTTTTAGTTCATTTTGGTCACAAAGATGAGATCTAGTGGTCTTGCTTTCATTTCATGAGCTTTGAGTTGCCCCTCTTAGTGTTCTCTGAGGTTCAAGGTCCATAAAGTTGGTACCTTTAGAGTTTAAGACCATCCATGTTAAAGTTTTGAGTCATTTCCATGGAAGTAGAGTGTTATACTTTGAGATTTGGTCTTTTTGGGGGCATGCAAAGTCACCAAGTCAGTGACTTATGGATTAAGACGTTGGAAAGGACTTGGATATGTGATTGTAGCTTCTAAATGTGAGTATTAAGCACTCAATGGGAAAATGACTTAACAGGGGAGTACGTTGAGCGTACAAGCAGGTACGCCCAGCGTACGCACCATTTGGCTAGTAATCTTAGCGTACATAGGAGTACGCCTAGCGTACTCATTAGTTATGGGCCTTATGGATTTTGGGCCTCGGTTTGGGCTATGCAGGGGGATTTTGGTCCTTTAGGCCTTAGTGGGCTATCATGAGTCATATAATGTGGGCCAAGAAGATGTTTGGGCTTAGGTTAAGGCCCACAAGAGGAATTGGGCCCAATTTAGCAAATTGGGCCATTAGTGGGCCACTAGTGGGTCTGGGAAGCCCATCTAGTGTTGGGCTTTTTATATTATGTTTTTGAGCCTTAGATATGGACCAAGTTGGACTAGGGGTAAAATGGTCATTTTACCCTAATGAGGATTATTGTTTTGAACTAAGTGATATTTTGGTATTGATAGCTTTGGGAGTCAAGAGATCAGTTGTTCGGGATTTTTGGTGAGGCAGCGATTCAGGAGTTCGATTCTTCAGTTCAGATCGACAGTGCGAGGTGAGTTATCCTCACTATGTCAAGAGGGTCTAAGGCACCAAGGCCTACTCTTTATGGATTCGTATCCGGATTATGGCATGATATGTTTATTAATTACATCCTGGTAGTTAGGATGGTAATATGCTTATGCTTAGTGACCGGTTAGGATTGTATCCCGGTTATTGGGATGTTACTATGATTAGTGATATGTCAGATCGGTTTGACTGTTATATGATATGAGCTAGTGTGACACCCCCATTTTTTACGGCCAGAAAAAACCGATTTTGTTTATGCTTTTTTTGAAAATCAGAGTAACATTTTAAATAAAAGTGTTGCGTAATTTGTCCCAAAACAAAATATGATAAAGATTTATCAAAAGCATTTCCAAAGAAATGTATTTCATTAAAAGACTTGGGATGTCATGTTCGATACAGATCAAAAGCATAAACGGTACAATATAAGCCTTACTACATTATTTCATATCTACAGGCCTATATTCGTAATACCTCATCCAAAACATCACATCTATGCTCGAGCGCCACTACCTGTAATACATTAAACTGAGTGGGTCAGGCTTGGGAGCCTGGTGAGCACATAGGGTTTTCAACCCACAATAGATAAGTTATTTAGTTTCATCAATCAACAATACATATATAGTTTAAATCATTGAAAACATGTATAAAAACGTTCATCCAGCATAGATAGCAAGTACTCAGATAATATGCACACATAGCACGTAATTTATATAAAATACTTCATATCTATGTGTAAGCTGAAAGTAACTATGCACTCACCTGAAAAGGTGGTGATTCTGCACTCGGACAATGCTTCAAAACTCTTAAAACAATTTTCCTTCGATAAAACCTAGTACCAATACCACTAGGGTTTAGTTTAACGATAACCGCGACAAATTAATAGTCTGACTATTATTATTATTATATAAGCGTTAAATAACACTCAATATAACTCATAATAATAGCCCAAATAATTATTTTAAGGACCTAATAACATTACTATAATTATTTGAAAGCTATATTAAAAATTGCGTAAGCGTAGCTTACTTACAATGGATTTTAAAGAAAACCGGGCTTTACTCGGAGCAGCGTTTCCAAAACCGAAAGACCCTTTTTCTCGGGACTCCGGGAGCCTCAGGGCTTCCTTAGGGTGCTAGGGGGTCACCTAGGCTTAGGGGAGGGTTAAAACCCTTAGAGAGAGAAAGAAAATGGTGTGAAAAACTCGGAGACCCTCGCATCTATTTATAGGGGGCGAAGCCTCTCGGAACGCTGGGCGTACCGAGGTTACGCGGGGCGTAACTTCGGATAAGGTTGCCACCTCGGACCAGCTGTCTTGCACATCGGATGGATAAGAAGCGAAGGTATGCTGGGCGTACCAACCTCGGACGTGGGGCGTAGCGAAGGGAGGTGTGTCCGAATCTGAAGCGTTCACTGATCAACGATGGACGCCCACAACGCGCCACGTCACCAAGTTCTTATCAGCCTTCGCAAATTCGACCATAAACTTTAAAAAATCGTAACTTTCGCGTACAAGCTCCATTTTCAACGTTCTTGATATCCACGCGAAGGTGGGAACGTACTCTACAACTTTTGTTTAGACTCTGTTGGCTAATTTTGACTTTATTTTAAAAGTTATATTATTAACTGGTCGGGACAGGATTGGTCCGTTAAAAATTCTTAACTTCTTCATCCGACGTCTGTTTTAGTCTGTCTTTTTATCGTTATGCTACTATTAATGAGATCTTCGATTCTCGTTTAGGTTGTGTCGGCTAAAAACCGCTCGATCTAATATTCGAACTTCGGGCTGTACACTGCTAAGCCGAAACTTCGAAAAATCATAACTTCTTCATACAAAGTCAGATTTGGGCGTTCTTTTTATGGACGCTCTCGGTTTAATTTACTCTACGACTTTCTTTTAGATTGCTAAGGCTAAATCTCGCTCTAACGTAAATTCACTATTTACGCTTTCCGATATCGTGTCGGTTACGTCGCGAAACTTCGACATGTCAGAACTTCTTCGTTATAGCTCGGATTTCAGCATTCTTTATATCCCCAGAATCCTTGTTTTGACGACTAAAGCTTTATATAAAGATATCGTGCTTATCTCACACTTTAATTTTGACGCTTATTTTTATTCTTTATTAATTATACATTTATAATTAAATAATAAGCACATAAATACACATAATTCACATAATACTCAAATATTTCATCTTTATTACTTCAAAAAGAGTTACAATAGTTGACCTAGACTATTACATCGTCTAAAATGATTAGCTCTGACACCCGGGCGTCACAATTCTCTCCCCCTTAGGATGATTCCGTCCCGGAATCATGCATAAGCAAACAGATGTGGATAGCGACTCATCATGTCATCCTCTGTTTCCCAAATGAGATTCGGCCCATTCGAATGTTTCCATCGGACTAGCACTAAGTCGACCATCTTGCGTCGTAACTTCTTAGTCTTACAGTCAACAATTGCCTCAAGCTCTTCGATCACCCTCTTATTCTCATCCATCCTTAACTCTGAGATTGGAATTATGTTGGGAACTTCTCCCGTGAATTTCCTCAGATAACACACATGGAAGGAAGGTGTTATGAATACCATCGAGTTCTTCGGGCAATTCCATCTTGTAAGCTTGGTTCCCAATCTTCTGAAGAACTTTGAAGGGTCCAATAAACCTTGGACTTAGCTTTCCTCGTTTCCCGAATCGTATAAGTCCCTTCCACGGTGAGACTTTAAGCAAAACCGAATCCCCAATTTCGAAGGTCATTGGTCGTCTTGTCTTGTTGGCATAACTCTTCTGATGATCCTGAGCTGCTAACATTCTGTCCCTAATCACCTTTAACTTTTCAGAAGTCTCATAGACTATCTCGGGGCCCATAAACTGCTTTTCTCCAGCTTCAAGCCAACAAGACGGCATACGACACTTCTATCCGTACAAAGCTTGGTAAGGTGTCATCTTGATGCTCGAGTGGAAACTGTTGTTGTAGGAAAATTCTACCAGAGGTAAGTGCTCGTCCCAATTCCCTTGGAACTCAAGGGTACATGCTCTCAGCATATCTTCCAGTGTTTGAATTGTTCTTTCGCTCTGACCATCAGTTTGTGGATGGTAAGTCGTACTCAAACATAATTTCGTACCCAATTCTTCTTGCAGACTCCTCCAAAACCTCGACATGAAACGACTATCACGATCTGATACAATTGTAAGAGGAACACCGTGAAGTCTTACAATTTCCTTCACGTAAGCATTTGCGAGCTTATCCATAGACCACCTCTCATTGGATGTTATGAAGTGTGCACTCTTAGTGAAACGATCCACGACTACCTAAATCATGTCGTGACCGTTCTTCGTCCTGGGCAGTTTAGTCACAAAATCCATGGTGATGTCTTCCCATTTACCCATGGGTATAGGTAAAGGTTCTAAACTTCCATACAGTTTCTGATGTTGTGCCTTAACTCTTGCACATGTTACACACTCAGCCACATACTTCGCAACATCGAGCTTTATCATCAGCCACCAGTAATAGGGTTTTAGGTCCGTATACATTTTAGTGCTATCGGGATGAATCGAGTATATGGTCTTGTGTGCTTCTTCCATCAGAAGATCTCTTATTCCTCCCGTCTTAGGTACCCAAATCCGATCTTGGAATACCTTCAGTCCTTGATTGTTTGTACCGAACACTAACGTTTTGCCCAAACGTTCTTCTTTTCGATCATTCTTTTCTAAGGCTTCTTCTTGAGCTTTCCTGATGCTTTCCACAATCGTCGAGACAACTTCAATTCTCAACGCTCTTGGCCTTTTCCTTTCAAGGTTGACTTTCCGACTGAGAGCATCAGCAACAACATTTTCTTTATCGGGCTGGTAAAGTATCTCATAGTCGTAGTCCTTGAGTAACTCTAGCCAGCGTCGTTGCCTCATGTTCAATTCTTTCTGATTAAAGAGATACTAGAGACTCTTATGATCAGTGAAAATCTTGCACTTCGTGCCTTAGAGGTAATGCCTCCATATCTTTAGAGCGAAAACTACCGCTGCCGACTCCAGATCATGAGTGGGGTAGTTCTTTTCGTGCTCTTTCAATTATCGAGAGGCATATGCTATCACCTTTTCTATTTGGGTCGGAACACAACCTAACCTGACTCCAGATGCGTCACTGTATACCGTGAAGTCTTCAACGCCATCGGGTAGAGAAAGTATCGGTGCTTTGCATAACTTCTTCTTTAGCTTCTCGAATGCCTCATCGTGTTTCTCACTCCATGTATATGTGGCTCCTTTGTGAGTCAAAGCTGTCAATGGGGCATCTATCGAAGAAAAGCCTTGAATAAATCGTCGGTAATATCCGGCTAATCCTAGAAAGCTTCGAATCTCCGTCGGACTCTTTGGACGTTCCCACTTCATTACCGCTTCAATTTTTGCTGGGTCAACCAATACTTCCCGTAGATGCTTGCCATGCTCCTCTTGGCTTTTCGAGTAGATCAAAATGTCGTCGATGAACACTATCACGGATTTATTGAGAAATGGTTTACAAACCCTTTTCATCAAATCCATGAATGCTGCTGGAGCATTGGTTAGTCCAAATGACATAACCAAGAACTCGTAGTGCCCATATCTCGTTCTGAATGCAGTCTTCTCAATATCCTGATCTCTCACTTTCAACTGATGATATCCTGAACTAAGATCGATCTTTGAGAAGTAGCTCGAACCTTGCAGTTGATCGAATAGGTCGTCAATCATCGGCAATGGATAGTTGTTCTTCCCCGTTTCCTTGTTCAGCTCTTGGTAGTCTATACACACTCTCATGCTTCCGTCCTTCTTCTTTACGAATAACGCCGGAGCTCCCCAAGGTGATGAACTAGGTCGAATGAAATCGTTGTCCAACAGCTCCTGAAGTTGCGTCATAAGCTCCTTCATCTCCGTCGGTGCTAATCAGTAAGGTGCTTTTGCTATTGGTGTCGTACTTGGTAACAAGTCAATCCAAAACTCTACATGTCTATCAGGTGGTAACCCGGGAAGACCTTCGGGAAAGACTTCCGGATAATCACACACAACCGGTATATTCTGCACCTCTTTCTTTTCCTTCTTAGCATTGATTACGAATGCCAAGTACGATGCGCATCCCTTGGACAAACATTTTCTGGCTTTCATTAGGGAGATGATTCCAGAATTCACTCTGCGTTTGTCCCCATACACCATAAATGAATATTTTCCGGGTGGGTTCACCCTTACTATCTTCTTCCTGCAAAGAATCTCAACATTGTCAGCGCTAAGACAATCCATTCCCAAAACGATGTCGAAACCGTTTAACTCTATGGGTAATAGCTTCTCGTGGAATTTGTTTCCATTTAAGTCGATGAAGATGTTCCTAATACGATCACTAACAGATATGAACTTGCCACTGGCAACTTCCACAATTAGAGCATCATCAAGTTTTTCTACAAGCAATGCTAATTTCCCACCAAATTTATGCGACACAAAGGAGTGGTTGGCTCCGGAATCAAATAATATATTTGCAGGCAAACCATTTACAAGAAAGGTACCTGAAGCGACGTCTGCTGCCTCCTTCGCAGCCTCGAGCGTCATCTGGAAGGCTCTCGCCTTCGGCTTCGGTGGTATGTTAGGTCTCCCTGCCTCCTTCTTCTTCGGGTAGTCCTTCAAAATGTGCCCCTCCTCGTTACACCCGTAACATTCCTTCTGGGTGAGGGTACATTCATTGGCATAGTGCCTAGGCTTTCCGCATTTGAAACAAGTGACCCCCCCCCCCCCGTCACACTTCCCAGAGTTCTTCTTCTTGCACTTGTCACACCACTTCGCTTCTGATCCTCGTCCTCTCAAACCAGACTTCGAGAATCTGCTCTTCTTGTTGGACTTTGAGGATCCATCGAACTTCCGTTTCTTACCAACCTTAGCCCTTTCCAGAACTCGTTCCTTTTGTTGGGTCTCCACATTTTTAGCTGATCGAACAACTGCCTTCAGAGTGGTTGCCATCTTGACTGTTGGGCCAAAGTCAGCCGGCAGTCCATTTGCGAACTTCTCAATTTTGGAAAGTTCGGTTGGCACTAGGTAAGGAAACAACTTCATCTTTTCCGTGAATGCAAAAACATAGTCATCGATGCTCATTCTCCCCTTCTTCATGTTTTGGAACTCATTGTTCAGATCAATCAGATCTATCTCTGAACAGTACTGCGCCTTCAGTTGTTCCAAGAACTCATCCCATGACATTTTCAGTGCTTCTCCTCGCGGCATTGTATCTGCCAATAGTTTCCACCGGCTCAAGACTCCATTTTTCAGTTGTCTCACAGCGAAGACGGTCTTCTGCTTCTCGCTGCAGTCGCAACTTTCAAACACCATCTCCATCTCAGAGATCCAATCCATAATCTCAACAGGCTTTGGACTTCCTGATAGACTTGGTGGTTTCGCACCCAAGAAATTCTTGTACATTCGCCCATCCTTGTCGTTTCTCCTTTTTGGGCCATCCCTTCGTTCACCTTGAGTTCTTACTTGACTCACTTGGCGGCTGTAGTTCCCTTCCTCAGATTACTCGGGAATTGGCTCGGTCGGTTCAACATGTATGGTAGGTTCGTCCCTATTTTCGTGGAACATCTGTCTCATTTCTTCCCTTTGTTCAGCTAGCATAGCCCGAATCATGGCTTGAACTCCAGCCATGGTGACTGGCTCAGGTGCAACTTCTTCTACAACATGTATTTGTTGAATCACTGGTGGTTGGTTCCTATTCCTATTTGCATTTACGTTTCCGCTACGGGTCCTTGCCATCTTGATCTCTACACCGAATAAGGTGAATTTAGATCTTTATTTTAGGATAGACGTTTAAATCATCCTTATCTCTTCGAAACGTTTACATGCTAGTTCTAATATCGTACTTGTACGTTTAGAATCCTAAACACATAAGGTTTCCAGATTTGGTCGGCAACAGACCATAGATCCGAACAAATAACAACATATCAAGCATAAAGCATTTAGCACATAAAAGCATTTTAGGCATAATTCCTAAAATAAGCTAGTGCTCAAACCTCACAATCATCACTTAGCATTCTAAGTTTAAGTCTACAAATCCTACAAATTCCTAGTTCGCTTAAACTAATGCTCTGATACCAACTGTGACATCCCCATTTTTCACGGCCAAAAAAGACCGATTTTGTTTATGCTTTGTTTGAAAATCAAGGTAACATTTTAAATAAAAGTGTTGCGGAATTTGTCCCAAAACAAAATATGATAAAGATTTATCAAAAGCATTTCCAAAGAAATGTATTTCATTAAAAGACTTAGGATGTCATGTTCAATACAGATCAAAAGCATAAACAGTACAATATAAGCCTTACTACATTATTTCATATCTACAAGCCTATATCCGTAATACCTCATCCAAAACATCACATCTATGCTCGAGCGCCACTACCTGTAATACATTAAACTAAGTGGGTCAGGCTTGGGAGCCTGGTGAGCACATAGGGTTTTCAACCCACAATAGATAAGTTATTTAGTTTCATCAATCAACAATAACCCGATTACCCGTTTCCGTTATCCTCACTTTACATCCGTAAACACCTATCATAAGGGACCTATCCTAAGGATCATCATCGGGATGGACACTAATGCTAAGGGGGTTCCTCAGCAATAAATGTCGTAAAGGCAACCATGTGGGAGATGGAGTACACCGGTGAACACATCGTTCACAAACA
Organism: Lactuca serriola; assembly: GCF_051521515.1. Lineage (NCBI taxonomy): Eukaryota > Viridiplantae > Streptophyta > Magnoliopsida > Asterales > Asteraceae > Lactuca > Lactuca serriola. Next base: position 32,978,675 of record NC_136410.1, read on the forward strand.
CCTACAGGTTGCGAGCCTGATAGTGTTCCACTGGACTGTCTAGAAGAGTCCGTGGTCGTCATCCATACTCCGCTAGATGACAGAATCAACAACATCAACATCGAGGCCTCTCATCATTTTATCACACATCACCTATTACATGTACCCATGTTTTACCCCAACATTTTTGTAGATATAAAATACATATACAGTTTAAATCATTGAAAACATGTATAAAAACATTCATCCAGCATAGATAGCAAGCAATCAGATAATATGCACACATAGCACGTATTTTATATAAAATACTTCATATCTATGTTGAAGCTGAAAGTAACTATGCACTCACCTGAAAAGGAGGTGATTCTGCACTCGGACAACGCTTCAAAACTCTTAAAACAATTTTCCTTCGATAAAACCTAGTACCAATACCACTAGGGTTTAGTTTAACGATAACCGTGACAAATTAATAGTCTGACTATTATTATTATTATATAAGCGTTAAATAACACTCAATATAACTCATAGTAATAGCCCAAATAATTATTTTAAGGACCTAATAACATTAATATAATTATTTGAAAGCTATATTAAAAATTGCGTAAGCATAGCTTACATAGAGCGGATTTTAAAGAAAACCGGGCTTTGCTCGAAGCAGCGTTTCCGAAACCGAAAGACCCTTTTTCTCGGGACTCCGGGAGCCTCGGGGCTTCCTTAGGGTGCTAGGGGATCACCTAGGCTTAGGGGAGGATTAAAACCCTTAGAGAGAAAAAAAAAATCTAGAGAGAGAAAGAAATGGTGTGAAAAACTCGGAGACCCTCGCATCTATTCATAGGGGGCGAAGCCTCTCGGAACGTTGGGCGTACCGAGGTTACGAGGGGCGTAACTTCGGATAAGGTTGCCACCTCGGACCAACTGTCTTGCACACCGGATGGATAAGAAGCGAAGGTACGCTGGGCATACCAACCTCGGACGCGGGGCATAGCGAAGGGAGGCGTGTCCGAATCTGAAGCGTTCACTGATCAGCGATGGACGACCCACAACGAGCCACGTCACCAAGTTCTTATCAGCCTTCGCAAATTCGACCATAAACTTTAAAAATTCGTAACTTTCGCGTACAAGCTCCATTTTCAACGTTCTTGATATCCACGCGAAGGTGGGAACGTACTCTACAACTTTTGTTTAGACTCCGTTGACTAATTTTGACTTTATTTTAAAAGTTATATTATTAACTGGCCGGGACAAGATTGGTCCGTTAAAAATTCTTAACTTCTTCATCCGACGTCCGTTTTAGTCTGTCTTTTTATCGTTATGCTACTATCAATGAGATCTTCGATTCTCGTTTAGGTTGTGTCGGCTAAAAACCGCTCGATCTAATATTCGAACTTCGGGTTGTATACTGCTAAGCCGAAACTTCAAAAAATCATAACTTCTTCATACGAAGTCAGATTTGAGCGTTATTTTTATGGACGCTCTCGGTTTAATGTACTCTACGACTTTCATTTAGATTGCTAAGGCTAAATCTCACTCTAACGTAAATTCACTATTTACGCTTTCCGATATCGTGTCAGTTCCGTCGCGAAACTTCGACATGTCAGAACTTCTTCGTTATAACTTGGATTTCGGCGTTCTTTATATCCCCGGAATGCTTGTTTCGACGACTACAACTTTATATAAAGATATCGGGCTTATCTCACACTTTAATTTTGACGATTATTTTTATTCTTTATTAATTATACATTTATAATTAAATAATAAGCACATAAATACACATAATTCACATAATACTCAAATATTTCATCTTTATTACTTCAAAAAGAGTTACAATAGTTAACCTAGACTATTACATCTAGGCCTGGCAATTGGGTTGGGTTCGGGTTGGCGGGTCATGGGTTGGCGGTTGACGGGTTGAAATTCAGAAACTCAACCCAACCCATATAATATATGGGTTGGCGGGTTGGCGGGTAACGGGTTGACGAGTTAGAAACATCAACCCAACCCAACCCATATAACCCGTATAAATATATGGGTTGGCGGGTTTACGTGTCAGTGGGTCGAACCCAACCCGTATAACCCATTTAATAAGCAACACATTTTAAGATGAAATTGAAAAATCCAAATAAAATGAAGTCTAAAAGTCATAAACATTAAACATAAATTCATAAACATCCAAAATAAACATTAAACATAAAGTCATAAACATCCAAATAAAACTCTAAAAATCAAAATATTCATGAAAAGTGAAATTGTTCAAACATAATGTAGAGTGTAGATTATTACTTACCATACAGATAAAGGAAGGTGGGTCGAAAATGTCAAAGCTGACAAGAGTGAGTGTGAACATCGATGAGTGGATGAGGAGCGGGTGAGGATCGGCCCGATGAGTGATTAAATCGTGAGTTCGTGATGTTGCTTCCTTCGAAGATCAGTCATTAACTCCTTCATCTTTATCCTTCGTTCAATCGTTTGTGAATGTGGAGACTGGAGCAGGTGAGGAACGATTTTCTTTATTAGGGCACGCAAATACGTAATGACTGGTTGCACAAGGACTCAACAATCTACACTCAAGGAGTCAAGGTCAAAGATGGATGACGGGATCATGAGACACAAGCCCAACAGTAGCCCACAACACAATGTCACATTGCCCAAACATATGGCTGATGATATACGAAATTACGAATGAATACCAAATTAAAATTTAAGGATATGATAAATAGAAACTAATAGGATAATATGATCTTAGATTGTTAAAAATTAAAATAAATAGATAATTAAATATATTAGGCGGGTTGGCAGGTTGACCCGCGAACCCAAACAGGTAACCCAACCCAACCCATTAAATAAACGTGTTGGTGGGTTGGCGGGTCAGAAATCTCAACCCTAACCCGCTTATTTTCATGTCGGGTTACGGGTTGGGTCGAGAGTTGCCACCCCTAATTACATCGTCTAAAATGCTTAGCCCTGACTCTCGGGCGTCACAACTAGTGTATGATATTTATGTTCACATCGGTATCCTGGTATATAGGATGATGTTATGTTAGTGACCCGTTAGGTCGGTATCCTGGTTATAGGATGTTGATATGCTATTGATCTGTTAGATCGGTTTGTTGTTTATAGACTGTTATGTGATTATCTGTTATATGTGCACATGGTTGTTTGGTTGGGGGTTGGGTTGAGGCGGTCCTGCTTTGTGTTGTAGGCCAACATAGTCGACGAGTGGTCCGGATAGGCTGTAGGCCCTGCGAGGCGGTCCAGTCATGTCGAAGGCTCAGGAGCGGTCCAGATAGGTTGTAGGCCTGCGAGGCGGTCTAGTCATGCTGAAGGCTCATTATGCATGATGTTTACTTATATGTTATATGTTGTGGTTATATCGGTATGCCGTTGGTATTTTAGGGGTAACTCACTAAGCCTTCGAGCTTACAATTTCAGTTTATTGTTTCAGGTTCAGCGGATGACTGCGGGAATGCGAAGGCGTGACCGTACACTTCCTCGATTGATGATTATGATTTCTGGGAACACTGATGTTTAAACTATTTTGAAAGCAAATAATAATAACTGAATGGTTTTAAATGATTTAAATAAATTGGCTTGAATTTTATGGATGTTACAAAAAAAACAAAACAAAAAAGGACTTAATGCCCTTTGTTTGAGTAATCACACCAAAATCATACCATACTCTTCTTTCTCTCATGTGAACCAAAAACTTAAAATTTTAAAAATATGCTTTGAACATGTTATATTTGTCAATAACCATAAAAAGACCATATTGTCCTTTATTCTTATCCAGAAAAAAAACCATAATGCCCTCCAGAATTACTATTTTGGTTGGTGTTTAAACCATCAAACTTCATAAAATGATCAAAATGCCCCTTAAAATTTTTATTACACAAATACTCTATAATTTCAAAAACACTTCTGAAATTATTATACTCTAAAAAGGTAGAACTTGTACCGGGATGTAGCTTTGTAAATAAAGATTCAACAATTATAATCCCTTCTCATATTCCATTGTCCATAACCACCTACACCGAAAGTAACATTGCATGTTTCATGGGTTTCATTAAGTAAAGAGTATATAAAAATAACAATTTATGGAGATCCACAATTACATTATAGAGGTGGAGGAAGTTTTGAAATAGTAGCTTGGTGTTTGCACCCATGTCAATATAATGGTGTTTACTTATATACCTTCATCAAATGTTTTCTCAAAATATTAAAAAAAATTAATAATAAAAAAAAAATAAAAACAAAAGCAAAAACTTTCATCATGGATAACATGACCTGATATATTGGTAATAAAAGACATCAAAAAGTAAAACAAAAAAACTTCTTTTTTCCAAAGTACAGTGCTTTTAAGCTGTCATTTCAAAAACGTTTTTAAAGAAAATTATATCAAGCTTGGACTTTGACCTGGTAATAAAAAGTGTAAAAAAAAACGAACCCTTTTTCAAAAAATGTACATTTCAGTTAAAACCTCCATTTCAGAGTAAAAAAATAACTCAGACCTTGAAATAATACATATTAAAAATAAAAAAAATATTGTAAAAAACATTTTTTGAAAGTACATTGATATCAAAACCACTGTTTCCGAAGCATTTTTTTGAAGAACTTGCAGACTCAAGCATCATGGTTCCTTTAAGCCCAATCAGCCTCCACTTTTTTTTTTCTCTATCAGTTATCCATTCCAAGATTTCCACCTTTTCTTTTGGTGCAAAATCCATGAAAATGGTTAATTTTTGAAGTGACTCGTCATATTCCATGTCGTTCAAAAAAATTACTTGATAAAAGTCTCATGTTAAAACAAAATGTATACAAAGTACATCAAAAAAATAAAGGAGTATCTAAAGCTACATAAAACCTTAAATATGTATGGATTTTCCAATGGCACAACAACCTTCATCTGCACGGGTAGGTGCTACCACATACGATAAAGTGCAAAACAATATTATAGTTTTAAAGGTTTATAAAGAGAATTAATTTGTAATTTCTCATAATCTCGCCAATAATGAAAGCATCAAGCTCCATTGTTATTACACTAATTCGATTTTGAGTTTTCTATCTCTCATAAATGGATTCTTTGTGAATGAATAATGGTGCTTCTCATTATTCTATCAGCCATGGAGCTTAAACTTGTGTCCATTTTGTTAATTCACTTTCTTTGAAACATAAATTTGTCATGAAAATATACATTGGTCATGTTACAACATAAATCATTTACAAGATTGTTCAGTTTCTATATGTTATATCTAATCTTATCTTATTCCATTTTATATAACAAAATTACTATTTTGCTTTCATTCCTCACAAGATTGTTCGGTTTCTATATGTTCTATCTAATCGTATCTTATTCCATTTTATATAACAAAATTACTATTTTGCTTTCATTACTCAACTTTGACCATGAAAAGGAGACCAAAATATAAGATGATACATATTTTCCGCTTCCCATTTTCATGGCTATCACTTCCATGAACCACATTTCTGTTCAAAAAATATCATTGATTCATTATACAATTTAATTCACATAAAATGAAGCCAAATTCCCAAAATTTATAGAAATCAACAGATAAAAAGAGACTAAAATTTAACCATTCGGTTTGAACAGCAAGATCCCCTATAACTGTATCTCATTCAACTTGAAGTGGATTTGTTGCTCCAATTAACTTACCTGTTGATGCAATTAACTACGTTCTTTTTTGCTTCCAAAATCGGATCACTATAAGAAAATTTTGAGTCCAGTTGATGACAGAATCAAAGGGAATAAGATCAGTACTACTTTAGATACAAAAACAAAACATTATCATTTGAGTAATCTCACTTTTTAATGGTTTTGTCGTATATTTTAAAGTCTGCGAAATGGTCGCTTAGTGTGTTTAACGTGAAGTGCTATTAAATACAATAAATGATAGAAAAATAACCTGGATTGTTAGTGTTATGGATCCAGTGAAGGAATAGCATTCCATAAAGATGCCATTTTCATAATTTTAACCTTCTTTGAAACCAAATTACCAGAAAACTTCATGTACAAAATCCTTAGAAAAGTTGTTTTCAATAAACATCTAGTTGTTACATGAAGCATTCAATAAGAGAAAGGGTTAAAGAACATGCCACATAAAACCATAAAATAAACATCAATTGGAAAATAGAATGCATATGACCAATAAAATATATAAAGATGATGAAATCGATGACAAAGAAGCATATACCTTCTGCTACGTGATATGTAGCAGACGGCCGTTAAGATTCGCGAAAAGGAGAGACGGTATATGAATGGAAATCAATTTGGATTTCCTTCAAGATAAATGAATATGTGAAAATTCAGAACCAGGTTCTGAGATGGTGAATCAAGAACCCACTTCTAGGGTTTTATGAGTTTTTTAAAGATTGTGGAGAGAATAGGCTGGCAATCATGATTCTCGGTGATGAGTAGCTGATTTATCGGCTTCAAATTGGAAACTTTTATCATGGATTTCAAAATTAGGTTTATATTAACAAATTGTTGGATAATTTTCAGGGATTTCAAAATGGATGGAAAAACTTAGACGTAGGAAAATGCAATGTAAAAGGGAATAGCAAAAAAGTGACAGGTAATGTGTGTGTGTGTGTATATATATATATATATATATATATATATATATATATATATATAAGTTAAAATAAAAATAGTAAATAGTGTAAGAACGTAAAAACACTATGTTTATGTTATTATTCTGTAACGAATGTTGCATATTTATATTGTTAAAGTAATTCTAATATGAATATTAACGTTTGATTATTCATATATTCATTAGGATGTTAGCATTCTATTATAAATTTACGTATGTGTATTTTTTTAGTAAATTCTAATTTTAGTTTTAATCTGTGACTATTCATTTACTCATTGTTGAATAATGACATAAAGTTGTGGATACAAAATTCATTGCAGAATAATAACATAAAAATAGTGTTTTTACATTGTCACACTATTTACTGTTTTTATTTGAACGATCCCATATATATATATATATATATATATATATATATATATATATATATATATATATATATATATATATATATATATGGGAGGGTTATTTGGAAAACAAAAAAAACCTAAAAAAAACCCTAAATATTATAAAAATGCATAAAAAAATACCAAGACATCACAAAACTTTTTTTTTGAATTTTTTTATCAAAAAATCACAGTATTTATTACAATTTCACTGAAAAAAAAAAATAAAAAATCATTTTTTTTTTGTAAAAAAAAAAAATTTCAAAATTTTTTTTTCAGCGATTTTGACCTAAAAGTTGTGATTTTTTGATAAAAAAGTTTTGTGATCTCTAAGTATTTTTTTTATGCATTTTAATGATTTTTAGGGTTTTTTGTTTTCCATAGAACCTAAACCTATATATATATATATATATATATATATATATATATATATATATATATATATATATATATATATATATATATATCATATCATATCATATCATATCATAAAGGAAGCATTTTTCCTGTTACCATATTCATTTGAAACCCCAATGCATTTTTCTTTTCACCACATTCATTTGAAACTCCCATAAGTTTTCAATTTCTTCCAAATAATAATTATAAGTTGGTTAATAAGGTTAAATAAATATCAAACCTAAAGTGTAATCATATATAAATTAAATTTCAATATTAAAATAATATATTTACTTCTACTTATTAAGTGATGTTTTATAACTTTTAACATATTATACTTAATTTATTAGTTTTCGTATATTGTTGGATGTAAACAATTATCATTTTAAAGATACAAATTTGGAACAATTTGTATAAAATACTTAAATTATTAATTTGAATATAACATTACATGGTCAACTTAAATATAAATTTTAGTTTAAGATAAACAAACCAAAAAATATTTTGTAAGTAGGTAAAAGTTATTAATTGTAGTGTTTTTCTAATAATGATTATAAGTTGGTTAATGAGGTTAAATAAATATCAAACCTAAAGTGTAATAATAAATATACTAAATTTAAACACTAAAATAATATGTTTACTTCTACTTATAAAGTTATGTCTTTAACATTTAACATATTATACTTAATTTATTAGATTTAATATGTTGTTGTATGCAAACCATTATCAATTTAAAGCTACAAGTTTTGAACAGTTTGGACAAAATACTTAAATTGTTATTTCAAATATAACATTAAAATGTGAACTTAAACATAAATTTATGTTCCACTTAAAAAACCAAAGAATATTTTATAAATAGTTAAAGACGATAAATTGTAGTGATAAATGCAAAAACGAAATTGTAATATCAATTTAACAAAAATATTTTCTAAAGATATTTTTATAATCGTTAAAAGCTTTCAAATAAGTAACTTAAAATAACTTACGGTAACAATAGTTAAAATTAACTCTATATAAATGATTATGTTGTTACCTTTAAAATCCAAAAATAATGTTTGATGTTTTAAATAATTATAATGATAGAAATTAAAACATTAAGCAAATAAATTTAAAAAGATTAATAACAATAACAACAACTATAACTAACACTAAACCATATATTATATTTAATTTTATTCATGTGTAACTCGCGAGTAGAAGTCATTCAAACGATTGAGATTATGCAGTTATAATAAATGTATATATTATCATATAATTCAAAATAATCATTATATTATATTAATTTAGTATACAAATTAGTATATCGAATTTAACAACAACGTTATTGCTATATTAAAAAAAACGTATATTTGTAAAGACTTCAACTATATAGGTGTTTCTACGCAACGTGCGGACATTCGTCTAGTATATATATATATATATATATATATATATATATATATATATATATATATATATATATATATATATATATATATATATATATATATATTAGGAGTTATAAGAGTTTGGCACATGACAGTAAGAGATTCAACTTATTTATTTATTAGAATATGAGATATTGTTTTTATTTATTTTAACTAATACATATAGCTTTCATAGATAAAGTATTAAGATCGTTAATTTAAATTGTAATTGTTAAGATTTAGTTTTCTTTTGTAAAATATAAAATACTAAGCAAAAAAATGTAAATAAAATGCAAATACGATTTCTCCGTTTTGAAATAATACATAACTAGAAATTGCCTGCTCCCCACCTTGTGGGGAACGCAGACGAGATTTTTCTTACGATGTCTTGACGTTGTGTTAATTTTATACACAAAAATAGGAAATGATAATTTTATTCTACTGTCCTTTTTAGTAGAACGGGAAATGGTGAAATGAAACATAATTGCGTTGTTGTAAAAGAAATGTAGAAAGTGAAAATCAGCTTATTAAATCAAAACTATGCAAATTTTGTACACAGAAACTGTAGAGGGGTCAACAATTCAGTTGAAAAAAAGCATGCATGTTTGGAAGTATCAATATGAGAATTCGGATTTTGTGTCATGTTAAGCTAAGGAGCTTTTGGATAATTTGGAAATGTTCTTGCCAAAGAACCTGTTATGGTCAAGAATGTTCACAATATTGGTGAAGTTAAACTAGAAGTTAGTACTCTTTTCCCTTTATATATATATATATATATATATATATATATATATATATATATATATATATATATATATCAGCAAGCTACTTACATTTGTTTGCCAATAATAGAAATCTACTTTAATCGTGGTTCCAATATGTTCAATGTCTTTTATTTTATATTGAGAATAGCAACATACTTCTATTTATATACTTTTAACTATAATAGCAAGTCACTTAAATTTATATATGAAAATTAGCAAGTACGTTGTATTTTTTTAAAGATTTTGGATCATTGGGAAAGTGTTCTTGATTTTGGATCATTGGGAAAGTGTTCTTGCTAATGAAGTCGTTGTGGTCAAGAGTGTTCAAACTTCAAAATATTGTTAGAAGTTAAAGCACAAGTTAGTACATTTTTCCCTTATATATTTCAAAAACATAATGCCAACTTACTTACATTTGCTTACCAATAATACTAATATAGTTTAATTGCAGTTCCAATAATGTAGTTTATTTTATACCCAAAATAGCAACATACTTGTATTTATATACATTTAACTATAAAAGCAAGTCATGTAAAATTATTTACCAAAATTAGCAATGAACTTTTGATTTTTAACCATAATAATAATAGCAACTTAGTTACTCTCTTAACCATGTCTATTGGTGCTGCCCTCTTGTAAGATTGCTCCATTTTTCTCTTTAGATTTGTGTCAGTATAGTTAAGATAAAATTTGTAAACAGCCACTATAATGCTATTTTGTTTAGTTTAGTGGATATGAATTGGTACATTGCATAGTAAAATTCAAATGTTTGACCTGCCACATAGATTAAAAAGCATGATTAATAAACAAATACCTAATCTACTTAACATGACAAGATGAGAAAACTTTTTGTCCAAAGTTAATATTATGAATATGTTAGAATGATTACTAATAGGCATATTAGTAAGTTTTGATTGGTTCTTTTTTTTTTTCTTGTTGTATTTCTTGAGAATGCTTGTTATTTTATTTTTATTTATTTTTTCAGTCTTTGATGATGACACTTATTTTATAACCTTGAAGTGTTTTTCATCCTATCAACTAACTTACTTTTATAATTTAACTTCAAAATGTTCATGCTAGTCTCTAAATTATGACTTTGGGTTATGTTAAACATTTGACAGGCATAATAGAGAATATTAGAGATTATCAACTTGATGAGTTAAATTGGAAGATAAGATTATATAACGGAATTATTGTAGATGAAATGTTATGCAAAATGATCTTTATTCTTATAATCGGTTCAAAATTTACACAACACACTTGATAACGAATATTTTTTTTCAGGGGATTATAAAAACTTTACAAACCATCTCATTACTTGGTTAGTTGCGTGAATTTAGAGGAACAACCTGACCTCACATGGTTGTCCTTATAACATGTTAGCATCGATTGTTCTTGTTTAGCTGTGATAACTACATGGTGTGTAGAAGTGGAAGCAGCGATGAAAAAGAATGAGTATGTCTTTTATGGAGGAATGTGTTAGATAAAAAAATATACAAACCATCTCATTACTTGGTTAGTTGCATGAATTTAGAGGAACAACCGGACCTCACATGGTTGTCCTTATAACATGTTAGCATCAATTGTTCTTGTTCAGCTGTGAAAACTAAATGGTGTGTAGAAGTGGAAGCAGCGATGAAAAAGAATGAATATGTCTTCATTGTACAAATCACAATATGGTTTGTGTACATAGATGAAATTTTGTATATTTAGACCTTGAATCCTATATTTTTGTTATGCTTCAGGTAGATAGGTAGAGATGGGATTAGGGGTTTCATTTTTTTTCTTTTCCATGTATCTTTCTCTTTCCAGGGGTTTCACTTTTTCTTAATTTTGTAATTAGGGCTTGTAGAACACCAACAAAGTGCTTACGTTGTCTCAGTTTCTCCTTATAACAAAGTAAAATTAATCCTCCGTCGTTGTTCTTTTTGAGTTTTAAACTGAGTTGTGTTTCATTTAAATGGTAGTATGTTGGTTAACCAAATGGCACTTTTTTATGATTAGAGCTAAGGTTCATGGGTTAATGGTTTCAATATATGGGATGAGAGTTAGAATTTGAACCGAATCATGTATTTTGGTTACAACATCCTCTCTCTCTCTCTCTCATAATTTTGATTTTTTTTTAAAGGAGAGTCAAAGTAAGAAGGGATTTACCATCTTGATCTTCTTTTGGAAAGAATCCCAAGTATGTTTCAGATATATTATCTATTTGTGTGAGTAGGAATGGGATTTATAACCGAAAAACCGTACCGGAACCGAAATCGAACTGGAACCGTTAGAACCGGAATATATAGAACTGAACCAGGTCCAGGGTTTAAAGAATGGCTTTATCCGGATTCCAAATAATCCGGTTTTCGGGTCCTTTGGGTCCGGGTAAACCGAGTTAAGATCTGAAACCGTGTTAGGAACCAAAACCAGTTTTAGGGGCCGGAACCGGTTTCTATGAATAGTTTAAAACATGCATATTTCATTCGTTTAAAGTCGGATTGGCATAGGGTTTTTTACAGAGTGTAGTATATAGTGTGTACATAATCTTAATTGTTATTTTAGTGTTAATATTCATTGACTTACAGTCCCTCAAGGTCGGGATATCAAAGCTGGACATTTTATATTTTTCAATTTTTTTGTATTATGTAATTGTTTTAAAACATGCATCTAATTCGTTTGAATTCAGAATAGCATGCCGATTTTTCCAAAGTGTAGTCTAGAGTTTGTACATGATTTTAGACTATAATTATGTCATTTTTTTCATATTCATTGACTTACAGTCTCTCAAACTCGGGATATCAAAGCTGTGAATTTTCTATTTTTCAGTTTTATTTTTATATTTTTTGAAATTTTAAAAATGCACATCTAATTATGTAGCGCCCGGAATCTAGAAGGAAATGATGGAAATAAATCATCCTTGCTAAGGGCCAACTCGTCAAGTGTATGTAAGGAAACTCGATGTGTTGGAGGTCTTTGGCACATGCATTTTTTAGGATCAACTCAACGAGTTGGTGAATGCCAACTCGACGAGTTGGAGTTATTTGAGAAACCATAATTTTTGGGTTTTGCACCCTATTTAAACACCTTAAGTCTCAGGTGTTGGCCTCATTTCTAATCTCTATTTCCCTTTACCCTAATCTCGAAACCCTAGAGCCTCCTTGAGTGTTGTGAGCCCATTCTGAGTGCATTTTGGGATTTTTGAAGCTTATTGAAGGAAGAGGATCTTAGTGCAAGGTGGGGATTCAAGAAAGAGCTTTCAGATCTCGATTCCTTGCTCCATTTTCAACATTTTTCGGGTATAAAGTCTCAACCTTGCTTATTATATGTTTAGATCTCCTTGTTAGGGCTAGTTTCCATGGTTTAGCCAAGTTTGAGTGGTTGATGGGGGTGTTGGTTGTCCCAAAGGAGTTATTCTTTTAGATCCATGATTCCTGGGAGCTCTTGTGGCATAAAGGTGCCAACTTTATGGTCTGAGGGGCTCCATGCATCCATTAAGCCCTTCCTTTGGCCTCTTTTGAGATTTTGAGCTTCTTCTAGCCTTGCATGAGAGTAAAGTTGGAAACTTTACTTGACCTTTCAGCCTTTAAGGTCCATATCTGCATCCATGAGTTTTTTCTTGATAATTTGGTGATTAATGATTAAGCCTTTAACCTATTAAGCTTAGGGTTTGGGTTTTTGACTCATTTGAATGGTTCTTAAGGGTAAAGTTGGAAACTTTACCCTTCTAGGCGTTATTTTAGTTAAAGATCTGAGTGGTGGAGTTTTTAGTTTCGAGATTGGTGACTTAATAGATTAAGAGGTTTTGTTGACTGAAGAACTCAGCGAGTTCATGGGTGAACTCGGCGAGTTGGAATATTTTTTCCCGATTTTGCCGTCTAAAGGGGAAACTCGGCGAGTTCATGGGTGAACTTGGCGAGTTAGATTGCCTTTTCACGATTCTGTTGATTAATGGGGGGAACTCGGCGAGTTGAGTCAAATCGAGGCTTTGAATTTGACTTTGAACTTACGCCTTTGACCAAATTGTACCAAGGGGTGCTTGAGGTAATTTGAATTGTAAATTATGAGCTTAGTATGAGGCCCGTATGGGATTGGGCCCAATTTTCCAAATTAGGCCATTAATGGGATTTGATGGATTTTCTGGTTTTGGATCTTGTTGGGCCGGGTAAAATGGTAATTTTACCCTAAGTATGGATTTTGGGTCATGGTTTGGAATCCAATTGCTAATTGGGTGATATTTTGGTATTGTTAGCTCGAGAAGTTGTCAGGGCAGCTGCTAAGGACTTCTTGCAGTGAACTTCAACATTTGAGATGAGTCTCCTCACTGCTATATGGGTCGAAGGCACCAATGCCGGCCCATTTGGTTTATGTGTTGTACTAAGACCCATGGTTATCCCTTGGCATTATGTATGAAAGACCAAGAGGCGGCTCATGGCACACTGTATGCAAGTCCAGAGTCTGAACTCTGACAAGTAAATAGTTAAGTAGTATAGTTTGTATGCTAGTTGTCTTTATGATGCTTGCATGGAAGATCAGGAGGTGGCTCTTGGCAATTGTCTGTAAGACCCAGGGTTGTTGTGACAACCCGTATTTTATTCCGTCACTGTAACCCATTCACGTTAATAAAACCGTTCGTATTCCAATTTTTCCGTTAACTTTTGGTTTAAATTAATTAAAATGGGGACTTCTTATTATGGCCTCAAGAGTGCCCAAACCCATTAGAAAAGCGTAAAATATCCTCGTTATTTATTGGAAAAATTTTATTTACGGCTAAGTCATAATTACGAAAAATTAATCGGGTAAAATTTTAAACCTTGTTTAACGTCGGTATCGGGTAGATTTCCACCGGGTATCAAACCCAACCCCTATATAAAGGGTGAGTGGGCATCATTTGAAGACTTTTACCCACCTCACAACTTTCTCTCTCTACTCTCTCTCTAAAACTCGAAACTTGGCGAAAAACACCACTTTCAAGCTTCAATTTGGTAAGTAAACTATCCTAGCATGTTTCTAAGCTTGTTTATCTAGAAAGTCTTTGTTTAAACTACCCAAAACCATCAAGAACATGTGTTTACGGTTCGGGAACACCTCCCCAAACCGTAAACTCCTTTAAAGGGGTTTTGAAGCCCCAAAACCCTTCCAAATCCCTTCTAGTGCTTAGATATGGCTTAAGGACTTGCATGCACGAAATTTGAGCACCAAAATCATATCATTTGGGTGGTAAACATGATTTTACGGTCCAAGAACCTTCTTGAACCGTAAACACATCTTCATGGACCTTAAACACCTTTTAAGGTGTTAAAATACCCCCTTAAACACCTCCAAAGGCTTCCATGAGTGCCTAGAACCTTGTACTCCTTCATTTGATGCACTAAAACATATAGAAATGAGTCACACTTGAGTTTACGGTTTGGGAAGGTCTCCCAAAACCATAAACACCTTCAATGGGGTGTTTAAGTGCCCTAAGCACCTTGTATGACTTAGATTTGGGTCTAGAACCTTGTATGCTTAACCAACAACCACCAAAACACATGATTCATGGACAAACATGAGTTTACGGCCATAAACTCATGTGTTTATGGTAGTAAACTCCCCAAGTGTCATTCAAGAACCGTAAACTCCTTTTCCAAGGTCAATTCAAGTCCCGACCACTTCCTAAGCTATAG
Source organism: Lactuca serriola (assembly GCF_051521515.1). Classification (NCBI taxonomy): domain Eukaryota; kingdom Viridiplantae; phylum Streptophyta; class Magnoliopsida; order Asterales; family Asteraceae; genus Lactuca; species Lactuca serriola. The sequence continues at coordinate 32,993,862 of NC_136410.1, forward strand.
AATCAACCCTAGAACCTTCCTTTGTGCATTGTAAGGCCTTTAAACATCCAAGAACACACCACCCATGAGTTTACGACCGTAAAATCATGGGGATATGGTCATTGGACCGTAAACACCCCTAAGGGCTTACTCTTGAAGAGTAAACTCCTTATTTAGGCCCTACACACCCTTAGATGCTACCCGGGTCACTCCAAACACTTGAATTGAAGTGTTTTCGCGTCTAGAAGTGCTTATTCTTATTTAATTAATATATCAAGGTCTAACTAGATACAAATTATGTATCTCTTCATATTACATAGGAACCTCGCGTGTTTTCAAGCCCCGAAATGACACTTAGCATCCAACCGACACACTTCTCGACTGGTGAGTTCATACCCCTTCGCCTTTTCCGTGTTTTTCAATATTTTCAGGGGGGAATACAAGCAAATTATAAATGTTTTTGAAACTTAAAACTGATGAAATTCTATAAATATCTGGCAAACTTTTAGATATCTTTACCCCTTATGTATTATGCGGAGCATAAGTGATGTTTTATCGAATATAACTACATGGATTTCAATTATAGTGTGAGAAACAATCAAATTATTATGGGAATAATTTGGGATCTTCAGTTCTTGTTTTACGAGTACAGATTTCATGCAAAGTTAATAGATAAACTATGTCTGATTCAGTTTATCTCTGTTTAATTTGGAGTATCATGCCAGATAATTTCTTTGTATTCAATTGTTTTCACTGTATTATGTTTCAAAACAATTATGATGTTTGATAACGACCGAGTACACTGTGAATAATTTAATACTAGCTTGTGAGATTTGTCTTCACTAAACCCTTCGGGTTATCAGTAAATCCTCACTGGAAGTATAACCAGAGTCTCCTGGAGGGACAGCGTGGAATTTATGAATAGATCTATTCGGGATTGACAATCCCACACCTTCTGGATATCGTCCGACGCCTGAAGAACGTCAAGGAGGTCTCGTGTCATATTAGCATGGTTATCCGACTCACAATACGTATTAAAATATAAGTTTATTCACGGATTCTATATCTTCCTTAAATCTATAGTTTTATATATTAAAACTACCTACTGTTGTACTGGATGGTATTCCCAGGGGTTTTCAATCTATAGTTTTACGTATTAAACTATCTACTGTTGTACCAAACGGAAATTTAGAAGTTCTAACTAAACTGTCTTTATAAGAAAATATGGGATTTTCTTGGATAACAACTTTTTAGAAAACCAAAGGAAATATGTTCTTTTAACATAAACAAACAGCTTATGAACTCACTAGCTTTATGCTGATTTTCAAACTGCTTGTATTCTCAGGTCCACATTAGATAGGTACATAACGATCTTTTAGAGAAGACGGAGCGTATAGAAGACTCGTCTTAATTTTTGATCATATGATATATATGTATAAACTTGTAATACTTTATTTTCAAACAAATGTAAATACTTTTATGTAATGTAATGGTTATGTTTACTTCGCTTACTATGTACATTGGTTGTGATACTTAACATGATGTCCTCCGCCCCGGAACGTATCTGCCATTGGTTTCGGGGTGTGACAAATTGGTATCAAAGCCCTTGTTTATAGTGAACTAAGTATACCAAACCTTACATGGTATAAGACTATAAACACTAAGGGGCCAAAGTGCTCTAAACTAAAAGTATACTTTAAAATATAAGTATTTTCAAAAGTATACAAGTATACCTAACCACCGGGAACCGTAACTACGAGTAGAACAAAACATATAGCCTGATCAACTATATTCATTCGAGACACGGCCAATATGTGCTTGGGAGTGACTGTGGTACGTAGCATGCCTAAAACTTACCTAAGACCCAAACAATGAGCCATCGTCGCAGCGAATCATAAAATACTCTGGGAGTATTTTCTCGAGCCAACTTCGTTATAGAAATCCTTACTTAAGCGTTGCTCCTCGATCGTTCCTTTAGCGATAGTCTATCTGCCTTGATAACTCTTTCCTGCTTTATCGCTTAATAAAATTTTATATCTGTCATAATGAGATATCTCTTGTTTCATATCCTTAGATTCAATTCATAGGACTTACCATCCTCTTTTTCCTAATCATTTTAGATCAATATGCCTCCAAGAAAGAGACCCAGCTTAAAGAACAACAACCCTCTGCCACCACCACCTCCTCCTCAATTTGATCCTGTGATGTTCCAGGCAGCTGTTACTGCCGCAGTGGCAGCCGCCATGTCTCAAATGAACTCCGGTGGCTCCGGTGGTTCAGGAGGTGGTACCCAATCTCAAAACCAGGACGGTAACCAGGGACACCGGAAGGAGTGTTCGTATAAAGACTTTATGAACGCGAAACTTACGTCTTTCGATGGCACTGGAGGTGTCATTGCCCTAACCCGATGCTTCGAGAAAATTGAATCTATTTTCGAAATCTGTGCCTGCTCTGAATCGGATAAGGTGAAATTCGCCGCCTGTACCTTCACCGATAAAGCCCTGACTTGGTGGAATGGCCGAGTCAAATCCTTAACTCTACCTGTAGCCAATGTTATGGGTTGGGAGGTCCTGAAAGACCTTCTGCTTGCGGAGTACTGCCCTCGGGGCAAAATGCAGAAACTGGAACATGAACTCTGGAACCTGAAGATGAAGGGTTCTGATATCGCTGCTTACACTTCAAGATTCGATGATTTGGCGCTCCTCTGCCCGGGAATGGTTACCCCGGAAAGTAAAAAGATTGAGAGATTTATCTGGGGGCTGACCCAGCCAACCAAGGGAAACGTCTTGGCTGCAAAGCCAGACACATACGACAGTGCCAAATGCCTAGCGCAGACTTTGATCGACCATAGTGATGACATTGGAGAAGCAACCACCAATCCGGAGCCGACAAAGAGGAGTGGTGAGAAAAGAAAATTCTAGAAGAAGAAGAAGGTTCAGTCTTCCCAAGAGTCTTCAAAGTAACAACAAACTGTAGCATTCCACGCTGCTACTATCCCTGCTGCTGTTTCTGCCGTTGGATCTACAGCCCAAACACCTACCAGTAGATATGTTGGTACCCTCCCTATGTGTAACAAGTGCAACTATCATCACCTCACTTCCAACCCATGTCGGGAAGTGAATTGCAACAACTGTGGCAAGAAGGGCCACACTGCGAAAAACTGCAAGACACCAACCCAATCAACAAATCAATCTTCAGGAGCGGGTGTCGGTCAGGCCTGCTACGGGTGTGGGGAAGTTGGGCATTTTAAGAGGAACTACCCCAAAGCGACAACTGCTGGCAACATTGGGAGAGTCCTAGCTTTGGGACGAGAGGAGGCAGTTGCCGATCCCACCGTTGTCTCGGGTACGTTCCTTCTCGACAACTCTTATGCTAGTATCCTTTTCGATTCTGGTGTTGAACGTAGTTTTGTTAGCCATTCATTTAAACGCCTTCTTAAACATAATCCCCAACCATTAACCAAAACATTTACCATCGAGATGGCTAACGGTGAGAAGGAAAGTGCTAGCGATATATTCATAGGTTGTACCCTTACCTTGAACGACCATTCTTTTCCCATTGATCTTATGCCAGTCTCCATAAAGAGCTTTGATGTTATCATTGGCATGGATTGATTGAGTCCCAACCATGCTGATATCCTTTGTTATGAATAAGCCATCCGTCTCAATCTCCCCTCTGGCCAGACTCTCATGATCTATGGCGATAAGCTTAGCTCCAATCTTCGTATCATTTCCTGCATCAAAGCTCAAAATCTTCTGCGGAAGGAGTGCCAAGCATTCCTAGCCCATGTCATCAACGAGAAACAGGAAGTTAAAGACCTTGAGAGCATCCCTGAAGTCTGCAACTTTCCTGATGTCTTTCTTGAAGAGCTCCCGGGAATTCCTCCCGAACGTCAAGTTGAGTTTCGCATCGACCTAATTCCTGGACCTACCCCCATAGCCAAATCTCCGTATTGCTTAGCTCCAGCAGAAATACAGGAGTTATCCAGCCAGCTCAATGAGCTACTCAGCAAAGGGTTCATCAGACGTAGTTCCTCATCCTGGGGAGCTCCGGTATTGTTTGTAAAGAAGAAAGATGGATCCTTCCGGATGTGTATCGACTACCGTGAGCTGAATAAATTGACCGTCAAAAACTGATATCCTCTTCCTCGAATAGACGACCTCTTCGATCAACTTCAGGGAGCCAGCTACTTTTCAAAGATAGACCTTAGGTCAGGGTACCACCAGCTACGAGTTCATGAGAGTGATGTTTCCAAAACAGCTTTCAGGACTCGGTATGGACACTACGAGTTCGTAGTGATGCCCTTCGGTCTAACCAACGCATCGGTGGTATTCATGGACCTGATGAACCGTGTGTGTCATCCTTTTCTGGACAAGTTCGTCATCGTGTTCATTGACGACATACTTGTCTATTCCAGAAGCGAAGAAGATCACAAACAACACTTGAGATTAGTGTTGGAAACCCTTAGATCCGAAAACCTGTACGCGAAATTCTCAAAGTGTGAATTCTGGATTCGGAAGGTAACTTTTCTTGGTCACGTGGTAAGCGAGGAGGGTATACACGTGGACCCTTCCAAGATCAAAGCCATAGAGAATTGGTCGGCACCGAAGACACCCACAGAAATCCGGCAATTCTTGGGTCTCGCCGGCTATTATCGGAGGTTCATCCGTTTTTCAAGAATCGCCAAACCCCCAACTACTTTGACACAGAAAGGTGTACCCTTTTGTTGGAGTGAAAAACAAGAAACAACATTCCAAACATTGAAACGAGCCCTGTGCAGCGCGCCTATTCTGTCCCTACCCGAAGGGACAGAGGACTTCGTTGTTTACTGTGATGCGTCTAATCAGGGATTAGGCTGTGTGATTATGCATAGAGGAAAAGTTATCGCTTATGCCTCGAGACAGTTGAAAGCACACGAAGCTATCTATACGACTCATGACCTAGAGTTAGGAGCAGTGGTCTTCGCACTGAAGATTTGGAGACATTATCTCTATGGAACTAAGTGCACGATCTTCACTGACCATAAAAGCCTACAACACATCTTCAATCAGAAATACTTAAACATGAGGCAACGCCGATGGGTAGAGCTACTCAGTGATTATGAGTGCGAAATCCACTACCATCTCGGTAAGGCCAATGTGGTAGCAGATGCCCTTAGCTGAAATGCGAGTTCAAGCCGCAAAATGAAGACACTGACGATGACCATCCATTCTCACTTATCCGCATAGATCCGAGAAGCCCAGTTGGAAGCCCTAAAACCAGAAAACATGTTGAATGAAACCTTGAGAGGAATGGAGAAGAAACTTGAGATCAGAGGTGACGGAGTCTACTGTTTCATGGATAGAATCTGGACCCCAAAGTTCGGAGGTTTCAGAGAGGTCGTCATGACCGAAGCTCACAAGACCAAATACTCTGTTCACCCAAGTTCAGACAAGATGTACCTGGATCTCAAGAAACAATACTGGTGGCCGAACATGAAAGCCGAAATCACAACCTTCGTGGGCAAGTGTCTGACTTGCGTCAAGTTAAAAGTCGAGTACCAGAAGCCCTCGGGTCTGCTCCAGCAGCCCAAGATACCTGAGTGGAAATGGGAGATGATTACCATGGATTTCATCACCAAGTTACCCAGATCTCCGAGTGGGTACGATACCATTTGGGTAATTGTCGATCGTTTGACAAAATCCACTCACTTCCTTCCGATTAAAGAGTCTTTCAAGATGGAAAGACTCACGCGAATCTACATCCAAGAGATAGTCCGACTGCATGGTGTACCTGTGTCCATTATCTCCAGTAGAGATAGCAGGTTTACCTCCAGATTTTGGCAGTCTCTCCAGAAGGCTCTTGGAACTAAACTAGCCATGAGCACGACCTATCATCCTCAAACAGACGGACAGATTGAGAGAACTATCCAAACCCTGGAAGACATGCTTAGAGCATGTGTCATCGATTTCGGAAAGTCGTGGGACACACATTTACCCTTGATCGAGTTCTCGTACAACAACAGCTACCACACCAGTATCAAGGCTTCCCCATTCAAAGCCCTTTTTTGTCGTAAGTGCAGAATCCCCTATGTGATGGGCTGAGGTAGGGGACACATAGCTAGCCAAGAGTCGAGTCCTCGACAATGCTCTCACTGGTCCTGAAATCATCCGTGAAACCACCGAGAAGATCATCCAAATCCGAGAGCGACTGAAAGCTTCACGAGACCGACAGAAGAGTTACGCTGATAAACGACGGAAACCCTTAGAATTCCAGGTTGGAGATCATGTCTTGTTGAAGGTCTCGCCCTGGAAAGGCATGATACGCTTTGCAAAGCGTGGAAAACTTAACCCGAGGTACATAGGACCTTTTGAGATCCTCGCTAGGATCGGCCCCGTAGCCTATAAACTCCGACTACCTAAAGAACTTAGCAACATCCATCCTGTCTTCCACGTCTCTAATCTTAAAAAGTGTTTATCCGATGAAACCCTCGTGATCCCTCTTGATGAGATCGAGATCAACGAAAACCTGAACTTTGTGGAAGAACCCATCGAAATCATGGATCGAGAGATCAAACGTACAAAACAAAGTCGCGTCTAGAAGTGTTTATTCTTATTTAATTAATAGATCAAGGTCTAATTAGATACAAATTATGTATCTCTTCATATTACATAGGAACCTCACGTGTTTTCAACCCCCGAAATGACACTTAGCATCCAACCGACACACTTCTCGACTGGTGAGTTCATACCCCTATGCCTTTTCCGTGTTTTTCAATGTTTTCAGGGAGGAATACAAGCAAATTATAAATGTTTTCAAAACTTAAAACTGATGAAATTCTATAAATATCTGGCAAACTTTTAGATATCTTTGCCCCTTATGTATTATGCGGAGCATAAGTGATGTTTTATCGAATATAACTACATGGATTTCAATTACAGTGTGAGAAACAATCAAAACAATCAAATTATTATGGGAATAATTTGGGATCTTCAGTTCTTGTTTTACGAGTACAGATTTCATGCAGAGTTAATAGATAAACTATGTATGATTCAGTTTATCTCTGTTTAATTTAGAGTATCATGCCAGATAATATCTTTGTATTCAATTGTTTTCACTGTATTATGTTTCAAAACAATTATGATGTTTGATAACGACCGAGTACACGGTGAATAATTTAATACTAGCTTGTGAGATTTGTCTTCACTAAACCCTTCGGGTTATCAGTAAATCCTCCCCGGAAGTATAACCAGAGTCTCCTGGAGGGAGAGCGTGGAATTTGTGAATAGATCTATTCGGGACTGACAATCCCACACCTTAACTGCTAGCTACAGTTAGGCGGGCACGCCTTGGGTGACAAATTATGGATATCGTCCGACGCCTGAAGAACGTCAAGGAGGTCTCGTGTCATATTAGCATGGTTATCCGACTCACAATACGTATTAAAATATAAGTTTATTCACGGATTCTATATCTTCCTTAAATCTATAGTTTTATATATTAAAACTACCTACTGTTGTACTGGATGGTATTCCCAGGGGTTTTCAATCTATAGTTTTACGTATTAAACTATCTACTGTTGTACCAAACGGAAATTTAGAAGTTCTAACTAAACTGTCTTTATAAGAAAATATGGGATTTTCTTGGATAACAACTTTTTAGAAAACCAAAGGAAATATGTTCTTTTAACATAAACAAACAGCTTATGAACTCACCAGCTTTATGCTGATTTTCAAACTGCTTGTATTCTCAGGTCCACATTAGACAGGTACACAACGATCTTTTGGAGAAGACGGAGCGTATAGAAGACTCGTCTTAATTTTTGATCATATGATATATGTGTAAACTTGTAATACTTTATTTTCAAACAAATGTAAATACTTTTATGTAATGTAATGGTTATGTTTACTTCGCTTACTATGTACATTGGTTGTGATACTTAACATGATGTCCTCCGCCCCGGAACGTTTCCGCCATTGGTTTCGAGGTGTGACAGTTGTGGCCCCTGGCCTGGAAAGAAAGACCACAAGGTGGCTCATGGGATAATGGCAAGACTATGGTTGGCACATTACACCTTTATTGATTATGATATATGAATGTTATGTATGGCTCACTATTATGTATGGCATGTATGGATCATTGATACGTATGGTATGTGGTATTTTTGGAACTCACTAAGCTTTGTGCTTACGGTTTTTAGTTTATGTTTCAGGTACTCCGGTTTTCAATTGGAAGAGTTCGGGACGATCACAGCGCATACACCTGTGTTTTCCACAATATGTGATCTTTAGGATTAGACTTTGATAACTGTGTTAATTGAAATGCTTTTCAACGTTTAGAACAAAGTTACATCAGTGTTTTGATTATAATAAAAATGAAATTTTTACCTTTGATTTTTGGTTTGTTACAGATCTAACAGATCACTACAACATGCAAGCATACGATAAACCAGGATAACAATCCAAAAGATCCGGCATTGGTGCCTTCGACCCATAAACACAATAAGGAAGACTTGCCTCAAATGTAGAAGCTCCCCGAAAGAAATCCTTAGTTCCTGCCCTGTCGGCTTCCCGAGCTATCAATACCAACAACACACCCAATTTGCAATTAGGTTTCGTGCCATAATCCATAATCCATAATTGAGGTAAAATGACCATTTTACCCTTGACCCAACATGCACCAAAATCGAGGCCCAAAACCAAAAGATCCATAAAGTCCCACTAATGGCCCAATTTTCCAAATTGGGCCCAAACCCATATGGGCCTTATCCTAAGCCCATATTTCCTTAAATCCAAATCAGGTTATCACAAACACCCCTCGGGACAAACTTGGTCAAATACATAGGTCAAGAGTCAAAGTCAACAGCCTGAGTTGACCCAAATCGCTGAGTTTATCGTTCAACTCACCGAGTTCCTCTAACAATCGCAAAGTCGGGAAGAACCCAATCCAACTCATCGAGTTATCTAATCAACCCGCCGAGTTGAGCCACACCAACTCCAAAATGGGAAAAACCAAAACAACTCGTCGAGTTGGCCATCCAGTTTGTCGAGTTCACCCGATACTAAACAACTTAATCCATTAAGCCAACATAATCAAAACTAACAACTAGCCTACTCAGATCTTCACTGAAATAGCGTCTAGAAGGGTAAAGTTTCCAACTTTACCCCTAGGAACCAACCAAGTGGCTTTAAACTCAAACCCTAGACTTTAAATGGGAAGGACTTTGTCATTAAGCACTTATTCCACAAGGACACAACCCCAAGATGCAGATATGACCATATTATTGGGTCAAAAATATGGTTTATACTTTTTTTTTTAGGCAAATGTATTTTTCTGTAATGTTTTATGAGTTTACGGTTAGGTTTACGGCCAGGGAGGTGTTTACGGCCGTAAACCCATTTACGGCCCATGTTCCCCATGTATATATATAGAGGGTGAGGGGTGTGTGGAGTGTAAGCAAGCTAGAGAGAAGAGAAGAGCTTAAGTGTGTGAAACTTAAGGTGTGTTCTAGAAAGAAAAAGTGAATCTTGTGTAAGGAACTTCAATCATATTCATATCAATACATTCAAGATTCATCTTCTTCTTCTTCTCATTCTCTTCTATTTGATCTGACGTCATCCAATTGATTGGGATTCCGCACCATCAATTGGATCTGATTGATACTCAAGCAGTTTGGGGACTTACAATTGGTATCAGAACTTGGATTGTATCAGTCAATTTTATCAAATCTGGAGCTTATTTGATCTTATTTTGGAAGGATTTTTGCGTTTTTGGATAGATCTCTGAAAATAAGGGGGTTGTTCTTTGTGTTTTTGATAAAAACGAGTTTTTGATCGAGTTTTGGAGCAAAAAGGGGTGAAAACTCTGCGAGGAGTTTAAGGTCGCCGAAGTTTACGGCCGGCGTTTGCGGCCGACCGAAGTTTGCGGCCCGGCGGTTTACGACCGGAGTTTGCGGTCCGAGATTACGACCCTCGGAGTTTACGGATCGCACGTGTACGGTCAGCAGCGTTTCCGGTTCGCACCTCGCACGTGTTTGTTCAACAGCCTCGGTCTCAGCCAGCAGGAGTCTTCACAGTGTCTATTAAAAAAAGAAGAAAGGGGCGGACGAAGTTTTGTAGGTGCCGGGGATCGAACCCGGGTCGCTTATCTCCTCGCTCACGCGTCTTACCATTTGCTCTAAGTAGCATCTTATTCCATCACTCCCGGACTTAATTCATAAAGACTCACTTTCGCACCTACTTTCGCTTTTTTGTCAATTTCAACCCAAAATTAAATTTCTTTTATTCTTAAATTCCATTTTCAACCCAAAATTTTTTAGTTTTTAAATTTTGACTTTTATTTTTGATTTTTTACTTAAACTTTGACTCTCTCATTTAACTTTTAAATTTTCAAATTTAGCTTTTCGGTTTGACTTTTAAGTTTGACTTTTTAAATTTGACTTTTAAGGTTGACTTTTGAGGTTTATAGTCAAAGGGAATTTTTAAATTTAATTTTGACTTTTAAATTTATGTTTTTAATATCTTTTGAGGTTTACGAGGGAAATGAAGACATGAAAGAGAGTCAGGATATATTAAGACAAAAGTTGAACATGTTCAATTATATCCCTGGACAAACCCTGGAAGCTCAGTTGCAGCGATTTACCACACTTACTACTGAGATGAATATAACTGGGATCCTTTTAACTAAATCTGAGATAAACAAAAAGATGCAGAATTCACTTCCGAAATCATGGGATATGAACGTGGTTGTCATCAAGAAGACAAAAGATCTCAATCATCTTAGTCTTGTTGTTGTAACTGAAGAACTTGCCGCTTTGAAATGTGGAAAACAATGAGTTCCGTAAACATCCCGGTCAATAAAGTTTCATGCTCTCAATCATGTGAAGCTACGATTAAACTTCTTCTTGAACATAATGATTCGCTAAAAAGGGAAGTCGAGGACCTAAAATATGAAGGATATCAACTTAGAAAAGGACAAAAACCCCTAAAGGCTGAATTAGAAGCAAAAACCAAAGACTTTAGGAGGCTTCAAAAAGATTATAGCAAGACATGTGAAAATTATGACTATGTTAAGAGACAACTTGATGAATTGATTGTTGAGCTTGACACATTAAAAGGCAAATTTGAAACTGCAGATTTTGATTTTAGAAAATTTGATGTGTCAAGCGAAGTAGTTGAAAACATGATAGACCATTGTCTGCAATTTAAAGTTAACCAGAAAAAAGGTCTAGGGTATGATAGTGTTCCTCCACCTTTCAATCATAACTACACATCCATCCTTATGACACAGGAAGAAATTGACAGGGAGGCACATCTTCAATATGGCAAACCAGCTGGATTTGTGTCAGGAGGTAAAGTAGCAGAGGATGAGAACAAGGAGAACACCATTGAACAAACCAACATCTCCTTGAACTCTGAATCTATTGCTTCGAACTCAGCTACTTATGATCAACATGTTGTTGAGAAATACAGGCCACCAATTCCAGTAGAGTGCCTGTTGTAACTGTGCGAATAACAAGAGACAAGGCATGGATACACCACCAGGGGCAGGAAGAAACAACTTCACAGTGAAGAAAAAGACATGTTTTCACTGTGGAACACCTAGACACAGTGCCTGAAACTGTCCAAATCACACATACGGTCCTTACTACGCACGCGGCTGGCAGAACGCGCCAAGTGGGAGATACTCCAAAAGAAACCCCTCAAGGTCAAGTTCTGAAAATGGTGACTGGAATGCGCAAAAGGCCAAGAATCAAACCCACGAGACCAAGAATCTAAATCCCAAGGCAAGAAGGGAATGTCAACCAAGAAGCCAAATCCAAGAGATGCTCCAGCAAAACCAAGACTGGCTAGGTCAAAGTCATCTCAACGGCCGACTTCAAGTTCAAAATCAAGTGTCGGGGCACCCATTGGATCGAAAAATAAATGGGTTAAACCCAAATATAAATAGGTACCAAAGGTTCAGTCTCCCAAATCACCTAATGACTCTAACGTTTCTACATCTTCTGTTTCTGATAAGCAGGATATGTCATGGGAGAGAGTATCGTGCAAGGATGAAAAAGGTCAACCCAGTTTCAAAATGGAATGGGTTCCAAAAACCAACTAATCCCGCTCTGTGTTGGAGCGGCTATGGAGGTATATCATCAAACTTCGGTTTGTTGGTAGTGGTTGTTCCAGGCACTTGATAGGATACATTTCTCAACCGTACAACACTCGGAACTTTGTTTGAGAGTATGTGTCTTTGCGGGAAGGGAAGAAAGGAAGAGATCACAAATAGGGTTAGTGCTTAATGACATGAAGAATTTTCGGATCTGTTATGAGATTATGCATGCTGTTCTCAGACCTTCTGGATGCAAATTCAATCGGTGAATTACGGTTTGTGTTTTCTTCTCTGTACTCCTGAGTTTATCTTACTCTAATTCGTTTTAAAGACAAATTTTCATTTTCTTAATAGCTTTTTGTTAGTAGTTATTATTGGGATGTGATATGAAGTTTAGTGCTAAAGGGGAATATAAAATTTGTGTAATGCTGTAACGCCTGTGTTTCCGGGCTTGCCATTTGTAGCAATGTAATAGTCTAGGTTAACCTTTGTAACCCGTTTTGAAATAATAATAATAATGTATTATTTGAGTATTTTATGTTTTGTGCTTAATTGCTTAATTATGTGGTTTGAATAATTAAGAATAAAAATAAGCGTCAAAATTTAAGTGTAAAATAAACTTAATATCTTTGGTTAATGTTGTAGTAATTGAAACGAGGTTTCCGAATCTATATAGAACGCCCAAATCTGACTTCGTATGAGAAAGTTATGATTTATCGAAGTTCCGGCTTAGCGGTATACAGCCTGTTTTACTCGATTTGAGATCGAGCGGTTGTTAGCCGAAGCAATCTAAATGAGAATTGAAGATCTCATTGTTGGTATCGAAGCGATAAAAAGTTAGGCGAGAACGGACGTTAAACGAAGAAGTTATGAATTTATAACGAAAGTTTCTGTCGCAGCTTATTAAAAATAATTAATAAAAATAAAGTCAAAATTAGCCGACGGAGTCTAAATGAAAGTCGTAGAGCATGGCCTCACCTTTCCGTGGATATAAAGAACGTCGAAAACGGAGTTCGTATGAAGAAGTTATGAATTTCCGAAGTTTATTAATCATTTTGTATTTAAATTTAAATCAAAATTCGGAAGCATTATCCGAAGGAGTCACCGATCTGATCCGAGGTACGCCCCGCGTACTCGAGTATGCCCCGCGTACTCCGAGGGATGTCGACACTCGCACTCGAGCACTTCAGATACGTAAGCAATGACGTTTTGGGCAGTACGCCCCGCGTACTCCGAGGCTCCAGCCTCCTATAAATAGGAACCGAAGGCAGCCGACCCAATTGCCAATTTCTTCTCTTCTCTCTCCCGTTTTGCATCGTTTTGCGTGCCAGAAATACCCCGAAGCCCCGGTATCATACTCTAGCCCCGAAGCAAGTCCCGAGATCCCGAAGATCCCGAGAAGTGCGGTTCCCGAGTCGAAGCTCTGCCCGCGAGAAGTTCGATTTTTGTGAAGATCTTCCAGATCTGCTGTGGATTACTACTTCTATAAGCCGTAGTGCTGTCTGATCATCTTCTGATCAAGTGAGTGTGTAGTTATTTTTTTCCAAATACAATAATACGAAGTATTATATATAAAATACGTGCTATGTGTATATATTTGGTTGTGTTACGTGTGAATGAGTATTCACTCTCTTCTATCTTATAGATCTACTTATTTCTTTATGAGATATGTGTTATGTGTGTGTGTGCCTCATCTGTTTTGTGATATATGTGTTGATTAAAGCATGCTATACAGGTTTTTAAACTATGTATACAAATGTATATTTTTATCTACTAATATGTTGGGTAAAACATGGGTAGACAGATGGTGTGTAATAAACAGATGAGAGGCCTCGTTGTTGTTTGATTGAGTCATCTAGCGGAGTTTAGATGACGACCACTGGCTATTCTAGACAGTCTTGTGGAAACATTAGCAGGTTCGCCACCTGTAGGTGTTAATGAACTTGGGTGTTCATTCGCTGTACTCCATCCCCCTCATGGTTGCCTTATTTGACTTATATTGTTGAGGTACCCCCGAAGCATGTGTTGTCGCCCCGATGAAATATTCTTAGACTAGGTCCCTTATGTTAGTTGTTTTAGGGACATTAAAGTGAGAATAACGGGAAAGGGTAATTGGATTATTGTTGGTTGGTGAAAATTAAATATGATATTTATTGTGGGTTGAAAACCCTATATGCTCACCAGGCTCCCAAGCCTGACCCACTTAGTTTTAAATTGTATTACAGGTAGTGGCGGAAGGGCATGAGATGGATGAACCATCAAGTTGTTTTGTTTACAAGTCTGCATATGTTTATATTTGTTATATGACTTGTAATGTATTCGTTTATGCTTATTGGTCTGTATCGGAACATGACACCCCGAGTTTTGATTATAATGAAAATACATTTCTTTTATGAAATGCTTCGGTAAACAATGTTTTATCATGTTTTGTTTTTGGGAACGAATTCCGCAACTCTTTCAAATCAAAAGGATTTACTCTGAAAATATTTAAAAGCATAAATGAAAATCGGTCTTTTCTGGCCGAGATTTTGGGGATGTCACAGTTGGTATCAGAGCATTAGTTTAAGCGAACTAGGAATTTGTAGGATTTCTAGACTTAAACTTAGAATGCTAAGTGAAGTTTTGAGATGTGTGTCTGTTGTGATTTAGACACGAGCACTAGTTTATTTTAGGAAAGTTGCCTAAAATGCTTTTATGTGCTAAATGTTATATGTCGCCATATATGATATTATTTGTTCGGATCTATGGTCTGTTGCCGACCGGATCTAGAAACCTTATGTGTGTAGGATTCTAAGCGTACGTCTACGATATTAGAACTAGCATATAAACGTTTCAGAGTGATAAGGATGATCTGAATATCTATCATGATTGAGGATCTAATTTCACCTTATTCGGTGTGTAGATCAAAATGGTGAGAACAAGAAGTGGAGTTGGAAATGCTGACGAAAACAGGAATCAACCACCAGTGATTGAGCCAATACCTGTCGTAGCAGCAGCACCTGAGCCAATAACCATGGCTGGTGTGCAATTGATGATTCAGACGATGTTGGATCGTCAGATGGATGAAACTAGACGGTTGCTTCAACAAAATCGTGAAGAACTGTCGATTCGTGTGGAAGAGCCTGAATTAAATGAAGGGCACTCAAAAGGTGGAAACTTCAGTGGGTCTGTTGGTCCAGCCAACCCACCGATAGTTAGGCAAGATAACCGTGAAGGAAGGAATGATGGAATGGGATGCAAGTACAAGGACTTTTTGACTTGCAAACCATCGACCTTCAATGGAAAGGAGGATCCGATTGGGGTTATGGATTGGATCTCCGAAATGGAGTTAGCCTTTATGACATGTGGCTGTAGAGGCAAGTTGCAGACTATTTATGCCGTGCGACAATTCCGAGGTGGAGCTGTTCGTTGGTGGAACACTCTAGGGAAGACCTTAAGCCCTAATGAGCCACTACAATTTTCATGGGCAGAATTCTTGGTGCAGTTCAAGCGCAAGTTCTGCTCGGCTCAAAATCTGTTGGAGTTGGAGAATAAGTTTTTGACATTTACGAAGGGTAGCATGTCAGTTGATGAATACACCAATAACTTCACCGATAAGATGGAGTTTGCATTGCGTATCGTTCCAGACGAGCTGACAAAGGTGGACCGGTATGCGAAGGGACTTCCATGGGAGTACGAGGTGCCAGTACGTCAGGCACTTACTCTAGAGGCAGCTATCTGGGCTGCCAAGTCTGTGGAGAACATGATCAAGGGGAGAACCACCGTCAAGGTTAAGGTTGGTGAGAAAAGGAAGTTTGAAGGAACATCTGGTTCCAGTAAGAAGAGCAAATTTTCGAAATCTGATTCGAAAAAGTTTGGAGGAAAAGGAGGCGAAGCGAAGTGGTGTGATAAGTGTAAGAAAAATCACTTTGGGAAATGTAGCGAGGATGTAACCTGCTACAAGTGTGGAAAGGTCAGACATTTTGCCAATGAGTGTCCGAATAACAAAAGGATGTGTTTTGGTTGTAATGAAGAGGGCCATATTTTGAAAGACTGTCCGAAGAAGAAGGAGGCAGCTAAGCCCAACATTCCACCAAAGCCGAAGGCGAGAGCCTTCCAGATGACACTTGAGGCTGCTAAAGATGAAGCTAATGTCGCTTCAGGTACCTTTCTCGTAAACAAATTACCTGCTCAAATTTTGTTTGATTCTGGAGCCAACTACTCCTTTATTTCGCATGAGTTTGGTAGAAAGCTAGCCTTGCCTGTTGATAGACTAGATAATGCTTTATTAGTTGAAGTAGCTAGTGGCAAGTTTGTACCTGTTAGCCATCATATGAAAGACATCTTAATCGACCTTAATGGGAATAGGTTTCACGAGGAATTATTGTCCATCGAACTTAATGGTTTCGACATCGTGTTAGGAATGGATTGGCTTAGCGCCAATGATGCCGAAATTTTATGCAAGAAGAAGATAGTTAAAGTAAACCCGACTGGGAAAGATTCGTTTATGGTGTATGGGGACAAACGCAGAGTGAATTCTGGAATCATTTCCCTAATGAAAGCCAGAAAGTGTTTGACCAAGGGATGTACATCATATTTAGCATTCGTGATTGATGCTAAGAAAGAAAAGAAGGTGATGCAGAGTATTCCAGTGGTGTGTGATTATCCGGAAGTATTTCCCGAAGATCTTCCTGGATTACCACCTGATAGACAATTGGAGTTCAGAGTAGACTTGTTACCAGGAACCACGCCAATAGCAAAAGCACTTTATCGATTAGCACCGACGGAGATGAAGGAGCCGATGATGCAACTTCAGGAGTTATTGGACAAAGGTTTCATTAGACCTAGTTCATCGCCCTGGGGAGCTCCGGTGTTATTTGTAAAGAAGAAAGATGGAAGTATGAGAATGTGCATCGATTATAGAGAGTTGAACAAGGCAACAATAAAGAATAGATATCCGTTGCCGAGGATTGATGACCTGTTTGATCAATTGCAAGGTTCGAGCTATTTCTCGAAGATCGATCTTAGGTCAGGATATCATTAGCTAAAAGTAAGAGAGCAAGATATCGAGAAGACTGCATTCAGAACTAGATATGGACACTACGAGTTCTTGGTTATGTCGTTTGGACTAACCAATGCTCCAGCAGCGTTCATGGATTTGATGAATAGGGTTTGTAACCCGTTCCTTGATAAATCCGTGATAGTGTTCATAGACGACATTCTGATTTACTCGAAAAGCCAGGAGGAGCATGGCAGACACTTGCGAGAAGTGTTAGAAGTTTTGAAGAAGGAGAAGCTTTATGCGAAGTTCTCCAAATGTGATTTTTGGATTCGTGAGGTCCAATTCTTGGGTCACGTGGTCAACCAAGAAGGGATAATGGTTGATCCAGCGAAGATCGAAGCTGTAACGAAGTGGGAACAACCGAAAAGTCCCACGGAGATTCGAAGCTTTTTGGGATTAGCCGGATATTACCGAAGGTTTATCCAAGGTTTTTCTTCGATTGCTACTCCATTAACAGCTTTGACCCACAAAGGAGCTACTTATGCTTGGAGTGAGAAACATAAAGAAGCATTCGAGAAGTTAAAGAAGAAGCTATGCGAGGCACCGATACTTTCTCTACCCGATGGAGTTGAAGACTTCGTTGTTTATAGCGATGCGTCTGGTGTTGGATTGGGTTGTGTTTTGACCCAAAGAGAAAAGGTGATAGCATATGCGTCTCGACAGCTGAAAGAGCACGAAAAGAATTACCCGACTCATGATTTGGAGTTGGCAGCGGTAGTTTTCGCTCTGAAAATATGGAGGCATTACCTCTATGGCACGAAGTGCAAACTTTTCACTGATCATAAGAGTCTCCAATACCTCTTTAATCAGAAGGAATTGAATATGAGGCAACGATGCTGGCTAGAATTACTTAAAGACTACGACTGCGAGATACTTTACCACCCCGGTAAAGCTAATGTTGTTGCTGATGCTCTCAGTCGGAAGGTCAATCTTGAAAGGAAGAGGCCAAGAGCGTTGAGAATTGATGTTGTCTCGACTATTGTGGAAAGTATAAAGAAAGCTCAAGAGGAAGCTTCTGAGAAAAATGACCGAAAGGAGGAACGTTTGGGTAAAACGTTGGTGTTTGGTACTAAAGGTCATGGACTGAAGGTATTCCAAGATCGTATTTGGGTACCTAAGTCAGGTGGAATTAGGGATCTTCTGATGGAAGAAGCTCATAAAACCATGTACTCAATTCATCCAGGTAGCACTAAAATGTATAGGGACCTGAAACCCTACTACTGGTGGCCGACGATGAAGCTTGATGTTGCAAAGTATGTGGCCGAGTGTGTGACTTGTGCGAGAGTCAAGACACAACATCAGAAACCTTACGGGAGTTTAGAACCTTTGCCTGTGCCTATGGGTAAGTGGGAAGACATTGCTATGGATTTTGTCACTAAACTGCCCAGAACAAAGAATGGTCACGACATGATTTGGGTGGTCGTTGATCGATTCACTAAGAGTGCGCATTTCATAGCGGCTAAGGAGAAGTGGTCTATGGAGAAGCTTGCAAATTCTTATGTGAAGGAAATTGTGAGGCTTCACGGTGTTCCGTTAACGATTGTATCGGATCGTGATAGCCGTTTCACCTCAAGGTTTTGGAAAAGTCTACAAGAGGAAATGGGTACCAAGTTATGTTTAAGCACAGCTTACCATCCGCAGACTGATGGTCAGAGTGAAAGAACGATACAAACACTTGAAGATATGCTGAGAGCATGTACCTTGGAATTCCTAGGTAATTGGGATGAACATTTACCGTTGGTAGAATTTTCCTATAATAATAGTTTTCACTCGAGCATTAAGATGGCACCTTATCAAGCTTTGTATGGACAGAAGTGTCGTACGCCGTCTTGTTGGCTTGAGGCTGGGGAAAAGCAGTTTATGGGACCAGAGTTGGTTCATCAAACTGCTGAAAAGTTGAAAATAATTAGGGAAAGAATGTTAGCAGCTCAAGATCGTCAAAAGAGCTATGCTGACAAGAAGCGAAGACCGATGACTTTTGAGGTTGGAGATTCGGTTTTGCTTAAAGTCTCGCTGTGGAAGGGACTTATAAGATTTGGTAAAAGGGAAAAGTTGAGTCCAAGGTTTATTGGACCGTTTAATGTCCTTCAGAGGATTGGGAACCAAGCTTACAAGCTCGAATTACCCGAAGAGCTGAATGGAATTCACAACACTTTTCATGTGTGTTATTTGAGGAAGTTCACGGGAGAAGTTCCCGATATAATTCCAATTTCTGAATTGAGAATTGATGAGAACAAAAGGTTGATTGAAGAACCAGAGGCAATTGTTGACCGAAAGACTAAGAAGTTGCGACGCAAAATGGTTGGGTTAGTGCTTGTCCGATGGAAACACACGAATGGACCGAATCTCACCTGGGAGACGGAGAGTGACATGTTGAGTCGCTATCCACATTTGTTTGTTGATGTGTGATTCCGGGGACGGAATCATTCTAAGGTGGAGAGAATTGTAACGCCTGTGTTTCCGGGCTTGCCATTTGTAGCAATGTAATAGTCTAGGTTAACCTTTGTAACCCGTTTTGAAATAATAATAATAATGTATTATTTGAGTATTTTGTGTTTTGTGCTTAATTGCTTAATTATGTGGTTTGAATAATTAAGAATAAAAATAAGCGTCAAAATTTAAGTGTAAAATAAACTTAATATCTTTGGTTAATGTTGTAGTAATTGAAACGAGGTTTCCGAATATATATAGAACGCCCAAATCTGACTTCGTATGAGAAAGTTATGATTTATCGAAGTTCCGGCTTAGCGGTATACAGCCTGTTTTACTCGATTTGAGATCGAGCGGTTGTTAGCCGAAGCAATCTAAATGAGAATTGAAGATCTCATTGTTGGTATCGAAGCGATAAAAAGTTAGGCGAGAACGGACGTTAAACGAAGAAGTTATGAATTTATAACGAAAGTTTCTGTCGCGGCCTATTAAAAATAATTAATAAAAATAAAGTCAAAATTAGCCGACGGAGTCTAAACGAAAGTCGTAGAGCATGGTCTCACCTTTCCGTGGATATAAAGAACGTCGAAAACGGAGTTCGTATGAAGAAGTTATGAATTTCCGAAGTTTATTAATCATTTTGTATTTAAATTTAAATCAAAATTCGGAAGCATTATCCGAAGGAGTCACCGATCTGATCCGAGGTACGCCCCGCGTACTCGAGTACGCCCCGCGTACTCCGAGGGATGTCGACACTCGCACTCGAGCACTTCGGATACGTAAGCAATGACGTTTTGGGCAGTACGCCCCGCGTACTCCGAGGCTCCAGCCTCCTATAAATAGGAACCGAAGGCAGCCGACCCAATTGCCAATTTCTTCTCTTCTCTCTCCCGTTTTGCATCGTTTTGCGTGCCAGAAATACCCCGAAGCCCCGGTATCATACTCTAGCCCCGAAGCAAGTCCCGAGATCCCGAAGATCCCGAGAAGTGCGGTTCCCGAGTCGAAGCTCTGCCCGCGAGAAGTTCGATTTTTGTGAAGATCTTCCAGATCTGCTGTGGATTACTACTTCTATAAGTCGTAGTGCTGTCCGATCATCTTCTGATCAAGTGAGTGTGTAGTTATTTTTTCCAAATACAATAATACGAAGTATTATATATAAAATACGTGCTATGTGTATATATTTGGTTGTGTTACGTGTGAATGAGTATTCACTCTCTTCTATCTTATAGATCTGCTTATTTCTTTATGAGATATGTGTTATGTGTGTGTGCCTCATCTGTTTTGTGATATATGTGTTGATTAAAGCATGCTATACAGGTTTTTAAACTATGTATACAAATGTATATTTTTATCTACTAATATGTTGGGTAGAACATGGGTAGACAGATGGTGTGTAATAAACAGATGAGAGGCCTCGTTGTTGTTTGATTGAGTCATCTAGCGGAGTTTAGATGACGACCACTGGCTATTCTAGACAGTCTTGTGGAAACATTAGCAGGTTCGCCACCTGTAGGTGTTAATGAACTTGGGTGTTCATTCGCTGTACTCCATCCCCCTCATGGTTGCCTTATTTGACTTATATTGCTGAGGTACCCCCGAAGCATGTGTTGTCGTCCCGATGAAATATTCTTAGACTAGGTCCCTTATGTTAGTTGTTTTAGGGACATTAAAGTGAGAATAACGGGAATGAGTAATTGGGTTATTGTTGGTTGGTGAAAATTAAATATGATATTTATTGTGGGTTGAAAACCCTATATGCTCACCAGGCTCCCAAGCCTGACCCACTCAGTTTTAAATTGTATTACAGGTAGTGGCGGAAGGGCATGAGATGGATGAACCATCAAGTTGTTTTGTTTACAAGTCTGCATATGTTTATATTTGTTATATGACTTGTAATGTATTCGTTTATGCTTATTGGTCTGTATCGGAACATGACACCCCGAGTTTTGATTATAATGAAAATACATTTCTTTTATGAAATGCTTCGGTAAACAATGTTTTATCATGTTTTGTTTTTGGGAACGAATTCCGCAACTCTTTCAAATCAAAAGGATTTACTCTGAAAATATTTAAAAGCATAAATGAAAATCGGTCTTTTCTGGCCGAGATTTTGGGGATGTCACAAATGCACTAAAGCCGAATTGTCTAGACTACGTGTTCAATGTGCTGGTAGGCACAAAGGATTCAAAAGGACTAGACTTAGATTGACAAATGAAAGGACTAGACAATATGAACTTAGATAGTTTCATTTGGACTAACCATACGACGCTCGGGTAGATTAAGCAGTGAGATAAACATGGGAGCCGACGAGATACACTAAAAGTTAATTATCTAGAATTGTGGCTCAATATTTCCTTGATGTATGGACTCATGTCCTTAATTCCGGTATTGATGGGACGACTGAGGGGTTCTGATAAAGTAGGCATGTAGGAAATTATTTTCTTGCTTTCTATCTGTTATTCATATGTTGTTTCATCTGCGTGATCGGAAGATCCGACCTGGAATGCAACATATGCAACTCTAGTTCTACACACCTTCTTATCTATGAAACTATTTCTATCTGTTAGCCATATGTTGTCCCCTCTGCCTGATCGAAAGATACGACCTGGGACACAGCATATGCAACATTCTACCTCTCAATCCCTCTATCCTAGTTAGCTATATGTTGTCCCCTCTACGTGATTGAAATATATCCGACCTGGGACACAACATATGCATCTTTCTCTAATTCTGACTCCCTCCTTAATGATTGAATACTCACATAATGTAAGGAGTTCTTTGGAAGTTCTTGATTACCAGGGTATGTCGGGAAGTGGGAAAGACATTCTAGTTCATCTAAAATTGAACAATTTAATAGGTTGTTTGTAGATCTCGTTGCTTAATTTAAGTGGACAACAATATCATTGGTCGTCGTCAGCTAAATGTCCATTTAAGAATATAGATATCATTGTTTTGTCACTTATAACTTGTCCAATTTGTCAACATCCTTTGTGTTTAAGTGGATCACAATACCGGTGATTGACCAAATCTAAACATGCAAGTGTGTGCAGATAAACAATATTGGATTGCCTGACAACTTTGATCCCAAAATAGTCTTAAATTTAGCTTCTGTTTTTCTTTTTGTTAAATTTGTTCATAGTTTTCTTTTATGCACAAATTTAGGGGGAGAATTAAAAAATTTAAAAAATAAAACAAAAATCAAAAAATTCAAAATCCAAAAATATTTTTATTTATGTTTTATTTCTTGTTCAGAAAAATCAAATATCCAAAAATATTTTTGTTTCTGTTTTAATTTGTGTGCTAAGTTTTCTTTTAGTTTTGTTTTGTCTTGAAAATGAATTCAGGTGTAAATGAAACTCATGGAGTTTGTGTCGAAGATTTATGAGCCAAAGCTTCATCCATGATCATCGAAGAATTTTCATTCGATGGAGAAAGAAATGAAGATCATTCTTTCAAATTCAATCTTTCAACCCCAGAAGCAAGGTGAAACTGCACTTGAAGATTATGTGACAGATTGCATTGAAGCCTCCTCAATCAATCTGATGCTATCTATGAACTTGTTGAAGTGATCCAGAAGATTATTTCTCTTTGAAGTGTTCTCTGAAGATTCTCAAGCTAAAAGCACCAATTTTCAAGAATCTCTACAAGAAGCCTCCTCACCCAATGTGCGTTAAATGTCAAATTCTGAAGAAATGCCCAACTGCTCAAGATGAAGTCATTTATTGAAGATTCATCAAGTTCATCTTGAAGCTGTGAAGTCGTCGAAGATAAACGTTGAAGTCAATCTCCAACTGAAGATTAACAAGAAAGCCAGCTACCTTTTAGGGGGAGCTTGTTAGGTCAATTAAGAAAAGAAAGCTATAAACCAAGGGGGAGATTGTTGGGTCAAAAATATGGTTTATACTTTGCTTTTCTAGGCAAATGTATTTTTCTGTAATGTTTTATGAGTTTACGGTCAGGTTTACAGCCAAGTAGGTGTTTACGACCGTAAACCCATTGTACGACCCATGTTCCCCATGTATATATATAGAGGGTGAGGGGTGTGTGGAGTGTAAGCAAGCTAGAGAGAGGAGAAGAGCTTAAGTGTGTGAAACTTAAGGTGTGTTCTAGAGAGAAAAAGTGAATCTTGTGTAAGGAACTTCAATCATATTCATATCAATACATTCAAGATTCATCATCTTCTTCTTTTCCTTTTCTTCTATTTGATCTGACATCATTCAATTGATTGGGATTCTGCACCATCAATTGGATCTGATTGATACTCGAGCATTTTGGGTACTTACATATATAAGGCTAGATGGTCATGTAAAGTTTCCAACTTTACACTTATTCATGATTAGAAGAAGCTCAAAAGCTTAAACGAGGCCAAAAGAAGGACTTAATGAATGCATGAAGCCCTTAAGACCATAAAGTTGGCACCTTTATGCCAAAAGAGCTCATGGAGATCATAGATATGGAAAGGATAGACACTTGGGACTTCTACTTCCTTAACAATCACCCATCCATGGCTAAAAGCATACAAATAAGCCCAAGAAGAGATCTATGCCAATACTAAGCAAGGTTAGAACTTTATACCCAAAATGAGCTGGAAATGGAGCAGAAAATCAAGATTTATGAGCTCCTTCTTGAACCGTCACCTTGCACCAAGCTTCTCTACTGATGGGTTTTGAGCACTATAACAATCCTATGGTGCACATACAACCCTAATTCTTTGGATCTAAGTTTTCTCAAGTTATACATGCAATTTTCATTTATCCAAAGCATGAACCCTAACTAGCATACAATTTAGAGATTTACAACATAAAACAAGTTAGATGAATACCTCTTAGTTGTAGCTTGTAGAACTTGGCCTTTCAAGAGCTTAGTACCTCAAATAAGTCACAAACACCAAGAACAATGGAGGATTATGAGAGATAGGTTAGGAGGCACCAAAAGTCGGCTAGGGTTTCTTCTTGGAAGTCTTGTCCGATTTTAGGAGTGTTTGGGGTTACATTTATAGTGTGGAATTCCTAGGGTTTTAACTTGTAAATCGTTGTTCATTCACTTAGGCCTTTAATCCATTAAATCATTTGATAGCCTTTTGGACTAACTCTTCATGGACTCTCACATAGATTTAGTCCATCCCTAATCAACATGGATCACTAGCCTAAAGTATATGTATCACTGATTTACTTAATCAACCCCCGTTAATTTAATCAGTCTCTTTTGATCACTAAATTAATTCCAAAATAATTCCTGATCAATACCAATTAAATAATATGATTTCTCAATTAATATATTATTCTTATAATATATTAGTAAATCATAAATAACCTCTTTCTCAAATATCCATCCTATCAAATTGCTCTGGTGAAGGCAACCCAAAAGGACCATGCTACTATCAGTTCAAGTACATACCAATTATAGTTATGGGCTTAGACACCTAATCCAACAGTCTCCCACTTGGATAAGTATAATAACTATAACTGCCAATGTAACTTTAAAATCCGATTAGCAATCGTAGCTCTCAAAAGCCGCTTTCCAACTCTGATTTAGTCAATGAATCGTCCTTTAGATAAGGGATCATATAATCCTATGTTCTTCAAGATATCATGTGGACAAAGACATGGAATAAGTTCATACTCATTGTCCAGAAGTTTGTTTCTCGATTTCTGATTTGTTTGACATAGAACTCATTTGAACACATCAATTGAGTCCTGGCTGGGCCCGACACATAAGTCAAAACAAAATTATCGAGGGGCCCATGATATCGTTTTTAATCCTCTTAGGATAAAAGGAACAGATAAAATTCGACTTATATGCTTGTACTAATTACTTGTTAAATTATACACAACAACGCGTTTTATAACATCAAGTTACTGATGCGTTTCCGTACTATCAATGCACAACCAACTCGTAATCAACAACTTATATATCTTGGTTTGAAGACTAACAATACTATCGTCTCACAATCACTCGTGATAAATTCCATGAATTGATTCATGTGAGTGTGGTTTTAATCCAATACTCAAAGCTTATTTCAAGAGCACTCATGAACATTGTAGCAAACTTTGCTATGTATAAACACTTTAGACAATCTACAAGCCAATTCATGACAGTCTAACTTCATAACCTACTTCCAAAGTATGATCATCTGTGGATAGTTCGAATAATCATATTATTATGGAAGTCAAAACATGAAAAAAGTGAAACATAAAATAAACAATTGAAAAAAGACAGTAAACTTTAGTTATAAATAAAACCCTTATTATTGAATCATCATATGTCAATTACATTTATTTATTCTAGGTTTCTAACTGCCTATCTAATCACTAAAACTAATATCGTCTCTTAGGCTAATGCTTTTAGCATGCTGCAAATGCTTAATCCTACTCAGTCCCTTCGTAAGGGGATCTGCTAGGTTATCATCTGACGATACCCTCTTCACTACCAGGAGTCCCTCTTCCACTCGATATCTTATGAAGTGATATTTTTTGTCGATGTGCCTGGATCTGCCATGATCCCTCGGTTCCTTGGTTAAGGCGACCGCACCCTCGTGGTCACAGAAAATCTCCATAGGCTCATTTACAGTTGGTACAACTCCAAGGTCTCCGATGAAGTTCTTTATCCATATTGCCTCCTTCGACGCTTCTCTTGCTGTTATTGATGGGTTTTGAGCATAACAACAATCCTATGGTGCACATGTAAACCATAAAACTTTGGATCTAGGTTTCTCTATTGTACATGAAAATTATCCAAAGCTTATAAACCCTAATTCTAGCATATCAAAATCGAAATCAATAACTTAATATGTTCAGATGATTGCCTTTAGATTATTGCATGAATCTTCAAGCTTTGGGAGCCTAGTATCACAAATGTAATACCTCTAATCGATCACAAACACCAAGGAACACAAGAATGATCTTGAAGAGAGAGGATGGTGGCTCAAAATAGGCTCTAAGGACTCTAGGGTTCTTCTGGTAGCCGATTTTGGATGCCCTAGGGGTCCTTATATAGCTGAGCTGCTAGGGTTTCAGTCAAAACCCTAATTGGATAGCTTAGGCCTTAAGCAGCCTCGAGAACCTTCTGGAATAAGGCCTTGGACGATTTCAAGGTAGGCTTCCATCCTAATTTCGTCCACCCCTATCATCCATAAGATCCATAACCCAAAATTCAATTATCTTATAATTGCAATTCCAGTCCCTTAAGTTTAATTAATATCTTTTGATCACAAAATTAATTTCTTAATTAATTCTTGACCAATATTAATTAATCAATATGATTTTTCTTTTTATATATTATTCTTATAATATATTAATAAACCATAATATCCTCTTTCTCCACTAATCATCCAGTCAAGTTGCTCCGGTGAAGGCAACCCAAAAGGACTATGCTACAACCATGTCAAGTACATACCAAATATAGTTATGGACTTAAACACTAATCCAACAGTCTTCGACTTGGATAAGTCTAATAACTATAGATGCAGGTATGACTTCAAAATCCGATTAGCAATCGTAGCTCTCAAAATCCGTTGTCGAACTCGGACTCGTCCTTTAGATAAGAGATCGTATAGTCCTCCGTTCTCAAGATATCGTGCGGACAATTACATGGAACATAGTCATACTTATTGTACAACAGTTTGTTTATGGATCTCCAATTTGTCTGAGATAGAACTTAATTGAACACATCAACTCAGTCCTGACCGGGCCCGACACATAAGTCAAACCAAATCATCGAGGGGACCTGATATCACTTTTTGTCTCTTAGGATAAAAGGAACAGATAAACTTCGACTTATATGCATTTACTATTCACTCATCAAATCATACACAACAATGCGTTTTATAACATCAAGTTACTAATGCGTTTACACATTATCAGTGCACAACCAGCTTGCAAACAATAAACCATATATCTAGGTTTAATGACTATATGATATTATCGTCTTACGATCACTCGTGATAAATTCCATGAAGTGATACCAGTAAGCGTGGGTTTAATCCAATGCTCAAATATTATTTCTTAAGCACTCATGAACGTTGCAGCAAACTTTCGCTATGTATAATACACTTTAGACAATCTACAAGCCAATTCATGACAGTCTTCTTTCATACCTACTTCCAAAGTATGAGCGACTGTGGATTGTTCGAATAATCTTATTATTCAGGAAGTCAAAACATGCAAAGTGAAACAATAGGTAAATAACTAGCACAAGACAGTAACTTTACTTATAAATAATACTCCTTTATTTAATCATCAAATGTTAATTACAATTTATCTATTACACATTTCGAAGCTATCTAATCTAAAATAATATCGTCCTTCTACCCAATGCTCCTAGCGTGATGCAAGTGCTTAACCCTACTCAGTCCCTTCGTAAGGGGATCTGCTGGGTTATCCTATGACGATACCCTCTTTACTACGAGGAGTCCCTCTTCTACCCGATGTCTAATAAAGTGATATTTCATGTCGATATGTCAGGATCTGTCATGATCCCTTGGTTCCTTGGTCAAGGCAACTACTCCTTCATTATCGCAGAAAATCTCCATACGCTTGTTTATGGCTGGCACAACTCCAAGGTGTCCAATGAAGTTCTTCAACCATATCGCCTCCTTTGATGCTTCGCTCGCTGCTATGTACTCTGATTCGCACGTTGAATCAGCTACGGTCTCCTGCTTGGAACTTTTCCATGTCACTGCTCCTCTATTCAGGGTAAAGACCCAGCCCAACTGAAAGCAGTAGTTTTCACGGTCGGTCTGAAAGCTTGTGTCACTATACCTGTGCACCCTTAAGTCATCACTCCTACCGAGGATAAGAAACCATTCCTTGGTCCTTCAAAGGTACTTAAGAATATTCTTGACTGTGGTCCAATGTGCTCTGCAAGGGTTCCCTTGATATATGCTGACCATGCTTAAAGCGAAGGCCACATCAGGGCGAGTACAAGTCATAGCATACATGATCGAGCCAACTGTGGAAGCATAAGGTACCCGACTTATCACTGCTATCTCAGCTTCGGTACTCGGGCTTTGATTCTTACTCAACTTGGCATTGCTTTGGATCGGTAACTCCCCTTTATTGGAATTCTCCATACTAAAATGTTTTAGTACCTTTTTCCAAGTAAGTATTCTGACTAAGTCCTATTAGCCTCTTACTCCTGTTTCTCACCATCCTTATTCCCAGAATATAGGCAGCCTCTTTGAGGTCCTTTATAGTGAAGCACTTCCCAAGCCAGGACTTAACCTCCTGCAGGGTTGGGATGTCGTTTCTTATGAGCAGTATGTCATCGACATACAATACGCGAGAGCTAACTATACTCCCATTAGCTTTGACATATACGCAGGACTCATCCTCGCTTCGCAGGAAGCCAAACTCTTTGACTTTCTCATCGAAACAAAGATTCCATCTGCGAGATGCTTGTTTCAATCCATAAATGGATTTCTCAAGCTTACACACTCTATTAGGGTGTTTCGCATCGACAAAACCCTCTGGCTGACTCATGTAAACATCCTCAGCTAACTTCCCATAAAGGAAAGAAATTTTGACGTCCATCTGCCATATTTCATAATCATGAAACGCATCTATGGCTAGCATAACCCTTATAGACTCTATCTTCACAACTGGTGAGAAGGTCTCATCATAGTCAACTCCGGGAGTTTGATTAAAGCCCTTCACAGCCAATCGCGCCTTATAAGTGTGCACTTTCCCATCCATGTCGGTCTTCTTCTTGAAGATCCACTTGCACCCAACCATCTTACAACCCGACACATTGTCAACCAAATTCCAAACTTGGTTGTCATAGATGGACTGAATCTCTCTGTTTGTAGCTTCTTTCCACTTTGCAGACTCCGAGCCTGCCATGGCTTCCTTGTAGCTGTTAGGTTCATCCGAATTTACTAGTGTGCTATCACTAATAAACGTATCACCTTCGGTATTAATATGAAAACCATAAAACTGTAGCGGAACACTAACTCTCCTGGAACGTCTAAGAGGTAGGGACTCGTCAACTAGTTCAACATGTTAAAATCCTCCTCAGGTTGAGTCTCAGTGTTAGAGGTTCCTTCATCACTTGATTCTTGAAGCTCTTAACGATCAATTTGCCTTCCACTGTCCCGTTGGCTTATGAGTTATTGCACTCGGAAAACTCCTCTTCTCGCAACGAAGTCAACATTGTCACTCGGTCTATAGAAGAGATCTCCAAAGGACTTCTATGGGTAGCCGATGAAAATACACCGCTCACTGCAAGGTTCGAGCTTGTCGTGAGTCTCTTGTCTTACAAAAGCCTCGCAACCCCAAACCTTTATATGTGCCAACAAGGGAGCTTTCCCTGTTCACATCTCGTGAGGTGTTTTGGCAACCTTCTTTGTAGGGACTAAGTTAAGGATATGGGCGACAGTCTCTAAGGCATACCCCCATAATGAGATAGGTAACGAAGCCCAACTCATCATGGAACAAACCATGTCTATCAAGGTTCGATTACACCTCTCACCCACACCGTTCAATTGCGGTGTCCTAAGTGGCGTTAATTGCTAAACAATTTCGCATTCCTTAAGGTAGTCGTGGAATTTAAGACTATGGTACTCACCGCCTCGATCGGATCGGAGCATCTTAATTTTCCTGCCCAACTGATTCTCCATTTCTTGTTTAAACTCTTTGAACTTTTCAAAGGTTTCTGACTTGTACTTGATTAAGTAGATATACCCATATCTGCGATAATCATCAGTGAAAGTCACATAGAAGTGGCATACATCCCTTGTGGTGGATCTAAAGGGCCAACACACATCGGTGTGTGAGATCCAATAAACTCTCACCCCTTTCATAAGTACCAATGAAGAGTGACTTGGTCATCTTTCCAAGTAAACAAGACTCGCACACGTCATCGTCCCTAAGGTCGAACGTCATCGTCCCTAAGGTCGAATGACTCCAACACCCCATCCTTTTGGAGTTGGGCCATATATTTCTTGTTGACATGTCCAAGACGACAATGCCATAAGCATGCTTTGTCCAAACTATTGGAATAGTCGATATGCAACACATTATTTCCTAAGTTGTCTACAACCATCACAATTTCATATATTCCATTACAAGACAATGCTTCAAAATAGAAAACACCATTAAAAAGCATTAATAGAACCCTTTTCATTATCAAACGAAAATCTAAATCCTTGTTTATATAAACCATGAAAAGAAATGATGTTTCTTGCCATTTCTAGCGAATAGCAACAATTATTCAACTCTAGTCCTAACCCACTACTAAGCACTAAAGAGTAAACTCCAATCTTGGTGACAGGCGACACTCTTCTGTTCCTCATGATCAAGTTTATCTTCCCATGCTCCACATCCCTATTTTTTCTTAGGCCCTGTAAATCAGAACAAAAGTGAAAACCACATCCTATATCAAGAACCCAAGAAATAACATGCGATGAGTTATTAGATTGAACAGTGTAAATACCTGCGAAGGACGGCTTGATCTTCCCATCCTTGATATCTGGCAGATATTTCGGGTAGCTTCATTTCCAATGCCCTTTGTCATGGCAGTGGTAGCACTCCGCATCCTTCGGGGTCGAGGAGGGTGCAGCGGGACCAGCCTTGGCTCCACTAGAAGAGGTACCATAATGGGACTTTCCCTTATGGTGGCTCTTTAAAGGAGCCTTCCTCTTCTTACCCTTACCTTGCCCAATAGCCAAGAAGGGGGCAACAGTAGCGGGAGTGGATGCAACAGATTTGTCCTTGAGGTTGCTCTCAGCAATCCTCAACAAGCCTTGAAGCTTGCTCAAGCTGACATCCTCCTTGTTCATGTGGTATATCATGCGGAACTGGTTGATAGAAGGTGGCAAGGAGTGAAGAATGATATCAATCGCCAGCTGCTCATCGAAGTTAACATTTAACGTCAACAGGCGGTCGACATATCTCTGCATTTTCTGCAGATGGGCTGTGACAGACTCTCCGTCCTTCATCTTGGTAGTGATCATCGAAGTGATGATCTTGTACTTCTCCTGACTAGAACTTTGGTGGTACCTGTCTAGTAAATCCTGATGCATCTCGTAGGGATAGTAGTCCTCGTAGGACTTTTAGAGTTCGGTAGTCATTGTCGAGGGCATGATGCAATGGACTTTCGTAGCATCGTGCTCATGAGCCTCAAAGGTAGCGATCTCCTTGGGAGTAGCAGTGTTGAAATTTACTTCTTTCAGCTCCTTGTCGAGGACATACTCCTTGTCCTCGTAACGTGTAACCATTCAAATGTTGCGGATCCAATCATTGAAATTGGTTCCATCGAAAATCACCCTCCCACACAAATTCATGAGTGAGAACGAGTCGGAAGAGTTCGAGCCAGAAGCGTTGTTGTTGTTTGAGTTAGACATCTAAAAAGGAAAGAGACAAAGCTTGATTAGATAAGAATCCCCAATTAAACACCCAAATGAGAAATTAGGGCTAGGATCCAACAACATTATTTGCAATTTAGAAGAGGGATGTCGTAATCTAAACAACAAATAATTTGAAGGTAAGTAAATGATGATTCACTAATTTCCACCATGAAAAACGAAAAAGAAATTAAGTTTTAAATGTATTGAAAATTCCTATCCTAGATCTTTTAAGATTCAGTGAACTTTTCAATGGCATTTTTAAATCTCGATATGCCCTTCAAGTTTGTGACTGGGATACCAAGGATTACAAACAAGGTGTGAATAACCATGCAAATGTACTTGTTGCCCTCGATGTTACAGTCACCTAATCAATGTGTCGGTTAGCTACACACGCTCCATTGATCTATGACAAACCTCGAGTCACCCTTTGCCACCCTTGCTAGACCCAAATTAGTGTGCTGGTTAACCGCACACGCTCCACTAACGTCTTGTCAAGGGTACAAAGTGTAATTTCATGAAATAACATCATCTTCACATTTTTCCTAAAGTAACTAAGATTGAGAATTTTTATAAAAACATTTAGTTACTTTATTATCATTATACTTTTAATGAGGAATTAGTTGCCCTATCCTACCCGTTTGTCTAATGACCCTCCACCAATCAAGGAAGCGGTGAGTGAGAGTGGACACCCATTAAACCGTCATTTTATAGGCAGCAACCTTATACCCCCTTATAGATCGGCTTCGTGAAGGAGGCCTACTAACGGTAAGACTAGCATTAATCTTATATATATATATATATATATATATATATATATATATATATATAATTATTCTTATAATATTATAATAGTATAAGGGTTGAATTTTAAACTTGTAAAATTCTAGGGTTTAGAATTCAAATATTTCAAAATCAAACTTTTTAATCAAAACTTAAATTCCAGAACTTGAGGGCAAGTTTTGAAACTTTTCAAAATTTTCTAGATCGAAATTCAAATAATATAATTAAACAATTAATTGGCAATTATCTAATTTTGACCTAATCTAATTTCATGGCAAGATAACTCTTTCCAATAATTCAAATAATTAAAGTTTATCATATAAGGCAATTTATTATCTAATAAATTTGGAATTATCTTCTATTTTGATAAGGATAATGTCATCATATTAATAAAATTCGGATTTTATCAATCAAAAATGTTTTTGGTAATTATCCAAAGTCAAAATAGGCCAAAATCCCAAAATTCCCTCTGTTTGACACTCCGACTCATCGAGTCAGCATTTAGACTCGTCAAGTTCATCAGGGGACTCAATGAGTTTGTCAGACAGAAAGCATAAATTTCGATTTCAAGCAATGAATAATTATACAAAGCATCAAATACAACAGAAACCAATAAAAGCTCTGATACAACTTATGGGTTTTGAGCATAACAACAATCCTATGGTGCACATGCAAACCATAAAACTTTGGATGTAGGTTTCTCTATTGTACATGCAAATTATCCAAAGCTTATAAACCCTAATTCTAGCATATTAAAATCGAAATCAATAACTTAATAAGTTCCGATGATTACCTTTAGATTATTGCAAAAATCTTCAAGCTTTGAGAGCCTAGTATCACAAATGTAATACCTCTAATCGATCACAAACACCAAGGCAACAAGAATGATCTTGGAGAGAGAGGATGGTGGCTCAAAATCGGGGGTGGAGGACGTCATGTACAATATCACAACAATTGTATAATAGTAATCAAAGCAACAACAACCATTATATCAATAATATAAAGTTTACATTGTATTCAATTCGCATATGATTGACTCCAAAATTAAATAACAAAACAAAGACTTGAAGCTACTATGCTCCGTCTTCTCGAAACCTGTGTGTGTACCTGTCTACTAGTTTCCTGAGAATACAAGTGATTTTGAAAGTGTATCAACTTTTAAGTTGGTGAGTTGATAAGTATTTTATATGAAAAGGTATGTTCTTTGTTCTTTGAAAATGATATTGTGTTCCTCCAGAAAAATCCTATATTTTCTATAAAGCTGAACTGTAAATTGTTTACTTGAAAAGTATTGACGTTTCTCCCGGAAGATCCTATATTTTCCTTAAAGCTGTTTTGTAAATTGTTTGCTTCAAAAGTATTGACGTTTATCCCGAAAAATCCTATATTTTCCTTAAAGCTGATTTGTAAACTGTTTGCTTGAAAAGTATTGGCGTTTATCCCAGAAAATCCTATATTTTCCTTAAAGCTGAATTGTAATCTTAATTGCTCCAAGACCGAAAAGTGTAAGTATATTACCATACTTAAGTTAATGACATGTAGTTTTATTTGTGAATAAAACCGTTTGAAGAGATGTGTTTTCGTGTAAAAATAAGTGTATTGTCAATTTCATGTAAAATAACGTATTTTTCGTTTATCATGTGAGTTTTCATAACCGTGCTAACAAATGATTTGTCTGCCACGACGTTCTTCAAGCGTCTAACTGTTTGATATTTGTCACCCATAACCTGCCGGTTAGGCTGTAGCTATTAGCCAGGGTACGGGGTCATTAATCCCGTATAGATCTATACACAAGTATCACGCTCTCCGGAATGAGACTCGAGTTATAAAACAGGACTTCCATGTATACCTTGGTAGGTACGACGAAGCCAATGTCTCACAAATTTCCAACGAGTTTACGTATTTTTGCAATGAAATCGTTAGTATATAAATTTTTTTCCTCTTTCGTAATAGTTATAAAATATAAAAATAATCATATTTTTATATAATCGTTTCTTTGCCCCCAAAAAGGGTAAAATAATGTGAACATTCCCCCAAACTATACCTATTATAGTCTAACATCTATATTTCGTTGAAAATGATAATTGTTACGTTTTAACGTATTTTGCATGTAAATGTTTACTAATTTAGTAATAACGTTGTTTCATATATTTGATGTTTTCTCATAAATAGATACGTAAAAAGTAAGAAGGCATAAACAATATATTGTATTTTAACACAAGTTTCATTATGTGTTAATTGTATTCTCCCCCCTAAAACATAGAAAAAACTTGAAAAAGTATGGGGGTATGAACTCACCTTATGTGTAGTCGTGGTTTGATAACGAGACAGAAGCGGTGACTTCGGGCTAGAATACGGGAAGGATGTGGTAATCCTAATTGTTTTAAACACACAATAGTGTGTGAATAGGATGTCTTAATAGCACAAGTATTCCATAAACACTAAATATTACCAATATATAAGTAGTTTGAAGATCTTCTGGAGCTTAATTTGCACTCAAGATGAAAGGAATGGGTTTGCTTATTTGAGTGAGAACTTTTGAAAATTGTTTACTGGTAGTGTATCAAATGGATCCTAAATCGTGTATTATATAGGGTGAATGTGATAAGGTTTGCATTGGTAAGTGTATCTTATCTTCCTAGGAAAGTAATCTTCAAATCAAGTGGCTAAAATATCTAGATATTTTTTCAATTCAAGTGAATGTGATAAGGTTTTCGGAAGAATTACATATATATAAAGAGGATTTTCGGACTAGGCATGTTCTAGTAATGAGTTTTCGTTAAGGAAAAGAGTTTTCGAATCTAAAGTCAAAAGGAAAAGAGATTTCGGCCATGGTCTTCTAGAAAGGAGGTGTTTTCGGATCTAATCTCTTCAAAGTATGTGTTTTCGGATCTTTTAATGGGCCTCAAGATGTGTTTTCGATCCATAGGCTTTTCTCATGAAGGGATTTCGGATCTATCATGCTAAAAGTAAGGGATAGTGTTCCAACATTCAAAAATCGGAATCCTTAAGTAATATATACTAACCTACTTTTAAACTTATTACTTGGACTTGTGTTGACTCCTTAAGGCTTGTTGACTTCATTTGTCTTTCAAAGTTTCACTATAACTTGGCTTTCAAAATGTATATACATATAAACTTGAATAAGTATACTCTTTCTTGGTTTTCAATGTTCCATTGAATCAAGTGCATTATAAATCTACTGATACATGTGTGAAGTTTTGACTTAGTTTGCTCTAGGATTTTTCAGGTTGTCACATTATCACCCCGTTAGAGGGGATTTCGTCCCAAAATTTGAATTCTCAGTGGGACATCAAGGGTTGAGGAAAGATGTGTGTACTTCTGTTCCATCTGATCTTCTCGTTCCTAAGTGAACTTAGATTCTCGTTTGACATTCCAGTGGATCTTCACTATTTCGTTCGATGTTTTGATCGGTAGGGACTGTGTGGGTTCGGTTTACTTGTCTACGTTCATCCAGATGGTTGCATGCCCACTCGTAGTTGTGAGTAGCTTTGTCCTGAAGTTCATGGTAGGACTCATACTTGATTTATATATCGTCGCCTCATGTATGGAAGTCGTATATAATTAAGATTGTTAAGACGGTCGGATGGGTGACTCTGCCTTAAGTCCACAACCAGACAAAGAACAGGAGATAGGGCGAAAACATACATCCTAAGTCCGTAGAATCTTAATTATATACCACCCTCGCGTATTTGTCCTTAGTCTCTATTCTTGAACTTGACTTGCCATACGAGTGGCATTTCTGAAAGGTCGGTTAGGGATGCTTCGAAAAGGTTGCGAAAGGTATGGTACTCCTCGCATGAGTACTTCGGTGTTTTGAAATGAGAAACGATTTGGAGATTAGTTTTAGATTTATCGGTATCTATTGAAAAGGGTTTCGCTAGTCGGTCGGTTAAGGCAAAGGATCTTTTCATAGCACATGAATTTGGTATGGTGAGGGCCAAGTCAATCCATTTCGAATGACGACGTTGGAATATCTTAGGTATTAAGTTGATTTGGAAAGAGCGTTTGTTAGAACAACAGTGCATTCTATGTGTATGTTTTTAGTGTTTTCAGCTTTATCCTTGCTATTACTACTGCAACCATTTGCATCGCGCTTAGCGAGTACCAGTAGTACGAGTGTTCCAATAATTAGTGATGAAATTTCATAATACGATCCCTACCAGGTCCCTCTAAAATTTCTTGGTGTATGCAAGTCATGTATAATTAAGATTGGGAGGACAGTCGACTAAGTGACTCTGCCCTAAATCCAGAACCAGACAAGGAACAATAATTAAGGCAGACTCACACACTCTAAGCCTTAAAATCTTAATTATAAATAACCCAAATGTACACACTAAGCCATCATAGCTTACTTGCAAGGATCCTTAGTTTTTATATGAATGTTGTGATTTTGTTCAGACGAGTGGGTAATTTATAATTTCTTTTTAATTGGCACAAATTTTAGTAAAAATTTAAGCTTCAATTATTTTTATTGGAAAAAAACGTACCGCTATTCACAGGTGGTTCCGGGACAGTCTTTCCTATTGTGATCATCAACATTCTTCCATCTCTGTCAGAGTTCCTTGATATTGGACAATCCCTCTTGAAGTGTCCAATTTCGCCACACCCGTAATAGGCCTAACTTACACCAATGTTGGGGACCTGGGAGATTGGTGTTGGATTAGGTGTCTAAGCCCATAACTATAATTTGTATGTACTCGACTCGAGAGTAGCATGGTCCATTTGGATTGCCTTCACCAGAACAATCTGATAGGATGGATATTTGAGAAAGAGGTTATTTATGATTTATTAATATATTACAAGTATAATATATTAATATGGAATCATATTATTTAATTAGTATTGATCAAGAATTAATTAGGAACTAATTTTGTGATCAAAAGAGACTAATTAAATTGTCGGTCTTACCGTTAGTAGGTCACATTCACGAAGCCGGTCTATAAGGGGGGTATAAGTGTTGGATAAGGTGTCTAAGTCCATAACTTATTTGGTATATACTTGACCCGACCCGGCATGGTCCATTTGGGTTGCACTTCACCCGAACTATTTATGGATAATTTTATGAGAGTTATACACATATGTTTATTAATATATTATAAGTTATAATATATTAATATGAAGTCATGTTATTTAATTAGTCTTAGTCTTAAATTAATTATGAATTAATTTATGAAATGAAAAAGTTTTGAAGAGTTACAAAACTTGCCCTCAAGTTTTGGAATTTGGAAAAGTTTCACACACTTTAATAAACTTTAATTCCAACACTTAGAATTTTAAAAGTTAAAATTCAACGCTTATATTATTTATAACATTAATGGTTAATTATATATATATATATATATATATATATATATATATATATATATATATATATATATATATATATATATATGAACAAGTCGTTTTACCGTTAGTAGACCTCATTCACGAAGCCGGTCTATAAGGTGGGTATAAGGTTGTTGCCTATAAAATGGCAACTTAATGGGTGTCCACTCTCACCCACCGCTTGCTTGATCGGTGGAGGGTCGTTAGCCGAACGGGTAGGACAATGACTTTAAATTCTCATTAAAAGTATAATGAATATTATAAAGTAACTAAATGTTTTATTTAATTCCCAGTCTTAGTTACTTTAGGAAAAATGTGAATTTGGTGCTAGCCCATGGAATTCACACTTTGTACCTTACCAAGTCGTTGGTGGAGCGTGTGTGGTTAACCGGCACACTAACTTGGACTAGTAAGGATCACGAAGGGTGACTTAATGTTTGTCATAGATCAATGGAGCGTGTGTGGTTAACCGGCGCATTGATTGGGTGATAATATTAAGGGTACCAAGTGAATTGGTATGGTTATTCACACCTTGTTTTGTGTTCCTCGGCATCCCAGTCACAAAATTTGAGAGGGCACACACGAGATTGAAACATGCCATTGAAAAGTTCAATGAATCTCAAAAGATCTAGGAATTTCAAATCCAATTAAAACCTAATAAATTATTTCGTTTTTCATGGTGGAAATTGGTGAATCGTCATTCGCCTACCTTCAAATATTTTATAGCTTGGATTACGGCATCCCTCTTCCAAATTATAAAATATTGTGTTGGGTCCTAGCCTTAATATTTCATATTGGGTGTTATATTAAGGATTTTGAATCAACTAACTTGATTTTCTCCCATTATAGATGTCTGGTTCAGACAACTATGATCTTTCCAAATCTCTTGAAGATGGTGTCCCTCAACATCATGCTTCATTTCCTCCACCTCCTCCAATTATTCTCCCTCACCCACAAGTTCTTGAAAAGTTTAAAGTCACTCAATCCCTATTGGAAAGCATAGTCTATGTGTGCTCACATCTTGGGGATAAAGTCACATATTGACAAGCCGGGAGAGTTGGGTGTCAAAGTCTGGTGAAAAGTTGGATGTTCAATCACTTTCTTAGTAACATAGTGAGTCTCTTTGGGACTACTATGAGACAAACTATGACACGAGCCTTAATGATCTTATCTATTTGCTCAGTGTTGCAGATTCAACAATGATTCGGAACACTAGTAAAGCAAATTTTATTAGAAGATCAACTTCCCAAACCTTAAACAGACATTGGCAATGGTAGCATTGGATATCTAGAAAAGCATTTATCTTCCCAATGGAAAGGGATCGGCCATAGTCAACTAGGTTGACCAAATGGTAAAGAGAAAGGCTAAGTCTGAGATAGTCTCATGTGCCATTACCAAAGGGTCTATATGTTTTATTGCCAAAGGGAGGGACACTAATTGCGAAGCTGCCATATTTACCTGAAAGATCATAAGATTGATCAAGTCAAAAAGTTTGACTCTACTTCAGTTAAAGTCCACTGACTAACTCTATTAAGTTTCTATTTGGAGATTCTTATTACATAATATGAATGGGTCACATGCTGATATTTTAAGAATCAAAGAAAAGATAGGAAGCTTAAAGTAAGTATATGTTGATTCTGATTGCGAAGGTGGGTTTCGATCGCATGGTTCGGTAATCAGAATTTTGAGCTGTTACTTAAGAGTTATAATATATTGCTTATGAATAGATAACAACTAGGTTTTCATGTGGATTGTAAGGATAAGTTTTTCCGCAAAGTTTTAAAATAAAAAAAGGGGTTTTAATTTTATTTATTTTAAAAAAATATCCTTACAATGGCATCTATGGAAAATTGTTGCTTATGTGTTTCCAGTAATAGCAATATTGGAAAGTGGATTTGATTCTTTCATTTGTGGTAGTGTCTGAATTTACCAAATGAAGAAAGTTTTTCATCACCCAAGTTTCAATTGGACAGAAACTTGGAATCATACAAGTTGTATTGTATGATGAATGAGAATTTTCATCTTTGAAAATTAAGACTAATTCTTGATCACATGTATATGTGAGTCAATTGAAGGACTAAGGAATTAGGTACACTGGGTGTGCGTTGGTCAAGGTCCACCACAAAGATTGATTTGTCATGATTTACTAAAGATTAGTAAATATGATTATACTTATAAGGTTAAGTATAATTCTGTAACATTGGAAAGGTTACAATGCATGACAAAACAAATGAGAAGAATCAAATTAGGCAGAAAGATAAAAGTTTCTCAAATCTAAAAGGATGGGAGAGTACTTTAGTGTCATGTTTCATGATCATCTTAATGATTATGAAACAATATCACAAATTCATACTCTAAGGACGTCTTAGTGCATTGTTATGGCTAAGAAAAGAGGTCATGAATTGTTGCATTGGTTAAAATCAAGAAGATGAGTCATACTTCGTTCCAAAACAATTCTTAGAGTCATACTCCAAGATTGTAACCTTGAGTGACATAAAGGAAGATTATTAACACTAGTCAAATGTAAGAGTAAAATGTTTTCTACTCTTGTACATTTGAGATTGGTAAGTTGTGATGTCTTGGATGAGACAAAGACCAACTAAGACCAATTGTGTGAAGTGTTAGTCTTGATAAGAATCCGCACTATCCCTTGAATATTTGTTTTGTCAAGGAATGACTCTTGACTGGGGAAACTTATATGTCAAGGGGACAGTGGGAGCCTTAAAGATCCTGAAAGAGTTTCAAGATTTAATCAAGAGTAAAACCTGTAATATATCACTAGCACACGACTTAAGGTTTGCAACCTATCGTGTTGACATAATTATTATTTTTGTACCTACTTCAAATAAGTTGAATTTGCATCTGAGTTATCAGAGTTCAACTTGGAAGCATTGGTGGGCCTTGTGCTACCAAGGTGACAAGAAACTAAGATTGAACAAGTTTAATCCATGTAAGGCTGAATTTGTCACTAACCTTATCTTGAGATTATGGTTTTGACAAATTCATATGGATAGGAACTCATACACTATAAAATCTAAGTGTCATAAGGTTTCTCTCCGATTCATGAAAATGATGGTGAGGAAACGCTTTCACTAAGTAGATTTTACGTAGATATCAATTGTGTTATTTGCATTTTCAAAAGTTGTGAGAAATGGCAAATGCCTAAGCAATTGAGACTATGATTACGGCATCCCTTTTCATAGTTCTGAAAATTGTTTAGACACACATGTGAGCTATCTAAGAAAGGGTGTATGAATCTAAATTTCAGAAGTCCAGCAGATTTCTGGAAATATGTCAGAGCTAGTGAGAGCATAAGTGTTATGCTGATAATCATCATGTTAGTGGGAGCATGATTATTACGTTTAGGGTTGCAAGTTAGCAATGTTAATTATAGAAAACAAAGTTTCAATTCGTGAAGTTGCAGGGGTTGGAAAGTTGTTTTGCTATAATTAAGGGAGAGGAAATTACATTTCAATTCTAAAGCTTAGATTGAGATTTTAATCATCTTTAGTCAAGGACATATATATGAATTTTATGTCTAAATGGTTCAACTTAAGGAAATTCTATATATATTGCGTTCTCAAAATTCGATTATGATTACGGCATCCCTCTTCATAGTTAAATTTTGAAAACATGGCAAATAAAAAATATTGTAGCAAAAGACTGGTCTAATATCATGTCTTTATGTAAAACATCATGAATCGTGTACCATATGCTTCGGATATAGGATCGATTGCATGTGCTATAATATTCATCTTTTCTAAATTTTCCAAATGCTTAAGGCATTGAGAAGGGAAAAGTCTAGAACTGGATATGACTAAAGTAATTAAGCAATTGTCGAGGACAAATCTGAGGTTCGCCAAAGATTGGTTGCTCAGGGAAAGTTGGAAGTATGATGTAAGTTGTCGGAAAGGACCACATTGACATATTCTGAAAAGAAGTAACTCTTGTTCGGAAGTGATAGTCAAAATGGGACTATGGAAATGTCTCCATAGGTGGAAGTTATTCAATCTATGTAAGATTAGAAAACCTTAATGCAAGAAGGATGTTCAAAGCAATGTACTTTGAATATGAGACTTCCGTTCCATAGAAGTTGACCTTCTTTGGAATACTCTGTAATGACTGGTGACAAGGTTTTGGTGACTTTGTGCATAATCATTACAAGAGGAACATTGCATAAAAGTTTAAAATCTACCGGTTTTTTGGTAAATGATAGGAATCGGGGATTCTTACATTTACAATAAGGATTTGGGATTGTGAAATGAGTATCAATGGAATCATGTTCAATTGATCTACATCACAATGTAAGGATCATAGACAAACATAATGTGCATACTTGGAGTATGGCATAACTATTGTTTAGAAAAACAAAGTGTACATGCTAGGAGCATGGGACGACTGTTGTTTTTTATTCAAGTCTTAAGTTGATTGTTTGAAACATTATACAATGAATAATGTGTAATCAATATGGTGATAAATAAAAGGTGGTTCTATTTATATTTAAAAGGGTTCTGAGACCATATTGGATTCGATTATTATTGTGTTTCACTTTGCATGTTTTGACTTCCAAAATAGCTAGGTTATTCTTTCCGAATGACTAAGTTATTTAAACACTACACAGTCGTTCATATGTTGGAAGTAGGTATGAATCAAGACTGTCATGAATCGAGTTTGTAGATGGATAAATGGGTTTAGTCATAGCAATGGTTGCTACAACATTCATGAGTGCTCATAAGTTATGAGTATTGGAATAAACCCACGCTCACTTGTATCACTTCATGGAATTTATCTTGAGTGATCGTGAGACGGTAATATCATATAAATCTTCAAACCTAGAGATATGAGTTGTTACCTATGAGTTGGTTGTGCATTGATTTCACGTAAACGCATCAGTAACTTGATGTTATAAAACGTGCCTTTGTGTACAATTCAACAAGTAGTAGAACAAGCATATGAGTCGAAGTTTATCTGTTCCTTCTAGAAATAGAAGCGATATCTGGGCCCCTCGATGATTTTGTTGTGACCTATGTACCGGCCGGTCAGAACTAAATTGATGTGTTCGATTAAGTTCTTTGTCAAACAAATCGGAAATCGGGAAACAAACTGCTGGACAATAAGTACGACGTTGTTCCATGTATTTGTCCGGCTGATATCATGAGAACAGAGGATTATATGATCATTTATCTAAAATGGCGCTTCATAGTTCAACAGAGTTTTCGAGAGCTACGATTGCTAGTTGGTTCCTGAAGTAACATACACAAATATAGTTATTAGACTTATCCAAGTGGGAGTCTGTTGGATAAGGTGTCTAAGTCCGTAACTTATTTGGTATATATTTGACCCGACCCGGCATGGTCCATTTGGGTTGCACTTCACCCAAACTATTTATGGATAATTTTATGAGAGTTATACACATATGTTTATTAATATATTATAAGTTATAATATATTAATATGAAGTCATGTTATTTAATTAGTCTTAGTCTTAAATTAATTATGAATTAATTTAGAGATTAAAAGGAAGACTAATTAGATTGTGGGCTATTGGTTTTATATAGTGTGGGCTAACACTCATTTGTTAATGGGCTAGGCTTGTATGGAAGTCCATGGATGATCCATGGAGCTTTTAACCCATGGATCCTTGGAAAAGGAAAGGTCATGGGTTATTAGGGTTTCACCCTAATCATGTACACTATATAAGCATGCTTATGTTGCATGAAATAGCCACTAGTGTCACTAGAGTATGTGTGTTTGTGTGTGGCCGATTTAATAAGTGTGTATACACTCTCTCAAAGTTTTCCAAGAGTTTGTGGTGATTTGTGATTCCATTTGAGGCATTCACACTATTGGTGCTTGGCCCTCAAACTCCCTAGGAATCAAACTCATCATCAAAAGGTATGTAATCTCATCTAATTCTTTTATGTTTAAAAGTACCCCATGCCATGTTGGATAGGTTATGAACCTTGGAAAAATTATTATTTTGCATGTATTTTAGAAGAAAACATAGATCCAAGGTTTATTAGGGTTGCATGCACACTTAGGAAGTGTTAGATTGCTCAAAACCCAACAATAAGGTTACTGCCTATAAAACGGTGGTTTAATGGGTGTCCACTCTCACTCACTGCTTCCTTGACTGGTGGATGGTCGTTAGCGGAACGGGTAGGATATGACATTAATTCTTATTAAAAGTATAATGAAAATACCAAGTAACTAAACACTTATAAATTCCCAATCTTAGTTACTTGGGAAAAATTTGAATTTGGTGCTAACCCATGAAATTGCACTTTGCACCTTGTTAAGTCGTTAGTGGAGCGTGTGTGGTTAACCGACACACTAATCTGGGAATGACAGTGTGTGGAAAAGGGTAGCTTGATGTTAACCATAGATCAATGGAGTGTGTGTGGCTAACCAAAACATTGATTAGGTGATTTGTAACATTAAGAGTACCAAACACAATTGCATGGTTATTCACACCTTGTTTGTGATCCTTAGCATCCCAGTCACAAACCTGAAGGGCACAACCAAGATTTAAACATGTCATTGAAAAGTTCAATGAATCTCAAAGAATCTAGGAATTTCAGTTCATTTAAAACTTAATAATCAATTTCGTTTTTCATGGTGAAAATTGGTAAATCGTCATTTACCCACCTTTAAATATTTTACAATTGGATTACGACATCTCTCTTCCGAATTGTAGAATATTGTGTTGGGTCCTAGCCTTAATATTTCATG
This sequence comes from Lactuca serriola, assembly GCF_051521515.1. Classification (NCBI taxonomy): domain Eukaryota; kingdom Viridiplantae; phylum Streptophyta; class Magnoliopsida; order Asterales; family Asteraceae; genus Lactuca; species Lactuca serriola. Next base: position 33,038,593 of record NC_136410.1, read on the forward strand.
TTGGATGTTATATTAAGGACTTAAATCAACTAACTTGAATATTCTCCCATTATAGATGTCTAGATCAGACAACTATGGTCTTTCTGAATCTTATGGAAAAAGTTTTCCTCATGAAGATGATATTCCACAAGACAATCAAGGTGAAAGATTAATCCCTTATTCGTGTTGTAGTGGAACTTTACTTCCTCCACCTCCAGTAAGTCTCCCTAACCCACAAGTTCAAGGACTTGAAAAGTTCAAGGCCACTCAAGCCCTATTGGCTAGTAAACACCAAGATGGAAGGTCTGTGTGTGCACATGTCTTGAAGATGAAGTCACACATTGACATGTTGGGAACGTTAGGAGTCGTTGTGTCAAGGAAGTTGGCTGTTGACTGGGTTCTTCAATCACTTCCTTAGTCATATGGAATTCATAGGGTTTCTTCTTGGAAGTCTTGGCCGATTTTAGGAGTGTTATGGGTTACATTTATAGTGTGGAATTCCTAGGGTTTCAACTTGTAAAACCTAATTCATTCACTTAGTCCTTTAATCCAATAACTAATTTGATAGCCTTTTGGACTAACTCTTCATGGAATCTCAGATACATTTATTCCATCCCTAATCAACATGGACCATTAGCCCAAACTATATGTATCACTGATTTACTTAATCAGTCCCTGTTAATTTAATCAGTCTCTTTTGATAACTAAATTAATTCCAAAATAGTTCCTGATCAATACCAATTAAATAATATGATTTCTCAATTAATATATTATTCTTATAATATATTAATAAATAACCTCTTTCTCAAATATCCATCCTATCAAATTGCTCCGGTGAAGGCAACTCAAAAGGACCATGCTACTATCGGGTTAAGTACATACCAATTATAGTTATGGGCTTAGACACCTAATCCAATAGTTACAACTCTCTCCCATTTAAATTAGATTTCGTCCTCGAAATCGCTCCTTACTGACACTCATAACAAAACAATCCATCTAAGGGGCACAATCGAAATTTTGCATAAGATAATCTTCCTAAGACAACCGAGACCCAAACCGAAACTTCTATCATGACGACAACAATCAAACCTTTAGTCTCTACAAACCACTTCTACCTTTCTGGGACCTGAAATCTATAATGTTCAGACTTCCCGGCAGACCGCTCATGATGAAACAACTCCATGCCCAACTCTTAACGAATAACTGACCAAACATAACACTTCCAATTCTGAACATATCACGACCTATCCAAAATTACTGAAACTACCCTTAGAATAGTTCTTCAATCCCAATGAAGAACGAATCCTCCACCTCTCAAATAAAACCAATCATATCTCACCTGAAATCCGAAACCTAAGTCTCAATGGTTTGACTCCCTGTCAGACTTCCCACGGCGAACCGCCACCGTGCCAATCCTCCTAGAGTTTCATACCAAACAAAATGCTTCCAACCCTCGATCACATTGTTGCTTCAAAGGGAAAGAAAGTCACTAACCATAAACAACTACAAAACACTTATACTCGACAGAAGGCTCAGATAATAATGTGAGTAGAAGATTCATCCCTGCAAGAGTTAGACTCAGACGAGAGCTGCGCAACAGGGTCAAATCAATTACTCTGAGATTATTTAGTCCCATTGCGAGTGACTTGGCATTTCCCAATACACCAGATACTCCACACACATACAAAACTAAAATCACTAATACTTCCTGCAACACCGAAACTGCCTGAAACACTGATATTGCCCAAAACACTAGAACTGCCCGAAACACCATGTCGCCTCCTGGCAGCTTTCCAAGATCCACCGAGACCTCCCTGATCCCAATCTATTTGCCAGTCGTCTGAAATACCGGGTTCCAGCCTGGTTGCTAAGCTAAAAGACCCGGTTGCTAAGCCAAAAGACTCCTACACAGTCCCCCCTCGCGACTACCGATAGAAAGCATCACAGGCAATACCTACCCAAACCGAATTGACACTAACCTGATACTAAACTGAATGCTACAGAACCAACTGTAGTCTTTCCTCATACCTGGTCTCCCATGACCTACCATAACCTAATTCCAAACATATTGTGGCCCTCCTACAACCTTGCGAACTGACCCACCCTGGCCTAAACCCTCCAAAGAAAACCGCGAGCAAACACAGGTTTGCCATAATCTGATCACTGAACAAGGACCAGTGAATGCTACGAGCCGCCTCGCAGTTTTACAACATCTCTACACTAACCATAACCGCACACGATCCACAGAAAGGGTAACAGTTACACTCTTGATCCAAATTGGAAGTTGAAACCCAAGAGAACCATGCACATAACCCGCACCAAGAGTCCCAAATCCATCTTGCCCAACTCACACGAAACACCCCCATACCCATACTTAAGAGACCCGAGATCTCCAAATCGGTTTGACTGTTTTTACATGCTAGCTAGCGTTTGATATATATATATATATATATATATATATATATATATATATATATATATATATATTGATTGATTGATTGATTGTATGTTTGGGTTGGGTTGAGGCGGACCTGCTTTGTGCTGAAGGCCAACATACCCAGGGCGGACCGGATAGACTGCAGGCGCAATGGGGTATATCAATCAGGCCGAAGGCCTAAAGAATGGTCCAGACAGGCTGAAGGCCCGGTAGGGCGGACCAGACATGCTGAAGGTTTTGAGAGTGGGCCAGATAGACTGAAGGCTCGGTGAGGGCGGTCCAGTCATATTGTAGACTCTATATGCATGTTGTTTGTTATGATATGGTTATGGTTTGTATGGCGTTGGTATTTTGGGGGAACTCACTAAGCTTTGGGCTTACAGTTTTGGATTTTGATTCAGGTACTTCGGATGATCGCATGAAGGCGAAGAAGTGATTGTGCACCTCCTTGCATTTTTATGATTTGATTTCTAGGATATTTTGATATGAAACTATTTCGAAAACATTTTGTAGTGAATAATGTTTTTTGAATGTTTGAAAAAGTTTAATTTTTTTGTGAAATTTATGGATGTTACATTATTTGCAAGGTTAGTCCCCAGTGGCAATTTCATAATTTCGGAGTCAGCTTGGGTACACAGGGTGTACACCTTCGTACGCACGACGTACCCAGGTTCACATTAGTACACTACGTGTATGCTGGTACGCAGGGCATACAGAACCAGGGTGAAAACCCTAAATTTTAGGGTTTGGACCCTATTTAAACACATTTGTGGCAACATGCACCTTCTTATCTTCAACCTCATTCCTCATTTCGAAACCCTAAAGAGTGTTAGTGCATTGTGAAGCTTGTAGAACCATTCTTGGTGCCATTTGGAGCTTTTGGAGTAGAAGGAAGAGCATTGGGGTTGTGGTATTTCACTCAAGGCTTTGGATTCAACCTCTTGTTCCCCTTGTGAACCTTGTAGAGGTAAAAAGATTCAACCTTGGTGTAGAAATCTTATGGATCTAGCTTTAGCTCAAAGTTGTTCCCCTTTTTGTCCCAAACTTGTTCCTTGTGAGTAGAAGGTACTCCAATGCATTTGAGCAATCCTTCCAGATGTTTTGAGAGGTGTTAAGTCGTAAAGTTGGGTTTTTGGTCATTAGTTTCTATCCATGCAAGTGCTAGGTTGTCTTAATAGGTTAAAAGACTAGGATTTTTGAAGTTAAGGTCTTAATAACCAGGCTAAACCATAAAAGTTGGAAACTTTATGGTTAAGAACATCATTTGTTGCCTACATCTTAAATTTGGACGTAAGTGCTTAAGGGATTAAGCATTTACTAAGAGAGGTGGTGTAACACTCGGTTTTAGATTTGCTTTGTTGCTTAGGGTTGCGACCCAATCATTAGTTGTCATGAGGCTTAGGGCTTCAGGGAAGGAAGGATTTGGCCCATTTTGGATGTAGTTGTCATGATATAAGTGATCCATGTATTCGATTGTGTCTTTGGAAGCCAAGGGTATAATTGTAATTTAATATCTCGATCTTTTGTAGATTTAGGGTTTTGTTCGGGGGTTTTAAGGCTTGGGTGTGCTATTAGGAGTGTAGGGCTTCTCGCTACCTTTTCGTGGATATAAGGTCTGTTGGAAACGGACCTAGGATGAAGGAGTTATGGTATTTTGAAGTTATTGGTAGTTTTGGTCCCTAATGGAAATAATTGGCAAGGCAGTCCCCTGCATGCAAGGATGCATGCATGTGTTTGGCTGGGTATGCCCAACATAAGCTGGGGGTACGCCCAACATAATGATGGATAAGTGAAACGCAAGACTTAGAGTTGTACGCCCAACGTAGTGTGTTGAGTTCCAAAACCCTATTTTTTAGGGTTGACTCACAATTTAAGCACCTTAAGTTTCAGGTGTAAGCCTCCCTTTCATCCTCCATTGTCTTAAACCCTAAATCTCGAGCTATAGCTTCATCCAAGAGTGTGGTGAGCCTTGTATGTGCATTTTTCGTGGATTCTAATGTATTTCAAGAAGTGGTGGCTTGGTACAAGGTGGTGGTTCAAGGAAAGGCTTGTGAATCTGGACTCTTTGCTACATTTTCAACTCATTGAAGGTAAAAAGTTCTTAGCTTGATCATTAGGTGTTGAGACCTAAGATTATGTGGGTTTTGGTTCCATTTTGACCTCATGAGCAAGATTTAGTGGTTAGAGACCACTCCAGAAGCTTTGAGTTGCCAATCTTAGCAAATCTGAGGTTGTAAGTTTATAAAAATGCTTGCTTGATGCTTAGATAAGGTCCATGCATGTTCTTGATTGTTTTTTAATGGATTAAAATGGTTATTGGGTCCCTTTGGGTTATGCAAATGCATAAAGGTGCCGACTTTATGCATTAAGAGCTTTAGTTGGAGGTTCCCTGAAGTGTAGACGCAAAGTGCTTAATCGGTTAAGTCATAAATTGAGTTTGGAGGATCTGCAGTTACGCCCTGCATAACTAGAGGTACACCCAGCATACCTCCTCTTTGGTCTTGATCCGGGTTCCTTGAGTACGCCCAACGTAGGCTGAGCGTACACCCTACGTTCGTGGTTTTGTGGGCCTTTGGGCTTGTTTCATGTTTGGGCTTCGATTTTGGGTTGGGTTTTTGGTCAGAAAAATTTGAGAGTTTCGAGACTTTTGGACATGTCTAGTTAGGCCAAGATTTTGTATTGGGCCTTGGTGGGCCCAATGGTTTTGGACTTTAGTGGGCCCAATGGGCTTGGACATTTGGGCCATCGGAGAACTATTATTGAACCATGAATCATTTAGCTTTTGGGTAAGGCCCATGTGGGGTTGGGCCCAATTTGGAAAATTGGGCCATTAGTGGGCTTTTGTGGATCTTGTGGTTTTTGGCTTGATTGGTTTTGGAGCTTGGGCCTTGGTCGTGAGTCTTTTTAGGCCGGGGGTAAAATGGTCAATATACCCCAAGTTTAGATTATGGATCATGGTTTAGAACTCAAGTGCTAATTGGGTGATATTTTGGTATATCAAGCTTGGGCAGTCGTCAGGGCAGTAGCTAAGGATTTCTTTCAGTGAGCTTCTGCATTCAAGGCGAGTCTCCCTTCGTAGAATCTGTGGGTCGAAGGAACCAAGTTCGACCCACTAGTATTGATATTGCTTAATGATTGTTTTTGTGATAATTATTAAGGTGGTATGTATTGTTTGATGAATTATGTGAGATATGCATGATTTTATATGGTAGTGAAATGGGTGGGATAGACCCCGTAATCGGTTGGAATAAGACTGAAGGGTAGGTTGGGCTCCTAGATATGCCTAACAAGGGTAGGTCGGGCACCCAGATATGCCTGGCAAGGGTAGGTCGAGCACCCATATATGCTCGACAGGTGTGACATCCCCAAAATCTCGGCCAGAAAAGACCGATTTTCATTTATGCTTTTAAAATAATTTCAGAGTAAATCCTTTCGATTTGAAAGAGTTGCGGAATTTGTTCCCAAAAACAAAATATGATAAAATAATATTTACCAAAACATTTCATAAAGAAATGTATTTTCATTATGTATTCAAAACTCGGGATGTCATGTTCCGATACAGGCCATGAAGCATAAACGATAACATTACAAGTCATTCAACAAATATATACATATACAAACTTGTAAACAAAATAACTTGATGGTTCATCCATCCTATGCCCTTGCGCCACTACTTGTAATACAAATAAAACTGAGTGGGTCAGGCTTGGGAGCCTGGTGAGCATATAGGGTTTTCAACCCACAATAAATAATTATATTGAATTTCCACCAACCAACAATAACCCAATTACCCATTCCCGTTATTCTCACTTTACGTCGCTAAGACAACTAACATAAGGGACCTTGTCTAAGAATATCTCATCGAGGCGACAACACATGCTTCGGGGGTTCCTCAGCAATATAAGTCAAATAAGGCAACCATGAGGGGGATGGAGTACAACGAATGAACACCCAAGTTCATTAACACCTACAGGTGGCGAACCTGCTAGCGTTCCACAGGACTGTCTAGAAAAATCTGTGGTCATCATCTAAACTCCGCTAGATGACTGAATCAAAAACAACATCGAGGTCTCTCATCTGTTTATCACACGTCAACTATCTACCCATGTTCTACCCAACATATTAGTAGATAAAAATATATAGAGTAAATTACTGAATTCGTCCCTGTGGTTTGGTCAAAATTACACGTTTGGTCCCTAACTTTTTTTTTGCACTCGGATCGTCCCTATGGTTTGATTTTGTTGCGTTTTTCGTACCTGTGGTTTGATTTTGTTGCATTTTTCGTCCCTTACATACATAAAGTTAGGGACCAAACATGCAATTTTTACCAAACCATAGGGATGAAAAACGCAACAAAATCAAACCACAGGGACGATCCGAGTGCAAAAAAAAAGTTAGGGACCATACGTGCAATTTTGAACAAACCACAGGGACGATTTCAGTAATTTACTCAAATATATATTTTCATACATAGTTTGAAACCTGTATAGCATTCTCATTCAATACATATTCCACATAACATATGAGGCACACCTACATAACACATATTTCATAGAGAATAAATCAGATCTATCAGATACAAGAAAGTGAATATACATTCACACATATAACAGTACTTTATATACAATACTTCATAATTATGCGTTAGAAGAAAGTAACTACACACTCACTTGATCAGAAGATGATCAGACAGCACTACGACTTGTAGAAGTAGTATTCTTCGGCAGATCTGGAAGATCTTCACAAAAATCGAACTCCTCGCGGACAGAGCTTCGGCTCGGGAATCGCACTTCTCGGGATCTTCGGGACCTCGGGACTTGCTTCGTGGCTCGGGATGGCTTCGGGGGTTTACACGCAGAGCTTCGGCACGAAAAGAGAAGAATTGAGCAAATATGCCCGGAACCCTCGCATCCTATTTATAGGAGGCTGAACCTCGCACGTACGCTGGGCGTACGAGGTTACGCGGGGAGTACACCTCGGTTCGTCATTGCATGCGTCATCAGAGCACTCAAGTTCGAGGCGGTGCATGCATTGGGGTACGCTGGGCGTACTCAACTACGCTAGGCATAGTTCGGATCGGATCGATGACTCCCCCCTTCCTTCGGATAATATCGGAATTTAAATTTAAATTAATTATCGAAAATATTTAATAAACTTCAAAAATTCATATCTTCCTCATACGAAATCCGTTTTTGACGTTCCTTATATCCACGCGTAGGTGAGACTACTCTCTACAACTTTCGTTTAGACTCCATCGGCTAATTTTGACTTTATTTTTATTATTTATTTTTAGTAGGCCGTGACAGGAAAACTCCGTTATAAAATCATAACTTCTTCATACGATGTCCGTTTTCGCCTATCCTTTCATCGTTTCACTACAATTAACGAGATCTTCAACTCTCGTTTAGATTGTTTTGGCTAGAAACCGCTCGATCTCAAATCGAGTATTCGGGCTGCATACTGCTAAGTCGAAACTTCGAAAAATCATAACTTCCTCATACGAAGTCAGATTTGGGCGTTCTTTTTATGCACGCTCTCGGTTTAACGAACTCTATGACTTTCGTTTAGATCAATAAGGCTAAATATTGATCTAACGTAAATTTCACTTTTTACGTCATTCAGCGTTGTCGGTTCTGTCGCGAAACTTCGACAGGTCATAACTTCCTCGTTATAACTCGGATTTCGGCATTCTTTATATCTTCGGAATCCTTGTTTCGACCACTACATCTTTATGCAAAGATATCGGGCTTATATCATACTTTAATTTTGACGCTTATTTTATTCTTAATTCATGAAATCATAATAATTAAGAAAATAAATACATAATTCACATAATTCACATAATACTCAAATATTTCATCATTAATACTTCAAAAAGAGTTACAAGGGTTAACCTAGACTATTACATCAAGGATAATGCCAAGCCTGGAAACGCGGACGTTACAACAGGGTAGGTCGGGCACCCAGATATCCCTGACAGTATGTTTATGTTATATGTGGTATTTGAGGAACTCACTAAGCTTTGTGCTTACAGTTTGTGGTTTTGGTTTCAGTTACTTCCAGTTCGGAAGTGAAGGGCCCGACTTGATCGTAGCGCGTACACCCGTGTTTTCCGCAATATGTGATTTTGAGATTCAACTCTGATAAGTGTGTTAATTAGAAACGTTTTTAAATGTTTGGATCAAGTTACATATATGTTTCTAATTATAATAAAAATGAAATTTGTATCCTTCGTTTTTGGGATGTTACAGGTGGTGAGTAGTCGCGTACACTAGGCGTACCGAGGGGTACGCTACACATACGAGGTCAGCTCCCCAATCCCCGGTCAACTACGAAGTATGCCCCGCATACACAAGGAGTACGCCCCGCGTACTAACTATGTCAACCTGGTTGACTTACTTGAATTTGACCTAGATGTTTACTAGGGTTTGACCTAGGGGTATTTTAGGTATTTGAGTGGTAGTTTGAGTTTTGATTATTGTTATTCGTAAAGGTGATCAGTAGCATGGGTTTCAGAGCAACGTGTTATTTTAGTTTTCCGTTTGTCTATGAGTTGAGTCTTTTTACCACCTTAAGTAGGCCAAAGGCACCAAGGCCGACCTATTGTATTGTATGAGTAAAATTTTATGTTGTCGTACGATTTTGTATGATATGATTGTATGATTTATGTATTGAGCTAGTATGGGCTCGAAGTCATTATGGAATCAGGGTTGATATGAACCCGAGGGTTGATTAGGACCCGACACAGCTACTTGTTATTTTGGGTTGATACGGCCCCGGGGGTTGATACCGAACTTACACAACCATGTGATGTTATATTATATGTATGATGTATGTGGTATTTTGGGAAGCTTACTAAGTTTTATACTTACAGTTTATGTTTATGGTTTCAGGTACTTCCAGTTCAAAAGGGAAGGGCTCGACGTGATGGCACAACATCCTCCCCATATGATTTTTGCACTTGATGTATTTATACTATGATGTTTTGGAATACTGTAATGATTGATGGTTTTTAGTACAATCAATGAATGAAATTAATATTTTTTAAATGAAAATTTTTAGTACTATTTTTGGGTCGTTACAAGTTGGTATCAAAACCTTAGTTTGAGGGATCCGGGCATACTCTCGGGTGTGGCAGAACTCAAACTGAGGAAATGATAGTTTTTCTTAACAAAAATTAATCTAAACTTTTTAAAAAGGATTTTATTTAAGGATGGGTGTGATGCATGTGATTAGCTGAGCTCAAGTAAGTGGTTCCCAAATTACCCATACTTATGTATTATGAGTAGTATGCTTGATATGAGAATTGTATGCTAGATTAGGGGTAAGGATACTTTCAGAAATCATATGATAGAATTGTTTGATTTGCGTGATGCCTTATAGCCTAGTGGAACTTGATGCTATGTATTATTTGGAATTGATATTAGATTAGTTATTTGCTAAGTGTGTGATTTCAATGTTATATACGGTTAGGATTATATAGCCCTAGAATGATGATTTGGCATCATTTCATGTTCCTTGTTTGGTTGTGGACTTAGGGTAGAATCATCATTTGACAGTCTATGTGATCTTATTTTGTGTATAACTTGCATGCATAGGGCAACCAACAGTGTTGATTGAGGTTCTTAGTATTGCGAGTGGTGGGAGTTGAGGATTCCTAGGAGAGTCTAGGATATGTATGTTGTATGACATGGGATTAGTTTATGTTTTAGTGTGGTGACTTAGAGGAATCAGGACTGACCTTGAGGAAGGTACATGTAGGTGTGAAAGGTACTATTGGGCTCGTACTACTAGAAGCACATGACCTATACATGAGATGAGTGCAGATCTGGAAACTCTAAGGAGGCCTGTGTAGAGGAGTCCCCTAGAGTCATTTTTTGATTGTTTTTATGTTGTGTTTTAGTTTGGAGGATGGTGATGATTACTCGAGGAGGTTCTGGCTTAGATTCAAGTTCAGGTTCTGGCTCAGGCACTACCTGTAATACATAAAACTGAGTGGATCAGGCTTGGGAGCCTGGTGAGCACATAGGGTTTTCAACCCACAATAAATAAGTTTATTAACTTCATTAAATTAAACAAACACGATTACCCGTTCCTGTTATCCTCACATTACGTCCCTAAGCATCTATTATAAGGGACCTATCCTGAGGATTATCATCGGGACGGACACTACTGCTAAGGGGATTCCTCAGCAATAAATGTCCTTAAGGCAACCATGTGGGGGATGGAGTACATCTGGTGAGCACACAGTTCAAATAAACACACAGTTCGAATAAACACCTACAGGTTGCGAGCCTGCTAGTGTTCCACTAGACTGTCTAGAATAGTCCGTGGTCGTCATCTATACTCCGCTAGATGACTAGATCATCAATAACATCTATAACGAGGCCTCTCATTATTTTATTTTGTCACACAGCAACTATTACATCTACCCATGTTTTACCCAACACATTTTGTAGATATAAAATACATATACAGTTTAAATCAATGAAAACATGTATAAAACGTTCATCCAGCATAGATAGCAAGTATTCAAATAATATGCACACATATAAAATACTTCATATCTATGTGTAAGCTGAAAGTAACTATGCACTCACTTGAAAGGTGGTAACTCAGCACTCGGACAGCGCTTCGATACTCTCAAAACGATATTCCTTCGATAAAACCTAGTATTGATACCACTAGGGTTTAGTCTAACGATAACCGCGACAAATTAATAGTCTGACACTCAATATAACTCATAATAATAGCCCAAATAATTATTTTAAGGACCTAATACCATTCCTATAATTATTTGAAAGCTATATTAAAAATTGCGTAAGCGTAGCACACTTACAGCAAATTTTATCGAAAACCGGAACTTAATTGGAGCAGCGTTTCGAAACCGAAAGACTCCTTTTTCTTGGGACTCCGGGAGCCTCAGGGCTTCCTTAGGGTGCTAAGGGGTTTGTCCTAGGGTTTAGGGGGTTAAAATGGGATAGAGAGAGAAAGTAATTTAGAGAGAGAAAGGAAATGTTGTGAAAAACTCAGAAACCTTCGCAGCCTTTTATAGGCGCTCAACAGCTCGGACTACGTTGCGCGTTCAGCAGCTACGATGGGCGTAGTTCGGATGGGGTTGCTAGCTCGCACTTCGGAAGAGGATAAGGACCGAGGGTACGCTGGGTGTACCGAACTCCAACGCGGGGCATAAGGCGAAGCGAGGCAACGTGGCGTGATCCGAAGGGCGCTCTGTGATCGGCGATGGACGGCTGCGATGAGGCCACGTCATCTATCTCGCATCAGATTTCGCAATTTGCATACTCAACTTTAAAAATTCGTAACTTTCGCATACGAGCTCCGTTTTCGACGTTCTTTATATCCACGCGAAGGCGGGACGTACTCTACAACTTTCGTTTAGACTCTGTCGGCTAATTTTGACTCGATTTTAAATTTTATATTATTAACAGGCCGGGACAGGATTGGTCCGTTAAATCCTCATAACTTCTTCATCCGACGTCTGTTTTCGCCCATCTTTTTCTCGTTACGCTACTCTTAACAAGATCTTCGATTCTTGTTTAGGTCGTGTTAACTAAAAACCGCTTGATCTAATATTCGAATTTCGGGCTGTACAATGCTATTCCGAAACTTCGAAAAACCATAACTTCTTCATACGAAGTCAGATTTGGGCGTTCTTTTTATCGATGTTCTTAGTTATTCTAAGACTTTCGTTTAGATCACTAAGGCTAAATCTCGCTCTATCGTAAATTCACTATTTACGCTTTCCGGTATCGTGCCGGTTCTGTCGCGAAACTTCGACGGGTCATAACTTCTTCGTTATAACTCGGATTTTGGCGTTCCTTATATCCCCGGAATCCTTGTTTCGACCACTACAACTTTATGTAAAAATATCGGGCTTATCTCACACTTTAATTTTGACACTTATTTTTATTCTTTATTAATTATACATTTATAATTAAAATAGTAAACACATAAACACACATAATTCACATAGTACTCAAATATTTCATCTTTATTACTTCAAAAAAAGTTACAAGAGTTGACCTAGACTATTACATTGACAAAAATGCTTAGCCGTGAAACCCGGGCGTTACATTGTGTTGTTCGGTACCATCAAGGAAGGGATTTTGGAGCTGATGGATGAGAGACTCAAGACTTTTTGAGTCGAGTTTGTTGCGGGTCATATTGGAGCTCGAACTCCCTCATTTCGGAAGTTCAAGGTTTGTGGAGCTCCTGAGTTCTTCAGGGTTAAGGATCCTATCGCTAGCCGTCTCTGAATCGCTGACATGGAGAATGCTCGTGGACGAGCTTTTTCCATGAGGGGGAAAAGGTTGGATTTGCATCCTGCCTACCGAGGGACAAAGCACGAGACTTGTGGGAGGAGGTTACCCGAGCTGTTGGGACAGCGGCAGTGGCAGTGATGACCTATGAGGATTTTGTTTAGAGATTCCAGAGGGAGTTTACACCGGCTATCGAGGTGCAGCAGCTGGTGAGGGAGTTCCAGGACCTTCGCCAGACTACCAAGACTGTGACGGATATCACCACCATGTTCCGAAAGAGGGCTCTTTTGGTTCCGCAATACGTTGTGGATGAGGAAATGAAGAAGACGAGGTATCATGACATGTTGAGGGATGACAACAGGGAGTTTGTGAGATTTTTAGGGTGCAAGACCATGAATGATATGATTGAGAGGGCTCATAAGCGGGAGATTGAGTTGGAGCTTCGGTCAAAGCGTAAGCCAGAGCAGGTGCAGACTGTTGTGGGGCAGACTGAGAAGCCCAAGGTTTCTGATTCACATTCTATGGGCCAGCAAGGCTGAGGCCGCTACAACAAGTATGGCAAGCAACATAGTGGGGCGTGTCGATCAGCGGGTTTGAGCTGTTATAGTGTGGGCAAACTAGTCATATGAGTAGGGATTGCCCCCAGAGCCCATTGATTTGCTTCCATTGCAATCAGACTGGCCATAAAAAGGCTTATTGCCTGAGATTGTCAGTAGGAGCTATGACGGCGCCTACGCTGGTCACATTGAGGATTACTGATGGCTGCCAAGGCAAGACAGAGGCTCCTGTGGTGAAGAGCAGGGCATTTCAAATGACCATCGATGAGGCCCGTACAACACCGAATGTGGTTATAGGTATGTGTCTTACCCCTATCTTTTATTGCTTTCTTTATTTCATGCTCACATTTTTGCTTGATTCTGTATAGGGACCTTTTTGGTCAATGGTTTGACGGCTCATATAAATCAGACCAACTGGAAACGCAAACAAAGGAAACTTCACAGGCTTGCAAGTTATTGGTGTCGCTAATGATCGGTTGTCGTGCAAAAGTACTTAACGAGCGTCTGATTGATGTAATATTTGAAGCTTCAGTTTTTTTAGAGAGCCTGAAATCAGGACGACAAATAAAAACAATAGAATTTGTGTCCAATATGACAGTGACAGAACAACAAAGTAAAGGAAAAAAAAAACAAACGACATTATCTATCAATGGGTTGCAAATGGAATTCATAGCAAAGTATTGTGGCTAAATCGTGAAATCCAAAATTTATACCGTTTTTAAGAAGTTTTGGTTTAATATATACTCCATAATAATATGACAAGTAAATAAGATTGAAAGAATGTTTTATTTGTCTTTTCCCCCTTGATTACTTTCTTTGTAACTGTCCACTCTATATGAGAACTATAATCAACAAATAGAAGAAGACAATGTCATTCGATATAAATTAGACCAACTGGAAACGCAAACAAAGGAAACTTCACTGACCTGAAAGTTATTGGTGTCGCCAATGATTGGTTGTTGTGCAAAAGTACTTCATGAGCGTCAGATTGATGCAACATTTGAAGCTTCGATGTCTTTAGAGAGTCTGAAATCAAGACGACAAATAAAAACAATAGAATTTGTGTCCAATATGACAATGACAGAACAACTAAGTAAAGGAAAAAAAAACGACATTATCTATCGATGGGTTGCAAATGAAATTCATAGCAAAGTACTGTGGCTGAATCGTGAAATCCAAAACTTATAGAAGTTTCTACTATAATAAATGAAAGTTTTTTGCCACATGTCATCTTCTTATTTATTTGGACACATGACATTTTCTAGAATTTTTAAAATTTTCTATTTTCCACTTGTCATTTTATTGTATTTTTCATTTTATTAAATTAAAATTTTAAATGTAAGGTAATATATATGTAATGTATTTATTAGAAATGATTTATATATATAATGTATTCAATACATTAAAGTCTCACTAATTTTAATAATTCAAATTTTTTTTTTATTTTTCTTATAAATTCTAGCTTCTAATTAAATTTCATATTAAAGTCTCACACGTTTTAATATATATACTCCATAATAATATGACAAGTAAATGAGACTGAGAGAAGGTTGTTTTTGTCTTTTTCCCCCTGATTACTTTCTTTGTAACTGTCCACTCTATAAATGAGCGACTTCATGAAGCCATTTGCATTTCCCCTTTTCTCTCTCTGACAACACCAAAAATGTGCGGTGGAGCAATAATCTCTGACGCCGATGCCGTCTTCAACCGCGAAAGGAAGCTGTCAGCCGACGATCTCTGGTCCGAGTTCGACACCTCCGATCTCTTCGGCTGGGATTTCAAACCACAAACACTACTTTCCACCACTGAAGTTGCTATCAAGAACAAAACTATTTCAAAGCACAAAAAAATCTTTAACGAAGGTATCAGCTCCACCATGTTTAAACACATACACACTGTGTATTTGATGAAACTTTAACAGGTTGCATCGAATAACACGCCATTGACACATTCTACTAAGGAATCTCCGTTTGTTTTTCGATATTTTGTTCTTGTATTCATATTCTAACATCTAATCGATACCTTCTGTGGTTATTGTTTGATTTTGAATTTATTTTTTAATCCAAGTTTCTTCAGAGAAAAGTAAAGCTACACTTTAAGCAAATGGAAGCTAGAATTTTGTTTTTATTGAGTTCAATGACGTACAAACAACTGGATTTACAGATTTTGGATCTGTTACCAGATTTTTGGTAACTAATTTGTCTAATTTGGGAATCTTCAAGCCCAAAATTATAATTTTCATAAAAAGAAAACAAGTTATTAACTTTTAATATTTTAAAACAAACAATTTGAAATTTTAAAATCAGGGTTTGACAATAGACATTGAATGTAGAAACAACTTGAAAAGGCGATCAAATTTATCCATGTTGTTTTCCATTATTAAAACTTATCATCATTGTTATAAGTTATAACTACCAATGATTGAAAAAAGATATCGACGACAACCAAAAGATTAACAATTTTTTTTTTTTTTAATTTCAGAAAAATCACAACCTATCGAGAAGAAGCCAAAAGCGAGGAAGAACAAGTACAGAGGGATCAGGCAGCGGCCATGGGGAAAATGGGCGGCGGAGATCCGAGACCCACAGCAGGGTGTCCGAGTCTGGCTCGGTACATTCAACACCGCTGAAGAAGCTGCGCAAGCCTACGATGAAGCAGCCAAACGTATCAGAGGTGGTAAGGCCAAGCTCAACTTTCCATTACCACCGGCGAAGAAGCTGCGCACTGAGTCGACTCAGTCAACCGTCCATGTACCACCATCACCACGACCCCCTACATTACTGAGTTACGACCAGTTCCAAAAACAATCTTACTACTCGAACAGTGTGGCTGATGAGCACGAATTCAAGGAACAGATCTCGAACCTTGAGACGTTCTTGGGTCTTGATCATGAGTTGACTCAGTTTGGTGGACTCGGTGGTGAGTCAGCAGGTGATGTTTGGACGTTGGATGACTTCCCGGTTATCATCTGAGTTGTTTCCGAATAAACTGAGTTGAGTGAGTGAGAACCCAGTGAGTTGAGTTTAATTAGTTCCTATATAAAACGTAAGACTCGTGTTAATGGGGTGGTTGTGGTAAGGTTGACGAAATAAGTTGTGTCGCCGGCGGCCTACGCTTGCGGCACACACCATATCCATATATGTGTGATTTTCTGTCTATTTATGGGTTTTTTAATGTCTACTTGTTTTAGAATGAATGTTTATAAAGCGTGTGGTATATAAATCAATAGCCTTGTAAGTCAATCATTTGTGTTTTGGAATTAGTTGAACATATTTATCATCACTTGTTTCAAGAATGATAGACAACGTATAATAATCTTTTGTATTAAATTGCATTGTTGACTATTTCATCAAAAATAATGTCTTGTCAAGATAAAAATCTTAACTAACATTTTTTTTTATGTTTTGGAATATCAGATTAAGATTAGAATATCCTATCAAAATGAACTCGTATTTAAATTTACTCACAAGACCTTGAGTATGCATTATACATTATAATTTACATTATAATTTGATGTTGATAAGACGTCTAATGTAATAAACTTTGATTTCTTACGCGTGAATTATAATTTTTGTTGAAAACTAGTCGGAATCCAAATATCTCATAAATCTTGCTTCATGTAGATTATAGTATAGCATGATCATGATTGTTTTCATTTCTATGATATTAGAATTGTAAGAACTTAATATCAATACTGATACTTTAACAACTACGATCCATTGTAAATCTAATTTTCACATTCCCATTGTAAATCTAATTTTCACATTCTTTGAACCGAAATAATATGAAAGTTCCAAGTTTTTATTGATACAAAGTTTATCAAGTGATTAACCAAAAATATTCGCAAACAAATGGGAGTTCATAAATACAGGGAAGTATTTTTAAACGGCGTACCTTTCATTACATAAGAGAATACATAGCTCATTATCATCCTCAAAACCAGGGCACTCGCTAACACGTCTCTAAGAAAACAGTCTAACTAACAGCCCCTTATTGAAAAGTCAGAAATATTAAGAGGATCAAAAATATTATATCTTTCTTACAAACACTAAATTAAATAGCTAAAAAGTTAACATATTCATACTTTTATTAGAAAAAAAATATTGTGATGTGAGATGCACTAACATTAATTACGCTAACACAAAAACACAATCGCAAAATTGTAATGTGGCAGAGTAGTGGATGATGCTTCTAAGTATCTAATAAAAATAAGACTGAGAACCCTAGCTAAATATTATGGTAAAAGTGGTTGTGTTTGTGGGTGCATAATTGAAATATTGAATCCATTTTCTTGGTAGGTAGTGGGCTTCATTCTTTTTTGTTGATCGTCATTTACAAAATCATTAGGGACGCTAATATACAATTCTTTGAGCTTTCTTATAGCATCGGTCAACGTTACCTGAACACTCATTATTACAAATGTTTTGATCTTTTGGTTCCACGGAGAAAAAAATGTGTGTGTATGTGTGTGTGTGTGTGTGTGTATATATATATATATATATATATATATATATATATAGAGAGAGAGAGAGAGAGAGAGAGAGAGAGAAATGGCAATAGGGAGTGAGTGAGTGATATATTGAAGACTGTGGGGATGTAGATTGCATATATGTAATATAGATCCAACGATCGACCGATAAAAGCTAAGCCTTTGGTAGGTTTATAAGAAACGCCAAAGAGTATGTCAAGACTCTAAATTAAAATTTCCTCAAAGACTCACAATAGACTTCACAAAACCCATTATTGAAGTGGGATAGGGACATATGTAAAAATGGATATTACATCAAGAGCATACTCCATAAGTTTTAATGTATATTACATAAATGTCAATACGCTGATTAAAAAGTATGTGAAGAAGATGGCAAATGATTATAGTGGTTATTTACATCATATCTTAAGTTAACACATAAATCTATAAAGTGTTTTGAATCGAGCATTATATTCTTATTTTCAACTAGATTGTTAGTAGGAAGAAGGTGTTTAAGCATACGTGATGCAATGATGTTTTGTGATCTATTGATGATTAAACACAATCACAAAATTGTAATGTGGCAGAGTAATGGAGGATGCTTCTAAGTATCTACTAAAATTAAGACTGGAAACCTTGGCTAAATATTATGGTGAAAAGTGGTTGTGTTTGTGGGTGCATAATTGAGATATTGAATCCAATTTCTTGGTAGGTAGCGAGCTTCATTCTTTTTTGTC
Organism: Lactuca serriola; assembly: GCF_051521515.1. Lineage (NCBI taxonomy): Eukaryota > Viridiplantae > Streptophyta > Magnoliopsida > Asterales > Asteraceae > Lactuca > Lactuca serriola. Next base: position 33,057,051 of record NC_136410.1, read on the forward strand.
GATCGTCGCCTTGGATATATTCTATGAAAGTTATGCAAAATCTTGAAAAGATAGATTTACAAAATAATTAGGGACACCAATATACAATTCTTTGAGCTTTCTTCTAGCATTTGTCAACATTACCCGAACACTCATCATTACAAATGTTTTGATCTTTTGGTTCCACATAGAAAAAGTGTGTGTATGTGTGTGTGTGTGTGTATATATATATATATATATATATATATATATATATATATATATATATATATATAGAGAGAGAGAGAGAGAGAGAGAGAGAGAGAAATGGAGATAGGGAGTGAGTGAGTGATATATTAAAGACCGTGGGGATGTATATTGCATATATGTAATATAGATCCAACGGTCGACCGATAAAAGCTAAGCCTTTGGCAAGTTTGTAAGTAACACCAAAGAGTATGTCAAGACTCTAAATTAAAATTTTCTCAAAGACTTACAATAGACTTCACAAAATCCATTATTGAAGTAGGATAGGGACATATGTAAAAATGGATATTACATCAAGAGCATTGTTAGATGCATTTTATATGCATCTTTTAGCACAATTTCCTACGCATTTCATTATAAAAATCTAACTAATTCCCGATTCTTCCTATGTATTTTGTGTTTCATGATTATTTTGTAGAATGCCCGTACTGCTCATGTTTGTTATGATTTTTCAGGGCGATTTGGAGCACATGGATGATTGCGCAAGTTCGGGATGCGTTTGTTGATGCTTTGGAGCTTAGTTGGAGTTTATACTAAGGAGGGATGTCGTGAAACGATCAGGAACTGTTTGGAAGGAGGAACAACGACCAAAACAACCAGAAGAAGCAGCTTGCGATCGCAGGCTTTGTCCTTCCGATCGCAGGTTCCCTTTGCGATCGCAGGTTGCTTACAAGGATTTGTCGAGCCAAAAAATTCATCAGTTGAGAAAAGGAGATACTTGTGATCGCAGGTTGGTCAAATTGCGTCGAAATAGCAACGTACTTCATTAAAAAATTATGTGACGTACTTTTGGGTGATACATGCGATCGCAGGTTTTATCCTTGCGGTCGTAGGTACGGTGTTTTGACAGCTAGACGTATAAATACAACCTGATACCCTTCCAGTAACCCTAATTGGCGATTCCTGGCGATTCAGAGGCGATTTACAGAGGTTTTCAAGTGAAGAACGCAGGTCTAAAGGATACGATTCGATTCCAAGTCATAGTTTAGTAAGATTTACTGTTTAGGGTTTATTTTCATCGTTTGTAACCCATTTTTAGCCATGTCAGGCTAAAAACTCAGATTTCAGTTTCGCAAGACGTAACCTTCTTGTATGATCAATCATTAAGCACTATGTTTGACTATGATTACTGTTTAGTTTGATCAGTCATGTGTTAAAATTGAGTGTTTGATTCTGATTTCGATTTTGGTTGGCCACTTGAATTGTTTGTGAATCATTCTAGTCATCTAATTGTTTAGATTCGTAATTGTCTAGATTGATTAGTAAAAGTGACATATATTGGATTAATTCTAAGATTAGGGTTAAGTCTAATATGGATTGATCAAACAAGTTTTAACGCCTCCGAGCTTATGAGAGGTATTGAACTTTACTGGGAAATTACACTGTGTTTAATGCAACTTTTCTTTGTTGATCAAGAGCTTGCTTGATTAATTTGGTTAAAAGTTAGGTTTAATTCAAAGAACTTATTTTGATTAAATGATTTTTGTAATAAAGGTAATTAGAGCTTGTTAATGAACCTTAGTACCAATTTAAACAAGTGCATAGTCAAATATTGTGTTGAAGGTTAATTATATGATTAGGTGAGTCACCGCGAAACTGGAATTGCTTTCTCTTATTTGAATTTTCATCACTTCACATTTGGTCATTTTCTTGTCATTTTCAATTTCTATTGTTTAGTTTTCAGAACCCCCCCCCCCCCCCCCTTTTTTTATGTAATGGCATTATCAAGAATTAGTTCATACCTTGCGCAAAGAGGTATAAACGTTAGACGTGTCCCTGAGGATCCGACCCTGCTTACCCGTACTATCTGTTAGTGCAAAAGAGCAGTTTATTTTATATTTTATTTGTTTAAAATCGTGTACAACAGCGGTCTTAACAAGCATACTCCATAAGTTTTAATGTATATTTCATAAATTTCAATTCGCTGATTAAAAAGTATGTGAAGAAGATGGCAAATGATTATAGTGGTTATTTACATCATATCTTAAGTTAACACATGAATCTATAAAGTGTTTTGAATCGAGCATTATATTCTTATTTTCAACTAGATTGTTATTAGGAAGAAGGTGTTTAAGCATACGTGATGCAATGATGTTTTCTGATCTATTGATGATTAAACGAGGGTAATAAAAACATAAGTAGAGGTAGGGAAATGAGGCTACCAAATGGTTTTAAAGGTAAACAATATGTATAAATGTGTGTGAGCATGGTGGGTGTGGTTATGTGGGCTTTTTTGCAAGACCTCATAATATACAAGGGCATGATGCATGTAATTGATAGGTGTGTAGAATAAAGGTGACATGGTGGCAGTTAGGGGCACTTGAGGTAGGTTCAAACATGAAGCATGAATGGTGAAACAGAGACGTAGGTGCCAAGTTCATGATGTCTAAATTGGAAAAAAAAAAAAAAACACTACATTTTTTGACGATAAGACTAAATTGTGTAAAAGTCACTACATTTTGGATAACTATTACAAAATTTACTACATGTTAGTTTTTTTTACACCCTAAATGTGATGTCACCAGATACTCTCACCATGAAATGTTTGTGCTACATTAACATGCCTTGTTAGCTAGAAATCATGTAACCTGAAATTGGCAGGAAAAAAAGATCAACATTGAAAAACAATCATATTTAAAATCGAAAAAAATAATGGATTGTCAAAATCGAAAATATATATATATATATATATATATATATATATATATATATATATATATATATATATATATATATATACACACATATCGATCCAACTTTTAGTAATAATTTTACACCAAAACTTTAAATACATTGATCGTGATTCTATTTTTGTAGTATATATCAAACTATTTTCATATTTTCAATGATTCTTTTGTTACAAAATTACAAAATACATTGATTGAAATTTTATGTTGTTCTAAATTAGTTGTTGTATATATCAAATAATTTTCAGTGAATCTTTTAAGTTAAAACTATAAATACATTAATCCACACAACTAACACTCACTCCAAACATGTTGCTTTTAAAATCTAATAAATACTATAACAAATTTGCAACAAAAGCATGATTAAGATGAGTTTAAAGATTAGAATCCCTTCACCATGTTGCAAGTAAAGAAAAATATAAAAAGGTAACACTTGGCCATTTGCAAGAAAGTTTTTATTTACACCCAAATATGTCACCATATATTGTCATCATGAAATATTTGTGCTACACTAACATGCTTCCTTAGCTAGAAATCATGCAATCAGAAACTGATAGGAAAAAAGATCAACATTGAACATAATTGGAAATCAATCATATTTAAATTCGAAAAAAATAATGGATTATCAAAATCGAAAAAATAATATAAAAAACTTAATGTCTTTTTATACCATTGTATATATCAATCCAACATTTAGTAATACTTTACATCAAAACTTTAAATATATTGATCATGGTTCTGATTTTATAGTATATATCAAACTATTTTCATATTGCTTCAAAATTACAAAATGCATTGATTGAGATTTTATGTTGTTCTAAATTTGTTGTTATCAAATAATTTTCAGTAAAAATTTTAAGCTAAAACTATAAATACATTAATCCACACAACTAACACTCACTCCAAACGCGTTGCTTTTAAAATCAAATAAATATTATAACAAATTTGCAACAAAAGCATGATTAAGATGGGTTTAAAGACTAGAATCCATTCACCATGTTGCAAGTAAAGAAAAATATAAAAGGGGCAACACTTGGCCATTTGCAAGAAAGTTTGATCAAGACTTGCCATAAGATTTGTTGTGTAGTTGCGATATCATACATTGGATGTAATCACTAATCACAATCAATGATCAAATCTAAGAATATCATTAGACAAAAGTTTTACATATAATATATTATAAATCAACCCCACCAATTTGCTTCGAGAGATTTTGATGGATGCTTCATTCATGCACCTTCTCTTTTATTTTTATTTTCTTTTATGTACGACTACGAGGCCGTCCATATATTTTATTCTTTATAGTTTATATCGTTTTCTCCTCTCCAATCACTTGCTTGATTATCCAATTTGTTCTAGTACTATGATCATTATTCTTTAATCTTCCAACTAAAGGAGATTTTTTTTATCAATATTTAATTCTTAATAAGGGTGGTATGTTTTGAAACTATGAGTGTTTTTTTTAACATAAAATTGTACCGGTGAAGATTGGACGAACTTTGTAGGACTTTTTTTTTTATTGTTTTTACTTTTTCTATGTCTTAGGCATTCATGTCTTCCATAAAAACATGAGATTGATAGCGTGTCCCAAAGTGTCCAATACACTATAGTCTCAATTGGTATATGAATTGCGGTACAATTTATTCTATCATGTCCCCGATATTAAACATAACAAGTTTTTCTTATTAAGGGCATCTTTGATAAAAATAGTTGGTAGCTTGGAGTTGTGATTTTTATTTATGCAGAAGTGTTTGACAAAAATAAGTTTTAACTTTTAAATCCGAAAAAAACTATCTGCAATAGTTTTTGGATTCAAAGTTTTTTTTTGTTTAAAATAAAAACTAAAAATTCCTTGCTGAGACTGAAACTTTTTTCTTGCAATTTTTTTAAAGCACATAAAACTAAGAAAAATACCCAACAAGCACATAAAGTCAACAAATGAATCTTAATTCAGTATTGAAACACAAAGAAAAATAATTCATCAATTTACATACGACCCTAACTTTATTAAATGAGAAATCCATCAAACTACTAATATTATAGAAAAATTTGGAGTTAGAAAAATATAAAAAACAATAATTATTATTTTTTAAAATTTTTATAGTCTTTAATTTTAAAAAGTGGTAAATTTAAAAAAAAATTATTGCACTAAATGCGTTTCCCAAATTCTCATTTTTCGTTACAAAAACAATTCCAAAAAATAAATAATTTTTTCTATAATTAAATGCACCCTTTTAGAGTGTTGTATTTTCTTTCTTTTTCTATGCCCGACAAAAGTAGAATTTTAAATAAATAAAGCTATTAAACAAGAAGTTAAGGGGGTCTTTGAGATTACTTTTTAAGCTCAAAAGTTTTTTTTTGTAAAATTTCTTTTTGACTTTAGTTTTTGAGAAGGGAAAAGCCAAAAGTTGTTTTTAAAAAGTGTTTGACCTATATTTCTTGCTTTGAAAAGCTAAAAGTCACACTTTCATTTTTGAAAACCCATCTTTTTCTACTTTACAAAAAATTACTTTGGAAAGAATTTTGTATTTCCCACACATCTTTTGGTATTTTTTTTTTTTTGATTTTTTTGAAAAGTTAAAAGTAAAAAAAATCTAAAACAACAAATAATGTTGTTGTTTACAAAAGATTACTTTCATTTTTGAAAGCTAAAAGTCACACTTTCATTTTTGAAAACCCATCTTTTTCTACTTTACAAAAAATTACTTTGGAAAGAATTTTGTATTTCCCACACGTCTTTTGGTATTTTTTTTTTTTTTGATTTTTTTGAAAAGTTAAAAGTAAAAAAAAATCTAAAACAACAAATAATGTTGGGTCAAAAAATGGTTTATACTTTATTTTTCTGGGCAATTGTATTTTTCTGTAATATTTATGAATTTATGGTCTAGTTTACGGCCGTAAACACCTTACGGTCGTAAACTCATTTACGGCCCATGTGTTATCCGACCCATATTCCAAGTATAAATAGAGGTGTTAGGGTGAAGAGTACAGATTGATGAACTAGAAGGAGTTTACGGCAATGAGCGTATGTGTGTGAATCTTTTGTATCTGGAACATTAATTCTAATCAATTCATACAGAGATTCATATTATTCTTCTTCTCCTTCTCTTCTATTTTGATCTGACATCATCCGTTTGATTGAGATTCCGCACCATCAAACGGATCTGATTGATAATGCGCACGATATCAGGCTAATCCTAAACTTTCTCATCTTATTGCTGTTAAAAGAATTTTTCGGTATATCAAAGGAAGCCCTAAATTGGGTCTTTGGTATCCGAAGAATTCTGAATTTGATCTTTATGCTTTTACTGACAGTAATTATAGACGCTGTGAGCTTGACAGGAAATCAACTTCAGGAGGATGTCAATACCTAGGTGACAGATTAGTTTCATGGCAATGCAAGAAACAACACAATGTCTCGACTTCAACAGCAGAGGCGGAATACGTTGCTGCATCAGCTTGCTGTTCTCAAGTTATCTGGATCCAACATGAGCTGTTGGACTACGATTTGAATTACGTCGAAACCCCTATCTATTGTGATAATGAAATGGCAATTCAAATAGCTAAAAACTCAGTCCAACACTCTAAAACCAAGCACATCGACATTAAAAATCATTTTATCAGAGACTGTTATGAACGATCTTTAATTCGAATCGAACAAGTCCACACTGATAACAATGTGGCGAACTTGTTCACAAAGCCATTTAACAAAGCTCGTTTCGATGTGCTTGTCGGATTTCTGAAAATGATACGTTTTGAGGATTAAGTTTTTTCTTTTTCTTTTTCTTTTCTCAATTTATTTTTGGTTTTATTAGTTTACATTTTCATTTTTTGTTTTAGGATAATTTAAAATTTGTGTATTATTTTGTTTCGTATTCTCACCCATGCACAAATTTAGGGGGAGAAATAAAAATCCAAAAACAATAAAAAATTATAAAAAATAAAAAATCCAAAAATAGTGTCATTTATGTTCAGCATTTTAAAATTTATTGTTGACAACTTCGGTTGTAAGTACTGTGATGGGAAATGAAATTAACAAGTGATAAAGGGCAACCTGAATCGGCGTAACGTACCTAAGTTGAATCGTCTACACTCTGTACTCGATGTGCTGGTAGGCACGAAAGATTTTAAATGGACTTGACTAGGAAAGTTGAACCTAATGAATTTAAGGACTTGACGAACTTTGACCTAGTTAGATCCGTTTAACCTGATCTCACGACGCTCGGATAGGATGAGCAGGGAGATATACATGAGAATCTACCAGTCACATTAATTGAACCCGTACTTGGAACCGTGGCTTAACTTTTCCTTGATGTGCGGATTCTGTCCTTAATTCCGGTAGGATGGGGCGACTGGTAAATTCCGATAAATTAGGTCTGTAGAATATCATTTTCTTTCTTTCCGTCTGTTAGCAATATGTTGTCTCCTTTGCGCGACTTCTAATCCGACCTGGTACACAACATATGCAACTCTATTTCTCTGCAGGCTATATATATGTGTGAAATACTTCTTATCTGTTAGCCATATGCTGTCTCCTTTGCGCGACTTCTAATCCGACCTGGTACACAACATATGCAACCTTCTTCTTCTCAACCCCTCTGAAGTAGTTAGCAATAGAATTCTGAATCTCTTCTCTCTCTGAATGGTTGTCTGCTCACCCGGTGTAAGTGCTCACCCGGTGTAAGGAGTACTCTGGAAGTTCTTGATGGCTGGGGCATATTAGGAAGCGGGAAACACGTTCCAGTACACTTAAAATTGAACTCATACAGATTGTCTATAGATCTCGCTGCTCAATTTAGGTGGACAACAATATCCCTGGTCGTCGTCAGATGAATGATCCCAAATCACTCTTAAAGTTAGATATCATTTTTATTTTTGTTAAATTTGTCATAGTTTCTTCTAATTTAAATATTAGGGGAGAATTAAAAATTAAAAATAATGAAAATAAAAAAATAATAAAAAAAATTCAAAAATCAAAGAAAAATCAAAAAAATTAAAAATCCAAAAATAGTGTTATTTCTGTTTTATTTCTTGTTCAGAAAAATAAAAAATCCAAAAAAAAAATATTTTTGTTTCTATTTTAATTTGTGTGCTAAGTTTTCTTTTAGTTTTGTTTTTGTCTTGAATAGTGATTTCAGGTATAGATAAGACTCATGGAGTTTGTGTTGAAGATTTCTGAGCCAAAGCCTCGTCCGTGAGCATCGAAGAATTCGCATTTGAAGGAGCAAGAAATGAAGATTATTCTTTCAACATTCAATCCTTCAACCCTAGAAGCAAGGTGAAGCTACAATTGAAGATTATGTGACAGATTGCATTGAAGCCTCCTCAATCAGTCTGCTGCTATCTTTGTACCTGCTAAAGTGATCCAGAAGATTTGTTCTCTCTGATGTTCTCTCTGAAGATTCTCAAGCTGAAAGCGCTATCTTTCAAGAATCAGTACGTCAAGCCTCCTCACCCAATGTGCGTTCAATGCCAAATTCTGAAGAAAACCTCAAGTGCTCAAGATGAAGTCATTCATTGAAGATTCATATGTTCATCCTAATGCTATGAAGAAATCGAAGGTTAAGGCTAAAGCCAAGCTCTCATTGAAGATTGACAAGAAGAGCCAGCTACTTTTTAGGGGGAGCTTGTTGGGTCAATTAAGAAAAGAAAGCTATAAACCAAGGGGGAGATTGTTGGGTCAAAATATGGTTTATACTTTAATTTTCTGGGCAATTGTATTTTTCTGTAATATTTATGAATTTATGGTCTAGTTTACGGCTGAGTTTACGGCCGTAAACACCTTACGGCCGTAAACTCATTTACGACCCATGTGTTATCCGACCCATATTCCAAATATAAATAGAGGTGTTAGGGTGAGGAGTACATATTGATGAACTAGAAGGAGTTTACGGCCAGAGAGAAACAAGGAGCGTATGTGTGTGAATCTTTTGTATCTGGAACATTAATTCTAATCAATTCATACAGAGATTCATATTATTCTTCTTCTCCTTCTCTTCTATTTTGATCTGACATCATCCGTTTGATTGGGATTCCGCACCATAAAACGGATCTGATTGATACACAGGCAAATTAGGGACTTACAAATAATGAACCAAGCCCTTCAAAAAACATATTTAGGGGTTGTTTGATACCTTGCTGACTGGGTTCGGTAAGTTGTTCTTGGCTGATTTGGTCCGGTCAGCATGTTTAATACATGTTCGTATTGCTTCTGACGCTGACTCGGTCCAAAAAATGTTGACTCGGTCCTAAAGGAAAAAGAGACCGACTGAACCTTTTTATGGAATCTGACATTTGTGCCCTGATAAAATATAATGTCTCCTCCTTCAACCATTGTTTCCCTCACATAACTATTCCTCCTTCAAACGCTCTTCCTCCTCATTGTCTTCAAGCAATGCAGCTTAAGCAGCCTACCTTCACCTTGGCAATTCTCATCTTTTCCTTCTCCTTGCCCTAGATTCCTTCTTCTACTCCTTGCCCCGACTTTTGATAACGCTCCTCCCTTCTCCACACCCATATTTGTTGGAAAAATAAGGTTTGTAGTGGACATCTGGATACCACTTGGATCGTGAGAACACTTTCCGAACTAATATTTCTACCATATTCCTGGGTTGCAAAAAATTCAGCCTAAGATAATCCAAGAGGACACTTACGATTCTAGGCACAGAAGTCGTAAGCCAAATTACTAGAAGGATTCTGTGTTTGTTTGATGAAAACGAGAGCTTAAGAATTTCATGTATCTCTTGTCAAAGAGAAGAGACGTTTATATAATAAACGAGATTAAGGTTTCTCTTAGGGTGGGCCGTCATGAGTTGCTTTGGAAGCAAGCCAGGGAAATCCAGATTTTAATGAGGATTTAGGGTTTCCAAAACTAACGGATTTTAATGAGGATATATGGTTTCTCCTAAGGGGACCCCAGCCAGGGGCTCTCCCCCTTAGACTCTGCTAGGCGCATTACCCCTTTGGAAACCCCGGACCCAGGGGCGATGCCCCCAGTCCCCCGAATTGTCGTCAAACCGACTTCTAATTCAATCTTATACATGCGTGCACTCTGCACAAACTCATCCATATGTTAGAGTACAAATTATGAAACCCCTTAGCTCACATGTTAGTTCCAGTTACATAAAATGACATGGTGACACTAAATTCATCAACAATCCTCCCCCATTTTAGTGTAACCTTTAAACAAACATAACCTTATCATAACAAACTAAACTAGTACATAATGAAAATATCGAAACGATTGAATTTGCACTTTGATGTGTGCAAACGATTGAATTTGTACATAATGAAAATATCGAAACGATTGAATCCTCCCCGCATAGTCCTTCGGACGCCTTGCATACCGAGTACACCCCGCGTACACCAAAGGTACGCTCAATGTTCTTAGAGTCCGAAATTAGCCACGTTGTTCTAGCCGCAGGATGACATGCGTTGTACGAACCTCACTACTTGCGCACCGCTCCTACACGCTGCGTACGAGGGTACGCCCTGCGTACCTCCGCAGGAACGCCCATCGTAGACCGAGGCTTCGGCCTAAATAAGGAGGTGCGGGTCCAGCCTTATCTCTCATATCTTCCACTCATTCTTTCTCTCTCTAATCTCTCTCTAAACCTCCCAAACACCCCCAAAGCCTAGGAAAAACCCCAGAGCGCCAGAAAGCTCCGAGAAAAAGATTTTTTCGGTTTGGAAACTATGCCCCTGCAGAGTTTGGTTTTCAAGCAAACCACTCGATTTCCTCGAAGCGAAGCACTGTCCAATTTGGAATCACCACCTAATCAAGTGAGTACATAGTCCCTTTCATGAACATGATTTTAATACAAGTATTAAATTATATGTTTATGTGTGGAATATTTGATACTACCTAAAATACGTGCTAAGAGCATATCTAATAAATATATGATGATTTAGGATACAGAGTAGACTTAAATAAATTAAGAGGGTTATTGGGTAGTATCTCCTTGTGAGTACAAGTGAGATATACACGGAGGGAATAACTTTAAAACTTGTCATTGATTTGAGAGTATGGATTAGACTTAGTCAGTTGTCCTTAGTCCGAGAGTATGGTTAGGACGTAGTTACTTGTTATTAGATCCGGGAGTATGGATCAGACATACCCGATCCAGGAGTATGGATTAGGTAAAGAGGTAACTTTTAGATCAGGGAGTACGGATCAGACTTACCCGATTCGGGAGTATGGATTAGGTAAATTTTAGATATGGGAGTATGAACAGACTTACCCGATCCAGGAGTATGGATTAGGTAAATTTTAGATCTGGGAGTATGGATTAGGTAAAAAGGTTAATTTTAGAGTATAGATTGTGTCGTTGTGAGGATCGATAGGGTGGGGTAAAGTTGCTTATGTATATGGTAAAATTGTATATTTTGTGAGTTCTAATATATATATGATATAACATTGTGGGACTGAAATCCCTATGTACTCACCAGGTTTCCCAACCTAACCCACTCAGTTTATTTGTATCACAGGTGTCGATATGAAGCTACATTACACTGAGAGATTAAAGGAGATGTAAATCACTAGTGTAAATGAATGTAAAGTCTGTTTATGCTTATGTTTTTGTATTAATGATGACATCCCAAAGTTTTAATATAAACTAATACATTTCTTCGGAAATGCTTTGATAATATCATTATCATGTTTTTCTAGGAACAAATTCTGCAACACTTTTCTTTAAAAGTATACTTTGATTTTAAAAATGAACCATAAACAAATCGGTTTTTTCTGGCCGTGAAAATGGTGATGCCATAGTATTTTACTTTCTGGTATTTAAATGGGTTGATGGGTTCAATTCTTAGAACACCCTGATTCTCGAGTATTTGCAAGTGTATGATACTAACCTATCAATTGTGGTATAGCTAAATAAGCAGGGTATCGAACACAGGGAACGGAAAATTAAACTAAAAACTAATTTAATCTAAGTTAATTAGAAAGTAGGGGTTTTTCTCTAGTTTTACAAGACTAGAAACTTAATAACTATTACTAATTTAAAACTAGAAAATAACGATTTAACTAGATTCAATAATTGGAAAGGAACTTCTGTTTAGTTCAACTTGGTTAACTCTATGGTTGATTTCAAGGTAATAGTGCAATGGATTAATTCTTTCGTTGGTTACCGATTCAAGTGATTAGATTCGTGTTCACTACCCTAATCCTTAGCAAATAAACTAACTCAAACAGTGGCCAATTGTCTAATTTAATTATATTCACTAGATTAATTATTCGGGTTAAGTTAGACTTGCAATAGTTAACTAATTTATTCTTTTTAATTAACCTCTTGTTTGATAGTCATCTTACAAGCTTGCACATGAATTTACTCAATTTTCTTGTTAATTCTAGTTTCATATTCATTAATCCTAGACATATAGCATAGTGATCACATAGCATATGAGGTCAATAATCAATAGATGTTCATGCTAATCAATTATCTTCCTATTAACTGAAAATTAATTATTATTCACACACAAGGTTCTTTAGCAAGCTAAAATAACAAAAATTCACCAACTTGGAATTAATCCTACCAATCAATCAAACCATATTGTCAACTTTGTATCCCCAAACAGAAGTCTAAAGGTTTTAGCTCATAATTAAAGTAAATAACAGCAAACAAACAAAGTCAAGTTGCTTAATCATGATGAATAAACAAAAGAATAAGTGGAATGATGAAATTTTGCCTTAATTACTCTCCGGAATTGAATTCTAGCTTCCTTCGTCGTCTTCTAGGGTTTTTCTGGCTTCTCAATCGTAGCAAAATACTTCTGAAGTATTTTGCTACGATTGAGAAGTATTTTGCGACGATTCAGAAGTATTTTGCTACGATTGAGAAGCCAGAAAAGAATCTTCACTTTATTGTTTGATTTTTGGTATCTTCAACTTTTTGGATTTCTTGGAATTTTGATCTTTAGATCTTCACTTTAATTGCTCCAAAATTCTCTCTCTCTTTTTTTTTTTTTTTTTTTTATTTTGTTATTTTTTTTTTACATTTTACATGTATTCCTCACTTTTTTTTCACTCAAATCCCTACATGCTTAAGCAGGGGCGCTCAACCTCAACCTTTATTGGCTAACGATAACAATATTCCTGGATAGATTTCAAGTTTAGGCTGCTAAACATATTGCATCCCTCGGGCTGAGCAGGGTCGTGTTTTTGTCTCATGATTTTACTAGAATAAGGAAGCCACAAATGCACTAGAACGTATATAGGCTCAACTAAACATTTGGGTTATCATGCAATTATCAACACAACTCTAACATGGAGTCCTAATTTTACTTTTACCAAACTTTCCTAAATTAAATCCCTAAGTCATACTTTTGGTATGCAAAATTTTAAAATTAACCTAAATTAAGACTCTAAATTTTCTAATATGTAACCAACCCCCTACCCCACACTTATTCGATGCAATGCCCTCATTGCATATTATGTATAATATAAACATAAAAAGAAACTAAAGAGGGAATTGGAACAAACTCCCCTGTGATAGCAGTGGATAGGTTGATCACTTTCATTTTAGCTCCAATCTTCAATTGACTTTAGACATAGTAACCATGCCTTGGGTGTCTCGTCTCGTGTCGGTCACTCCAAATATGCAGAAAACAGTGTAAGATCTTCAGGAATGAATATGGAAAGAATAAATAGTCAAGTGGTACTCTAATTAGCATCAAATCAGCAGCCCCTTCGACATGAAACCAAACGACTCGTCGAGTATATACCAGACTCGTCGAGTTACTTCGGGAAATCTTCGGATTATTGAGAATTAAGGGCGACTCGTCGAGTCAGTTTAGTGCACTCGACGAGTTGGTCATTGAACGAAAAATATAGAATTCTGCATCTGATCCAGCTTCCAATAAACTCTCTATACTTTCTATTCACTTCTAGACTCCCTTGCCAACATCTCTAAGGACCGGACTCAATACTTCAACTCTAACGCTCCTTTTCCTTGACTCTCTTTCTCACTTGGATTCTATAACTCTAAACCCTTTTGAAGCTAGCACTCCTAATTCAATTATCAATCCTCCTCATCATCACCATCAAGCCCCACTCCACTTCCTCCAGCCCCACTTCTTCTTGCACTTATCACTTCTTCCCATGATGAAATGTATGGAAAGTTACCACCATCTATGTGTGGAATGTTAAAGTGTTCAAAAAGTCATATATGAGATTGGTTGCTAAAATTCAAGCCCCTCGCCATTTTATCCTGGAGTCGCCTCATCTCCACATTGTACCAATCTATTGGTACATCTTCATTCTCAACCGGAATCACCGGCGGCTCCTCCTCAATATCCCGCTCTCTCCTCGAACGAACCCGTCTTCCCGGCGCCTCGGGGCCAACCACCGGGTCCTCATTTGGAATGGCATAATGGCCACCACCATAGTCTTCAATGATTCTCGCTCTCTGGAAAAGAATAGGATTAAACGGAGGTGTAAGGATCATCGTCATGAAATTCCATGCACCGCGGTTCATCAACCCGAATGAATTTGCCAACCGGGTGACAAACATCCCACCATTTATTCTTGAAGTCTTGCGATCCTTGACCGCACCCTCCGAAAGATATGAAGCAAGACACCAAGGAATGTTGCAAAAAAACGTCGGGTGTAATGATGCTCCATAGGAAAAAGACATCAAGGTTGGAAACCTTGTCATCATCCTTTCGTTGGTTGATGGTGGATGAAATTAAACGGTGAATGAGGCGATGTGTTGGGGATCGAATGCTCCCTTCTTGCGCCGACTTTGGAATATAAACTTTATTACCAATGGTATTCCACCAGCCCGCACTTGTAACTCCTTCGGGAAATACCATATGTGCTTGTGCCAAAAAGGCCCGAAAGATGGGTGTTGAGACCAAGGGCTGGTCATAAACCCCTAATCGGCATGCAAGATCCACCATTGAGCATTGATGAAATTCTCCCCCAAGGCAGAAACTGAAGCTTGTTGGGTGAAAGACATCCACTCCCCCGGTGAAAGACACCGTGGAAAAGAACTCTAAGCACAACTCCAAATAAACCGGTTCTTGAATACGGAAGACCCGGCTCCACCCGTCACACACCATGGTTTCGCCATCATGGTGAAACTCCTTCAAAAGATAAGGAGCTAACTCCTCCTCATAGCGAACATTCTGCAGCCAATCCCAATCTATCCGGTTAGGCACATAGACCTCCTTCTTCTTGATATCAACCAGCTTCTTCTTCCATTTCCGTAATGTCGAAGCGGACTCGATTTGTGGGAAGTTTAGCCACGGAAAATCCCCTTGGTGGCCACTGGAACTTTGCCCCCTTCTGAACATGGTTTCTGCAAAACAAAGGCCCAAAACCCAGAAAACACAGAATATAATTAAAAAAAATTCGCATATGCTTCCCGACTCGACTCGTCGAGTCCTAGCACGACTCGGCGAGTCGCGCAAACTGCACGAGTCAGTCGACGGGTCGATGAAAATTAGACCATAAAACCTGAAAATTTCGTCAAGGGTTTTGTCTAGGCATACATTATTAAGGTATTAAGGCCAAAATAAACGTTCAAAACAACATAATTCATGAAAAATCAAAACCCTAAAAATTTACTACTTTTCAAAAACGGGTTTTTCATGCAATTGCTACCATAGATGGCCTTATAATCACGTTCTTAATAGAAATCAAGAAGAAATTTGTTACCTTTTGAGTTTGAACTTGAGAGATTTGAAGAAAACTTGAAGAAAAAATATGAATGCTTGAGAGGAAGTTAGAGTGAGGCGCCCGTCAAGTGTGTATGTGAAAAACTGAATCTTAGGGTTAAAACCCTAGTTACCAGATGTAAAAGTAATTTCAAAATTATTATTTTTTTTCTGTAAATAATACCGACTCGTTGAGTCGGAGTCAGACTCGGCGAGTCTGGTCGCGAAGTCAAAGTTTTTCTGAAATCAATATATACTCGTCGAGTCGGGGTCAGACTCGGCGAGTCTCTTGCAAAAATTCATAATTTTTGAAATTTTGTTATTTATTTAAAATCATTTCACCCCACACTTGGCCCATGCACACTCTCAAGCAGACATGTCTGATGAATTGGAGAATTAACATTTTAAAAACGAAGGAAAAATTAAAAAAAAACTAAAAAGTAAAAGAAAGCAAACTTTATATAACGGGTTGCCTCCCGCCAAGCGCTTCTTTTTAAGGAGTCATTAGCTAGACTCCTTCCCATCTACGTTTCGTCATCTTCGAGCATCGGGAATGCACGCCTAGTCCTTTGTGGTTTGTACTTATTCTTGTAAGCGTGAATCTTTTTCTTGTAAGCCCTTTTCGATTCATCTCTTTTCTTTTTCACAGCATCCTCCTCAGCTACTTGGGCTTCTCTTTTCCTCTTTTTCTTTTTTAACCCATTCTTCTTTACCTTCTCTTGTACCTCCCTCTCTTTAAATTTAATCACTTCATATTTTGTAATGGTTCGTGCTTTAGGTTTAGTAGTGAATGGTCGATCAGCTTCCACCCTTCTTCCCTTTATGTCTTCATCCTTTTCTGTGTTCAACCCTTCTCCAAATGGAATTGTATCAAGGCATGCCACCTCGGCGTCTTGGACTTCCATTCCTTTTCCTTCTTCTGCTATTTGTTCTTCCAAAGAATCATAAATAGTAACTAAATCCAGGGTATGTGAAGAACTATCAACAAACAGATCAACATTGGCCAAGTTTTTATCAAATTCGATTGGACTCGTCGAGTCCATCAAGGTGACTCGGCGAGTCTGATCGGGTTCCATCAATTCTGGAGTGTTTTTTGAGCTGGCTCCTTCCAGTAGCTTTTCTAACTCCTCCAAGTCTTTGCTAGCATCTCCACCTTCATCAGAGTGTAGCAAAAACTTGCTTGAATCTTCTTTTAGCAAAATTTCAAGCTCTTTTTATAATATCTCATCATCCAATTGGATAAATGAGATTTCTTCTCTCTTTTCTTCTTCTTGCTTGTCTTCTGGAATAGCTTTAAACATCACCGACTCATCACCCACTCTCAATGTCAATGTAAACTCACTTATATCAATTAGAGCACACGTGGTGTTTAAGAATGATCTTCCCAAAATAATTGGTATTTCGGGGTCTTCTTCCATATCCACCACCACGAAGTCTACTGGAAAAATAACTTGTCCACTTTGATAAGGAGATCCTCACAAACGCCTTGTGGATGAATTATCGTTTTGTCCGCCAAATGGATCCTCATATTTACCGGCCTTGGTGCTGGTAAATTCAGCTTCTTAAAGAATGAATAGGGCATCAAATTAATGCTTGCACCTGAATCAGCTAATGCTCGGGTAAAAACTTCATTACCAAATTGGCACGGAATCACCATATTTCCCGGATCACTCTTCTTTTCAGGCAACTCATTCATCAATATTTCCGCGACTTCAGCCAAATCCTTCCTAGCAGCAAAAAGGATTTTAAGCAAGTTGAAGTATTTAGGTGTTTGGAGCATTGTTTCCACAAATGGCATATTGACTTGTAAAGCTTTAACATGCTCCGTGAAGGTTCTGTATGCTTTTACTTTTTCTGCAGGCATGACTTTGATTGGAAATGGCAGAGGAGGATTATATGGCTTTAGAGAACTGGCAGTTTTATCATTCCCGCATGGACTCCTCGAGTCCATTGGAGTGACTCGGCGGGTCGGATCGGGTTTTGCTGGATCCGATTCTTCTTCCTTTTCTGCCTTCTTCTTGGAGATTCTCAGTGCTTCTGTAACTTTTTCTTCACTGCTGGAGGCTATTAAACTTACATTCTCCATTCTTGGATTGGGTTCGGTGTTACTCGGAAGTTGACCTGGTCTTCTATCATTCACTTGATGCGCAAGCTGCCCCAACTGTTTCTCAATGTTGAGAATTGATGCTTGCTGATTCCTAAGTATGTTTCTGGTCTCGTGTATGGCAGCATCGTGATCATTGTGTCTTTTTTCGGACGCGTCTATGAATCTAGTGAATAACTCTTCTAAATCGGCTTTCTTTTCTACCGGTTCTTCCTTTTGGTATAGTCCCCTCTCCTTCTGCTTGTATTTCTCCTCCTTTGCCTTCTTATACTCCTCGTATGGTAGCCAATCCTTCTTAGGTTTCCGCCAATTTTCATCATATCGATCACCACTCGAATAGAAAACTTGAGCTTTCTTATTTCCATTCTCATCCAAATCACAATCTTTTGTGAGATGGGGCCCTCTACAATTTTCGCATCCTACTCTAATAGCATGGATTGCTTGATCCATTTTTGTCATTCTTCGATCTAGACTATCAAGCTTAGCTATCACCGCCGCCATGCTATCATTTGCCGCGTTCACTACCCCACGACTTACTTCGTTTCTCGGATTATGATATTCTCTAGAGTGCTTAGAGAATTCTTCAATTAATTCTTTAATTAACGGGGGCGCCTTCTTTGTGAGCAGGCCTTGAGAATCAAGCAATTGCCTTGTGGTGACATTGACTCCATCATAGAAGATGGAGACCTCTTGTTGGCTATTAAGGTCATGGTGTGGGCAATTCCTAAGTAGGCTCTTGTATCTTTCCCAAGTTTCATAAAGAGATTCTCCGGGTTGTTGCTCGAAGTTGGCAATGGCTTTCTTTAGCTTAGCTATCTTGGAGGGCGGACAGAAATGGTCTATGAATTCTTCTTTCATCTTGGCCCATGTGGTAACCGATCCGGGAGGAAGTGACTTTAACCAATCTTTTGCAGCCCCCTTAAATGTGACAGGAAGCATGCGAAGAAGCTAGGTCTCGCGTGGAACATTAGGCACGTTGAAGTAGTCGGCCACATCATTCACTTCATCCAAGTGCTTGTAAGCGTATTCATGATCCTTCCCATAGAAAGGAATCTCCTTGAGTTGGGCGAGAATATGGCCTTTTAGTTCGAAAGTTGCGGTTGCGGGAATTGCGGGTTGCACAAGTCCCGGTCCGGTGTCATCACGCATCCTTTTCTTCCACTCCCTCATGGGGACTTCATCGATGTTAGCCATCGTGATAGCTAACTCTTCTTCGGAATCGGTTTCGTGCTCGTAAGTATGCTCTTCTTCTTCCTCGGTCTCGTACTCGATATCTTCTTGAATTGGTTCTTCAATTGTTAACGAGGCACTGGATGCTCCTGATTTGCTGCTCCTTTTCTTGCTGAAAACGGACTTTAAATTCTTGAGTGGTGAGTTCTTTGAAGTTGCGGTTTCTCCAACGACTTTTCCTTTGTTTCTTCTTAGTGCGGATTCCGGGTCTTCCAAAGGAGGGACCAGAGGTGTATCAGATCCTCGGGTCATGAAACAACTGTAAACAAACAAAACAAAAGAAACAGAACGCGTAAAAAGAACAAAAACGAAACAAAAAAATAAAGACTGAAATAGCGATGTACTCGCCGAGTCGGCACGAGTGCACTCGGCGAGTTCAAGGAAAAAGCTGAAAAAAAATTTCTAGTTATCCTAAAAACAGAATTTTATTCAAACTAAATCTACTTACTGAATTGCTTTGTAAATAACTTTGTGTAAGATAAATCTCACACAAAGGATCGATTAAACTAGAATTTAATACTAATTTTAGAACCGTTCCCCGGCAACGGTGCCAAAAACTTGATGTGTGCAAACTCACTTAGTTTTAAACCTACTTTTAATTATCAAATAACACACAAAAGGCAGTGAACCTATCAATTGTGGTATAGCTAAATAAGCAGGATATCGAACACAGGGAACGGCAAATTAAACTAAAAACTAATTTAATCTAAGTTAATTAGAAAGTAGGGGTTTTTCTCTAGTTTTACAAGACTAGAAACTTACTAACTATTACTAATTTAAAACTAGAAAATAACGATTTAACTAGATTCAATAATTGGAAAGGAACTTCTGTTTAGTTCAACTTGGTTAACTCTATGGTTGATTTCAAGGTAATAGTGCAATGGATTAATTCTTTCGTTGGTTACCGATTTAAGTGATTAGATTCGTGTTCACTACCCTAATCCTTAGCAAATAAACTAACTCAAACAGTGGCCAATTGTCTAATTTAATTATATTCACTAGATTAATTATTCGGGTTAAGTTAGACTTGCAATAGTTAACTAATTTATTCTTTTTAATTAACCTCTTGTTTGATAGTCATCTTACAAGCTTGCACATGAATTTACTCAATTTTCTTGTTAATTCTAGTTTCATATTCATTAATCCTAGACATATAGCACAGTGATCACATAGCATATGAGGTCAATAATCAATAGATGTTCATGCTAATCAATTATCTTCCTATTAATAGAAAATTAATTATTATTCACACACAAGGTTCTTTAGCAAGCTAAAATAACAAAAATTCACCAACTTGGAATTAATCCTACCAATCAATCAAACCATATTGTCAACTTTGTATCCCCAAACAGAAGTCTAAAGGTTTTAGCTCATAATTAAAGTAAATAAAAGCAAACAAACAAAGTCAAGTTGCTTAATCATGATGAATAAACAAAAGAATAAGTGGAATGATGAAATTTTGCCTTAATTACTCTCCAGAATTGAATTCTAGCTTCCTTCGTCGTCTTCTAGGGTTTTTCTGGCTTCTCAATCGTAGCAAAATACTTCTGAAGTATTTTGCTACGATTGAGAAGTATTTTGCTACGATTCAGAAGTATTTTGCTACGATTGAGAAGCCAGAAAAGAATCGTAGCAAAATACTTCTCAATCGTAGCAAAATACTTCAGAAGTATTTTGCTACGATTGAGAAGCCAGAAAAACCCTAGAAGACGACGAAGGAAGCTAGAATTCAATTCCGGAGAGTAATTAAGGCAAAATTTCATCATTCCACTTATTCTTTTGTTTATTCATCATGATTAAGCAACTTGACTTTGTTTGTTTGCTGTTATTTACTTTAATTATGAGCTAAAACCTTTAGACTTCTGTTTGGGGATACAAAGTTGACAATATGGTTTGATTGATTGGTAGGATTAATTCCAAGTTGGTGAATTTTTGTTATTTTAGCTTGCTAAAGAACCTTGTGTGTGAATAATAATTAATTTTCAGTTAATAGGAAGATAATTGATTAGCATGAACATCTATTGATTATTGACCTCATATGCTATGTGATCACTATGCTATATGTCTAGGATTAATGAATATGAAACTAGAATTAACAAGAAAATTGAGTAAATTCATGTGCAAGCTTGTAAGATGACTATCAAACAAGAGGTTAATTAAAAAGAATAAATTAGTTAACTATTGCAAGTCTAACTTAACCCGAATAATTAATCTAGTGAATATAATTAAATTAGACAATTGGCCACTGTTTGAGTTAGTTTATTTGCTAAGGATTAGGGTAGTGAACACGAATCTAATCACTTGAATCGGTAACCAACGAAAGAATTAATCCATTGCACTATTACCTTGAAATCAACCATAGAGTTAACCAAGTTGAACTAAACAGAAGTTCCTTTCCAATTATTGAATCTAGTTAAATCGTTATTTTCTAGTTTTAAATTAGTAATAGTTAGTAAGTTTCTAGTCTTGTAAAACTAGAGAAAAACCCCTACTTTCTAATTAACTTAGATTAAATTAGTTTTTAGTTTAATTTTCCGTTCCCTGTGTTCGATACCCTGCTTATTTAGCTATACCACAATTGATAGGTTAGTATCATACACTTGCAAATAGTCGAGAATCAGGGTGTTCTAAGAATTGAACCCATCAACCCATTTAAATACCAGAAAGTAAAATACTATGGCAATCACCATTTTCACGGCCAGAAAAGACCGATTTGTTTATGGTTTATTTTTAAAATCAGAGTATACTTTTAAAGAAAAGTGTTGCAGAATTTGTTCCTAGAAAAACATGATAATGATATTATCAAAGCATTTCCGAAGAAATGTATTAGTTTATATTAAAACTTTGGGATGTCATCATTAATACAAAAACATAAGCATAAACAGACTTTACATTCATTTACACTAGTGATTTACATCTCCTTTAATCTCTCAGTGTAATGTAGCTTCATATCGACACCTGTGATACAAATAAACTGAGTGGGTTAGGTTGGGAAACATGGTGAGTACATAGGGATTTCAATCCCACAATGCTATATCATACATATATATATATATATATATATATATATATATATATATATATATATATATATATATATATATATATTAGAACTCACAAAATATACAATTTCACCATATATATAAGCAACTTTACCCCACCCTGTCGATCCTCACAACGACACGATCTATACTTTAAAATTAACCTTTTTACCTAATCCATACTCCCAGAACTAAAATTTACCTAATCCATACTCCTGGATCGGGTAAGTCTGTTCATACTCCCATATCTAAAATTTACCTAATCCATACTCCCGAATCGGGTAAGTCTGATCCATACTCCCTGATCTAAAAGTTACCTCTTTACCTAATCCATACTCCTGGATCGGGTATGTCTAATCCATACTCCCGGATCTAATAACAAGTAACTACGTCCTAACCATACTCTCGGACTAAGGACAACTGACTAAGTCTAATCCATACTCTCAAATCAATGACAAGTTTTAAAGTTATTCCCTCTGTGTATATCTCACTTGTACTCACAAGGAGATACTACCCAATAACCCTCTTAATTTATTTAGGTCTACTCTGTATCCTAAATCATCATATATTTATTAGATATGCTCTTAACACGTATTTTAGGCAGTATCAAATATTCCACACATAAACATATAATTTAATACTTGTATTAAAATCATGTTCATGAAAGGGACTATGTACTCACTTGATTAGGTGGTGATTCCAAATTGGACAGTGCTTCGATTCGACGAAACCGAGTGGTTTGCTTGAAAACCAGACTCTGCAGGGGCATAGTTTCCAAACCGAAAAAATCTTTTTCTCGGAGCTTTCTGGCGCTCTGGGGTTTTTCCTAGGCTTTGGGGGTGTTTGGGAGGTTTAGAGAGAGATTAGAGAGAGAAAGAATGAGTGGAAGATATGAGAGATAAGGCTGGACCCGTACCTCCTTATTTAGGCCGAAGCCTCGGTCTACGATGGGCGTTCCTGCGGAGGTACGCAGGGCGTACCCTCGTACGCAGCGTGTAGCAGCGGTGCGCAAGTAGTGAGGTTCGTACAACGCATGTCATCCTGCGACTAGAACAACGTGGCTAACTTCGGACTCTAAGAACGCTGAGCATACCTTCGGTGTACGCGGGGTGTACTCGGTATGCAAGGCGTCCGAAGGACTATGCGGGGCGTAGCCTCACATCATTCTCGCAATTTCCATCCCTGACTTCTAAAATTCAAAACATTCGCATACAAGCTCTGTTTTCGACGTTCTTTATATCCACGCGTAGGTGGGACCGTACTCTACAACTTTTGTTTAGACTCTGTCATCTAATTTTGATTTATTTTTTAAATTTATATTTTTAACAGGCCGAGACAGGAAAAGTTCATTAAAAATTCATAACTTTGTCATCCGACGTCCGATTTCATTTCTCTTTTATCGTTGGGCTCCTATTGATGGGATTTTTGATTATTGTTTAGATTGTGTCAACTAAAAATCCCTCGATCTAAAATTCGAACTCCATGTTGCACACTGTTATGTCAAATCTTAGAAAATTCATAACTTCCTCATACGAAGTCAGCTTTGGACGTTTTTTGTTATGCACGCTCTTGATTTAACGTATACTACATCTTTAATTTAGATCGCTAAGGCTAAAAATCACTTTATCATAAACTCACTTTTTATGTCACACAGCGTCATATCGGTTTTGTCGCGAAACTTCGACATGTCATAACTTCTTCGTTATAACTCAGATTTCGACGTTCTTTATATCACCGGAATCCTTGTCACGACCACTACAACTTTCTTCATAGATATCGGGTTTATTAAAAAAAAAATTTACGCTTATTTTTGTTCCTAATTTGTTATATCACTATAAACAACTATAAAGCACATAAATTCACTTCATTCACATAATACTCAAATAATTCCTTTTTATTACTTCAAAATGACCTACATTTTTTGATCCTAACTATTATATCACCGAATCAATGCTTAGCCTCGAAACATGGGCGTTACAAATACATACTAGTTTATCGAATTTCTAGCAAAATACAACTTGACACTATTATAAAGCCATGTGTCCCAATCCTCTCATGATCGTATCAAGTTCAAGTCCACAACTTCTTGAAATGAGGTTATACTTCACAACCATGTAGGTAATTCCTTTCCATTTATCTGCACATACGTTTATCAAAGGAATTATTAAGAACTTAAACTACAACCTGGCTAACTTGCAGAACCGAACACATACCTGGGATGAATACTTCATGTGTTCCACTCTATTAGTATGAGCTTTCCATATTGAATTAAACTCCTAACATTATATTAGGAGGGAATTGGGTGTCTCATCATTATAGAATTAAATGGAATTTAATCCTATATCGATTACAGACTTGTGCACTAAGTCTCTTGTCAGACCTTTAGTCAAGTGATCTGCCAAATTTTGTTGTGATTTCACAAACTCAACCGACATCACACCATTAATGATTAGTTCTCTAATCATACTATGTCTAACACCTAGGTGTCTAGACTTGCCATTATAAACCTGGCTATATGCCTTCGTCAAAGCGGTTGCATTATCACAAAGAATGGAAATAGGTGCTATCGGTTTAGACCACAAAGGAATCTCATAGACTAAATTCCTTAGCCACTCTGCTTCTTTACCAACAGCCGCTAACGCAACAAACTCAGATTCCATTGTTGAGTTTGTAATTCAAGATTGCTTCTTGGAAGCCCAAGAAATGGCACCCCCCCAAGCAAGAATACCCAACCAGAAGTTGAGGAATGGTCCTCCATGTTGGTTATCCAACTTGCATCCAAATGACCTTCTAAAATCGAAGGACTCCCCAAGTAACTCAAACCATAATCCATGGTTCCTTTGAGATACTTAAACACTCTATTCACTGCTTGTCAATGTTGAGCACTAGGATTACTAGTGTACCTGCTCAATTTACCCACAACAAAAGCAATATCAGGTCTGGTACTTGTCATGACATACATCAAGCTACCAATAACCTTGGAGTATTCGAACTGTGAAATGGGAACGCCATTATTTGGCATTAATTTCATACTTGGATCCATAGGAGTACTCACAGGAGAACAACCGGTAAATTAAACCGCTTGAGAATTTTCTCAATATAATGACTTTGAGTCATCACCAAACCTTTGTTCATCCTTTTAATTCTTATTCCAAGAATAACATCAACCTCTCAAAAAAAATTCATGGAAAACTTAGATGATAACAATTTCTTTGTTTCATCTACTTGATTTTGGTTGGTACAAAAGATCAACATGTCATTTACATAAAAGCAAATGATCACTCCAGCTCTAGTAACATCATCAAATCTACTATAAGCACATTTGTCACGTTGGTTTGTCTTGAAACCAGAAGATAAAATAAACTCATCGAATTTTTGATGTCATTGTTTAGGCACTTGTTTCAGCCCATACAAAGATTAGACAAGTTTTACAAACCATATGTTCTTTACCAGGCATAATAAAAACTTCTGGTTGTTTCATGTAAAGTTCCTCGTCAAGATCACCATTTAAAAAGTCTGTTTTCACATCCATTTGGTGAATAACCAAATTATGGATACTTAACAAGGCAATCAACAATCTAATAGTAGAAATACGTGCAACTGTAGCATACATATCAAAATAGTCAACATCGGGTTTTTGTCTAAAACCTTGAATGACTAACTGAGCTTTGGACTTGTCAATAGTCCCATTAACATTCATTTTTCTTTGAAAATCCATTTGCAACCAAGAGGTTTAGAACCTGGAGGCAAATCAGACAACACCCATGTGTTGTTCTCAAGAATTGATGACATTTCATCATCAATTGATTCCTTCCAAAATGCACTACCGTGAGACTCTATGGCCTCTTGATATGTCTTAGGATCATCTTCAATACTATAGCAATAAGAGTATTCAAGATTAATTTCATCCCTTGAACCTTCCACAAAATACAGTTGGAAGTCGGATCCTAAATTTTTTGAAATTTGGCCTCTTTTGCTTCTACGAAGCTCCTGTGGTTCTTGTACATTACCACCATCTTGACTTTCTGAATTTTTCACTTTATTAGTACCAAAAGTCAGATCCTTAGGTGTAACAATTGGCAACAATAAGAACGATCGTACGATACTACGTTTTGATTATTAGGCAATATGAATATTTTATAAAAAGTGGCTGAAGAAATTTAACATGTTTTATTAGATAAGTTCTTGTGAAAATAAAACAATTGACTAATGATAAATTCCATTATGACGTATGACTACGAACCATCACCGGTTTGTGAAAATTAGCATATAACGTCATTTGAACGCAATAAATTTAATTATTGTATCAACATGTCTCGAATTGATGAGTAAGTTAAATTTTATATAAAACTTGTGCTTAATAGTTGTGAAGGATCTAAATTTGACAAATATACGAACCAAAGTGACGAAACCTTTCTAACGATATTGTTAACCGGTTATATGTCACGAAATTATACCTTGGTCAATAACTTTATATTTAATTAATAAAAATATAAAATGAATTATTATAAGGCATAATTAGAATGTATTTAAGTGTTTTTGAATAAAAAGAATAAAACATAAACATTTAAGTTTAAATACACAAAAACTACATTGTTATTTTATACTAAGAATACATGTATGTATTTGTACATATGTATTATTATCTAGTGGATAACTAGTTATGGCTCACGAATTAAAGTGATTTCATGTAAGGAATATTGTGTGTAAATCAATTAAGATAAGAGAAATGGTTGAGAGAAGTGCCAACTTAACTAGTAAGTGCTTAATCACATAAGGCATTTTGCTAAGAATACTTCTTAATTCCTCTTCTAATTTTCGAGATTATAGCTTCCCTCTCCATAACTAGAACATCTAACTAACTAACTAATAGTTAGTTAGTTAACTAAATCTTATCCCTAACCAACTAACTAACCAAGTGGATAGGCAAGATCACATCTCATAAACTCTCATCCCATCACAAGCTAGTCTAGGACTATACTTCTTATCTTCTTCTCCTATCTCCTCATACAAATCTTGAAATCCCTCACTCATTCATACGACTTTTCTACAATTTAAGATGATTTTTACAAAATTGCCTATCATTTCAAAACATTTTCGGACTAGTCTGTAAAAATGAGCATTTTCACTCTGGTTGTGAATCACTTAAGGTCAGGCTAAACATTATGGACAAAGGAGACTCATTTTCTAAGCTCTGAGAGTTTAGAGATCCAAATTTCGACTTACGATGATTTTTATATAATTTTTCTAAAAACATGGACATAATTGCCCTTTTGATTTACCTTGCTGTTTGGTTTTTCAAATATATATACAAAGTTTTGTGGTAAATGAGAAATACACCAATTATGATCTTGTTTAATTCACACATACTTTAATAGTTACAAAAGTGTAAATTATACCAAGTATTTCTAATATGATCATGTTGACAACCTTATAACATAAGATGATTTGAACTATGTTGATTTTGGTCCCTCACAGCCGGGGTGATGTATAATCTTTGTTGGTCACTTACAGCCGGAGTACTATCTAAACAATTGTTATGGTCATTTATAGTCGGAGTATTGTCTAAACATGTATATGGTCATTTACAGTCAACGTACTGTTTAAACTCATATAGGGACACATACGACTGTTGTTCCCATTCGTATAGAGACGCATATGACCATTGTCCCGATAGAACTTTGGTAGCTTTACATTATTAAGCATTACAACCAAAGGTCTTCAAACTCAAACAATCGGGAATTATAACAAAGTCCCGGATACAAATATACTAATACACACTAGGATGTGGCAGTATGTAGTAAAAATATATTTTGTAGATTGTTAAACCGATTGTTAGTGTCTATTTATACAAACACTAAATATTTTGCTTCACAAAAATATGTTAATATTTACTTTATCATAAGTATTTTAACATGGATACTCGTATTGGATTTCAAGTTTCGGGTCTCACACGAAGCATATCGGTAACATTGTTGACCATGTTTTGGCCAACTTATTTGGTTAAACATTCCATGTTTTATAAAGAGAGTATGTAGTATAAATATTGTTTATAGATTGTTAAACCGATTGGTAGTATTTATTTATATAAACACTTAAAATTCTGCTTCACAAAAATATGTTAATATTTACCTGTATCATAAGTATTTTTACATGGATACTCGTATCGGATTTCAAGTATCGGGTCTCACACAAAGCATATCAGTAACATTGTTGACCATGTTTTGCACAATTTGTTTTGTTAAACATTCCACGTTTTATAAAGATTTCTTTTTATAAAACTCACAGTCAAAACCTGTGGAACTCACAAACTATTTTTGTTGACGTATTTTAAAAAATATGTATTCTCAGGTAACTAAGAAGCCGGAGGTAGGACATCAGGTCTAAGGAAATTATAGCTCCTTTATTTTGGGAATAGACTTAACTTGTTTACTATTGTGTGTTTAAAATGAAGATGTAATTTCAATTCCAAAACTTAAAGGTTTGTAAAATATTGATTCAAATATGTTAAGTATTTGATATATGTGGTTGACTGTAATCCAATTGTATAACGTCACAACACTGGCATTTTCCACCGTCGGTCGGGGTGTGACATTAGGCCTTTGAATTGATGAAAAACGCATCTCATCAAAAATTGCATCACGTGATTTGATAACAGTGTTAATCGAAACTGAATCATCAGGTTCTATTACATAAAACCTATATGCCTTGGAATGTTCAACATATTCAATGAATATACAATCAATTCCACGTTTTCCTAAAACTTTCTTTTTGGGCCTAGTGAGTTTTACAACTGCCTGACATCCCCAAACCCGAAAATAACTCAAATTCGGCTTTTTCTTGAACCAAAGTTCATATGGGACTGTTTTGTTCCTTTTATTTGGAACCCTATTTAATAAATAGTGGGCCGTTAACTTGGTTTCTCCCCATAATCCTTCACTCAATCCCGAGTATGAAAACATCGAGTTTACCATTTCCTTTAAAACTCGATTTTTTGCGTTCATCAATACCATTCTGTTGGGGTGTGTAAGGTGTCGTGGTCTCATGAATGATACCCACTGATTGGAAGTATATGAGATCCATATATTCACCTCCTCTATCAGTCTTGAGATATTTAACCGGAATGCCCAATTGCAATTCCACCTCGATTTTGTATATTTTGAATTTATCTAAGGCTTCATCCTTAGAATGTAACAAATACACATTGAAAAACTGAGTGCAGTCATCAATAAAAGTGACTACATACTTTTTATTTCCCAAAGAAGGAGTGGAGTGAAAATCACACAGGTCATTGTGTACAAGTTGCAAAACAACTGAATTTCTAGTGACACTAGGAAAGGGCTGTTTTGTCACTTTTGTAAGCATGCATGTTTTACATTTATCAGAATATCATATCAAAGGCTGGAATTAATCCATCTTTTGACATCTCATCCATCCTTCTAAAGTTGACATGACCTAATCTTACATGTCAAAGCATAGATTTATCAAAATTAAAAGCAGAAGTTATAAATGCGGAATTTTGAACAGGTAATAATTTGTCAACAATATTCAAACGAAACATTCTATTATTTAAATATCCAAAGCCAAAAAACATTCCACCCTTAGACAAAATAAAATTATCCGACTCAATAACTTGTTTAAAACCACCAGACTTCAAACAACTAGAACTAACAAGATTCTTGCGAATCTTGGGAACAAACAAAACATCAAAAACCTAATTGTCTTTCCAGAAGTAAATTTAAGACACACGGCACCAACACCACAAATAGGAATAAATGAATCGTCTCCCATTTTCAGCACCGACCCATCTTCAAGCAGATTTAAT
The DNA here is from genome assembly GCF_051521515.1 of Lactuca serriola. Lineage (NCBI taxonomy): Eukaryota > Viridiplantae > Streptophyta > Magnoliopsida > Asterales > Asteraceae > Lactuca > Lactuca serriola. The sequence continues at coordinate 33,086,826 of NC_136410.1, forward strand.
GTTTCAAACATCTATTTATCCTTGCATACATGGTTCGTTGCCCCATAGTCGATCCACCAAGCAACATCATCATCCTGTACATAGAATGATTCAGGAATGAATGAAATATAGTAAACATAATTCTGATTAGAATTATCAAAGTTAGTCAAAAATTGACCTCCTTTAACTTGGGCCGAATACCCGTTCACCTTTCCATTGGCTCTACTGTTTCCAGTACCATTGTTGCCTAAATTCACACGACAATCACGCTTGCAATGCCCAACTTGATTACACCTCCAACAAACCAAATCTTTTTCTTTTTGTTGGATTTTCTTGGGACATGTTCCTGATTACGTTTTCCATGTCCTTTGTGGTTTTCATTCCTTGGTTTGTTTTCAAACATATGAACTGAGGGCTTTCCAGATTCAACTTTTCCTTTGGGTTTATCATATATGTCACTTTCCTTCTCATGAAGAAGTTCTTCAATAAAAATGTGACTAACAAATTGAACCAAAGACAATTCCTCCTTTTGATGTTTTAAGTTATGTTTGAAGTCTTTCCCGGAGGCAGTTTGTCAATGATGGTTGACACAACAACGGATTCGTCCTTATACATACAGTGCAGTTTGAACTGGTCGTATATGCCAATGAGTTCATTGTATTCTTTAGTAATAGACCTTGAATCGTCCATCTTATAAGTATTCACTGACCATAAACTTCTTTCTAGAAGCATCCTCAGTGATATATTTCAATTCAAGGATGTACCACAACTCCTTGGCACACAAAGCTTCACTATGGATATCAAATAAAGCATCAGACATACCGTTCAGAATGTGACCTTTGCAGATGTAGTCATCATTGTCCCACTTCTATCTCATCCTTATCTCTTCAATTGTCTCAACAACACCTTCCTTAGCCTCCGCTGGTCTTGGAGTAGTCAGCACGCATGCTGCTTTCAGAGTAGTCAGCATGAAGTGCAGCTTCTTCTTCTAACGCTTGAAGTCGACGCCTTCGAACTTCTCCAACTTTGCAAACTTCATGGTCATCTCACGGATTGAGTCTCCCATCTCCAGGAACAGAGAAATTTTAGTTCAATTGTTGGAAAAATAGGGTTTGTAGTGGAGATCTGGATACCACTTGGATCATGAGAACACTTTCCGAACTGATATTTCTACCATATGCCTGGGTTGCAAGAAATTCAGTCTAGGATAATCCAAGAGAACACTTACGATTCTAGGTACAGAAGTCGTAAGCCAAATTACTAGAAGGATTCTGTGTTTGTTTGATGAAAACGAGAGCTTAAGAATTTCTTGTATCTCTTCTCAAAGAGAATAGTCGTTTATATAATAAACGAGATTAGTGTTTCTCTTAGGGTGGGTCATCATGGGTTGCTTTGGAAGCAAGCTAGGGAAATTCAGATTTTAATGAAGATTTAGGGTTTCCAAAACCAACGAATTTCGTTGGTTTTACCCTAATCACCCTCAAGAAATTGAATTTCTCACTGCGGTCCCATATGTAAAATCCAGAGAGGTTTTGGGGCTCTGCCCCTAGACCCAGCTAAAGGAGCGCACCCCTTTGGAAACCTGGAACCCAGGGGCGCTACGCCCAGATCCCAAAGAGCACATAAAGTCAACAAAGGAACCTTGGCACAATATTGAAACGCAAAAAAAAATCATCAATTTACATGATGATCCAACTCTATTTAAATGAGAAATTCATCAAGCCTACTAATAGTATAGAAATATTTGGATTTAGAAAAATATAAAAAACAATAATTATCAATTTTTTTAAAATTTTAGTCTTTAATTTAAAAAAAATTGTTGAATTGGGATTACTTTTTAAGCTCAAAAGTTTTTTTTTTTTTTTTTTTTTTTTTTGTAAAATTTCTTTATGACTTTAGTTTTTGAGGAGACAAAAGCCAAAAGTTGTTTTTAAAAAGTATTTGGGCTATATTTCTTGACTTTTGAGTGTAATTTGCTTTTAAAAAGTTAAAAGTCACACTTTCCTGATTATTAAAACCCCATCTTTTTCTTCTTTACAAAAAATTACTTTGAAAATAATTTTGTATTTCCCTCACATCTTTTTTTTTTGATTTTTTGGAAAAGTTAAAAGTAAAGAAAATCTAAAACAACAAATAATAAACCAATCCCTTCAGAAAACACATATAGGGGTGTTTGATACCTTGCTGACCGGGTCCGGTCAACAGTTTTTGGCTGACTCGGTCTGGTCAACATGTTTGATACATGTTCGTTGTAACATCTCAAAAATCAGGTATACCTTGTGAACCTTCTTCTTTGAATGATTGTCATATTTAGCCCTTGATAAGAAGATGTTTGGTTGGCAGGTACGCGGGGTACTGGGGTGTACGCTCAGCGTACTTGTCCGCGTTCTGATCGTGAAGGATTGCCAGGTACGCGGGGCGTACCCGGCCTAGAAGAGAAACCCTAATTCCTTGAGCCTCCCTATTTAAGCAACCTTATGGCCCTTTTGTTGTCTTCCCAGAGCATTATCAGTTTTAAACCCTAAATCTCGTTCATATAACAAGGGAGTGTCTAGGAGAGCCTTGTAGTGTGTTCTTGGCCATTTGGAGCAAAGTGAAAGCCTTGGAAAAGGAAGAGTTAGAGCTCAAGCTTTTGGCTTCGAGATTGGCAGTGAAAGAAGCTTCATTTTGAGGTAAAAAGCTTCAAGCTTTACATCTTTTCTATTCATACCTTGTAAGAGATGTTTTAGGGTTTTTGTCCCCAAGTTGATAGCTTTATGAGTTAATGAGCTCTTAGAAGCCGAGATTTGTCCCATGCTAGCCCATTTAGGGTTGTTATGTGATAAAAATCCAGTCTTGGTTGTCAAAAGTTGTTCATGCATGATATATGGACCTCTAAAGGTTGGAAATTGGGTGGTTTGGGTGTTGGTGACTTCCACAGCCATGCAAAGGCTTAAGGTCACCGACTTTATGGATTAAGTCGTATTAGAGAAGTCAGATCTGGAATTTGGACGCAAGTCTTAACTGATTAAGACCCAAAAATCAAAGAAGACTGAAACTTGGAGTTGTGCCGAGAGTAATCCCAATACGCGGGGCGTAGGGGTCGCGTTCCCCTGCTTTTGTGAGGTTGTCGGGTACGCCCAGCGTACATGTCTGGTACGCACAACGTAACCCGGAGAGGGTTGAATTTTGTTGACTTTTAGGGTTTGATTAATATATAGGTAGTTGAGCCATGGGAGGGGTATAATGGTCTTTTTCCCTTCTGAGAGTGCCAAGAGAGAGAGAGAGAGAGAGTTTAGTCTAGCCTTTGAGAGTGATATTGATTAGGTTGTTTATCCATGTGATTAGGCGGAGGCTAGACCAGATTTTACCGAGTTAGAGATATACCGAGACACCCGAGGTGAGTCTTCTCATTATACTTTACCTTGAGTAGGTAACCAGGATTATGAGATAGAGTATCTTGTATGCTATCTATGTGATGTGTTGCACTGCATTATTTCTATGTGACTTATGTTGTGTGTATATCAGAGTTAGGATCGGAAGGTCCACAGAGCTAGGACCAGAGGGTCCACAGAGTTAGGGCCCACAGAGCTATAGCCTCGAGTGGCTAGTATGTGTTATATATGTGGTATGTTGGGGAACTCACTAAGCATTTATGCTTACAGTGTTTTGTGTTATGTGTTTCAGGTACTAGTGACGATCGCGGGAAGGCGCCGACATGATTCGTACACACACTCGGAGTTTTATATGTTCTTTTGATCTTGGGATATGTTTTATGAATTGAAATGTGATACATTGAGATTTTTATAATAAATATGAATGGGAATGTGTTTTGAAAATGCGAAAAATTGTTTAAATTTTTTACTGTGTTACATTCATATTGCTTCTGATGCTGACTCGGTCCAAAAAAGGCTGACTCGGTCCTAAAGGAAAAATCCCTTCAACCGATTGTTTCCCTCACACAACTATTCCTCCTTCAAACGTTCTTCCTCCTCATTGTCTTCAAGCAAAGCGGCTTAAGCAGCCTACATTCACCTTGGCGACTCTCCAATTTTCCATCTCCTTGTCCTAGAATCATTCGTCTACTCCTTGCCCCGACTTTTGATAAGGTTCCTCCCTTCTCCACCCCCACATCTATTGGAAAAATAGGGTTTGTAGTGGAGATTTGGATACCACTTGGATCGTGAGAACACTTTCTGAACTGATATTTCTACCCTATGTCTGGGTTGCAAAAAATTCAGCCTAGGATAATCTAAGATGGCACTTACGATTCTAGCCATAAAAGTCGTAATCCAGATTACTAGAAGGATTTTGTGTTTGTTTGATGAAAACGAGAGCTTAAGAATTTCATGTATCTCTTCTCAAAGAAAAGAGTGGTTTATATAATAAACGAGATTAGGGTTTCTCTTAGGGTGGGCCGTCATAGGTTGCTTTGAAAGCAAGTCAGAGAAATCTAGATTTTAATGAGGATTTAGAGTTTCCAAAACTAACGAATTTTAATGAGGATTTAAGGTTTCTCCTAGCGGGACCCCAGCCAGAGGCTCTCCCCCTTGGACCCTGCTAGGGGCGTTGCCCCTAGACCTCGCCAGGGCGCCACCCCTTTGGAAACCCCAGACCTAGGGGTGCTGCCCCCGGACCCCCGACTTGTCGTCGAACCGACTTCTAATTCGATCTTATACATGCGTGCACTCCGCACAAACTCGTACATATATTCGAGTACAAATTATGAAAGCCCTTAGCTCAATGTTAGTTCCAGTTAAATAAAATGACATGGTGACACTAAAATTACCAACAACATCTACGCCAGTCCTCCCACCTCCGACCTACACCTATGTCGTCGTTATCCAACATTGTCCAACGCCACTCTTCCATCTTGATCAAAAAACCCCACTGGCTGCTTCACCTTCAGCATACTTCCATCTTGTCAATAGTCAGTGAGTTTTTTTGCCTATAAATTAGGGTTTGAATTGGAAATTTCAAGATATAATTAGTTCTAATCTGGTGTGTTCCTCTTGATGTGAGAATTTTAATCTGGTAGATTTTAATTTCTTTTTTATCGACGATGTTTGAAGTGGAAGCGTTGATTGAGTTCAATGATTGAAGAAAAGAGTGGAGCCGCAGGAGATGATCAGGGCTCCTGATGGCTGCAAGAAAAAATAATTAGTTTAAAGTCTATCCATCTTCAAATGTTGTGCTATTCGAAAGATATATTGTTTATGATTAATGTTAAATGCAATGTGTGTATTTGTTTCCTTCGATGAACTTCCTTATCATGGTTGTTACTTTATGATTTGTACCAGTAGCATATTCATGTTAATATAATGACGTATGAGGTTCTTATGCTTTTTCTTTAGGCTTCTATATTGTTTGGTGACATAATCATGGTGAAGATTATAAAGCTATCCTTTTTAAATAATCAATATTCTTTATGGTGCTTCTTTGTGTTTATGAAAGATTAGTTTACATTTTATCAAACTAATAACAATGTACTAATAATTCCTATCAAAATTGGGCAAATGCTCTTTGTTTTTGTTTTACTACAAGTGCACTTTGTTTCCGGTTAAACCGAAAGATTGGATAGTTTTTTTGAATGTTTATGATGCATGTTTAACTCATAAAGAAACATGGTTGTCTTAATGAACCAACATTGATGGTTTTTGGTATATATATAATTTTAAACAAAGGGTAAAATGATTATTTTTATCATTTTAGCATAGCAGACAGCTATGTAATCAGACCATATAGTTTCAGTTAAAGGGTTCAGACGCAGACTCACTCAGAACTTCTAATTCAATGTCATTAGATATCACTCAATGGGCAACTATTAATCAGCCCCTTGCTACTTCTGGGAAGATCACTTTTCAAAGAAAGAGTAGACGGATAAATGTATCAACCCTGTACAGTAGTACTCCTACAAGATCATAAGCTTGAATAAATGTATTTTTTTTGGAGCAAATTTGTAGAAGATCCTTATCAAGAACACAAAATCTTAAACATAAACATTTTTCAAAGAAAGAGAAGATATAGATAATACACAGAAGGTTCATTTTTATTAGATTAGAAGCAAATTTGGGATTGGGGAAAGAACAATAGCAGGAAGATAATGCAGCCAACAATGTTCTTTTTTACTATATACACTGCCAAAGAACATGAAATGCTAAACATAAACAAGCAGATTATATACATGATTTACATCAGAACCATCATAACCAATTTCTAGTAAAAAAGAATGGGTTATTTCATTCAGGAGTGAAACAGATTGTGTAAAGAACCAGATTAGCATATTGGAGTAAACCTCAAAGGAACCTTCTCTCTTTCAGAATCAGCAACTCCATCAGCCAAGATCCTGATGACCTTCTTGAAGGCAAAGTGCAAGCAATTCGAAAAAACGATCCAGCAAAGCATTTCATATATAAAATCAAAGGCCGGATCCGATGGCGATGCCGGCAACGATTCGTCCCAGTTAAACCCATCGAAATTACCACCACTGCCTCCACCGCCGCCGCCGCCGCCACCAAACGGACCATCGCCGCCATCAAAGAACCCTCCTCCGTCTTCATCGACGTAGGGGCCACCCCCGTCGATTTTCGAGCTTTTTTTGACGCGGCAACGTTTTCTAGCCAGTTTCTTAGGTGCTACTCTAGGTTTAACAGACGGCGGAGCTATGGCATCGATCGCGACCATTAGGGCGTAGGTTTGGAGTTGTTGATCGTACGAAGAACAGTTGCGATCCGTGATGAAATTGGAAAGCCCTAGTCCATGACCATATTTGGTGGCGATTGCTGTCAGGGTATCAGAAATTAACGAAATCTCCATTGGTTTTTGAGAGATTTTGGTGGTGTCTCGAGATTATTATTATCGATCGATGAGTGTCAAGGGTATAGGGGAAATCGCCAAGATATTCCAATCGGTGGCGTGATCGTCGAGTCAAATTGTTAACTATGAGTACTGACCATTCGAATCAGATCCGAACGGGGATGTTTGACTATCTTAACCTTAATCGTTTTAACTGTTCCGAAAAGGGGATGCTTGACTTTATTACCCTTCCCTCTTTTTAGCCTTTGTCTTTTTTAACCTTTGTTTCTTGGGAAATTATAGAGTAAAAATGTTTCATTTAGTTTTCATTTTTAAAAATTAATTGTGCTTCATTTGTTTTAGACAAAACTTTAAAATGGTTTCTATAGTTTTTGAAAATATCAAATTTAGTTCTTAAGTTCAAAAAACCTCACAGATGGTCCCCATGGTTTCAAAACTTTTAACAAATTATCATTTTCGCTATTGCCGTTAGCTTTTGGCCGTTAAGTGAAGAGCATTTCTGTTTTTTCACTACCACAGGGACCATTTATGAAGTTTTGTCTTATTTTTTTTTTTAAAAAGAAAAATAATAATTATTCAATATTAACTCTCTCTCTCTCTCTCTCTCTCTCTCTCTCTCTCTCTCCAACCAATAAGAGCGAACTGGTCCCAAATACTTTTTTTGCTATGTCTATTCTTTGGTGAAGAAATCGATCCCACCACCATCATCAAACCCACAACCCAACCAATTACTCAAACAAAAATCTCCATCCTTCAACAGTGTATATACAATCGGAAGCACATTAGGAGAATGACAACTTGGTACAACCCATCTATGCCTAGACAAATCCACGGGTTTATATTGATTCTCGTTTTTCCTTTTCTAAAATCTCTAGTATGAATTGTGTTTTCAGATCGAATCATGAATTATTTAATTGATTTGGAGTAAAGGAACCTTAATTTAAGGATTTCAAATTTTCAGTTCATCTATTTGTTTTGTTGATTTTTGCTAAGGTTCGGTGGTAGGTGGTGTTGCTAGTGTGAAGTGAAGAAGAGGAAATGTAGAACGATGGTACAAGAGGGGTGAAGGCAGATCCATGGCAAAAGGAGATAAAGGGGCTATGAGAAACAGAGGAGTGCGCCTACCCGGATTTGATATGTGTTTAATTTCTTTAATGCTTCCACCAGGTGTAGTGTGAAATCGGTGCCAATGGATCAAGTAAACTTGCCCAATTATTGCTCCGTGTGACACTCTCTCCTCTTGGAATCTAGCATATTTCAAGGAGAATACTCCATCCCGTTCTTCGATAACAACCTTTGGAGCCGGTTCACCTGAATCGGAGCTTCACCGGATGTGATTGTCATCCCACCTAGGGAATCGACACTTGGAATCTTCTTCAGATATGTAGGGCATTGACACTTCGATTCTTTTTCACGCTCTTCGATTGAACCCACTTTATTGCTTTTAGGTTTAATATCTCATGCTTAGAAAAAACTATAATTTGATCTCTATGGTAACTATAATCTGATTTTGGTGATTGTAGTCTGGTTAGAAAGCATGTATTAAACCATGATAAATCGTTCTTCCTTAGGTTGAAGAACAATTTGCTGGGGGTTTGACTTTTGTTGAGAGAGAGAGAGAGAGAGAGAGAGTTAATATTAAATTATTATTATTATTAGTATTATTTTTTAAATAAGACAAGACTTCATAAATGGTCCCTATGGTAGTGAAAATACATAAATGTCCTTCACTTAACTGCCAAAAGTTAACGGCGTTAGCGAAAAGGACCATTTGTTAAAAGTTTTGAAACCACAGCGACCATCTGTGAGGTTTTTTGAACTTAGGGACTAAACTTGATATTTTCAAAAACCATAGGGACCATTTTTGAAGTTTTGTCTTTGTTTTAAGTTGCGCCCTTCATCCTACAAGCATGAAATGACAATATTACCCTAACCTATCTTTTTTATAACTTTTTACTTATTATTTTTAATGATTAAGAAATACATTAATCAAATATGTAGGTCTCATCCTTTTCTTTTTATCCCAACCCCTCTTACCTCTTTTCCCATATTCCTTTTCTCCATTCAAAGTCAAGAACCAAAGAAGTCAAGCACTAAAGCACCAATGGTGTCGGAGAAATGAAAACCCAAAATTTGGGTGACGGTGTCAGAGATCATGTCTTCTAGAAATGGAAATTCATGGTACAAATTATTAATGATCTTAAGCCTTTAATGACATGATTTGATAATAGGCTCGACACTTAACATCTGAATGGATTTAGGTCGTTGTGGATTAATTCACAGTCTCATGGTGTGGTACTTGTCGTGTTATTGCAGTAATCTTGGTTGAGTTTGATAGAAAGATGACCCATATCACCTTCCTTAAGGGTGATGTGAATGTACTCAAGGTAAATTCACCCCCATAATCTTCATATGCATACTTTTTCAGGGTTACTTTAAAAAAAACTAGTTCTTCTTTCTTATTTTTACAGACTTGCTTAGAAGTACTCGATAGAGGCAATGCCAACATTCATGTTCCTTAAAAATGGAGAGATAATGGACAACGTTGTAGGTGTTAAGAAAGATGAACTTCATGCGTGCATTCTTAAGCATTCAGAAGCAAGCTGTTTCTGTATCCGCTTAATGTAATCTAAATATGATTATCAACAACTTATTTTTCCTTTCTTTGGTATGGTAAAAGCATATATCTTGTATATTGTCTATGTAGCCATGTTTATAACTTAAGATTTAATGGTTTTTGACTTGGTGTTCCTTTCCGCTTATTATGAGTTTATTTTGGGAGCATCGTGATTGTGTTCCAATATATAATATTTATTTTTAACTCTCATACACTCCATTATCAAAATATTATTTCAATACTGTCACACCCCCAAACCGGAACGGCGGAAACGTTCGGGGGCGGATGACTTCATGTGGTAACGTAACAAATGAATACATAGTAAAGAAAGCAATACAACCATCATATATATATATATATATATATATATATATATATATATATATATATATAATTGAGTTTACATTGTTAAAAGGTACATGTTCAAAACCAATTACAATATGATGCCAAAATATGAATTTAAACTGACGTCGCAGCGTCCCTTCTTCAAAAGTTGTTTGTTACCTGTAATTAATGAATCCCTGGGACATACAAGTAGTTTTGAAAGAGTAGATCAGCATTTAAGCTGGTGAGTTTCATAAGTATTAAATGACAATGTTTGTATGAAATGAAATGTTTTGTTCTTGTTTGTTTGTTCCTAGAAAAATCCTATATTTTCTACTAGCATAAATGTAGCCTTCTTTCAAGACCAATGTTTGTTTCTAGAAAATGTATGTACGTATAAAATTTCCAATACGTCTGAAAAACCCCGTAAATCAATGTGTTTTTAATACTCCATGTGAGTTTTATAACCATGTTATTGACTAGAAATGCCTATACACAACGTTCTTCAGGCGTTGGAATGTTCTGACGTTTGTCACCCCAAATGGTGGACTGTAGCTAACAGTCAGGGCGCGGGTTGTCAAGCCCGTATAGATCTATACACAAACACCATGCTCCCCCTCCAAGGGATTCTGGTATATAATACATGACTTGAAATGTGTACTCAAACGTACGTGAAATTAATGTCTCACAAAACTTAGTATAAAAACATATTTACGTGTGAAAATGTTTGTATAAATGATCATCCCCTAAGACTGGGATAGCTATGAAAAACGACGTGAAATCTTTAGATATGCATTTGACAATATTTTACCCTTTGCTCAACAGGATACAAATGGAGTAGAGTTTCGTAAACTATATATGTATATTTTTGATGTAAAAGACAAGTTTGTAAACAAAACATATATATGTATATTTTCGATGTAGAAGACAAGTTTGTAAACAAAACATATATATGTATATGGTTATATATATATATATATATGTATAAATTTTAAAAGATGAATTGGTATGTTTCGTAATTGTTGTTCATATTCTTACGTTTTTATTAGAAACTTTGCATGAAATAATCCTTAAGTTTGATACTAAAGACCTTTTTGTACTTATCACTTTTGTAAAAGTGGTAATTAAACATATTTAAATGATTGTGTTTTAACTTCCTTAATGTATAAACATTGCTAAAAAATGTTAGAAGGTGTTAATAAATCTATAAACCACTTTTGACAGTTTTACCTTTTACTGTCCCTGTTTTTAGAAAACTCATAGAAAAATCATCGTAAGTCAAAAACTGAATCCGTCATCTCTGAAAGTTTATAAAATGAGTCTACTTTGTTCCTAATTTTTATTATGATTTTTAGTGGTCTCAAACTAGTGTGAAAATGCACATCTTCATAGACTGGTCCGAAATCACTTCTTAAATGAAAGGCAGATTTATAAAAATCGCCATAAATTGTAGAAAAATCGTATGAACGCGTGCGAGTAGTCCTTATAAAGGTATAAACTTGAAATATTTTCATATTGTATAGTTTTGAAAGATATTAAGTTTAAGATTGTCAAAACAGTCCGTGAACAGGACTCAACTTTTCTGTAGAAAGCTTTCATTTAAATTTAAGTTATGTTTAGTGTTCTAACTTGTATTCCCCCCCCCCCCCCCCCCTTAAAACTTGAAGAAAACATGAAAATGTAGGGGTATGAACTCACCTTATGTGAATACTTGAAGAATGGAAGGTTGAAGATGAACTTTTGGTTGTTGGTTTGATGCTCCAAAACAGCCACTCTTTTGGCTATGTTGCTGTCACGAAAATTTCACAGCAAAAGAGCAAGAAAAAGGGTAGTTTACTCACTGTTTTGAATCAATAATTTTGAGTATCATAACAAGTAACTTCCAGGGGTATTTGTTGGTAAAAATATCAAGCAAAAGGAAGGTGTAGATGGGTGAAATGGTGGCTGAAACACAAAAGGGACAACAGCCCTTTAGTTCATGGTTTTGATGGCTTTGGAAGGAAGTTCTTGTGCTTGAAAATGAGATGAAGGTTGAGAGTAATTCCCTGGAGTATTGGCTGGTCAAATGAGGGTAAAATGAAGAGGAAATTTCGTGGATATGAAGGAGGAAAGAGTGGAAGAGGATAAGGGGACAAAACCTAGACTAGCTTGTGATGGGATGTGAGTTTAAGTGATGTGATCTTGTCTAGCCACTTGCTTGGATGGTTGTTTAGAGATAGAGTTAGTTAACTAACTAACTACTAGTTATTTAGTTAGTTAGGAGTTCTAGTTAAGGAGAGGGAAGATCTTAATCTCGAAAATTAGAAGAGAGATTAATAAGCATTCTTAGTAAAATGTCTCAAGTGATTAAGCACTTATTAGTTAAGTTGGCACATATCTCCACCAATTCTCTTATTTTAATTGATTTAGAAATCATATTCCTTACATGAAATCACTTAAATCATGACCCATAACTAGTCATTCACTAGATAATAATACATATGTACAAATACATACATGTATACTTAGTATAAAATAACAATGTAGTTTTTGTGTATTTGAACTGTAATGTTTATGTTTTATTCTTTTTATTCAAAAACACTTAAATACATTCTAATTATATCTTATAATAATTCATTTTATATTTTTATTTATTTAAATATAAAATTTATTGACCAATGTATAATTTCGTGACATTTAACCGGTTAACCATATCGTTAAACACGTTTTGTCACTTTGGTTCGTATATTTGTCAAATTTAGATCCTCCACATCTATTAAGCAAACGTTTTACATAGAACCTAACTTACTTATCAACTAGAGACATGTTGATACAAAAATTAAGTTTGTTGCGTTTAAATGATGTTATATGCTAATTTCACAAACCGGTGATGGTTCGTAGTCATACATCATAACAAAACTTATCAATAGTTACTTGTTTTATATTTCACAATAACTTATTTAAATAAAAGAGTTTAAATTCCTTCAACCATTCTTGATAAAATACTCATATTGCTTAATAATCAAAACATAGCATCGTACGATCTTTCCTATTTTTACCAATTGTTACAAATACCACCAATATAACAATGGATCATGGATAAGTAATCCAATGGAAATTAACTTAATTCTTAATAACTAAATTACATTATTACATTTTATCACTTTTGTAATATAATATTTATTTTGAACTCTCATACCCTCCATTATCAAAATATCATTTCATTACCACCAATATAACAATGGATCATGGATCAGTGATCTAATGGAAATTAACTTCATATTTAATAACTAAATTATATTATTACAGTTAATCGCTTTTGTAACAATTTTGTGTAAACTGTTAATTGAATCATCCTCTATTATAATAAAACAATACGTTTTTTGCCATGTGGCATCTCCTAAGCCTTTCTAAGCCAAAGTAAAGTACCAAATATACCCCTCACACATATTACACGGTTGAAGATTTGATTTTTGGAATTTGAATTTCAAATCTCATGCATAAATTGGTTACTTTCCATGTTAATCCTTCAAAATCTTCGCCCCAAATCTCGGTACCTTGAATCGCTTTGGATTTGATTTCAAAATCCCTAATTCTACGTTTGGTAGGCTGTAATCTTGGAATGAAATGAATCAGTCAGTACGATGGAATGAAAAAACATATGTTTGGTTGGCAACAGATATAGAATGATTCATTCAAGAAGGAATGACATTCCTCGAAGAAGTGCGTTTTCTATTCCATGGAACCCCCATATTTTTTTCATTCATTTCTTACACAGAATGATAAGTGCCACTTTTTCCCTCCATCGATTTTGTTTTCAATTCATAAAAATCTCAAGAACATCATCATTATCATCTAGATCCAAACAAAATCATCGGTCCATTCAAATTACTACAACATAATCAAGTTCAGTAAATGAGATTTTCCATCAATCGATTTCCTATTGATACACTCTTCATGGTTTAACACTTCCAATTGGCATCAGTGTATTTCTTTTTTCTTCATGTTTGTCTTCTATCTCTACATCACATCCATATATATATATATATATATATATATATATATATATATATATATATATATATATGAGTTTGTTTTGCATACAACTGACTATTTTAAATTTGCCCCTCATCTGTTTTAGATAGAGTTTTACCGCCTATTAGGTGTCTGATGAAATGTCACTATGAATTCCTTTTGGGATTAAAGGATGATGTATAGTTGTTTTACTCAATTTTTGATTGATTTAGTCCTTTTATGCATGCTTTACTTGAAAAAATAATAAATTGGTTGAATCTGACAAGAAATTTTGAGTTTTTTTATGCTTTATTATCAGTATTTGATACAATTAATCCATCATTTGCTTAAAAATGTTTGCCAAATTAGTGTGTAGGAACTATTGAGAGGCATGAAGGGAACAAAACTCAAGATTTTGAATGTCAAGAACAATCACAATTCATAGCCAGGTAAGTTTTGTTTGTTTCTGTACCGATTTCACCCTATCAATTGATGTTTTCTATTCTGAATTTTCTTTTAATAGATTGAGAGTTGTAAGCCGAAATTATGAGGTTGCTTGATTTGGGGTCAATTGTTTATGTCAAGGATCCAAGCATGTATGTTTTTTTTATTGTTTGAACTATTTATATAAATTAGTTCCTATTGATCATCTGTGTATAATTGTTAATTACAGTCTGATTGGTTTCTTTTAACTTTTAGATATATAGCCTTTGCAAGTGATTTTGAAACTACTTTAACAAGATTAAGTACTTTCTTATAAATTTAATGTTGATCAATTTCTTTTATCTTTTGAAATGGACCTCTACAACTTTTTGGTCCCAGTTTAACCAAGGCCACGTTAGACCACATATTTGAATTCACTTAGAAGACATGGGACTTTGATTATGATCTCTGGATTTATGATTGTCTGACTGATTTTTTTTTTATGTATTGAAGTTGTTAACTAGACAATTAGCAAATCATGTATTTAGTTGAAGTTCAGGTTAATCACTTAACTTATGTTGTTGTCAACAATTAAGTACTTTAACATTTTAACCACTTAACTTATGTTGCTTTCCTTAAATATCACACGAAATTTACAATTTAAATTTATCTATTAAGAAGCATGAAAAGAAAATAAATTATAAAAACAATTTTGGTGCTATAATAACAAGAATATTACTTATCAAGACATATTTGATTTGTATTATATGGATAGTAATATTAGAATATCATAAATATAAGTTGGTACAATAAAAATAACTTAACGATAAGGTTTATAGCTCTATTTTATAACACATTTATCCTTGTCTTCTTCTCATTTGAATAATACTAGAAAATAGTACTAAGATAAGCCAATTAATAATAATGATTCTGCTTTGTTTTAAATTCTTTGTATAATTTGCAAATTGTTTTCTTTCCTACCGTTGTATTTTGTATTTCATTAATAAAAACATTATTTGCTTAGGTTTAACCTTATTTGGGCTATTTTGCCTCTGTTATTTACTCATATATGTTGGGTTATTTTCTCATACCCATGCAACATTATAATGGTTTTCATTTCCTAAGAGTATGATGCTATTCTATTTTAGAATTTTTATAAAATAATTTCATTTCACACATGTCAATCTGACTACCTATATTCAGTATTCAGGTAACTCATTTACAACAAAGTTAATTTTCTGAGTTTGTTTTAGGATCATTACGAAATAACGTGAGTTTGTTTTAGGACTATTTTGCAGCATTTGGACCATTTTGCCCCTGATATTTGCTCATCGGTTTTTACTTTTGTTTTGATATGGGTGATCAGTTATCTATTTGATAGGAAAAATATTGAAGATTATGCGGAAATATAGGAGAGTTTGTAGTTGAAAGATGCCAGTCAATCTTGGGAGGCCACTGATGGATGATTTCCACTTCTATTAGTAAAAAAAAACATGAAGAATGAGGTTCAATCCAATGTTTTAGTAAATTTAATGAATGCTTATATGTAAATGTTGTACTTTTATACCATCAAAGTAAACAAGGTGGCGGTTCAATTTGACTATTTTTGTTAAATTTTTTAAACACGTACCACTTTTTTGTTTTTTTACAAGGACCATTTTCGTTGATTTTTTTAAACATTGATCATTTATGTTAATATATTTTTTTTTTGTTTTTTGTCACATGTATGGTGTGTATTGCATGAAAGGTAACATACTTTGATTTTATTGTTTGCTATAAATTTACATAACTATCAGTTTATTAAATTTATATGTATAAATTAGCATCCTACTTCCTAATTATGTCGTATTGTATGTAAGTTTGTTGTAAATCGAAAGTAGGTTACTATAAGTTTACTAATTTTCAAAGTCACAGCAGCATACTATATAATTTTACATAATGACCCTTTTATTAACAATAAACTAGATTATAACAGTCTATTTTCATTTAGTGGCAGCCTACTTTCCTTTAATTTAACTTTATAACATCATTTCATTTAAGCATTTATTTTTATTATTTTACTATCAAAGTTGCATGTTAGAAGTATGACTAGGAAATGAATAAAGCTAAAAGAGTAATCTTGGTTGAAATAAATAACTTTTAAATTATAAGTTTATATAACTTTTATTTGTTTGATTTAAGTTAAAAAGGTGGCAGAACACTATATTAGGGATGTCAAAAAGTCCCGTGGGGTCCCCCGTCCCGTATGAGGACAGGGGTGGGGGCAAGGTTAACCCCTGTTTTAATTTCGGGGCGGGGGAGGGGGTTGGTAGTCCCGTCTCGAAATCCCCATGGGGCCCCGTTAATAAATTATATAAATTGACATATATTAATTATATAAATATAATAAACAATAAAATGATTTTTACGTACAAAAATTCAACAAAAACATGTTTTTAAGTTGTTTGTAACATGTAAAATTATGTTATAGATATCTATTTGTTACCCAAAAATAGTTTTTTTTAGCCCCCAAACGAGAACTTCTTTTAACCCAAATAAGGTAGCCCAAAATCAATCGGGGGCGGGGACGGGGGTTAGAAGGGGAATTCGGGGGCAGGGAAACGGGAAAATTTTGGGGGCGGGGGCGGGAGATGCAATCTCCGTCCCATTTTCCCCCGTTGACATCCCTACACTAGTGTAAAAAAAATTGTAATGTTTTTGTAATGTTTTTTTATTGGGTGCACCGGCTTAAAACACGAGTGACACTACTAATATAGATTTATTTGGAAAAAAAAATTAGTGTCACCCCTATGAAAATGTTATGCGTCCGCCACTGCTCTTATATGTGTAAATGGATTGAGTCTTTCAAATACTTACAAATTATAAAGTTCTTAAAGAAATACAATATTACAATTCATAAGTTTTCTAAATTGATGCTATATTATTTTATTACATAATTAAAATTTTAATTCTATTTAAAATTAACACCCGTGGGTTCCACGGATTTTAACCTTGTTTACCATTATAATCCTAGGTTTGCCAGTAGTAGGTTAATGTCGCACACTTGTTTTCATCAAGGTTGTTAATATATATATATATATATATATATATATATATATATATATATATATATATATATATATATATATATATGGGCAAAGTGAATATACCCTTAAGGGTATATAAGCTTAGGTACCCAAACCCACCATAATACAATGTTTTGTTTCATATATTCATTATAATGTTCTTAAACTTCAACCCCTAACTTGATTTACGTTCAACATTTCCAATATTTCTCCATTATCTTCCTCTTACATTACATCTTTTTGTCGAACATTACTAGGCTATATATATTATAGTTAAAAATGAAAATTATGTAAGAGGACAATAAATGTGAAATTTATAAATATCTTCGAAGTAAATCAAGTTAGAAGTTGAATTATAAGAACATTGAACAATTACAATGTATATATATGATACAAAATGACGTATTATAGTGAGTTTGGGTACCTAAGCTTATATACCCTTAAGGGTATATTCACTTTTCCCTATATATATATATATATATATATATATATATATATATATATATATATATATATATATATATATATATATATATATAACTCATATTTTCATATATTTACGGTAAATCACGTGTTCACATATTTGAGCTTAGATATGTAAAGTCATGTGTTTATGGGTAAATACATCAATGTAGAAAAGTACGATTAGAATTTTTAATGGAAAATAAAACTCAAGTAAAAGTTGCATCTACATTAGATTAATGAATATACATCATAATGATTTTTTCTATATAAAAAAAATATAAATTTAGAATTGGCTAATTATGATATTTGGTTTGTTTATGAAAGGTATAGATGGTATTTTAAACATACATTTATAAGAAGGGTATAATAGTAGATTAATAAAAATCAAAATTTAAAATAATTATAAATTGTTTAATATTGTTAAAGTAAGCATTTGGGTAAATTTGATACTTTTAAAATTAATGAAGGATAAATATGATATTTAGAAATTAGGTTGGACAAATATGATTTCATATACAAAGTGTTGTTTAGCCCAACAAATTGTCCAATTCGGTCTAAAAATCGAAACTCGGGTGGGGACTCAGAACTGGACTGGACCGAAACTAGAACTGACATAACCTAAATTGGTTCGATTTCCGGTTAAGATACCTAATTCAAGGATTTCGGGTTTCAGTTTTTCGGTCTTCGGGCTGGTTCGGTCCATTGCTCATCCCTAACACACGCTCTAGAAGCTGCAAGATATACTAACATTTTCAATTTGATGTTTGTAATTAAGAACTACCCATCAAAGTATTCACATTTTCTTAAGGTATTCTAATGTTTATTTTGTATTAATTTTTTACCATGCTTTATATTTGACTAATTAACTACATTTTTGCAAGTGATGACCAAAAACTCACATCTTGAACCTCTACTGATGGAGGCAAAGAAACATAAGAAGAGAAGGTATATATGATGCTCTAATTGGTGAAGAGCATGTACTAATGGCCTACATAATAGATCCAATACTTGGGAATAAGCTTTTCACCAAGCTAGGGATAACCAACTATGATTTAGGTTATGCGGCAAAGGAAATAGGATTCTGTCCTGATGGACATGCCGAGCTTATTCCTTGGTGCGACATGCCTTATGAAATTGTCCCAACTGTTTTGTCATTTTGTAGGGAGCAGAGCGTATGGTCATGGTTGTCATGGTTACTGCGTGTTTGGTTGTTGATTGTAAATCTTGACTTTTGACCGATTTGACTTTGGTCAAACTTTGAGAGATTGAGTGTTTGTGTTAGTTGCTTCATCTGTAGAGACTTTTATTGAAATTCTGTTGTTTGGTTAAATGAGTTTTCTCATTATACTATATGTAACATTATATGTCCAATATGGTAGGTTAGATAGGTATTGTTTAGGTAAAACTGTATGTTTAAGATGGTTAGTCTATTTGTCTGTTATATGTTGGATCTTAGGATAAGTTAGCTGGAAGCATTCAAGCCTACTAGGATGGTAGCCGGAAGTTCAAGAGGTCTTTGAGATGATAACTTTATGCCTATAGTCCCACCGAAGCATTGATTGTAAGTTGATGATGGCTGGAAGTTCAATATGTCTTATGGATGATGGCCATTGTCCTAAAGGCCCACTGTGGTGTTGACTATGAGCCTTGTATGTATACATTGTGTCTAAAAATGTGATATATGGTATTTTGGAAAACTCACTAAACTTTTTAATTACAATTATGGATTGAATATTTTTCAGGTGGTTTTGTTAATCGTAGGAAGGCCCTAGCTTGATTGTATCACACATATATTGCGGATGTTCTATTTTTTTTATTATTTTTTTTTATTTTTGTTGCCTTTATTATCCTGATACATATTACAATATGGTTTTATGATTTTGAAAAAATTATACTAAGGTTTTATAAAAGTGGTTTTGGATGTTTACTCTTTATTTTGAAAATAAAATTTTGGTTTGAAATTTGAGATGTTACACCTTTAGTATGTGAAGTTATTATGGATGACCACCAAGGTGACAATCCACCACAGACAATAATTCATGGATGGGAAACCCTCATAATATATCTTCTTAACTAAAAGAGTGGTATTGCTGGAAAAATACTTGATGAAGTAGAATTTGAAGCTGAGTTTTTAAAGAGTAAGTAGAGGACATTCCTATACATTATAGGTGAGCAATACCAAAACCAAAAACCCAAAAACGGAGTTGAAATCACCCAAGAAGCACCTAACCAAGCTCTACATTTCTTGATTTCTTGCTTTTCCATTTTCACTACACATCGATCTCGATTAAGCAATAAGCAGTTGAAATACTCAAGTTCCACTCTCATGTGTAGTTAAACTTCCCATCTCAGTACATACCCTTCTTTTTATGAGTTTAATTTGGTGAATCTGAGTTTGCAATTTGCTAAATTTGACTTTGCAATTTGTTGTGTTAAACTGTTAATGTTTTTGATTTCTGGACAGGTTATGTGAATTGGAGTCTCCATCTATTTTTGTTTGCCTTCTGTTCGGTGTTAATATGAAAATGAGTTTAATGTTATGAATTTCAGATTAAAATAATGCCCCTTAGCTTATATTATGATGAATATATTTGGTGCTTATGATGAATCTGAGCTTAAATATGAGTTTGATGTTCACTTTTATGATGATCTGTTTAATTGATGTTAACTACTAAACTAAATCTGAGTTTGATTCATTTGTTTTTTATTGAAGCTTAAATCTGGTTTGGTTTTTAGATGTACCTGAAGCCAAAAACAGTAAACCCATGGGTTAGACTTAGAAACCGACCCTAAAAACTAAGTCCACTAGGTTTCAAAATCCACAACCAAAATGCGTGGGTTCGGTTCAGTTTTACCCCAAAACCAACCCAACCCGGCCGATGCTCTGCCCTACTAGAAACCCAACCAAAATTTATGATACTTAGATGATAATAATGGTTAAAGTTTGATTTCTTTATCTAATTAAATTAAAACTCATTTTTTTTCGCAAATCTTAGTTTAAAGAGTTGACTCTTTCAACTAGTAATATCGTGTACCACTTAACGTACTTCTAACTAAGTCATGCTACTTTCACTCATTATGATGAATAACTAGAAAGAAAAGACTAAGGCTAAGATTTTGACAAAGAAAAACACATACATATATTACTTAAAACTCTAAATCTTACATATCAACTTTCGGTGGTTTGGGAAAATGAACCCTCTTCCCTATATATAGGGGAATTACACCTCCATAAGGGAAGTTTCTAGGCTATGTATCTTTTCGACTATTCTAGACTCTTCTAATGATATTTGCATGACATTTATAAAACATTTATAATATTCTAGATCTTCTAGGGTCTCATAGGGCGTTCTTTGGAGACACCTTAGGTATTTTTGATCATTCCAACGTTCTCTCAATGGTCCCAAAGACTTAAAAAAACTTGCTCCATGACATTAGGCTTAAGCTTCCATGATATCTTGGGTGGAGCAGCACATGCTGTTGCTGGGTATACTAACATATCTGATTTGATGTTTATCAAAATATTCATATTTTATAAAGGTATTCTAATGTTTATTTTGTATTTTTTACCACACTTTATATTTTACTAAGTAACTACATTTTTGCAAGTGGCGACCCCAAAATCACATGCTTCACTAATTAACTTTGAAGACAGATTTGTTGGATATATACGTTATAAATTAAAAAGTTTCTTGCATACATGTTTTATGGATAAAATACTCGTGTTTTAGAGTATATATTACTTTAAAGAAAATCGCATTTCATTTGGGACTTGTTGCATAATTTGATAACAAAGGATTGAAATTTCAGTATAAATCGGTAACAATTTTATTTAGTTGTATAAATTGAAAGAAAGTATATATTTGTTGCATAGATAAGTGTTTAATTAATGTTCTTCGAGAAATAAATGTTGTCTTTTTCTTAATTTTGAAAACCATTTAGAAGACTTTGGTGTTTGTGTGTATATAATTACTTTTAAATTTCAACTTAACGACATGTCAATATGTCATGTACTGAAGTAAAATGTTATTTATGCATGTGAATTGTAGGAATGTTTAAAGAAAATAAAAACATCATGGACTTATGAAAACCACGATAAAAGTGTCATATAACTAAAGTGATGCGATACATATAAATATAATAAAAATAGTTTAGTTTTTCGGTCTCCCAACCTTACCCTTTGTAATGTGTAGTGATTTTGGGCCACAAAGCATAAAATGGTGGTTGTCGAGGCGAACAAACAAATAACTCTAATTTTTATACACTAAAATAATGTATAATGGTACAAGGATCGAATCCTCATGATGATAGGTTCAATTTATAACTCTATAAAAATCTCTTTGTGAAAATACTTATAAAACAACAATAAAAATAAAATACGGGTTTGAATCTTTTGCTTTGTTTTAGTGAAACTAAGTTATACTAAAAATTGAGGGTTAAATCTTGAATATTATCCAATGTTCATCATGTTTGAGCAAGTTTGGAGGGAAGAAACTCATAAAGTTGGAAACTTTATGAATCTCCTAAGTCCCAAGAGCATCATATGTTGTGGATCTAGTCTTTGGTAAAAGTTCTTGTCATTTTGTAACATCCCAATGATGAGGTACTTCTAATTTTGACTATATGTTTGAGTAATATTGCATCTTGGCCCTTAGGAGTGAAAAGGAATTGTAAAATGGCCCATAGTGGCAATATGGTAATTTTGGCCCAAACGTAGTACGCTGAGCGTACGCTGTATACGCAAGGCATACTAGGGCACGCCCTAGTACTTTAGGCGTACACCTTGTATGTAGGGTATACGTGAGGATTATGCAAACCCAAATTTTTAGGGTTTGGTCCATATTTAACCCCATTGTAGCCTCATTCCTCATTACTTCATCATCCTCCCTCTGTGAAAAATGTCTTCAAGAAACCATAAGTGAGAAATGTGCATTTTGAGCCATTGGAGTGTTTTAGAGGTATTATTGAAAAAGAAGAAGGTGGTGAGAAGAACTTGGAGCTTGAAAGGACTTTGGATCTGGGATTCCCTTCTTGTTTGCAACCTCCAGGAGGTATAAAGTTTGCATCTTGATCACTCCATCTTGTAAATCTAGACATTTCACTCTTTTAAGTCACTTTTTGTCCCAAATGGTGATTCTTGAGCATGACATGTTCTTGACCCATTAAGTTGTCCTTTCAGACCTTATGAAGGGTCTTGAGTCATAAAAATGTGGTCTCGATGATTGGTTTTGCTCCATGCATTCTTTAGAAGATCTTAATGCATTAAGATGTTGGGTTAAGCACTTATTGGACATGCAAAGTCATAAAGTTGGAAACTTTATGACTCTTAGTGATATTTTGGCCTTGGATCTGCAATTGGACACATTAAGTCAAAGTATTAAGCTCTTAATATGAAAAAGAGAAGTTATGTGAGTATGTCGTGCAAACCTATGTGTATGTCGAGCATACTCGGTCAACCATCCCGATCACAATCAAGCTAGAGTACGCCCCCCGTGTACCTCTAGAGTATGCATTCACATGCACGTTCTGTGTCGACTCAGCTGGGTTGACTCGGCTGGGTTTACTCAGTTGACTTGTTAGTTCTGACCAAGGGTAATTTAGGAAATTGTGATTATTTTATTAATGGAAAATGTTTGGACATTTAGGAATTGGGTGGAGCCGGTATTCGGGATCAGAGTATTGATCATTTTTTCATCACGCTGTAAGGTGAGTTTTCCTCACTATACTTATGGGTCGAAGGCACCAAGGCCGACCCATTGGATTGATATCTTGCTATACATTGACATGTTGAGTATGTGATAGATTTGTATGGTTATATGCTAGTTGCTAATATGCGTAGACCAGTAGATCTATATGACTACCTGTGATTTCTGACTGCATGATTATTTGTCTGTTGATCATGTTTATTATCTGTTATATGATGATATATTATGTTGGGTTGAGACTTTACTGTTTTGTGCATGAGTCAACAGACCGGGGGTATTCCAGTCCAATAAGTGAATGGACCCAAGGGTATTCTAGTCCAATAACTGAGTGGGCCCGCTGTATATTGGTATTCCAGCCCGATGGCTGAGTAGATCTGTTGTATGTTGGCATTCCAGTCCGATGATTGATTGGGCCAGGAGGGGGTAATCCAGCCCGATAGCTGTGGACCGGTGGGTATTCCAGTCCGATGACTGATTGGCCCCAACATGCTTATTCGTTTATGATATGTATTTTGTGTGGTGGTACTTTTGGGGAACTCACTAATCTTTGCCTTACGATTTTAGTTTATTGTTTCAGGTACTTCTGATGATTGTGGGAAGGAGAAGGCATGACCTTACACATCCTCTGTTTTATGGCTTTATGATTTTGGGATACTCTGATATTGATAAGCAATTTGGAAACAATGATTTTGTAAACATTTTATAATTATGGGTTGTTTTAAAAAGTTTAACTTTGTTCTAATTTTTGAGTCGTTAAAAGCTGGTATCAGAGCCTTGGTTCGAGCGAATTGGAGGAACACCCGTGTGAATCCAGTCTCAAACTAAGGAACTGCAAAGGTTTTTAATTTTTTTTTTTCAAAATTGTTTTAAAAAATAATCAAGAAAGAATGTGATGTGTACGATCAGTCGGAGCCAGTAAGTAGACCCCAAGTTACCACACTGTTATTTGGTATTATGATATGTTAGAACAACATGCTAGTGATAGGCTAGGGATCATCAGAAATTACATGATAGAATTGTCTGATTATATGATGCTTGGTAGCCTAGGGTTTCTTTCTTATATGGAATTGACATTATTACTGTAGTTACTTAGTGTATGCATCAAAATTATACATAACAGATTTTATACCTTGAGAATGTTTGATTTAGCCTTATTTCCTGTTCCTTATTTGGTTGTGGGCTTAGGGTAGAATCAAGTATTTGACTGTCTATATGATCCATTGTTATGTATGATTAGCATACACAAGTGCTTCCGGGTTGGTGGAAGTTTCATGGATGAATTATGTGGAGTCAGTCGATCCGTCGACGAATATCTAGCATTTCTCTAGGAAGTGAGAATAGGGTGTATGCATATTCCAGTGAGTGTTGTTAGGGTTTTTATGATGATCCTCTGAGACAAATACGAGTAGGTGTGAAAGCTAGTATGGGCTCGTACTACTGGAAGCACATGACCCATATGCATAGTAGTGAAGTCACAACCCCTAAGGTTTTGTGGGATTGGTCCTTATGGTATTATATGCATTTTACCTGATATCTCCCTAGTTTATTTTTAGTATGGTGGTTACGAGACAATTTGAGTCAGGATCCGGATTAGGAGCCAGAGCTGGTGTCTAGGTGGGCTAGGGTTGACTGAGGATTGGGTTAGGAGATCCTTTGTGAGGAGGTTGTTTTTATTATCTAGGAGCAGATACCGGAGTTATTTGGGTCTATCAAGACCGCTATGATGGAGTTCTTTAATGACCGATATGTTGCACTTTCTGAGGCTGTTGCTGCTGCAGCCACCGCAATCGTTGTTGCTGTGGGGATTGACGTTGGGAAGGATTTTCAGTACCGGGACTTCGACAATATGAATCCCTTGGTGTTTGACGGGGTTCATGATCCGATCATTACCATGAGGTGGCTGTCAGATGTTGATGCATGTTTCTTTACGTGATCTTGCCCAGCTGACCAGAAGGTCAATTGCGCTATGAACCTTCTTAGGTCTGGAGTGAAGGATTGGCGACTAGCTCGCCATGTTTTGAAAACCGGACCGGACTGGCCGGTTCGACCGGTTCAACCGGGAACCAGTCTCGGATCCGGTTCCCAAATGCCAAAAAACCGGTATTCATGTGAACATGTGAAAACCAGTCGAACCGGTAAAAACCGGTCCGGTTGAACTGGTAAAACTGATCAAAACCGGAAATTTTAAAAAAATATTTTTTTTTCATTTTTTGTATTTTTTTATATAATTAAATATAATTATGAGATCATCTGGGTTTTCTGGTTTTTGAGACCGGTCCGACCGGTTGGACCACCTGAACCATCGAATCGGAAGGGCCAAAAACTTAAACCCATCATCAAAGCAAGCCCAAGTCTTCATTTGTAGGACTTTCTTTGATGGTTCATGTAAGCTTGAGTCTTTCATTTGGGCCCTCTTGGGGCATTCGGCATGGTGCTCACTAAACCTCCGTAATATCTAACAAGTCGAGTCTTATGTCGGTCATATAGAACACCAACACATAGAAAAAGGGCTGAAGAAACCAGTCCAAGACGACCAGTTAGGTCTCTGGTCGGGTTTTAGAAACCTTGCTAGCTTGTACTCTCTAGAGCAGAGGGTTGTCGTGACTTGGGAGCAGTTCTTTCAGATGTTCCGCTCGCTATATGTTCCATTGGTGGAGCGGGAGGGGTTGTCCTAGGAGTACTTTGATTTGAAACAGGGGACTGAGTCGGTGACGAAAATCACCAAGATGTTTACAGATAGAGCCATGTTTTTTCCTAAGTTTGCTGCTTCTGAGCAAGCTCAGATGACCTGGTACTTGAGCATGCTCAAGATGGATATCCGTCAGTTTGTGACTACGCAACACTATGGTTCACTGGTGGATTTGCAGGAGGCCGCTAGGCGTCGGGAGATCGAGATAGATCTCCAGACGAGGGAGCAGAGGTAGGCCCCGGCGCAATCACAACCTGTTCCAAAGAGATTCAAGGTCGTTGATGTGAGATCTGGGAGTCAAAGGGGCCACACTTGTAGGAAGTGCAGAAAGGTTCATGATGGTGCTTTCCGATCTTCTTCTGGATGCCAGAAATGTGGCAGGCATTGCCATATTGTGAGGGACTTCCGTCAGCAGGCTCCAGTACCCAACACCAGGATTTGCTATCACTGTGATTAGGTGGGCCATATGAAGTCCAGATGTCCTTTTCTTGCTTCTAGACCGGCGCAGACTCCGGCTCCAACTACACTGAGGCTCACGGATCAACCAGTATCCCGTATTGGTTAACAAAGGTTGCATGCCTGATTAGGCTCATGGCACCAGTAAACTCAGGATGCTCGATCGGTTTATCCACAATGCGAACAACGCCCACACGCAACAACCAGTCCAGGTCACGCTGAGCAATCTCAACATCCGCCTGAACATTCGCAACCAGCTTATCGCGATCAGCAACATCGCGCTCAAGACTTTTGTTTTGAATCATCAGCCCCTTATTCACTTGGATTAGGGAGTCCACCTTAACCTCCAAAGCAGATCGAACTTCCTCCATAACAGTTTTCTCATAAGCGAGCAACACACAACTCTGATCCAGAGCCCGAACATCACCCTCAAACTCACAAACCCGATGCCTCAGATTGCCCTCCCAGGCACTGCAGCCTTAGTGAGCAACCACCATCTCATTAATAAACTGAATACGGCGGGCACCTGCAACAAGATAAAACATGGCTTGCACAGCGGCATAAGGCATGTTGTGAGACAAGGCAGGGCTACCCATAGCTTCCATATCAAAAACAACGGCAGGCGGGAACGCCTGGTGGGCAAAATCCACCGCGTTGGCACAAACCAACAAACAAGAATCCTTGTCAAGATTCCAAGCAGGCACAAATACGCGAGAACCAGGGTTACCTCGAGATGACCCCTCAAGGGGAGTAACTTGGTGATACTCGACATTCCTGGAGCCCCGGGGGGAGAAAAACCGAAAGAAGATTGAAGAACAGGTTGAATAGGAATTTTGGGCTGCTTAGTCACCCCTTAACTCCCCTCAGACTATTGAGCGTCATCATCGGGAATCACAACAATCGCCTCTGGTGTCAAAGATATCGAGTTTAGTAGGCGAGTAAAGTTACATCTCGACTGAACTCGCTTACCAATATTAAACTCACCACTAGAAACCTCCCACATAGCCAAGACGACCGTCCTTTTGGCTAGCACCCAGCGAGCATCCGAAATAATGTCGTCCTTGCTATCATATACCACATCTGTAGGAATCAGGCATGCACCGGAAGGAGGAGAAACAGTCGAGATTGGACAGGCAGCCAAAGGAGGCTCACCAGCCAACGTCAATGATCCCTCCTCCGTGGGTGGTGTAGGAGTAATTGTAGTTAAAGCAAGTCGGCCATCGTGATGAGGGGGAGGGATACTATCAACCAAATCAGTTTCTCGATGCTCTAGCTTTCCCCGATAACATTTTCGTAGCACCTCGTCCATGGACAACGAAGATTCAACGCCTGCATAGGCACCAGCGAATTAGGAAAGCAAATAACTAAATGCAAGACTATCCTACTTTTCCTCCTCTCATCATAAAAAAAACAAAAAAGAGAGATAGATAGAGAGAGAGAGAGAGAGAGAGAGAGAAACGGGGGGGGGGGGGGGGGGAGGAGAATAGGGAAAAGAAGAACGAATAGCAGAAGTACTTACCATCAATGGTAGTAAAAAAGACGGACATATTCCCCCGTCGTCTCCAGGAGGGACTCATTCCCACACCAACAAGCAACGCCTCAGAATACTCTTCAGGAGCGACTTGGATACCCTTTAGAAGATCGGCGACAACCTGGTTATGAGGAAACAACTTAGGGGTAACGTCGGCAAGGGTATTCGCCTGGTACCGGCCAGTACCCACCAAACCTTGGTTGACCCACAACCATTTGTCTTGCCAATTCTTGGGAGTCTTCCCGTCAAGGACCAAGTATGCCCTCCTCGACGAATAGAGAAGGTGTACTTATCGTTGGTGGCGCAGAATTTGAAGAAGTACTTGAAGATGAAATAATCTGGAAGCAAGCCATTAGCATGGAAGATCATTTCAAATGCCACCACCTTGTTTACGACACTAGGAGTAAGAATCTAAACACCGCACCCGACCTTCTGCAAAACTTCCTATTGAAAGTTTGAAAGGGAAGACGCAAACCATCGTCAAGAGTCTTCAAATAAACTCCCACCTTACCTGGTAGGGGAGATAGGATCATGGAATCGGGTGATAGGAACTCGACACCATATGTTGGTTAAAGGCCGTACGCGTCTTCAAGAAGTTTTAAATCGGCCTCAGAAAGGGTTGCACCAGGTTGACCAACCATGAAGAGAAAGGACAGAAGAACCCTAGAGAAGAAAAGGAAGAAAAGAAAGGTAGGTTAAAAGGAACGCTAGGAATCCTTATATAAGGAAGGAAGGGCGGGATGTTCAAAATCCCTGACACAATGACATAACTAACAGCCATAATGGACGGTCATGTCGCAATAAAAGTAGAAGCGGTGGACAAATCTGAAATGGACACATGTATAGAGCAGTAGAGTCTAGAGAACCATAGCTAGCATAGAAACGCTAAGACTACTAGACTAGGGGACTTGATGACGTGCCCTAGCGAGCATGGAAGTGTCCGGTCGTAGCAGAGTTCCTAAAGGCATAACGCGCTTGGCAGGCCAAAGCCGCTGGAGCTTAGCGCCCGTCAGTGCCCCTGAGAGCACAGTGCTCCCAAAGAAAGGCTCGCCCCCTACATGGGGTGCCTTCTGCTCCGGGACGAATACAAAAATCAAACGACAAAGCAAATGCTTAGGTAATTACCACCAGAGCTAATCGCTACTCTCTGACATATAGAGGAGCACGATCATGTAATCAGCGCTCCTGATCTTGTCGGGTCTGACATCCCTATCCCGTACGGATGATTAGGAGCGCCTGGTATAAAAGGCTACCCTCAATGCCTTGACAAGTAAGTGATCTTTCCCTAGTTACAGTCACTAAACCCTAGAAACACTCCACTGACTTGACCGTCGGAGCGTCTTTCCAGGAGCTCCTCCCTGGAAATGGGTGACGACCTCTTCTTGTTATGACCACGCAGGATCACCAGAGTCATTCTTCCTAGAGTACGATCAAGGTAGAGTTCAAGGTCATATCACTCGACATATAGGTGCGCACGACGTACTCACATAACTTCTCTTTTTCACATGAAGAGCTTAATACTTCGACTTAATGCGTCCAATTGTAGATATAAGGCGAAAATATCACTAAGAGTAATAAAGTTTCCAACTTTATGTCTTTGCATGTCCAATAAGTGCTTAACCCAACTTCTTAATGCATTAGGACCTTCTAAAGAATGCATGGAGAAAAAAAACAAACATCAAGACCACATTTTTACGTGAGGTCCAATACTGATTGATCTACTTACGGGAGAGGTGTCTAGAATGGTCATGATGGCTTGGTTATTGGATTTCAGAAAAGCTATTATCCTGAAATGATCCTGCCTCCCAACTATCCTGCCTGGCTGTTCCTTACTGATAGATCTTAATGTTGACATTGGGATTAGTGAGGATCTAGACTATTCTTAGTCTCCAGGATCATTAGACTAATGCTCTGTAGTAATTATACTTAGGTTACGTCAAGGAATATTTGAGATGTTAGACGAAGCTCTGCCCAGATCACCAATCACCCATTTTATCATGTGAGTGTATAGTTACTTTCATCTTACACACACACACACACACACACACACATATATATATATATATATAAAGTATTTAAGATAATTACATGCTATATGTGCCTATTAGTTGTGTTCCTGATGTCAATGCTTGATGAATAACTTATATGTGTTTTACTCAATTTTAAACTGTATATGTATTTTATTACCTATAAATATGTCAGGTAATGATGGGTAGATATAAGATGACATAGATGATGAGAGATGAAAGGTGATATAGATGATGAGATATGAAAGATGATATAGATGATTAGAGGCTTGACTTTAAAGATGATCCAGATGTTTAGCAGAGCATAGATAACGACCATAAACTATTCTAGACAGTCCAGTGGAACGCTAGCAGGCTCGCAAACTGTAAGTGTTTTTTGAACTTAGTGCTCACCAGGTGTACTCCATTCCCCCTATGGTTGCCTTAATAACATATATTGATATGGACTCCCCTAAGAATTATTGTCTATCCCCAAGATGATTCTTAGGATAGGTCCCTTGAAATTAGATGTTAGGGACAGAGAGTGAGGATAGCGGGAAGGAGTAATCAGGTTGATGATTTGATAATAATAAATAAAATTTTAATTATTGTGGGTTGAAAACCCTATGTGCTCACCAGACCCCCAAGACTGACCCACTCAGTTTCTTATATTACAAATAGTGGCATAAGAGCACAAGTAGTTTAGACAAACTAATGTAAGGCCTGTATTATTTCGTTTATGCTTATCTAATGTATCAACAATGACACCCCAAGTTTTTTAATATAAATAAAATACGTTTCTTCAAAAAAAAATTCGATAATATCATTATCATGTTTTTGGGAACAAATTCCGCAATATTATTCTTTTAAGGTTACTATAATTTCAAAATATGCATAAATAAATCGGTCTTTTCTGATCGTGAAATTGGGCATGTCATAGTTGCTATCAGAGCATTAGTTTAAGTAAACTAGGAATATTATAGGATTTCTAGACTTAAACTCAGAATGTTAAGCGATGATCATGATATGAGTGTCTGCTATATTTAGGAAGTATGCCTGAATAGACACTAACACTATCTTATTTTAGGAAAGATGCCTAAAATTGCTTTTATGTGCTAATTGATTTATATGATGCCCTTAGATGCTTTAGGATGTTCGGATCTATGGTCTATTGCCGACCGGATCTGGAAATTTATGTGTTCAGATTTATGAATGTATAAGTACGGTATTAGAACTAGCATATAATATTTTGGAGTGATAAGGAGGATTATACATCTATCATTTATAGAATCTTTCTCTATCTATATTCTTGTCACTATTCATTGAATGACTGCTTTGGTGTATAAAACATCATGGTTAGAACACGTAGTGGATTAGGAAACATCAAAGGTGACTAGCAGCCTGAGCCACGAGTGATTGAGCATTCACCAGAAGAGCAGCTTCACCTGAGCCGATCACGATGGCTAGAGTTTAAGCGATGATGTAGATGATGTTAGACCGTTAGATGGAGGAGACAAGGTATCTACTTCAGGAGAATGGGAGAGAACCTACTACACCCGTTATGCAAAGAGGTTTGGAAGAGGAACAATGAGAAGAAGGGAACTACAGTATGACTGTTAGTTGTGCGGAACCTCGTTTGGTTAGAAGAAACCAACCAAATGAAGGAGATGATGGACGTGGTTTCAAGTACAAGTATTTCATGGATTCAAAGCCACCAAGTCTTTCTGGAAGCCCAACACTAGTGGAAGTCATGGCTTAGATCTCTGAGATGGAGATGATGTCTAAAAGTTGCGATTGTAGCAACAAGGAAAAGACCGTTCTTGTGGTTACCCAGATGAAGACTGGGGTATTAGGTCAGTGGAAGCTACTAGTTGATACCATGCCCAAAGGAGAAGCTAGTAAGATGTCTTAAGAAGACTTTTTGGTGCAACTGAAAATGCAGTACTACTCTGAGCATGATCTTTTGGAGATCAACAACGAGTTCCAGAATCTGAAGAAGGGAAGGGTGAATGTCAGCGAGTATGCTGCAAGTTTTATGGAGAAAATGAAGCTTGTTGCTTATTTAGTTCCAACTGAACTCTCTGGTCAGCACGTTTGCTAATGGATTGCCAGCAGAATTTGGTCCAATGGTTAAACAGGCAACAATCTTGAAAGCCGCCATCTCGGTAGCTAAGAATGTTGAGACCCAATTAAGGGAGAAGGGTCTTGAGAGAGTTGAGGTAGGAGAGAAGAGGAATTTTGATGGATCTTCAAGGTCCAAAAAGAAAAACAGGTTCTCAAAGTCTGGTTCCAAGAAGTTTGGAGGAGGAGGAGGAGGAGGTAAAGCAAAATGGTGTGAGAAGTGCAAGAAGAAGCACTCTAGGAAGTGTGGCGAAGAGTTAACATGTTTCAAGTGTGGGAGGACGGGTCATTATGCCAAAGAATTTACATCCAACAAGAAGGTGTGTTAAGGATGTAATGAAGTGGGCATATTGCAAAAGACTTATGGGAGAAGAAAGAGGTTGCAAAGCCTAATGTGCCACCAAGGCCTAAGCTATGAGCATTCCAGATGACACTAGAAGCATCAAGGGAGGAAGTAGATGTCGCTTCTGGTACTTTTCTCATAAATGGATTTCCTGTCAATATTTTATTTGATTTTGCAGCTAACTACTCCTTTATTTTGCATAAATTTGGTTGAAGAATAAGATTGTCTGTAGATAGACTAGATAATGCTCTTGTAACATCTCCAAAAATCACAACAATTTTTAACATTTAAAAACAACCCATAATCATAAAATGTTTACAAAATCATTGTTTCCAAAGTGTTTATCAATATTAGAGTATCCCAAAATCATAAGCCATAATTCAGGAGGATGTGTACGGTCATGCCTTCGCCTTCCTACGATCATCACAAGTACCTGAAACAATAAACTGAAACAGTAAGCCAAAGCTTAGTGAGTTTCCCTAAAGTATCACTACATAAAACATATCAAAAAACAACATGCATAACTGATCCTTCAGCCTGATTGGACCGCCTTGCAGGGCCTACAACCTATCTGGACCGCTCCCAAGCCTTCGGCATGACTGGACCGCCTCACAGGGCCGACAGCCTATCCGGAACGCTAGTCGGTCCTTCGGCCTGACTGGACCACCTCGCAGGGCCTACAATTTATCCGGACCGCCCTGGGTATCTTGGCCTTCAGTACAAATCAGGACCGCATCAACCCAACCAACCATAACATGTCGACATACACATAACAAATAAACATATAACCTAACATCAGATAACAGACAGATTTACAGATCACTACCACATGCTAACATCCTATATAATTGGATACCGATCTATCAGATCTCTACAACATAATAACATACAATCATATAACAGGACATCCAATCCACTAGTTCGGCCTTGGTGCCTTCGACTCGTAAGTATAGTGAGGAATACTCACCTCACAGTCTAACGAAAAGCTGAACAATAACTGCTCCAAATACCGGCTCTACAGGTCACATATTCAAAAGATAGAGACCAAGACTCAACTATTACTCAATTACCCAAAATACTCCTAATTCAACCTTGGTTAAAGTTAGCAAGTCAACTGAGTCAACACAACCGATTCAAATCAGCTTTATACGTGGGGCGTACTTGAGCTTTGACCGTAGTCGGGATGGTTGACCACGTACGCGCTGCGTACGCTAGGTTACACATGGCGTATGCCCAGGCATCCCAAACCTTCAATAAGAGCTTAATTCCTTCATCTCTCACGTCTAACTTTCAAATCCAAGGCTAAATTACCCTCAAGAGTCATAAAGTTTCCAAATTTATGACTATGCATGTCCAATAAGTGCCCAATACCCCAAAGTACAACATCTTAATGCATTAAGACCTTCTAAAGAATGCATGGAGTAAAACTAACCATCAAGACCACATTTTTATGACTTAAGACGCCTCCCAAGGTTTGAAAGGACGACTTATTGGGTCAAGAACATGCCATCCTCAAGAATCGCTATTTTAGGACAAAAAGTAACTTAGTGGAATGAAATGTCTATATCTACAAGATGGAGTGATAAAGTTTCAAGTTTTATCCCTCCTAGAGGTTGAAAACAAAAAGGGAATATCAGATCCAAAATGATTCCAAGCTCCAAGCTCTTCTAACAACCTTCTTCTTCTTCAAACACACCTCCAAAACACTCCTATGGTCTCAAAAATGGACCCTTCTCACTTAGGGTTGCTTGAAGACGTTTTTCACAGAGGGAGGCTGAAGAAGAATGGGATATGAGGTTATAGTGAGCTTTAAATATGAACCAAACCCTAAAAATCATGGGTACCATTTCTTCACGTACACCCTGCGTACGAGGTGTACACCCCAGTATGCCTAGCATACACAATGTACACTTAGCATACTCCACTTGGGTGAAATTAAAAAATTGCCACAATGGGCCAATCTAGCAACCTTCCTCAACTCAAGGGTCAAAACTACAATAATATACAAATATAAGGTTGAAATTGAAATTACCTTGACATCATGATGTTACAATTCTCCCCCACTTGAACTAGAGTTCGTCCTAGAAGTTGGCCGTCACGAACAACTCAGGATAATTCTCCCGCATCTCAGCCTCCGACTCCTAGGTCCACTCAGAGCCTCTCTGATGTTGCCACTGAACCTTTACCAAAGGTATCTCCTTGTTATGCAGTACCTTCATCTTCTTCCAAAATAACCACTGACCTCTCAATATAATTCAGGCGCTCATCGACCTAAATATCATCCAAGGGGACCACCTCCTCACCGACCAACACACACATTTGCAACTGAGAGACATGGAAAGTGTTGTGGATCTAACTGAACTCACTCGACAAGTCCAACTGGTAGGCCACCCAGCCTGCCCTGGCGATCACACAAAATGGTCCAATATACCGGGGTCCCAACTTCCCCTTCTTCTTGAAGCGTATCACACCCTTCCAGGGTGAGACCTTCAGTAATACTATATCGTTGACCTGAAATTCCAACTCGGATCGACGCCGGTCGGCATAACTCTTCTGTTGACACTGAGTTGTCTGTAGTCTCTACTTGATTTGCTGAATAAGCTTTGTGGTCTGAAGGATCACTTCGGTCCTTCGCATGATCCTATAACCAACCTATCCCCAACATATCGGGGTACGACATCTCCGACCACATAAGAGCTCAAAAGGTGGGGCACCACTGTTGGATTGGTAGCTGTTGCCGTAAGAAAAATCCGCAAGAGGTAGGTAGGAATCTGAACTCCCACCAAAATCAATGACACAAGCCCAAAAAATATCCTTGAGTATCTGGATGGTCCACTCACTCTGTCCGTCGATCTGTGTGTGATATGCAGTGCTGGAATGTAGCCTCGTGCCAAGTTCCTCGTGGAACTTCTGCTAGAATCGGGAAGTGAACCAAACATCTCGGTCTGAAACAATGGAGGCCGGAACCCCATGACGAGCAACAATCTCCTAGAAATACACATCGGCCAACTATTTTGGTCGAAGAGCTCTCTCGGATGGCCAAAGAGTGGGCACTCTTGGTCAATTGATCCACAATGACCTATATAACATCAAAACCCTTGACCGTCTTCGGCAACTTGGTGATAAAATCCATGGTGATCTGTTCCCACTTCCACATGGGAACCTCCAAAGGCTGCAGCTTCCCATGCGGCCTATGATGCTCGTCCTTGACCATCCTATAGGTCAACCACCTCTTGACATACCAGACTATCTCCTTCTTCATACACGATCACCAATAACTCAATCTCAAATCCCGATAGAGCTTGGTGGCACCCAGGTGTAAAGAAAAATGAGACTTATGAGCCTCCTCTAACACTATCAGCCTAATCCCACCAGAAACTAGGACCCATACCTGACCACACCGGGTCAACAACCCCCGACTATCGGTGACAAAAATTTCGATCTCGCCCCTGATCCTCTCCTATTTCCAGTTCTCCTTCTAAACTCCCTCTGTCTGTGCCTCTATGATCAAACCCAAAAGCGTAGAATCAACGGATATCCTGATACACATCTCCCCACTGAAGATACAACCGACTTGCGGCTCAAAGCATCCGCTACCACATTCTCTTTGCCTAGATGGTAAAGGATATTGCAGTCAAAATCCTTGACCACATCTAGCCACCTGTGCTGCCTCATGTTCAGGTTCGAATGATCCATAAGATATCTCAAACTCTTGTGATCCGTGTATGCAATACAATGTACCCCATAAAGACAATGTTTCAAAATCTTAAGGGAAAACACCACTGCCCCCAACTCCAGGTTATGAGTAGGATACTGCGCCTCATGTGGCTTTAGCTGTCGCGAAGCATAAGCAATCACTCATCCCTTCTATATAAGTACCGCGCCCAAACCAGTGATGGATGCATCACAGAATACCATGAAATCCTCAACGCCCTCTAGAAGGGTCAACATTGGGGCCTCACATAACCTCTGTCGTAGTGTCTCAAAGGCATCTTACAGCTCTGGGCCCCCATCAAAAATCCACTCTCTTCCTCATCAGATGAGTGAGGGGTACTACGATCTTGGAGAAATCCTGAATAAATCTCTGATAGTATCCCACCAAAACAAAGAAACTCCTAATCTCTGAGGGAGATTTTGGAACCTCCCACTGCATCACAGCCTCGATCTTGGCTGGATCGACCAAAATCCCCTCCTGGTTAATGAGATGTCCCAGGAACTATACCTTTCGTAACCAAAACTCACACTTTGAGAACTTGTTATACAGTCGTTCTCGCCTTTATACTCCTAACAGCTCTCGAAGGTGCTCCTCGTGTTGCTCTCTTGTATTTGAATACACCAAGATATCATCAATGAACACTATAACAGATCGGTCGAGCATCATCATTCACACCCGATTCATCAAATCTGTAAACACTACAACTGTCTTAGTGAGCCCAAATGGCATCACCATGAACTTGTAATGCACATAATGAGTCTGGAACGTGGTCTTCTCCACGTCCTCCTCTCTCACTCTCACCTGATAATACCCGGACCTCATATTGATCTTGGAGAACCAAGATGCACCCTGCAACTGATCAAAGAGGTCATTAATCTATGGAAGGAGATAACAGTTCTTCACCGTTAACTTGTTCAACTCTCGGTAATCAATGCAGATCGGGTGTGAACCATCCTTTTTCTTGACGAACAGTATCGGCTATCCCCCCCCCCCCCCCGATGAACTGCTCAGTCTGATGAATTCCTTGCCTA
The DNA here is from genome assembly GCF_051521515.1 of Lactuca serriola. NCBI lineage: Eukaryota > Viridiplantae > Streptophyta > Magnoliopsida > Asterales > Asteraceae > Lactuca > Lactuca serriola. The sequence continues at coordinate 33,124,084 of NC_136410.1, forward strand.
ACAGCTCCTGAAGGTGAGAGGACAACTCCTGCATCTCGGGCAGGGCCAAGTGGTATGGCGCCTTGGAAATCAGAGCCGCACCTGACACTAGGTCAATCCTAAACTCAACCTGCCTCTCGGGAGGCACACCGAGTAACTCCTCCAGAAACACATAAGTAAACTCCCAGACAACTGGCACCTCTGAAATCGAAGTCTGCTCCCCGAACTGAGTAACAACCACATAAGCAAGGTAATCCGCACACCTATGCTAAATATACTTTCGAGCCCTGGTAGCCGAACAAAATCCTGAACCAACCCTAATACCTTCTCCATAGATAACTACTTCTCCCCTCTTGGGGTTCAAACCACCACTCGTTGACCCTCGTAATCGATCATAGCACCAAACCTGCTCAGCTAATCCATCCTTAATATCATGCACACATCCCCTATGGGGATAGGGATCAAATCAATCGGATAAGGCACCCCGAAGATCTCCAATACACAACCCTGATACACTCTGGATGCAGAAACCCGCAACGGACACTCCAACTCACTAAGGTACATACCAAAATCCCTACTAAAAGATCGAGACATAAAGGCCCGACTCACGCCCGAGTCAAATAACACAAGATCAGACATAGAGTTCATTAAGAACGTACCAGTCATGACGTTTGGCGCTGCTTTGGCCTCCTTGGCAGTGAGCTGAAAAGCATGGCCCCGAGCCCTCGGGGGATCTACCCTCCCCAGGCGCCCATCGGTAATCCTCATATTGGCTGGTGCTAGGGCCTGCTCCGGCTTGGCGGCGAGCAATGGACAATTGACCTTCATATGGCCAACCTGATAACAGTGGTAGAAATTTCTGGTACTCGAAATTGGGGCCGGTTGGAGACAATCCCTCACATAGCTCCGTCCTTGCCACATTTCTGGCATCTAAAAATAAGCCGAAAAGGACCCTCGTGAACTTTGCCACACTTTCCACAAGTGCGACCCCTCTGACTCCCAAACCTCACATCAGCGGCCTTAAAACGCTTTGTTGCAGGCTACAACGACATAGGGGACTGCCTCTACTCCCTCGTCTGGAGCTCTATCTCAATCTCACACCACCTCGCAGCCTCCTGTAAATCGAGGAGTGATTCTAGCGCTAAGTAGACACAAACGTGTGGATGACTGTCTTGAGCATGCTCAACTATCAAGTCATCTGAGCTTGCTCAGAAGCAGCAAAGTCAGGGCAAAACATAGCTCTCTTTGTGAACATCTTGGTGATCTCTTTCACCAACTCGGTCCCCTACCTTAGGTCCAAATAGTACTAGGCCAGCCTCTCCCGCTCCACCAATGGAAGATATCTCAAGCAGGATATCTCAGAGAACTAGTCTCATGAAACTGCAACTCACTGCTCTGGGGTGTATGAACTAGTAACCAACCTCCACCAATCCTTCGCTCCAGACCGAAGAAGGTTTAGAGTGCACTTGACCTTTTGGTCAACTGGGTAAGAGCAAGTGAAGAAACATCCCTCAACATCTAGCAGCCACCTCATGGCAATGATCAGATCTTGAACCCCGTCAAACACAGGGGGCTTCATATTTTCGAAGTTTCGGTACTGAAAATCCATCCCATCGCCAATCCCCGTAGCAACAACGGCTGCGACTGCTGCTGAAAGTGTAGCATATCGGTCATCGAAGAACTCTCTCATAACAGTCTTAATAGACCTAAACAGTTCTGGTATCTGCCCCGGACAATAGAAACAATGCCCTCAAGAATGATCTCCCTAACCTGATGTTGAGTCAATCCTGGCCCATCCTGGCTAACTATCTTGGCTCCTGATCTGAATCCTGTCTCAAATCGCCTCGTAACCGCCATATTGAAAATAAACTAGGGAGATATCAGATAATACACATATCATACCATATCAACCATTCCAACATAACCTTAGGGGTTGCGACTTCCCCTACTACATGTACGGGTCCAGTGCGTCCTGTAGTACATGCGAATACTACCTTCCACACCTACCTGTATTTATCTTAGAAGATCATCACAACAAACCTGACTACACTCACTAAAATACACATATACCCTATTCTCACTTCCTAGAGAAAGGGTAGATATTCCTCGACTGATCGACTGACCCCACATAACTCATCCATGAAGCTTCCACAAACCCTGCAGCACTCGTGTATGCTAACCATACATAACACTGGATCCTATAGACAGTCGAATACTTGACTCTACCCTAAGCCCACAACCAAACAAGGAACAGGAAATAAGGCTAAATCAAACATTCTCGGGCTATAAAATCTTAGGTAAGTAAAATTGTGATGCATACACTAAGCAACTATAGTAATGATGTCAATTTCATATAAGGAAGAAACCTAGGGTATCAGGAATCATATAATCAAAAAATTATATCATGAAATTCCTGAAGATGTGTAGCCTATCACTAGCATGCTGTTCTATATAACATAATAACCGTTAACTGTATGGTAAGTTGGGGTATACTTACTGGCTACGACTGGTCATACACATCGTATCCTTCCTTGGTTACTTTTGAAAAATCATTTTGAAATCATTGTAGATCTTGAGTTTGATTCTGGACTCACACAAATGCTTATCCAATTCTCTTAAACAAGGGATTTGATACCAACTTGTAACACTTTTAACTTTTTAAACAACCCATAATCATAAAATGTTTACAAAATCATTGTTTCCAAAGTGTTTATCAATATCAGAGTATCCCAAAATCATAAGCCATAATACAGGAGGATGTGTATGGTCATGCCTTCGCCTTCCTGTGATCATCAGAAGAACCTGAAACAATAAACTAAAATCGTAAACCAAAGTTTAGTGAGTTTCACCAAAGTACCACCACATCAAACATATCAAACAACAGTATGAATAACTGAGCCTTCATCCTGATTGGACCGCTTCTCAAGGCCTGCAGCTTATCTAGAACACTCCTGATCTTCATCATGACTGGATCGCCTCACAAGGCCTACAACCTATGCAGACCGCTTGTCAGGCCTTCGGCCTGATTGGATCGCCTCGCAGGGCCTACAGTCTATCCAGGCCACCCTAGGTATCTTGGCCTTCAATACAAATCAGGAACACCTCAACCCATCCAACCATAACATGTCGACATACACATAACAGATAAATATATAACTAGGCATCAGACAACAGGCAGATTTACAGATCACTATTGTATGCTAACATCCTATATACCATGATACATATCTAATAGATCTCTACAACATATTAACATACTATCATATAACAGGACATCCAATCCACTGGGTCAGCCTTGGTGCCTTTGACCCGTAAGTACAGTGAGGAAGTCTCACCTCACAGTCTGACGAAAAGCTAAACGATAACTGCTCTAACTACCAGCTCTACAGGTCACCTATTCAAAAGATAGAGACCAAGACTCAACTATTGCTCAATTACCCAAAATATTGCTAAGTTAAACTTGGTCAAAGTTATCAAGTCAACGGAGTCAACACAGTCAAGTCAACCCAGCTTCGTATGCAGGGCGTACTCGAGTTTTGACCGCATTCGGGATGGTTGACCACATACATACTGCATACTCCAGGTTACACAGGGCGTACGCCTAAGCTTACCGAGTCTTCAATAAGAGCTTAATGCCTTAAGCTCTCACTTCCAACTTTCATATACAAGGCTAAAGTACCCTCAAGAGTCATAAAGTTTCCAACTTTATGACTTTACATGTCAAATAAGTGCCCAATACCAAGTACAACATCTTAATGCATTAAGACCTTCTAAAGAATGCATGGAGAAAAACTCAGCATCAAGACCACATTTTTATGACTTAAGACCCTTCCTAAGGTCTAAAAGGACAACTTATTGGGTCAAGAACATGCCATGCACAAGAATCACCATTTTGGGACAAAAAGTAACTTATTGGAATGAAATGTCTAGATCTACAAGATGGAATGATAAAGTTACAAGCTTTATACCTCCCGAAGGTTGCAAACAAAGAGGGAATCTCATATCCAAAATGCTTCCAAGCTCCACGCTTTTCTCACCGCCTTCTTCTTCTTCTTCTTCAAACACACCTCCAAAACACTCCTATGGGCTCAAGAATGGACTCTTCTCCCTTAAGGTTGCTTGAAGATGTTTTTCACATAGGGAGGTTAAATAAGAATGAGATATAAGGCTATAATAAGGTTTTAATATGAACCAAACCCTTAAAATTAGGTTTTACCATCTCTTCACGTACACCCTGCGCATGAGGTGTACGTCCAGTATACAATGGCGCGCCCTAGTACGCCTAGCGTACTCCATTTGGGTGAAATTATGAAATTGCCATAATGGGCCAATCTAGCAACCTTCCCAAACTCAAGGGTCAAAATTACAATAACATACAAACATAAGGTTGAATTTGAAAATACTTTGACATCAGGATGTTACAGCTCTAGTAGTAGAGGTAGCTAGTGGAAAATTCATATATGTTAGTGAATGCATTAGGAATATCATCATCAACTTGAATGTGAATATATTCCACGAGGAATTGTTTTCCATTAAGTTAAACAACTTCGATATAGTGTTAGGCATGGATTGGCTTAGTGCAAACGACACCGACATCAAGTGTAGAAAGAAGATCGTAGTGATCAAACCGCCAGGAAAAGAACCATTTATGGTGTACGGGGACAAACATAGAGTAAATTTTGGAATCATATCCCCGATAAGCCAGAGAATGTTTGTCCAAGGGATGTACACCATATCTGGCGTTCGTAACCAATGCAAAGAAAGAGAAAAATGGCATGCAGAGGATACCAGTTGTGTGTGACTTTCCATAAGTATTTCCCGAAGATCTTTATGGACTGCCCCTAATAGACAAGTATAATTTAGGATAGACTTGTTACAAGGAACCACACCGATAGCCAAAGAACCTCACCGACTAGCACCAATAGAGATAAAGGAGCTTATGATGCAACTTTAGGAGTTGTTGGACAAAGGCTTCATTAAACCTAGTTCTTCACCCTGGGGAGCTTCGGTGATATTCATAAAGAAGAAAGACGAAAGCATGAGGATGTGCATTGATTACATAGAGTGAATAAGGTGACGCTAAAGAATAAGTACCCTTTGCCTAGGATAGATGACCTGTTTGATCAGCTGTAGGGTGTGAACTATCTCTCAAAGATCGATATTAGGTTAGGATATCATCAGCTAAAGGTGAGAGTGCATGATATAGAGAAAACTGCTTTCAGAACGAGATATGGACACTATAAGTTTTTGGTTATGTCGTTTGGACTGACCAACTCTCCAGCAAAATTTATGGATTTGATGAATAGGGTTTGTAAACCTTTCCTTGAAAAATTTGTAATAATGTTCATTGATGAAATTCTCATATATTCAAAGCGCCAGCAAGAGCATGACAAAAACTTAAGAGAGGTGTTAGAAGTTTTGAAGAAAGAGAAGTTGTAAGCAAAGTTCTCCAAGTGTGATTTTGGGATTCGGGAAGTCCAATTCTTAGGTCATGTGGTTAACCAAGAAGGAATAATGGTTGGCCCAACACAGATTAAAGCTATAATGAATTAGGAATGACCAAAAATTCCCATTAAGATTCATAGCTTTTTAGGATTAGCTGGATATTACAGAAGGTTTATCCAAGGCTTTTCTTCGATAGTTGCTCCCTTAAAAACTTTGACCCATAAAGGATTTATGTGAAGCACCAATTCTTTCTTTACTTGACAGAATTGAACACTTCTCAGTTTATAGTGATGCATCTACAGTTGGCTTAGGTTATGTTCTGACCCAGAGAGATAAAGTAATTACATATGCATCTCGACAACTAAAGGAGCACGAGAAAAACTACCCTACTCATGATCTAGAGTTGGCAGCGGTAGTATTTGCATTAAAGGTATCGAGGCATTACCTTTATGGCACGAAGTGTATGCTTTACATTGATCATAAGAGTCTCCAGTATCTCTTTGACCAAAAGGAATTATTGAATATGAGACAGCGACGCTGGTTGGAGTCACTTAAGGACTATGACTATGAGATACTTTACCACCCTAGTAAAGCGAATGTCGTAGCAGATGCTTTGTGTAGGAAGGTAAATTTGGAAAGAAAGAAGCCAAGAGCATTGAGAATAGAGATTGTATCAATAATTGTAGAAAACATCTAGAAAGCTCAGGAGGAAGCTTTGGAAGGAGATAACCGAAAAGAGGAACGTTTAGGCAAAACATTGAAATTTGGTGTGAACAGTCAAGGGTTGAAGGTATTGCAAAAGAGGATTTGGGTACCTAAGGGAGGTGGAATAAGAGAGCTTCTTATGGAAGAAGCCCACAAGACCATGTACTCGATTCATCCTGGTAGTACCAAGATGTATATGGATCTGAAACCTTACTATTGGTGGCCGACGATGAAGCTCGATGTTGCAAAGTATGTGGATGACTGTGTGACTTGCGGAAGAGTTAAAGCACACCACCAGAAACCTTATGGGAATTTGGAGCCTTTACCAGTTCCCATGGATAAATGGGAAGACGTCACCATGGATTTTGTGACTAAGTTTCCTAGGACGAATAAAGGCCACAATATGATTTGGGTAATCATAGATCGATTGATAAAGATTGCACATTTCATAGCAGCCAATGAGAAGTGGCCTATGGATAAGCTTGTAGATATCTATGTGAAGGGGATAGAAAGACTTCACGGTGTTCTTGTAACAATTATGTCGGATTGTGACAGTCGTTTCACTTCTAGGTTTTGGAAAAGCCTACAAGAAGAAATGGATACAAATTTTTGTTTGAGTACAACCTACCATCCACAGACTGATGGTCAGAATAAAAGGCCGATTCAAACACTAGAAGATATGCTAAGATCATGTACCCTATAATTTCAAGGTAACGGGGATGAACATATACCCCTAGTAGAGTTTTTCCTATAACAATAGTTACCACTCAATCATTAAGATGGCACCTTATAAAGCCTTGTACGGACAGAAGTGTGGTATGCCATCTTGTTGGCTTGAATCCAGAGAAAAGTAGTTTATGGGACCAGAGATAGTCCGTCAGACTACTGAGAAGCTAAAGGTGATTAGAGAAAGGATGTTAGCAGCCCAAGATCGTCTAAAGAGCTATATTGATAAGAAGGAATGACCAATGACATTCAAATTTGGAGATTTGGTGTTGCTTAAAGTCTCACCATGGAAGGGAATTATAAGATTCGATAAAAAGAGGAAGCTAAGTCCAAGGTTTATCGGACCATTTAAAGTGCTTCAGAGAGTTAGAAATCAAGTTTACAAGTTGGAATTGCCAGCAAAGCTTGATAGAATTCATAAAACCTTCCATATGTGTTATTTGAGGAAGTTCTCAGTAGAAGTTCTCGATATAATTCCACTCTTGTAACTAAGGATTAATGTGAGTAACAGGCTGATAGAAGAGCCCGGGGAGGTTGTTAACCATAAGACAAAGAAGTTACGACAGAAGATGGTCAAATAAGTGCTAGTACGATGGAAACATACGAATGGGACGAATCTCACAAGGGAGACAGAGGACGACATGAAGAGTCATCATCCTCATTTTTTTAAGGATTCCGGGACGAAATCATCCGAGGCGCGGGGGGGGGGGGGGGGGGGGGGGAATTGTAACGCCCGCATATCCCGCTAGACTTTAATGAAGATGATGAAGTGGTTAGGTTCAATAATTGTAATCTTTTAAGGTTAATAAAAGATGGTTAATTGATTATCACGTGGTCTTTATATATATATATATATATATATATATATATATATATATATATATATATATATATATGCATTGTATGTTTATAGCTACATAATAAATTAGGGATAGAATTTTTGTGTAAATAGATTAAAGATTAGGACGAATAGCCTATGAGTGATGTGAAGTAGTCGTAATAAGGATTCTAGAGGTATAAGACGCACTCATAACGGACTTATAAAGGATAAGTTATGACACGTTGAAGTGTCATGTTCAAACCAACACGACTACGATATCGTAAATATCAAATCTGAGTTAGGGCGATTATTAGCCATAGTAATCTAAATGAAAGTCGTAATAGTCGTTAAACCAAGAGTGTATATATAGAGAATGCCCCAATTTGACTTTGTGAAAACCAGAAATTTCTATCATGTACAATAGATCAATTCAATCAAAGTTAGACTCGTTTTGCTATCTTTTAGCACTATTTAGGGTCTATTTGAGTGTTCTAAACCTATTACAATCAAGGTAGGAGCCTAGAAATGGGATAACACAATGCATATTAAGCAAACTCGGGCCAAACACTCCAACATATGGAGTATGCGGCCGCACACTTGATGTACGGCCACACACCCCTTCCAGCCACACACTCTTGCCTATATATACCACACTTAGTCATTTTTGAACATTTTTCCACTTCTGCAAGTCTAGAACTCGAAATCCTCTCAACTATCATCCAACTTTTCACTCCAATCTTCAATCAAGTAAGTGATTTATCCTTGGATTAGCTAATACATGACCATAACTAGCCTTCTCCTTTGATTTGATCCATGAAAACACCTAATTGGTGTTAGATCTTCAAAAACACCAAGAACACCTACTAAACTTTTTGGACTTTAACTGCACTTCTAAGCCTCTAAATCGGGTATACACTTGCAATAGCTTGATATAAGCTAGGGACCCTTGAAGTTATGCATGAAAATGCCTTTTCTCATGATCTTCAAGTGTGTACGGATGCACACACCATGTGTACGGCCGCACACACCATGTACAACCATACACACCCTTTTAGGCCCTAAAATGACAATGAAATCCATTTAAGGCTAGAGCATGAAGTAAGAAACCTTCCTAGATGAGTCCTAAGGCCTTAAAATATGTTTTGGAACACTTCATGGGGAGTGTGCGGCTGCACACACACCCTGGCCGCATACACACGTGTGGTGTATTTGACCATACACTCCCTTGTATAGCCATATACCCCTTATATACAATCATATATGGTTGTAACACTTCAATATAAGTGTTTACTAGTCCCTAAGGTGGTCCTAATTCAATGGCTAGTTGTTATAAGCACTAATTGTATACATATATATGTCATTATATGATTAATAGGATTCGTTTGTGCTCAAGACTCCAATTGACACCCAACAATCTTATATCGATCTTTCATTCGACTTACTCATTGCAGGTGAGTTCATACCCCTTAATCAACCTTTTAAATGTTTTTAAATGATTTTATGGGGGGATACAAGTTAAATCATTATAGTTATAATATCAATCACATGTGATTTATAGCTATCAAATAAATGGATTTGCTATACTTTTAACTGTTTTATCAAACAAACTACTTCAAACTGTTTTTCAAACTCTTTTGCATGTTACACTCTTTATCAATCTTGTTCTTAAATGCCAAAGTGCTTTTAAATCATTTTATAAAGTGACATCAAGTCATCAATATTCGTTATTAAACTCTTCAAAAGGTTTTACAAAACTTATTTTTAAACTTTTATATATATATATATATATATATATATATATATATATATATTGTCAAAACCATGTCTAATGCGTATATAGTTATATAAGTAAGGTTTGAAGGACTTAAGACTGATAATTCACTTTATTTTCCTATTCCTTGTTTGGTTGTGGACTTAGAGTACCCGGTTGTTAGTTTGAGTGTCGTTTGATCCTTAATTATATATGATGTATATATGTATAAGACATAATAGCTTTTATCTCAGTTCAATACATCCAGTCATACAACAATTCTACTAGTAAACTATAATAGGTATGGTTTAGAAAGATACTACTCATTACTTCTAGTACAAGGAGACATACAAAGAGTCAGTTCATACATGAGTCAATACTTACTATGATAAGAAACAAACATAACTTACTATTATGAGGAACAAACAAGAACATATACATATACAAGTACAGAGAAAAGAACAATAATATATACATATACATTTACAAGTAAACAGAAAGACTTAACATACACCAACATAACAAATAGAATATGAGATTTACTTCTACATGACGCGGATTTCATCGTTGCCATGTTGGTAGCCAGAGTCTCCTGGAGGGAGAGCGGGCATGTTGTGTATAGATCTATACGGGACAGACTATCCCGCACCCCGACTGTTAGCTACAGTCCCCAGCCAACCAAGCCAAGGGGTGACAAATATCACTTTTTATTTCGACGTCTTTCATCATTGTGTTCTACAGCCATCAATCAGTATGGTTACAAATCTCACCTTACCTTATAATTCATTGGCTTTAAGGTAAGTAGTACTACGATAGTTTCCACATACAAAACTACAGTTCTATAATATTTTCCCTAATACATTTACCTTGAAACGTTTTCTCATTAAACGATAATGTACAAACTATATTTTGATAATGATAGCTAGTCTTGGGAAAATACATACTCTTACAAACAAACAAACCGAACATTGGGTCTTGGTAGAAGACTACAGTTTAGTAGAAAATATGGGATTTTCTAGGAAGATATGAACATTGTACAAACGGTTTACAAACATTTTACTACAAGTAAAACACTTACAACTTTACTACAAACATTTACAAACTTATACATTTAAACACTTACAAACATTTTCATACAACTAATGACATTAAAATGCTTATGAACTCACCAGCTTTAAAGCTGATAAACTATTTAAAAATAACTTGTATTCTCAGGTCATCAGTAGATAGGTACCAATGCTAGTTTTGAGAAGATGGAGCTCGTTCAAGACTCATCTCTTATTTTGATTTACATTTTTGATGTCTTATAAACTTCACAGAACACACTTGTATAAAATTATATTATTAATGCAATGGATGATGTTGTTGCTTGTTACTACTATGCTTTGTTGTGATACTATACATGACGTCCTCCACCCCCGAACATTTCCACCGTTCTGGTTTTGGGATGTGACAGACTTCGTAAAAGGAAGTTAGGATTTTTAGAAGTTTCAGCGTAGTGGTATACGGCTCAGAAACTGAAGTAGAAATCAGTTGATTGCTAGGAAAAGCAATCTAAACAAGGGTTGAAGATCTCGTCCATATGGGTCCGTCGATATAAAGACAGTCGAGAACGGATATCATATGAGGAAGTTATGAATTTTTAACAGAATTTAACAGTCTAAGCTTGTTAAAAATATATCTTTAAAAATAAAGTAAAAATTAGTCGACAGAGTCTAAAAAAAGTTGCAGATCTCGCCGAGAGCTTTCTTTGGACATAAATATCGTCAAAAACGGAGCTCGTATGAAGAAAATACGGTTTTCTAAAGTTTTTCGAGAAGCACCACGCGTAGGTGGGTTGCATGGAGCGCGCCTTCTAGAAGGTGGGGCGTGTACCACCATATATGCGAAACGTAGCAGTAAAATGGGAGGAGCGATGTCTCAGGTGTGTGCGGCACACACACTAGGTGCGGTACGTAGTTGCACTATAAATAGACTTCGACTGCTCATTTGCTTCCTCACTCCCCATCCTCCTCTCTCTCCGTCTTTCTCTCTCACTCACTCTCTCTCTCTCTCTCTCTATATATATATATATATATATATATATATATATATATCTCGATTTTAGCCCATTTCCCTTAGTTTTGGCCTTCGGAGAAACCCTTTGATCCCTGAAGAAGTAGTAGCTAGCGAGTAGAAATTCTACCATGTCACACCCCCGAACCAGATGACGGAAATGTCTGGGGGCTTGAGTGACTTCATTCTTGTAGTATCATCACAATGTATATAATTGAAACGTAACAACATCATCATCACACATGTAACATTACAACTATCAATTTTACATCAAGTATTGTATTTCAATATTACATGCCAAAATATCCAACGTATGATGAAAACAAAACATAACAAAATATCCAGGTATTCTTGCTGACCAACCTGCTCAACGATTTCCTGAGAATACAAGTTAATTTAAAAAGGGTCAACATATATAATGTTGGTGAGCTCATAAGCATGTTTAAATGAAATGTTTTGTATTACTTTGTAAACACCAGAAATTCCGATATTTTCTGAAAAACGGTTTGAAATGTTTATGGCCGATCTCGTACTAATGCATGTGTCTTAATCTTTGAAAATGTATAAAATGAAAAATCCCAAACAATTCGATATTGTTTGCTTATAAAATGTTGTGGTCTTAACACCCTAAGACCTAGTACCAGTGCAAGTATGTTACCGTGTTACCAAACTGTAAATGTTTTCCGTAAATTTTATAATGGAGTTAATTTCTCTATGTAAGTTGTTATAACCATACTTGATAATGACAATTTTCGCTGTCATGACGTCTTTCAGACGCCGACTTGTTTAAGGTAAGGTTTGTCACCCTAGACTGACCTAGTCTAACTGTAGCAAACAGCTCAGGTGTGGGGTGTCACCCCCGTATAGATCTATACACAAACTCCCTCTATCCCTCTAGGAGACTCTGGTTATGACTATAGGCTACAGTTGTACACTCGATAGGTGTCAAACACAATGTCTCACAAGATCCTTAACAATATTTACGCGAATATTGAATTGCACAGTGTATATTGTTTCCGTGTAAGTTTTAAGTTTACAAAGCCAAACGAGTATGTATGTGAATATGTGAAGTCAACAAGCATGTAGATGGACCACTAAGGCCCAATAAACACGTAAGGTATATTCCAGGCCCAATAAACATGTGAAATGACAACTAAGGCCCACTAAACATGTAAATTTTATTCCAGGCCCAATATACATGTCAAATGACGTAATTGATCAGTTTGTTATTACGTTGGTTGTTAAGTTTAGTTATTTACCAAAATGACAAAAAAGGCCTGCTTTTTGTAAAAATACATTTTTGGTCCTTTAGAACCATAAGTTTACATTTAAGGGCTTGATTTGCGTGAAATAACATTTTTAACCCCAATTTTGTCAAAAATAGCACTTTTGGCCTCAATTTTATGAAAATTGACATTTTCGGCCCAATTGTAAATAATTTATCTTTTTGACCCAAGATTTAATAAAATCACATTTTCAGCCCTTTTTAGCCAAAAATTTACGTTTTTGGCTCAATTTTGTTTAAAATGACACTTAAGTCCACAAAAGTCCAAAAATTCTACAATTTTAGCCCAAAAACCGTGAAAGCCTAAGATGAGGCCCATTTGTGAAAATTTACACTTTTAGCCCTTTTAAAATCACAAATACCATAAAGATTCATATTTATCAAAATAAATCCTTTTTGGTCCCTTAAAACCATGAGTTACATATAAATACCTTATTTTTGGTTATTTTGTCATTTTTGGCCCTTTTATGCAATTTTCTTAGTTTTAAGTAACTTTGAAGTGTTTAAAACCTGTTATTTGCATAATAAGTTGCAATAAATGTTATGTTCTACAAATATCATCATATTTTAACATATCTTAAAGTTTATGAAGTTTTTAGCACATAATCACACTTATAACATGAAAAACACACAAAATCATGCATATACACATAGATCTACACAAACCAACTTGTATTCTCCCCCAAAACATAGTAAAACCGAAAAATAGGGGGTATGAACTCACATTGGTTTGATGGTTTCGGTTTTTGGAGAAGATTGGGAGTGTTTTTGGTCTTGGAGTGTTCCTTGGGAAGGAACTTCGATAACAAGGTGATCATATGAAGATAACCACGAGGATGGTGTTGTTTTGAGGAAGATCTTAGCATAAAGTGGAAGTTTAACATCTTAATATAATGTACTTACCAAGATAGATGAACTTTGGTGACAACTTGTTGAAAAAACTCACACCACTTCACAGTTTTCTTGAAGGAGATATGGAGGAGTTTCTTGGAGATTTATAGAGAGTAATTCAGAAATGAATTGAAGTTGAAATGAAGGGTGGGAGGCCGAGAATGAGATAAGAGGAAGAGATGGATTTGATGTGTGCTTATTACATGGAGGACTAGGAACAAATCCTAGATATTTTTTGGTTAATTAGCCTAGATATCCATTAAATAAACATGAGGTGTCAAGCCTTATTCTTATCCCATCTTTTTCTCTTTTTTTGTAGAATCCGAGAATTAGAGGTGGGAGGGAAAAGAAAGGAATTGTTTGAGCCATTATGAGTATATTCGAAATTCATAAGCCCAAAGTGAAGGTTTTCGGCCCATTTGGCCCTCCTACGGGTTTACGGCCCAAAAAGGGTGAACATAATGGGTTTTTGGCCCATTATAGTTTAAGAAGGTTGTTCACGGCCCATTAAGGCCCACGAAAATGAAATGAGTCATTTTAGGCCTATGATAGGCCAAATGATATAACTTAATGAATATGGGTCCAATTAGGGCCCAAATGAAGACTCTTAGCTTAAAAGAATCAAGTTGAGGGTTTATTGGCCCATCAGGCCCAAAAAAAGGATCCCAATCCATTCTGAGTTTGAACCGGGATATTAGGGTTTCAAACCTATAGTTGAGTATATGAGATGTATTGAATTAGGCTTTGAGCTTTACGAGTGAGTTTTGATTCAAATGATTGTTTTTGGAATGAACATTTGTTCATAACATCAACTTAGATCACAAGTTACACTAGGGTTGATTTCATGAAGACTGAATTTCCTAGCCAAAAATCATCCCCCCGTTAGAGGGAATTTCGTCCCGAAATTCTTTTTGAAAGATAGAACCATGAACGAAAGAATAGGTGAGGGTACTTCGGCTTCATCTGGTCTTCGCGTTCCCACGTGAATTTCGATCCACGCTTAGCGTCGCATCGAACCTTTACAATCGGAATGTGAGTCTGTTTTGTCCGCTTCACTTCTCTGTCCATTATCCCAACATGCTCTTCAAAGAATAGGAGGCTTTCATTTACTTCAATCTCATCCAGGGGAACGACTAGAGTTTCATCTTATAAGCACTTTTTCAGGTTCGTCACGTGGAACATAGAGTGTACGTTGCTGAACTCCACAGGTAGCTACAACTTATATGCTACTGGACTAATCCGAGCAAGAATCTCGAATGGCCCGAAGTATTGAGGATTTAGTTTTCCCTGCTTCCCAAAATGGATCATCCCTTTCCAGGGAGAGACATTCGATAACACTCGATCTCCGACAAGGAATTTCAGAGGCTATCGCCATTTATCAGCAGAGCTCTTTTTTCGGTCATGCGATGATTGGAGTTGTGCCTTGATTTGGATTATTTTCTCCGTCATTTCTCGAATGATCTCAGGTCCTGTAAGAGTGCTACTTGGTGATTTCCCTTTTGTGTCAAAGTGGTTAGGGGCTTGGCTATCTCGGAGAAGTTTTGAATAAACCTTCGGTAGTTGCCTGTAAGGCCCAAAAATTGTCAAATTTTCGTTGGTGTTTTCGGAATCGCCCAGCCTTCGATGGCTTTGATCTTTGAAGGATCCACATGTATTCCTTCTTCACTAACCACATGATCCAAAAAGTTTACCTTGCGAATCCAGAATTCACACTTGGAGAGTTTTGCATACAACTTCTCCGCTCGGAGTGTTTCCAAAATTTGTCGAAGGTGTTGACTGTGTTCCTCCTTGCTTCGCGAGTAGATGAGAATATCATCGATGAAGACGATTAAGAAGTTATCGAGGAATGGGCGGCAGACTCGATTCATGCGGTCCATAAATGTTGCGGGGGCATTTGTTAGACCTAAGGGCATCACAATGATTTCGTAATGGTCGTATCGAATTCGGAAAGCAGTTTTTGGAATGTCCTATTCTCGGACTCGGAGCTGATGATAGCCGGATCTTAGATCTATTTTAGAGAAGTAACTAGCTTCTCGAAGCTGGTCAAATAGATCGTCAATCCAAGGGAGTGGGTATCGGTTTTTGACAGTGAGTTTGTTCAACTCCCGACAGTCGATGCACATTTTGAAAGATCCATCTTTCTTCTTGACAAACAAGACCGAAGCTCCCCAGGGTGAGAAGCTTGGCATGATGAATCCTTTATCTAGAGGTTCACTTAGTTGGCTCGATAATTCTGGCATTTCGGCAGGGCTAACCTATAGGTTGATTTGGCAATTGACATTGCTCCAGGTTCAAGATCAATTTGGATTTCAACCTGTCTCTAGGAAGGTATTCCTGGGAGATCTTTAGGGAATACACCAGGGAGGTTTCACACTTCTGGGATATCATTGATGTTCGTCTCTTCTTTTTGCTTATCCACCACATGAGCGAGAAATGTATAATTTTTTTGTGCAGGGCACTTTTGTGCCTTAATGCACGAGACAAGACGAGGATTTGCGTCAGGCTTGTCGCCGTAGATGATTAGGGTTTCTTGGTTAGGGAGGTGAAGGCGAACGACCATCTCGTGGCACATAATGTCGGCATGGTGGGGCTTAACCAATCCATGCCTATAATCACATCAAAGCTCCTAATATCTACTGGCATCAAATTGATTGGGGATGAATGATTATTTAACGTGAGAGCACACCCTACGTATATATATCTTTTGTGGTTTTGGTTTTTCCATCATTATCGTGGGGGTAGGCAGGAGTTTAGTGTATTTCGCCTAAATGTTAGCATGCCTAGTTGTTAATGAGTGTTCAAGGATTTGTTGTTATGGTTGGAAGAGTTTTTATTCAGTTGAGATAACAGTTTGGTGATTCTTAATTGATTTGGTAAAAGTTTGATGCTTAACTATTGTTGTTCGAGAACGTACCAAAAATTTAGGTAGGATTCCTTTTTGTTTCTTCACGTCCAATTGTTAAATTCTTCCTACTTCCCTGTCATTACTCTTTGTTGGACAGTTCCTCCTGAAATGTCACATCTCATCGCACTTGTGGCATATTGGCTTCATTCCATATACAAAGATTGGAGTGGTGTGTTGGGCCGGAGTCTTGCAGGAACGGGCAATGTGTCCTTTCTTGTTGCATCTATTGCAATACAGCTTCCGGTAGGCTCCCTTATGATGGAAACGACACTTGTTGCATTTTGGAAGGCTTCCACCATATGGTCTTGCTGGCGTTGATGTAGTAAGTGTCATGGCCGCAAGGACAGCAACAACATGTTGTTTCTTCGAGGACCCTTGATTTAGCTGTCCCTTTCTCTTACTCCCAGACTCTCGCTTCTTGCTCTTAAGTTTGGGGTTTGTAGTGCCTTGATAAGTTGTCTGTAACGCCCGTAGATCCGGGCTAATCAAGTTTTATTATATGTCACAAGGTTTCCGTGCATATAAAGAAGTTTCGCGACAGAACCGGCACGACCCAGCGTGACGTAAATAGTGAATTTAAGGTAGATAGATATATATCCTTAGTGATCTAAATGAGAATTGAAGATCTCATTGATAGTAGTGCAACGACGGAAAGACGGATGAAAACGGAGTTCAGATGAAGGAGTTATGAATTTCGAACGGAGTTTTCCTGTCCCGGCCTACTAAAGATAATATATAAGTAATATATTTATAATATATTAAAAATAAAGTCAAAATTAGCCAATGGAGTCTAAACGAGATTTGTAGAGCATAATCTCACCTTCGAGTCGATATAAATAACATCGAAAATAGAGTTCGTATGCGAAAGTTATGAATTTCTGAAGTTCGGGGCGCGAAACCCCAAAACTGTCAGAGACCACGACATGGCAAGCAGTGCCACGACGTGGCAAGTCTCCTGACACCTCCGGGAGTCCCCCAGATGCAACTTGCGATGACGCATGTAGCGACGACCAAGCCCACGACGTGGAAAAAGGTTGCCACGATGTGGCAAGGGCCAATTTTGCCCTATAAATAGATTTGATGGGCCAGCCGTTTAGGGTTGCTATTCTCTCTTCTCTCTCTCCCGTTTTACCTCGATTTGGGTGCAAGAAATATCCCGAAGCCCCGGTATCAACCCTGAGACCTGAAGCAAGTCCTGAAGCACCGAAGATCCCGAGAAGAAAAGAGTTTCCGAGCCAAAGCTCTACCCGCGAGAAGTCCGGTGTGTGAAGAGATCACAGTTTCACCGAAGGATACTACTTCTACAAGCCGTAGTGTTGTCCGATCATCTTCTGATCAAGTGAGTGTGTGGTCACTTTCATCTTACACGTAAATATTAAGTATTTGCTATGAAATACGTGCTATGTGTATAATATATTGTTGTTTATTTGAGATGATTGTGGAATGAATGAATTATATAAGTTTTAATGAGTTAAACTATATATGTATTTTGTATCTAAAAATATGTTGGGTAGAACATGAGTAGATGAGGTTGTTGGTAGGTGATAAAAGGTGGGTTGGACCATGAGATAAAAGGATAAAGAGATAAACTAGTTTTAGATCCGAGAGTATGGATCAGAGCAGGAGGTTAGTTTTAGATCCAAGGGTATGGATCAGATCAAGAGGTTAGTTTTAGGTCCAGGAATATGGATTAGGTAATGAGGAAAATTTAAGATCCGAGAGTACGGATTATGTATTTTAGAACTACGTATTCATTCGATAAGGTATCATGTGTATAGTCCCTTTTAGGAATCGTGATTTTAAATACGAGTATTGATTATAATATGAAATATACATATGTATGTGAAGTATTTGTCATTGTCCGAAATACGTGTTAGATATATTTGATAATATACAATGTGAGAATCAAATATGGTTCAATATGTGTTAAGATGTGTATATATGATACTATTACTTAAAAACCTTGTGTTAAGTATACACTAGTTAGCGTTTCCTAAACGGAGATAGTATCAAAAAGTGATTATAAACATTGTAGGTTTGCCTAGTGATGGGTTAAGACTTAAATGGGATGTTTAGTTCAATTAGGATTGGGATTTGGGTAGTCTCTTATTAAGAGTACGTGTGGGGTGAGATTGATGATTGGTGGAGTACGTCCTACGTACAGAAGTACATTTTATGTACGAAGTATTTTTCAAAGCTTTGTGTCTTGGGTGCTGCTTGTGCCAGGGTACTATTATGTTCTCAGGTACGATTCTTTCGCATACCAGAGTACTATAATGTGCAAGAAGTACTATCTTGTACAAAGTCTTTTGACACTTTTGTGTGTCGGTTACGGGAGCGTACGGGAATACTCTATTAGTATTTCCCCATACTTTTATTTTGAGAGAGCTTTGGAGTCAGCGTTTCTTTTATGAAGTGATCGACCGAGCTTCATATGTCAGCATTTTCTTTCACGAAGTAATTAAGGGAACTTCGTAGACTACCTAATAAAGTGCGTTGGTAATAGACCACTGCTAGGTATGTCTGGTGTTATATTGCTGGGATAGGTAGAGTCTGGGGGTATAATACCTCATGATAGTCGGACCACACCTAGGCATTGTTATCTAGATAACTACCCCTGACTTAAAATGTCTTGTGGTTCTTTCTTTTGCGAACGAAGTTTCGTGGTGAAACTTGTTCCATTCCCCTCATTTGATGTCTTTATTGATCCTCGTTTGCTGCCAGGGAATTTCCGAATCAGCTTCGTCAGTTCTTATTCATATCGAATCCTTAGGCTAGATCTTGTAAGATCATTGTATAGGGTCAGTATGTGGGGATCGACGGGATGGGATATGTTGTTTTAGAAATATAATATGTGTTCATAATATCAGTGGTTTTGCAGGATCGAGATATACTTTATTGTCACGTTGTTTGAATTAAGAGCTTTCATACTCTATGTTCCTTAGATAATTAGGTTCATTGGGTAATATTGGAACTAAATGTTCTTTAGGTGTTCTTAAACTAGGTGTCCATTAATTATTGTGAATTGCGTGTTCACCAGAGGTGATCCAAGAACCATGTCAACACTAGACTTTGTGCCAATTCCTTAGGGCAATCCTTAGGAATGAATGGGAGAAGGGTAATCGGTTCTTAGGATAAATATTTAAGAAATAAATGGAGATAAAGGGGGTGGGTAATTGGATTGATTATTTGATAATTAAATATAATAATTATATTATTGTGGGTTGAAAACCCTATATGCTCACCAGGCTCCCAAGCCTGACCCACTCAGTTTTCTTTGTATCACAGGTATCGATACGAAGACATATTTCACAGAGAGATTTAAAGGAGATATAAATCATTAGTGTAATTAAATATAAGTTCTGTTTATGCTTATATGTCTGTATCGGAACATGACATCCCGAGGTTTTATTATTAAATGAAAATACATTCTCTTTGAGAAATGTTTTGATAAGTTATTA
Source organism: Lactuca serriola (assembly GCF_051521515.1). Lineage (NCBI taxonomy): Eukaryota > Viridiplantae > Streptophyta > Magnoliopsida > Asterales > Asteraceae > Lactuca > Lactuca serriola. Next base: position 33,144,106 of record NC_136410.1, read on the forward strand.
TCATATCTTGTTTTGGGAACAAATTCCGCAACCGTTTTCTTTAAAAGATTACTCTGATTTTATAAAACAAAGCATAAACAAATCGGTCTTTTCTGGCCGTGAAAATGGGGATGACACATTGTCACTCGTTGGTTTCCGTGGTTGTTACTTCAGCCAGAGTTGTCGACACTATTGCCACCTCTGTTGGTGTTGTTTGCATTGAGTTGTGTAGTAGCAGCGGTTACGACAGTGGTTACAGCAGCTTGGAATGTAGCAGAGTCCATCTGCAAGATTGGTATCTCACGGGTATGCTTGTTATTTCTTTGGGATGACATTTTTTTTGCTGCATGATGACAAGAAAGATTGTAAGTAACGATGGTCATTTCTGGTTGTACTCTATAAATTTCACGTTTTGTTGTATGATTCACAATGTTTCAACCTACATCCCTATGATGTATTTATGGTGGTAAGTAATCGTAGATTTTGCACGAATATTAAGTCTATCCATAGAGTGCATAGATTATTTTGGTTTCGAGATCCTTGAGTATCTAGCGGTTTTGGTGGTTCGGTTGTGCTTTTAAGTGAATTCATGCAATAACATGAAATGGGGAAAACACATAATTGTTTCATTAGTAAATACCATCTTAGTACATGAAAAAGAATCATAACGAATAGTAGTGTGGGGGGGGTGATCCTAATCGTGGGTAGATGCATCTGCTGGTGGTGCTCAAATGCCAAAATAGTGCGCAACAATGTCGGCCAATTCACTCATCTCTCAAGTCATCTCTTTATTCCTCTGCTCTGCTCGCACTTCTCAAGCTTCTGCTGTTAAAAGTTACTGTCTGAGGGTTGCAACCTCCTCCTCCAAGGAACACGTCCGGTCGGTGGAATCCTCTGGTGCTGCGGGACGGTCCTGTATCATTTCTGAAAAGTGAGGCTTGCTAGGGACCTCCTAAATGTCCCTACTTCATCCATCTCCTCATCAGATTTCTTGTACTCATAGTTTGTCTCCACATACTCCTCAGGTCCTAACCTAGATCTGTCCCTTGAATCATACTAGGTTCTCCCTCGATCAACCCATTGGCCACCAGGGCCTGATAGTAAAGGACACCCTATTGGAATTCTTCCATGATGACTGCACGAGAAACGGAAGGGTGAGAAGTGTGTAAGGAGAGTGTACGTAGATAGCATTCCAAATACTCCTATAGTATTTTTAATTGTTTATGTTTGAGTTCCTTAAAAGATTTTTGGATACAAGGCTGGTTTCTAAATTCATTGCCCACCATGATTACTCTCAAACACATGTTGGTCGTATTTTGAATAAATATAGTTGATCAGGCTCTATTTATCCCCAATACGACTACATAACTGTCCGGGTTTAACCACTGTGTTCAATTTCCTCCAGAGACATTTAGTGTTATTGTATTAATGCACAGCTATGTATGTATTTTAATTATTTTGTTCAGAGTAGTTTAGTCCTATTGTATTTATAGTTGCATATCTTGTATGATTAGATATGTCAGTTCACTATAAACAATGGTCTGATACCAATCTGTCACACCCCCGAACCAGACGGTAGAAACGTCCGGGGGCTTGAGTGACTTCATTCTTGTAGTATCATCACAGTGTATATAATTGAAACATAACATCATCATCATCACACATGTAATATTACAACTGTAATTGTTTACATCAAGTATTGTATTTCAATATTACATGCAAAAATATCCAAAGTATGATGAAAACAAAATATAACAAAATATCCAGGTATTCTTGCTGACCAACCTGCTCAACGATTTCCTGAGAATACAAGTTAATTTGAAAAGGGTCAACATATATAATGTTGGTGAGTTCATAAGCATGTTTAAGTGAAATGTTTTGTATTACTTTGTAAGCACCAGAAAATCCGATATTTTCTGAAAAACGGTTTGAAATGTTTGTGGCCGATCTCGTACTAATGCATGTGTGTTAAGTTTGAAAATGTATAAAATGAATGATCCCAGATAATCCGATATTGTCTACTTATAAAACGTTGTGGTCTTAACACCCTAAGACCGAGTACCAGTGCATGTATGTTACCATGTAAATGTTTTTTGTAAATTTTATAATGGAGTTAATTTTTCTATGTGAGTCGTTATAACCATACTTGTTTAAGGTGAGGTTTGTCACCCTAGACTGGACTAGTCTAACTGTAGTGAACAACTTAGGTGTGCGGTGTCACCCCCGTATAGATCTATACACAAACTCCCACTCTCCGTCTAAGAGACTCTAGTTATGACTACATGCTACGGTTGTACACTCGATAGGTGTCAAACACAATGTCTCACAAGATCCTTAACAGTATTTACGCGAATATTGAATTGCACAGTGTATATTGTTTCCGTGTAAGTTTTAAGTTTACAAAGCCAAACGAGTATGTATGTGAATATGTGAAGTCAACAAGCATGTAGATGGACCACTAAGGCCCAATAAACATGTAAGGTATATTCCAGGCCCAATAAACATGTGAAAGGACAACTAATGTCCACTAAACATGTAACTTTTACTCCAGGCCCAATAAACATGTAAAATGACGTAATTGATCCGTTTGTTATTACGTTGGTTGTTAAGTTTAGTTATTTACCAAAATGACATAAAATGCCAGCTTTTTGTAAAAAGACATTTTGGGTCCTTTAAAACCTTAAGTTTACATTTAAGGGCTTGATTTGCGTGAAATAATATTTTTAACCCCACTTTTGTCAAAAATAGCACTTTTGGCCTCAATTTTATGAAAATTAACATTTTCGGCCCGATTGTGAATAATTTATCTTTTTGACCCAAGATTTAATAAAATCACATTTTCAGCCCTTTTTAACCGAAAATTTACATTTTTGGCTCAATTTTGTTTAAAATGACACTTAAGTCCACAAAAGTCCAAAAATTCTACAATTTTCGCCCAAAAACCGTGAAAGCCTAAGATGAGGCCCATTTGTGAAAATTTACACTTTTAGCCCTTTTAAAATCACAAATACCATAAAGATTCATATTTATCAAAATAAATCCTTTTTGGTCCCTTAAAACCATGGGTATAATATAAATACCTCATGTTTTGTTATTTTGTCATTTTTGGCCCTCTTATGCAATTTTCTTAGTTTTAAGTAACTTTGAAGTGTTTAAAACCTTTTCTTTGCATAATAAGTTGCAATAAATGTTATGTTCTACAAATATCATCATATTTTAACATATCTTCAAGTTTATGAAGTTTCTAACACATAACCATACTTATATCATGAAAAACACATAAAATCATGCATACACACATAGATCTACACAAAACAACTTGTATTCTCCCCCAAAACATAGTAAAAACCGAAAAATAGGGGGTATGAACTCACATTGGTTTGATGGTTTCGGTTTTTGGAGAAGATTGGGAGTGTTTTCGGTCTTGGAGTGTTCCTTGGGAAGGAACTTCGATAACAAGGTGATCATAGGAAGATAAACACGAGGATGGTGTTGTTTTGAGGAAGATCTTAGCATAAAGTGGAAGTTTAACATCTTAATATAATGTACTTACCAAGATAGATGAACTTTGGTGACAACTTGTTGAAAAAACTCACACCACTTCACAGTTTTCTTGAAGGAGATATGGAGGAGTTTCTTGGAGATTTAGAGAGAGTAATTCAGAAATGAATTGAAGTTGAAATGAAGGGTGGGAGGCCGAGAATGAGATAAGAGGAAGAGATGGATTTGATGTGTGGTTATTACATTGAGGATTAGGGAACAAATCCTAGATCTTTGTTAATTAATTAGCCTAGATATCCATTAAATAAACATGAGGTGTCAAGCCTTAATCTTATCCCATCTTTTTCTCTTTTTTTTTTTGTAGAATCCGAGAATTAGAGATGGGAGGGAAAAGAAAGGAATTGTTTGGGACATTATGAGTATATTCAAAATTCATAAGCCCAAAGTGAAGGTTTTCAGCCTATTGGGCCCTCCTATGGGTTTACGGCCCAAAAAGGGTGAACATAATGGGTTTTCGGCCCATTTAAGTTTAAGAAGGTTGTTCACGGCCCATTAAGGCCCATGAAAATATAATTAGTCATTTTAGGCCTATTAAATCCCAAATGCTATAACTTAATGAATGTGGGTCCAATTAGGGACCAAATGAAGACGCTTAGCTTAAAAAAAATCAAGTTGAGGGTTTATTTGCCCATTAGGCCCAAAAAAAGGATCCTGGTCCATTCTGAGTTTGAACCGGGATATTAGGGTTTCAAACCTATAGTTGAGTATATGAGATGTATTGAATTAGGTTTTGAGCTTCACGAGTGAGTTTTGATTCAAATGATTGTTTTTGGAATGAGCATTTGTTCATAACATCAACTTAGATCACAAGTTACACTAGGGTTGATTTCATGAAGACTGAATTTCCTAGCCAAAATGCTAGTTGTGACATACCAGTTCAATTTCCTACCTTCTGTCAGGAAGAGCCTCTGTAAGTTAAGCTACACTCTAGTCTTTTCTGTGTAACTTATATTTATAGTGATAAGTCGTCATTATGAACCTATAAATAAGATTTATCAGTAATTACATGTCGTGATACTGATTGATCTACTTACAGGAGAGGAGTCTATAATGGTCATGTTGGCTTGGTTGTTGGATTTCAGAAAAGTTATTATGTCAAAATGATCCTGCCTGACTGATCCTTACTTGATAGATCTTGATGGATACATTGGGATTAGTGAGGATCTAGACTATTCTTAGTCTCCAGGATCATTATACTAAAACTTTGTAGTAATTATACTTAGGTCACGTTAAGGAATATCTGAGGTGTTAGACGAAGCTCTGCCCAGATCACCAGTCATCAATTTTATCATGTGAGTGCATAGTTAGTTTCATCTTACACATAGATATAAAGTATTTAAGATAATTACATGCTATATGTGTCTATTATCTGTGTGCCTGGTATCTATGCTAGATGAACGATTTATAAATGTTTTACTTCATTTTAAATTCTATATGTATTTTATTACCTATAAATATGTTGGATAAAGAGGGGTAGATATAAGATGAAATAAATGATGAGAGATGAAAGATGATATAGATTATTAGAGGGCTTTACATTAAAGATGATCCAGTTGTCCAGCGGAGTATAGATAACGACCACAGACTATTCTAGACAGTCTAGTGGAACGTTAGCAGGCTCACAACCTGTAGGTGTTTTCTGAACTTAGTGTTTACCAGGTGTACTCCACCTCCCCCATGATTGCCTCACTGACATATATTGCTATGTACTCCCCTAAGCATTATTGTCTATCCCGAAGATGATTCTTAGGATATGTCCCTTGAAATTAGATGTTAGGGACAAAGAGTGAGGATAGCAGGAAGGGTAATCGGGTTGATGATTTGATAGGAATCAATAAAGATTTAATTATTGTGGGTTGAAAATCCTATGTGCTCACCAGGCCCCCAAGCCTGACCCACTCAGTTTCTTATATTACAGGTAGTGGCATAAGAGCACAGGTGTGATGATATGATGGATGCCTATAGGCCAGTAGTTTAGACAAACTAGTGTAAGGCCTGTAATATTTTGTTTATGCTTATGTACAATATCGAAAATGACATCCTAAGGTTTTTAATATAAATAAATACGTTTCTTTGGAAATGTTTTGATAATATCATTATCATGTTTTTGGGAAAAATTTCACAATATTATTCTTGTAAGGATACTCCGATTTCAAAATAAGCATAAATAAATCGGTCTTTTCTGGTCATAAAATTGGGGATGTCACACAGTACATGACCATCACCCCCTTCATCAAAACTTTCATGAACCACAACGGTAGTGGTGTTGCTGTTTGATTCTCTCTTGAACTTCCCATTCTTCAGTTGTGGACAATTTCACTTGAAGTGCCCCTTATCCTTACAATTATAACATTTTGCATTCGATGAACCTTTAGACTTCAATTTTGAATGTGATATCCCTCTGTTTTCCCCTTTCCTCTCTTATATCCTTCCTCTCCTTACGAAAAAACTGAAGTTGGACACCTCCTCTCCAACAGAAACTTTTTTTTCAGTTCCTTAGACATCAGAGAGTCCTTCACATTATTCATAGTGACTGTTGTCCCACCATAAAGCATGATACCTACGAAATTTTCATATGAGTTCGCAAGAGAACATAAGAGAATTAGCATATGATCTTCATCTTTAATCTTCACATCAACCCCTTGTATATCCAGGATGATGCAATTGAAGTTATCCAGATGATCTTTCACTTGGGTACTTTGAGACATTCTGAGAGTGTACAAACTTTGCTTCCGATACAACATGTTCGTTAGTGAGTTGTTCTGGTACTTGTCATAAAGTTTATCCCAAAGCCCATAAACAGTTTTTTGATCCATGACCTCCCTCGGTACTTCATCTATTAAGCTCAACATAATGGTACTATGTACCTTCGTCAGAATGTCCACCTTCTTTTCAACTGCCATGTCTTTAGGCAGTGTCGCCTCTCCTCCCATTGTTGTTGCACATCCTTGAACTATAAGAGCCTTCATCTTTACCTTCAAAAATGTGAATTCATTTGAACCATTGAATTTCTCCAAATCAAACTTGTGAGTAGACATTTTCAATCACAGGAATACAAACCACAACTCTGATACCACTTGTTAGGAAGTAAAGCGGATAACTAACAAAACTATACAAGAAACAATATTTACGTGGTTCGGTCAAGGTGACCTACATCCATAGGCACGAGGGGAGTATTCTTTATTTCATAGCTCTCAAACATAGGTTACAAGTACAATTTTTATAAAGATTCGCCTAACACTCTAGAATTCAAGATACAAAATGATCTAGCATGCATCTTTATTTATACTTGAGGGATTAGAGCTAAAACCCTAGTGAGCCAAGCTCATTTTCCCATAGGCCCATGAAAGGTTTCAACCAATCACAATCTGCCATGCATCATCTTCTGGAACATTCTTCCATGTCATACAATCCATGAGTATCAGCAGCGCACATGATGGACCACCTTGAACATAATAGATCATCAGGATGCACAAGTGGTGTCATGAACACTAATGACCCAACATCCATCATGGTGGCACAACATGGTGTATTCTTTAGTATGATCATCTTCTAGGGAAACGTGGATCAACATGACACAATAAAGGAATTGAGATGGCGCATCATGTACCAAGATGGTGCAACATCTCATGAGGATGACGCAACTTCTCCTTAAGATGGAACAACTTCTCCTCCTTGGCGCAATTCCACTCCTTGATGGTGCAACATCAATCTCTTGGCGCAACTTCACTCCATCATGGTGCAACATCCATTCCTTTAGCACAACTCCTTTCCTATTGGTTCAACAACTTCATGAATGGCGCACGATATGATCCCAGGGCACAACATCCTCTATGCTTGGAGCAACATGTTGCTCCACGTTGCTCCAAGTTAATCCAAACCACTCCAAGTTGCTCAAAGTTACTGCAAGTTGCTCCAAGCCACTCTAAGTTGCTCCAAACCACCTTTTGGAAGATCCATTCCTCTGTTAATCGATTTGTTTCTTTGTCTGATGATCCATTCCTTTCTCAGAAGACCCGTTCCTTTGTCACATGCTTTGTGAACCCTAAGTGCTCAATTGTGATCTAAGTGCTCCAAATGCTCCATGAGCATGATCCAAATGCTTATGTAACATTTAACAGTTTTTATGAACATCAAAAAACAAGTTTAATGATAATAGAGTACAAAAAAAGTGACCAAATATGAACAAAACCGATAGTTCGTTACCCTTTAAATTCATGTTCCCTATTTCCATGAATGAAAAAGATTTCAAAAAATAAAAACATTCCCATATTCATTAAACATAAAAAAATTATTTACCAGTTATTCTTTAACTTAACTTTTTCACCAAATCATTAGAAGTATAACAAAGTATTTTTTTCGTAGTAAAAATTATTGGCAACCTTCTTAACATCATTAGATGTTAAGGTTCAAAAATTCCATAAAATAACTAATAAAACTTGACTTGATGAGACAGTTCGCTTATAGAATTTCAAATGCAATTGCTACCAAACAACTATTGTTAGTGTTAGGTGCATAAACTGCACCTTTTTACATAATTATTTCATGTTTTTATAGAATTACATGACATTTTAGTTTAGTTTTACATGTATTTTGCACCTACGAGACAATTCGAGTATCAATCTACTTTTCATGGTTTTTGTGCATGTTTTAGGGTGATTTGAAGATTGGAACATGCTTAGGATGTTCGAGGGAATCTCTCGATAAAGTTTTGCAACTTTGGAAGTCGAATTGAAGAAATTGCAGAATTAGAAAAATCACATTTCTCAGCTTATTATGCGACCCACACTTTGGAGTTTCTCAGCGCATCAGGATCATTACACGGCCATGTAATGTAAGGCATATTATTACACGGGTCGTGTAACGTGGTCTCGTAGTTTTTTATGTTTGCAACTTCTAATTAAAAGAGATTTCTAGTCATTTTTCAAAGAATTTTCGAATCTAGACTTCAAGAGGGAGATTTTAGGAGAAAGTATCAATCATTAGCACTTTGGGAACACTTTGTCTTTGATTTTGTAAGTTTATTTTAAGATTAAACTAGTTGAATTTATGTTCTAAGTTAGTCATGTGTGTCTAACTTTTCTTATCATTTCCGGTTTTAGATTCATATGTACTTGTTTAGATTGTAATTCACACTAGATTCTATGTTTCTATCTAGTAATCTTTAATTGGTCTTCATTAAATGTTTGATTTGTACTCATTTTCACTTTATCAATGGAATTAGGGTTCTTATCATCCTAGTTATTCAAATTGTGAAATTTGTATTGTTTTGTGATTTGAAGTTGATAACAAACACTTAATTGGTTTCAAATAGATCAAAACCGGTGTAATCAAAGATGAGATGCTTTTACATTCCCGAGCATATAAGGAGTATTGAGCATTGTTGGTGATTGCTGTAAGATCTGTAATGTCATCTAATGATTTAATCCAAAAGCTTATTTGTATTGAACCAATTAGATGAGTTTTGCTTAAAGATCATATTTTGAGTAAAATACTTTTGTCAACTTAGAGATATAAGCATTTTAATATCTTGATCACCAACCTAGATTTAACATGAAGTGATGTCATATTACATCTTACAACATAATACTTGAATAGTATTTGGAATCATAAATGTATTTTAAATTAAGAATTTTAGTCTTTAAGTTGTCTATTTATGATTTTTAATTTGAAATTAACAACCCCCCCCCCCCCCCCTTTTTAACAATTAGTAATGTATTGTGCGAAAACATGGTGAAACATTAAGTGTCGTATCTCTATTGTCTGACCCTGCTTATTATATATTATCTAGTAGTATATTGTAGCAGTAATTTGTATTTATTTGTTATTATTTATCCCTTTATTTGCTGGTTTGACACCCAAACAATCAGCTAGAAATGGTTAATAACTAAGGCAAATTCCAAGAAAGTCACTATATTACATAAAATTTCGATTTTGACACCGAGTTTTTTTACTCAATTATGTCATTATATTTAAATTTTTGTTGCAATATCAACCAAATGACCGGTTCTTCCTGTTCTCCCAGTGATCACTTTTCTCAAATTGAAATAAAGTCATTGTATTTCCACAAATTTCGATTTGGCATTGAGTTTTTTTTCCATTTATGTCATTATATTTACATTTTGGTTGCAATATCAACCAAATGACCGATTCGATGAAAACCCTATAATTGAAATTCAATCCTTCCATATAAGATATGATGTGGCTTCCACATCATAATACCGACATGTCATTTATTTGGTAACTTGCTAGAGTGATGGTAATCGATCACTCGGAGCAACATTAATAATATTTGAACATAGTAAAGGAAGAACAAGTTTAACAACATTGATGTTGGTATACCCTCGTGACATGAACTCTAGAAGAATGCCAATAATCCTTGGGCGAGTCACATAAGTTGGTCTCTTCTTTCCATATATGTGGGACACAAATTGATCAAACATGAGTTAAGTGAAATCCAAATGTTTATTTTTGAACATAGCATACAAGATCTCGAGTTCAATTTAACTGGTCAATACTTCCAATTTTATGCCCTAGGCATTTACCAATGACACTAGTGAGAAACTTCCAGCTAGGGAGAAGACATTGTCTAAGAACAAAAGTAGAAGCATCTCGGGTTCCTTGAAGGGAAAGATCATACCCTAACCCGACAAGCACAAAATTGCTCTTCTTTTCAGATGGGCAAGTAGAAAATGCAACATAATTAGGAAGACATTGTATTGCAAGGTTTGGGGAAGAGAGCTCGTCTTTAACGATGATACTAAACAATCTATTTTTGAAATGTGTCATGCACCTTTCTCCTAGCGAACTCCTGATTTAAGCCCATAAAGTTTGACTTGAGACCTCCTGTATGGGTGCCCGGTGAGTCGTGAGTCGTGAGTCACCAACTATACTATAGTTATGACTTATGATAGAAATGGAACCAAAAAAAGTGATGCCACGAGTAATAATTATTTTCCCTAGCTACTTTTAAGTATAGTTCTTGTTTCAAATAAAAAATTATTTGAAATTATATGTATCTTAATTCTTGAACATTAAAAGTAAATATCATAATGTAAATGTATAAGGATCAAGCTCTCTCTCGCCCAAACATTGCAAGAGTTGAAGGGAAAAATCATACCATCAATCTAGCAAGTTGCAAAACTGATCCGTTCTTGTTAATGAGGTTGTTGAAACTAATCGCATACATCGTCTTCTAAATTATGTCGTGTTTTTTTCTTCTTCATCTGAAAAGAAATGTAATTTTGTGCTTGCTAGGTTAGGGTATGATCTTTCCCTTCAAGGAACTCGAGATTGCTCTACTTTTGTTCTCAATCAATGTCTTCCCCTGGCTGCAACAAAAGACTTACTTATGTGACTCACCCAAGGATGATTGGCATTCTTTTGGAGTTCATGCCACCTGGGTATACCAACATCAATGTTGTTGAACTCGTTGTTCCTCTACTATCTTTAAAGATTATTAATGTTGCTCCAAGTGACTGATTGCCATCAGTCTAACAAGTTATCAAATAAATGGCATAACAATATTATGACGTGGAAGCAACATTGGATCTTATGTGACAAAATTGAGTTTCAAATATAGGGATTGCATTGAACCAGTCATTTGGTTAATATTACAATAAAATTGTAAATATAATGACATATTTGAGAACAAAAAAAAAAAGAAATCGGCGTCAAAATCAAAATTTTGTGGTAAGATAGTGACTTTATTGTAATTTGGAAAAAATGGTTACCGGAAGAACCGGTCATTTTGTTGATATTGCAACAAAATTGTAAATATAATGATATAATTGATAAAGAAAAGAATCGGTGTCAAAATCGAAATTTTACAATAATATAATGATTTTCTTGGAATTTACCCTAATAACTATTAGTTGCCTAGAGTTGAGAACACTACAAAAATATATATAGACATGTGGAACTAAGGCCTCAAAATAAACCTATCCAACAAAAATGCAAATATTGTTGATGAACACTAAGTATTAACTGAAATTAAAACCTCACAAAAAAATTGAAACACCACACAAATGTTTATAAAATAGGTAATTGGTTGCTATAATGATAAATTCTATAAAGTATATTGCTATTATAAAATAATCAAAGTACAACACATTTTTTCTGTATAACATTAAAATTTAAAAAAAAAAATACTAATAAAATGAAAGAAAATGAAATATGTTGCTAAACACTTGCAACGTGCGTTAAATAGATGAATATTCAAAAACCAATAAGAGAACGAGGAAAAGGTTGGATTTGTTTGTAGGCCGCTTCGAAGACATAAACCGGTGCGACGTCCACAATGGAGAGAAAGCGGAAAAGCCAAACCCGACCCGACGTAAAGATCGGGACCCATCCATAATCCACGTACAATGTGCTTCGGAACACAATCATAATCACTTTCCATGGTTTTGGCGATTTTCTTCAATCACTAACCAATTTTTTCGTTCTTTCGTTTGAATTATCAGATTCAATCTCACTTTTTGATCTCAAACAACAAACATAAGAACTTGTATAAATCAATACACGTTCGTAATCTTTAATTTGGTGATGATTATCGTATTATTTTGATCGGAATTGTGCGATAAGATGGCATCGGAACAATTAATGCCTGAGGGGGGAAGCGGGTCTCGTTACTCGCAAATGCAATCGGAGCAATCGGCGATGTCGTCGTTCTTCTCGCTTCAGAACCCGCCTGAGGCAAGTCGAATTTTCGATGAGCTGCCAAATGCTACAATCGTTCAAGTATCTCGTAATGAGGCTGGTGATATTAGCCCCATGCTCCTGACTTACACTATTGACTTCGAATACAAACAGGTCTTGTTTTATGTAATATATCTTCATGAATCATGATGGTAACAATTGTTTTTCTTTTGCGTTCTTTCATAAAGCTATTTTTTAAAGCCCCGACAATGCATCTTATTAGTCAATTATGATTTACGACATTAAAGCGCGCAAACAGAGACGTGTTCTTAATGAAAATTCGTCCTTAAAAATTCCAATTTTGCTATGTGGACCCTTCTAATTTGAGATTCACAGTTTTCTGATTATGAGTGGCATTGTTGTAGGACACGTCCTCTGATGTTTCAAAATAAAGCTAAATCAAGTGATTAGGTTTTCTAACAACATTCTGTCGTTCGTTTACTGTTATGATAAATTACTTTCGTATAACATATTGAAATTCATCACTCACTTCCGTTTTTACTGATTTACTCTATGTGTTTACCATGGGATTGCAGTTTAAGTGGCAACTAGTGAAGAAGGCTTCACATGTATTTTATTTACACTTTGCATTGAAGAAACGTGCCATCATTGAAGAAATCCATGAAAAACAAGAGCAGGTGAGTTTATCTTCTTATTTAGTATAAAATAAAGTTGTGGCAAAGTGGGGTTTACAGTGGTCTTCCTCTTGAAGGTCAGAGAATGGCTTCAAAATCTAGGAATCATGGATCACCATGCAGTTGTGCATGGTGATGATGAAGAACCCGATGATGATGTCACACCAGTAACCAATGATGAGAGTGTCAGAAACAGGTGATTGCTGAATATCTTGAATCTTTTCAGGATTGGTGGATGTGTTAAATGTTGATTCATCCTTTCTTGCTATAATGATTATAGTTCTTACAGGTGGTTTTTTGTTCAGAGATGTTCCATCAAGAGCAGCATTGCCAATCATTCGCCCAGCACTTGGAAGACAACATTCCATGTCAGACCAAGCAAAGCAATCAATGCAGGGGTATTTAAATCATTTTCTTGGGAACCTGGACATTGCAAATTCCAGAGAGGTAATTAATTAATGCTTTTCTTCATCTCTACTCATATATAATAAAGTAAGTTCTTGAATCTTGATTGACATGAACAATCTTTAATGCAGGTTTGCAGGTTTATGGAGGCTTCTAAGTTATCGTTTTGTCCAGAATATGGCTCAAAACATAAAGAAGAATATGTACTTGTGAGACATTTACCGAAATTTCCAAGTAATGATGACAGTAGAATGTGTTCTGCTTGTCATTTGTTCAGTTGCTGTAATGACAACTGGCAGCAGGTTTGGGCTGTTCTTAAACCGGGTTTTTTGGCCCTGTTAAAAGATCCGTTTGACAAGGAGCCATTAGATATTATTGTCTTTGATGTTCTACCTTCATCAAATGCAAATGGAGAAAATGGAGTGTCATTAGCACTTGAAATCAATGAACATAACCCCTTACGCCATGCATTTGAGGCAAGTCTAATGAACTGTTTGAATCTGAGTAAATTACTATTTTACCCTTCTGTTCCTTTCACCTCATGCTTTCTTTTGCACCTCACACAACACTTAAAAGAAAACATGTATACTTATCCTTCTTGATCTTGAAAACGACATTAGGTGTCAAGTGGGAATCGAAGAATAAGATTAAGAAGTAAAAATAAAGCTAAAGTAAAATCATGGGTTACTGCCATTAATGATGCTGGACTCCGGCCACCTGAGGGCTGGTGTCATCCTCACCGGTTTGGCTCTTTTGCTCCACCTCGCGGTCTGACTGATGATGATAGTCAAGCTCAGTGGTTTGTTGATGGTTGTGCAGCTTTTGATGCAATTGCTTTAGCAATTGAAGAGGCAAAATCAGAGGTTCTTTTCTTGTAATGTTATCTTAATTCAAATTCATTTCTAGTCTCTTTTTTATTAACACCTTTTAATATGATTATTGTCTTCATGCAGATATTTATGTGCGGATGGTGGCTGTGTCCAGATTTGTATTTGAGGCGTCCTTTTCATGCAAATGCATCCTCTCGCCTTGATGCTTTACTGGAGGCAAGAGCCAAGCAAGGTGTTCAGGTAGACTTAATTGTTCTTTTGAACCGAATTATTAGATTCATTAAAGAGTTTATGGAACTTTACAGTTTAAAACTTTTAAATGCAGATTTATATTCTCATGTACAAAGAGCTTGCTCTTGCGCTCAAAATTAATAGCTTTTTTAGTAAGAAAAAGCTGGCAGCTCTTCATGAGAATATCAGAGTTTTACGTTACCCTGACCATTTCTCTAGTGGTGTGTATCTATGGTAAGTGGTCTACATTGCAATTTGTATAAGTTTAATATTTTTGTTTTTCTTATTGTTTTTGAAAACTAATTCGTTTACTTATGGTAAAACGTAGGTCCCATCATGAGAAATTGGTCATTGTTGATTATGAGGTATGCTTTATTGGTGGACTAGATCTTTGCTTTGGTCGTTATGACTCATATGAGCACAAAGTGGGTGATCACCCTCCTACGATATGGCCTGGAAAGGACTACTATAACCCAAGGTAATTCTTTTTTTACTATCATACATGAATAAGAATATGAATAGCGGAATAGGTATCTTCCATTAAGGGGCTGCTTCTTTTTGACTTAATAGGCTTAATGTTTTAAGCACTTAATCTGGATAGTATACATGACTGTTTCTTTTTGACTTAATCGGGACAAAATGACATAATGGGTTATGCCAAAAAAAAGTATGGCTTAATGTATTAAGACACTAACCCTTCAACTATATTCCCTTCTCTTTTCCTCTCAACTCATCTCGCGATAAAATTGATGAATACTTTTTGTATTGATGTATATTATGGAATTTATTTTCTGGAATGCAATAGTAAAATGGTCATTTGGTTTCATTCAGACGGTTTATTCGGTCTAGAAAAGAAACATACCTTATGTATACATCACTTTATCAAGATAGCCACTTTATCCATACAGTGCTTAAGGGAGAAAAAGAAACAACCCCTAAATCCTGTTAATGGAAGTCACTTGGGTATGTTCCCATAGAAAGTTCCCTTTAAGAAATTGATCCCAATTTTTACAGGGAATCTGAGCCTAATTCTTGGGAAGATACTATGAAGGATGAACTGAATCGTGAAAAATATCCTCGTATGCCATGGCATGATGTCCACTGTGCCTTGTGGGGACCACCATGTCGTGATATTGCTCGCCACTTTGTTCAGCGTTGGAATTATGCTAAGGTTTTTACTTTTTTTTTTCTCAAAGGTAAAACCTTTATGGCCAAAATGTTTTCTTGTGGTCTGATTTGGGTATATAATTCTTTCAGAGAAATAAAGCTCCCAATGAGCAAACAATTCCACTACTTATGCCTCAACAACACATGGTTATCCCACATTACATGGGTTCTGGTAGAGAACAAGAAGATGGAAATACTGGACTCATGAATGCAACCCAACCAATCAACAGACAGGATTCATTTTCCTCTCTTGCTGCCTTTCAAGACATCCCATTGCTAATCCCACAAGAAGCTGATGGAGTTGATTCTGCTAGTGGAAATTTAAGACAAAGTGGATTGGGTAAATCAAATAATAATTTTCATGGCCAGCCTCAGCCAAGCAGGCCTCCAAGGGCTCCTTTTTCTTTTAGAAAATCCAAAATTGCACCTTTGTTTATGGATATGCCAATGAGAGGGTTTGTAGATGAACAAGGGAGGTCTTCTGTTACAGTTGTGCACCCTCCCATGAAGTCTCATGATAGAGAATGGTGGGAGAGTCAGGAGAGAGGTAATCTTGTTGTTTCTGCAGATGAAAGTGGGCAGGTTGGTCCTCGTGTTACGTGTCGCTGTCAGGTGACTTTCTTTTCTTTTTTTGACTCAATGGGCTTAATGGGTTAATCAGTTAATCTAGACAACTATGCATATTTGTCTCTTTTTTACTTAATCTGGACATAATGGCTTAATGGGTTAAGCCGAAAAACAAGGCTAAATGTATCACGACACTAACCTTTTACCTATTTTCTCTTCTTTTTTCCTCCCGACTCCTCTCATGTGAAAAATGATGACATTTGCTTTTGTGAATGTAAGGGTAAGATGGTCATTTAGTGTCATTCATACGGTTTATTCAATCCAAAAATGAAACAGGCCAAATGTATACAACACTTTATCCATGCAAACACACATCATTATCCATTCAACCACTTTACCCATACAGAAGTTAATGAGATATCGGATTTATTACAGGTTATAAGGAGTGTGAGTCTTTGGTCGGCTGGCACAAGTCAAGTTGAAGGGAGCATTCACAATGCTTACTGTTCCCTTATTGAGAAAGCAGAACACTTGGTCTACATCGAGGTATGTTATAAACTCACCCATATGGGAATTTTCTTAGATCTTTTTAGTGGACGAATTTTGTAAAATGGATTTAATAAATAACATGCTTTGAAGGGTATACCTTAAAGATACCAAAGGGTAAATGTTCGTCAGTAAAGGGGTAACGTAACCCTAGTACCCTTTTGACAATTAAAAAAAAAAACATAGTTTTTCTTTGTGATATTTGTCTATGGTATGCGATGTTTCTTTCTTAACTACGTTACATAGAGCTCAAATGGTCTAAACTCTCTCCATGGATACACTAACTTTTACTATTAAAATACTTGCCATCATTAAAAGTGTGGTGTAACTTATATCTGATTCAATTTGTGCCCAGAACCAATTTTTCATCTCAGGTCTATCTGGAGATGAGATCATACGAAATCGTGTGTTGGATGCCTTGTACAAGCGCATTTTGCGGGCATATCAAGAAAGGCAGTGTTTTAGGGCCATCATTGTTATACCACTATTACCTGGATTCCAGGTGCTTATAATCTTCTTGGACATTTATCAACACACATATTCATAACTCTCTGTTTGTTTGTTTTGGTTCATCTAAATTAAGTTTTACAGGGTGGACTAGATGATGGTGGCGCAGCATCTGTAAGGGCTATTATGCATTGGCAGTATCGAACAATATCAAGAGGACCCAATTCCATATTGCATAATCTCTCTGATCGACTTGGTCCCATTGTTGATGACTACATATCTTTTTATGGTCTGAGGGCTTATGGTAGACTTTCTAATGATGGTCTTGTTGCCTCCAGTCCGGTATTTTTCTTAAATTACTTCACTTTTTAATCTTTATACCATTGACATTATTAGTCTTGTCTTCTAAATTTGAACATAGAATTCAAAAGGGGTTGAAGTTTGACCTGGTCAACTATCATTTTGAGGATTTAGTGTGGTCTTATGTGGATTGTCTATTTACATTTTATCTCCTAATCAATGTAGGTATATGTACATAGCAAGATCATGATAGTAGATGATACTGCAGCCTTGGTTGGGTCAGCTAATATCAATGACAGGAGTTTACTTGGATTACGTGACTCCGAGGTAATTTATGCATCATTTCTTTCCCACAATCATCTTTAACTTTTTTATGCCATTATTTATGATGGTTATGGATTTTAAATACAGAGAAAACTCCAAAAAAAAAAAAAAAAAAAAAAAAAAAAAAAACTTTCACCATTTTATTGATTTAAGCACTTAACTATTTTTCGTAGTTATTAAACCTTTATACTTTTTTCTAACGTTTAAAAAACCTTATTCCCTGGTTTTGGAAAAGGCCAAAATGCAGAACAGCAAGTTATTTCACCATTGAACTATTTGTTTTTTATGATTATTAGTGGAGTGAATTACATTCTTGGTTCTTGACTGTAGCTAATTGTTAAAATTTTGGACCCAAAAGGTTTTCTCTTGCAATTATCATCCTTATCTGAGGTTTTTGTAACGTTTTTAGTCCATGTTCCAAGTAAAATGAGTATTTTTGGTCTGTAAATATAGCTGATTTTTGCAAATTTGGTCCAAAAATAATCATTTTACTTGGAACATTGACCAAAAACGTTACAAAAACCTCAAATAAGGACAAAAACTGCAAGAGAACTTTTTGGGACCAAAATTGTAATATACTGCTATTATTTTATAGTAGTTCAGTGCCCATGTCAATAAGATGGTAAAAAGTACCTTGTGCTTTTCAATATTTTTTTTCCTTGATATTACTATTACCTCAAAACCAGGTAACCAGGAATTTTCTTTATAATTGGTCAAAAAAGTATAATGGATCACTACAGAAAAAATAATTGAGTAGGTGCATCAATGGAATGGTAAAAGTTTTGCATATGTTCATATGATGCATCTTTTTCATCATTCCACCTTTTCTTTATAAAGAAAATCATTGGCCTACTTCATGTCCAACCTACAAAATACACCTTTTGTTTTGAAGTAACATTAATTAGATATATTTATCCAGATTGGAGTACTTATTGAAGATAAAGAAGTGGTTGGATCGTATATGGGAGGCAACCCATGGAAGGCTGGGAAATTTGCATTGAGTCTTCGTCTTTCACTATGGTCTGAGCACCTTGGTCTTCATGGTAGTGAGGTTGGTTGGTTGTTAAATCAATTTTACCTCTTTGGTCCCTCACTTTCCTCCACTTTTTACTTTTTATTTCCACCTCTATGAACAACTTTTTATGCTTATATCCATCTTTCTAGATCCACAAAATAGCTGACCCTGTAATTGATTCTACCTACAAAGACATATGGATGGCAACTGCTAAGGTAAACATCATTTCAAGACTTTATAGAGTTAGGCCATGTTTCTTTTCATTATCTCCGGATTAAGTCAAAATTAAGCAGTCATCATTAGCTGTCCAGATTAAGTGCTTAAACCATTAAGTCATTTGAAAACAATATTACCAATTGTTTTCCTTCAGTCTTCTTCTAGGAATAATTCTTCTCTAATTTCATGTTTTACTCTTTTTTATATTAACAGGAAAATACCATGATCTACCAAGATGTCTTCTCTTGCATTCCTAATAATCTCATACATTCCAGGTACAATCAATTCAATTTTATTTTATCTGTTTTATCCTATTTTTTTCCCATTAAATCGGGGAAAATTTATAGACAATTAAGACTTAAAGGTTTATGAAGTCGTTTTTTTAATATAAAGTAAAAAAGAAACATGCATATATTATTGGGTAAATTACACGAATGGTCCCTAACTTGTTTTTTTAACTCGGAAGGTCCCTACTGTTTGTTTTTGTAACACGCTTAGTCTTGATTAAGTAAAGTAGAAACAGTATCCAAGATTGTATTGATTGAGAAGCTTTGTAAAATGTAAACTAATGCACAGAGCATCTTTGAGGCAACGTATGGGTGAATTGAAAGGAAAAATAGGGCATACTACCATCGACATAGGAATAGCTCCAAAGAAGTTGGAACCATATCAAGATGGAAATGCTAAAGGAAGTGACCCCATGGATAGATTAGAGGGTGTAAGAGGGCATCTTGTTTCTTTTCCTTCAGATTTTATGTGCAAAGAAGATCTAAGACCCGTGTTTAAAGAAAGCGAGTATTATGCATCGCCTCAAGTTTTCCATTAAATTTATTTCATGCCATTTCAGGCATGCGGGTAAATAGATACCATTCTTTTTTGTTTCCGGTTTTTTGGGACAAAATAACATTCTTATTTTTGGATTTGTTGTATAGATTCCATTCTTTAATGTATGCATGCCTCCAATTATTTGATCATATATGATCTTTGATTTGAAACTGTGATCAATGGTGTTATCTTTATATG
Source organism: Lactuca serriola (assembly GCF_051521515.1). NCBI lineage: Eukaryota > Viridiplantae > Streptophyta > Magnoliopsida > Asterales > Asteraceae > Lactuca > Lactuca serriola. The sequence goes on from NC_136410.1 coordinate 33,164,052, forward strand.
TAACTGAGATGTTATATTAACTTTTGGATTGCTTTTAACCAACTTCTAGTGAAAAATGACAAAGAAAGTTGTGATGTTGAAAGGGAAGAAAATGAAACTTTCTTTAAGTTATTGTGAATCATGTGCATTTTGGTGAAGAAAATTTGGAACTGTGATTGATATCAAACTCATTACAATTACTAATCACATAGACTACATATGAGTCAACGTTTTTTTTGCCTTTACTTCATGTCCTTAGTCTCATTTAAACTTGGAAAGGATCATCATGAACATAAAAATTGGTTATTCTTGCTACATATAGTATTTCTTTTAATAAATGTTATGCTTTATTAACAAAAAAGGAGCATGTGTTGAACAACCTCATAGGACATGTTTTGAAAAAGCATTACACTTTTCAAAAATAGAATATTTTGCTCAAAAGACACTAAAAGTCCAACAGTTTTAGAACACGTAAATCCCATAGATGATTATGGAGAATGATGATAGATGAAAAGCAAAGATATTTAGAAGGCTACATTTATTTATGTATGGTTTCACTTTTTGACTTATATTTTAATAATTCGTTGACACGCCCTCATATAACTAAAATTAAAAACCTTGAAACGTTTAAGTTGGAATTGTGGGACCTTTATTCTGAAAAATGATTTTTAAATTCATTAAATAATTTAAACTTCACTCATGTTTTCAACTTTTTTATAGCTTGCAAACAGATCAATGAATATGATTTTTAAATTCATTAAATAATCTTAATAATCTTGATTCCGATCCTATTTAGGAGAATAAAAAAGAAACAAAAAGATAACTAGTATCAAAATAAACCCGCCTCATAAATGTGAAGGATAAACATAAACAATACGTCTCATTAAGTTCTCTAAGCTTGGCTCCCTATGACAAGTAGTAACATTTCAAAAATGAAAAAGCAAAAGTAAAAAAACTCAAACCTCAGTTGAGGTTGAGGCAGTAACAAATGAGACAACAACAGTAATATCATCAAGTTTACCACCATGATAACGAAATCCCGCTTCCTGAGCTGCAGTAGAAAATGGTGACTGTCGTTTCCTGTCTAAAGCCTTAACACGTGCCAAATCCGCTATATTTTTAGCCATTGCTTCAGGACTTAGCCTTGACCTAACCCCTTGAACCACAAGAGCCGTTACTTCATTGTTATATAAATTATCAAACAACCCATCCGTTCCCGCAACAATTACATCACCCACTGCCACTGGAATCTTGAATACCTGTTTGTTTGTTTGTTCATCACAAAACAAAATACCATTTTTTAGGGTTTTGGATTTTGGTTCAAATCCTCCATCCAACTATTTCCAAATGGTGAGGTGAACTTACTTGACCAGAACTTGGCTGATCCCCTTCATTGCCATTCGCAAGCTGAAAAGTAAAATTGAAGTCATGCTGTTGTACAGGGGTGTGAAAGATTGTGCATCCATCTCTGATCACAACAAATCCACTATCCCCTAGATTAATCGCATGAAGACCCTGCAATAAGATTTTATTTCCCCATTTTATCATATTTCCTCAAACATCATTAAAATGAAACATGTTACAAACCTCATCTCTGAGGGCTATGATGCATGCTGTAGAGGAACCCTGTGCTTTTGTCGCTGAATGAGCTTTAGTCAACACTCTAGCAGGGTCAATGGCTTCCTTGGGTTCATCCTGTATTGCTCTCACAGAATTAGACATGAGAGAACGTGAATATAATCCAGCGTTTATTCCAACATCTGCCCACCCTCCAACTCCATCTGCTACACCAATTACTTGCTCTTCAACACAAATGAAATGAGCATCTTCTCCACCAGTTGCTTCTTTATCAGGATGTGGCAGGTATGAAGATCCAGATAATAGTTTCAGAGTTCTAACATGCATGCCCTTCCTAGATACCAAAAAATATAAATACTATAAATATGTTTTATCAAGATATTCAGAAATATATATAAGATTAAGTGAAGTACATAGTACATAGTACATACCCATTGGCTTCAATAGCAAGACTTGTGATTGTTTCATCGTGTGACGATTCTTTCAGTACCTCATCTGAAACTCCACCATCTGAATAACATGTTGAAGAGGAAGTGTTGCATCTTCTTTGCAATCGTCCACCAGGTGTATGAATGTTGCTTGTTATGTGAGTAACGCCATATATAAAATACCCATGAGCTCCATGGCTTTTGCTTGGTTCTCTATTTTTCATACCCATGCTAGCTGTATGAAAGCTCCGGGTATTTCTTTCAAAAAGGTGACCAGAAGGTTGGGCAAAATTTGACACATTGCCACAACTTGAAATGATATTATCCACAATGAGATCCCCTGAAGCAGTTACAGAACCAGAGGTAGCCATGGTTTTTGGAAAATATGGGTTTTTAGTGTACCCAAAAACCTGACTACTGTTAAATCTGGATACAGAGATACAAGAATGCAACTTGATAACACCTGCAACTTGAAAATCTTTCCTCAAATTCCCAAACTTTTGATCTGAGTTTGGGATGAGGGCTTTTCCTGGTTTTAAAGACGAACAAATACTTGGTTGGACCTGGTTTTTACTATGCAATCTAATGCCTTTTCGAAGCCCAAAACCAAGAGGAATATTCAACTTAGAAAGAGAACCTGTTGGCATAATTCTACTCGCTGAAACAGAACCAGTTGCTATATCCGTTGTGGGATGAAATCATCATATACAGCTAAAAGCATTTAGAAGTCCCTGATTTTGATGTACTCTGTATTCTGTCCCCCGAGTGCAAATTCCTGCAGATTTTACAATTCACATATGAGAACCCTCCAAAGGCAAAAGAAAACTATTCAATTTGGTGACTTTTGCCGACATTTACATTCTGACTGAAATCAGAACTTTTAATCTTGTGTTGGATACTTCCAGGGTCGAGGAAATGAGTTTGAAAAAGAGAAAGGTTATCTTTTGACTTTAAAATTGAACCAATAAGAAAAGAAAAGAATGTCGTGTTCAATTAACAACAAAGTTCTTCTGATTTTGGAAAATACTACTAGATTCTACATCATGAATCGAAGTGCAGCACTTTGGTTTTCCCCTACCAGATTAGATATGAAGAAACATAAGCACATTTAACAAGTAATACATTAAATGTAAGAGCATTACGGCAACATAAAAGCTATAAAATTAGGCGACAGATTAGCATCTACCTGTTCACAGGTAATGTATGGATAGAGATGGAGAGACAATGAGAACCTTATCCAATGAAAATGGAAACTTGAAAGGCGTAGACCAAACAAAAATCGAACAAATCCAAGTGAAAAAAAGAAAAAAAAGAAACCCTAATAAAAAGAGGGGAATATCCGCTATTATATCGTCTTCTATATGAAACTTCTGTTTCCTTGGTTTGTTCATCTACTTACCCATTCTCTAGGAATCAAGTAGATCCGGGTAAAACTCGCCAACGCCCCAGACCGGTTCAAATAGGACTTACTCACCCGGTCCACGTTCATGTTTAGGTCCAGATTTTTTTTATTTTCCAACTAAAAGCCCGGCCTGCATCTAGGACAGTCGACGGGCCAAGGCTGGACTTCCATAAAAACCGGCTTTGAGGTGGCCTGGTCTGGTTTTTTTAGATTGATTTTTTTCCTATTTTTTTCATTTTTTTTTCAGATAATAACGAGACAAATGATCATTTACCTATATGAACAACCATCAACCATGTAGCGGCTAGTTTTAAGGCTACATAGGATATCTTCCAAGAGTGTTAAAGATCAGAATCTTATATATATATATATATATATATATATATATATATATATATATATATATATATATATATATATATATATATATATGAATGTTTTCCGTTTTGCGAGATTGTTATCGTAAGATTAAATCGGATCATAAGATCCTACCAAAAATATTTTAAAACATAAAAAATAAATATTCATCAATCAGTTAACCATTCAGTTAACAATAAATATATCATTTAATGATAAACAATTTAAAATAGATATTCTACGTAGTTAGTCCAATAATAACATTAGATTTTTTTTTGAAAAAAAAATATTAACGAGCCTATGATCTTACGATCGATCATACGATCCTATAGAAAAACGATCCACATAAGATCAGAATCGATTTACCTAAGTGGGATCATAGGTTCGTACGATCCTACGATCATGATCGTGATTTTAACAACCTTATCTTCGGCAAACCAGTTGGTGGGCAGAAACTAAAAGTTATAATTTTTATTTGTGTATATGTGTTTTGGCAAAAGTCATAGCGAAAACGAATATAAAGAAGTCATTCAAAAAACTTAATTGTTTTGTGTTGGTTCGAGGTTTTTGTTCACATTCTAAGACAAGTAACAATATTAAAGGTTTTAATGTATACATTTTGTTATATATTACGAGAGTAACTTAATAGTTTTGGTTATGTTTCATAGATTAAAAACGGTCTCGCAGTAACTATCGATGAGAGAAATGTGAGTGTATGAAATGAATTTCACAACTGGTTTTTATCGACATTTTGATTGATATTAAGTAGACACTCTTAGGGAAACCTCCAGAAAAATCTCTACATTTTGGTCTAGTTTATGAGAAAGTCCCAAAATTTATTTTGTTAACAAAAAAGTCTTGATTACCAGATAAAAAAAAATTAATAAACCTTTTTTTGCCGGTAACTATAATTTACCCGGTTACCTTCAGAAGAGTCATATTATTTTGGCCATGTTTATGAAAAAGTCCTGATTTTTTTTACTTCAACTTTTTTATGATTTCACTAAAAATGTAGAAATTTCTAGGTTCAAGTTATGAATAGGAATAAACGTTATTAAGCTCCATAAAACTAAGGATTAAAGTCATCTATAACAAATTATTTGCCACAAAACAATGACGTTAGCGTCATTTTGAACTCACCATCGTCCATATATGTAATATCTATTTCTAGGTATTGCTCTCGAGACCCATCCTTTCTAACTTTGAGAGTTTTTATGGCTGCCATGATGTGGTGATGAAGCTCACCACGACGTGGTAGCACTCCATAAAGGAACGCGCATTTTCAATCACCACAACGTGACGGCGACCGAATAAGAAACCTAATTTCGGGTCTTGTGCCATATTCAAACAACATTATGGTTAGGGTATGCTCTCAACTCCAGCCTCCATCCATTTGAGAGAAATCATAGAGAGAGGGGGAGAGAGAGTGGATGTGTGTGTGTGTGTGTATTTATGTGTGTTCTTGGAAAAAAAAAGTGTGTGTTCTTGGCCTTTCAAGGTTCTTTGAAGAAGGAAAGGGTGATTCAAGCTTGTGATGCGACTTGTTGCTGTTGAGGGCTGCTTTTACTTCAATCCTTATGTTCCAGGAGGTATGTTAGGTTCATTTTATGCACCCATTTTGCACTTTCTTTTCATTTCATTGCAATGCATTTAGGCTTAAGCTTATACATTTTATATGTTTTATGGGATATTCCATGATATTATTTCACTCACACACTTTTGTGATATTTCATGGACTCTTGGAGGTGGGATCTCGCTTAGGGAGGTGACTAGAAGATGCGGAAAAGATTTCACGACTTTTGGAGCATCAGGGAGGAGGATATGGAAAATTTGAGGAATGCAGCCATCTAGGGACTTCACTGCAGTGTAAATTATAACCATGAGTTTACACAGGCCATGTAATCGAGCACATTTCAGCAACGCACTTTGAAGGCTCAAGCATTTTGAGTAGTCTACTTATTGCATTTCCACGGGCCGTGTAAGCGTCATCGTAAATTTACACGGGCCGTGTAAACATGGATGTGGGTTTAGTGACAATTTTTCATCTTTCCTAAAAAGAGGCAACTGATTTCATATTTCGATCTATCGACTTTTGGAGCAGAGAAAATGATTTTCTAAAGATTTTTGGAGTTAATTAACACCTGGGAACATTTGATTTCATTTTGTAAGTACTTTAATTCCATTTTCTAGATTTGTGATCTTGTTCTAGTCATGTGTGACTAGAACCTTAGTTTCTCCAACTTCATGTCTTGACTGTTTAGTTGTTTTTTCAATCATGTGATTTGATGTTTGCTTCCAATTTCTATCTGGTGAATTTAACTTTGTTTCAATTGAGTGTTTGATTCTAATTGTGATTCTTATTGGCCATTTAAATTAGGGTTAGATCATTCAAGTTATCTAATTGCAAAATCCGTAATTTTTTTTGTAAATTGGACTAAGTAACAAGTACTAAACTGATTTCCATTGAATAAATTTAGCGTAAATCTTATTCACGTACTCTTATGCTCCGAGCTAATGAGGAGTATTGGTTGTTGTAGGGAACATTCACATAAATCTTATAGCAACCTTTTGATTTCTATCTAAGAGCCTGTTTAGACTTAAATTAGAAGGTTAGGTTATTTTAAAAGAGCTTGTTTTGGATTTGACAACTTGGTGAATGGTAAGTGTTAGAGCTTGTTAACACTTTCAAGTACCAACTTAGATACAATTGATTAGACATCATATCATCCTTGGAATCGTATGGCTAAATTGTCTTCCATAGAGTTGGAGTCCTCACATATCCTGAATTTGTTTCATTTAATGGATCATTTACTTATTTCTTTGTTCTCTTGTTTAAATCATTGCATATAAACCCCTATTTCCGTGGCCATTTTTGTACCTTACGCAAAAAGGTATAAGCATTTGTTCTGTGTCTCTGTTGATCAACTCTGCTTACCTTGTATTACATTTTTAGGTGCAAAGTAGCAGTGTTTTTGGAGTCATTTTGTACCCATTTATTTGTTGGGCTTGACACACCTAACAAATTGGCACCGTTTCAAGGGACACGGTGTTACTAATTTTTTATGTCTAGATCTTTTTGTACATGTGTATCATTAACAATTGACATGGAGATAGAGAAGACTACAAAGAGGTTATGGAAGCAAGCCAAGCTTCGTAAGAGGCAACCGGGTTCCAAGACTTCTTCATCATCTACCCCTCCGGTCATCAACATTTGGGAGGATACACCCCTCACAAGTATGTCAGAAACTGAAACAGAAACCCTCTCACTCCCATCTCATCCATCCTCATCTAGAAATACCACTCCACCCTTTTCACCTACTCATAACATCCCAAACTCAACACCCACAGAAACCTTAATTCCTACTTCTACCATGGGAGACCAAGGAGGAAATGGAGGCAACAACAACAAAAATCATGGTCAACAAAACCCACCCGAGCAAACCCTTTGCCAATGGGCGAGGCAAGAGGTTACTTAACAACCTCTTTGCATCGCTTATCCGACATCCACAAACCTGGAACTAAAATCCGAAATCATCCACTTACTCCCAACCTTTAGAGACCTTGAAAACAAAGATCCCCACAAGTTCCTCACCGAATTCCATGTTGTATGTGTTGGCATGAAACCACATAATCTCATGGAGGATCAAATCAAGCTTAGGGCATTCTCCTTTGTAGTGCAAGACGGAGCTAAAGACTGGCTTTATGATCTCCCACCGGGGACAATCAACACATGGGTAGATCTTGCACGCCTCTTCTTAGACAAATACTTCCCATAAATGAAAGCCTAAACTCTAAGAAGAGAGATAATTGGGATCAAACAACACAAGAGAGAATCATTTCATATATATTGGGAGAGGTTCAAAAAGCTTTGTGCTCGTTGTCCAAAGCATGGTATTAGTGAGTATAAAATCCTCCAATACTTCATTGAAGGCATGACTCCTTAGAAAAGAATACTTCTTAATGCTTTAAGTAGAGGATCCTTGACCAATAAGACCCATACCGAGATTCGGGATCTCATAAAAAAAACATGGCGGAGGATTCAAAGCATATGAGTCAAGATAAAGATTGGTATACGGATACGCCCTAAGGTGTAAAATAGGTGTATACTCCTCAAATTGAAGGTCAACTATCTGAGTTGACTAATGTGGTAATGATGCTTGCTAAGGACAAAGATGTGCAATCCACACCCCGTCCTTGTGGTATTTGCACTCAAGTGGGACACCCAACCAATATGTGTCCTCAATTGTAAGAAGAAGATTATGAATAAGCAAATGCTTTAGGAGGTTTCCTTGGGAAAAATCAAAGAAATTTTGATCAACCCCGAGGAAATCAAGGGTGGAACTACAACCAATGGTAGGGAGGAAATCAAAATGGGGGTTACTAACAAAGACCACAATTTCAACCAAATCAATAAAGACCACCATTTCAACCTCAGAATTTCCAGCCAAGGCAGCCACAACAATTACCTCAACAAGCGGGTTCATCAAGCATGTCTTTGGAAGACATAGTCACTACTAGAAAATACCCTTTAATAACATGCATTGCGTGTCATAAAAGGTATAGTTGACACACAAATACATGTTAAGGAAGGCCTTGTCATAAAGGAAGACGACACACATTTGCGTGTCGTTGCGCATTTACGACACACATTTGCATGTCGTTGCGCATTTACGACACACATTGTGTGTCAAGGAAGCCCTTTTCATAAAGGAAGACGACACACATTTTTGCGTGTCATAATTTTAAGGTTTTTTAAACAAATATTTTTTTAACGATTTACTAATTTTCAAATAATATGACAATTAATGTATCATAATATAAAAGAACATATCATACAAAAAACAATCCATTTCACAATATATAATATTAATATTTCAAATATAAATAATCATTCTAATGCTAAATAAATGTAATACATTGATATTAAGGGTCTTTCCCTAACTATATAATCTCATAGTACATTGTCATACAATTAAGTTGCATAATTTTAGTGTTTTGTCTAGTGCAAAACTCTTATAATGCCATTTCTCTCGTTATAGCTCCAACCAAGACTTTTTCCATTGCATGTAGGAATATTTATTATATTAATACAAAACACAACATTAAAAGGAACTCATGAGTAATTTCTCCTTTCATAGTCTCCATGGCATCTTTAAGCCTTGCAACTACACTTGAATATGCATCAACTCAACCAATGTTGACTCATTTTCTACAAGTTTTCTGCACTTGGGGACATAAAATGACTTATATAATGAAAACAATAAATTATGATTTTTTTTTCAAGTCAAATCAATTAAGTATGCTACTATTTCTTGTATTTTAACTAAAAAGGGCCTAAATGGATGAAATAGCAACTTACTTCTACTTATTTCTAGTAAAAGAAGCTTAAATGTAAGAAATAGCAAAGTATATTGTTATTTCCTGCATTTGGTCTTGAAAGCAATTAAATGACATATGGCAAGTAAGAATACTTACATAACTTGCAAAGATGTGATGTTAGTTAACTGCACTAGGATTGGACTAGTCAAATTGTAATTGTTGAGCTAGGACAAGTATCTTAATTCTTAAAGATAATCATATAACATCATAGGTTACAAAAGTCAAAGAATTGATATAATTGGAATTGAAACATGCATATCACATACATTAATTAAAAAATGCATTGTTTTGTTTAAGACATGTATGTATGTATGTATGTATGTATGTATGTATGTATGTATGTATGTATGTATTGTTGGATTAGGTGTATAAGCCCATAACTATAATTGGTATGTACTTGACCCGATAGTAGCATGGTCCTTTTAGGTTGCCTTCAACGGAGCAATTTGATAAGATGGATATTTGAGAAAGAGGTTATTTGTGATATATTAATATATTATAAGAATATATATTAATTGAGAAATCATATTATTTAATTGGGCCCCGCCTACTGCATCAGGCCCCGCCCGGCATCAGACCGAAGTCCGGAATAAACTACACATAACATAAAAATGAACATATAACATAATCACATACACTGCATCGGGCTTGCCCAACATCGGACCGAAGTCCAGAACATATTACAAATATCATAAACATGCATGAATCACAAAGACATCACGCATACGTACTACTTCTCGGGACTACCCCGGCATCGGACTGAAGTCTGAAACTACTATCATCTAAACAGGTCGGCATTATGGTCGTAGACCCATTCCTACTAGAAGGAAACTCACCTCTCAACTAAACTGTTGAATAACTTGTGCAAAGGTGACACCGTCGACTGCTCCAACTACTCCCCAACTATACTGACCAAATAAACATTTAGTCAGAAACTAATGGCTCTTCTATGGATGAAATGACTATTTTACCCCTTCGATTTAATTTGGACCATGACCTAGGCCCACTCCATTCTAGTCCTCACCAGGGTCAATTAAGTCCCCAAATGGCCCAACTTTCTAAATTGGGCCTAGCTCTTCAAATGGGCTTTCCTTCCAAGCCCAAACCAATTGTTGGGCCCATAACTGGCTTCTTAAGACCCATCACGGCCCAACTACTGCTATAACCAAAGCTAGGCCCAAACTGAGGCCCAATAGCTTGAAACCCACTAACTGAGCGTATGCTGAGCGTACCCATCTATATGCTGCGCGTACTGCTTGAATGGCTTGTACGCTGCGCGTATAGGCGTGTACGCCCAGCGTACTCTCCTGTTAAGCCATCTTTTCCAAAACAACTTAATCCCTTAAGACAGGACGTCCAACTTACAGATCTGAGTCTCATGCTTCGTCCTAGTCCTTAAAGTTGGTCACTTGGTGGCTTGCAATCCACCAAATGAGCCCAATACTAAAAATGACCATGAACTTCCAAAGAAAAGGCTAGATCTCTTGCATGGCTTTATAAGAGCCTCTAAGCTTGCAACTTTACTGCTAAAGGAACCCATTGAGCTTCAAGGGTGGCAACCGTAAGCTCAAAACCGAAGTTGCATGATCAAGATCCAATCTTTGGACCTAAAAAGGTCCAAATCTTCCAAAACCCTAGATCTAGACTTTGAGGAGGAAAGTTAGGAGCTTTATACCTTCTCTTGATGCTAAATGATAAGCTTAATCCAGATCCCTAAGCTCAAGGTACTCAAAGGCTTCTTCTCCAACCTCTCCTTCTCTTCTTCAAAGCTTTTCTTCACCAAAATGAGCTCAAAAAGGTCAAACACATACAACAATGGAGTAAGAGGCGTACTAGATCTCTTGCATGGCTTTATAAGAGCCTCTAAGCTTGCAACTTTACTGCTAAAGGAACCCATTGAGCTTCAAGGGTGGCAACCGTAAGCTCAAAACCGAAGTTGCATGATCAAGATCCAATCTTTGGACCTAAAAAGGTCCAAATCTTCCAAAACCCTAGATCTAGACTTTGAGGAGGAAAGTTAGGAGCTTTATACCTTCTCTTGATGCTAAATGATAAGCTTAATCCAGATCCCTAAGCTCAAGGTACTCAAAGGCTTCTTCTCCAACCTCTCCTTCTCTTCTTCAAAGCTTTTCTTCACCAAAATGAGCTCAAAAAGGTCAAACACATACAACAATGGAGTAAGAGGCGTATTAGGGTTTTCTGAGGGTGAGGGGGCTGGTAGGAAGGCCAGGGGTGGCTATAATGGGGTATTTATATGTCTTAAACCCTAAAAATTAGGGTTTGGCATCTGCTCACGTACGCTGCGCGCATGTGCGCACGCCCCCCGCATCTGATGCATGCCTCTACGCCCCGTGTACGCCAAGGCTACGCCCAGCGTACGTCCTATGGGCAACCCAAATCCTTGGCCCCTTTGCTTAAGTCCTATCCAATAGTCCTTTTATCTAATATGGACCCAACTATAATTTTTAGGAAATAATAAATAATTGATACCTCAAAGTTGGTCGTTACAATTTGAGCTAGTTTCTCCATGTTGTGATGTTTTGAGAGGTTAGCTGTAATAAAGTTTGCAACTTTATTACTCGCTGAGGTCACAAGGGTGTTATATATGTTTTAGATCTGGACTCACTTGTTTTGGTGTGATACATGGGGTTTTGACCCCATTTCTCACCATTTTGACCTAAAATGGTGTGGGACATGCATTGGGCATGCATGTCCATGAAGTTATGATATTTATGAGTCATAGGAGTAAAATAAAGGCCTTTCATAAAGTATGAGACTTGGACGTTAGATTAAGCAATTAATCGATTAAGTGGTTCACCAGCGAGGCCACGATGCGAGAAAGGCCTGGCCGCATCGCGGTGGTGAGGAAGCCATCGTGATATGATGTCAGGACCACGACGCAATCGAGGGCTTGGCACGACGTGATGGTTGGTCCTGGTTGACCGTTGACTGTTGACTTTTTGACCACTTTCACTTTTGGTCAAACTTTGGTAGAATTAAGTATATGATTAAGGACATTGCTGAAGCAACTATTGAGCTCATGTTGAGTAGTTCATGTGAGTCTTCTCACTATACTATGTAGTACATTTGATGTTAGTTGTCTTTGTGACTCTTGCATGGATTGTGTGAAAGACCAAGATTTGACCTCTGGCAATTATATTAAAGACCAGGATTTGACCCCTGATAATTGTTTGAAAGACTAGGATTTGACCTCTAAAATTGTATGAAAGACCAGGATTTGGCCCCTGGAAATTGTATCAAAGACTAGCATCCGACCCCTGGGAGGAAGTGCCCATAAGACTATGATTTGACCGATAGCATTTACTTGGGGTTGAAATAGACCCGTTACTTTTTGTATGATTGTATGTGGTATCTTGGGGAACTCACTAAGATTTGTGCTTACGATTTTATGTGTAAATTGTTTCAGGTTTTCTTATATTGAAGGAGAGGTGTGACTTGATTGTATCGTATCCTTTGGAGATTTTTCCGCACTTAATAACTCTTATGACTATACTCTGATAAATGTTTTGAATTTAATGATTTTACTAGATCTTGGAAGTTGGAGTTGGAACAAATACTTTTAAATTTCTAAATGAAAATTTTTGTTTGAAATTTGGGACATTACATTCCGTGCCAAATATGTACTATGCCTATAGTTCAGATTTTTGAGAAAAAAATTGTTCAGGAGATCGACCCGATCAAAACCCCTCTTATCCATTCCAGTCCCGTGACTTTAGTTTTCTATTGTTAATTTGATCAATTCTTATTTGTTTGTATGCGTGGACCAATATGTGGTACAAGGTAGCAAGTGCTACCCCTCAAGTGTAAATTTAGCGAAAATTCGTTCAAATCTGTCATAGATTTGACACAAAGTCCAATAAGTAATTTTAGTGTTAATTTGTCGGCAAAACCTTTTAGTGATAGATTTTATGATAGAAACTGACGTTAGAAATGAATTTTCTCTAATATTGCAACCCAATTTTTTTTTTTTGTACAAGTTCTTAATTTTTCTTTATGGGTCCGCTGTTAAATTTGCGAGTCTAATAAATTCATTCTAGATATGAGTTTTGTTACTTACGTTCTGTGATATATATATATATATATATATATATATATATATATATATATATATATATATATATATATATATATATATAGGTTCAGGTTCAGACCATTCTAATTTTGTGAGACCGTGAGACCAAATATAAAAATAATTTTAAAATGCAAAATAAATGGAAAAATCCAAAAATTCTGTTTTTAAATATTATTTTCGGAACTTGAATTAACTAAAATAAAATAAAAATAAAAAAAATCCTGTTTTTTTGAAAAATACGTGGAATATTCTAATAGAATATTACACTGTACATATTCTAAAAAATAATTTTAAAATGCAAAATAAATGGAAAAATCTAAGAATTCTTTTTCTTAAATATTATTTTCGAAACTTGAATTAACTAAAAAAAATAAAAAAAAATCCCGTTTTTTTTTTTGAAAAATACGTGAAATATTCTAATAGAATATTACACTGTACATATTCTAAAAAATAATTTAAAAATGCAAAATAAATAGAAAAATACAAAAATTCTTTTTTTAAATATTATTTTCGGAGCTTGAATTAACTAAAAAAAATAAAAAAAATGCGTCTCACGGTCTCACAAAATTAGGCTGTCTCACATGAACCTAACTATATATATATATATATATATATATATATATATATATATATATATATATATATATATATATATATATATATTTCTAGGCCTTGAAGTTTTATCAAACTCTTCTTTTGGTTTTCTTTTATCATTATTGCCATTAATATTGCTAAAAGAAGAAATAAGTAAGAAAATAGAAGGAAGGGAGGGATCTGAGAAGAAAGATAACACAACCAATTAAGTACGTACAACTATCATTTAAGTAGTCAATCTTGTCACATCCCCATAAAACCGAAAAATGGCAAGGGATGGATTCAAGGTAGGTACACACCAAGCATTGAAGTACATAAGATAGCAGCAAGATAATTGTAGCTAGGTATATCTAAAATTACTAGCTACTAATTAATAAAAGAGCCACCCGTTATGGATAGGCTTCCTGTTAGTTTTAGGGTAGTCCACAAGCACAGTCCCACCATACATGTTTGCCGCCTGGTAGGAATCTATCACCATCTCTGTTTCTGGCGGTGCTTGTTGAACAAAATATGTCTGCTGCGGTTTAAATTTGTATTGACATGAAAACATCTGTGGTTGAGTTCTATATGGTGGAGCAGTTGTTGCTGCGGCTGCTGATGAACGCTTCGAGTTTTGCCCACGTCGAAAATGATCATCGAGGAGAGAAAACCCTTCGGCCCCAATCTTTTCGAGGTCGGTCTTTGCTTTTGAGTAATATGACATTTTAGAATAAGGTGATTTAACTAACCACAAGAGAAGAAGTAGTATATTTTTTCTTGTATTTGCTTATGGTCTCAATACCAGAGATCATATACATGTATATATAGAAATGTTAATGTAGCTCTTTAGTTAATGGCAATGTCCGTAATTTTTTGTATTCTTCACCTTTTTGGTTTTTTGGAAATTAATATCTTAGTTACGTGTCGAATAATTTCTTTTTAATCAATTTACAAAATCACGTATCACTGTACCTACCTGCTAGTAAAGGAATTATCGTTTAAAAGTTCGTAAATGTGTTTTTCAGTACTTACATATTCAATTTAATAATTATTTCATTCTTCTTTGTGAATATCATTTTTTGTTATATCAATATACGTACAGGACATATGGATGTGTAAATATTTTTAATAACAAGTATTAAATCGATTTAATATATTAGGAATTGTTATTCTCCTATTTCTGCAAAATCTCTTTAATTAGGTAATTATCTAAACAAAGTTCATAATCACTGCTTTCGATTAGGGAATATCTAAAATACAAAAGATAATATTATATAAAGAGGACTAAATAATTAATTAAGATACAGTCTGAAGTGAATCAGATTTGATGCAAATATAAAGTTGTATCAGATATATCATATCAGATCCTTGATTATCTATAAAATTTATTAGTTAAGATACAAAGCCAACGAAATTGGTAAAGGTCTATTATTCTCTTGAGTGCGTGTTTGTTTAAAATAGAAACTTCAAAAGATATTTGAATTTATTCCTTCCAATCTTATAGTTTAATCATGATTCTTTCTCCATTCGTAGTGGAGTCTTGGAGATTCCCCTCAATCATTTGCATATATAGTGACGTATCATATCACATGTCATGTATGCTGTCTTGTTGAATTTCCATTTATTTTTGATTTATTTTTGAGATCAAAGAACATGCCATTCTCGTTCTTGAGAAAACACTAAGATCGATCCGGAGGGTGTGGGATGGACTCTTCTCTCATTTTTGGTGGACCATACCTCTTTTTCCCTCACTTTTCTTTCCCTCACCAAAAAGCCAAGGAATTGGTGGGAAACCTTTCCCTCACTTTTTTTTTTAATATATTTCATACATATATTATACTCATTTTGTAGGGAATTAAAAACCATGAATTTTGATATATTTTTTATATTTTTATAATAAATATATAATTTTATAAATATTAAAAAAGATAAAAAAAAAATAACTGACCAATGAGAAGAGGAGAGAGAGTGCGGCACCCTCTCCCCCCACCTCTTTTCCCGCACTTCATTCCCTCACCCACGGAGTGGTGTTCAAGAGGAGAGGGAAGCTTCCCTCACCCATTCCGTCCGGCGTAAGAAAATGGCTTCCATGGCTTCACATTGTAGGGCTTTGTTTTGAAAGTTCATCGATGACGTCGTGCTTTCTAACCTTGATTGGACCATATATATATATATATATATATATATATATATATATATATATATATATATATATATATATATATATATATATATATATATATATATATTCCAAGTTTAAAATGGAAAATTTTATTTATGACCTTGGTTTGGTATAATGAACATTGAAAACAAATATCATACAAATGAGAAATTAATACCAAAAAAAAAAAAAATCCTTTTTTCAGTCTCACTAGCTTCTAGTTAAAAATATTGTTGCTAAAAGCCTAAAAGAGAGTGGTGTTCACATGTTATGTTTAAAAAAATTGAACATTTTCTTTCAGTTTTATTAGAGTGCTTAAGACACAAATTAATTATGTTTTTTCAGTTATTATTTGTGTGTTTAAAACCTAATTAAACATAATATTGATGACCATTAAACCCTGTTCGTTACTTGGTTATAATTTGTGTGTTTAAAACCGTGTTAATCATGATAATGGTGACAATTATGATTTTGATGTACAACTAACCACAAGTACATACAAAAAGCAGAACGAAAAAAATAATTATGCTTCCACTTTGCTTCATCTCGTTATTGATTAATCTATAACTTTTACATGTGCGTAAATTAAGTTCTGGTCTAATGGCATCAGGAGTCTCAAATAACTATTTCAGATGTTGTATTACTCGAGCCAAACATTCAATAGTGTGAGCGTAATTGTGATGTAATCGTTTGTTCTAGCTTCTCGTTAGTTTTGAAGTCTTGTTATTCAAATAAATAAATAAATAAATAGTGTGAGCATAATCTGTTTTAAGAAAAGAAGTGTTTCACACATACCTCAGTTAACATGCACATTCTCGACATACGACTCGAACTCAAGTCGTATATTTCAATTACTTTTTTTTTCTTCATGTTTTGGGGTTAAATTATTAGTGTCCAGTTTTACATTAATCCATAAGTACTTCGTGATGCATCCATCTAAACCGCATGGGTTATTACGAAGAAGCTGGAGTTTTTGGAGCAGATTAGATGATGTTACATTAATTATATGTATGTGTACGTATATATAAAAATTAATTATATGTATATTAGTGACATTTGGATAAGAAAAAAATAATTAGTTAAAATGATTAACAATGTGAAATAAAAATGTGCTTTCAGTTTTTATAAATATGTTATCACAACACTTTATAATAAATGTTGCGTATTTCCATGAGAATAATACGTACTTACAAATAAATTTACGTTGTTCTACAAACCTTAACAACTCCAAGCGCTTCTTTTCTCTTTTTTTTTTTTAGTAAATTACACAAATAGTCCCTATGGTTTGGTTAATTTGCATGTTTGATCCATAACTTTTTTTTTTAATTTGGAAGGTCCCTAAGGTGTGGTATGTAAGGTAGGTAAGGTAAGGTGGAAGTGAGGTTGGGGTGTGTTTATTTGAATAAATAAAAAAATCAAGGGCAAAATAGTCTTTTTAGGTAAGACAGAGACCAAACACGCAACAAAAACAAACAGTAGGGACCTTCCGAGTTAAAAAAATAAGTTAAGACCAAACTTACAAATTATCCCAAACCATAGGGACCATTCGTATAATTTACTTTTTTTTTTTTTTTTTTTTTTTTTTTTTTTTTTAATCTTGATTTTCTCAAAAAAATATGCAACATCTAGGAATGAAGTGTAGCATTAGATGTTAAGTTCTTTTTAAATCATCATATTTGGTTAATGTCACAGTAGTATTTTCCGAGTGTAATTTACGATGGATTACCGACGTAATAATATCATATTCATATTACAACGGTTATCCATTTATAATTCCGTTGATGATTATATTAGCAATTGATGAAATAATTTATAATAATTAATTATGTCCTTGTAAACTATTGATGTGCAAATATTACTTCGAATGTATGTTAGAGTACAAACTCAGGAAATGTAGAAAGCCAATGTATAATTTCAGGCAATTATATAAGTAGACTGGACAAATGTCCACGCGTTGCACATAAACATTCATATAGTTGATGTCTTTACAAATATATGTTTTTCTAAATATAGCAATAACGTTGTTGTTAAATTTAATATAATAATTCGTATACTAAATTGATATAATATATTAATTATTTTGAATTATATGATAATATATACATCTATTATAACTGCATAATCTCAATCGTTTGAATGACTTCTATCCGTGAGTTACACATGAATAAAATTAAATATGATATATGGTTTAATGTTATTTATAGTTGTTGTTATTTTAAATAAATTTTTTAAAATTTATTTGCTTAATGTTTTAATTTATATCATTATAATTATTTAAAACATCAAACATTGTTTTTTGATTTTAAAGATAACAATATAATCATTTATATAAAATTATTTTTAACTATTGTTAATGTAAGTTATCTTAAGCTACTTATTTGAAAACTTTTAACGATTATAAAAATATCTTTAGGAAATATTTTAGTTAAATTGAGATTACAATTTAGTTTTTGTATTTATCACTATAATTTATCAATTTTAAATATTTATAAAATGTTCTTTGATTTTTTTTTAAGTGGAACTGAAATTTCTATTTTCGTTAGCATTGTAATGTTATATTTAAATTAACAATTTAAGTATTTTGTCCAAACTGTTCAAAAGTTGTAGCTTTAAACTGATAATGGTTTACATACAACAACATATTAAATCTATTAAATTAAGTATAATATGTTAAAAGTTAAAGACATAACTTTATAAGTAGAAGTAAAGATATTATTTTAACATTGAACTTTAGTATATTTATGATTACACTTTAGGTTTGATATTTATTATACTTATAAACCAACTTATAATCATTATTAGAAAGACACTACAATTAATCACTTTTAACTATTTACAAAATGTTTTTTGGGTTGTTGAAATTAAGCTAAAATTTATACTTAAGTTGACCCTGTAATGTTATATTCAAATTAATAGTTTAAATATTTTATACAAATTGTTCCAAAAATTGTATCTTTAAAATGATAATGGTTTACATCCAAAATATACTAAACCTAATAAATTAAGTATAATATATTAAAAGTTAAAAAACATAACTTTATAATTATAAGTAGAAGTAAAGATATTATTTTAATATTGAAATTTAGTTTATATATGATTACACTTTAGATTTGATATTTATTTAACTTTATTAACCAACTTATAATTATTATTTGAAAGAAATTGAAAAGTCATGAGAGTTTCAAATGAATGTGGTGAAAGGAAAAATACATGGGAGTTTTAAATGAATGTGGTGAAAGGAAAAATGCTTCCTTTATAATATAGTTTGATATGATATGATATGAAGATTCCATGAACCCACTACTAGAAAAGTGAGTATTACCATCATTGAAGAACGACATAACCCTAGCTGGCGTCGATGCAGTTTGTGTTTCTCCTTCGTCGGAACCAAGAACCTGTAGTCGTTGCTCACTGACGTCCATCAATACCCCACCATTAATCGATTGTTTGCCTCATGTCTGTCTCGTATTTGACGTTCCCCTGCACCAAAGCCACCGTCTGTCGCCGACTATTGCTTCCGTTTCACCGACATTCACTTCCGACATCAATCAATCTTCCCTAACATCTAGGTTTTTGGTATTGTACCCTTCACCACTCTCTTTTCTAATATTCTACATTTCACCGTCTAATTTCTTGTGTAAATTTCGAGCACCGCAGTTAATTAAAGACTATTTAAGTTTCGGTGCATCTATGTTTGCATATGTATGTATTACCTTATGTATATAATCATATTCTCATATGTCCATTTCCATAACTATCAGATGCTTGATAAAATTACCCAATGAAGGAAAATGGGTTAATATGAGCTTCTATGTGTATACAAACATGTTTTGGTGCATCTATTGGAGAACTAGAGAAGTTAATTAATTTCTAAGTCAAGGTAGGTGATGTAATGATAGCTTACAAATTGAAATCTATATGTAATATGTTTTATTTTTACTTACTATGAGAAAATATCAATTTTCTTAAATTTTCAAAGGAAGAGATTGCTTTTGTTTGAGAAAGTTTATCTCCTACAATGGAGTTAAAGCTTGAATTCAGATTTACCAAAAGTAGTACAATACTTGATCCTTATAAAAATATAAACAAGTGTGAAGAATTGTTCATTGATGTCAATTTTCTTGTTGATACTTGTTATTAGGATTCCTTCTTTGATTACCTTGAAGGAAATGATTGTTCTGATGCAGAAGTGTATCCAATTGTAGAAGGATCAGTTGTCTTATGTAAAATACCCCTGATGAGAGTTAAAGGACCAATGGTTGTGAGTCAATCAGTTAAATGAACTGTTTTACATTTACCCCACAAGATAGTTTTTGAAAGAATGTTAATTGAAATGCATTTATATTTTGTTTCTTACAGGTGGTTTGGTTGTTGGAAGCTCCTTATGTGAGTCTTATAAGTTATGCATCATTAAAATTCAAACTTCTTCTTGAATTAGGATACAATATGTATTGTTCAACCTTCTAATCTTACAATATTATTAAATAATTATTATTTTGCCCTAAGTTCCACTTTTTTGGCAAGTTGATTTTGTTCCAAACTTTGACAGGTTGATTTTATTGAACCTTCTAATCTTTTGTCCTTTTTCCAAGACTTTGGAAGGTATAAGTGATATCTACGATGAGAGTGATCAATCGGGAACACAGATAGTCATTGAGGTAGTTATATGAAATTCTTTTGTAAAGTAATTTATGAAATTTTATAAACTTAAACTTTTTTCATTCAAACTTTTCAGCTTAAGAGGGGCCTGATCCAACAATTATTATGAATAATCTATGTTGCTCCACTGCTCTACAGTCAAGTTTTAGCCACAACATGGTTTGGTGAGTGGTTAGTAGTTGGTCACTTTTGTCCTAATTATGTCTTCAAATTTAAACAGGGTCTGATTGAATTTTGACTTTCATGTTTTACTCATCTGGTAGTATTCTTTATGGACAACCTAAACAAATGGGCTTAATAGAATTGCTTAAGGCAACTCATGAACATACATGCTCTCTTACTATATTTATATATAACCTATAGTCACTTTTTGTATTTATGTATGACCTACATGTTAGGTTTTGAATGGCTACAAAACACAAACTTTTAAATATATTCCATTTACTTAATCACTTATCCTATATGCTTTCTTTGATTTTAGACGCTCAGTGGTTGAAAGACGTGCAAGGTTTAAGCTTTTGCACAAGACAGCTAGAGACAAAAATCATATTGTTGAGGTATGTATGTTTGTATGTATGTAACTGTAACTTGTAAGTATATGTATATACGCATAAAATCTCTACCCGACATTTGTTTACATGAAGATTTTGGTCCTGAATTGGACCACACTAAGAAATGAATGGCTAATGACTGTTAACATATTTTCTTTTCTGCGTAAATGAAGGGTATCTTAATTGGGCTCAATGATGCAATTGATATGATCAGAAAAATTACAAGTAACTCAGTGGCATCAACTGATCTTAGGAAATATAAGGCACACTATTGTTTTATTACCTATACAGTGAAGTGAAATGATCAAAGTATTTACTTGCTCTTTTGAGTTCATGATGTGAAATTATGATTATGATCTATATTGTAGAATTTTAATTATCCGAAAACAAGTTGAAGAAATATCAGATATCAACTTATGAAGACTTACATTGCTTGAGGTCCTACGCCTTCTCTATTTGTTTCCATTTTTATTTTGAATATTACGTATTTTACTTATCTTTTTAATCACATTAAGAAATGTTGGGAAAATTAGGGTTTGCGGTGGAGATTTGGATACCAGCTTGGATCGTGATATCACTTTCCGAACTGATATTTATACCCTATGTCTGGGTTACAAGAAATTCAGCCTAGGATAATCCAAGCGGACACCTACGTTTCTAGGCACATAAAACGTAAGCTATTATGCTAAAAGGTTCTGTGAATGTGTGATGAAAAACGAGAGCTAAAGAACGTCCATCTTCTGGAAAGGAAGAGTTGTTTATATACTAAACACGATTAGAGTTTCATTAGGGTTGGGACGTCATTACTTGCTTTGGAAGCAAGTAATATTAATCCAGATTAGGGTTACCAAAAACTAACGAGTTTCGTTAGTTTTTACCATAATCACCCTCAAGAAATTGAATTTTCCATTATATACTAGCGGGACCCCAGCTAGGGGCTCTGCCCCTTGGACCCCGCTAAGGGCGCTACCCCTAGACCCCGCCAAAGGGGCACTGCCCCCGAACCCCCGACTAGTCGTCGAACCGGCTTCTGACTCGATCTTATACATGCGTGAACTCCGCACAACCCCGTACATGTATTAGAGTACAAATCATGAAGCCCCTTAGCTCACATGTTAGTTCCAGTTACTTAAAATGACATGGTGACACTAAAATCACCAACAAGAAATGTCTTTTATTGTTTTGCATAGAGGTCAAGTACATTAATGAAGGAAAATCCTTGACTGACCAAATTTCTAACTTGGAGGAACTTCTATCAAGTAAATTGCAAATATTACTAGTATATCATATACCTTTTTGATTGTATCTATTAGTTTTATTTAGTATAAAGTATGTTATACATCTTTTTTTTCTATTTAGGGAATAGAACAAGAAGCAAGATATAAAGAATAAATTCTCAACTCCATGGCATTCCACTTTTGAAGATGCTGATAATGTCACACTTGATTTAGATGTTATCCCAAATGAAGAAATGCTATTGGTACTTCAAAACTCTAAACACTCAGTTAATTTCTGTTTTATTTTATAAAGCTAACAACATTTTAATCCAATGTCAGACACTTTGTGAAAAGGGTTATGTCAAAAGAATGAAACCAGACACTTTCAATCAACAAAAACGCGCCTTCTCTTGAGACATTGTTGTTTTAAGAAGGCTCGGTTAGCATTGAGCAATGAAATGAGCTATCTCTTAACAAGCCTTCAATTGAGTTCCTCACTCAAACTATTAGCAGTTTTCAAACCAATGTATAATAATTTTTATAATTTTTAGTTTCTATTATTAAAGTACAAATATACGAATTAGTTAATTAATTATTTAGTCCCTTTGTGTATGTATTTGAAAATTTTGGATTTAATGTATGTCGAATATTGAAACTTTTTTACTTTTATATCAGTTAGGTTTTAAAATATAGATTTGATGCATGTCTTAAGATTTGTATGAGTTGAATATGTAGTTATTTTTTTTATAATGCCAAAATCCGTCGCTAATCTGTCACAGAAAATTTGTCGGTAATCCGTTAGTAAGTTATTTTGGGATTCCGTCGGTAATCCGTTAGTGAGTTATTCCGTCGGTAATCCGTTGCAAACACATTCCGTCGAAAATCTTTTGCAAAATATTTCCGCTAGTGATCAGTTACTAATTACAGATGGAAAAATCCGTCGCTAAAAATTTGTCGTAGCCCTCGGAAATCCGTTACAAACCATTAACGACAAGAATATACCGACGGATTTTGGTATGTTGCAATTCCGCCGGTAGAGCCTATAGCGACGGATTACTGCCGGTTTTGGCCGTCGGTAATGCTTTTTTTCGTAGTAGTGACCGATCCAACAGTATCAGCTGTTACTCTCCCTCCTTGATGTTGAAGGCTCAAGTCTCGTCGTTGACATCTATAGAATTAAAGAGTAGATTAGATTTGCTATTAAAGAAAAAAAAATAGATTCGAAGATGAAGTGTTAACTGCAAGATTGTATGTACTCGTTATATTAAAATTTTAAAGTGTACATAAGGCTTATGCACTAATTTGGGAACATATGCGATAAGTATGGAGTTTTAACTAACTTTGACCAAACTATATATAATTCCCCATGATTGAAGTTTATGCACAGTTTTTGGTACATCTGCTGTATACTGACAAGATTTTAGGTAACTTGAATTTGTTAATTTATGTTCGATTTCAGACTATATTTGGTATCCGCAGCTATCACCAAGTTCTTAAATGGACCACGTATTTGTGTTGAAAGATTCGATGACTGTACCACTTATTTGTGTTGAAAAATTTGATGACTTATGGCAGGGACGATCACATTCCACCAAACATGCAGAGACCGAATGTCATCGGCACAAAGCGTTTGAGAATCATTAGTTTTTAGGTTTTAACAAACCGTTCTGGTTTAAATAAAAATCTTCGTTTTACAGTACGAGCGTTTAACTTTTAATTTAAATAAAACACTTCAAATCTAAAAGCAACTCCATATAGCGTTTAACAAAACGTCACTGAGCTTTTTAAATCAATTTCTAAAATTGCATTTAAAAATATATTTATATATTTATCTTTTTTAAACAATCGTCTTTTTATGTTTTATATGTTTCAAAAGTTTTCAACTATTTTTGTCAAATAATCATATAAAAAATAAAAACAACAGCTTCTAGCTACATAATAGTTTTGTCAAACATGCCCCTAATGATCTGAAAAATGCTACAATCGATGCTTTTGCCGGTAACATTTTCAAAAAATTTGTTAAATATCAAATCTTTTTATTTTTATTTAACAAAATTATTCAATTAGGCTATCATGAATACCCATCATATCACCGCACGCACTAAAAAATATTATCGTGTCTCACAGCTATATCATCATAACATCCACACTGTACCATTATATGATACTTGTAGTCATCACTCCATATCACTTATTTAATTTTCATTTTCATTTTTGTAATAAAAATCATAAATGAAGCAAATAAAAATATTAGATTTAATAGAAAAAAAACTTATATTAATTTAAATAAAAGAAAATGTACATATAGACTAAATAAAAGTAACCGGTAAAAAAATTACATCTTCCTTTATTTATTGCGGATTCGTTTTTTCACCGATAAAAATATTTTTATGTCTTCATCCTCGAGATTGCTAGGCATCTCGATTACGGTTTCAGTTTGTTGGTGGAGTATTGAGATTTTGTTAATGGCAGCAAAGTAAGATACATAGTATTTGAAATTTAAAAAAAAAAAAAAAAAAAAACTTCATAAATGGCCCATGTGGTTTTGTAGAATATAGGCTTTAGTCCCTAACTTCAAAAAACTTCATGAAAGACCCTTGTGGTTTTCAATTTCTATCGTGGTTGGCCCTTCACTAATATAAAAAGACTTTTATACCCATTTTATTTCTTTTTATAATTAATTTTAACTAAAACTATTAAAAAATAAAATAGATAACCACTTTCTCTCCAATCTTTTTTTTTCTTGTTCCTCACATGCACCGTCATTCTCTTCCCTTCTCTTGTTTCGGTACCCTCAACCCAATCTTCATTAACCTCCACCATGATTTGTCGCAATATGAACTCCAAGAATTGTTGTTCTTGAAAGGGAAGAATTTCATCAACATACAAACATACAAGAAAGATGTAATCAGATTCAACCTGAATGTATTGAAAACACAAATGAAACTACAATTGCTTTGAAGAGAACAGACATGCAAAAGGTAGAAATAATAAATTATCCCTAAAAAAATTATACAACACACAAACAGACCCATCGATTCCTCTATCATTATCCAAAAGGAACAAATCAATCACACCATTGAAGAAAAAACAGCTATGTTCAAATTCAAACGTATAAAGATCCAATTGGATCAACAATTAAAGCTATAAGTTTCTCAAGATAAAGAATCGCTACCAACAATCGAAAGCAAACCTCCATCTATCGCCTTTTGTTCATCGAGAAACAAGTCATCTGGGCTTCTAATAGCAAAAATGGAAAACAATTACCAAACTGAAACCCTATATTTTGGGATGTTATTGCTAATGGATTTGTAAAGGTAAAGGGATAACACCGTAAAAATTAAAACAATTTTTCGCATTTTCAAAACACATTTTCCAAACACATTTATTAATAAAATGTCATTGTATCATATCCTTGTTTCACAAAACATCCCCCAAGATCGAAATACATAAAATCCCATGTGTGTGTATGAATCATGTCGGCACCTTCCCACGGTCATCACCGGTACCTGAAACACATAACACATAACACTGTAAGCATAAAGCTTAGTGAGTTCCCTAAAATACCACTCTAACATATATTAGCCACTCGAGGCTATAACTTTGTTGACCCTCTAGTCAATGTGTCTCAGTGGGACCCCTCCAGCCCCAACTCTCTGTGGGCCCTATGGCCCTAACTCTATGGACCCACTGGTCCTACTCTATAAACTCTAAATCATGCATATCACGTATCACAATAAATCACAACACATAAATAATATGCAAATACACTAGCACACAACTCTAAATTACACTGTCATATGACTCTATTACCACACTAGGTAAAGTATAGTGAGAAGACTCACCTCTGGTATCTCGGTAAATCTCTATCTCGGTAAACGCTGGCCTAGCCTCCGCCTAATCATATGAAATAAATACTCTATTTAATATAACTCTCAAAGGCTAGACTATGTCCTCTTATGACACTCTTAGAAGGGTAAAAGACCATTTTACCCCTCTCATAACTCAAAAGGCCCCTTAATAGACCATACCCTAAAAGTCAACCAAAAGTCAACTTTCCGGGTTACGCTGCGCGTACCAGATGTGTACGCTGAGCGTACCCGGCTGCCTCTCAAAATCGGGGAACGCCACCCAGTACGCGTCGGAATTACGCCCGGCGTACTCCCCAACTTCAGCCCCTTAGCTCTTGAGGTCTTAAACAGTTAAGACCCACGTCCAACTTCTAGATCTGACCACATCTAAGCCTCTTAATCCATAAAGTTGATGACTTTAAGCCTTTGCATGACTGAACAAGCCACTAACTCCCATAATATTCCATCCTCTAACTCTAGAAGGCTTAATACTCAAGCATGACCTCAAACTAACAGCCATGATGGAAACTTTATGGTTCTAAATCACTAATACCACTGAAAAGGGACAGATCTCGGACCATGGAGCACCTTATACTCATAAAGTCTCCACCTTTGGGGTTTTTAACCCTAGAAACGGCACATGCAACAACAACCAAAAGAAGAGGAAAGTTTTGAACTTATACCTCTAAGTGTAGCCCCTTTCTCTGTAGGTCTCAGATCCAAATTGGCACTTCAAGCTTTAGCTTCCTAGAGCTCATTTCCTTCTTCTTCACTAAGCCACCAAAGCACAATTAGCTGCAACAACACTCACACACACTAAGGACGATGGGAGGCTCTCTCTTAGGGTTTCACTCACTGATATGGAGGCTGAGAAATGAGCCTTAGCACCCTTTAAATAGTGCACAAGACGGATTAGGGTTTTTGCTCTTGGGCCGGGTACGCCCGGCGTAACTCTGGGTACGCCCAACGTACCTTGGCGACTCCGCGTCCAAACTAAGCGCATGAGTACGCGCAACGTACCCCTCTGGTACGCCCAGCGTACCCACTTGCTAGTTTCCCTCCACTCAAGGACTAATCATGACCAATTAACAAAGAATAAGGGTGAAAGAAATGCACCTGAATCTTGGGGTGTTACAATTCTCCCCCACTAGAACCAGACTTCGCCCCCGAAGTCTCATTCCTCGAACAACTCTGGGTGCTGCCCTCGCATCTCCGACTCTGACTCCCAAGTCATCTCGGACCCCTTTCGATGTTGCCACTGAACCAAAACCAGAGGCACTCCATGCCACGATACCACCTCTCTCACGTACAACTCTGCCAACCTTTCAGCGGAAGAGCTCTCACTGATAGCAAGGAAGTGGGCGCTCTTCATCAACCTGTCCACAATCACCCAACTTGCATCGACTCCCCTAGTAGTCCTCGGCAATTTGGTGATAAAATTGTTGGGTTTTGAGCAATCTAACACTTCCTAAGTGTGCATGCAACCCTAATAAACCTTGGATCTATGTTTATCTAAATACATGCAAAATAATAATTTTCCAAGGTTTATAACCTATCTAACATGGCATGGGGAACATTTCAACATAAAAGAGTTAGAAGAGATTACATACCTTTTTGATGAGTTTGGTTCTTGAGGAGTTTGAAGGCCAAGCACCAATAGTGTGAATTCCTCAAATGGAATCACAAAACACCACAAACTCTTGGAAAACTTTGAGAGAGTATACACACTTGTATATTTCGGCCACACACAAGCTCACACACACTAGTTCACTAGTTCCCATTTCATGCTCCAAAAGCATGCTTATATAGTGTGCATGGTTAGGGTGAAACCCTAATAACCCATGACCTTTCCTTTTCCAAGGATCCATGGGTTAAAAGCTCCATGGATCATCCATGGACTTCCATCCAAGCCTAGCCCATTAACAAATGAGTGTTAGCCCACACCATATAAAACAAATAGCCTATAATCTAATTAGTCTTCCTTTTAATCTCTAAATTAATTCATAATTAATTTAAGACTAAAACTAATTAAATAACATAACCTCATATTAATATATTATAACTTATAATATATTAATAAACATATGTGTATAACTCTCATAAAATTATCCATAAATAGTTCGGGTGAGATGCAACCCAAATGGACCATGCCGGGTCGGGTCAAGTATATACCAAATAAGTTATGGACTTAGACACCTTATCCAACAGACTCCCACTTGGATAAGTCTAATAACTGTATTTGCCTATATAAATTCAGGAACCAACCAACAATCGTAGCTCTCGAAAACTCCGTTGAACTATGAAGTGCCATTTTAAGACAAGTGATCATATTATCCTCTGTTCTCATGATATCAGCCGGACAAACACATGGAACTATGTCTTGCTTATTGTTTGGCAGTTGTTTCTCGATTTACGATTTGTTTGACAAAGAACTTCACTGAACACATCGGTTTAGTTCTGACCGGGCCCGGTACATGGGTCAACACAAAATCATCGAGGGGCCCAGATATCGCTTCTATTTCTAGAAGGAACAGATAAACTTCGACTCATATGCTTGTTCTACTACTTGTTGAATTGTACACAAAGGCACGTTTTATAACATCAAGTTACTGATGCGTTTACGTGCAATCAATGTACAACCAACTCATAGGTAACAACTCATATCTCTAGGTTTGAAGATTTATATGATATTATCGTCTCACGATCACTCGAGATAAATTCCATGAAGTTATACAAGTGAGCGTGGGTTTATGCCAATACTCATAACTTATGAGTACTCATGAATGTTGCAGCAACCATTGCCATGTATAAACACCTTTAGCCATCTACAAACCCAATTCATGACAATCTTGATTCATACCTACTTTCGACGTATGATCGATTGTGGAGGTTTGAATAAATTAATTATTCTGGAAGTCAAAACATGCAAAACTGAAACAATAGTAAATAATTGACAATGACAGTAACACTTTACTCATAAATAAATCACAAATTTTATTCATCATCAAACGTCGATTACATTTTACAAGTTTCAGGAAAACTATCTAATCTGTAAAACTAATATCGTCCCTCAGCCCGATGTGCCTCGCATGCTGAAAATGCTTAACCCTCGTCAGTCCCTTCGTAAGGGGATCTGCAGGATTCTCATGCGACGATATCCTCCTTGTTACGAGGAGTCCTTCTTCAATCTTGTGTCTTATGAAGTGATATTTTCTATCAATGTGTCGGGATCTGCCATGATCTCTTGGTTCCTTGGCTAAGGCAACCGCACTATTGTTGTCACAGAAAATCTCCATAGGTTCCTTAATAGCTGGTACAACTCCAAGGTCTCCGATGAAGTTCTTTAGCCATATCGCCTCCTTCGCTGCTTCACTCGCTGCTATATACTCTGATCACAAGTCGAATCAGCCACCGTCTCCTGCTTGGAACTCTTCCAAGAAATTGCCCCTCCATTTAAGGTAAAGATCCAGTCCGACTGAGAGCGGAAGTTATCCCTATCAGTCTGAAAACCAGCATCACTATACCCTAATACTCTCAAGTCATCACTCCTACCAAGGGTAAGGATCCAATCCTTAGTCCTCCGCAGGTACTTGAGAATGTTCTTTACGGCGGTCCAATGAGCCTTGCCAGGGTTCCCCTGATACCTGCTAACCATGCTCAAAGCAAAGGCCACATCAGGGCGGGTACAAGTCATAGCATACATGATCGAGCCAACAGCGGAAGCATACGGTAGTTGGATCATCTCAACTATCTCTGCCTCTGTACTCGGACTCTGAGTCTTACTCAGTTTGGCATTGCTTTGGATTGGTAAATCTCCTTTCTTGGAATTCTCCATGTTGAACCTTTTCAACACCTTATCCAAGTAGGTACTCTGACTAAGTCCAATTAGTCTTTTACTCCTTTCTCTTAATATCCTTATCCCTAGGATATAGGCAGCCTCCCCTAGGTCCTTCATAGCAAAACACTTCCCAAGCCAGGACTTAACCTCCTGCAAGGTTGGAATGTCATTTCCTATAAGTAGTATGTCATCCACATACAGTACCAAGAAGCTAACTATACTCCCACTAGCTCTGACATACACGCAAGACTCATCTTCGCTTCTCGAGAAACCAAACTCTTTGACCTTCTCATCAAAACAAAGATTCCAACTACGAGATGCTTGTTTTAATCCATAAATGGACTTCTTAAGCTTGCATACTCTATTTGGGTACTCTGCACTGACAAAACCCTCTGGCTGATTCATGTACACATCCTCAGCCAACTTTCCATTAAGGAAAGCGGTTTTGACATCCATTTGCCATATTTCATAATCATGAAATGCGGCAATGGCTAGCATAACCCTAATAGACTTAATCTTTGCTACCGGCGAGAAGGTTTCATCATAATCAATACCCTGAGTCTGAGTAAAACCCTTCGCAACCAATCGAGCCTTATAAGTATGCACTTTTCCTTCCATGTCAGTCTTCTTCTTGAAGATCCATTTGCACCCGACTGTTTTACGGCCTGGTACATTATCAACCAAGTTCCAAACTTGATTGTCATACATGGACTGTATTGATGGGTTTTGAGCATTCTAACACTTCCTAAGTGTACATGCAACCCTAATAAACCTTGGATCTATGTTTGTCTAAGATACATGCAAATAATTATTTTTCCAAGGCTTATATCCTAACTAGCATGGCATGGGGAACTTGAATCAAATAAAGCTAGTAGAAACACTTACCTTGTAGTTGTAGTTGATTGCTTGGAGTTTTACAGCCTAGCACCAATAGTGTGGATGCCTCAAATGAAAGTCACAAATCACCACAAACTTGGAACTTTGAGAGAATAGTCACACTTCTCTTGAAATCGGCCCTCACCTCAACATGTGTCAACTAGTGTGATTTCAAGAGCCAAAGCCTCCTTTATATAGTGTGGTGGATTAGGGTTACATCCATGTAAACCCTAATACCCATGTCTCTTCATTTCCATGAGATCCATGGGTTAAAGTTCCATGGAGTATCCATGGACTTCTCCATCCAAGCCTAGCCCATTCCAAATAAGCATAAGCCCACACTATATAAATATAGAAGCCCATATTTAATTAGTAATATCTTTGATCACTAAATTAATCCTAGATTAATTATAGATCACTACTAATTAAATAATATGATCTTATATTAATATATTAGAACTTATAATATATTAATAAATCATAACTTGTACTATTCTCAAATATTATCCATAAATTGTTCGGGTGAAGTGCAACCCAAATGGACCATGCCGGGTCGGGTCAAGTACATACCAAATATAGTTATGGACTTAGACACTATATCCAACAGTCTCCCACTTGGATAAGTCTAGTAACTATATTTGCAAGTATAAATTCAGGAACCGATCAGCAATCGTAGCTCTTTAAACTCTGTTGAACTAGAACGCGCCATTTAGATAAGTGATCATATAATCCTCTGTTCTAGATATCAGCCGGACAAATACATGGAACATTGTCTTGCTTATTGTCCAACATTTGTTTCCCGATTTCCGATTTGTTTGACATAGAACTCAATTGAACACATCAATTTAGTTCTGACCGAGCCCGGTACATAGGTCAAAACAAAATCATCGAGGGGCCCAGATATCAGCTTCTAATCCAAGAAGGAACAGATAAACTTCGACTCATATGTTTGTTCTACCACTCATTGAATTACACACAAAAGCACGTTTTATAACATCGAGTTACCAATGCGTTTACGTACAATCAATGCATAATCAACTCGTAAGTAACAAATCATATCTCTAGGTTTGAAGACTTATATGATATTACCGTCTCACGATCACTCGAGATAAAATTCCATGAAGTGATTCCAGTGAGCGTGGGTTGAGTCCAATGCTTAGAACTTATGAGCACTCATGATTGTTGTAGCCATGTCCAACACCTTAGACCTCTGCAACCAATCATGACAGTCTTGATTCATACCTACTTCCGACATATGACCGACTGTGGAGATTTGAATAATATGATATACCAAACATAATTATTCTGGAAGTCAAAACATGCAAAAGAAATATAGTAAAAGATCAACAAGAGATAGCGACACTTTACTCATAAATAAAACACCTTTTATTCATCATCAAATGTCAATTACACTTTACAAATTTCATAATTTATCTAACTACTAATACTTATATCATCCTTCAGTCCTATGCTCCGAGCATGCTGGAGATGCTTAACCCTACTCAGTCCCTTCGTGAGGGGATCTGCTGGGTTCTCATCCGATGATACCCTCTTCGCCATGAGGAGTCCTTCTTCGATTCGATGTCTGATAAAATGGTATTTTTTGTCGATGTGTCTGGATCTCCCGTGATCCCTTGGTTCCTTGGCTAAGGCAACCGCACTATTGCTGTCACAAAAAATCTCCATTGGCTCTTTTATAGCTTGTACAACTCCAAGGTCTCCGATGAAGTTCTTTAGCCATATCGCCTCCTTTGCTGCCTCGCTTGCTGCTATATACTCTGATTCACAAGTGGAATCAGCCACTGTCTCCTGCTTGGAACTCTTCCAAGAAATTGCTCCTCCGTTTAGGGTAAAGACCCAGCCCGACTGAGAGCGGAAATTATCCCTATCAGTCTGGAAGCTAGCATCACTATACCCTACAACTCTCAAGTCATCACTCCCACCGAAGGTAAGGACCCAGTCCTTAGTCCTTCGCAGGTACTTGAGGATATTCTTTACCGCAGTCCAGTGTTCCTTGCCAGGGTTCGCCTGATACCTGCTAACCATGCTCAAAACAAAAGCTACATCAGGTCGAGTACACGTCATGGCATACATGATCGATCCTACAGCTGAAGCATAAGGAAGTCGACTCATTTCTGCTATTTCAGCCTCACTACTAGGGCTTTGTGTCTTACTCAATCTGGCATTACACTGAATGGGTAACTCACCTTTCTTGGAGTTATGCATGTTGAATCTTTTCAACACTTTGTCCAAGTAGGTACTTTGACTAAGTCCAATTAGCCTTTTACTCCTGTTTCTCAAAATCTTTATCCCTAGGATATAGGCAGCTTCACCAAGGTCCTTCATAGCGAAACACTTCCCAAGCTAGGACTTACTTCCTGCAGGGTTGGAATGTCATTTCCTATGAGTAGTATGTCATCCACATACAGTACCAAAAAACTGACTATGCTCCCACTAGCCTTGATATAGACGCAAGATTCATCTTCACTCCTCGAAAAGCCAAATTCCTTGACTTTCTCATTAAAGCAAAGATTCCCCATGCGAGGTGCCTGTTTCAATCCATAAATGGATTTCTCGAGTTTACACACTCTATTAGGGTACTCGTTGCTGACAAAACCCTCTGGCTGACTCATGTAAACATCTTCAGCCAACTTTCCATTAAGGAAAGCGGTTTTGACATCCATTTGCCATATTTCATAGTCATGAAATGCAGCTATGACTAACAGAACCCGAATAGACTTAATCTTGGCTACTGGAGAAAAGGTCTCATCATAGTCCACTCCAGGAATTTGAGAGAAGCCCTTTGCAACCAGTCTCGCCTTATAAGTGTGTACTTTACCATCCATGTCGGTCTTCTTCTTGAAGACCCATTTGCACCCTACAGTCTTACGACCTGGTACATTCTCAACCAAGTTCCAAACTTGATTGTCATACATGGATTGTATCTCGCTATCCATGGCCTCTTTCCATTTAGCAGCCTCAGGGCCTGCCATGGCTTCCGTGTAGCTGTTAGGTTCATCCAGACCTACTAGTGTCTCATCACTAATAAGTGTCTCACCTTCCGCAGTAATATGGAAGCCATAATAATGATCAGGTGCATTTCTAACTCTCGTGGAACGCCTCAGAGGTACGGGCACATCAACTGGCTCAACAGGAGTTTCCTCCTCAAGTTGAGGGCTAGGGTTCGAAGTTCCTTCACCGCTTGACTCTTGAATTTCTTCAAGATCAATTTTCCTCCCACTGTCTCTTTGGCTTATAAATTCTCTCTCTCGAAAAACTCCTCTTCTTGCTACAAAGACCACATTATCACTAGGTCTGTAGAAGAGGTAACCAAAGGATTGTTGTGGATAGCCGATGAAAATACACCTCTCGCTTCGAGGTTCGAGCTTATCATGAGTCTCGTGTCTCACGAAAGCCTCACAACCCCAAATCTTGATGTGGTCTAGCTTAGGTACTTTGCCAGTCCACATCTCGTGAGGAGTTTTGGCAACTTTCTTTGTAGGGACAAGATTAAGAATATGGGCGGCAGTCTCTAAGGCATACCCCCAAAATGAGATTGGTAGTGTAGCTCGACTCATCATGGAACGAACCATATCCAACAAGGTTCGATTACGCCTCTCAGCCACACCATTCAACTGTGGTGTCCTGGGAGGTGTCAATTGTGAGACAATCCCACATTCCCTAAGATAGTCGAGGAACTCTGAACTAAGATACTCACCTCCTCGATCGGATCAAAGCATCTTAATGTTCCTGCCCAATTGATTCTCGACTTCCTGTTTAAATTCCTTAAACCTCTCGAAAGTGTCTGACTTATGCTTGATTAAGTAGACATATCCATATCTACTGTAATCATCAGTAAAAGTCAAATAATAACGATTAGCATCCCTTGTGGCATGTTTGAATGGTCCACACACATCCGTGTGTACAAGGTCCAACAAACCTTCACCCCTCTCACACGAGCCTGTGAAGGATGACTTTGTCATTTTTCCAAGTAAGCATGATTCGCAACTATCATCTAACTTTAGGTCAAACGACTCCAAGACTCCATCCTTTTGGAGTTGGCCTATGCGTTTCTTGCTTATATGTCCAAGACGACAATGCCATAATGATGCTTTATCCAAGTTATTATGATTAGTAGAATCAATACACAAAACATTATTTCCTAAGTTATCTACAACAGATACAGCTTCATACACACCATCACAAGGTAATGCTTTAAAATAAAAAACATTATTATAGAAAACATCAATAGAACCAACTTCATTATTAAATGAAAAGGTAAACCCTTGTTTGTACAAAGCATGAAAGGAAATAATATTTCTTGCCATTCCTGGCGAGTAACAACATTTATTCAAATCTAAATTAAACCCACTACTTAGCGATAAAGTATAAACTCCAATCTTGGTGACAGGTGAAACTTTCCTATTCCCCATGATCAAGTTTATTCTTCCTTGGTCCACATCCTCACTTCTTCTTAGTCCCTGCAAGTCACAACAAATATGAATACCACAACCGGTATCAAGGACCCAAGATTTAGAATGGGGTGAGTTATTAGAAATGATAGTGTAAGTACCTGCATGGTTGGGTTTGACTTTCCCATCCTTCACATCCTGCTGGTACTTTGGGCAGTTCCGCTTCCAATGAGATTTTTCATGGCAATAGAAGCATTCAGCCTCTTTTGGGTCAGAAGAAGGAGTGACGAAATCTTTCTTGGTTCCACTTGAAGAAGAGCCATCAAGGGTCCGAGCCTTGGTACCCTTCGAGGATCTCTTTCTCTTCCTCCATCGACTTTTCCCAATTGCCAAAACCGGAGTTGAGTTTGGAGTAGGAGTGATAGCAACCGACTTCCCCTTAAGACCTGATTCTGCGGTCTTGAGAAGTCCCTGAAGTTTGCTGAGCGTGACCTCTTCCTTATTCATGTGATATGTCATGCGGAATTGATCATAGCACGATGGTAAGGAGTGCAAAATGATATCTATTGCAAGATCCTTAGGGAAGTTCACATTAAGCTTTAGCAAACGATCCACATACCTTTGCATTTTCTGCATGTGGCTCGTGACGGATTCCCCGTCCTTCATCATGGTTGTTATCATGGAGCAGATGATTTCATACCTCTCTTGTCTTGCACTTTGATGGTATCTTTCCATCAAATCTTGGTGCATTTCATAAGGGTAGAAATCCTCATAAGACTTTTGGAGTTCCACTGTCATCGTGGCCATCATGATGCAAGCCACTTTCGTAGCATCCCTTTCATGGGCCCGAAAGTCAGTGATCTCCTGAGGAGTTGCAGTGGTCTCATCAATCTCCTTAAGCTCCTTGTCAAGGACATATTCTTTGTCCTCGTAGCGGGTAATCATCCTGATGTTTCTGATCCACTCATTGAAGTTGGATCCATCAAAGGTGACTTTCCCACACAAGTTCATAAGGGTAAAGGAGCCATTAGGATTAGAGCCAGAAGCAGCATTGTTTGAAGACATCTGAAAAGAAGAGATCAAGATTAGTTTAGATATAAGAGAGTCCTTAATAAAACACCCAAATGTAATATTAAGGCTAGGATCCAATCACAATATAATATAACTTAGAAGAGGTATGCCGTAATCTAAGCTATACCATATTTGAAAGGTAGGTGAATGACGATTCACCAATTTCCACCACGAAAACCGAAATATTTAAGTATTAGGTTTTTGATTGGTTCTTAGAAATTCCTAGATTCTTTGAGATTCAATGAACTTTTCAAAGGCATGTTTCAATCTCGAGTGTGCCCTCCAGGTTTTGTGACTGGGATGCCGAGGATCACAAAACGAGGTGTGAAGTAACCATGCAAATCACTTGGTACCCTTAAGGTTTATCACTCAATCGATGTGCCGGTAAACCACACACGCTCCATCGATACTATAATAAACCCTAAGTCACCCTTTACCTACCTTGTTAAGTCCAAGTTAGTGTGCCGGTTAACCACACACGCTCCACCAACGACTTAATCAAAGTGTAAAGTGTGATTTCATGGATTAGCACCTTATTCACATTTTTCCTAAAGTAACTAAGATTGGGAATTTAATAAAACATTTAGTTACTTTATAATATTCATCATACTTTGAATGAGAATTTATAAGTCCTTGTCTTACCCGTTCGGCTAACGACCCTCCACCAGTCAAGCAAGCGGTGGGTGAGAGTGGACACCCATTAAGTCACCATTTTATAGGCAACAACCTTATACCAACCTTATAGACCGGCTTCGTGAATGAGGCATACTAGCGGTAAGACGACTTTGTTCTTATACATATATATATATATATATATATATATATATATATATATATATAATTATTAAATCATAATAATATAAGTATAAGGGTTGAATTTTAACTTTTAAAATTCTAAGGGTTGGAACTAAAGTTTTAACTTGACTTTACTTGTTCCAAAACTTGAGGGCAAGTTTTGTAAACTTTCAAAACTTTTCATATCTTGTAACTTATGAGTTTAATAGAGTAATAAAATGAAGACTCTTCACTTTTCTAACTCTTGTGTTCTTTTAATGGTTTTCAATCCAAGAGACTTTTGGTTTTCCATAACTTGAGGACAAGTTATGGACTCCATTAAATAACATTATGATCAAGAATTAATCTACCACATAGGTTACAAATAATTCCTATGATCATCTAAACATCATAAGAACAAGATCATGAACATGAACACTTTCATATATCAAAATCACACTTAATCTTTGTAATTTTGATAACTAGTTGTTGTAAATGAGTTAGAAAAGACATTACACCTTCTAAAACAAGTTTTCAAGTACCAAAACAGTTTAGGGTAATGTTTCTAATCCATTTCCAGCAACTAAAGTCGAAAAACTGCACTCTGTCGACCCTACTCGCCGAGTAGGTTGAAGATACAAGTGGACTCGGCGAGTCCCCCCATGGACTCGGCGAGTCCATCAGTCAGACAACAAGATTTCGACTTTTTCAAGCATATTGCAACAAGTATCAAACAAACAAGCCTAGTCTCTGATACCGCTGATGGGTTTTGAGCATTCTAACACTTCCTAAGTGTACATGCAACCCTAATAAACCTTGGATCTATGTTTGTCTAAGATACATGCAAATAATTATTTTTCCAAGGCTTACATCCTAACTAGCATGGCATGGGGAACTTGAATCAAATAAAGCTAGTAGAAACACTTACCTTGTAGTTGTAGTTGATTGCTTGGAGTTTTACAGCCTAGCACCAATAGTGTGGATGCCTCAAATGAAAGTCACAAATCACCACAAACTTGGAACTTTGAGAGAATAGTCACACTTCTCTTGAAATCGGCCCTCACCTCAACATGTGTCAACTAGTGTGATTTCAAGAGCCAAAGCCTCCTTTATATAGTGTGGTGGATTAGGGTTACATCCATGTAAACCCTAATACCCATGTCTCTTCATTTCCATGAGATCCATGGGTTAAAGCTCCATGGAGTATCCATGGACTTCTCCATCCAAGCCTAGCCCATTCCAAATAAGCATACGCCCACACTATATAAATATAGAAGCCCATATTTAATTAGTAATATCTTTGATCACTAAATTAATCCTAGATTAATTATAGATCACTACTAATTAAATAATATGATCTTATATTAATATATTAGAACTTATAATATATTAATAAATCATAACTTGTACTATTCTCAAATATTATCCATAAATTGTTCGGGTGAAGTGCAACCCAAATGGACCATGCCGGGTCGGGTCAAGTACATACCAAATATAGTTATGGACTTAGACACTATATCCAACATGTATCTCGCTGTCCATAGCCTCCTTCCATTTAGCAGACTCCGGGCCTGCCATGGCTTCCTTAACACTGCTAGGTTCATCCAAATTTACCAGTGTACTATCGCTGATAAACGTATCACCTTCCGTAGTAATATGAAAGCCATAATAAAACGAAGGTGTGTTCCTAACCCATGTGGAACGCCTCGGAGGTACAGACATGTCAGCTTGCTCAACAGGAATTTCCTCCTCAGGTTGGTTGCTAGTGTCTGAGGTTCCTTCACCAATTGCTTCTTGAATTTCTTCAAGATCAATTTGCCTCCCACTGTCTCCTTGGCTTATAAATTCTCTCTCAAGAAAAACCCCTCTTCTTGCTACAAAGACCACATTCTCACTGGGTCTGTAGAAGAGGTAACCGAAGGATTTCTGTGGGTAGCCGATGAAAATACACCTTTCACTTCGGGGTTCGAGCTTATCATGAGTCTCACGCCTTACGAAAGCCTCGCAACCCCAAATCTTGATGTGGTCCAAATTGGGAACCTTCCCAGTCCACATCTCATGAGGTGTTTTGGTAACCTTCTTTGTAGGGACTAAATTAAGGATATGGGCGGCAGTCTTTAAGGCATACCCCCAAAAAGAGATTGGTAACGAAACTCGACTCATCATAGAGCGAACCATGTCCAACAAGGTTCGATTATGCCTCTCAGCTACACCATTCAGCTGTGGTGTCCTGGGAGGAGTCAATTGTGAGACAATCCCACACTCCTTAAGATAGTCAAGGAACTCGGTACTAAGATACTCACCACCTCAATCGGATCGAAGCATCTTAATGTTCCTGCCCAATTGATTTTCTACTTCCTGTTTGACTTCCTTAAACCTTTCAAAGGTTTCTGACTTATGTTTGATTAAGTAGACATACCCATATCTACTAAAATCATCAATAAAAGTCACATAATACCGATTAGCATCCCTTGTGGCGGTTTTGAATGGCCCACATACATCAGTATGTATCAGGTCCAACAAACCCTCACCCCTCTCACAAGTTCCAGTGAAGGGTGATTTTGTCATCTTTCCAAGTAGACAAGATTCACAACTATCATCCGATTTAAGGTCGAATGATTCCAAGACTCCACTCTTTTGGAGTTGGCCTATGCGTTTCTTGTTTACATGTCCAAGACGACAATGCCACAATGATGCTTTATCTAGGCTAGTAGAAGAATCAATATACAACACATTATTTCCTAAGTTGTCTACAATCAACACAGTTTCATACACACCATCACAAGGTAACGCTTTAAAATAAAACACATTATTAAAGAAAGCATTAATACCACCACATTCATTATCAAACGAAAAGGTAAAACCTTGTTTGTACAAAGCATGAAAAGAAATAATATTCCTCGCCATATCAGACGAGTACACACATTTATTCAAATCTAATTTTAACCCATTATTAAGCAACAAAGTATAAACTCCAATCTTGGAAACAGGTGAAGCCTTCCTATTCCCCATGATCAAGTTTATCTTCCCGTGCTCCACATCCTCACTTCTTCTTAGGCCCTGCAAATCAGAACATATGTGAATACCACATCCTGTATCAAGCACCCAAGAGTTAGAATATGTTGAGTAATTAGACAATATAGTGTAAATACCTGCATGGGTGGGTTTCACTTTCCCATCCTTTAGATCCTGCAAGTACTTAGGGCAGTTTCGCTTCCAGTGTGCCTTTTCATGGCAATAAAAGCATTCAGCATCCTTGGGAATGGCAGAAGGAGTGACAGAACCACTCTTGGTCTTCGATGAGGAGCCTTCAAGAGACTTTCCCTTGGTACCCTTCGAAGGGTGCTTCCTCTTTTTTCCCTTTGCCTTGCCTGATAGCCAAAACAGGGGTTGGAGTAGAAGTAGGAGAGGTAACAACCGCCTTGCCCTTAAGACCGGTTTCAGCGGTCTTCAAGAGTCCTTGAAGCTTGCTGAGGGTAACTTCCTCCTTGTTCATATGATATGTCATACGAAAATGGTCATAACAAGAAGGTAAGGAGTGCAAAATGATGTCAATTGCCAACTTCTCAGGGATGTTCACATTCAGCTTCAGCAAACGGTCCACATACCTTTGCATCTTTTGCATGTGAGCCGTGACGGAATCACCGTCCTTCATGTGGGTAGTTATTATGGAGGAGATTATTTCATACCGCTCCTGACGAGCACTCTGATGGTACCTTTCCATCAGGTCTTGGTGCATCTCAAAAGGGTAGAAATCTTCATATGACTTTTGGAGCTCGGCTGTCATCGTGGCCATCATGATACATGCCACCTTAGTAGCATCTCTCTCATGTGTCCTGAATTCAGCGATCTCCTCAGGAGTAGCAGTAGACTCATCAAGCTCTTTTAACTCCTTATCGAGGACATATTCCTTGTCCTCATAACGAGTAACCATCCTGATGTTCCTAATCCAATCCATGAAGTTGGAACCATCAAAGATGACCCTCCCACAAAGATTCATGAGAGAGACAGAACCAGTTGGGTTAGAGCCTGAAGCATTAGTGTTGGAAGACATCTGAAAGAAGAAAGCAAGTTTAGATTAGATATATAGAATCCTTAATAAGACACCCAAATGTAATATTAAGGCTAGGACCCAATCACAATATATTATACTTAGAAGAGGGATGCCGTAATCTAAGTAATAATATATTTGAAAGGTAGGTGAATGACAATTCACCAATTTGCACCATGAAAAACAAAATGAATTATTAGGTTTTAATTGGATTTGAAATTCCTAGATTCTTTTGAGATTCATTGAACTTTTCAATGGCATGTTTCAATCTCGATTGTGCCCTTCAAGTTTTGTGACTGGGATGCCGAGGATCACAAAACAAGGTGTGAATAACCATGCTAATTCACTTGGTACCCTTAATATTATCACCTAATCAATGTGCCGGTTAACCACACACGCTCCATTGATCTGTGACAAACATTAAGTCACCCTTCGTGATCCTTACTAGTCCAAGTTAGTGTGCCGGTTAACCACACACGCTCCACCAACGACTTGGTAAGGTACAAAGTGTGAATTCCATGGACTAGCACCATGTTCACATTTTTCCTAAAATAACTAAGATTGGGAATTAAAAGGTTTAGTTACTTTATAATAATCATTATACTTTTAATGAGGATTTAAAGTCATTGTCCTACCCGTTCGGCTAACGACCCTCCACCAGTCAAGCAAGCGGTGGGTGAGAGTGGACACCCATTAAGTCGCCATTTTATGGGCAACAACCTTATACCCACCTTATAGACCGGCTTCGTGAATGAGGCCTACTAACGGTAGAACGACTTATTCTTATACATATATATATATATATATATATATATATATATATATATATATATATATATATATATATAATAATTAACCATTAATGTTATAAATAGTATAAGGGTTGAATTTTAACTATTAAAACTCTAAGGGTTGGAATTAAAGTTTATTAAAGTGTGTGAAACTTTACAAATTCCAAAACTTGAGGGCAAGTTTTGTAACTATCCAAAACTTTTCATTTCATAACTTATGAATTAAAGGACCATAAAAATGAAGACTCTTCATTTTCGTGTAACTTATGTGTTTAAATGTGTGTGTTAAAGAAAGTGACCTTTGGATATCCATAACTTGAAGACAAATTATGGACTCCATTAAAACACATAAATGATCAAGAATTAATTCTAAACAATTCAGCAAATAATTCCTATCATCTTCTAAATTCATAAGAACATGAACATGATCATCAAAATTTCAAGAATTATATGAACACATAAAAATCATGGAATTTTGATATATGCTATTGTAAATGGATTAGAACAACCATTACACCAACTAAAATAAGTTTTAAAACACCAAAACAATTTAGGGTAATGTTTCTAGTCCATTTCCAGCAGCAGAAGTCGAAAATCTGCACTCTGTGGCTCCTACTCGTCGAGTGCATGAACCTACTCGGCGAGTAGGTTGAAGATACACATGGACTCGGCGAGTTCATCAGGCAGACATCAAGTTTTTTTGACTTTTTCAACTATTTTGCATCAAGTATCAAACAAGCAAGCCTAGGCTCTGATACCACTGTTGGGTTTTGAGCAATCTAACACTTCCTAAGTGTGCATGCAACCCTAATAAACCTTGGATCTATGTTTGTCTAAATACATGAAAAATAATAATTTTCTAAGGTTTATAACCTATCTAACATGGCATGGGGAACATTTCAACATAAAAGAGTTAGAAGAGATTACATACCTTTTTGATGAGTTTGGTTCTTGAGGAGTTTGAGGGCCAAGCACCAATAGTGTGAATGCCTCAAATGGAATCACAAAACACCACAAACTCTTGGAAAACTTTGAGAGAGTATACACACTTGTATATTTCGGCCACACACAAGCTCACACACACTAGTTCACTAGTTCCCATTTCATGCTCCAAAAGCATGCTTATATAGTGTGCATGGTTAGGGTGAAACCCTAATAATCCATGACCTTTCCTTTTCCAAGGATCCATGGGTTAAAAGCTCCATGGATCATCCATGGACTTCCATCCAAGCCTAGCCCATTAACAAATGAGTGTTAGCCCACACCATATAAAACAAATAGCCCATAATCTAATTAGTCTTCCTTTTAATCTCTAAATTAATTCATAATTAATTTAAGACTAAAACTAATTAAAATAACATAACCTCATATTAATATATTATAACTTATAATATATTAATAAACATATGTGTATAACTCTCATAAAATTATCCATAAATAGTTCGGGTGAGATGCAACCCAAATGGACCATGCCGGGTCGGGTCAAGTATATACCAAATAAGTTATGGACTTAG
This sequence comes from Lactuca serriola, assembly GCF_051521515.1. Lineage (NCBI taxonomy): Eukaryota > Viridiplantae > Streptophyta > Magnoliopsida > Asterales > Asteraceae > Lactuca > Lactuca serriola. The sequence continues at coordinate 33,207,607 of NC_136410.1, forward strand.
ACACCTTATCCAACAAAAATCCATGGTAATATGTTCCCACTTCCACTCGGGAACCTCCAACGGCTGCAACTTACCATGCGGTCTCTGGTGCTCGGCCTTAACCTTACGATAGGTTAAGCACCTCTCAACAAACCACGCGACATCCCTCTTCATACAGGGCCACCAATACTCTCTTTTTAGGTACAAATACATCTTAGTGGCCCAGGATGGATCGAGAACTTCGATCGATGAGCCTCTTCCATCAAAATGGTACGCGTCCCGCCCACAAACGGTACCCAGATACGACCCTGGAATGTCATAAGCCCCCGGCTATCGGTAACGAACTCTGATACCAACCCGACAACTCATTCTCTATTATGGTTTTCTGATCTCACGGCCTCAGCCTGGGCCCCACGAATGGTGTCCAACACCGGAGTCATCACTGTCAACCTCAAACAAACATGTCGCATCGGGGCGCTCTCCGCCCTTCGGATCAGTGCATCAGCTACAACATTAGCCTTACCCGGGTGGTACAGGATCTCGCAGTAATAATCCGTTACCACATCCAACCATCTCCTCTGTCGCATATTCAGGTTGGGCTGTTCCATCAAGTACTTCAAGCTCTTGTGGTCCGTGTATATGGTACACCGAACCCCATACAGATAATAACGCCAGATCTTGAGAGCGAACACCACTGCCCCTAACTCTAGATCGTGGGTGGGATACCTCGTCTCTTGAGGCTTTAGCTGCCTCGATGCGTATGCTATCACATGCCCCCTCTGCATCAATACCGCTCCCAACCCTGATATCGACGCGTCACAATACACCACAAAGTCCTCCACCCCCTACGGAAGGGCTAAAACTGGGGCTTCGCACAGTCTCTGGCAAAGTGTATTGAAGGAGGCCTGCTGCTCTGGGCCCCATGAAAATGCAACACCCTTCTGGGTCAACCTGGTGAGTGGCACGACGATCTTGAAGAGATCCCTGATAAATCTCCGATAATAGCCTGCCAGCCCTAAGAAGCTCCTGATCTCGGTGGGTGACCTCGGCACCTCCCAACTCATCACTGCCTCAATCTTGGCCGGGTCGACCAATATCCCTTTCTGGTTAACGAGGTGCCCTAGGAACTGGACCTCTCGCAACCAGAAATCACACTTGGAGAATTTGGCATAAAGTCTCTATGATCTCAGAACTCTGAGGATCTCCCTCAAATGCTTCTCATGCTGCTATCTGGATCTCGAATACACCAAAATATCATCGATGAATACGATCACCGAGCGATCCAACATCGGCCTGCACACTCTGTTCATGAGATCCATGAACACCGCCGGTGCATTGGTGAGTCCGAAAGGCATCACCACAAACTCGTAATGCCCATAACGAGTCCTGAACGCTGTCTTCTGGATGTCCTCATCTCGCACCCTCACCTGATGATACCCAAACCTCAAGTCGATCTTGGAGAACCAAGATGCTCCCTGCAACTGATCGAACAAATCGTCGATCCTCGGCAACAGGTAAAGGTTATTGACCATCAACTTGTTCAACTCCCGGTAATCAATGCACATCCGGTGTGAACCATCCTTTTTCTTGACAAAAAGGATAGGCGCTCCCCACGGCGAGCTGCTCGGCCGAATAAACCCCTTCCCCAACAACTCCTGGAATTGCGAGGATAACTCCTGCATCTCTGGAGACGCAAGGCGATAAGGCACCTTGGTGATAGGCGCGGCCCCCGGAACCAAATCGATACTGAACTCCACCTGCCTCATGGGAGGCACACCCGGCAACTCCTCCGGAAATACGTGTGGGAACTCACGCACTATCGGAACCTCATCAACTGACCTCGGTCTCTCTGAATCAACCCTCGTATCCATCTCATACGCTACAAAGCCCCTACAGCCCTGCTGTATACACTGTCTCGCTCTAGCGGCCGAACAAAATACTGACCTAGAACGTGTACCCTCGCCGTATACCGTAAGAACTCCCCCACTAGGGTCTCGTATGGTCACCAGCTGTCGCTCGCTGTCGATAACCACTCCGAATCTGCTCAACCAGTCCATGCCCACGATGACACAGACATCCCCCATCGCAATAGGAACTAAATCAATCGGGAATTCAACACCAAAAATATCGAGTACACACCCTCGGATCACCTCTGTGGCATACACCGCCCTCTCTTCAGCTATGGAAACTCTCAGAGGTCGACTCAACGCCTCACGACTAACACTGATGTGCCGACTAAAAGCCAAAGATACAAAAGACCGACTCACACCCGAGTCAAATAACACCAAGGCAGGTACAGAACTCACAAGAAAAGTACCTACGCATAACATAATATAAGCACAATATATCAACATCAAAATAAATACACGAAAGAATACATACCAGCCATGACATCGGGCGCTGCGCGGACCTCCTCCGTGGTCAACTGAAAGGCTCTCCCTTGTGCCTTCGGTGCCTCGGCCTTTACTGGCTGGCTCTCAGTAGCTCTGATAACAGCAGGGGCAGATCCCTAAGATGCTCCCTATGCTGATCCCCACAGCTGTGTACACTCTGCCTTCCGGTGTCCGGTCTGGTTGCAGTGAAAACATACTGTAAACCCCTTGGGGCAATCCTTGGCCATATGCCCCTCCTAGCCACATTTGTAGCAAGACCCTGCTCTGCACACCCCATCGTGGCTCTTGCCGAACTTGCCACAAGTGCGGCCCCTCTGACTCACTGGTCTCGAATCAGCGGGCTTGGCCCGCTTGGCTACCGGCTGAGACTGCATTAGTCACCGATCTCTCCCCTGAGACTCAACCTCTTCCCTAGCCTGGGTCTCCAGCTCTATCTCCCTCTTCCGGGCATTTGCCTGAAGCTCGGAAAATGTCCGGTACGTCGAGTTCTCCACGAACTCTTGTATATCCCTCCTCAAAATGCTCATATATCGGTTCATACGTGCCTACTCGGAGGACACGTGCTCTGGGCAGAACATCGCCCGCTCATGGAAAATCCTCGTAATCACTGTAACAGACTCAATACCCTGCTTGAGGGTCAGGATCTCCTGGGCCAAACGCTCCCTCTCCACCTGGGGAACATACTCATCTCGGAACATAGCAGTGAACCTCTCCCAGGTCACTGCAGCAAGCTCAACAGGCGTATAGTGTGCCGTCACAAACTTCCACCAATCCTTCGCTCCCAAGCGAAGCTGGTTCAACGCAAACCGGGCTCTCAAATGCTCTGGATATGAGCAAGTAAAGAAACACCCCTCTATGTCTGAAATCCACCTCATCGCCGCAATCGGGTCCGGGTCCCGTCAAACTCCGGTGGTTTTGTGTTGCTGAACTCTCGGAACAGCAACGCATCACCACCCTGCGGCCTAGTCGCAGCTAAAGCTGCAGTGGCCGCCGCAACAATAGCCTCAGAAAGAGCAGCGTATCTCTCATCAAATCTCTCTATCAGTGTGGTCTTGATAGACCCGAACATCTCTGGTATCTCTGCCCTGATGGCCGCAGCCACCTCCTCGTGGATGATCCTACAGATCTCCTCGTCACTCGTACCGCTGCTATCTGGTGTGTGGCGTGTCCCTACCATGGTCCCCCTCTCTCTAAAATACAACATAAAAACATATCAGGGACTTGCTCGAGTATACTCACACTCGAATACTCCAACCTACTTGTTTCTTGGTACTGTAAGGATTCTTACTTGGACTGTGCACTGACTCGGTGTTTTCAGTAGTACGGGCCCAATACTACTGTCCACACCACATCAGCATTCACCCCAAGTCCTCCTCCCAGAGTCCCAATCCCAAGCACTCTACTCTCTCTAATCATATGATACTCGCTAGCAGATCTCTCATAACCTCCTCGCTGCTATCTAAACACTCTGAAGCATCCCTAGCAGCAAGACTCCTAGACTAAGGCATCACATATCAGGCGACTCTAGTCCTAATAAGAATACCTAGTCTACTCTAGCATGCATAATATAACTCATCACATATCATATCATATCATATCTCATAACACTTATTGTAATGGTATTTTGGGAAATCACCGTTCGGGCGCTGGCTGTTCGTACACACGACTCTGCTCTGTTTTGTCTCGAAAGCTCTTTTTATTCTTTTGAAAACTATTTTATTATCGAAATTTCCTCTAATCCTCAGTTTGAGTTCAGATACGCCCGAAGGTGCACCCGAATCCCTCAAACCAAGGCTCTGATACCAACTTGTAACACCGTAAAAATTAAAACAATTTTTCGCATTTTCAAAACACATTTTCCAAACACATTTATTAATAAAATGTCATTGTATCATATCCTTGTTTCACAAAACATACCCCAAGATCGAAATACATAAAATCCCATGTGTGTGTGTGTGTACAAATCATGCCGGCGCCTTCCCACGGTCATTACTGGTATCTGAAACACATAAAGCTTAGTGAGTTCCCCAAAATACCACTCTAACATATATTAGCCACTCGAGGCTATAACTCTGTTGACCCTCTGGTCAATGTGTCTTAGTGGGACCCCCCAGCCCCAACTCTCTATGGACCCTCTGGCCCTAACTCTATGGACCCAAAGGCCCTAACTCTATGGACCCACTGGTCCTACTCTATAAACTCTAAATCATGCATATCACGTATCACAATAAATCACAACACATAAATAACATGCAAATACACTAGCACACAGCTCTAAATTACACTGTCATATGACTCTATTACCACACTAGGTAAAGTATAGTGAGAAGACTCACCTCTGGTATCTCGGTAAATCTCTGTCTCGGTAAACGCTGGCCTAGCCTCCGCCTAATCATATGAAATAAATACTCTATTTAATATAACTCTCAAAGGCTAGACTATGTCCTCTTATGACACTCTTAGAAGGGTAAAAGACCATTTTACCCCTCTCATAACTCAAAAGGCCCCTCAATAGACCATACCCTAAAAGTCAACCAAAAGTCAACTTTCCGGGTTACGCTGCGCGTACCAGATGTGTACGCTGAGCGTACCCGGCTGCCTCTCAGAATCGGGGAACGCCACCCAGTACGCGTCGGAATTACGCCCGGCGTACTCCCCAACTTCAGCCGCTTAGCTCTTGAGGTCTTAAACAGTTAAGACCCACGTCCAACTTCTAGATCTAACCACATCTAAGCCTCTTAATCCATAAATTTGATGACTTTAAGCCTTTGCATGACTGAACAAGCCACTAACTCCCATAATATTCCATCCTCTAACTCTAGAAGGCTTAATACTCAAGCATGACCTCAAACTAACAGCCAAGATGGAAACTTTATGGTTCTAAATCACTAATACCACTGAAAAGGGATAGATCTCGGACCATAGAGCACCTTATACTCATAAAGTCTCCACCTTTGGGGTTTTTAACCCTAGAAATGGCACATGCAACAACCAAAAGAAGAGGAAAGTTTTGAACTTTATACCTCTAAGTGTAGCCCCTTTCTCTGTAGATCTCAGATCCAAATTGGCACTTCAAGCTTTAGCTTCCAAGAGCTCATTTCCTTCTTCTTCACTAAGCCACCAAAGCACAATTAGCTCCAACAACACTCACACACACTAAGGATGATGGGAGGCTCTTTCTTAGGGTTTCACTCACTGATATGGAGGCTGAGAAATGAGCCTTAGCACCCTTTAAATAGTGCACAAGACGGATTAGGGTTTTTGCTCCTGGGCCGGGTACGCCCAGCGTACTCACTTGCTAGTTTCCCTCCACTCAAGGACTAATCATGACAAATTGACAAAGAATAAGGGTGAAAGAAATGCACCTAAATCTCGGGGTGTTACAGTGAAGCATTGGTTCCTATCGATTTATCCATAGTTTTATCGGAAGGGACATATGCTCGAATCGATATACATTCATTCCTTCTTTGGATGGTTTTTATACATTACACTAGGGTTGTGTTCTTACAAATTAAAATTTGTTTGTTTTGTAGCTTTGAGATCTAATCTCACATGGAAGCATTCAGTTGATGTTAGGGTAATCTTGTTCAACCGTTCTAATAGTGATTTTGAAGTGAAATCTAGTGATAGAATTGGGCACATGATTATTGAAAAGATAATCACGCCGGAAGTCATTAAGGTCGATGATCTTCGTTCAACTATAAGAGGTGAATGTGGATTTGGATCTATTGGCGTTTGATTTCTTATTTTTGACCTAAATCAAAACCACCTACATATTCTGGTTCTTTTTCCTTAGAGATGGACCAGCCACCAAAGTATTAAAAACACACAGAAGAATATAAAGCTTATTATTTCATCGTCATCCATTAATAACAATGATTTGGGTGGGGTGGATTACAGACACTGATTTGTGTTGTATGTTGTCTCATAATGGTGGTTTTTAGTGGGTTTGGGTCTCAGGAAGGAAGAACAGGGGTATGGAAGTATGTGTTCTTGATTGTGGGTTTAGGAAGAAGATAGCTATGAGTGTTTTTTCTTTACTGAGGTAGTGAGGTTTAGGTGTATATATATATATATATATATATATATATATATATATATATATATATATATATATATATATATATATATATATGCTAGGTATGTTTTGAGGCTCGTGCTAAACACGACCCATGGAGGGTAATATGGGTATTTCCTTTACCATTGTCTCTATCTTTGAAGAGAAGCACGTTGTTATTATACGTGAGTATTAACCACGTTTCTATTATTAGTAGAGAACAAAGTATGTTGCTATATTTGGTAAAAAGATGTTAGGACATTGCTCTTACAATTAACAAAATGAAATTACATCGCTATTACTATTATTAGTGCCCCATTAATACCTTGGTGTTATTTTTACGTTGAATTTTAGAGAAAAAAAAAAACTTATTAGTATAATATTTATTAGAAATATAAATTAGCCTAGTTTTTTTCTAGAAAGTTTCAAAGATCTTGGTTTTAGAATTCTTTTTCTTCAAAAATGTGCAAGAAAATCATATCAACGCTATGTGTATTATCAATAGAATTTTTTCAAAGAGAAATCATGTGGTTGCTTGTGTAAAGGGTTGAAGATCCACTAACGACATCTTCCCTTTTGTTATTGAACTTTAAATAATCACATGTATTGTTATAAACCATCCATCACTTCCACATCATTATTTACAACATTATTTCTCTACATAGAAAAAATTATCCCAATCAATTACAAGTTTGTCTTTAATAAGGATGTTGCCATAAAAAACATAAAAGTGGTCCTAGATAGAGTTGTAAATACTAATAAGTGTAGAAAGTGAAGCATACAACTGAAATTCACAAAACATCAATTACCTTCCAACGAAAAGTTCAATAAATAGGCTACTATTGTATGTTCCAAACCATAATATCAATGCTTGATCACACCAATTGTTTGTTGTGATAGAAAATAAAGAGATGAGTTAAGGAGTTCTAAAAAGCCAGGTTAAAAATTCAAGGGTGTAGTTCCAAATCAATTTGTATCAAGTGAAACTTAGTAGATACAATCACAAACAAATATCAAACGATTATATAAATTGAATCGATTATGATCTAAAGAGATGAGTACCGACACGATAGGAAGATGATTTTTCCTTTAATGCTATTAAGGAACATATACTTTTTCAGGTTGTGTAGGGGTTGCCATGAGTCTGTCCCATATTCATTTACTCTTACTTCCATTCCCTTGAGGTTAATGTCACATGTCTAGCTATTGGAGCTTTCACGATCATCATGTGATTGGTCAATGCCACCATCCACAGATAGTATCCATTGAACATCAAAAGAACATAACACGACTATAATGGGTAAAACATTATTTTAAAAAAATGTCAAAAATTTATAAGATGCATGCAAATGCCGATTAGTTGGTTATGATAAATTTGGACAAAGGGTAAAACATAAAAAAAATAAATGAACGAGGCTGAAAAACAAAATATGAAAGCGTAAAATGATAGTTCATATTGTATTCATTAAAATTTTTATTGGCAATTACCTTGGGACTCTAGTCTTTAGCAAGCTTGTTCTGTAGAGAAAAATAAGAGGAAATAGTTAGCGAGGGTCAAAGTGAAATATAGTGCAAAATAAGAGGAAATAGTTAGCGAGGGTCAAAGTGAAATATAGTGCGTAAAAGATGAAGTATGAGATGATTTAACTCATAAATGAAAATACTATATAGGACATAAGAGATGTACTTCTCTTGTTCATATTAATAGTTATCTAAGAATGATTATTATATATAAGCACAACGTCAAATTACTAACTTAACTTATAATCTTCTTGTATCTTCATAATATAGTAGCTATGATTCAATAATTTCCATAATATTAAGAAACTCTATGGACGTTGTTATTATCAGTTAAGAACCATGTATTCTGGTATCGTTGGTTAAAAAAAGTACATTGCTCTTATAGGTGAAAAAATTGGTAAGAAAATAAAATGATGTTATTAAAGTATAATCTAAAAAAGCATAGCTCATAACAAAATCAACAATATAGAAAAATAAATACAATATTAAATATTATTGGTGGAAGTTGATGTCATCCAAATCAATGGCTTTTCCATCCGTTGTCCATTCTTATACCTCCAAAATATGCTATCATTGGTCCGTCTCTTATGCCTAACAATAATCCATGAATTCTAAACTAGCATTCTACTCAAAAAACTTATTAAACAAAATATTGAGAAACATATTATTTCCCCATTGTCTGAAAAAATAATTTATTTTAAAAGTATTAAGAACCAAATTAAAAAAAAATACAACTATTTCAATTATACCAACTGGAATGAGAACATTGAATGGCCACCTTGTCACATAAATCAAACATTTTGGAGTTGGGGTTGTATGTTTGTTTTCACTTGTTAATATAAAAACATAATGACCTTAAATAGAAAAATATTGGAACCCAAAGTATAATGCAGTAATAGAAGTAATCTACCTATACTCGTTGTCCAGCCTCATCTTTAACTCTTGATCTTAAGAAGCGAAAAGGGTAGCTATTTCCTGATCTCTAAAGGCAAGGAAACATGTTTCATTAATACTAATTTGCACCAATTCAAATTAAAACTTTTAGCAGATTAAACAAAGCTAAATCAAATATTCGGACGAAAGATGATTTACCAATTAAAGTAGTTCTTGCTAGAAATGGAAGGTAGTCTCGGGTTCCCTCCTTGCCTTGTCTCGTATACAAGAGATTTCAAAAAAACCACCGCATGGAAACAAAACATTAAGCTTAGAAACACTTTCAATCGGAAAAACCGATAAGGAACAGAGTAGATATGAATTACATCTAAATCCAAAAATCTGAGAATAAAAAATTGATTTAAAAGTTGAAAATCCAATAACAAATCATACCTAAGAATGTGAACCCACCACAACTATATTCTTGTTGTTGTTTACATCAGCAAAAAAACATAATATGCAATTATGAAATCAAAGGAAAAACGTATGAGAAATCAAATGTGAGATTGTACAATTCACATTTAAATGTGATATTTCTCATTTCTCTTCAAGCAAAAAACTAATCCCAACTCATGATTCCTTTCAAATAATTAAAAAAATTGTAGTTTTTGCTCATAAAACCCTAACACCATATATGAAAAAAATAAAAGGATAGTCGTAAGATTAAAAATTATTCAAATAAATATGAAACTACCTAGTCTTATTTTATTTTAATTTTAATGGTTACTGGTAGGTATAGATAACATAATTCAAAACCAAAATAAAGAAGACAATAATAACATGCATCATCGATTTCGTTTTTGTCTATGTGCAGAAACAAAAATGGTTTGAGACTTTTATTAAACATTTGGTGTGCAACTGCTTATTGGATACATACTCATCAGTTTCATTATCTAGCAAGTGGAACAAGTTCTCTTCTATTTGTACATTAACAACCAGATTGTGCAACCATCACATCTGAAAATGGACATAATCAACAGATTACAACCACCAAATGATTTATAAAAGAGTTTCGGTCATTTTTGGTCACTTAAATTTTGGTTTTGTGCTCATTTGGTCACTTAACTATTTTTAAGTTTTAAAAGGTCATCAAACTTTTGAATTTGGATACATACTCATCAGTTTCATTATCTAGCAAGTGGAACAAGTTCTCTTCTATTTGTACATTAACAACCAGATTCTGCAACCATCACATCTGAAAATGGACATAATCAACATCTGTAAATGGACATAATCAACAGATTACAACCACCAAATGATTTATAAAAGGGTTTCGGTCATTTTTGGTCACTTAACTTTTGGTTTTGTGCTCATTTGGTCACTTAACTATTTTTAAGTTTTAAAAGGTCATCAAACTTTTGAATTTGTGTTCATTTAGTCACTTAACTTTTGGTTTGGTCACTTAACTTTTAGATTTGTGCTCATTTAGTCACCTAACTTTTAAAATTGTGCTCATTGAGTCACTAAACTTTTAAAATATTTTAAAAGTTTAGTGACTAAATGTGCACAATTTTAAAAGTTTGGTGACTTAATGTGACCAAAACAAAAGTTAAGTGACTAAATGAGCACAAAGCCAAAAGTTTGATGATCTTTTAAAACTTAAAAAGAGTTAAGTGACCAAATGAGCACAAAACCAAAAGTTAAGTGACCAAAAATGACCTAAACCCTTTATAAAATAGGCATTAAATGAAAATCATTGATTACAATCAAATCAAGTACATGAATCCTTCACAGGTGATGTAGAACATACCCAGGTTGAACATCATCGATCCCAATTGGAAATATATGAGAAAACCATCAAAGCCTAAATAACCTTGTACTGAATATGAACCAAATTATGAACATACATCAAGATAGTGATTCTCACACGACCTAAAGAAGAAAGGCATAATCTGCCTAAAACATACATAAAATAAAAATATTTACCACTGTAAAACTAAAAACCCATTGATTTTGTTACGAATGTATAAGCCGTAGAATAATCCAAGAATTTTCCAGGAGAGAGCCACTTTCACTATAAACTGGAAATCTTAAAACAATATCTAAAGAGAAGACATCGGGCGATGGAAGAAGAGAGAAAGAGAGAAGAGGCGATAGAAAACTCAATCGCGAATAGACAAACTAAAACCCTATATGGTAATCCAAAAATCAAATGAGTGAATTTCTTGAATTAGTGTAAAATTTGCATGTTTTCTTGAATGCTGGAAGCAAGAATAGCAAGATTAGATCAAAAAATTTAGAAAACACATACCTAAAAAACCAGTATCCAAAAATGGGTGTGCCGATCCAATTTGATGGTCGTTTAAGTTATGTGCAATGTTTGAAATTGTTAGACGCGCTACAGATGGAACCAGAGAATATGGGTTTATATAGAATGAGGAGAGTTGAAGGAGAAATGAGACGATAAGACGTAGTGGTAAGTTGCTTTTTTTGAGGATGGGCTACGTAGAGGTATTAGTGATGGGTATTATGCAAAATATATAATCTCATGTGTGCATGCAACCCTAAAATTTTTGATCTATATTTTCTCTAATTGAACATACAACTCGAACAACAAAATAGAAAACCCTAGCTTATTAGCATATTTTCGAAATACACAAAATAAGGGTTAAAAGGATCATACCTTGATTTTTATGTAGTAATAACAATCTAAATCCTTGTGTTGATGAAGCCTTGAGAGCAAGCTGTTAGATCTATATGCCCAAGAATCATTATTGAGTGACATTGCTAATGACATATGATCCTATAGGGTCACACCTTAATCAAGTTTGTACTTATTGAATATTTATTAAGTAATTTGTTATTAATAAATAAATTCAACTCTTGTATTTAATTAGAGAAAAATTATTGTTCTATGAACCCAATATTGTAAGAAGTAGAAAAATAGTCTTTATATGATAAGTTATCATATAATAAGCCATGTACAAAGTTTTGGATACTTTGGTTAACTATGATTAAATCAAAGGCTTACTCTACCATGGTTAAAAAGACTAGTGAACAATTTTTGTCGTCTTTAGAGCCTATAGCCAAAAGTTGTAGAGGAATGGAAGTTGCTTGTCAACCTCCGTCATCTTCTTCCCCATGCCTCTCATTTTTAGCCAATACTTTTAAATATTATATTTAAGAGGCCATGCTTGGATGGGGTTATAAATAGAGGGTCTTTACATGGAGAGGTTGAAAGTTTTTGGTTCAAAACTTCTTCTCCTTTTTTTCTCAAAACCGTGAGCAACTTAAGAGCTTGGGCTCTTTCCTCTTTTGAATACATTACTTGCTTTTGGTGTTCATTTTGTGTCTTCCTTTAGTGCTTAATTGATTAAGCACTTAAGGCTTAAAGAAAAAAAATTTACAAGAAGAAATCTAGCAATTTTGGTACCTTATTCTTGTTGGTGGATTACTTGTAGAGAAGATCAAACTCCTTGTCCTTGCCATCTACTTCAACACCCCAAATCCAAGAGGGTCAAAAGGCTACAAATGTTGTAATTTCTAAACACCCTATGGTTGTTATAACATAATTCTAACCTCTTTAAAATGATCATTGATTGTTTGTTTTGTTGTCACACTCGAAATTTTTAAGAAATTTTTAAAGCTTCCATTGCCGGTTTTTTGTGAAACATTATCTATTTTATGCAACAAAATCTCTTCAGTGGTATCAGGGCCATCTTTTAAATGTTAGAATAATTTTTTTATGTTATGATAATCTATGGTTTTTGGAAAACAAGCATGAATTTCTTTTTGTGTAACATCCCGAGTTCAGGGTGCAAGTTCAGGGCTCAAAGTGTAAATGTGAAAGGGGAACTCGACGAGTCCATGGGTGGACTCGGCGAGTAGGGTCGCGATTCAGGTCGCGTGTTAAGTGGCCAACTCGGCGAGTCGGCGGCTGGACTCGGAGAGTTGGTGCTGTGTGGAGAAAACCCTAATTTCGGAGGATGAGCCCTATTTAAAGGACATTATGCCCTCTCCCCAACCTCTTTACCTTCTCTTGAAGTCCAGAAAACCCTAAGGAGCGTTTGTAAGTGATTTGAGAGCATTTGAACCTTGGAGAAGAGGTTTTGGAAGAGATCTTGGAGGGTTAAGAGGCTTGGAGCAAGGGGCTTTGCTAGGACTCGAATTCTCTTCTGTTGGAGCTTCCTTTTGAGGTATTATTTTGTTGCTTGGGCTGTTATTCATCATTTTGGAGTTTTTGGAAAGAATAACTTATGATATTTTGAGTTTGGAGGTTAGATCTGAGGTTGCTACCTCAGATCTGGAATGGAGAAGGTCTAGAGTGCATTAAAGTCCCTGTTCTTGAGTGTTTGGTGAAGCCATCTTGTCCCAAACCCAAACCCTAGAGTGTAGATTGCTTAGATCTACTTGGATTCACGTAAAGTTTGCCACTTTACGTGATGGATGGATTGTAGAAGGGTAGATCTATGGTTTGGATCATTTGCATGGCTTGGAAAGCCTCTGTATGGGTTAAGAGCTAGTGGCACTCGGCGAGTCACATGGGTGTACTCGGTGAGTTGCATGAAGGTGGGCAGGAACTCGACGAGTTGGAAGAACAACTCGGCGAGTTGGTTGAAGATAGCCTTGGACTCAGCGAGTCTGTTCTTGGACTCGGCGTGTCTGGTCGTGAGGTCCTAACCATCTTCTGGTTGAACCGTGAATCGGTGAGTCAAAGGATGACTCGGTGAGTTGAGTGAGAAAGGACTCAGAGTGTGGGACTCGACGAGTCTCGGGGTGAATCGGCGAGTTGAGTCGCGAATTGGGGAAGTTCTGTGCATGGGGACTCGACGAGTCATCGGGTTGACTCGGCGAGTAGAGTCAGTTAGGAGGTTGACTTTGACTTTGACTTTGACCAAGGGTTGACCAGTTGACTTCCAGGGGTATTTTGGTAATTATTGGCATTTGTTTTGAGTTCAGTGTTTTGGTGTTGGCTAGTGGTCGGAGCATCTTGGGCTTATCTTTTCAGTCGGCAGTTGCGAGGTGAGTTATCCTCACTATATCGACAGGGTCTGCAGCACCAAGGTCGGCCCTTTATCGAATTGTGATCCGGGTATCGTTGTTATGTTATTGCTTTGCTATGTTGCATCCTGGTAGTTAGGATGGTATATGTTAAAGACCTGGTTAAGGTCGGTATCCTGGTATATAGGATGATGCTATGCTAGTGACCGGTTAGGTCGGCATCCTGGTTAGGACGATGTTATGCTATGTGATCTGCTAGATTGGTTTGATTGAATGTGATTGTTATATGATTGAATGTCTATGTGCACATGGTTGTTAGCCTGGGGTTGGCTTGAGGCGGGTCCTGCTTTGTGCTGTAGGCCAACATACCCGGGGCAGACCGGTTATCCCGAAGGCCCAGCGAGCGGTCCGGATAGGCTGTAGGCCCCAAGAAGGCGGACCAGACGTGCCGGGGCTCGGAGAGTAGACCAGGCCGACTGAAGGCCCAGTGCGGGCGGACCATTCATACTGTAGACTAGAGAGTGGACAAGGTGGATTGAAGGCCCGGTGCGGGCGGACCAATCACACTGTAGACTCGATGTATGTGGTTGGACTCAGAGAGTGGACCAGGTGGATTGAAGGCCCGGTGCGGGCGGACCAATCACACTGTAGACTCGATGTATGTGGTTAGACTCGGAGGGTGGACCAGGTGGACTGAAGGCCGGTGCGGCGGACCAGTCACACAGTAGACCCGAAGTGCATGGCTGTTTTGTGTTCTGGTATGATATGGCATGTTGTGCGTGTATGGTATATGTGGTTGGTATTTTGGGGGTATCTCACTAAGCTTTCGGGATTACAGTTGTGGTTTAATGTTTTTCAGGTTCTTCAGGAGACCGTGGCAAGGCAAAGGCATGATCGTACCGCTCCTAATGATTATGTTTTATGATGTGGTTCTGGGAAGACTCTGATAATAATTGTATTGAAAACCTTTTTGTAATAACTTTATGAGACCGGGTTGTTTTTTAAAAGTTTAAAATTTGTTGAATTTTTAGAGCGTTACAAGTTGGGATAAAGGTCAAGGTGTTTAGGGTCACCTTATTCATTTGAATTGTGCAATTCATGTGGATTTTAGGGTCACCTTATTCATTTGAATTGTCAAAAATAGTCAAGGTGTTTTGTATTTGGTTATGGGATAAAGGTCACCTAACCTTCTGTGAAATATAACTTAAATGTTTTTTAAATGAATTATTTGATCAATTTCTTATGTGATAAAGGCCACCTAAGCATAAGAGTTTTGAGGCATAGATGGGATGAACATGCCATTTAAAAACAAAGTAATGTTTTTGGATCCTATAAATATAAGAATTACATAAGTGTTGTAATTGGTTATCGTAGCCTATCGATCAACAAAATCACTTGAGTAGTGGGTCACATCCTCAAGTTATTTTGGGTGATATGGATCTTAGCTTTTCAAAATTTAATTTGAAGGGTAATTATTTTTGAAAAAGAATTTATATCAAAGATACTAAAATGAATCTTATTATTTTGTAGATGACTACCCCAACTATATGTTGGATTAGTGTCTAAGGCTATAACTATATTTGGTAAGTACGTACTTGACCCGGTTGTGCATGGTCCTTTTGGGTTGCCTTCACCATAGCAACTTGACAGGATGATTTGTCAAGAGAGAAGAGATATTATTGTTAATATATTATGAGAATAATATATTAAAGGATTAATAATGTTATTTGATTAATATAAGTCATATATTAATTAAGAATTAATTTGGTGACTTAAAGAGGTTAATTGAATAAAGGGGGCATAAACTGTCAAATGTGTGATAGTTGTGTTTTGGGCTATGTATCCTTATGGATATTAGGGTGGACGAAATTTAGGGTTTGGGAAACTTAAAATCGTCCAAGCCTAGTATCTAGAAGGATCTTGGATTTCTTAGGGCCTAAGTTATTCAATTAGGGTTAAAGGTGAAACCCTAATAGATCATAGTATAAATAGATCCCTAGGGTGAGGGAAATCGGCACTCATGTAAGGCAAGGAACCCTAGGGCCGATTTCTCACCCTCCTCTCTCTCTCTCTCTCTCAAGATCATCTTCTTGCTAGTTGGTGTTTGTAAGCCATTATAGGAGTGACAATTGTGACTCTAAGCTCCAAGAAGAAGAAGCATCAAGCAAGTAATCCAAGGTATTGTTCTAGATTCAATTTCATATGATTAGATTCAATTGTTTACATTAGATCTAGTATTGTAAGTCTTGGATTCAATGCATGTTCAATTAGAGAAACCTAGATCCAAGCAATTAGGGTTTGCATGTGCACATAGGAAAGTTCTTATGGCTCAAACCCATCAGTGGTATCAGAGAACCAATCCGACCGCTGCTCCTGTTTTGGCTATTGGGCAGGGAAGGGGCAAGAAGAGGAAGGCTTCTTCAAAGAACCACCGCAAGGGAAAATCCCAAGATGGTTCCTCTTCTAGTAGGACCAAGGTTGATCCTGCTAAGCCAAGCCCTAACCCAAAGGAGGCAGAGTGCCATCATTGCCACAAAACAGGGCATTGGAAGAGAAGCTGCCCGAAATATCTGCAAGCCATCAAGGATGGGAAGATCAAGCCATCTTTCGCAGGTATTTACACGATTAAATCTAATAATTCATCTCATGCTATTTCTTGGGTTCTTGATACAGGGTGTAGTTACCACATTTGTTCTGATTTGCAGGGACTAGGAAGAAATAGGGATGTGGAGCTTGGAAGAATAAATCTAATCATGGGGAATAGAAGATCATCGCTTGTGACCAAGATTGGAGTATATTCTTTAGTTCTTAGTAATGGATTGAATTTAGATTTAAATAATTGTTGCTACTCGCCAGATATGGCAAGAAACACCATTTCTTTTCATGGTTTATTTAGACAAGGATTTAGATATTCGTTTGATAATGAGAATGGTTCTATTTATGCTTATCTAAATGGTGTTTTATACTTTGAAGCAATGCCTTGTAATGGAATTTATGAAATTGTTATGGTTGTAGATAACCTAGGAAATGATGTATTGTGTATGGATTCTTCCAATAGTATGGATAAAGCATCCTTGTGGCATTGTCGTCTTGGACATGTCAACAAGAAGCGCATAGCCCAACTCCAAAAGGATGGAGTGTTGGAGTTATTCGACCTTAGGGAAGATGACATGTGCGAATCTTGTTTACTTGGAAAGATGACCAAGTCACCCTTCACTGGCACTTGTGAGAGGGGTGAGGGTTTATTGGATCTCATACACACCACGTGTGTGGGCCCTTTAGATCCACCACAAAGGATGAGAACCGCTTCTACGTGACTTTCACTGATGATTATAGTAGATATAGGTCTATTTAGTTAATCAAGCACAATTCAGAAACATTTGAAAAGTTCAAAGAGTTCAAACATGAAGTGGAGAATCAATTGGGCAGGAAAATCAAGATGCTTTGATCCGATCGAGGAGGAGAGTACCTAAGTCTTGAATTCCACGACTATCTCAAGGAATGCGGAATAGTTTCGCAATTGACGCCACCTAGGACACCGCAGGTGAATGGTGTGGCAGAAAGGCGTAATCGAACCCTGTTGGACATGGTTCGTTCTATGATTAGTCGTGCTTCGCTACCTATTTCATTCTGGGAGTATCCTTTAGAGACTGCCACCCATATCCTTAACCGAGTCCCTACAAAGAAGGTTGTCGAAACACCTCACGAGATGTGGACAGGGAAAGCTCCCTCGTTGGCACATATCAAGGTTTGGGGCTGTGAAGTTTTCGTAAGACGAGAGAGTCATGACAAGCTCGGACCTCATAGTGATCCTTTGGATATCTCTTCTATAGACCGAGTGACAATGTTGTCTTCGTTGCGAGGAGAGGGGTTTTCTGAGAGCGAGAACTAATAAGCCAAGGGGACAGTAGGAGGCAAATCGACCTTGAAGATATTCAAGAGTCGAACGATGAAGGAACCTCTAACGTTGGCGCTCAACCCGAGGAGGAAACTCCGGTTGAACCAATTGACGAGTCCTTACCTCTTAGACGTTCCGAAAGAGTTAGAGTTCAACCCCGATTTTATGGTTTTCATATTACTACCGAAGGGGACACGTAGATTAGTGATGGTACACTAATAAATCTGGATGAACCTAATAGCTATAAGGAAGCCATGGCAGGCCCAGAGTCTGCAAAATGGAAAGAGGCAATGGACAACGAGATTCAGTCCATGTATGACAACCAAGTTTGGAATTTGGTTGACAATGTGCCCGGACGTAAGATAGTTGGGTGCAAATGGATCTTCAAGAAGATGACCGACGTGGATGGGAATGTGCACATGTATAAAGAACGATTGGTGGCGAAGGGCTTTACTCAAACTCCCGGAGTTGACTATGATGAGACCTTTTCACCAGTTGGTAAGATAAAATCTATTAGGGTGATGCTAGCCATTGCTGCATTTCATGATTATGAGATATGACAGATGGATGTCAAGACCGATTTCCTTAATGGGAAGTTGGCTGAGGATGTTTACATGGCTCAGCCAGAGGGTTTTGTCGATCCGAAGCATCCAAATAGAGTGTGCAAGCTTTAGAAGTCCATTTATGGACTTAAGCAAGCGTCTCGCAGATGGAATCTTTGCTTCGATGAGAAAGTCAAAGAGTTTGGATTTGTACGAAGTGAAGATGAATCATGTTTACATGTCAAGGCCAGTGGGAGTATAGTTAGCTTCCTTGTTTTTATGTCAATGACATACTGCTCATAGGAAACGACATCCCGACTTTGCAGGAAATTAAGTCCTGGCTCGGGAAGTGCTTCGCTATGAAGGACCTCGGAGAGGCTTTCTATATTTTGGGAATAAGGATAGTGAGAGAAAGAACTAAGAAACTAATAGGACTTAGTCAGAATACTTACTTGGATAAGGTACTAAAACGTTTTAGTATGGAGAACTCGAAGAAGGGAGAACTACCGATACAGAGTAACGCCAAATTGAGTAAGACTCAAAGTCCGAGTATCGAAGCCGAGATAGCTGAGATGAACCGAGTACCCTACGCTTCCGTAGTTGGCTCAATCATGTACACTATGAATTGTACTCGCCCTGATGTGGCCTTTGCTTTGAGCATGGTCAGTAGATATCAAGGGAACCCTGGCAGAGATCATTGGATTGCGGTCAAGAATATACTTAAGTACCTTCGGAGAACCAAAGAATGGTTCTTAGTCCTCGGAGGGAGTGATGACTTAAAGGTGCGAGGGTATAGTGACGCCAGTTTCCAGACCGACAGGGACAACTACCGTTCGCAGTCGGGCTGGGTCTTTACCCTGAATGGAGGAGCAGTGACTTGGAAAAGTACCAAACAAGAAACCGTAGCTGATTCAACGTGCGAATCAGGGTACATTGCAGCAAGCGAAGCGTCGAAGGAGGCGATGTGGTTGAAGAAGTTCATTGGTGACCTTGGAGTTGTGCCTGCCATAAAGGAGCCTATGGAAATTTTCTTTGATAATGAGGGAGCGGTTTCCTTGACCAGGGAACCGAGGGATCATGGTAGATCTCGGTACATCGACAGAAAATATCACTTTATTAGACATCGAGTAGAAGAAGGACACCTCGTAGAGAAGAGGGTATCGTCAGAGGATAACCCAACAGATCCGCTTACGAAGGGACTGAGTAGGGTTAAGCATTTGCTGCACGCTAGGAGCATTGGGCTGAAAGACAATATTAGTTTAGATTAGATAGTTGGAAAACATGTAATAGATAAATGTAATTGACATTTGATGACTAAATAAAAGAGTATTATTTATGAGTAAAGCTACTGTCTTATGTTGATTATTTAACTATTGTTTCACTTTGCATGTTTTGACTTCCTGAATAATTGAGTTATTAAGAATAATCTAATTATTCGAATGGTCCACAATCGTTCATATGTTGGAAGTAGGTATGAATAAAGATTGTCATGAATTGGTGTGTAGATTTTCTAAAAGGGTATTAGATATAGCAAAAGGTTGCTGCAACGTTCATGAGTGCTTATGAACAAGTTTTGAGCATTGGAATAAACCCGCACTTGCTGGAATCACTTTATGGAATGTGACACAAGTGATCGCAAGACGATAATATCATATGGTCTTAAAACCAAGATATATGGTTTATTGTTTATTAATTGGTTGTGCATTGACAATGCGAAACCGCATCAGTAAATTGATGTCATAAAACACATTGTTGTGTATGGTTGATTAGTAAGTAGTAAATGCATATAAGTCGAAGTTTATCTATTACTTTTATCCTAAGAGAATAAAAGCGATATCATGGCCGCTCGATGATTTGATTTGACTTATGTGCCGAGCCCGGTCAGGACTGAATTGATGTGTTCAATTAAGTTCTATGTCAAATAAATATGAGATCGAGAAACCAATTGTTGGACAATAAGTTCCATGAGATTGTCCGCATAATATCTAAACAGAGGATTGTACGATCCCTTATCTAAAGGACAGGAGATTGATAAGATCAGAGTTGACAGTGTCTTTGAGAGATACGATTGCTAATCGGTTTGTGTTTGCATATATAGTTACTAGACTTATCCAAGTGGGAGACTATTGGATTAGTGTCTAAGGCTATAACTATATTTGGTAAGTACTTGACCCGGTTGTGCATGGTCCTTTTGGGTTGCCTTCACCATACCAACTTGACAGGATGATTTGTCAAGAGAGAAGAGATATTATTGTTAATATATTATGAGAATAATATATTAAAGGATTAATAATGTTATTTGATTAATATAAGTCATATATTAATTAAGAATTAATTTGGTGACTTAAAGAGGTTAATTGAATAAAGGGGCATAAACTGTCAAATGTGTGATAGTTGTGTTTTGGGCTATGTATCCTTATGGATATGAGGGTGGACAAAATTTAGGGTTTGGGAACCTTAAAATCATCCAAGCCTAGTATCTAGAAGGATCTTGGTTTGCTTAGGGCCTAAGTTATTCAATTAGGGTTAAAGGTGAAACCCTAGTAGCTCATAGTATAAATAGATCCCTAGGGTGAGGGAAATCGGCACTCATGCAAGGCAAGGAACCCTAGGGCTGATTTCTCACCCTCCTCTCTCTCTCTCTCTCTCTCTCTCTCTCAAGATCATCTTCTTGCTAGTTGGTGTTTGTAAGCCATTAGAGGAGTGATAATTGTGACTCTAAGCTCCAAGAAGAAGAAGCATCAAGCAAGTAATCCAAGGTATTGTTCTAGATTCAATTTCATCTGATTAGATTCAATTGTTTACATTAGATCTAGTATTGTAAGTCTTGGATTCAATGCATGTTCAATTAGAGAAACCTAGATCCAAGCAATTAGGGTTTGCATGTGCACATAGGAAAGTTCTTATGGCTCAAACCCATCACTATAACCACCTCATCACTTACCATCCAATCCATCCTCGAAAAAGAAAAACTAAGTGGACCCAAGTTTCTTGATTGGTTCAAACAACTAAGAATTATCCTCAAGCTTGATAAAAAGGACTATGTCCTTGATGAACCTATCCCAGAAGAGCTCCCAGCTAATGTTGCCAAAGCATCGAAAGATGATCGGGCAAAACATGTTAATGATTCAACCGAAGTGGCTTGCATCATGCTTGCAACTATGACTCCTAAACTTCAGAAAACTTTTGAGTTTCATGAAGCATTTGAAATGATTGAACAACTAAGAGTAATGTTTCAATTTCAGGCTAAGCAAGAGAGGTTTGAGAACTTGAATGCTTTCATTGGTTGCAAGATGGCTGAGGGATCTTCTGTGAGTGCACATGTACTCAAAATGGAAGCTACAGTTGAGCAACTTGCCCACCTCGGATTCCCGTTTGGGGATGAGCTTGTGACCCATGTGATCCTAGCATCATTGCCTAACTCATTTAACCAATTTGTGATGAACTTCACAATGAATGACTAGGAGAGGAGCATCAATGAGCTTCATAACATGTTCAAAAATGTTGAGTTAAACATCAAGAAGTCTAGGAACAATCAAGTGTTGATGATACGTCAGGTTCAAATCTCCAAGAAGAAAACTGGTAATAATACCGGTAAGGGGAAAGGAAAAAACTGGCAAGAAAGGCAAGGGCAAGGGAAAGGGTAAAGGGAAGCCTCTTTGTACTAACCCAACTACTAAATCCAAGCATGTTGCTGACTTTCATTGCTTTCACTGCAATGAAAAGGGACACTGGAAGAGCAACTATCCCAAATACCTAGAGGAACTTAAGATGATCAAGGCCAGCTAGGTTGGCACCTCAGGTATATATGTGATTGAATTACATGTATTATGTACTAATTATTGGGTATTCAATACTAGAAGTGGTACTAACATCCACAATGATTTGCAGGGACTAAAGAAATTTAGAGAACTAAGAGATGGCGATTTGGAACTTCATGTTGGCAATGGCAATCAAGTAACTGTTAAAGCCATAAGACAATATCATCTTTTGCTTCCAAATGGCCTTAATCTTATTTTGAACAATTGTTGTTATGTACCTAGTATAACTAGGAATATTATCTCTACTTCTCGCTTGTATGAACAAGGTTTTCGTTATAAGTTTGACTTTGATTCTGAAAACATTTATGTGTTTAAAGATAATGTATTCTATTTTGAGACTAGTCTTAAAAATGGAATATATGAAATCGATTTAAATGGTTCATACACAAAGTATAATTCAATGCTCAACTTAAATAAGAAGACAAAGTTAGACTCAAATAAAACTTATTTATGACATTGTGGACTTGGGCACATAAGTAAAACTTGCATTGCTAAGCTCCAAAAGGATAGGATCTTAGAGACAACAGGCTCAAAGTCTTTTGATGTATGTGAATCATGTCTATGTGGCAAGATAACCAAAGATCCTTTTACCGGTGTTGGTGAAAGAGCTTATTGTTGTATATGGAGCTTTTAGAACAATGACCAGAAGCGGTGAAAGATACTTCATTACATTTACTGATGATTATAATAGATTTGGATATGTGTATCTCATGAAACACAAATATGAAGCATTCAATGTATTCAAGGTTTTCCATAACGAAGTACATAATCAACTTGGTAAAAAGATTAAAACCATACGATCAGATTGTCATGGTGAATATCTGAGCTATGAGTTTGATGAACATCTGAAGAATTGTGGCATAGTGTCACAACTCGCTCCACCGGGAACACCTCAGCATAATGGTGTCTCGGAAAGGAGAAATCGTACTCTACTTGATATGGTGCGATTGATGATGATTCATACTTCCCTTCCTCATTCATTTTGTGGTTATGCCCTTGAAACTGCAACTCGAATTGTAAACTTGGTCCCAACTAAAAAGGTTAGTAAGACTCCCTACGAGTTATGGCATGGAAAGGTTCCATCAATGTCTTACTTAAAGATATGGGGTTGTGAAGCATATGTTAAAAGAGAAACTTTTGACAAGATTGACCCTAGATCTCAAAAGTGCATCTTTGTGGGATCCCCAAAAGAAACCATAGGTTATTACTTCTTCCGGAAAGATGAAAATCGGGTGTTCATAGCCCATATAGCAATGTTTCTTGAAACTGACTTTATCTCGCATAAAGTAAGTGGGAGCCCCATTGACCTCGAAGAAATTCGAGAGACACAAACTTTAGTAGAGAATGATAATCAAGAAAGCATTGTTGAACCTGAAATTATTGTTTACATGCCAGAAACCACACCAAATGTACGGCGCTTCAATAGAACTCGTCAGGAACCTGACATATTCGGTTTTGTCATTCATGAAGAAGAAGTCTTCTTGATGGATCAATGTGATCCCATCAATTATAAGGCTGATACTACAAACCTAGAGTCACACAAATGCCTTGAAGCAATGAGAACTGAAATTCAGTCCATGAATGACAATTAAGTGTGGGACTTGGTTGACTTACCTCCTAACAGCAGTGCTGTTAGAAGCAAGTGGATCTTCAAGAAGAAGATCGACATGGACGGAAATGTACAAACTTTCAAAGCACGACTTGTCGCAAAAGGATATACTCAAATTCAAGGTGTTGACTATGAAGATACTTTCTCGCCAGTTGCTTAGACTAAATCAATTAGGATTATAATGCCCATAGCTACATTTTATGACTATGAGATATGGCAAATGGATGTCAAAACCGCTTTCCTTAACGGATATCTTGAGGAAGATGTTTCTATGGAACAACCTAAAGGTTTTGTCAAGCCAGATAACCTAAAGAAGGTGTGTAAACTGAAGAAGTCCATTTATGGATTAAAAGAAGCATCTATGGCCCGGTATCATCGTTTTGATGAAAACATCAAAAAGTTTGGTTTCTCAGAAAGTCCCGATGAACCATGTGTATACATCAAAGCAAGTGGGAGCAATATTTTTTTTTTCTAATTCTATATGTTGATGACATATTACTGATCGAGAAAGATATCCCGACATTAAAAGAGACTAAGGCCTACCTTAGTAAGTCCTTTCAAATGAAAGATCTAGGGGATGTTGCATGCATACTCGGTATTAGGTGATGGGTTTTGGTCATAAGACATCCTATGTGCTCATACAAACCCTAAAGCTCGGATCTAGGTTTCTCTATTGTACATACTTTGAATCCAAGACTTTGAACCCTAATTCTAGCATATGGAAATCATAATTCACATGTAAATAGGTTTAAGAACATACCTTGATTGTTATATAGCAATAACAATCCAATTCCTCCTTGAATTGACCTTGGAAAGCTGAGAGTCACAAGTGTCACTCCTCTAATGGCTTACAAACACCATAAGCAAGTGGAGAAGGTATAAAGAGAGAGGAGGGATGTTAGAATTCGTCCTTAGGACCTCTTGGGAAGGGTTGGACGAATTCCTAAGCCCTATGGGGTTTATATAGGTGTAAAGATAGGGTTTCAGTCATTATCCTTATCTAGTTGCTTGCCCACCAAGCAACCATAAGATAAGTCTTAGAAACCCTTATCCTAGTCGAATTCTAAGGGATTTACACCTCAAATTCGTTCACCATATATATAAGATAATCCTTACCTTATTTTGTAACTATCACATAATTACAATTCAGCCCCTCTAGTTTAATTAATTACACTTGATCACAAAATTAATTTTTAATTAATTATTGACCAATATTAATTAAACAAATATGATTTCTCCTTTAATATGTTATTCTTATAACATATTAATAAATCATAATAACCTCTCTCTCTTTATTTATTTCTCCAATCAAGTTGCTTTGGTGAAGGCAACCCAAAAGGACCATGCACCATCGGGTCAAGTACATACCAAAATAGTTATGGACTTAGACACTAATCCAACAGTCTCCCACTTGGATAAGTCTAATAACTATTCTGCGTATTACTTCGGATCCCGATCTGCAATCGTAGCTTTCGAAAGCCGCTGTCAACTCTGATCATATCAAATACGCGTGTCCTTAGATAAGGGATCATATAATCCTCCATTCTAGATATCATATGAGATATGATTTCAAATCATTCTCTTTGTACTATATCTCGATTTCTGATTTATGACGACAGACTAATTGAACAAATCAAATTAGCCCTAGCCCGGCCGAGCATTTACGTTTGTCATCACTAAACCATCGAGGGGCCCAAAATATATCGCTTTTATCCTACTTTGAATAAAAGGAATGGATAAACTTTGATTCAATGCTTTCTTGCACTCACGCACCGAATTACACACAACAATATGTTTTATAACACCAAGTTACTGGTGCGTTTACATATTATCAATGTGCAACCGATTTGCAAGATACAACTCACACATCTCGGTTTCAAGAATATAAGATGTTATCGTCTCACCAATCACTCGTGATACAATTCATGGAGTGATCCAAGTGAGCGTGGCTTTAATCCAATGCTCAAATCATATTCATAAGCACTCATGAACGTTGCAGCAAACATTTGCTTATGTCTAATGCTCTTTAGACAGTCCACACACCAATTCATGACAGTCTTCATTCATATCTACTTCCAACATATGAATGACTGTGGCCCGTTCGAATAATTCGATTATTCTTAATAAACTCAATTATTCTGGAAGTCAAAACATGCAAATGTGAAACACAAGAATAATACTAATCCCATATGGCCTCAAACCTTTGAGTATAAATAAAACGCCTTTTATTTATCACCATATCGATTACTCATTATTTGTCGTTTCAGTTAATCAACTTCTTACTTGAATTCCAACACTTGTTCCATGCTCCTAGCATGCACACAATGTTTACCTATGGTTCTTACTTTGTGAAATAGATCACTTTGAACACATTTCCAATCCTTCTCATTTCACAACTCCAAATCCGTTTTTCATAAGTCAAAGAATATCAAATTCTTGCTACTTATAGAATATGCTAGATTCTAACATTCTATGCAACTATCCTTTCGTAATGTCACTGCACCAAAGTCACAAAGACTATTGCCAATGATATTACAAAGTCCTCTATCGGAGATTGTTACAAGACAATTCCATAGACGTGATGTCTCTCACTCAAAGTACATTCTTTGAACATCCTTTTGCATAGAAGTTTCTAATCTAGTCATAGATTTCTCAATATTCAATTCCCAATATGGACACACTTCCATATTTTCCATGTGACAACTCATTCTTAATAGAATCTTCGTAATGATGTCGATACATTCCATCCAATATGGAAACATTTCCATATTTTCCAATACTATATTTCTAACTACTCACAAGCAACCAATCCTCGTCGAACTTGGATTGTCCTTTGATAGTTTTTTAATTATTTTAGTCAAAACCAATTCTAGTCCCTTTTCCCTCTAAATGCGCTTGACATTTGGAAAATTTTAGAATGGTCAAACATTAAAGCATTTGCAATCGATCCTATACCCGAAGCATATGGGACACGACGCATAATGTTTTATTTGCTATGTTCTCAAAATTCGAATTGTGAAGAGGGATGCCGTAATCATAATCGAAATTTTAAGAACACACTTTGTACCTTTGACTAAATTTTATTAACATTTCTCAACCTAAACCTTTAGATTTTAAATGAAGCATAATATTCTCTCCCTTAATTATAGCAAAACAACTCTTCAACTATTGCGACTTTGCAAAGTATGACTCTTGTTTTCTATAATTAATATTGCTAACCTTGCAATACTTTCCATAATAATCATACAATCATAACTTTTATGCTCCCACTATCATTATGATTACTATAAAACATAACACTTATGCTCCCACTAGCTTCGACATGTATTCATAAACATCTGAACTTCCAAAAAACAATTTCTTAAGTTCATGTTTCTAATACTTTGTGCTTTGATAATCCTTTATCAATGCTTCTTGAACTTATGCACCTTTGCCTTCGATAGTTCATATGTGTGTCTAAACAATTAAGACTAATTGCCAAACCTCACAATTCAAATTATGGAAAGGGATGTCGTAACCATAATCGAATTCGAGAATGCAATTTTTACAATCACTATCTTCTTAAAATCTTTCTTAGTGAAAGCATTTCCTCACAATCATTTTCATGAAGGAGGAAATCTTATGACACTTAGATTTAAACGGTGTATGTATTCCCATCCATGTGAATTTGTTAAAACCAAAGTTTATGACAAATTCAAACTCATATGGACTGAACCTTTTTTAATCTTGATTTCTTGCCTTATGGTAGCACAGCTGCCCACCATGTCTTCCAAGTAGTTAAGCAGCTCACCCTTTCATATCAATGTACCTTTCATTGATTAAGGTGCTTTGCCTTTTATGCATTCAAAATGAGAACTCATATAACTCACATGCATAATTAACTTGATTGGATTGGCACAGAAACAAAATGATGTCATCACGATAGGTTGTAAACCTCAACTCGTGTGCTAGTGATGATCGATAAGGTTTATTTGATTTGTTCTTGAAACCTTTCAAGACCATTAAGACTCCCACTGACTCCTTGACATATAAGTTTCTCTTGTCAAAACATTTCTTGACAAATAAATATTCAAGAGTTAGTGTAGCTTTTATCAAAAATCTTCATAAATTGGTCCTAGTTGGTCTTTGTCTTATCTAAGACATCACAACTTACCACATTTAATGAATGTTTTAAACCTTCTTTTTCACTCATTGTCACAATCTTAACTCTAAGACTTGTTTTGGAACGAAGTATGATTGACTTCTTGATTTTACCATTTCTTCAATCTTTGATTCCTCTTCTTGGACATACAATTGTACCAAGACTCACTTAGAGGATCAATTGAGATATGGTTCTTAATCATTAAGACTTATCATAAAGCATAAAAGGTACTCTCCCTTCTTCTTTGAATGGAGAAACTTTTATCTCTCTGCCTACTTGATTCTTGTTATTCGTTCTACTATTGATTTAAACTTTTTAATCAATTCAGAATTACACTTAATCTTATAAGTATAATCATATTTACTAAACCTTTAGTAAATCATGACGAATATCTCGTTACTCTTATGGTGGACTTTGATCAACACACAACTTTGTGTACTCGATCTCCTAGTCCTTCACTTGACACTTTGTCAATGAATTAGTCTAATTTCCAAATACGAAATTTCTCATTCATCGTGCAACCAAGTTGCGTGATTCCAAATTTCTGTCCAATTGAAACTTTGGGCGATGAGAAACTCTCCCTATTTGGTAAATTCTCAACTTTCCATAAATAACACAATAAGAACCAAATCCATTATTGCTAATAATAGAAAACATTTTAACATCAATTTTTTTTCATACACGCCATTGCAAGGATAAAAAATAAAATTTAAAATCAAAATTTATTTTATTGCGGAAAAATTTGTCCTTACAATGCAATTCATTGAAAAACTTATGCTAATACATCTTTCTTAGCAATCTAACTCTAACTCTAAGTAGTAGCTTAAGAATCTAATCTTTGAGAAATACGATCGAAATCCATTCCTTCATGGTTAGATTCTGCTCACTTCTTCCCTTAAGCTTCCTTTCTTTTCTTCGATCCTACAAAACTTCAATTGTAATCTTATCACATTATGTATTGAGAATCTAGAATAGGAGCTTAAAAGAGTTTGTCAATGGATTTTACCTATATTAGAGCCATACATTTCGACTCTCCCATCTCTTAGATCTCTTAGGTAAATGGGGCTGCTTCGTCTCCAATGCCCTTTCTCTTGGCAATAAAAGCAAATTGACTCTTTTGGAGCATGACATGGAACTACTTTAGACATTGCCTTTCTCTTATGATCAAACTTTTCGATCATAGCATGTCTTTTGTTGTCATTGTCTACTTCCATAGAGGTCTTGAAGGCAAATTCACCAATCAACTTTGCTTTTCTATTGCGCCAAACCATTGCTGATTCAGCAGCAATAAGCATATATGTGAGATCTATAAGGGTCACGTCGTGGTTCATCATATAGTACTTTCTTACAAACTCACTATACGAGTTAGGAAGTGACTGAAGAACCCAATCAACAGCCATTTCCTTACAGACAACGGATCCCAACATTCTTAACCTATCAATGTATGACTTCATCCCTAGGACGTGTGCACACACGGACTTTCCTTCTTTATGTTTACTTGCCAAAAGGGCTTGAGTGATCTTGAACTTTTCAAGCCTTCGAACTTGTGGGTTAGGGAGAATAATAGGAGGTAGAGGAAGTGAAGCATGATTTCTTGTTCCTCGATCGAATCGTGGAATATCATCTTCATGTGGAATGCTTGTTCCACGGGATTTGAGAAGACCATAGTTGTCGAACTTTGACATCTACAAAACGGGAGAAAAATGAATTCACGTTAGTTGATAGATTGAGTCCTTGGTAGATCACCCAAATGAAATTCCAAGGCTAGGACCCAACACAATACGCTACAACCTAGAAAAGGGATGCCGTAATCTAGTTGCAGAATATTTGAAGGTAAGTGAATGACGATTCACTAATTTCCACCATGAAAAACGAAAAAGAAATTTAAGTTTCAAATCTATGAAAACTCTTAGATCCTTTGAGATACATTGAACTTTCAATGGCATGTTTATATCTCGATATGCCCCTCTTGTTTGTGACTGGGATGCCGAGGATCACAAAGCGGGTGTGAATAACCATGCAAACTACATGGTGCCCTCACATGTTACAGTCACCTATTCGATGTGCCGGTAAACCACACACGCTCCACCGAACTATGACAAACATTGAGTCACCCTTTGCTACCTTTGCTTAGACCCATTTAGTGTGCCAGTTAACCACACACGCTCCACTAACGTCTTCGCAAGGGCACAAAGTGTAATTTCATGGAATTGCATCAATTCACTTTTGCCTAAGTAACTAAGATTGGGAATTTTATGAAAATATTTAGTAACTATTATACTTCATTATACTTATAATGGAAGGTTTTGTCCCATCCTACCCGTTCGGCTAACGACCCTCCACTAGTCAAGAGTGCGGTGGGTAAGAGTGGATACCCATTCAATCGCCATTTTATAGGCAATTTCCTTAAACACCCCTTATAGACCAGCTTCGTGAATGAGGCCTACTAACGGTAAGACTGACTTTTACTCATACATATATATAATGTTAGACTTTTAATGTTATATATATATATATATATATATATATATATATATATATATATATATATATATATATAGTATAGGGTGTATTTTATACTTTTAAAATACTAGGTGGTCTAATTTAACAATTATACTTTTAATTCAATTAAATTGTAAACCTAAACTTTTATGGATTTATTAAATCTCTTTTAATTATACACCTTAATTAATTAATAAAACCATAAGGGTGTGATTTGAACTTTTTCAAAACTATACTAGAGTTTTAGAATTTAACATTCCTAATTAAACTTTTAATCAACTTTTAAATTCCAAAACTTGAGGGCAAGTTTTGAAACATTTCAACACATTAGGGTTTAAAATTTAAATATACATCAAAATTAAACCATTTAATCAAAATTTAAATTCCAAAACTTGAGGGCAAGTTTTGAAACCTTTTTCAAAACATTAGTGTTTTAACTATTTAAATTTCAAAACTACAAAACTTTTGGGTTCAAATTTAAACTATAAAACCTAAAGGGCTAAATATGAAACTTTTCATAACAACAAGGATCAAATAATAATTCAAATTAACATTTAATCACATAATTATCCATATTTGATTTATTTAATGATTTCTTGCAAAACAATTTATCAATTTAGTCAAAATAATTAATCAATTATCTTATAAGGAAACAATTATCTTATTAATTGATAAATATCTTCAATTAGATCAAAAATATAGTCAAATATATCATGTAATCGGATTAATATTGATCTAACATGATAAGGTAACTATCCATAAGCAAAAACAGCAAGAAATCCCGAAGTACCCTCCATCTGACGAGCTGACTCGTCGAGTCAGGCTAGGACTCGTCGAGTCACCTTGGACTCGGCGAGTTCAGCTATGGACTCGGCGAGTCCAGCCTCCAAAACACCAAAAAACGAATTTTTTAGATATATCAAGCATCAATACAATAGAAACCAATCAAGGCTCTGATACCACTGATGGGTTTTGGTCATAAGACATCCTATGTGCTCATACAAACCCTAAAGCTCGGATCTAGGTTTCTCTATTGTACATACTTTGAATCCAAGACTTTGAACCCTAATTCTAGCATATGGAAATCAGAATTCACATGTAAATAGGTTTAAGAACATACCTTGATTGTTATATAGCAATAACAATCCAATTCCTCCTTGAATTGACCTTGGAAAGCTGAGAGTCACAAGTGTCACTCCTCTAATGGCTTACAAACACCATAAGCAAGTGGAGAAGGTATAAAGAGAGAGGAGGGATGTTAGAATTCGTCCTTAGGACCTCTTGGGAAGGGTTGGACGAATTCCTAAGCCCTATGGGGTTTATATAGGTGTAAAGATAGGGTTTCAGTCATTATCCTTATCTAGTTGCTTGCCCACCAAGCAACCATAAGATAAGTCTTAGAAACCCTTATCCTAGTCGAATTCTAAGGGATTTACACCTCAAATTCGTTCACCATATATATAAGATAATCCTTACCTTATTTTGTAACTATCACATAATTACAATTCAGCCCCTCTAGTTTAATTAATTACACTTGATCACAAAATTAATTTTTAATTAATTATTGACCAATATTAATTAAACAAATATGATTTCTCCTTTAATATGTTATTCTTATAACATATTAATAAATCATAATAACCTCTCTCTCTTTATTTATTTCTCCAATCAAGTTGCTTTGGTGAAGGCAACCCAAAAGGACCATGCACCATCGGGTCAAGTACATACCAAAATAGTTATGGACTTAGACACTAATCCAACAGTCTCCCACTTGGATAAGTCTAATAACTATTCTGCGTATTACTTCGGATCCCGATCTGCAATCGTAGCTTTCGAAAGCCGCTGTCAACTCTGATCATATCAAATACGCGTGTCCTTAGATAAGGGATCATATAATCCTCCATTCTAGATATCATATGAGATATGATTTCAAATCATTCTCTTTGTACTATATCTCGATTTCTGATTTATGACGACAGACTAATTGAACAAATCAAATTAGCCCTAGCCCGGCCGAGCATTTACGTTTGTCATCACTAAACCATCGAGGGGCCCAAAATATATCGCTTTTATCCTACTTTGAATAAAAGGAATGGATAAACTTTGATTCAATGCTTTCTTGCACTCACGCACCGAATTACACACAACAATATGTTTTATAACACCAAGTTACTGGTGCGTTTACATATTATCAATGTGCAACCGATTTGCAAGATACAACTCACACATCTCGGTTTCAAGAATATAAGATGTTATCGTCTCACCAATCACTCGTGATACAATTCATGGAGTGATCCAAGTGAGCGTGGCTTTAATCCAATGCTCAAATCATATTCATAAGCACTCATGAACGTTGCAGCAAACATTTGCTTATGTCTAATGCTCTTTAGACAGTCCACACACCAATTCATGACAGTCTTCATTCATATCTACTTCCAACATATGAATGACTGTGGCCCGTTCGAATAATTCGATTATTCTTAATAAACTCAATTATTCTGGAAGTCAAAACATGCAAATGTGAAACACAAGAATAATACTAATCCCATATGGCCTCAAACCTTTGAGTATAAATAAAACGCCTTTTATTTATCACCATATCGATTACTCATTATTTGTCGTTTCAGTTAATCAACTTCTTACTTGAATTCCAACACTTGTTCCATGCTCCTAGCATGCACACAATGTTTACCTATGGTTCTTACTTTGTGAAATAGATCACTTTGAACACATTTCCAATCCTTCTCATTTCACAACTCCAAATCCGTTTTTCATAAGTCAAAGAATATCAAATTCTTGCTACTTATAGAATATGCTAGATTCTAACATTCTATGCAACTATCCTTTCGTAATGTCACTGCACCAAAGTCACAAAGACTATTGCCAATGATATTACAAAGTCCTCTATCGGAGATTGTTACAAGACAATTCCATAGACGTGATGTCTCTCACTCAAAGTACATTCTTTGAACATCCTTTTGCATAGAAGTTTCTAATCTAGTCATAGATTTCTCAATATTCAATTCCCAATATGGACACACTTCCATATTTTCCATGTGACAACTCATTCTTAATAGAATCTTCGTAATGATGTCGATACATTCCATCCAATATGGAAACATTTCCATATTTTCCAATACTATATTTCTAACTACTCACAAGCAACCAATCCTCGTCGAACTTGGATTGTCCTTTGATAGTTTTTTAATTATTTTAGTCAAAACCAATTCTAGTCCCTTTTCCCTCTAAATGCGCTTGACATTTGGAAAATTTTAGAATGGTCAAACATTAAAGCATTTGCAATCGATCCTATACCCGAAGCATATGGGACACGACGCAT
The DNA here is from genome assembly GCF_051521515.1 of Lactuca serriola. Lineage (NCBI taxonomy): Eukaryota > Viridiplantae > Streptophyta > Magnoliopsida > Asterales > Asteraceae > Lactuca > Lactuca serriola. The sequence goes on from NC_136410.1 coordinate 33,241,284, forward strand.
AATGTTTTATTTGCTATGTTCTCAAAATTCGAATTGTGAAGAGGGATGCCGTAATCATAATCGAAATTTTAAGAACACACTTTGTACCTTTGACTAAATTTTATTAACATTTCTCAACCTAAACCTTTAGATTTTAAATGAAGCATAATATTCTCTCCCTTAATTATAGCAAAACAACTCTTCAACTATTGCGACTTTGCAAAGTATGACTCTTGTTTTCTATAATTAATATTGCTAACCTTGCAATACTTTCCATAATAATCATACAATCATAACTTTTATGCTCCCACTATCATTATGATTACTATAAAACATAACACTTATGCTCCCACTAGCTTCGACATGTATTCATAAACATCTGAACTTCCAAAAAACAATTTCTTAAGTTCATGTTTCTAATACTTTGTGCTTTGATAATCCTTTATCAATGCTTCTTGAACTTATGCACCTTTGCCTTCGATAGTTCATATGTGTGTCTAAACAATTAAGACTAATTGCCAAACCTCACAATTCAAATTATGGAAAGGGATGTCGTAACCATAATCGAATTCGAGAATGCAATTTTTACAATCACTATCTTCTTAAAATCTTTCTTAGTGAAAGCATTTCCTCACAATCATTTTCATGAAGGAGGAAATCTTATGACACTTAGATTTAAACGGTGTATGTATTCCCATCCATGTGAATTTGTTAAAACCAAAGTTTATGACAAATTCAAACTCATATGGACTGAACCTTTTTTAATCTTGATTTCTTGCCTTATGGTAGCACAGCTGCCCACCATGTCTTCCAAGTAGTTAAGCAGCTCACCCTTTCATATCAATGTACCTTTCATTGATTAAGGTGCTTTGCCTTTTATGCATTCAAAATGAGAACTCATATAACTCACATGCATAATTAACTTGATTGGATTGGCACAGAAACAAAATGATGTCATCACGATAGGTTGTAAACCTCAACTCGTGTGCTAGTGATGATCGATAAGGTTTATTTGATTTGTTCTTGAAACCTTTCAAGACCATTAAGACTCCCACTGACTCCTTGACATATAAGTTTCTCTTGTCAAAACATTTCTTGACAAATAAATATTCAAGAGTTAGTGTAGCTTTTATCAAAAATCTTCATAAATTGGTCCTAGTTGGTCTTTGTCTTATCTAAGACATCACAACTTACCACATTTAATGAATGTTTTAAACCTTCTTTTTCACTCATTGTCACAATCTTAACTCTAAGACTTGTTTTGGAACGAAGTATGATTGACTTCTTGATTTTACCATTTCTTCAATCTTTGATTCCTCTTCTTGGACATACAATTGTACCAAGACTCACTTAGAGGATCAATTGAGATATGGTTCTTAATCATTAAGACTTATCATAAAGCATAAAAGGTACTCTCCCTTCTTCTTTGAATGGAGAAACTTTTATCTCTCTGCCTACTTGATTCTTGTTATTCGTTCTACTATTGATTTAAACTTTTTAATCAATTCAGAATTACACTTAATCTTATAAGTATAATCATATTTACTAAACCTTTAGTAAATCATGACGAATATCTCGTTACTCTTATGGTGGACTTTGATCAACACACAACTTTGTGTACTCGATCTCCTAGTCCTTCACTTGACACTTTGTCAATGAATTAGTCTAATTTCCAAATACGAAATTTCTCATTCATCGTGCAACCAAGTTGCGTGATTCCAAATTTCTGTCCAATTGAAACTTTGGGCGATGAGAAACTCTCCCTATTTGGTAAATTCTCAACTTTCCATAAATAACACAATAAGAACCAAATCCATTATTGCTAATAATAGAAAACATTTTAACATCAATTTTTTTTCATACACGCCATTGCAAGGATAAAAAATAAAATTTAAAATCAAAATTTATTTTATTGCGGAAAAATTTGTCCTTACAATGCAATTCATTGAAAAACTTATGCTAATACATCTTTCTTAGCAATCTAACTCTAACTCTAAGTAGTAGCTTAAGAATCTAATCTTTGAGAAATACGATCGAAATCCATTCCTTCATGGTTAGATTCTGCTCACTTCTTCCCTTAAGCTTCCTTTCTTTTCTTCGATCCTACAAAACTTCAATTGTAATCTTATCACATTATGTATTGAGAATCTAGAATAGGAGCTTAAAAGAGTTTGTCAATGGATTTTACCTATATTAGAGCCATACATTTCGACTCTCCCATCTCTTAGATCTCTTAGGTAAATGGGGCTGCTTCGTCTCCAATGCCCTTTCTCTTGGCAATAAAAGCAAATTGACTCTTTTGGAGCATGACATGGAACTACTTTAGACATTGCCTTTCTCTTATGATCAAACTTTTCGATCATAGCATGTCTTTTGTTGTCATTGTCTACTTCCATAGAGGTCTTGAAGGCAAATTCACCAATCAACTTTGCTTTTCTATTGCGCCAAACCATTGCTGATTCAGCAGCAATAAGCATATATGTGAGATCTATAAGGGTCACGTCGTGGTTCATCATATAGTACTTTCTTACAAACTCACTATACGAGTTAGGAAGTGACTGAAGAACCCAATCAACAGCCATTTCCTTACAGACAACGGATCCCAACATTCTTAACCTATCAATGTATGACTTCATCCCTAGGACGTGTGCACACACGGACTTTCCTTCTTTATGTTTACTTGCCAAAAGGGCTTGAGTGATCTTGAACTTTTCAAGCCTTCGAACTTGTGGGTTAGGGAGAATAATAGGAGGTAGAGGAAGTGAAGCATGATTTCTTGTTCCTCGATCGAATCGTGGAATATCATCTTCATGTGGAATGCTTGTTCCACGGGATTTGAGAAGACCATAGTTGTCGAACTTTGACATCTACAAAACGGGAGAAAAATGAATTCACGTTAGTTGATAGATTGAGTCCTTGGTAGATCACCCAAATGAAATTCCAAGGCTAGGACCCAACACAATACGCTACAACCTAGAAAAGGGATGCCGTAATCTAGTTGCAGAATATTTGAAGGTAAGTGAATGACGATTCACTAATTTCCACCATGAAAAACGAAAAAGAAATTTAAGTTTCAAATCTATGAAAACTCTTAGATCCTTTGAGATACATTGAACTTTCAATGGCATGTTTATATCTCGATATGCCCCTCTTGTTTGTGACTGGGATGCCGAGGATCACAAAGCGGGTGTGAATAACCATGCAAACTACATGGTGCCCTCACATGTTACAGTCACCTATTCGATGTGCCGGTAAACCACACACGCTCCACCGAACTATGACAAACATTGAGTCACCCTTTGCTACCTTTGCTTAGACCCATTTAGTGTGCCAGTTAACCACACACGCTCCACTAACGTCTTCGCAAGGGCACAAAGTGTAATTTCATGGAATTGCATCAATTCACTTTTGCCTAAGTAACTAAGATTGGGAATTTTATGAAAATATTTAGTAACTATTATACTTCATTATACTTATAATGGAAGGTTTTGTCCCATCCTACCCGTTCGGCTAACGACCCTCCACTAGTCAAGAGTGCGGTGGGTAAGAGTGGATACCCATTCAATCGCCATTTTATAGGCAATTTCCTTAAACACCCCTTATAGACCAGCTTCGTGAATGAGGCCTACTAACGGTAAGACTGACTTTTACTCATACATATATATAATGTTAGACTTTTAATGTTATATATATATATATATATATATATATATATATATATATATATATAGTATAGGGTGTATTTTATACTTTTAAAATACTAGGTGGTCTAATTTAACAATTATACTTTTAATTCAATTAAATTGTAAACCTAAACTTTTATGGATTTATTAAATCTCTTTTAATTATACACCTTAATTAATTAATAAAACCATAAGGGTGTGATTTGAACTTTTTCAAAACTATACTAGAGTTTTAGAATTTAACATTCCTAATTAAACTTTTAATCAACTTTTAAATTCCAAAACTTGAGGGCAAGTTTTGAAACATTTCAACACATTAGGGTTTAAAATTTAAATATACATCAAAATTAAACCATTTAATCAAAATTTAAATTCCAAAACTTGAGGGCAAGTTTTGAAACCTTTTTCAAAACATTAGTGTTTTAACTATTTAAATTTCAAAACTACAAAACTTTTGGGTTCAAATTTAAACTATAAAACCTAAAGGGCTAAATATGAAACTTTTCATAACAACAAGGATCAAATAATAATTCAAATTAACATTTAATCACATAATTATCCATATTTGATTTATTTAATGATTTCTTGCAAAACAATTTATCAATTTAGTCAAAATAATTAATCAATTATCTTATAAGGAAACAATTATCTTATTAATTGATAAATATCTTCAATTAGATCAAAAATATAGTCAAATATATCATATAATCGGATTAATATTGATCTAACATGATAAGGTAACTATCCATAAGCAAAAACAGCAAGAAATCCCGAAGTACCCTCCATCTGACGAGCTGACTCGTCGAGTCAGGCTAGGACTCGTCGAGTCACCTTGGACTCGGCGAGTTCAGCTATGGACTCGGCGAGTCCAGCCTCCAAAACACCAAAAAACGAATTTTTTAGATATATCAAGCATCAATACAATAGAAACCAATCAAGGCTCTGATACCACTGATGGGTTTTGGTCATAAGACATCCTATGTGCTCATACAAACCCTAAAGCTCGGATCTAGGTTTCTCTATTGTACATACTTTGAATCCAAGACTTTGAACCCTAATTCTAGCATATGGAAATCAGAATTCACATGTAAATAGGTTTAAGAACATACCTTGATTGTTATATAGCAATAACAATCCAATTCCTCCTTGAATTGACCTTGGAAAGCTGAGAGTCACAAGTGTCACTCCTCTAATGGCTTACAAACACCATAAGCAAGTGGAGAAGGTATAAAGAGAGAGGAGGGATGTTAGAATTCGTCCTTAGGACCTCTTGGGAAGGGTTGGACGAATTCCTAAGCCCTATGGGGTTTATATAGGTGTAAAGATAGGGTTTCAATCATTATCCTTATCTAGTTGCTTGCCCACCAAGCAACCATAAGATAAGTCTTAGAAACCCTTATCCTAGTCGAATTATAAGGGATTTACACCTCAAATTCGTTCACCATATATATAAGATAATCCTTACCTTATTTTGTAACTATCACATAATTACAATTCAGCCCCTCTAGTTTAATTAATTACACTTGATCACAAAATTAATTTTTAATTAATTATTGACCAATATTAATTAAACAAATATGATTTCTCCTTTAATATGTTATTCTTATAACATATTAATAAATCATAATAACCTCTCTCTCTTTATTTATTTCTCCAGTCAAGTTGCTTTGGTGAAGGCAACCCAAAAGGACCATGCACCATCGGGTCAAGTACATACCAAAATAGTTATGGACTTAGACACTAATCCAACATTAGGATCTATAGAGATAGATCCCAAAGACTCATTGGTTTGAGTCAGAGTACATACATTAACAAAATATTAAAATGTTTTTCAATTTATAACTCGAAACGAGGAATTGTTCCCATACCGCCTGGTACCATTCTTTCTAAGGCTGACATCCCTAGTACTAAAGATGAGATCAAAAGAATGAAAAGCATACCGTATGCTTCAGCAGTAGGTTCAATTATGTATGTTATGACATGTACAAGTCCAGATGTAGCTTATGCTATTAGTATAACTAATAGGTATCAAGCAAATCCCGGAGAAAAACATTGGGTGGCTGTAAAGGACATACTTAAGTACTTAAGAAGAACTAAAGATATGTTTCTGGTCTATGGAGTAGCTGAAGAAGAGCTTACTGTAAGATGTTACACTGTCGCTGGTTTCAAAACTGATCGAGATAACTCTTGATCACAGTCGGGATATGTGTCCACACTTAATGGAGGAGCTATTACCTGGAAGAGTTCAAAGCAAGAAGTGGTTGCACTTTCTACAACAAAATTAGAGTACATAGCTGCGTGTGAAGCGGCTCAAGAAGTTGATTGGATAAAGAAATTCATCGGTGATCTGGATGTTGTTCCAAGCATCAAAAATGCCATTGAGATGCTTTGTGATAACACTAGTGACATCGCTATCGCAAGAGACTCGATGGTTACCAACAAGGCTACACACATTCAACGAAAATTCAATTTCATTCGCCAGGAATTAGAATTGGGAAATGTACACATTGAAAAGATTCATACAGATGATAATCTAGCAGATCCGTTCACAAAGGCTCTACCTTAAAGCAAGTTTGAGAGTCTTGCAAAAGGAATCAGTCTACGATTAGCTAGTGATTGGATTTAAATATGTACTTAACTAATATCTGGATATTTAGAACTATGTAGCAATGATATGTAATATCCTCTAAATATAGGACATCACTTTTGTGTTGAATATTATTGTGTTCTATATTAGCATGTTATTCAATCCTTGAATAATGTAATTATTCAAAATTTATCCATAGTCAATGAATGTTGCGGGAGCAACTGTGAATTAAGACTTATATGAAACGGCTTGGTTGATTTTAAGAGGTGAAATAGCAAGGTGTTGCACCTAAATTCATATGTAATTGTTTGAGAACAACTATTGGAAATGACCCGCATCAAGAGTCACTTCATGGATCGATATCATAAGTGAATCTTGATCACAGGTAAATATCTTTATATCTTTCGACCTGAGATGCATATTAGAGAACTCAAGTATGGGGATTGTTATACATTGACATGGTTAAACGTTGTTCGTAACCGTGCAGTTATAAAAGCCTTCGTTAGGTAGAGCATGAACTATATAAGAGTATGTATGTATTCAAGATGGGATTTGTTCCTCTTATGTTTTGAGAGTTAGACATCTAAGGCGCCTTTCTTATAAGTTGGATGTCAAATGAGGATGATCACATTCCATCTCTCATATCCAACATGATGTATGTAACAAAGAGAATATTGATACACTTACCTTATACTTCAATTGTCGCTAGTGAGCTCCTGGAATTAGATGTTGATTGATGGCACCCCTTCGTGTGTTATTAGGGGCAGTAGCCCGTTAATAGACGTCAACTACTGTCTTTTTCAGTCTATAATGAATCTTGTGCAAGTGGGAGATTGTTAGATCTATATGCCCAAGAATCATTATTGAGTGACATTGCTAATGACATATGATCCTATAGGGTTGTTATCTACGGTGATAACCCGACCTCAGGTCTATCTTTGAAAGGTAGTTGGCTCCTTAAAGTTGATCGAAGAGGTCGTCTATTCGCGGGAGAGGGTATCGGTTCTTAATAGTGAGCTTGTTCAGTTCGCGGTAGTCTATGCACATGCGGAACGATCCGTCGTTCTTTTTCACAAACAAGACCGACACTCCCCAAGGTGAAGAGCTCGGTCTGATGAATCCCTTACTGAGCAGGTCATTCAATTGGATGGATAATTCTTGCATTTCTGCTGGCGGTAGGTGATACGGGGATTTGGCTACAAGGGTAGCTCCAGGAATTAAGTCGATTCGAAACTTGACTTGGCATTTAGGAGGAACTCCTGGAAGATCTTTAGGGAAGATGTTAGGAAAATTGCAGACTTTGCGGATGCTCACGAGGTCTTTTACTTCTTGTTTTTCGTTGACTACATGGGCTAGGAATGCATGACATTGTTTTCGTAGGTATTTTTGGGATTTAATAAAAGAAATGATGTGAAGGTTCGTAGCGGGTTTATCATCGTAGATAACGACGACTTTGCCATTTGGTAGATTGAGGTGAATGGCTTTTTCATAGCAAAGGATGTCAGCACGATAAGGACTCAACTAGTCCATGCCAATAATGACGTTGAAACTTTTTATAGAGACTGACATAAGGTCGATTGGGAAAGAATAGTCGTTTAGTGTGAGGGTACAATCTATAAATATGTCGTTAGTGCTTTCTTTCTTCCCGTTAGCCATTTCGACAGTGATTGTTTCATTTAATGGTTGTGATTTGTTTTTGAGTAAGTGCTTAAATTTGTGGCTAACAAAGCTCCTCTCCGCACCACTATCAAATAGTGTGCATGCATAAGAGTTATCGAGAAGGAACGTACCCGTAACTACTGAGGGGTCTGCTACTGCCTCCTCCTGGCCCATTAACAGCACTCTTCCAGTGTTCCCAACGTTTCTTGCTTTAGGGAAATCTCTCTTGTAATGCCCTCTCGTGGAGGTGCATCCTGGACAGAGGTAGATGTCAGCAATGGAGCCTACCTTTGGAATGGGCAGTATTTTCTTACTAGAATTGTTCATCCAAAGAGGACCTCTATTGGGTGCCTACATAGATGGAAGGAAGGAGGTGAAAGGGTCCCTTGCCCACTCCCGATAGGGTAAGGCTCGCTAAGGATCTCTGCAGCGCCTTCATCATCGTCTGACTCCTCATAAGAATCCTCCATTCGTAATCTACCTCTTGGTATTCTTCAGGACCCACTTATGGGTTCTCTTCATGAACCTCTTCTGGCTCTTCCTCGATCCATCTGTTGGCTGCCATGGCATGGTAGTAGGGGTCTTCGGGGTGAAATTCAACCATGTTGTCTGTGCGAGAATAGAGGTGTGAGAAATACGTAGAAGGTTTAAGTGTGTGGTTTTATTGTATCCTAAAATATTCCTATAGTGTTTTTAATGTTGCATTTGGTTCTGAGTATCTTAGTGTTGGTAAGTGTAGACTCGTCGTTCGGTACGACTATTTCCCAGCATATGCTAGTTACACCTCGGATAAATATTGTTGATCAGGCTATATTTATTCAAGGTCTAATTACATATCCTGAGCCCTATCTGCAGTTTTCAACTCATCATACTAATTTTATTATGCCCTCGTTATAACACTGCCCTAACCTATATGTACTTATACTTTACCTAAAATATTATTATATTTTTAAAATTATAGTTGTAGTCAAAGTGTTTTAGCCCTATCGTATTTATAGTTGTATATCTTGTATGGTTTGATATACTAGTTCACTATAAACAATGATTTGATACCAATCTGTCACACCCCCGAACCGGAACGCCGGAAACGTCCGGGGGTGGAGGACGTCATGTACAATATCATAATAATTTGATAGTAATGAAACATAGCAACACAAACATTCATACATTGGTAATACAAGTTTACATCGTGTACAACTTTGTTTTACTCAAAAGTTAAATACAAATAACAAAAAGTAGAAACATGATGTAGCGACGCCAACCCTCAAAATGCTTTCAAATCCCTGTATCCTGATTTCCTGAGAATACAAGTGATTTTGAAAAGTGTCAATAATTAAGTTGGTGAGTTCATAAGCATTTTGAAATGAGAAAGATTTGTAGCGGTTTCGTGAAATATGATTTTTGTAAACTTCTAGAAAATCCGAAATTTCTTTAAAATGAATTGAAGGTCTTATCCTCAAAAATCTAAATGTATGTATATTCCTTTGTATCTTTTCCTTGTAATGTGAGAGTGTATGCATCCAGAAAATCCAATATTTTCTTAAATATGAATTGTAGTCTTAAACCCTAAAACCAAAAATGTAAGTAGTGTTGTGTTGAAAATAGTATGTTGTTTTATCTTTTTTTTATAAAACTATTGAAGTATAAGTTACCCCAGAAACCAAGTAGTGTCACTGATCCTTATGTGAGTTATTATAACCATGCTAATACGACGAGTGCCCTGTATGACGTTCTTCAGGCGTCGAAGCGGGAAGACATTTGTCACCCTATACTTACCGGTCTAACTGTAACGAACATCTGAGGTGCGGAATTGTCAGTCCCATACAGATCTATAAAAACGGTCTCGCTCTCCCTCAAGGAGACTCTTGTTATAATGTAGGACTTAAGGTGTATGTTAGGTAGGTACGGTGAACGAGCGTCTCACAAGAGCATCAACAGATTCATGGGAACTATGACTAATTTTTTTTCTTGTAAAATGAAATAATTATACCTATGAATAGTTATATGGTTCTTTTGAAATGAAAGTGTGGTTTGTGACTTCCAAACTATACTAGTTATAGTTTATCTTGTGTGTTTGTTGAGACTATTTACATACTCTATTATATAAACATAAAGTTGTTATCTTGTTTAGTGTCAAAATATGAAATCGAACATAATATTTTGGGGTTGAAACCCACCAAATTAATAAATGACTATAATGTCATTTTTACTATAAAGGCTATATTTTAGTATAAGTTTAAAAAGCCTTGTAGTTTTTCCGAATCGTACTTTTCCTTATGATGTTTGTAGAATATAGTGAGTTATGTTTTTGTTAGTTTTGTGTATCAAAACTAATATATCCCAAATACTCCATAAAAGTAGTGATAGTCATACCTTATGCAAATAATATCTTATTTTTAACATAAAGATGAAAACATGTAAGTATTTGTGTGATAAACAAAGTTTTACTTGTATTCCCCCCCCCCCCCCCCTAAAACATGAAAAATCTTGAAAATGTGAGGGTATGCACTCACCTTGAGTGGATTTGTGGGTTGTTTGAAGAGATGATGCGAAGATTCGAAGCCTAAACACTTGAATGAGGTTGATGAACTTCCTTGGAGATGTTATTATCCTAAGGGTTTTAACACATAATAATATGTGTAAATAAGATGAAACTAACATGATAGTGTATAAGAACACTAGATCAACTATAAAACTTACCAAAAACTCTAAGATTAAGCTTAGAGAATAAATCCTTTGGAAGATCTTACACTTGTTTCTTTTTTTTTAGAGAAAGAATGAAGGGAAATGAAAGAAGTTGAAGAATGTGATATGGAGTGGGTTTGTGGGTTATCGTGTATAAGGAGGAAATGATGAGGTGATGTTTACATGGATGTTTGTTGGATAATAACATGGGTACATGTTGGGTAAAAAAATTAGTGTTGGAAAAAGATGAAAATATCCCATCACGAAGTCAAACCTCCTTTTTCTCTTTATTCCCACCGAAATCATGGAGAAACCCAATAGAAAACTTAATAGAAAACTCAATAGAAAACTCAACAGAAAACTCAATAGAAAACTCAATAGAAAAATCCCAAGGCACTTGAGATTCCGGCCCATGCTCAAACCGAAATTGTGACATCCCCATTTTTCACGGCTAGAAAAGACTGATTTTAGTTTATGCTTTATAAAAATCAAAGTACTTCTTTTCATAAAAATGTTGTGGAATTTGTTCCCAGAAAAACAAGATAAATATGTTATCAAAACATTTTCGAAGAAAACGTATTTTATTCATTTTAAAACGTTTGGGATGTCATTGTCAATACAGAAACATAAGCATAAACAGAACTTATATTTATTTACACTAGTGATCTACATCTCTTTAATCTCTCAGTGTAATGTGACTTCATATCAACACCTGTGATATAAATAAATTGAGTGGGTCAGGTTGGGAAACCTGGTGAGTACATAGGGTTTTCAACCCACAATAATATAATTATTATGTTTAAACAATCAAACAGTCAACCCAATTACCCATCCCCATTATATTCTTTACTCTTAAGAATCTATCCTAAGAGTCATCTATCCTGCATTCGTTTATTCCAAAGTCCCTTGCTTCTAGGGTTATAGAACTGGCACTAAATCCATAGCTGCCAATGTTCATTCGTAAAACACTAATTCCATAGCTGTTATAGTTTATTCATCGGGTACTAAATCCATAGCTACCAGTCTTTATCTAATAGGTACTAAGTCCATAACTACCAATTCCTAACAGATACTAAGTCCATAGCTACCAGTGTTTAACTAATAGGTACTAAGTCCATAGCTACCAATTCCTAACAGGTACTAAATCCATAGCTACCGGTGTTTGTCCAATAGACATTATGTCCATAGATGCCGATGTTATTTATTAGGCACTAAGTCTGTAGCTGACTATGTTTACTCACATCATCTTTTATCTCTCATCATTCATCTACCCATGTCATACCCAACATATTTGTATATATAAAATACATATACAGTTTAAATCATTTAAAACATGTATAAAAACGTTCATCCAGCATAGACAACGCGTATTCAGATAATATGCACACATAACACATAGTTTATATAAAATAATTCATATCTATGTGTAAGATGAAAGGGACCATGCATTCACCTGGTAAGGTGGTGAGTCGGCACTCGGACAACACTTCATTACTTTTAAAACAATTATCCCTTGACGAAACCTAGTATCATTACCACTAGAGTTTAGTCTAACGTTTGACGAGACTAATTTAATAGTCTAGCTATTATTACTATTATATAAGCGTTAAACAATGCTTATATAACCCATAATAATAGCCCAAATACTCCTTATAAGGTCCTAATAACATTACTATATTGAAACATAAGCTATACTAAAGATATGGTAGGCATAGCTCACTTACAGCGGGTTTTCTCAAAAACCGGGCTTCGTCGGAGCAATGTTCTTGAGCCGAAAGGATCTTTTCTCGGGACTTCGGGAGCCTCGGGGCTTCCTTTGGGTGATAGGGGGTTTACCTAGACTTTAGGGGGGGGGGGGGTTTAGAGAGAGAAACTAGAGAGAGAAAGAAGGGTTTGAAAGTGTAAGGAAGTGAAGGAACCCGGCACCTCTATTTATAAGGGTGTTGGCTGATGGACTCGCTGAGTAGGAGGACCTACTCACCGAGTTGGGGCATGTGGCAGCCTTTTGGTGGTGCCACGTGTCCAATTCCGGTGGTGCCACGTCACCCCTATCGCGTATCAGTCTTCAAACTTAGAAAAATCATAACTCTTGCATACGAGCTCCATTTTCAACGTTCTTTTTTTCAACGCGTAGGTAAATTCAATATCTACAACTTTGATTTAGACTCCGTCAACTAATTCTCGACCGATCTCAAACTTAACAGTAGGAGGCGTTTAGACTGTTAAATGACCGCGAAGAATTCATAACTCCTTCATACGGACTCCGTTTTTGTCTGTCTTTTTACCATTGAGTTCCTATTAATGAGATCTTCAACTCTCATTTAGGTCGCGTAAGCCAAAAACCGCTCAAACTAAAAATCGAGTTTCGGGCTGTGCACTGCTACGCCAAATCTTAGAAAATTCATAACTTTCTCATACAAAGTCAGATTTGGGCGTTCTTTTTTTTTTTGTATGTTCCCGGTTTAACATATACTACAAATTTTGTTTAGATTGCTAAGGCTAAAAGTCACTCCATCGTAAATTTACTATTTACGCTTCTCGGTGTCGTGCCGGTTTTGCCGTAAAACTTCGACGAGCCATAACTTCTTCGTTATAACTCGGATTTCGGCGTTCTTTATATGTACAGAAACCTTGAGACATATTCTACAACTTGGTTAAGACTATTTATTATAAATAATCTTTTGTCGAAAAGTCGTTTTCGACACTTATTGCCTCTAAATTGACTAGCCCGGATCTACGGGCGTTATAGAAATCCCATGTGTTGGAATCCTAGGCCAAAATCTCCTAAGCGAAATGGTCCAATACTTGATTTATTCTAGCTTGTTGACTTTAATTTTCAAAGGTTAATTATAAATATGATTTTCAAGCATATATATTTACTTATTCAATTAATGCCCTTTTGGCTTTCAAAGTTTTATTGCAACAAAGTTGTGATGTGGTTTTACATTATTCATAGATACACCTTAGACCTTGCTTGTTCCAAAATTTTCTAGTTGTCACAGAGATGGATTTCGATCGCATGGTTCGATGATCAGATTTTTGAAGCTACTGTTTATGAGTTATGATAGATTAATAGACTGCGTACGAAATGTCTAGATACATAGCTTTCACTTTATGCATTGTAAGGACAAAATTTTCTACTTAGTATCATTAAAAGTGAATTTTGATTTATTTACTTTATGTTTCCTTACAATGGCATTTATGGAAATTGGTTGTTACATTTCTATCAATATTAAATATGGATTTGATTCTTAGTTATATCATTTGTGGTAATGTCATAATTGACCAAGTGAAAAGGATTTATCACAACCCAAGTTTCAATTAGATAAAAACTTGGAGTCATGCAATTTGAATAGTGTGATGGATGAGAATCTTGATCGTTGGAAGATTATGACTAATTTGTTTATCACATGTTTATGTGAATCAAGTGAAGGACTGAACAGTCTAGTACACATTGATGTACATTATTCAGATCCACCACAAAGGATGATAACTTTATTCGTCAAGATTTACTGATGCTTTCAGTAAATATGGTTGTGTTTATAAGATTAAGCATAATTTTGATACTTTGAAAAGTTTAAAAGAGTGGCAGAAAGAATAAGAAGAATCTGTTAAGCAGAAAGATAAAAGTTTCTCCAATCTAAAAGGAGAGGAGATTACTTTAGTATCGTGTTTTGTGATCATCTTAATGATTGTGGAACTATGTCACAATTGATCCTCGAAGAACATCTTATTGGAATTGTTTAACTAAGAAGAGGAACCAAATATTGTTGAAATGGTTTAATCGAGAGATGAGTCATACTTCGTTTCCAATAAAATTTTAGAGTCATACTCTAGTAACTACAAATCGTATCTTAAAGCTTATTTCATACTGTGTAGGCTTATAACACCTCATAAAATGTGGAGTAATAATATTTTCTTAATCTAGCATATTTGGAATTGGTAGTTGTGATGTTTTTTGATTTAAAAACAAAGGATGAACTAAGACCAATTCAATGAAGTGTTTTATTGACAAAAAATCCACACTAACTTTTGAATATTTGTGTTTTGCTTGTCGAGGAATGCTCCCTAATATAAAAAATTATATGTCAAGAAGTCAGTGGGAGTCTTATTGATCTTGAAAGGTTTTAAGATTCAATCAAGAATAAACCTTTCAGTTATCACTAGCACAGGACCTGAGGTTGATAACCTATCATGTTTAGTTGACACATTATTGTTTCTGTGCACCTTCCAGTTGAGTTGGAAAAGGTCATGAGTTCTATGGTTCTCATGTGACTGCAAAAGGCAAAGCACATTGGTCAGTGAAAGTACATTGATTAATATGGGTGAGCTTCTTAACAAGAAATGTTGGTAGACCCTTGTGCTAACAGAAGGCAAAAAATTAAGAATAAGCAAAGTTTAGTCCATGAAAGGAAAAGTACATTTGATTTTGGTTTTGTCCTCAACCTTATCTTATGATTGTAGGTTGGTAATGATAGATTCACATGTATGGGAACACATACACCATAAAATCTAGGTGGAAAAAGGTTTTGCTCTAATTCATGAAAATGATTATGAGGAATCACTTTTGCTAGTAAACTTTAAATCCGATTAATATCATTATGGTGAGCAGTTGTGATAACTGCATTCTCAAATTCGCATATGATTACGTCATCCCTTTTCATAGTTCAAATTGGGAGAAATGGCAAGAAATAGTTTGAATGTTCAGGACTTATAGCTATTAGTTCTGAAAGGGTTTAAACACACACATATGCTATCTGATGAAGGTGTATGAGCTTGAGAAGTCTAGTTGATTTCTGGGCACATTTCACAACAAGGTATTTGAAGCCTTGTAAACATTGAACAATGATAACAAATGTAAACTAACAATGGGAAAGCATGTAAGATGCTTATTCATTAACAACAAAATTTCAATCAAACACTTCATACATGCACTGCAAATAGCCAACAAACAATATTTGGAAACCTTAGAAATCCTTGTTTAAGTCTATTTTGGACTAGGATTTCCTTATTGGGCCCAATGGACCAATAAGCTTCCAATTGGACTATCTTGGGCTTAGAACTCTGGAATGAGCTCTAATTGGACCCACTTTCATTCATTTTAATATTTTGGGCCATATTGGGCCTAGAATGAAACAAAATATCTAAATGGAACGTATTGGGCCATAATTAACCTAATTTAGCCCTAATAGGTCATAAAAATCATATTTATATTTATTTGGGCCAAACATCACTCAACATAACCATGAAATGGGCTTAAGCATACAAGGCCCAATCCTTTTCTTTTTCCCTCTCCAAGTCTCGACCCAAGCCCAACCCAAAAAGAAGAGTTGACTCTTGGATGCCTCCTCACAATCGCTTAAAGGATTTCCATGCAAAAATGACTCATACATCCATGCATTTCCCATATTTCCATGCAATCACTCTCTCTCTTTTCTTCTCTCTCTTGCTCTCGGCCAAACCCAAGCACACACACATACACATTTCACTCACAATTCTCTCAAGAAAACTCTCTCCACTCCTCTCCATATTTTCGAGATTAAGGAAGTTTCCAAGGAGATTTAACCCCCAAATACATCATCTAAGGTAAGTTGATGTTAAATTCATAATCTAGCTACTTCATTTCATTCAAAAATCATCTCTTAATTCATTCAAACTCATGATCTTGCACCTTAGAAGCATCTAAGTTCGAGATCCTCCAAGAAAGGTTGCTAGGATCGAATTTTCTTCATCTTCTCCATCAAAAACCGAAACCACACTCAAGGTGAGCTTCATACCCCCTTTCTTTTCGGTTTTCATAAGTTTTATGGGGGAGAATACAAGAAAATGTGTAGATCTACGTGTGTATGTATGCTATGTGTGATTTGAGGCATGTATGTGTGTGTTATCATGTGTTTTGGGATGAATATGTTATCAAAAAGTGTGTAAAACCAGAGATCTAAGACATGAGAAAGGAAATAAACATAATTTAAGCTATTATACACTAATCAAGTCAAGAAAAATAGATTATAAGGTTAGGATGAACATACTTGAGCATGAGACCCATTTTTGGGCTTAAATTGTCAAAAATACAAACTTGGGGTAAAAATCAACAAGTCACAGTTTCTTGAAGGTTAAAAAGGGCCAAAACATTTTCCACAAACATTTTCCTGATTTTTAGAAATTTCTAAGGACTTAAAATGTAAAATTTTAACCTAATGGGCTAACTTTGGGCTTTTCGGCCCAATAAGCCTCAAAATGCGAAATTTTACAAGTTGAGGGGCTAGAAATGAAATTTTCTGTAAACCAGGGAGTAATTAGCATAATAAAATGTTTATAAGGTTCAAAAATTCTTTTCATTATCAAAAAGGACTAAAAATGCAAACTTTTTAGATTTTGTGCCAAAACTGTAAAAGTTGTGAAAAATGGGTCCTTAACCAAGAATCACTATTCTAGAGGGGCTGAAGCTGTCAACTAAATAAAATTTGGGTTAAAATAGTGTTTTCATCAAATAAGTTATACAAAAGTGTCAAGAAAAGTGTTTTAAGGACTAAAAATGAAATTCTTTTATATAAAAGGACCAAAAGTGTTATTTTTATAAAAGGAAGAGTAAGGAAAAGGGGTCAAACTCTACTTATAAACAAATCAAATCAAGATACAAGATCCGCGACTACCGACGAAATGGAAAACAAATACACTCTCAATAACACATATCGTTACAAAACGAATCGATTCGGTCTCGAATCAATAACAACACAAAATCGTTAAACCAAAAGTAATTCGTTAAACACATGATAACTACGATGAGTCAACATACAAACTTTGGGCGTGAAAATTTTAAATCATGCTTGTTGGGCCTTGCTAGCCCATCAACATGATCTTTGGGCCCAAAGGGATTATGCTTACGTGATAGTGGGCCTTCTATGACCCAATTCCACATAAAAGGACTTTCAATAGCTCTAATGTGTTATTGGGCCCTAATGGCCCATTAGTACTGCTAGTGAAGTTGAGAAGTCAAATGCGAGTTGGGCCAGGTTTCTTTCGCATTCCCGATAGCGTTGAATAACTCCAGGAAATAAATGGGGCTTCGTACCCTCCTTTTTCCTCAGTTGTTGGGCTTATGAGAAATCAAGTAAACAGATTCATGGCGTTAATCAGGAGAAATCAGGGTGGTTGGATTAAGTGAGTAGTGTGGACGACGCCTTAAGGATCGTTCGTAATTTGTAGTTATAAACTAGTCATTTCTTTAAATGCATGATTGTAACGACTCACAAACCCTAATTAATCCAATGTCACCTGGGAAATCAAAACATTCATCGTATCGGTATAACAATAAACAAGTCATGTAATTTACGTATTGGGGAAAACATCGGGTTTTCCCGGGAAGTTCAACATTTACACTTGTGTGACGTATACAAAGTTCAACAATTAAACGTGCTTTGAAAATCAACGGACATATTTACGGATCTTCACACTTTTTATAAACAAACATTTTTTTTCGGAAAATATCGGATTTTCAGGGTTTTTTTTTTCAAACTTCACCAAATCATTTCGCCATAACATTACTTATGAACTCACCAACATTTCATATGTTGATGTTTTCCAAAATAATTTGTATTATCAGGTAACAGGTAAGCCGAATAATAAGTATCAAGAAATGTCATGGTGTTTTGCTTAAATTATCTATCAGACAGTTATGTTATGGATTTATAATGTCTAAAACAATGTACTGAATGTAAACAATATCAGTTGTAATATTCTAATGCATGGTG
The DNA here is from genome assembly GCF_051521515.1 of Lactuca serriola. Lineage (NCBI taxonomy): Eukaryota > Viridiplantae > Streptophyta > Magnoliopsida > Asterales > Asteraceae > Lactuca > Lactuca serriola. The sequence goes on from NC_136410.1 coordinate 33,259,628, forward strand.
ATGAATTATGTTATGATTCATGTATATTCATTGTGATGGTATTCAATTTGAGTCACAAGAGCCCTCGGACGTTTCCGCTGTCTGGTTCAGGGGTGTGACAGTACATGTCAAAGCTAGTGGGAGCATAATTTTTATGTTAGTGGGAGCATAATTGTTATGGTAAGTGTTGCAAGTTGGCAATGCTATTGGTAGGAAACAAAGATTTCAAATTTGCAAATTGCAAATTTGGGAATTGTTTCTCTATAGTAAGGCTTAAGGGAGAGGGAACTCATACTTCATTTCAAATATAAGAGTTTAGATTGAAGTTTTAATAAGACCTAGTCATGGACATATATGAATATCGTGTTAACATGATTCAACATAGGAAATTTGATATATGGAAATATTATAGCAAGATACTGAGCAGATATCAGGTCTTCATGTAAGACATAATGGATCGAGTCCTATATGCTTCGGATAAAGGATCGATTACATATGCTATAATATTCACTTGTTCTGATTTTTCCAAATGCCTAGGGCATTGAGAGGGAAAAAGAACTAGAACAAGATGTGACTAAAGTCGTTAAAACAAATGTCAAGAACGGTCTGAGGTTTACCAAAAGATTGGTTGTTTGTGGACAGTTAGAAGTTTATTAGTATTTGGACGGACCATATTGACATAATTCTGAGGGGAGGTGATTCTTATTCAGAATTGATGGTCATATGGGAATATGGAAATGTTTCCATACTGGAAGTTGGTTACTGAAACCTACATGTGAGTTAGAAACTTTAATGCAAGGAAGGTGTTCAAGGAGTGTATCTTGAATTTGAAACTTCGTTTCCATGGAATTGTTTTTAGTAACAAATCTCCAATGGAATATTTTGTAATATCGTTGGCTAAGTCTCTGTAACTTTGAAGCCTCGACATCACAAAAGGATCATTGCATGTAAGGTTGAACTCTAACACATCTGTTTTTTCCATCACGTACGTCCAATCCATTTTAGTGGTCAATATTCTCATTTAAGATCGTACAACCTATAAGAATAATATATATTGCCCCTTTAACTTTGAAATATTGTCACCTTATTTTTATTTATAATAACATATTGAAAACATGTAATTCTTAAAAGTATATATATATATATATATATATATATATATATATATATATATATATATATATATATACTAGGTGTGAGACCCATGTATAACTTGGGTTAATTAAAAAAAATTAAATATCAAAATATAAATATTAAGTATTTTTTTAAAATTAAATTTTAAAACTAGGAAGGAAAAACATATTTATTGCAATTTAAGATCTTACTTATTACATTTAATACTTTATTTATATAAATGTATGTATTATGTGACTTTTTAATTTTAAAAATTAAAAAAATCTAGAAATTGACATGTGGATATTATTTATTTCAAAAATACCACAAAATGACAAGTGTCAAAACTTATAAGAGACTGACATGTGGCAAAATGGATCTAATTTATTAGAGTATATATATATATATATATATATATATATATATATATATATATATATATATATGAAAAAATTCGATGCACGGAAAAAAAGGTAAAACTAAAATGCAAGACATTATGAAATTTATAGATCAATTTGGCTATGTTTATTATAATCATGCAAATATTTTGACAAAAGAGTTAGAAGATTTATTCTTTGTTCATCCAAGAATAAATCATTGGGTCCGATTTACATGGTGTCCTGGAGTGACACCGGCAACCCTTCAAATTTTATTGTTAAGTGCAAAATTTAATACAAATTCGTTAAAATCAGTTACAATTTTGTCATAAATACATCAAAATCCATCACAAAACCGTTGGAAATTCGTCAAATTAATTCCTACTAAATGTAACTTTAGTGCAAATATGTCAGCGTAACCCTTTTAGGAAGGGTTGTGTGATGAAATTGTCGTCAAAAATGAGTTTTTTTAGTAGTGAACATTTACAAGATAATGCAACCCCTCATACTTTTTTCTGCATACGTCACTTCACACATTGAATTTCCATGGATCATGATTTACGCCAAAAGATCATTGGTCCCGTGGCTTTATAATTACTAACAAGTATGGTGTATTTGTTCATTTTCTAAGCAAAGATGGTTCATCAACATGTTTTTCACTATGGTTTGGTGCTTAAGACATCTCAAATCATAATCAAGAGTTGTTGTTATTGTTCTTGTTCAAGGTGCTCATTATGTGAATGTTGATTTACAATGAGCACCTTCATGCTTACTATTTTGCCATTTTGACGTTACTACAGGTTAACATGATATGCTGGATGGGAAACTGTTTATGTTATTCGACTAAGTTCTTACATTCTGCATTTGCAGTACATAATAATTGTAAAAAATTTATAGTTGAAATTATCTTATAATTAATAAAATCAAATTCATATTCGATTTCGTATAATTTTTTCAGGTCTCAATAAATATACAGATGTGTGTTAGGTAGTGGCAAACAAAATAAATCAATTATACATTAAATTTTTTGAAATAATATTACATTAAAAAATAATAAATGTTTGTGAAAACTAAAAGGTAAAATTTTAAATACATATTCAAAAGGATATATATATATATATATATATATATATATATATATATATATATATATATATATATATATATTTCTTTTTTATTTAATCGTACATTTAGGATTTTATTTGTATGGATAGAAGTTTCATTATTAAATGACTTTAATCCCATGAAATTAAATAAAATAACAAATATTTATATTATGTTAATAACTTAATATCATTGAAGTTGTTTTTTAACAAAGTAATTTAGTACATTATTAATATTATTACTTTATATTTTTTATAAATAAACAATTGTAAAGCCGGTATGGTTGGGTTTTCATGGGTCAAAAGGTGATGTGGTATAGATGTTCACTGGTATACACCGTCCCTAGTGAACACCATTTTCAAAACTAATAGACATGGGGTGGAGTGGATATTTAGATGATGTGGCATGCATTTTACTAGTAATATATAATCACGATACATAATACCAAATATGGTCTAAAGATTGAAATATAAAAAGGGAAAAGTTGAAACTTTAACAAAAGTGGAAGGAGAAAAACTAAAAATTAAAAGACAAAATTACAAAAATGGTCCCTGTGGTATGCAAATTTTTGGGTTTTTAGTCCAAACCTCGACTTTTTTTGGATTGGTGGTCATTTTGAGCTTGTTTCTTTGCGTTTTTGGTTCCTCGGTAAACTGAAAAGACTATTATGCCATTCTGATATATTTTTTATGCTTTTTGTAACGCTCTAAAAATTTCAACCAATTTAAACTTTTCAAAAACAACCCAGTTTCATTAAGTTATTACAAAAAGGTTTTCAATACAATTATTATCAGAGTCTTCCCAGAAACACATCAAAAACATAATCATGAGGAGCGGTACGATCATACCTTTGCCTTGCCACGGTCTCGTGAAGAACCTGAAAAACATTAAACCACAACTATAAGCCCGAAAGCTTAGTGAGATACCCCCAAAATACCAACCACATATACCATACACGCACAACATGTCATATCATAACAGAACACAGAACAGCCATGCACTTCGGGTCTACTGTGTGACTGGTCCGCCGCACCGGCCTTCAGTCCACCTGGTCCACCCTCCGAGTCTAGCCACATACATCGAGTCTACAGTGTGATTGGTCCGCCCGCACCGGGCCTTCATTCCACCTGGTCCACTCTCTGAGTCTATAGTATGACTGGTCCGCCCGCACTGGGCCTTCAGTCGGCCTGGTCCACTCTCCGAGCCTCGGCACGTCTGGTCCGCCCTCTTGGGGCCTACAGACTATCCGGACCGCTCGCTGGGCCTTCGGGATAACCGGTCCGCCTTGGGTATGTTGGCCTACAACACAAAGCAGGACCTGCCTCAACCCAACCCCAGTCTAATAACCATGTGCACATAAATATTCAATCATATAACGAATCACATCCAAACAAACTGATCTAACAGATCACATAGCATAACATCATCCTAACCAGGATACCGACCTAACCGGTCACTAGCATAGCATCATCCTACATACCAGGATACCGACCTTAACCAGGTCTCTAACATATACCATTATAACTATCAGATGCAAACATAGCAAAGCAAAACATAACAACGATACCCGGATCACAATCCGATAAAGGGCCGGCCTTGGTGCCGTAGACCCTGTCGATATAGTGAGGATATATCACCTCGCAACTGCCGACTGAAAAGATAAGACCAAGATGCTCCGACCACTGAAACGATCTCCACCACTAGCCAACACCAACACCGAACTCAAAACAAAAGCTAACAATTACCAAAATGCCCCTGGAAGTCAACTGGTCAACCCTTGGTCAAAGTCAAAGTCAAAGTCAACCTACTGACTGACTCTACTCGCCGAGTCAACCCGATGACTCGTCGAGTCCTCATGATCAGAACTTCCCCAATCCGCGACTCAACTCGCCGAGTCACCCCGAGACTCGCCGAGTCCAACAACTCTGAGTCCCCTCGCACTCAACTCACCGAGTCCTCCCTTGACTCACCAATTCATGGCTCAACCAGAAGAAGGTTAGGACCTCACGACCAGACTCACCGAGTCCAAGAACAGACTCGCCGAGTCCAAGGCTATCTTCAACCAACTCGCCGAGTTGTTCTTCCAACTCGTCGAGTTTCTACCCACCTTCAAGCAACTCGCCGAGTACACCCATGTGACTCGCCGAGTGCCACTAGCTCTTAACCCATACAGAGGCTTTCCAATCCATGAGGGTCTCAAATCCATAGATCTACTCTTATACAAGCCATCCATCACATAAAGTGGCAAACTTTACGTGAATCCATGTAAATCTAGGCATTTTACACTATAGGGCTTGGGTTTGGGACAAAAGGGCTTCATCAACCATTCTTGGGCAGCACCTTTACAACAAATAGGATCATTATAAGCTTGGATATGAAGTTTCAACTTCAGAGCTAGCTTCTAAACTTGGAATTGAATCCACTCAAGCCATAATCCCCAAAAATAGCAACTAAGAACAAATCAATAAGAAGGAAACTCAAGGTAACAGATTGTTACCTCAGAAATGATTCAAAGGAGAAGTAGATTCCTGATCTACAATAATATGCAGATGCTAGCCTCTTATTCTTCAACTTTCCTCTTCTCAAGTTCTCTTCCCAAGCTCTAATTCTTCATCAATGGAGGATATACACGATTCTAGGGTTTTCTGGACTTCAAGAGAGGGTAAAGAGGCTGGGGAGAGGGTATAATGTCCTTTATATAGGGCTCATCCTCCGAAATTAGGGTTTTCTCCACACAACACCAACTCGCCGAGTCCAGCCGCCGACTCGCCGAGTTGGCCACTTAACACGCGACCAGAATCGCGACCCTACTCGCCGAGTCCACCCATGGACTCGCCGAGTTGCCCTTTCACATTTACACTTTAAACCCTGAACTTGCACTTCTGAACTCAGGATGTTACACTTTTTCTATTTAATTTAAATGAAAAATAAAATAATTACTTAATTTGGGGCCCACCTCTCTCTCTCTCTCTCTCTCTCTCTCTCTTGTAAGAAAGCACCATAGATCTGTACAAACATGTTAATGTCCCTGTGACCTCCTAATACCCCCAACCCCAAATTTAAGAACCCCAAGAAAAGTAGAAAATAACGATCGATCATTCGATCTTCAAGCTTCCTACTCCAGGAACCGAAGTTCCACTCGTTGCAAATGAATTTCTTCTTCTTCACCTATCAAACGAGCCATGTGATGAATTTCTTCTTCTTCTTCACCTATCAAACAACTATAGTGAAATTCCCTAAGTGATCTGAAAGTCGCATTACCCATCCTCTGTTTGAATCTCTGACTAATTGATTTCCATCCTTCCAAACCCCAAAAAAATCCAGAACAAGTCCTAGCTTTCAAAGTGTATACAGAGAGAAAAAATAGATCTGCTCATTCCCTCATCCTTTTTGCAATCGATGCAGAACCTGGTGGCGTGTTGCTTTCTATTATTCCCACTCTCTTAATCAATTAACAAGTCCAAAAAAACGAATCAAGAACAAGGTAATGGAGGTGGGTATGTAAAGAAGATGATGCATGAGGTGATGTCTGGTGATGTAAGGTTTGTAGAAACGATGGAGATTGATACAGGAGGGTAATTGAGGTGATGGTTGGTGCGTAGATGGAGATGGGTCTGCAAATTTCTAGGTTTGTAAATTGGGAACCAAATCTCCGATTGTGTGGTGTATGTATATACGTATGTGAGGAGAAAATGGGTAATGGATGAGTTGGGTTTGGATTTTTGAAGAAGATGAACGTGTTGAAGAATTTGAGTTGTAGGTTAGATTTTAATTTTAAGCTCATGGTTTTGATTAGAGGTTAGAATTAGATTTCAACAATGGTAGTGGATGTCGTGATTGGTTGTTGTTGGCGGAGATGAACTGTGGTGTTTGTTGGAGGTGAAAAATGGTCATGTTCAGAAGCAAACGGTTGTCGGAGATGGTTGAAAAGAGGTTGTCGGAGGAGGTGAACGATAGAGGGGAAGGGGATTATGAGTAATGGTGGAACAATATACGGAGGTGGCAGACGGTGGTAGTGGCAGACTAAGGTGGTGACGGACAATGGTGGAAGCAGACGATGGTCAAAGGGTGGTGGTGGTGGCGGACGATGGTCATTAGGTGGTAGTTGTGGAAGATATTCTTAAGTTCATGAATATGTTCTTGAGTGTTCTTGAGATTATGAAGATGTGTTCTTAAGATTATGAAGGTGTTCTTGGGTGTTGGGAGAGAGAGAGAGAGAGGTGGGTCCTATATTATTTATTTAATTAATAAAATAAATAAATAAATATTAAATTTTACGAAAAATGAAAAATAAATACCCCAAGGGTATTATAGTCATTTTAATTTTTGGAGGGACTATTTTCACATACAAACCACTCCAAAAGGACCACCAATCCAAAAAAGTCGTTATTTGGACTAAAACCCCAAAAATTTGCATACCACAAGGACCATTTTTGCATTTTTGTCAAATTGAAATCTAAACCAATTATCACACATAATGATTGATGTGACTGCGGTATTCGTGTATTTAGAATTTTTTTTCATGTAGATGTAATGACACTCTCACAAAGAAATATGTTATTAAATGACATATCAGGCAGATTTAGCTGCCAGAAATGCCACATTTTTCTAGTAGAGTGAGAGAGCATTGCCTTTGAGTGAGTCGTAATTTTGCATAAGATATAATTTGGAGAAAATTCAGTAAATGACCAAAATTGAGGGGTTTTTCGAAAAAAATGACAACGTAAATGAGGAATTTGGAATATGACCAAAGGTTCCGTAGAGGGGGTTCTACGGAACCATAAACACCTATGCGAAACCATAAACGCTTCTGCGGAACCATAAAATCGCCCAAAATTTACCCTTTCCTCCTTACTTGAACGCGGAAGGAAGCTAGGACAATCGATTCGCGAAAGGAAGCTGCGGACGTCGGACTATGATCGGAGCGGACACAAAAATGTCGCGGCGAGCTCGATTCGTGGAGCAACTGCACTCCGATGGATATGGAACTCAAGTAATATTTCAATTTTTTTCCTAATCTTTGTATAAACTCGGAAGTAGAAATTGATTATATGAATTGGAAATTGATAGGTTAAATGATATATATGTTAACATGTATGTTTGTTAGGGTGTAAGGACTGGAGTTTGTGAAATAAGATTTCGATTTATCCTATTCTTTTCTTCATGCACAGATCTGAAGAGGTCCTCTGCTCAAGAACAAATCCGCAGAGGAGCCCTCTGCGGAATGATATATGGCTCTGCGGGAATGTATTTTTTTCCGATTTTCTATAATTATTATCTCTTAAAATGCACCATTGAATATTGAGATCATTTTATGTTGATTATATGTAAATTAATATTAAAATCGATTTCCAATTATTTCTATAATTTAAAAAAAAACATTGAAATTTTTATAATTATTATTAAAATGGACAATTTATGTAAATTTTATAATATATATGGGACCATTTCTATAAACTTCTGTAAATTTTTTATAAAAAAGGACAATTTATTTTGAAAGATAATTATTCACGTAGACCATTGTATAAAAAATTATAGATTAAAAACATTATTTTTGTTGCATAAAATTGTTAAAAAAGAATATATAAGTACAATGCTATAAAAATAAAAGTACAATGCTATTTAAAGTTACGTTTCAATATTATTTTTTTTTAAATTTTGGCATATATGTTTAATCTTTTGCAGCATAGTTTGCGTGGATGGCCTGCAAAATGTACTTTTAAAGGGGCGTTGGAGACTGTTGAAAAAGTACATTACAAAACTAAATAGTAGGCGAGTTGAATTATTTCGAGAGACAACTTTTGGGATCTTCATTGGTATGCTCACCCCGAATGGTGACCTGATGCTTTGCCATTTGATGATGTTGCATGAGGTTCGTGATGTAGAGGTAGCCAAGGCTGGGAAGTTTCGGTTCAAGTTACAAGGCAGGGTGGTTGAATATGGTGAAACGAAATTTTGTTTGATTAGCGGTTTGAGATTTGGACTGTATGTTGATATAATACATACAAAAGTCAGCACAAGTTCAACATTAAGGAATCGATTGTTCCCTAATGTGACAGATGAAGATTTACGGCTAAAAGATTTAGAAGATTTAAAAGGGCCAACATTCTCGACGTGTAGCGATGAGGATGCGGTAATGGTTATGCAAATGATGTTTTTGTTGAGGGGTCTCATAGGGCGAGACGACAATATGTACATTCCGCCGACAGTGTATGAGATAGCCGATAGTCAATATAATTGGAACAAGTATTAAATTTATTATTTATTATTTATTTATAAATACTTGATGATTTATATTAATTATAATGAGTATGACAGGTTTGCGTGAGGTACGTATTTGTGGAGGTATAGTGAAACACAATTACGATTATGATTTGGTAAAATCAATAGATATTTAAGAGATAATTAGAGTGGGGTTACACGAAGATGATGAAGTATACGGTGACCGGTTTTCAGCTTCCGTTTAAGGTTAGTTTTAGGTGCAATTACTTATATTTTTTAAGTGCTTATAAGTTTGGACAAAGCATAATTTTTTTTGTCGTAATACTAGGTATGGATTTTGGAGACATTTCCAGAAGTTTTGAGGTTTGCACATCACATAGAAAATGAAATTCCAACAATGAGGGCATGAAGAATAAAAACACAATTATCTGTTAAGCAATGTTTACGTATATTAGACGTTTCAGTAGTATAGTTATACATTCCTTATATTAATTATATATAGTTAAAAATTACAACAATTTTATATACTTACATTTAATTATTTAATTTTGCATGAAAATAATATCCCACGTGTTTTTGAACCAACGCCTGTTGAGATCCATTTGTCATTCTTTGTGCGTTATATAAATTGGACTCTAGACAAAGTGCAGTCGCCACTGCAACAACAGATGCCTCCTAAGGAGCAGTCTCCATCACCGCAACAACAAAGTCCTCCTAAACATCGGTCTCCATCACTTCACCCGCCTCAAGTTCAGGGAGCATACTACACCTCAGACTCTCATTTTTGGGGAGCAGACTACACCTCAGCCTCTCATTTTCAGGAAACATACCACATACCTCTAGAAGATAGTAAAATAGACAAGTTATTGGGCGTTGTTACTCAATTAAAAACCACAATCGAGCACTTTGGGAAGAGAATGGATAATCGGGGGAAGCATTTTTTTTGTGGTTTGGATCCCGAGTCAGGCCATACGTATGTACAAACGCCATCGCCTGTTGTTGTAGTTAAGGATAACACAGTTACGCCGTTAAAATGGCGGGTAAAAATGAAATCGAAATTTTGTAGGAAGCCTTACACACATGTATAAAGTTAAGTAATTTCTATTTATATAGTATATAATCGTTCCAAATTAAATAACATATTGATTTTGTAGTTTCGTCGACGGAATCATTGAAGAATAGAAAAGGGAAAAAACCACAGAAGTCCAATAACGTTATTAAAAAGACCATTATTATTAGACGGTTATGTAGATAGTGATGATGAATTTTGGAAATTGTGGGGAAAGAACATGGGACCGGTATTTTTGGAGCATAGACTTTTAAAAAGGATTGAGATGAATTGGGAATTTTGGTCAAGTTAACTTGGTAATGGCTCTGGATGCTTGCTCTCCGAGGTAACACACATCCCTTATTTTATATTACAAAAAGTGTTGGATAATTAATCCTACAAAATGATTTTGTTTTTCTAACACGCAACATTTGGTTATCTGGATGTCCCTGCTCAAGGAAATAAATCCATTGACTGGTAGGTGGACGATTATTAATCTTGAAGGCACAACTTTGGAACATGGGAAACAACATTATTTGAGGTGTGTAGCAGCCGAGATGGTTAATGGACCACATTGGAAGGATATTAACCGTGTTAGTATATTTATTTATATATATCATATAATATTAAATTTATATATATATATATATATATATATATATATATATATATATATATATATATATATATATAAAGTAAACTATGTATATATCTAATAACTTATCGTTTTTTTAAGGTTTTAATTCCCATCAACATAGTGCACATGCATTGGTATTTGTCTGATTTGGATCTCCTTACATGGAAAGTGAGCATACATGATTCAGCCGAATGGTATGATTTCTTTAAAACATATGCGGGTGACGGCAGTTACAAATCGTTGGGAGATAGTATATTAAGTGAACTATACCACATAGCATATTGGGCCCATTTTCCCAATAGATATAAACCTACTAAGGTGGAATTCATTAAATCTAAACATGTGCCGCAACAAGAAAAAGTAGAAGGAGAAAGAGGAGATTGTGGAGTTTTTGTATGCATGTTCATGGAAATGCTTGCATCGGGTGTTCTAGTGGAGACACGTCAGTCACCTAGAGATACGAGATTTAGTTACCGTAATAGAATGACAGAAATTATTTGGAATAGTAGACTTTGATTGTAATATGGTTATTGTTTTAAGAATATTTTCTTATGTTTTGATTATGTTATTTAGAATAGTAGACTAGTATAGTAGAGTTAAATTTATAAATTAAATTAAAGTACAAGATAATACATATAACTCAACAAATGTACAACAACACTAATCAACTTATGGGAACTGCAATGGATACTTATCTTTCTCCATTGATATATAGTCGTCCCTAATTCTTAGTTTATCTTCAAAACGACCTTTTTGCCGCCCAAGTTCTATCATTTCTGCATTGTTCTCCGCAAGCCAGTTTTTTGTCATTTTGATACTCTTCTTAGTCTTTTTTATCCATTCTTCATGCTCTTTGATTTTATATTTATTAATCTGCATCCTTTCCTCAGCCTGTTTGCACTCTTCCGCAATGACGTCATGACATTTAGTGAGAGCTCGAGATGACTCTGTATCTATTTTTTGTTGTTCTTCAGCCCATTGTAATTCTTGCAAAGTATCATCAGACATATATTGCCCTCTGATGTTTGTATCAGATAATGATAAAGAAGCAAAAGTGGGCATGATTGAATTACAACATCAAAATTTGTTCGAGTTTGGACAAGTTCCTGAAATTGATGATCGAAGATGTGAGGAAAAATCAAATGAAGGGTGGTCGGATGATGAGTACACGCAACGAAAAACTGCTTTTAATCCATGATATTGTATTCCTTCTATTCCTGATTGTCCAGAACCTATTCTTGAACCTGGACCATTTCACAGTTTAGGTCCGAATGATAAATTAATTGTCAATCAAACATATAACACCAAAAAAGACCTAGCATTTGCTGTTAAATTCAAAGTTGTTAGAGAAAAGTTTCAGATAAAAGGTTGAAAAATCTTCAAAATCTCGATACCAGGTTGTTTGTATGCAAAGAAACTGTCATCGGCGTTTATACGCATCTCTCATTAAAGGAACATAAATGTTTGAAATTAAGATGATTAATGACGAGCATACATGTTCTTTATTGCTTATACACCCAAATGATAGGCAAGCAAATAGCAAAGTTTTGGGAACTATAATACCTGACATTATGGGTCAAGGAAGTTTGAGAGTTTGGAAGCCTAATGATATAGTTAGAGATATGAATGCTTTGCTACAAATAAATATGAGTTATTCACAAGCGTGACATGCTAGAGAATTTGCTTTGGGATTGATGATGGGGACCCCCGAAGAAAGTTTCTCCAAACATCCAGTTTATTTTCACAATCTGAAGAAACGTAATACTGGTACTGTGGCGTACATAAAAAATGATTCAGAGGACCGTTTTGAGTATTGTTTTTTCTCTATTGGATGCGCGATAATATATTTTTAAATATATTTGTTATTTTCTTAAATGTTAATAAACAAATTATATTGTTGATATATTAATGGTTTTTATATTGTTGTTGAAGATACGTGCTTTCAGAGAGTGTTGTAGAAAAGTTATTATTATGGATGGTGCTCATTTGAAGGGAAGGTACAAAGGCACCATCTTGCATGCAGTAGCCATGGATGGCAACAATCAGATCTTGCCTATTGGGTATGGAATTTGCCCAAAAGAGACTACGGATTCTTGGACATTGTTTCTTGAAAAACTACATGAATGCATTGGTGATGTAGAAGGTCTGACAATGGTCACAAATAGGGCACCTGCAATTGCTGTAAGTATTCAAAATGTTTTTCCAAATGCTCAACACGGATTGTGTGGTTTTCATCTAATAAGAAACATAGTCCACACCTTTGGAAAAAACAAAAAACAACAATTTTGTTTTGGAAGCTGGTAAGAGCTTACAAAACCACTGAGTTTGAATTCTATTGGGGGAGACTTCGTAATATAAGAGATGATGTAGCGACATATCTCAGTCAAATTCCACGTGAGAAATGGACCATAGCGTATTGCCCTACCATGAGGTACGATTATATGAACTCAAATAGTGCAGAGTCCATGAATGTTGTATCAAATAAAGCAAGGAAGTTGCCTATATTACCACTTCTTGAGTTCTTTCATGCACTTATGCAGAAATGGTTTTACAAATGGTGGATGGTTGCAGATATGATTATGTTTAATTTTAAATTATATGATAAATGTCACATATAATAATATATGTTTGTTTTAAAAGAAAAAAGTGCAATAACACTTACGAAGTGGGCTGAAGATATGGTTAAAAAAAATAAAGATGGGATCCAAGGATGGTCAGTATCTAGTGTTGACAATACTACATATCAATTGCATGAATTCAAAAGTGGCGACATAGTGAATTTGGGGGAAAATATTTGTTCTTGGAAATATTGGCAACTAATTGGTTTGCCATGTAGTCATGTGATAATGGTTTTAACGGACTTGAAAAATGATCACTGTGGGCATATGGCTATAGATGCTTATAAAATTGAAACATATCGAAGAGCGTACGAGCAGGCCGTATACCTTCTTTTAGAACTTAGTGATTGGGAGGTTCCAGATGACCTTATGGTTGTTAACCTTCTTGTGATGGAAATACGTCAAGCCGATAGACCAAAAAACACCAATCGTATTCACTCTCAAGATGAGGAACCAAAAATAAGGTGTAGTAGATGCCACAACACAACTCATAATGCAACAACGTGTAAGGAAATCGTTCCAAAGAACCACAGTAAAAGTTAAAAACGTACTGGGGCGTCAGGAAGTGGGACAAAACCTACAGAAGAGGAACCGACGTAAGCAACCCAAAACCAATGGCAACATGAGCTAGAGAACCAATGGACGAACATACCGAACAACAATGGCAGCAGTACCCAGACAACCAATGGACACAACAGACCGAACATTAATGGCAACAACAGCCAAACAACCAATGGACACAACAGACCGAACATCAATGGCAGCAGGAGCCACAGAACCAATGGACGCAAGGGAAGGAATACCAACCGCAGAAAGAGCCACATAACTAATGGCCAGGTTGCACCGAGTACCAATGGCAACAAGAGCCAGATAACTAATGGACGCAAGCGACAGTAAACCTAGGGACACAAGCAACAGAAAACCCATGTCCGGAATACAATAACAGATCAAAGTTTCCGTGGTTTGATTTGAATGAATGAAGTTTATTTCAAAGTATGTTTATTATGAAGATTGTATATTTATGTTTTCTAAAGTATGTTTTGTTACCTACTTAAAGTATGTTTATTATTCAGAATACCAGTGTGTGTAATTTTATAAAAAACATGGAATATTTGTATAATTTTTATTAAACACACAATTTTCCTAAAGGGTAATTAAATAAGAAAAAGGACTAACAAACAGCATGCGGATTACCAAACAACTCTGTGGATTCCGTAACAGTTATGAGGATTCCCAAATAGTTCTACGGAATAAATAATATAAAATCACTTTACCATACATATCCTTTCATCGATTCTATACCATTTCTTCTTCATTTCATTTTTTTGAAAAATTAACCCTCATATTTTCCCTCATAATGGCGTCCATACGATGGAGCGCTGAGGATAACCTCCGTCTAACTCGTGCATATATTAATGTACATGAGACCACCATGGTGAATGATCCAAGTTATTTGACCCATTTAACTTATGTCTTCAACGCTGACCCTCAAACTGCCCCAGAAAACTACCGCAACACCGTTGACATCACATCAAAATGGTATGAATCAAAAACAGAAGTCTTGGTTTCCAACAATCTTTATACCAATATTGATGACGCACGTCCGAATGAAGATGAGGAAGTCATCCTGGACGCGGCGAAAGCAGAATACGTATCCATTAGTGACGGGTTAGAATTCAAGTTTGAATGCCCTTGGAATCTCTTAAAATATCTCCTGTATTTTTAATTTGTATTGCGTTTGTAGAAGCATTTTTAATGTAGTTTGTTTTTATTAGGTTATTTATATGCACCAGTTTGTATTACATTATTTATATGTATTTGATTTGTATTAGGTTATTTAAAAACTAGTTGAGTTAACTTCTACTTTATTCTGTAGAACATAAAATACAAAACAATACAAATACATGGAAAATGTACATCAGTAGCAAACATATTACATAAAACATTTCAGATAAAAAACCCTTCTACATGAAATACTGGTGGTTCTTAACCATATTCCAAGTGTCCACATACTCGAAGTCTTTTCCCTCATGTTCGAAAATGTAATGATCTAAAATCATTTCTACAAGAGCTTCCTCGTTTGCGTAATAATAATTACTACTATATTTAAGATGATGATACCATCGATTGAACCATGTGATTTCGTTCTTTAACTCCATCCACTTACTAAGAATATCTACTAGTACCCGATATTCTCCTTGTCCAAATGAGAGGTTGAACATACCTGTTATGCGAGTCCATTCATCCCCTCCAAGGTAATCATGGGTAACCATTGTTGTTACACCTTTAAAAATGTTCAACCAACATCGTATTATGACCATCACCTCTCTTGTTGTCCATGGAAGTGGAGTATCGGATGCCGATGTTTCATGTGTAGAAGTTGGTGCATTGGAGGTCATTTCTATATTTTTCAATACAGGGTAAGTTGATACAATATTTAACCGGTATGAAAATTTATACACTGATCCGTCGAGGTGTACACTGATCCGCAGAGGTGTATACTGATCCGCTGATAACAGTTCTGTGGATTCCCAAACAGTTCTCTGGACTAATATTAAACATAAGTTCATTATTTTTAAACTTTTTTGTCAAATTTTTTACATAATAATCACATAGTACCTTATGTGATTAAAAAAATTAATATTAATAAACTAAAACAAAAACAAAAAAATGAAAAAAACGAAAAAAAAACCCAAGATCCGCAGAGGTGTTCCGTTTCCTCAGAGGGTTTACTCGATCCACAGAAAATGCTCTGCGGATCCAATGGTCAGTTTCCGATATCAGTTTTTTCATGGTTATTATTTTCAAATGACCCATCTTTTTTGGTCATTTACCGAATTTGCCTTAAAGAGAGAATATATTCTTTATAGATATTTGTTATAACAACAATCTATATTCGTTATAGATTGATAAGTTTATGTGACAGTAAAGTAAATACAATGTAGTATTAATAAGTTTTTTTTTTTTTTTTTTTTTTTTTTTTTTTTTTTTTTTTTATAACAACAATCTATATTCGTTATAGATTGATAAGTTTATGTTACAGTAAAGTAAATACAAGTAAATATAATGTAGTATTAATAAGTTTTTTTTATAACAACAATCTATATTCGTTATAGATTGATAAATTTATGTGACAGTAAAGTAAATACAATGTAGTATTAATAAGTTTTTTTTATAACAACAATCTATATTCGTTATAGATTGATAAGTTTATGTTACAGTAAAGTAAATACAAGTAAATATAATGTAGTATTAATAAGTTTTTTTTATAACAACAATCTATATTCGTTATAGATTGATAAATTTATGTTACAGTAAAATAAATACAAGGTAGTATTAATAAATTTAAAGTGATTACCTTAAGATAAAGATAAAGATAACATTTATTTTTTTTAATAATAAACAACAAGACTTTATAACATGTGATATAAAGATAAACCAGTCGTAAAACCATCTCCAACCCATTTTTATTTTTTATTTTCCAAAAAATGGAGTTAAAAATGGGCTAAATAGTGTTTCATCTCCAACCCTACTCTATTTTTTACTTCATTTTTACTCCAAAAAGTATATTCCTATTATATTCTATTCTTCTAACTTACATAAATTGTCAAACCCACATCTTTTATTAATTTGGTTTTAACAAATATATAATCTATATTTTTTCATTACAATAATGATAAATAAATAAGATTATATTTATAACACTTATAAGCTTTTATAAAATACGTTATCGTTTTTTCAAATTTCAATATGTATTTAACTTGAATTTGACGAAAAAAACAAACTTTAAATTTATAATTAATTAAGTTAATTTAATATATAGTAAAACATAATAAGCATTAAATATTACATTTAAATTATAATCAGTAGGTAAAAATAAACTAGAAATATATAAATATATAAACAGAGGGACCGCAAAGTTCAATCTTATTTTGGGATAAATTAATAATATAATATCATATTTGGTGTAATATTATTCATATCCCAAAAATAGGAAATAAATAGAATAAAGTTGAAGAACGAATGAAAAAAAAAAAAAAATAAGGAAAAAAATGGAAAATAAAGATGGGCAAATGCTCTAATCCTAGGTGCACAAACATTAAGACCATGACAAGTACGATAAAAGGAAACAATATACTAACACCAACAAAAATTCATGACAAAAACATATGTAAAAGAAACTGATAATTATCTGCCAATTTTGGTTTCATTTTTTTTCTCGAGTTTTCAGTGCTCCTAACTCCTTTTTTTTTTTTTTTTTTTTTTTTTTTTTTTTTTTATCGTCACAGCTCTAACCGTGGTTATTCCCAAAACAAATGTTTATCTTTCATTGCTCATTTTGGTTTACTTCGGCTTATTCGTGGCTGCAGCCTCTTCTTCTTACTTTTGTGTTATTTCCATTAATTTTAGTAAAATCAGTTTGTCTTGCCTAATCCAGGGAAGCAAAAATAGAGGTTTCAGCTTAAACGAGAACACAATATCAAGTTAACACAACCACTGAGTAATATATATTATCATAGAGTAAGTTTACAACAATCTTGGCACATCCACATAAAACCATTTAGTGGCAAGGGATGCAATCCAAGATACACACAAACAAGCTTTTACACAAAAATAAGAAAATATATATATATATATATATATATATATATATATATATATATATATATATATATATATATATATATAGAGAGAGAGAGAGAGAGAGAGAGAGAGAGAGAGAGAGAGAGAGAGAGAGAGAGAGAGCAACTAGCAAGCTTGATCTGTCAAAAAAAGAAACCCTTATGAGCAGGCTTCCTTTTAGGATACTCCAGAAACACAGCCCCACCGTACATTTTGGCAGCCTCGTTGCAGTTTATGACTCTCTCAGTCCTCTTCGCAGGTATGGAAGCATCATACACTTGTTGCTGAACTACGTAAGCCTGCTGGGGTTGATACTGATGGTGAAACAACTGATGTTGGATTCTACTCGGTGGAGCAGTCGCTGCTGCTGATGGAGGCTTGGAGTAGTTACGCCCACCTGAGAAAATGTCATCTATGATAGCAAACGTTTCTTCCCCAATCTTAGCGAGGTCTGTTTTGTTCTTCGAATTGTATGCCATGCAGAGGAGAAGCTATGTACGTATAAGAGAGTATTGATCAGAAAGGAAGTATTAGCTGGTTTTGTTGTTGTGTTTGCTTTGGGGTGCACGATAGTCGACAAGAGCCACATATCTTTATATAGAATAGTTGATGCAAGTTTTGCGACAGTTTGAGATATTTTATTAATTATTTTTTAATTTCTTACCTAAACTTATTCGTTTCTTTGTGTGTGGAATAATCTTTAATTTATTCCTTTTGGATCACAACAGTTGAAAAAGTGGTTCAACACCTTTTAAATTTATTACTATCACATACCCGGAATATAGTTTGCCCAAGCACCCCAAAAAGCGAACATGAGAGAGAGATGAAGAGAAAAGGTTTCAGGCCCCATCACTCTACCTACTCTAGCTCGGTGCCCGAGCTATTACGGTCGTGGTGTGCCTCATCTCCATCTCAACCACCGAACCCGTTCGGGGTACGTATATTGAATATCGCCTTATGTGTTGCAAGTCCATATGTGAAAGGAGTAACAACTATGTTAAACGACCGTATCCCTACATGTGTCAACTTGTTCGAGTTGTTATCGACCTTGGATGTATGTATAGTCTCGATCCCTCTCTTTTGAACCGTACGTTGTACAAAGCGTACCCATGCACCAAGAAATCACTAGTACAAATATGGCTTTTAGTGAGGCAAAAAAAAAGGGTGACCATGCATTTTGTGGCAGGTTTTTTTTTTTTTTTTTTTTTTTTCAAAACGTGACTAAAAGTCATGTCATTTGTAATAAGTTATCAACGTTTAATTATGGTAATTATAATCCATTTAAATCCACTTTTATAGTTAAAACCAACAAGGTAGCAATTTTTGTAGTTTTTCCATTCGGATTTTTTTGATAAACTACTTTTCAATCACATGTCATTTTGTTTATGTTGATGATTTTTAGCAAAATATTTTTGTTTGTCATGACTATTATTCATTTCTGGTCACACATTTTTATAGTGGTCGTGAATATTTTTGACTTTTAGTTATACATATTTTTGTTTGTCATTATTATTATTGATTTTTAATGACATAAATTGTCTTTTATCATGACGATTGGTTACTTTCGGTCACACAAAATAAATTAAATTGTGACCATAAATTACTTTTAACCATAGGTTGATTCATTCCTATGACTATTGATTGCTTTTAGTCACAAATAATAAATTAAATCATGACCTAATATACTTATATTCATAAGTTTTTTTATAGAAAAAATACAATAAATAAAAACCAAATACAATTTTGTTACATCCCAAAATTCACCATCAAACTTTTTAAAATCAAAATGTATGTTTCTACCAAAAGGTTTTACTCATAACCATTAATAAATCATAAAGTTGTCACTCATGTCTCATCAACATAATCATAGTATAAATATGGAAGTTAAGTCTTGTTTTCAAAAACCATATCATATCATAGAATGGATAAACTAGATGTCATGCCCTTCTGAGAATGTCCAGATATCTCAAACATTCTAGTTCCTTGCCCTTTGAATACAAAGGATCTACAACTAAAAACATAACGTAGCAACTGTAAGCCTACGACTTAGTGAGTAAAGCCCAAATGAGGGTTATCTTCTTCGGAACCAGAGGCTAACGTCTCCCTGAAACTCGCTCTATATATCTCTCTCCAAGCTTCTCTCCCTGCTACACAACATTAACACACTCACACATCTAGGGTTTAGTGTTTTTGTTCAATGGATAAAAGAGAGGTTGGGTTGGTTCTTTATACAGTAAATGATGCAGGTTCAAACAAGAAGGGAGGAGAAAGGCTCAATAGGATAGGATTTCTGAAAATAACATGCTTAGCCCCACGAAAATCATGCATGCACATGTTACACACTTAGCCCTAATTTCTAATCAATATACATTTTCTTAGATTACAATTTAGTCCTTGACTTAAAGCTCCTTATTTAATTTAATACACCTTATATTTTATTATTATTATTATTATTATTATTATTATTATTATTATTATTATTATTATAACCTTATTTATTTATTTATTTAGTCATAGATAACAATAAATCTTATAAATACCTCTTTAATTATTCAAAATGCTAATTAATCTTTATATTTGTATCCTATCTAAAACAATTAAACAAAAAACAAGACGTTGCAACTCTCCCCCACATATAATAATTTCGTCCGCATGGAGAACTTGGATAACGTCCATTCTCTCCTCGTCTAGGGTCTCAGTTCTTGTCAACGGATCCCCTACTAAGGAGTTCTTCATGGAAAAAGGTGTGAGACAAGGAGATCCTCCCTCCTTGTTTCTTTACATCATCGACGCTGAGGGTCTCAAAGTGGCTTTAGATGAGGCTACTAAAAATGGTATTTTTGAGGGGATTGCTATGTCTAATTCTAGACCAACTATATCCCTTTTCTAGTATGCTGATGACGCAATCTTCTTGGGAAAATGGTCTAGGAATAATGCTAAAAACCTAAAAAGAATCCTCATATGTTTCCATTTAGCCTCTGACCTAAAAGTCAACTTACATAAAAGCAAGTTATTGGGTATTGGTGTCCCACATAGGGATGTCTCTTCCATGGCGTGGTGGTACAAGTGTCTTGTAGGTGACCTTCCGTTTTCTTACCTCGGCTTGCTGGTGGGTGGTAACCCGAGTAGAGTTAACACGTGGATCCTTCTTGTGGACAAATTTAACAAAAAGTTTTCAATGTGGAAAGCTAGAACTCTCTCTATTGGTGGTCGGTTGACGCTTGCTAGGTCCGTTCTTGGTAGCCTTGGTTCCTACCTTTTCTCCATTTACAAAGTTCCCAAAAGCATTATTGTTAAACTCGAAAGTATACGTAACGCGTTCCTTTGGGGAAATACTTTGAGTGACAAGGGTATCACTTGGATTGCATGGGGGAAAACGATGAACTCCAAAGATATTGGTGGTTTAGGAATTGGAAGCTTAAGAACTTTCAACCTTGCACTTCTTTTGAAATGGTGGTGGAGGTTTAGAGACAACACGAATTCGATCTGGAAAAACATAATCACTACCATATATGGGGTTCATGGTGGAATGGGTGTGTCAATTTCTTGCTCTAACAGGAACACAGTTTGGGGAGGAATTAGCAAAGTCAACATTGATCTAGAACAATACAACTTAGATTTTAATAATCTTTTTTATAGGAATGTTGACACATGAGGTACTATTATCACCAATAACTTGGGATGGAGTCTTAATGGAGGAGGGGAGTATACAGTGTCTACTTTGAGAAAGGAAATCGATATTCAACAACTTAAGAGTACGAACTTGCCTACCATTTGGTCCAAGGTGGTTCCAAGGAAAATAAATATCTTTATATGGCGGGTGAGACTTGGCAAATTGTCCACCAGATTAAACCTTGCACGGAGAGGAGTAAATATTCCTAACACCTTCTATCCTTTATGCAACGCTTTCGAAGAGAATGAGGTACACATATTCAAGAACTTTTCCAAGACACTTGAGATTCAAGGGAATATACAGACTTGATGGAATGATTTTCCTGCCTCAACGGACTCTTTAAACGACTTGATGGGGGTAAACTTTACTATAAAAGTGGGAAGTAGGTATTTAGACACCTTAGAAGCGATATCTAGAGCATTCTTATGGACTATATGGAAATATAGAAACGAAGTGATCTTCAACACCAATACTAAGGTGAAGATGTCCATTAGCTTTAGCCTATGATGTCAAGACTTTGGCCTTTTTATGGATTAAAAGTAGAGCGGAATGGGGTAGGAAATTGATTTGGAACTCTTGGGTTGAAAACCCATTGTATTGTATCATTTTCCAACTTTTTATTATTTTTAATTGAAGTCTAGCTGTTAAAAAAAATATAATAATTTTTTCGCAAAATTATTGCTCTTGGATTTTTCTTTTGACACAAACTAAGTCACCAAACTATATCTTTTAATGTCTCCCAGGTCCATAATATCTCCTTTTACTAAACTCAGTCGGTAGACGTCTGTCTCTTGTTTATCTTATAAAGTAGCACTTGCAACCTCACCTTGTCTTAAACTTTATGTATGTTTAAATTGTTTCACTCCCAAGAGTGTCCCTTGAGTTAATACGATCGTTAACTTGGAATTTTTAAATCCTTTCAAATCACATTGGCGTGAACTCTCCACTATCATGCACTGAATGGCTTACTTTATCCAACAATTAGGAATCCTTACTTTGCTCTCATACTGTATCTCATATGACAATATTTTAATATCGAATCGTTAATTATTTATTAAACTAAAACTCTACTAATAAAGGTTAATTGATATGACTGTTGAGGCCCATAACACATGCAAACATCACATCCTTTGTATAATTGTGATATGCACCTCGTGCTTGAATACCACATTTACTAATATAACTATATCTTAACTTTCTTGGGAGAAACTCACTCAGAGCGGACCTTCCTTACTCATCATATATATTTTCTCATAATTCCTCTTATTATTTAAGGTATCTGGGCAATTTTTTATATGGAATCTTTGGCTGTAAGCCACCAATTAAGAATGAACGTCCTAACAACACTTGTTATCTATGATCTTCACGCTTTTATATATATATATATATATATATATATATATATATATATATATATATATATATATATATATATATATATATATATATATATCCTCTCCTAATATTGTCCTAGAAAACCTAAACAAATATATTTCGATACCCTATTGTCCCACTAAAACTTTAATCCTAGTGTGAGTCTTCAAAACTTTTAAATGCATCGCAGTCTGGACCTTGGCTGACATAACCATAATGCTATTCTAATTGAAAATGCTTCCCCAACACCGGATCTCCTTCAAACACACGCTCACGAACAACTTAACTAGGAATCGCTCCTTTACTCAATTCCTTAATACTTCATGTTATAGGCCTCCTCCATTCTTAGATGATGATGATGTGTAGAATCTCAAAAATCACAACAAATTTAAACTTTTCAAAACAACCCATTTACTACAAGGAAGTGTTTACATAACTATTGTTTCCAAAAACATTATTCAAAATCAGATTCTCCCAAGATCAATAACATAGAACCAAGGATGTGTACATTCACACCTTCACCTTGCCACGGTCCTCAGAAGTATCTGAAACAAAACTAAAACTGTAAGCCAACGCTTAGTGAGTCCCTCCAAAGTATCACCACATAAGCATAAAAAACAACAAAATGTATACAGAGCCTTCAACATGATTGGACCGCCACACCGGGACTACAATCAATATGGACTGCTCTCTAGGCCTTCGGCCTGACTGGTTCACCTCGCAGGCCTTCAGTCTATCCGGACCGCCCTGGGTATCTTGGCCTTCAGTCTATCCATTGGTCCGCCCCAACCCAACTCCATTGAGGTTAAAATCCATGGAGCATAAGGAATGGGTAAAGTCATGAGTTACATGGTGTAACCCTAATAGCCACCATATAAAAGAATCCCATGGCTCAAGAAATCATGCACTATGTGTGAGTGTGAGGGCTAAACGATTTCAAGTGTTCTACATTTCTCTCAAGGTTATTCCAAAAGCATATGATGCTGTGTGAACCATTTGAGGTGTCACACTTGGGGCACTAGGCACTCAAGTTTCATGAAGATATTCTACATCAAAGAGGTATGTATTCTATCTTGTTATATTCATTGTTTTGTATGCTAAATTAGGATAATACCTTGGAAGTTCATATTTGCATGTATAATAGAGAAAACATAGATCCAAGGTATTTAGGATTGCATGTACAATTAGGAGTGTTAGAATGCTCAAAACCCAACAGTGGTATCAGAGCCTAGGCTTGTTTTCAATTATACTTGATGCGAATTGCTGAAAAATGCTGAAAAACTCGATTTTCTGGCTTTCTAGGTACTGGACTCACCAAGTCCACTGATGAAATCACCGAGTCCATGAGTAAAATTATCCTACTCGTCGAGTAGGTTCATGCACTCGACGAGTAGGAGCCCCAGACATCATATTTTCGAGTTTTTTGGCTGGAATTGGACTAGGAACATTACCCTAAGATGCTTTTGGACTTATAAACTTGTTTTTGATGTGGTAATGTTCATGCTAATCCAATTTCAAAGATAATTGTCAATAGATTCATGTTCTGAATTAGTTTAGTGATTAGGCTAATTACATGAAAAAGTTTGATTTGAATTATCTTGTTCTTATGAGTTGCTTAGATTAATAGAAAAGTTAATTGATTATGTGTTTTCAATCCATTTTAATCTAAGAGTTGATTCTAAAATGTGTTTTTGTAACTTGTCCTCAAGTTATATGAAAAGTCACATTTAAGTTTCATAAAACTCATAAAAGTTGGCAAAGGTTACAAAAATGAAGAGTCTTGTCTCATTGAATGGTTTTATGACTCCATAACTTGTCCTCAAGTTATGGAAGTTCAAGAGTCACTTCATTAAGTAATAAAATATGTAACCTTAATTAATTCCATAAGTTATAAAATAAAGATAAGTTAATTCTTTTAATAGTTTAAAGTCTTCCATAACTTGTCCTCAAGTTATGGAACTTGAAGAGTTTTTGAATTAAAACTACTTTAAACACATAAGTTATGGAATTAATTAGTTTTGATTAGTTTCAAAACTTGCCCTCAAGTTTTGGAATTTGTAAAGTTTTCTCTTATGAATACTTTAACTCCAAGTTAGCCCTTAGAATTTTAAAAGTTAAAATTCAACCTTTATACTTTATAATATTATAAGTTAATAATATTTATATATATGTATAAGAGCAAGTCAGTCTTACTGTTAGTAGGCCTCATTCACGAAGCCGGTCTATAAGGGGGTATAAGGTTACTGCCTATAAAATGGTAGTTTAATGGGTGTCCACTCTCACCCACCACTTCCTTGACCGGTGGAGGGTCGTTAGCCGAACGGGTTTGACAGGACTGTAATTCTCCCTTCATTAAAAGTATTAATGATAAATACTAAGTAACTAAACACTTAATAATACCCAATCTTAGTTACTTAGGAAAATGTGAATAAGGTGCTAATCCATGAAATTACACTTTGCACTTTGTTTAAGTCGGTTAGTGGAGCGTGTGTGGTTAACCGGCACACTAACTCGTATTTAACAAGGTAGGCAAAGGGTAACTTCATGTTTATCATAGTATCGATGGAGCGTGTGTGGTTAACCGGCACATCGATTGAGGGGTAAACACTTAAGGGTACCAAGTAATTTGCATGGTTACTTCACACCTTGTTTTGTGATCCTCGGCATCCCAATCACAAAACCTGAAGGGCACACTCGAGATTGAAACATGCCATTGAACAGTTCAATGAATCTCAAAGATCTAGGAGTTTCAAAACCAATTAAAACCTAATAATACATTTCGTTTATCTTTGCGGAAATTGGTGAATCGTCATTCACCTACCTTCAAATATTTTATAGCTTGGATTACGGCATCCCTCTTCTAAGTTATAAAATAGTTTGTTGGGTCCTAGCCTTAATATTTCATATTGGGTGTCATGTTAAGGACTTTAGATCAACTATCTTGAATATCTCCCAAAACATGTCTGGTTTAGACATCTATGATCTTCCCAAATCTCTTGAAACAAGCTTTCCTAAATGAAGATGATGTCCTATGGAAATCATACTTCGTTCACCTCCTCTAATTATCCTCCCTAACCCATAAGTTCTTGAAAAGTTTAAGGTCACTCAAGCCCTATTGGCAAGCAAAGGTCTATGTGTGATCACATCTTGGAGATGTAGTCATGTATTGACAAGCCAGAAGAGTTGGGTGTCAAAGTCTTGAGAAAGTGGGTGGTTCAATGACTTTCTAAGTCACATAGTGAGCTCCTTTGGGACTCCTATGAACCAAACTAAGACAAGACCCTTAATGATCTTATCCATTTGCTAAGATCAACTTCCTAAAACTTTATGGACATTGATAATGATGACATTGGATATCCAATAAGGCTCTCTCTTCCCAATGGAAAGGGATCGGCCATAGTCAATTCAGTTGACCAAATGGTAAAGAGAAAGGCTAAGTCTGAGATAGTCCCATTACCAAAGGGTCCATATGTTTATATTGCCAAAGAAAGGGGCATTGGTTGCGAAGCTGCCAAATTTACCTAAGGATGGTAAAGTCAATAAGTGACTCTACTTCAGGTAAAGTCCACTATCTAACTCTTCTAAGTTTCTATTATGAGATTCTTGATGCATGATGTGACTGGGTCACATGTTGATTTTTTAAGAATCAAAGAAAAGTGAAGAAACTTAAAGGAAGAATATGCTGAATCTGATCGCATAGATGGATTTCTATCGCATAGTTTGAAGATCGGATTCTTGAGCTACTTCTTAGGGGTTATGATATTTTGCTTAGGAATAGATAACAACAAGTTTTCATATGGATTGTAAGGATAAGTTTTTCTGCAAAGTTTTTAAAATAAAAGGAAATTTTAGATTTTATTTATTTTAAAATATCCTTACAATGGCATTTGGTGAAATTTTTTGTTGCTTATAAGATTCTATTAAGATCAAGAGTGGAAATATGAATTTGATTCTTTCATTTGTGGTAGTGTCTAAATTTACCAAATAAGGAAAGATTCTCATCACCCAAGTTTCAATTGGACCGGAACTTGGAATCATGAAAGTTGTATAGCATGATGAATGAGAACTTTCAAGCATTGGAAAAATTAAGACTAATTACTTGTTCACATGGATGTGTGAGTCATATAAAGGACTAAGGGATCGAGTACACATTCGTGTGCACTGGCTAAGTCCACCACAAAAGATCGATAAGACTATTCGTCATAGTTTACTAAAGCTCAGAAAATATGATTATACTTACAAGCTTAAGTATAACTCTAAGACATTGGAAAAGGTTCCAATGAATCACAGAGCGAATAAGAAGAATCAAATTAGGCAGAAAGATAAAAGTTTCTCAAATCTGAAAAGATGGGAGAGTACTTTAGTATCAGGTTTTGTTATCATCTTAATGATTAAGAAACCATATCAAAATTAGTTCTCTAAGGAAATCTTAGTGCATTCTTATGACTAAGAAGAGGAACTTGAATTGTTGAAATGGTTTAATCAAGAAGATGAGTCATACTTCATTCCAATACAAATCTTAGAGTTATACTCTAAGAATGTAACTTGAGTGACATGTCTTAAAGAAGGTTTAAAACACTTATCAAATGTAAGAGTAAAGTTTTCTACTCTTGTAAATTTGAAATTGGTAAGTTGTGATGTTTTGCATAAAACAAAGACCAACTAAGGCCAATTGTGTGAAGTGTTTGTCTTTATTAGAATCCACACTATCTCTTGAATATCTGACAAGAAAGTCTTATATGTCAAGAGGACAGTGGGATTCTTAAAGGTCTTGAAAGTCTCAAGAACTAATCAAGAATAAAACCTGAAGTTCTTCACTAGCACACGACTTGAGGTTTATAACCTATCGTGTTGACATATTCTGTGCCCATTCCAGTTAAAGTTGGCTTTGCATATGAGTTCTTAGAGTTCTCAATTTTTTGCACAACAACTTGGAAGCAATGGCAGGCCCTTGAGCTACCAGGTGGCAAGAAATTAAGATTGAGTTCAGTCCATATGAGTTTGGATTTGTCATTATTCTTGTCTTGTGACTATGGTTTTGACAATTCACATGGATAAGAACACACACACCAGTAAATCTAAGTCTCATAAGGTTTCTCTCCGATTCATGAAAATGATGGTGAGGAAACACTTTCACTAAGTAGATTTTAGCTAGATAGCAATTGTGACATTTGCATTCTCAAAGTCGTTAGTGGAGCGTGTGTGGTTAACCGGCACACTAACCTGGACTTGTGAGAAGTGGCAAAAAGGTCTAACCATTATGATTACGACATCCCTCTTCATAATTGTTTAGACACACCTATGAGCTATCTAAGGGAAGGTGTATGATCTTGATAACGTTTTATCAAAACAATCTAGTATCAGAAATCTGAACTTTGGTAAGAAAGTGAACTGATTTCTGAGTACATGTCAAAGCTAGTGGGAGCATAAGTGTCATGCTAATAATCATCATGTTAGTGGGAGCATGATAATTATGATTAGTATTGCAAGTTAGCAATGTTAATTATAGAAAACAAAAGTTTCAATTGTGAAATAGTTATTTTGCTATAATTAAGGGAGAGGAAATTATACTTCATCTCAAATCTAAAAGCTTAGATTGAGGTTTTAATCATGTTTAGTCAAGGATATATATATATATATATATATATATATATATATATATGTGTGTGTGTGTGTGTGTGTGTGTGTGAATTTCATGTTGGAATGGCTCAACATAAGGAAATTCTGTATATGGGTCCATTATTTGCGTTCTAAAATTCAATTATGATTACGGCATCCCTTTTCATAATCTGAATTATGAGAACTTGGCAAATAGAAATGGAAATGTTATAGCAAAATACTGGTTTAGTCTTTATGTGAGACATCATGAATCGTGTCCCATATGCTCCGGATATAGGATCAATTACATGTGCTATATTCATCCTTTCTAAATTTTCCAAACGCCTGGGGCATTAAGAAGGGAAAAGGTATAGAATTGGATATGACTAAAATGATTAAGCAATTGTTGAGGACAATCTAAGGTTTACCAAAGATTGGTTGCTCAAGGACAGTTGGAAGTATAGTGATAATTCTGGAAGGACCATATTGACATAATCTGTGAGGAGGAAATTCCTGTTCAGAAGTGATAGTCAAAATGGAATCTGGAAATGCTTCAAAGTTAGAAATTATTCAATCTGTGTAAGATTAGGAAACTTAATGCAAGAAGGATGTTTACAAGGAGCTGATCTCCTTTGGAATGCTTTGTTATGGTTATTGTCAAGTCTTTCTGACTTTGTACATAAACATTACAAGAAGATCAATGCATATAAGTTTAGAATCTAACAGATTTCAGTAAATGGCATGAATTTGGAATTCTTGCATTTGCAGTAAGGATTTGGGACTGTGAAAGAGGATCATTGGAGTTATGTTCAATTGATCTAATTCACAAAGTGAAGATCATAGACAAACATAGTATGCGTACTTGGTGTGTGGCATGACTAGTGTTTAGGAAACATAGTATACATGCTTGGAGCATGGGACCACTATTGTTTTAAATTCAAGAATAAAGTTGATAGCTGAAACAGTATACAATGAATAATGTGTAAACATATGGTGATAAATAAAAGGTGTTTTATTTATATTCATAGGTTTTGATACCATATTAGAATCTATTATTATTGTGTTTCATTTTGCATGTTTTGACTTCCAGAATAACTAGGTTGTTCTTCCTGAATGACTAAGTTATTCAAACCATCCATAGTCGGTCATATGTTGGAATTAGATATGAATTAAGACTGTCATGGGTTGGCTTGTAGAGGTCTAAGATGTTGGACAAAGGGCTACAACACTCAGGAGTGCTCATAAGTTCTGAGTGTTGGATTCAACCCGCGCTCATTGGAATCACTTCACGGATTTTATCACGAGTGATCATGGGACGATAATATCTTATATTCTTCAAACCTAGAGATATGAGTTGTTACTATGAGTTGGTTATACATTAATTGCACGAAAACGCATACGGTAACTCGATGTTATAAAACGTGCCTTTGTGTATGATTCAACAAGTAGTAGAACAAGCCATATGAGTCGAAGTGCTTGGCCGGGCCAGGACTGATTTGATTTGCTCAATTAGTCAGTCGTCATAAATCGGAAATCGGGAAACAACAAATGGACAGAGAGAATGATTATAATCCATGTCTCAGTCCATATGATATCTAGAATGGAGGAATATATGATCCCTTGTCTAATGGACAAGTCATTGACAAAGGTCAGAGTTCATCTACAAGGTCAGAGTTCGACAGAAGCTTTTGAGAGCTACGATTGCCAGTCGGTTCTTGAACTCATACGTAATAATAGTTTGACTTATCCAAGTGGGAGACTGTTGCATTAATGTCTAAGTCCATAACTATACTTGGTAAGACTTGACCCGACCCGACATGGTCCATTTGGGTTGCATGGCATCATGCACTTGGATAGACTAAATGAGAGAAATAAGACACTTATGGTTATTAATATATTATAAGTTCTAGTATATTAATAATAAGAATAATAATATATAATTAGTATTGATCAAGAATTAATTATGTGATCAAAAGAAGACTAATTAAATATATGGGTTGATTGTGTAAATCATTCATTCTTATATATGTGGGCTTGTGATCCAAGATTCCTTATGTTGGACTAAGTCCATGGGGTGACCCATGGATACTCCATGGAGGTTAAAATCCATGGAGCATAAGGAATGGGTAAAGTCATGAGTTACATGGTGTAACCCTAATAGCCACCATATAAAAGATTCCCATGGCTCAAGAAATCGTGCACTATGTGTGATTGTGAGGGCTAAACGATTTCAAGTGTTCTACATTTCTCTCAAGGTTATTCCAAAAGCATATGACGTTGTGTGAACCATTTGAGGTGTCACACTTGGGGCACTAGGCACTTAAGCTTCATGAAGATATTCTACATCAAAGAGGTATGTATTCTGTCTTGTTATATTCATTGTTTTGTATGTTAGATTAGGATAATACCTTTGAAGTTCATATTAGCATGTATAATAGAGAAAACATAGATCCAAGGTATTTAGGGTTGCATGTACACTTAGGAGTG
This sequence comes from Lactuca serriola, assembly GCF_051521515.1. Lineage (NCBI taxonomy): Eukaryota > Viridiplantae > Streptophyta > Magnoliopsida > Asterales > Asteraceae > Lactuca > Lactuca serriola. The sequence goes on from NC_136410.1 coordinate 33,290,481, forward strand.
TTAGAATGCTCAAAACCCAACAGTTAGATGGGTGAGGTGTACAACAATCTTGGAGAAATCTTGGATGAACCTCCGATAATATCACACCAAACCCAAGAAAATCCTCATCTCTAAGAGAGATTTCGGACCCTCCCACTATATCACGGCCTCAATCTTGGCCAGATCAACCAAAATTCCATTTTGGTTAACGAGATGCCCCAAGAACTAGACCTTTCATAACCAAAACTCACACTTCGAGAACTTCGCATACAACCGTTCTCTCCTCAACACTCCTAAGATTTCTCGAAGGTGCTCCTCATGCTACTCTCTGGTCTTGGAATACACCAAGATATCATCAATAAATACATGAACTGATCGATCGAGCATTGGCATGCATACCCAAATCGTCAAATCCACGTCCTCCCCTCCAGCCCTCACCTGATGATACCTGACCTCAAATCGATCTTGGAGAACCAAGACGCACCCTATAACTAATCAAATAGGTCGTCAATCCGCGGAAGGGGATAACAGTTCTTCACCGCCAACTTATTCAACTCCCGGTAATCAATGCACATCCGGTGCGAACCATCCTTATTCTTAACGAACAAAATCGGAGCTCCCCATGGAGAACTACTTGGTTTGATGAACTGTTTCCCTAACTACTCCTGAAGCGAAGAGGACAACTCCTGCATCCCAGGTGGTGCCAGACGGTACGACACCTTGGCAATCGGGGCCATACCTGGGACTAAATGAATCCTAAACTCAACCTGCCTCTCAGGAGGCACACCATGTAACTCCTCCGGAAACATGTCAGCCAACTCCCTGACGACCAGCATCTCTGAAATAGAACTCTGCTCCCCTTTCCCGAGAATCAATCATATATTCTAGATAACCCATACAACCATGTTAAATACAATGCCGAGCCTTGGCAGCATAGCAAAAAGCTGACCTAATCGTGGTACGATCCCCATAAATAACCAGATCTCCCATACTTGGGGTTTGAATCACCACACTCTGACCCTCGCAGTCTATCATAGCACCAAACCTGCTCAACCAATCCATCCCTACTATCACACACACACATCTCGCATGGGGATCAAAATCAAATTGATTGAATAAGGTACCCCAAAATCTCCAAAATACATCCTTGATAAACCGTGGATGCCAAAACCCCATGTTCGTTGGCGATAGAAACCCACAAAGGACACTCTAACTATCCAATAGGCACATCAAACCCCCTACCAAACATCTGGGATACAAAAGATCAAATCGCACTCGAGTCAAACAACACAAGATTAGGCAAAGAGATCACTAAGAAGGTACCTAACATAATAATAAACATAAGAACATCATAAATAACTCGACAAAATATAAATAGAAATATATCAGTAACGACGTATGGTGCTGTGATGGCCTCCTCGGCATTGAGCTGAAAATCACTACCTCGAGCCCTCGAAGGCTCTGCCCTCCCCTGGCGCCCATCGGTGATCCTCAGAGTAGCTGGAGGAAGCAATGGATAGTTGACCTTCACATGGCCAACCTGAACATAATGGTAGCATTTTCTGGAGCTCGATACTGGGGCCGATTGGCGACAATCCCTTGCAAAGTGCCCCTCATTGCCACATTTGTGGCATCCACCAGATAATCAGAAGGAACCCTGATGAACCTTGCCGCACTTCCCACAAGTGCGGCCCCTCGAACTCCTAGATCTGACATCAACACCCTTGAATCGCTTCGCCGCAGGCTGCGAATGCACGGGAGCCTGCCTCTGCTCCATCGTCTGAAGCTCCAAATCAACCTATCGCCGCCTAGCGGGTTCCTGTAACTCCACAAGTGTACCATAGAGTTGAGTATAAAAAATTGGAGGATGTCTATCTTGAGCATGCTTAAGTACTGGGTCATCTGAGCTTGCCCAAATATTGCAAACACTGGGAAAAATAGTGCTCTCTAGTGAACATCTTGGTGATCTCAGTCACCGACTCTTTCCCCTGCCTCAGGTCTAGATACTCCTAGGCTAATCTCTCTCTCTCTCTCTCTCTCTCTCTCTCTCTCTCTCTTTCTCTCTCTCTCTCTCTGAACCAAAGGGACGTATCTCGAGCATAACATCTAAGAAACTGCTCCCATGATACATCTGTTCTCTGCTCTGGAGTGTATAAACGAGTAACCAGTCTCTAATCCTTTGATCCAGACCAAAGAAGGTTCAGACGCACTTGACCTTCTGGTTAGCTGGGCAGGAGCAAGTAAAGAAACATCCCTCAACATCGGAAAAGCACCTCTTGGAAATGGTCGAATCCTGAACCCCATTAAACATCGGGGGTTTCATATTGCCGAAGTCCCGGTACTGGAAGGCTCTCCCCCGTCCAATCCCCGCAGCAACGACTATCGCGGTAGCTGCAGCAACAGCCTTAGAAAGTGCAGTGTATCTGTCATCAAAAAACATCATCATGTCGGTCTTAATAGACCCAAATAACTCCGGTATCTACCCCCAGATAATAGAAACAAACTTAGCATGAATCATCTCCCTAACCTCAGACAACCCTAGCCTACCCTGGCCACTCACTCATGTTCCTAATCCAGATCTTGAATCAGATCGCCTCGTAACCACCATATTGAAAATAAACTATAGAATATCAGATGAGGCGTATATGATACCATAGGAACCATTCCACAACAAAACCCTAGGGGTTGTGATTTTCCTGCTACGCGTATAGGTCCGATGCTTCCAATAATACGTGCCCATACTACCTTCTGTACCTACCCGTATTTGTCTCAAAAGATCATCAAAACAACCCTAAAAGCACACAGTCGTATACGCATAAATCCTATTCTCACTTCCTATAGAAAGGCTAAACATTCCTCAACTGGCCGGCTAACCCCACATAACTGTAAGTCCCCAAATTAATAACCAACTAGTGATCAACAAACAAACAAGAAAAATGATAAAGCACAAGAAGGAGTAGAAACGAAATTGATCCAAATTGCACATAATTTGTATTAAGACAACTGTCAGGTACAATGGACAATACACACACACAGTTGACCGGAAACATCTACTGACAATTGACAAGCTAGGATACTATTTATAGGAAACAGTAAAAGCAAAAGAATTTGCTGCCGAAAAACACCACATAGACCTAAAACGGGACGTTTTCGGTCCACCAAACCGAAAACCCACAAAACACCTATATAAAGTGTAACAAAGCCTACAAAACATAAATGTCTAGCTCAAACCAACAAAACATGTCCTAACAGTCTCCCCCTTGGTTTGAGGCTAGCATGAATTCAATCATTCTCGATCAATAAAACATCTGAGTTCCCCATTGTGCCCGCCCACATCTTTTTGTTGATAATCTCAGCGACAATGCTGGTCAACTCTTTGGCAGCAACCTCCAAAAGATTATTCTTGACCACGATCTGATGTTGTGCTAGAGTACGGATGTCGCGCTCTCTAAACTGCAGAAGATCCTTTGCTTCAATAAGACGGAAAACACCTTTAGGGAATTTGATGACTGCAGTGGCTGTGGCCTCATCATAAACCCAATATTCCATATTGTGTAGAGACCCAACCTGAAACTGTTGAACAATAGGAATTTGATGCATTTGCTTTGTGGGAGTGCACGTCACAGTTTTTACTATCCGGTTGGTTTTGGGATCAAAGACACCTTTCAATTTCTTTACAAATGAGTCTGCGGTCTTCATTCCATTGAACTGCCTCCTTGATTTTCTAAAAAAAGTTTGAAATAATATTCGTGAGGATCATTCAATGGATTGAGGAATGGAGCTTCAACAAGTTTTGTAAGGTCGAATTTATTCCAAAAATTAAAGTCATTTTTGCATTCATAGTACTCAACATTTCCACTTTTCCTCTTGACCACCCAAATATTTAATTTATCTTGAAATCCCCACATCAAAATTCCAGATCGGTCTCCGTACTTGACCTTGAACCACTTTTTCCAAAGCTCAATCATACTCAGTTGGGGCTGATCTCCACAAACATTTTTATCAGAATTCTTCATGAAGAGCAGATTCCCTTTTCTTTTTGTAGAGACTTGCTTCTAAGCTCGCTTCAAAATTACTCTTGGAAAAACTTGAGCAGGTTCATTTTCAAAACGATCAACAATACAGGTTGTTTTGACAGATTGAGAAGCATCTTGTGGATCTTGAATTGCTTGGTCAGGGACACAATTGGAAGCCTCGACTTCATTTGGTTCACCGACAGATGTTTTGAATTTGTCGCCAAATTCACTTATCAACTAGTTCTTCAGATCAAAATAACTAGCAGTTAAAGCACCAAGATTGAGCTGTAAGTCGGAGATTTGTTTTGATTTTTGTGCATTTTCTTTCTCGAGCTCGGAAACTCTAATGTATAGAGTTCCAATCAAAACATCCTTTTTTATAAGCTTTTGATTTAGGACTCCAATCTCCTCCTTGAGTTCAAAATTCGTTGAGTCTTCTTTGTCAGAGCTCCCTGTACCAATAGATATTCCTTTTCCCCTTGGTGCAGGATCAACACCTTCACGAGCTAAAAACCTGGCAAGCTGTTCAAAGGCTGCATCGTGTGTAGGTTGAGGAGTTGAGGAGCCACCAGGAGCTGAGGAGCTCCAGGCTCTAAAGGAAGAACGAACAACATTGGGTCCTTCATTCAGGACTTAACTATCCACATGAGTCGGTTGGATATGTGTAACGACTCTAGTTGATTGATTAGTAGGCTGACCTTATTCCCTAATCAACACTCCCGACCTTGGACCTGCTCTTCTTCTTTTGAGTGGAGGCTGGGAGGCTTGTGTCTCTTGAAGATCACTCTCAGATGGTGTGATGGTTGGATTAGCAACTACTTGCGGAGGAATCCTCGCAGTTGAATCCAAATTAGCAATAACGTTTGCTATCTGATTGGGTGTTTGAATTGGCAACTTGAGAGTCTTTGAATCTCCCCGAGTCTCCGTTGAAAAGATTACAACATCATCGACATTGTCCAAAAATGAACTGAGGTCGTCATTATTAGTCTCGAAATGAAAGAATAAATCATCATCACCAAAACTTGTGTAACGACCCAATTTTCATGTCCAAAAATTTCATTTTTGATTAAGTGATTTGCAAAACATTTGCAAAACATTTTTGATTAAGTGATTTGCAAAACTTGAGCGTGTGTATGATGTGCCGCTACCGCGCCAGCTCCTTCCCCTTTGCTGAAAAGGTACCTGAAACTAAAACTGAAAACTATAAGCACGAAGCTTAGTGAGTTCCCCCATCGTACCACATACCATACAATCACATCACATACATACTGCCAGGCATTTCTGGGGTGCCTGACCTACCCGGTACGGCCATTTTGGGGTGCCGACGTACCCGTACGGCCATTCTGGGGTGCCGATCTACCCATGCGGCCATTCTGGGGTGCCGTCCTACCCGTGTCAAGCCATTCTGGGGCGCTGACCTACCCATGTTGAGCCATTCTGGGGTGCTGACTACCCTTCGGTCCTAACAACCGAACCTCGAGGACTATTTCACCCCTACTACTACTATCATGTATATCATAGCATAATCTATTGTCAGACATATATGGGGAGTCCAACCTACCCTTCGGTCCTAAAAACTGAATCTCGGGGACTTTTCCCCCTCCTACTACCTCTATCTCATATAACATATCATGCTAGCAGCTAAACATATCATAACATATTGTTAGGCATATATGGGTGCCTAACCTACCCTTCGGTCCTAACAACCGAACTCTATCACTACCACATACCATATCATGCTAGTATATAACATATCAGGTAGTAGAAACACAGATGAATATCACAAAGACAAACATCTAACATACGATCCCTACTGGTGGGCCGACATTTGGTTGTATGCCTTAGAGACTACCGCCCATATCCTTAGTCTAGTCTCAACTAAGAAGGTTGCCAAAACACCTCACGAGATGTGGACATGAAGGTTACCTCGTTGGCACATATCAAGGTTTGGGGTTGCGAGGCTTTCATAAGACGAGAGACTCACAACAAGCTTGAACCTCGTAGTGAGCGGTGTATTTTCATCGGCTACCCACATAAATCTTTTGGATATCTTTTCTGCAGACCTAGTGACAACGTGGTCTTCGTAGCAAGGAGGGGGGGTTTCCGCGAAAGAGAACTTATATGCCAAGAGGAAAATAGGAGGCAAATTGATCTTGAAGAGCTTCAAGAATCAAGAGATAAAGGAACCTTTAACACTAGCGCTCAACTTGAGGAAGAGATACCTATTGAACCAGTTGACGAGTCCTTACCTCTAAGACGTCCCAGTATAGTTAGTGTTCCATTTGTGTTGTATGGTTTCCATATAAATGCTGAAGGTATTATGTTTATCAGTGATAGTACACTGATAAATTTGAATGAACCTAACAACTATAAGGAAGCCATGACAGACCCAGAGGCTGCAAAATGGAAGGAGGAAATGGACAGCGAGATTCAGTCCATATATGTCAATCAAGTTTGGAACTTGGTTGACAATGTACCAAGACATAAGTTGATCGGTTGTAAATGGATCTTTAAGAAGAAGACCGACATGTATGGGAAAGTGCACACGTTCAAGGAACGGCTGGTTACGAAGGTATTTACTCAAACCCCATGGGTTGACTACGATGAGACTTTCTCACCAGTAGCCAAGATCAATTCTATCAGGGTTATGTTAGCTATCGTTGCATTTCATGATTCTGAAATTTGGCAGATGGATTTCAAAACTGCCTTCCTTAACAGGAAGCTAGCTGAAGATGTTTACATGTGTCAGCCAGAGGGTTTTAAAGATGCTAAGTATCCCAATAGAGTGTGCAAGCTTGAGAAATCCATTTATGGATTGAAACAAGTCTCTCGCAGATGGAATCTTTGTTTCAATGAGAAAGTCAAAGAGTTTGGATTTTGAGAAGAGAAGATGAGTCTTATGTGTATGTCAAGGCTAGTGGGAGTATAGTTAGCTTTCTATTTTGTATGTTGATGACATACTGCTCATAGGAAATGACATTCCGACCTTGCAAGAGGTTAAGTCCTGGCTTGGGAATTGTTATGTTATGAGGGATCTAGGAGAAGCTGCTTATATTCTAAGGATAACGATTTTGATAAATAGAAGTAGGAGACTAATAGAACTTAGTCAAAGTACTTACTTGGACAAGGTGCTAAAACGTTTTAGCATGGAGAATTCTAAGAAAAAGGAACTGGCAATCCAAATCAATACCAAGCTGAGTAAGACTCAGAGTCCGAGTACCAATACCGAGATAGCAAAAATGAGTCGAGTACCATATGCTTCTGCCAATGGCTCGATCATGTACGGTGTGACATATACTCGCCCTGATGTGGGTTTTGTGTTGAGCATGGTTAGCCGATATCAAGGGAGCCCGGGTAGAGCTCATTGGACAACAGTTAAGAACCTTCTTAAGTACCTGTGAAGGACTAAGCATTGGGTCCTTACACTTGGTGGGAGTGATAACTTGAGAGTAATAGAGTACAATGATGCCAGTTTTCAGACCGACAGAGATAACTTCCGCTCTCATTCGAGTTGGGTATTTACCCTAAATGGAGGAACTGTTACTTGGAAAAGTTCCAAGTTGGAGACCATTCTAGATTCAACGTGCGAATCAGAGTAGATAGCAGCGAGCGAAGCATCGAAGGAGGCAGTATGGTTGAAGAACTTCATTGGAGATCTTGGAGTTACACCAGCATAAAGGATCCTATGGAATTTTTCTGTGATAACGAAAGAGTGGTCGCCTTAAATAAGGAACCAAGGGATCATTGTAGATCCAGACACATCGACAGGAAATACCACTTCATCAGACATCGGGTAGAAGAGAGACTCCTCGTAGTCAAGAGGGTATCGTCAGAGGAGAACCCAGCAGATCCCCTCACAAAGGGTCTGAGCAGGGTTAAAAACTTACAGCATGTGAGGAGCATTGGTCTAAAGGACGATATTAGTTTAGTGATTAGATAGATGTTTAGAAACTAGTAATAGATAAATGTAATTGACATTTGATGATTAAGTAATGATGATTTATTTATGAGTAACGTTTACTATCTTGTGTCAATTGTTTACTATTGTTTCACTTTTTAATGGTTTACTTCCAGAATAATTAGATTATTTAAATTAACGACAGTCGACAATACTTTCGGAGTAAGTTATGAGGTTAGACTGCCATTAATTGGTTTGTAGATTGTGTAAGTGCTTAGACATAGAAAAGGTTTGCTGCAACATTCATGAGTACTTCTGAAATAAGATTTGGGTATTGGATTAAACTCACTCTCACTTAAATCACTTAATGGAATTTATCACGAGTGATTGTAAGACGATAATATCATATAATCTTTAAACTGAGATATATGAATTGTTTTTTACAGGTTGGTTGTGCATTGATAATGCGTAAATGCATCAGTAACTTGATGTTATAAAATGTGTTGCTGTGTATGATTTGACAAGTAAATAGTACAAGCATATAAGTCAAAGTTTATCTATTCCTTTTATCCTAGGAGGGTAAAAGCGATATCTTGGGCCCCTCGATGATTTTGTGTTGACTTATGTGTCGGGCCCACTCAGGGTTGAATTGATGTGTTCAGTTAAGTTCTATATCAAAAAAATCGGAAGTCGGGAAAAAATTGTTGGACATTGAGTATGACTCTATTCTATTTCTTTTTCTGCATGATATCTTGTAGAACGGAGGATTGTTTGATCCCTTATCTAAAGGACGCGTCGTTGACTAGGTCAGAGTTTGACAGCCGCTTTTCAGAGCTACGATTGCTAATCGGATTTTGAATTCGTACTTGCAGCTAGAGTTATTAGGCTTATCTAAGTGGGAGACTATTGGATTAGGTGTCTGATCTCATAACTATAATTGGTATGTACTTGACCCGAGAGTAGCATGGTCCTTTTGGGTTGCTTTCACCATAGCAACTTGGCAGGATGAATTGTGAGAAAGAGGTTGATAAATGATTTATTAATATATTATAAGAATAATATATTAATTGAGAAAGCATCTTATTTAATTAGTATTGATCAGATATTAATTCAAAATTAATTTAGCGATCAAAAGAGACTGGTTAAAAGAATGGGGACTGATATTTCAAATCACTGATAGTTGCAATTGGGCTGATGGATCACCTTCGAATAAGGTTGGATGAATTCTATGGGAAGCCCATAAAGAACTTGTCCAAGAAGTATTCTAGAAGGAGTCCATGGGCTGCTTAAGGCTTAAGTAGTCAAATTAGGGTTTTCTCCTAAAACCCAAGCAACCACAAGTATAAATAGACCCCATAGCTCACATAATTCGGACCCTATACTTTCTAAGAGAACCCTAGCCGATTTCAATAAGCCTTCATCCTTTCTCTCTCTCTCTCTTGTTCATCTTTTGCTTGTGGTGTTTGTGACTCCATTAGAGGTGCAACAATTGAGGGACTAAACTCTTGAATGTCAAGATCAAGCAATCAACAAGAAAGGTATTCTTCTAACTCTTGCTTATACAATTGAATCCGAAAATATGTATGCTAGATTAGGGTTTTGCTTTGGAAAATTATTATCCATGTATAACTTGAGAAAAAACTAGATCCAAAGAAATTAGGGTTGCATGCGCACCATAGGAATGTTGTAATGCTCAAAACCAATCAAATATCCCATTGGAACTTTGTTACAAGAAACAATTCCATGGTAATGAAGGTTGAAATTCAAGGTACACTCCTTGAACACTTCTCTTGCATTAAAGTTTCCAACTCACATGTAGACTTTTCAACCATCTTCCATTATGAAACATTTCCATATTCCCATATGACCATCAATTCTAATCAAGAATCGTCTCAATCCATAATCATGTCACTATAGTTTGTCCAAATTAATACCATACTTCTAACTGTCCACAAGCAACCAGTCTTTTAGTATAACCTTAGAATGTTCTTGACAATTGTTTAACAACTTTAGTCACATAAAATTCTAGTCATTCTTCTCCCAATGCTCTAAGCATTTGAAAAATTAGAATAAGTGAATATTATAGCATATATAATTGATCCTATATTCGAAGCATATGGGACTTGACTCATTATATCTTATATAAGGATCTGATATCTATTAAACTCTTGATATAATATTTCCATATATAGAAATCTCTATGTTGAACCATTTCAACACAATATTCATATATGTCTATGAATAAGTTCTATTAAGTATGCTTGGTAAGATACATCTTTTGGTGCATCAAGCATATATTTTGTAAGTAAGATGAAGAGAAAAAGTCACAACAGTTGACTTGTGAGCAGCTGAGGACTAAGAAAGATGAATACCCAAGAAATTTTCATGCTTGAAAACTTAGATCATGAGGAAAGAGATAGATAGTTGTGAATCAAGTGATAAAGTGGTATTATTGAACCTTGGTAAGTATGATGTGTAAACTGTATATGGGCGCTACACACATGGTACTTCTTGCAGTTCATTGGAGCCATTAAGTTGTCTAAGGATCAAGTAGGTTGAGATCATAAGTGATAGCATGAAGGATTGAGAGGAATTTGACATGAAAGAGATAAAAAACTTATGAATCAGTGAATTTAATGGTGAGGTTGGATCTAAGTAAGTATAGTGTGCATGCAGTGTCTGGGTGCCGCAGACACATTGCACTTATGGTGATTCAATTGAATCATTCAACTACTTGAGGATTGAATAGTGGGACAAGAAAGACAAACATAGTGCTTGAGAGGAATATTTCATGTGTAGATTGAGACTTGTATGTCTCGGTGATATAAAATAAATAGATGTGAAAGTTTAGGGCACAAACTTTCAAGAGATTATGGAGAAAAAGATGGTGTCGTTAGATACAACATTTTAGAATGAAAGTAAAGTGATTAAGTGTAATACTTTGCTAAGATTTAGAAAAGAGTTAGAAAATAAGTGGTGTAACTACTTATGGGATTAGAATGGCATAGTGGAAGTGCACGTGGAATGGTAACATGCCTAAGAGAAGATAGCCAAGAAGTGTATTAGTACACTTGTGAGAAAAAGATCGAAAAATGTAAGCGTATGATCATGGTTGTGCAAAGTGGGAAAAAAAGTAAGAAATGGTGTTAAGTATGCAATGTGATTGCATAATAGTAGATAGAGTAGTAGATTTCCCTTAACAACCATTGTGAGTAGATAGATAAAGAAAGTTTGGCCATTGTATTGAAAATGCAAAGAAATGGAAAGTAGATTGCTATTTCGGGTTAAGAGGTTAAAGAAGAGAATAGCCTTAGAAATAAGTCATTAAGTGAGAAAATTACCAAGAGAGTAAGAAAAGATTTTGAGGAAGAAATATCTTTAAGGAGGGTAGATTGTAAGAACCCAAAATTTAGAAAGATTTGACTTTTAGTCATATATAGACCAAAAGGGAAAAATGGTCTATCATGAGAATTACGTAAGATTATTAAATAGTGACTTCATGAAAATGGCCAAAATGAGTTTAAGTTACTAAGATGAGATTAGATGAGTAAGCTCAAGAAAAATATTGAATAAGAATATGAAATTTTGGTCAAAAGGGTAAAATGGGTATTTCATGCTTTTTCAGTCAAGTTTGTGACTTAATAGATTAAGACTCCTATTAAATCAGTGAGAAATGACTTAAAAAAGATGTATAGTATGTTCCCACCTTCGCATGGATATAAAGATCATAGAAAACGAGTTAGAATCAAGAAGATATGAAGGTTAGAAGATTGGAAGAAAATGTCCCCAAAGATGGAATGGAATCAGCTAACAACTATTGTCAAGTAATTACATAGGCACAGTGAGGTGAGTGGAGAAAGGGATGTATACGTTGTTCTTATTCATAATAGAGAAAAGTGTACTTCGCCCCCACGGCGCGGTATGTGGGAGCCACGGTGTGATGGCCAAAGTAGGATGCTAGTGGAGAAAGAGCACCACAGAGTGGCAAGAAGATCACCATGGCATGGGAAGCAAGTAGATTCCGTTGACCGAGGTCAACAGGCAACTGCAGCATGGTTAATAGATGGTCGCAGTGCAGTTACGAGATGCATTAAAGGTTGCTAAGCCTTCATTCTCGCCAAAAACACCCTTAAAACTCATTGGAGCTAACCTTCGGCGATTCAAAGAAGGGGAGACGATCAAGAGGTAATTAAGGGTGTTTTTGGTTTGTATTAGAGATTGAAAGCTCATGATGTAATCATCTTCTCCTTTTTCAAGCAATTTAGGGCTTTAAAGTTGTTTTGATGATTTGAGCAAATTGTGTTAGATTAAGTGAAGAAAGCTTGTTAGTAGTGTTAGTCAAGTGTTTAGAAGCCTTGAACACGATTTGTATGTGATTCCCATGAATGAGATCAATCCAATGAGAGTTAGGGTTTGACACCATAACTAGTGATTATGTAAATTGGTTTATTAGATGTTAAATCATAATGAATGAGGTATTATGGGGTGCTTAATTCATTGTTTGGAGTAGATTAAGAGATAGAGAATGAAAAGATAGAATTATGATCCATTAAGTTATCATTTTGACCATAAGAGTCACTAATCTCTTAATAGGCTAAGACAAGTATTAAGAACTTGTGTATATGTATAAATAGGCCTAAGAGCAAGAAATATGGATCAAAATGCATCAGTTGAAGAAAGGAACCTAAAAGGGGTAGTTAGTCCTCACTAACTGATAAGGTGAGTTATTGCTCTCACTCTCTTTAGATCATGTTATATATTTAAGTATAGATATGTATATATGTTAAATCTTGGGGCATTAACTGAATGTCCTCAAGTAATGAGATGAATATAGACGAAGAGTATACAAGTAAGTAAAGGTATCAGAGCATGTATGTATATTAAGAGTATGTATGAGGTATATGTTAGAAACGTTTCGCAAAGCATGTAAATATGCCTAGAGTGTGTATGTATGAGTAGATGATGAGAAAAGTATCCTTTGATACCTAAGATATTTTAGATTGAGATAGAAGATAATTATATGTAGTATAATTATAATAGTATGTATGTATGTCTAGACATTATGGTATTGTGTAAGAATACCCATACGTTACTAGACATAGATATAGATTAAGTACATAACGAGTTAAGTACTTGAAGAGTAGTAGAAGATCTCTTGATGAGATAAAGAAATAGATGTCCATGGGGAAACGTTTTATGTGATGAGTCACATTCAAAAGATAGATATGTAAAGAAAGATGGTTCCTTCGGGGAGCAAGAGTATGATTCCTTAGGGAATAGGAGCATGGTTACTTCGGGGACAAAGAGCATGATTCCTTAAGGAATGAGATAATGTCCCCGTGGGGAAAGAGATGATGATTGTAACATCCCAAAATTCAAGACCAAAAGTTTCGTTTTAATTAAGTTATTATATAAAACAAACAATATAAAAACATTCATATTAATTTCCCATGTCAAGCCCAAGTGTCTATAATCAAAACTTATTATCATAAAACCAAATCTGAGTGTAATCCCAAAGATCTCATGTGCGGAAAACATAGTGTGATGCGCTGCAATCGATCCGACTCCTTTCTTTTGAAAACAAAGTACCTGAAACCAAAACTGAAAACCGTAAGCACGAAGCTTAGTGACTTCCCCAGATACCACATACCATACATATCAACTGATCCATACATGCCAAACATAACCAAGAGCCATACATAACCAACATATCCATAATCAAGTAAGGTGCTATGTGCCAAACATTGTCTTGTTAAGGTGCTATGTGCCAAACATAGTCTTGTTGTTATGCCACGAGCCACACATGGTCTTCCTGGTCAAGCCCGAGGCTACTCCATGGGTCCTACAGACAGGTGCCAAGGGCCACCCCCTGGTCTTCCATGCAAGCCTAACAAAGACAACTATACATACTACTCTACTAGGCTACTTCACACATAGTGTGCCAGGAGCCACCTCCTAGTCTTTCATACATAATAGTATACAATGCGCCAGGAGCCACCTCCTGGTCTTTCATACATAATAGCAAGGTTCTAAAAGGCGTGAGGCGTGGCGTGGCGGCAAGGGCAAGATTCAAGCTTAACGAGTTATGGCGAGCCATGGCGTTTTTCGAGGCGTGATGTAAGGCGGCGATTTTGTATTAATTTATAATTATATTACCGCACAAATATAAATTTATATCAAATATACCTAGTTTTTAGAAGTGTTATATCAACAACTAATAACAGAATGTTAATAAAAAACACAATACTTGTATGTCCGATTAGAAAAGGTATAAACAAAGAGCAAAAAAATGTGTCTCAAATGAAAAAACACGTGCCATAACATGCCATAACGCGCCATGGCACGCCATATCACTCCTTGCCACGCGCCACGCCTAACAGCAACATTATGAAGCTTTTTATAACGGCGATGTCGCGCCTTACACCATGGCGCGCCTTTTAGAACACTGATAATAGCATAAAGTGCGCCAGGAGCCACCTCCCAATCTTTCATACATAATAGCATACAATGCGCCAGGAGCCACCTCCCGGTCTTTCATTCATGTTGCCTAGGGATAACCCTCGGGTCTTCCTACCCGACATAATAACGTATTGTGCGCCAGGAGCCGTCTCCTGGTTTTTCATGCATAATGCCTAGGGCTAACCCCCGAGTCTTCCTACCTTATATAATAAGATATCGAGTGCCAGGGGCCTCCTCCTGGTCTTCCATGCATAATGCCTAGGGCTAACCCCCGAGTCTTCCTACCATACATAAACTAAATGGGCCGGCATTATGGCCATAGACCCATACAAACAGTGAGGAGACTCACCTCGCACTGCCGAAAACTCATTGAACACCTCTGACTGCTAACCGGCAACTTCTAAATTGCTGACCCTTCGGCTTCCCGAACTATCAATACCCAAAATAACATTCAGATCACAATAATCCAAAAGTCAATCCTTGTCAAACTTGGTCAAGGTCAACATCCAGTTGACCTGACTCACCGAGTTGGCCTACCAACTCGTCGAGTTTGTACTCCTCCAATCCCAAAACAACCCTCGACTCAACTCGTCGAGTTTGGCAAGAACTCGACGGGTTCTCCTTGAACCATACTACCGGGACCACTTCCAATCGACTCGCCGAGTTCATCCTTGAACTCGTCGAGTTCATCATCTACATATGAATGTGTCTAGCCAGTTACTCGCCGAGTTGTATGAACAACTCCTTGAGTCCATCTTCATAACTAAGGAGATTGCCTTAGACTCGCCGAGTTCTACCTTGAACTTGTCGAGCACGATGAACTTCATGACCATTATGGACTCGGGGCAACTAAGTCCCTTTCCAAACTCAATTCATGCCCTAACAGAAGGGTTTTAGGGCAAGAACTAGCCTGACTCGCCGAGTCCCACAATTGACTCGTCAAGTCTCTCTATGTCCAACATTATCCAAACGATTTCTGACAAGCTCAAGGCATCCAAGACCCAAATCTGGCCTCCTAGGGTCGGGATATCACACAAAGTTGCTACCTTTGCACCCTTACATGGCCCTTTTTGATCAAAAGGCCATAATGACCACTTAATCTTTGCATGGGGAGGTTTGATGGCATAAAGCTCCCACCTTTATGCCTTTACTTCACTAAACACCCCTAGATCTGAAAGGATCTAGCTTGGGGACGTCCAAATCCCATAAGGCATCATTCTAGGTCCATAAACACCATAAAAAGGGACATAAAGAAATCTATCAAACTAGAAGTCAATGGAGGAACTTGATTACCAAAATGAGCAGCAAATGGAGTGAATCTTCTGGATCTACTCCTTCCTCCTTGACCCTCCAACCTTCTTCTTGTTCTTCCAAGCTTCAAAATGCTTCAAGACTCACAAATTGGTTCACAAACTCAAGGAAGGCTCTAGGGTTTCGTTCTGAACTTGAGAGAGTGTCAAGGGGGCTGAAGAAGGTTTGTAATGTTCTTTAAATAGGGTACAAGTCCCGCATTAGGGTTTTCCCAAAACCTGGCAAACTAGCCGAGTCAGTCTTCTGACTCGTCGAGTAGGTCACTTATCACGCGACCAAATTCACGCTCCTACTCGTCGAGTCACCCATCTACTCGACGAGTCACTTCCTCATATTGATGTTTTCTTTCCTTTCTAGGTCTTCTGAATTCAGGGTGTTAAAATGATCCCTTATAGGATATAGATAGATGATGATCCCTTTTAGGATATAAATAGATGATGATCCTTTTGGGGATTTAGATAGATGGTTCCAGCGGGCATCCATAATTTGATTTATTAGAGAGGATATAGAAAAAGGTTCCTTGAGAGGAACAAGATAAGTGAGTTATGTGTAAGAACTTACAGATAATCCATAAGGTATTAAGAGTAAGGAATCCGTGAGGAATTCATTAGTAGAATAAAGATTAAGGATCCATGACGGATCATAAGAGAGAGAGAGAGATAGAGAGAGAGAGAGAGAAGTAAGATCGGGTGTTAACAACTTGGTGATGATAAAGGGTTGTGGTTACCCTTAGAGTATGGCATAATATGTGACTGTTAGGTCTATATGAGAATAGGATGTTGAGGCATTATAGAAAAGATAGAGTGCAGAAGAGAGGAAATATATTAGAGAAAAGATATAGTAGAGAAGAGAGAGAGAGTAGAGAAAGGACATAGATAGAGTATGTACAGATTATGATATGAGCCTGAGACGAGGCTAAGAAAGAGTATGCGATGAAAAGAGAAGAGAATAGTATGAGATACAGAGTATATGACAGAGAAAGGGTAGATAGAATGATTAGAGAATAAAGATAGAAGAGATGGATGAAAGAAGAAAAAATAACATTGTATGTTATTAGAGAAAGAGATTAGATAGCAGAGTATGAGAAAGAAGAGAAAGAAGAAAGAACAATAGAAAGAATAACCCACCAAACATGTTTGTCTGATTTAGTAGAGATTTATGTTTTGCAAGTTTAGGAAGCAGTAGCCATGGTACCATATGAGAAGACAAGAGCAAAATGACAAGATGTAGATAGTAAGTTGCTATTTATTGTAATCCTTATTGTTCATGTAAATAGATAGATTTTTATTGCAAACTCATGATTAAATCTGGGATTTAAAGTATTTTAATTTTAGTAGAATTTCATATTGTAGAAAAAACTCGGACAACTCCCTTAGACTAGATGTTAGAATATATGGGTCGTTACAGCATCAATGTCCATCATAAGCCCTTACAACATGAAATAAGAGATTACAACCACCTTCAATCACCACCTTTCAGTGTTCAGATGTACCAAATGCAATATTAGTCAAAGCCTAAGCCACCTCAAACTATATATATATATATATATATATATATATATATATATATATATAGGAAGTACATATTGTTATTATACATGAGATATGAAATTAGTTCTTTTATTTCACTTGTAGTTGGGGCAAATCCCCTTTTAGAAGAAACTGAATGAAGCGAGTTCCAACACTAGATTTAATAACTTCTTGTATAGGAGGGTTGCTTTCTAATTAAGATAATGCAATAGAATTAGCGCGACTATTAAGAATATATATATATATATATATATATATATATATATATATATATATATATATATATAGAGAGAGAGAGAACCTAGTTTTCCATAACGTTAACGAGATCATGGGAGATGTTCAAGCAAAAACTTACTTAAAAATCATCATCAGATGATATTTTGAGACCCTACTCATGTTCAAAGAGGGATGAAGTCTAAAAGAGTTGGAAATTAGTCCAATCCAAAGCTCCGATCATTTGGAACCAATATACCAACATATCAAATAAGCAGGTCTAACCCTATCTTTCCGATTGAACATTAATGGCACCGAAGACATCAAGAATTGGTGGGTTACCCTTTCTTAAGTGAAGTTTTGGTGGTGGTGGTGGCCTAGAGAGAAGAAGAAGGACATTAGATGGTTGCATTAGGTAGTTACGTTAGGGTTAGACAGGAAGAGAAACATGGAGGAGAAATATGAGGAGTGTGACTTACTTCAGTCTCTGCATGTGTATTCCTAACATATCCACCTGCCCTGATCCAAATGCTTGCCCACACAAAGTCTCAAATACGCTCCGCATTGAAACCAGTTGATTTCACAAATCAATCAATTAACTGTGGGAAATTCGATTTCAAATCGTTAATTCATTTTAGAAATTTCTTTCTGAAACAAATTAGCACTACTAGAAAACAGACCTTTAATGACGCGCTTTTTACGACACGCACTGGTTAATGATACGCAAAAGGACGTGCCCTTAAAATAGTGTTATCTCTCCAATTATTTAAGGATTTACGTCACGCATTATTGTGTGCCCTTAATTTAGTGTCTCAAGAAAAAAATAAAAACACGGAGGGCACTTTATCTTAAACGCGCGTCGTCTGTACCTGTCGATTTATAATTTTAATGAAACACGCTTTTAGTAGACAAGGGGGGAAACGAAATCCCCAAAATTTTGAAAACCCGCCTCATTTTCTATCTTATATCTATCTTTCATCCTTGCAATCCACTCTCCCCTCTCTAATACTCTCTCCTCTAGATCTCCCTTCATTCTCTACCTCCCGTCTCTCTGTAAACCCTAAGCCATCTCCACCTCCCTTCTCTCTAGCACGTGCTAGGGTTTTATTTTCTTTCAAGCTTCCGCATCTATCGTTTTCTCTCAACCCAGTACGTGCGAGGGTTCAGAATCACTGAGCGAATTCAAACAATCAATCTTCCATTTCAACTTCTTTCAACTCTGGATCATCAGGTATTTTTTCAGATTCCTTTTCCGGTTTTGTTCACTTTCGAAATTGGAATGGGACCCGTTCTTTTCTACTTCAATACTCTCTATCTCAATCGGCTTTTCTTCTTCAACTTCGTCTTCTTCTACTTCTTCTAACAATGGTGGTTCCTGCTCAGGGGTAACCTCGGCAATATGCAATTAAAAAACCCCAAATAAGTTGAATTTTTAGGTATAGGGTTCTTTATCTGGAAGCACAAGGCCATCTGCAATCAATTCAGCTAATCTGAGCTGACAGGTACATGTTATAGTCAACAAATCGCGATCATCATCTTTGTATTTTATCAAAACATACTTCGATTCTAACACTCTTTCCTCCCCCCCCCCCCCCCTCTTTCCTTCGCAAACACACATGAATTATGAGTTCCTTATCTTTTCCTATGGGGTTCACGAAGCGTGGTTTATACATCTAGGGTTTCTGAATTTCGAGTATTATGCACACAAATGTCAGAAGAAATATGGTCAACCAGCTCAAATATGGTCTGATTCCAGTTCTCAAAGCCCTCAACTCCGATTAACACGTTATTAAGGCTGAACAGGTACCACAATCCTTATTTTTCTATTTGTATATCTTTGTTTCTATATTTACATATTTTATGATTATATTATGCTTGTTCGGACCTGCGTGGAAAAAGCTTAGTCTGTATGATGTATGATTGTAACAGTTGTTCATAAACTAATGTTTGAGGAACAATGCAGGTTTGTATCAGAAAGCAAAAATGTTGGGTTCCTGTTTGTTTACTTTAAGGTTGGAATATTGGATCCCCCAAGAGAGGAAGTCAGAGAGGTTGCTAAGAAAGGAATTGACTGGAATGATGCTAACAATTGGGTTGTAGTGGTTCAAAACATGCTTAAGAAATATGCACATAAAGTGTTCATAGAAATGCTAAAGAGAGAAAAAAAGTGGTGAAACCGTTAAAACTATGGTGACAATATTGAAGCTAAGAGGTTCTTCACCAAATTCCTCCAGAATGAGGTAGTCCAAGAAATTAGTATCAATCCTAATGTAATTATCTATAATGAATGACCATGGATTCTCTTGCAGTCTTGTAATACATCCATTTGTTTCCATGTCTGCTACTGAACAGGTGATATTTGACTTCCGGTTTTGTGCACTTCTGGCTGTTGCAGGCTCATTAGCTGGCTCCTTGTTATGCTTTCTTGATGTAATAATTCTCTATACACTCATTTATTTTTAGTAAATTTATCTGTAATTCTGTTTTCTGTGTTTCTATTGTTATTTTGGATGAATCAAAGTGATCTTGACTTTATTGGATGTTCCTAGGGCTGTGTTTATGTTGCTGATGCATATAAAATCTACTGGACAAGTTGCTTGAAAGGATCTCTTTCAGGGAAAATGGTGATGCGTTTGGTTGAAGCAATATGTGAGTCTACTAGCTTCTACATTTTACCCCCCATAGAAATTTGAAAAACAAAAAACAGTAACTATTGAAGTTTAATTTGTATTATTTTCAACAAGACCAAATGGACTCCCATTTGCAAAATAGCCTGACCCTGTAATAAAAAAAACAAATGAATATTGATTATTATATTGTTGGAATGCAGGTAGAGCTAAGGAAAATAGAGGTCATTCAGACGAACCTCACTCCAGGTGTAAGCTTGTTCGACAGTACGTTTCAACGATCCTGTATGATATGTTTTCCCAGAGGTGTATTATTATACAACCAAGGTGCATGATCATTATACATCACATCCCGTGCAGCCATGAGAAGCCCTCGAGAATCAGGCACCAATAATGGAGCATTATTGAGAGAACCTTTAAGAAGTATTATTCAAACATTGATCTCTCTAATTGACAATCTGAAACAGATTCTAGAACACAATGGACAAAACTCAACATATCTTCTGAAAGTGGTGACCCTTTCACATCTTTTTGTAACAAAAATATAACATGAGCATAGTAAAAAAGGTCAAAAGAAAGCCGAACTCCAAGAGAAAGAAGCAAATCTCTGAAAATAGATAATTCAGATGGGACAACATACAAGTATGGAGCGTATTTTACAGGTGAATCAAAAGCAAGAGCTTCAACAGTTACAAAATCATCTCCAATCCAAACCCATGGAACATTATTGAGAGAACCTTTAAGAAGGTCAAAGTCATCAGTGCCAACATATTCTTGCAGATTTGAGAAAACAATAAAGGTATTTAAAATTTTGCTTATATTTTTAATACTTTCTATATATATAATACTTAATTAACTGATTGTGTTCATTCTCTTGAGGGGTAATTTCGTAATTTCACCTTTTTTATTTTTCAGGCCGACAGCTTGGAAGAAGCCATAAATATGTCGAATAGAAATAAGTAAATTTTATTCCTCTCTTTATGTTTAAAACAAACTCCCATCTGATTTGCTTTCATTATTTAAAATAATTAAATTTTTTTTGTAGATAATAGCCAGTAGCAAATGCAATTTGTACTATATATGCAGTATCCATATTTATAAATTTTACCAAGTGAGTTGATGGGAGACACTGGTGTCTGGAAGAAGATAACAGAGGACGTACACTGTGCCATTGGATTTACCATTTGTAGTATCATATACAATACCTCTCACTCCTCTCCACATACATACTTTTAGTTTAATCATCACATTACTATAGTATCAATATTCTTTATGTCTAAATGTGATACAAGTTTAAGTTCTTACTTGTTGATAACTATGAAAGCATACACCAGCTAGAACAGACCTCACACATAGCTCTCTCACATTAACACCTTGACTTGCCTAACAATTTAAAAAAAATTACAACAATCCCTTGTTCATAAAATTCATATAAATATCATAGTTTAAAATATTATATGGCAATTGAGGTTTATATATATATATATATATATATATATATATATATATATATATATATATATATATATATATATATATATATATATTATATACTCACAGTAGACTGCAAGTACTCTAGAGTAAGCTTGAAGCCTTCTAATAAGAAGGCAAAAGGGTTCTTCCCTATTTGGGATGTTTTCTTTGAGACTAAATTCTTTTTTAGCATTTTTTACTTTACATTATAGCATGCTTTTGTACAGTGTTTGACCTGTATTGGACTTGCAACGGGACCATAACTGATTACAGTAAGACAAATATTGCAGTATTTTTTTTTCATCAAAAAGTGGGACACCATGTGAATCATGTCAAGTAGGCAACATTATCGACTGTGAATCATGTCAAGTAGGCATACGGCAAATTTCAAAAGCTCCAAAACAGTTGCTTATTAATGGGCATCCAGTTGTAATAAGAGGTGTAAAGTGACAAAAACCATGCATGCATAATTTCTTGGTCTTTAGGAAATAAAGCAAGTTATGGATCAAAACATGCTGCTCTTGCTGGTATATATATGATTCGAATTGTTTTGCATCAAAGTTATCTTTCAATTTATAATTTATATTGATTGATACAAAATCATGTATTTCAGGGTGGATTTGTGGGAAGGATCCATCAAGAGTTGTACGCTATGAATATTGGGAAGCAATCGATAGCACATTTGGTCTACAAGGAGGGTTTATTTGGGATTGGGTTGACCAGGTTTGAAACTCATCTCTTAAATTTTATAAAATTGTAAATGTGGTGCAAGGGTAGTTCTAAATATTTGCATCTGGTTTCAGGGGTTACTCAAGGAAAATGCAAATGGTAGCAAATACTGGGCATATGGAGGTGACTTTGGAGATACACCAAATGACTTAAATTTCTGCTTAAATGGTCTCATATGGCCTGATCGGACTCCTCATCCTGCTCTAAATGATGATTACTATAATCTATTTGCTTAGTATTTAGGTTTTTGTTTAGTTATTTCCAACAAAAATGTTTCTGTGATGAATCTTTTGGTAGAGACAATGTATAAGAATTAATTCATTGAGCTAATTATGATGCGATCCTTTTTTTATTTGTTTTCAGAGGTCAAGTATTGCTATCAACCAATTAAAATTTTGTTCACCAATGGCGTAATTAAGGTATCAATATCATCACTCTTACTTATTTGTCTATATCCATTTCATGAAAATGTTTATGTTGCGTATTATATATTCATGTCTAGTTGTGCTTTCTATATAGAAAATGTTAACCTTGGTCTTTGTGTTTTTTGTTCATAGATTACAAACACCAATTTCTTTCAAACAACAGAAGATCTAGAGTTTCATTGGGTGATTGAATGTGATGGATGTAAACTTGATTATGGAACTCTCAGTCTACCATCATTAGAGTTTAATTGGGTGATTGAAGGTGATTTTGGTTCTTGAAACAAGACTCAAGATATCATATTTTGGCATGGATAGAAGCTTTGGAGGAAACGAGACTCAAGCAAAAGTAAACACACAGAGAATTGTTGGCACATAGTAATCTAGATGATGCAATTGTATATAAATGAGTTCATTTTTATAACATTTACTCACTTTTGGAATAATTATTTGTATTTGACATATTAGTGAAATGAATTATCTTTGTTATTTATGGTATTTTATTTTGTATTATGAGATTTTTAATGTATTATTTAATTTGAAAATTAGTAAATCTATAAATAATATTTTTTTTAAATATTTAAAATTATGATACGCAACAATGTGTGTCATCTTCATTTATGACATGGCCTTTCTTGACAGGGCTTTCTTGATACGCATTGAGTGTCATTAACACGCACAACGTAAGGTTTCGACACGCGAATGCGTGTCTTCTTCCTTTATGACAGGGCCTTCCTTGATACGCATTGCGTGTCGTAAACGCGCGTCATAATTGCGTGTCGTAAATGCACGTCGTCTCTCTTTATGACAGGGCCTTCCTTGACGCGCATTTGCGCGTCGTCTGAGCCTTTTACAACGCACAATGAGCATCGTAAAAGGCTGTTTTTCTAGTAGTGTAGGTCAGAAAAAGTCTTGACATAAACTAAATATGATTTGTTCAACTATTGTCTCGCACGATTTTAACAAATAAAATATCACTGTTGGTTGCACTAATGGATAACATAGGGACGCAGGGTCGAATCCTTAGGGACACTGCCTAATGGTCAATGCCTTTTTGTGTAAGGCACATTCTAGTCAAAAACAGAAAATATAAAAAGGGTTTTTTGATTATTAACTAAAAACTAAAATTGCAGTGAAAATAAACTAAATAAAACTCAATAATAAAAAAGAGTTCAACTATGTTGCTACTTTCCTAATCATGTAATCAGCTCAGATATGGTTATTCAAAATGTGTTCTATCTAGGCCGGTACTAAGAAAAACTAACAAGCTATAGTATAATCTTTTTACGTAGTTAAATGAACTAAAACAAGCTCTTCGGTTAACCATAACTTTTTACTGTCTAATTAAATAAGCTCTTAATTAAGATCAGGAAATTTGCATTAAGTTTTGTGTAAAATTCTCAGCAATACCCAATACTTCTCACAAGTTCGGAAGCGTAAAGGTATGGAGTTAAATCCCTAACACGGAAACAATTTGATACTTGTTACTTATTATTAGTTGACAAGAACTCTTACGGATTCTATTAACTGATTAAATGGAATGATCAAAACCTAGCTAGGTGATCAAACTAAAAAGATTAAAAAATTAAACTTTCATTAAGTTCAAAACTAAACAATTAGATACAAACGCACAATGAAAACCAAATCTGATAATTGATCACATGAAAAAGTACTAGTCTAATGCAGAACTGAAAACTAGGGTTTTAGAAAGTCATGGCCAAACTCTGATTAAAACTAATAAAAAGAGAAACTAAGTGATTAATCTTGATAAACTAAATGTAAAAGATGATCCACAACTTTTAGATCTTCAGAAATTGCTGAAAGGTATCAAAAATCGCCTTTAGAGGGGTTTTTCGTCATCTGGAACCATCTAACCCTCGAATCGGATTAGGAGGGTCATATTTATATGCAAGCAGGAACCTTACAGAACAAGTAAATGAAATTTACGATAAAAGATATAGGAAATACAATCGTAGATTTGAATATTTTTTCAAGATTTGTCAGTTGATGAAGTACGATACTATATCTAACATATTTTGAGTTGCGTCATAAAATGCATATATATATATATATATATATATATATATATATATATATATATATATATATATATATATGGAAAACCACTCTAAAACCCTATGTATTTTGCCTAAATGCCTAAATAAACCATTATATTTATTTTATGATCAATTTAACCATTAGTAATATACTTTTTCCCATTTAATGCTTTTTAACCGATTGCAATTTAGCAACCAGTAACAATACTAACGTGGTATCAATTAAACAATAAAGGCTAGGTTAAAAAGATGTTTACGGGTTCAAAATCATGAAATTGTTCCTCATCAGTTTCTTCTTTCCTAGCAACTGTTGCAGAATGGGTGATTGATCAAGTGGTTTGTTCTTCTTCTTCCTTAACTTCAAACTATAAAAACTTGCTATGTAAATGTTGTGAACAACCAAAAATATGGACTTCAACTACCAAGAAGAAACTTGGTCGGCATTTCATTCAATACCAAAATTCTCTGGTATATGAAATTCTAGCCTTGATTGATTTGGTTTTGGTAATGTTTACTCATATACTAAATTTTTTTGTAGGATCCTTCAAAAGATTGTAAATTTTTTGTATGGGTAGATGAGGATTTGGATCTCTCGGATGAGCTCTGTTATATTCATAGCACTTTCCACGTTTTGCAATTGCAGAAGTGCATATCGGACGAGGATGCGGTAGTGTCGATGGATCATATTGAGGTTGACGAGTGTGTGAACTATGTGGAGCAGCCGATGGCTATTTTAGAGAGGAAGGTAAAGGTTCTGCTCAACAAGGAGATGCCTTTGGTAAAGGTACAATGGCGGCATCGGAAGGGATCTGAGTGGACTAGGGAGACAGAGTCCGAGATGCGGGAGCATTACCCGGATCTAGTTGCTATAGCAGACTTTGAGGACGAAGTCTAGGTCAAGTGGGGGAGAGTTGTAACATCCCGAGATTTTGCAGGTATTTTCGAATCCTCTCTTCTATTATTATTATTTTGTTATTCGTAGTCTTTGGGGTTAAAAGAGTCGACCCATGAGGAGCCTAAGGGCTAAAGTTGCAACTTTGAGAGCAAGATTAGTACGCTAAGCGTACATAAGGTATGCTAAGCGTACATAAGGTATGCTAAGTGTACTAAGTGCACCCTAGTATGTTTGGCGTACGCTAGGCTTACTAGCGTCAGATAGAAACCCTAATATTTACGGTTTAAGTGCTATATAAACATCCTTATGAGCTCAAAACCCTCCCTCATCTCAGCCTCTATAAATTTGATCCGTTTTCTCCAAACCCTAACCCTTTTCTTGAGTGTGTGAGCTAAAAGTGTATGCTTTGAGTAGTTGGAGAAGAAGGTGTTGCATCAAGAAGTTGGTGAAGGAAGACAAGCTAGTAGATTTGAGGTTTCCTTGTGCTGTAGAAGCTCCAGGAGGTAAAAAGCTCCAACCTTTAAGCTTGTATGATGTGGATCTTGCCATACTAGCTTTATGAAATCATTTCTTATCCCAAAAGTCCCAAGTTGGTGCATGTTATGTTTTGAACAAGACAAGTTGTCCTAAGTGATAAAAATGATGTCCCAAGGGCTGAAAGTGTCCCATGCATGTAGTAGAAAGGCCGTAATGGGTTAAGACCATGTATTAGGAACTTTCTGGACGTCTAAAGTCTTAAAGTTTAAGACTTTATGGTTCTAAGGAACATATGGTCGATGGATCTGGAGTTTGGCCTTAAGTGCTTAAGCCATTAAGCACTTATTAGGGTTTTGGCAAAACCTTGTGTATGCTCGGCGTAATTTTTGTATGCTTAGCGTATTGAGTCAACCACCCCAATGGTGGTCAACACAAAACAGAAATACACTCAGCATACCAGACGAGTATGCCCCATGTACGCCCTCTGTTGGGCTTTTGACGAATTAGGCTTCGAGATTGGGCCGCCTTTGGACTAATTGGACTTAGGCCTTGCTAGACGTTCTAAATAATTGGGTTTTGGGTCACTTTTGATAATGGATCCTAGGATAAGGCCCAATTAGGGAGTTGGGCCCAATTGGGAAAATTGGGCCATTAATGGGCTTTGGATATATGGATTTTTAAGATCATGGATTTGGCATTGGGCTTTAGCCCAAATTAGAGAAAAAGCAATAGTGGACAATTACTCTATGCGGAACCCTTGGGCAATATTGAGATCCCAATTATTGACTTAGTATTCATTGTTTTGGATAGTTCGGGATTTTCGGTGAGACAGCGGTCGGAGACTTTCAATACAGTTCTGCACTACTCGTGAGGTGAGTTCTCCTCACTATATCAACAGGGTCTAAGGCACCAATGCCGACCCTTTTCGGATTTGTATCCGGGTTATTGCATGATATGCTTATTAATTTTCATCCTAGTAGTTAGGATGATGATATGCTTAGTGACCTGGTTAGGTCGGTATCCTGGTATATAGGATAATGCTATATTAGTTACCAGTTAGGTCTATATCCTGGTTATAGGTTGTTGCTATGATTAGTGATCTGTTAGATTGGTTTGACTGTTATATATGGTAGCGTATGATATTTATGTGCACCTGTTTGTTTGATTGGGGATCGGGTTGAGTCGGTCCTGCTTTGTGCTGAAGGCGAACATACCCAGGGTGGTCCGGATAGACTGAAGGCCCTGTGAGGCGGTCCAGTCAGAATGAAGGCCCGGCGAGTGGTCCAGATAGGCTGTAGGCACTACGAGGCGGTCCAAATGTGTTGAAGTCTCGGAGGGCGGTCCAGATAGGCTGAAGGCCTGCAAGGCGGTCCAGTCAGGCTGAAGGCTCATTAGGCATGCTGTTTTGCTTATATGTTAATGATATGTTTTATGGTGTTGGTATTTTGGGGGTAACTCACTAAGCCTTTGAGCTTACATTTATCGATTATTGTTTCAGGTACTTCTGATGATCGCGAGAAGGCGAAGGCGTGATCGTGCACCTCCTTATATTTTTATGATTTGATTATGGGATACTCTGACACTAAAACATTTTGAAAACAAGTTTTGTAATAATCATTGGTTTTGAACTGTTTTAAAAAGTTTAAATTTGGCATGATTTTTATGTATGCTACAGGAACCGTCTAATAATCAAATCTGATCTGGAGAGTTATATGCAAGCAGGAACCTTCCAAAACAAGTAAACGAAATCTACGATCACAAATATAGGAAATATGATCTCAGATTTGAATATTTTTTCCAGATTTGTCAGTTAATGAAGTACGATGCTATATCAAACATATTTTGAGTTGTGTCATAAAAATGTGATCACACACACACACACAAATATATATATATATATATATATATATATATATATATATATATACACACACACACACACACACAAATATATATACATATATATACATACATATGATCACAAATTTTCATATTTTTTCTTCCAGATGACTTTTCGACCTTGCAAAACCTCGTTACACAAATACGAACGCAGATGTCCAAATCTGTGATCGCAGATATGGATTTTCGGCTCGTTAGGGAAGTGATTCTTTAGTTTAATCATTCTAAGTCATTCTCTGGCATCTTTCTTCAGTTATATCTCCATTTAGTCTCCAAATAATGCATCCATTTGCTCCCTAAGTACTGCTCCACTCGAATTATCTGAAAATGACACAAAGACGCTAGTAGTACGGGAATTCTGATAGAAGACATGATTTGAACATTATTTAAACTAATTACATGCAAATGTACAAATTACGATGCTAAATGCTAATAAAAACTACCCTAAAAATGTATAAAATGGCACTTATCAATGCCAAAAGAGAAACTGATAATAATTGATTTCTTGATTGAGACACTTGCGAAATCAAGTGTTCCTACCTGAGCGGTATAGGTTTGTCGAACTACACCAAGTGAGTATTGACAATTGATAGTGAAAATTGCAGGGCTGGAAAGCAACTACACTTTCTTTGATTCGATGCCAAATTGGACATAGAAATTGTTTATTTCGTTGATCGGAGGGATATCTTCGATGTCTCTAGTTAAATGAGCATTCTTTGAAAAATATTTAGAGGTAAGAAGTGGCATGTCTGCACTGATGTCCATTGGATTATGTATCTCTCACACCCAATAGTAGTTATGTGTGTGAGTGGTTGTCGATCCAAAGTGTGGTCGAGAAATGGTGGCTACAAGTATTTGGAACGTGACTCACTTAGGTCTAATTTTTTAGGGGGAGTGAGACAAAAATATTGAACTTTTTGTAAGAAGGGAACAAAAATGTTGAAATTTTAGTAAAGAGGGAAAATTTTGAAACTAAATTGTGACAATAAATTACTTACAGTCACACAGGTTTTAGAAATGTGTGACTAAAAGTCATTTTTATATAAGTGAGTATATATAATTAAACTGTTATCATAAATTATTTATAATCATACGGTAACACTCCAAAAATCATAAAAATTTAAAATTTGTAAATGCAACCATTAACCACCATTGTTTACAAAAAGAGCCATTGTTTCAAAAGTAAAGTCATATCATAGGATCGTAAAAATCCATATCATGAAAATAGGAAGATGTGAATGATCAAACCTTCGCTTTCCCACGATCCTCAGAAGTACCTGTAACCATAAAATAAAACTTTAAGCCAAAGCTTAGTGAGTTCCCATAAAGTATCAACATAAAACTTAACAACAGAGCATGCAAATATGAAGCTTTATCCTAACTGGACCACCTCGTAGGGCCTACAGTCTATCTGGACTGCCTAGGTATCTTGGCCTACAACACAAAGCAGGACCGCCTCAACCTAACCACAATATGTCGACATATGTAACAAACAAACATAAACTCAGAACTAGCAAATACAAATAACTGTACATATCTACTAAACAATACCATACCAGCATACCACTACCCTACAAACATGATACATAATCTAGTGGGTTGTCATTGGTGCCTTTGACCTACAAGTACAGTGAGGAAACTCACCTCTCAGTCCGAACACAAGCTGAATAAATCTTTGCTCTGAAAACCAACTCTACCCGACACCTAATAATCAAAACATTTCCCAATCTAAAATTAATATCAATTTACCCAAAAATACCCCTTTGGTCAAAATTGGTCAAACTCAACAAACCAGCCGAGTCAACCCAACCTCGTACATGGGGCGTACATAGATGTACACGACGTGTACTCTGTTTGACCGAGGAGTCGGGATGAAGACCGCGTATGTGTAGCGTACCATTCGGTACGCCAAATGTACGTACCACGTCAGCAATCCCTTCTCATAAGGACTTAGTACCTTAAGACTTTTCGTCGAAAACCATATCCAAGTCCCAAATGTTCTCCTTGACCATACACTTTCCAACTTTATGGTCTTGCATAGCCATTAAGTGCTTAACACTAAAAACCCCAACATCTTAAGCTTAGAATCCTACACACATAAGGTTTCCAGATCCGGTCGGCAACAGACCATAGATCCGAACAAATAATGGCACACATGGCAAACACATAGCATTTAGCACATAAGGCCATTTTAGGCATCTTCCCTAAAATAAACTAGTGCTCGTGTCTAAAATATGGTAGACACTCATCTCACAATCATCACTTAGCATTCTAAGTTCAAGTCTAGAAATTCTACAATTTCTTAGTTCGCTTAAACTAATGCTCTGATACCAACTGTGACATCCCCTAATTTCTCAGCGAGAAAAGACCGATTTAATTTATGCTTTTTAAAATAAAATCAGAGAAATCTTTTTAAAAGATGTTGCGGAATTGGTCCCCAAACAAAATATGATAAAAGTTTAACAAAACCCTTCATTAAGAAGGTATATGTTTTCCATATATATATATCAAAACCTCGAGATGTCATGTTCCGATACAGATCAAAAGCATAAACAAGACATTATAAGCCTTTCAACAGTTATTTACAACTACTGGCCTATAATCCAAAAATCTCTCGTTGTCCTCCGACTATGCTCGGGGTCCACTACCTGTAATCATAAAAAGCTGAGTGGGTCAGGCTTGGGAGCCTGGTGAGCATATAGGGCTTTCAACCCACAATAGTAATAAACTTACTAAGTTCATCAATCAACAATAACCCTGATTACCCGTTCCCGTTATCCTCACTTTATGTCCCTAAACACTTGTCACAAGGGACCTAGCCTAAAGAATATCATCGGGATGGACACTACTGCTAAGGGGTTTCCTCAGCCATACATGTCCTAAAGGCAACCATGAGGGGGATGGAGTACAGCGAATGAACACTCTTAGTTCATTAACACCTACAGGTTGCGGACCTGCTAATGTTTCCCACTGGACTGTCTAGAAAGTTCGTGGTCGTCATCCAAACTCCGCTAGATGACTGGATATCAAAACACATCGAGGCCTTTCATCAATTTTATTTTATCACACATCACAATCTACCCATGTTCTACCCAACATATTTGTAGATAAAAATACTTATACAGTTTAAAACTTGTATAAAACATCAACACAACAATCAGCTCAAATAAATAATTAATATATTTACACATAGCACGTATTATAAGGTAAATACTTCATATCTATGTGTAAAATGAAAGTGACTATACACTCACTTGATTTGATGATAATCGGCCAACAATTCGTTTCCTAAAACGATCGTTTCTAATAAAACCGGGAGTTTTATTGAGAAACCGGGCTTTGTAAAAGTCGGGCTTCGAAACCTAAAAGATAAATTTTTCGGGCTTCTCGGGCACTTCATGGGGTATTCCGGGCTTTACAATCGATACCGGGGCTTTGCGGGATGTTAATATGAAGAAAATATGGGTTTAGGGGCTAAATATGGCAAAATTCCAAAAATACCCGGGAGGTCTCGCACCCTCCTATTTATAGGGGGAAGCTTCTGATCGGACGGTCAGGAGTCTTCTGATCCGACGGCTGAGAAGGCTCGCAGAGGGGGAGGCTTGCATGAGGGCTGCGCGTGCGAAGGGCTCTCTGGCGGCTTGTGATTGGACCGAGGTCTAGGGTCCGAAGTAGGGGGTTCGTGGCGCCTGCGAGGGTTCGGACTCATGAGTCACTACACACGTGTCGGATGCGAGGCTCGCCACCGAGGCTTCTACGTGTAGTCAGCGGATTGGACCGCAGTTCGGACTCGGAAGGAAATGACACGCATCGCCAGGTGGCTTCGGTGACTCAGCAGGTTCCGGATACGTGGCACATGCAAAGCGAGGACACGTGGCACTTCCGGGTGAAGCCTATTTATGCGAAATTTCTCGAATTTTGTGCCAAAATCTTCTAAAATTCATAACTTTCGCATACGAGCTCCGTTTTTGACGTTCTTTATATGCACACGTAGCTAAAATTACGATCTACAACTTCCGTTTAGACTTCGTTGGCTAATTTTGATTTAAATTTTATATTATTATTTTTAACAGACCGGGACAGGAAATCCGTTAAAAATTCATAACTTCTTCATCCGACGTCCGTTTTCGTCAGACTTTTTACCGTTGTGCTCCTAATGACGAGACCTTCCATTCTCGTTTAGGTTGTGTCGGCTAAAAATTGCTCAACCTAAAATTCGAGTTTTTAGCTGTCTACTGCTACGCTGAAACTTCGAAAAATCATAACTTCCTCATACGAAGTCAGATTTGGGCGTTCTTTTTATCGAACTTCTCGGTTTAACGAATACTACAACGTTTGTTTAGATTACTAAGGCTAAAAAGTAGTTTATCAAAAACTCACTTTTTACGACATTCAGCACCGTGCCGGTTTTATCGCGAAACTTCGACAGGTCATAACTTCTTCGTTATAACTCGGATTTTGGTATTCTTTATATCCCCGAAATCCTTGTTTCGAGCACTACAACTTTATGTAAAGATATCGGGCTTATCTCACACTTTAATTTTGATGCTTATTTTTATTCTTAATTAATTAAGCCCTAATAATTAAGCATAAAACACATAATTCACATAATATTCACATAACTCCTTTCCATTTCTTCAAAATGAGTTACAAAGGTTAACCTAGACTATCAACTCAATATAAATGCCTAGGCTAGAAACACGAGTGTTACAATTCTCTCCCCCTTAGGATGATTCCGTCCCCGGAATCATATATCACCAAACAAATGCGGGTAGCGACTCATCATGTCACTCTCCATTTCCCAAGTGAGATTTGGTCCATTCGTATGTTTCCAGCGCACAAGCACTAAATCGACCATCTTGCGTCGTAACTTCATAGTCTTACGGTCAATGATTGCCTCAGGTTCTTCGATCAACCTCTTGTTTTCATCCAACCTTAACTCAGAAATCGGAATTATGTCGGGCACATCTCCTGTGAACTTTCTCAAATAACACACATGAAAGGTGTTATGAATACCCTCTAGTTCTTCCGGTAACTCTAGCTTGTAAGCTTAATTCCCGATTCTCTGAAGAACTTTAAAGGGTCCAATAAACCTTGGACTCGACTTCCCTCTCTTACCAAATCTTATAAGTCCCTTCCATGGCGAGACTTTAAGTAAAACCGAATCTCCAACATCGAAGGATATCAGTTGTCTTTTCTTGTCAGCATAACTCTTTTGTCGATCTTGAGCAGCTAACATCCTTTCCCTTATCACTTTCAACTTTTCAGCAGTCTCATGGACTATTTCAGGTCCCATAAACTGCTTTTCCCCAGCTTCCAGCCAACATGATGGCGTTCGACACTTCTCCCCATACAAAGCGTGATAAGGTGCCATCTTAATGCTTGAGTGAAAACTATTATTATAGGAGAATTCTACTAAAGGTAAGTGTTCATCCCAGTTACCTTGGAATTCTAGGGTACATGCTCTCAGCATATCCTCCAATGTTTGAATCGTTCGCTCGCTCTGACCATCGGTTTGCGGATGGTAAGCTGTACTCAAACATAACTTGGTACCCAATTCCTCTTGTAGACTCCTCCAAAATCTCGAGGTAGAACGGCTATCACGATCGGACATAATCGTTAAGGGAACACCATGAAGCCTCAGAATTTCCTTCACATAAGAATTCGCAAGTTTATCCATAGACCACTTCTGTAACAACGCAAATTTTCAAACAAAATTTTTCATTTAAAATAGAGTGAATTATTTCAACCAAATATAATTATTCCAAATTTCATATCAAAATACAATCATAAAATCCCCAAGATCTCAAAATATCAACAGTGTGTACGCGTCATGCCGGCGCCTTCCCACGGTCCTCGCTAGTACCTGAAACACATACATAACAACTGTAAGCATAAATGCTTAGTGAGTTCCCCAATATACAACTTACGCACATACGCCTTTCCAGGCCCTGACCTTCCGGTCCTCAACACAACGCCTTCCGGCCCATAACATAATCGCCTTCCGGCCCATAACATATTGCCTTCCGGCCCGCATAACATACATAGCACATATAACAAATAACTTACCACATATAGCATACATATCACATATCATATCTGACCTTCCGGTCACACAGCCAAACCCTTCCGGGTACAGTATAGTGAGAAGACTCACCTCGTGAATGCTGAAAGTTAGCAAATCCTGAAATCACTCGTGCACAATCCGTCGAGCTACAACCTCCCTATAACATCACATATTTCTCATTAACACTTATATCTTCTAAGTGTGACTATCCCTAAGAAGTCAGACTTAGATCAACCCTGGTCAACGGTCAACGGTCAACGGTCAACTCGACCGGACTCGGCGAGTGCCATGGCGACTCGGCGAGTCTAGACGTCCTCCAATTCTCTGAGATTCCCTTTCTACTTGTCGAGTATCCTCCTTGATCTGACGAGTTACTCCTGGAAGAATCGCGGGGCCACCCCGATTCAACTCGCCGAGTCTGAAGAACAACTCGACGAGTCCCAGTTAATCTTCAAGCTACTCGCCGAGTCTGTTCGTCGGACTCGGCGAGTCCATGCCATGCAGTCGATCAAACTGCTTCCTGAGATAAGTATTGTCTCGAAATACACAAGCATGGGACCTTCTGGACTTCTAAAGGTCCTAATACAGGGTTATAGTCGTTTGGGTAACAAGGTACTAATCCATCTAATCACCAAATGGGTTCCATAAACCCTAAATCCATGCACACATCAACATAACAGAAAAGATCCGAAATATTACCTGAATAACGCACTCTCTGTGTCCCCAAACCGCAGAACTCGAATCCCTTGCTGTTCCTTTAGCCAAAACTCTTCTCCTCCTTGCACAACAATTTCTTCAAGGCCCTAATATCCTTCAATCTTGCTCTAGATGCCCACAGCCGTTTAGGGTTCTTCTCAGTCGACTAAAGACGGACAATGACGGCCTATAAGTCCCTTTTATACGTCCCAA
Organism: Lactuca serriola; assembly: GCF_051521515.1. Classification (NCBI taxonomy): domain Eukaryota; kingdom Viridiplantae; phylum Streptophyta; class Magnoliopsida; order Asterales; family Asteraceae; genus Lactuca; species Lactuca serriola. Next base: position 33,325,441 of record NC_136410.1, read on the forward strand.
ACCTGAACGGTTAGGGTTTTCGCTAAACAGCGCCGACTCGCCGAGTCCATATCTGGACTCGTCGAGTCTAGTCGCGAACCCGCGACCAGGTCCGCGGTCCTACTCGGCGAGTCTAGGCTCTAACTCGCCGAGTCCCCTCTTAAAACACCCCAAAAACATAATTTAACAATACCTGAGATTCCGGGCTGTTACAATTCTCCCCCACTAGGATTAGACTTCGCCCTCGAAGTCTCACTCTGAAAATAGTTCCGGATGCTGCTCCCGCATCTCACGTTCTGGCTCCCAAGTCATTTCCGATCCCTTCCGGTGTTGCCACTGAACCAACACCAGAGGTACCTCCTTGTTCCTCAGAACCTTGATCTTCCGATCCCTGATGGCTACTGGTCTCTCAGCATAATTCAGGCTCGCATCCACCTGAATATCCTCCAATGGAACCACTGCCGACTCATCGGCTATGCACTTCCTCAATTGCGACACATGAAAAGTGTCGTGGATCTGTCCCAACTCCGCTGGCAACTCCAACCGATAGGCTACCCGGCCTATCCTTGCAATCACCCGAAATGGCCCAATATACCGGGGCCCCAACTTGCCTCTCTTCCTGAATCGAATCACTCCTTTCCAAGGAGAGACCTTCAGGAGAACGAAGTCGCCGACTTGAAACTCAAGCTCGGATCGGTGTCTGTCTGCATAACTCCTCTGTCGGCTCTGGGCGGTCAATAATCTCTGTCTAACTTGCTGAATCTGCTATGTCGTTTGAAGTACGATCTCTGTGCTGCCCATCACTCTTTGTCCCACCTCTCCCCAGCAAATGGGGGTCCGACATCTCCTACCATACAACAGCTCAAAAGGTGGCATACCAATGCTCGAATGATGGCTGTTGTTGTAGGAAAACTCTGCCAATGGTAAATATGCATCCCAGCTACCCCTGAAGTCTAACACATACGCTCGAAGCATGTCCTCCAGCGTCTGAATCGTCCGATCGCTCTGACCGTCTGTCTGGGGATGATATGCGGTACTAAAATGCAATTTAGTACCCAGCTCCTCATGAAATTTCTTCCAGAACCTGGAAGTGAAACGCACATCACGGTCTGAAACAATCGAGATCGGTACCCCATGCCGAGATACCACCTCTCTCACATATATCTCCGCCAACTTCTCCGCTGAAGAACTCTCACTGATGGCAAGGAAGTGTGCACTCTTTGTCAATCTATCCACAATTACCCAAATTGCATCAACTCCCCTTGCAGTCCTCGGCAATTTGGTGATGAAATCCATAGTGATCTGTTCCCACTTCCACTCAGGAATCTCCAATGGCTGTAACTTGCCATGCGGCCTCTGGTGCTCGGCCTTAACCCTGCGGCAGGTCAAGCATCTCTCAACGAACCATGCGACGTCCCTCTTCATACAGGGCCACCAATACTCTTTTCTCAAATCCAAATACATTTTCGTAGCACCGGGATGGATCGAGAATTTCGATCTATGAGCCTCTTCCATCAAAGTAATACGCGTACCGCCCACGAACGGTACCCAGATCCGACCCTGAAACGTCAGAAGCCCTCGTCCGTCCTTAACGAACTCTGAAACTAACCCAACGACCCGCTCTTTCTTCTGCATCTCTGGTCGCACCGCCTCGGCCTGTGCCCCACGAATATCATCCAATACTGGAGCCATCATAGTCAGTCTCAAGCATACATCTTGCAATGGAGTGCTCTCCGTCCTGCAGCTCAATGCATCGGCTACCACATTAGCCTTGCCCGGGTGGTACAGGATCTCACAATCATAATCCTTGACTACATCCAACCACCTCCTCTGACGCATATTTAGGTTGGGCTGATCCATCAAATACTTCAAGCTTTTATGGTCCGTGTATATTGTACATCGAACCCCATACAGGTAGTGACGCCAAATCTTGAGAGCGAACACTACTGCCCCCAACTCTAAATCATGCGTGGGATATCTCGCCTCATGAGGCTTCAGCTGCCTCGACGCATAAGCTATCACATGACCCCTCTGCATCAACACTGCACCCAGTCCCGAAATCGATGCGTCACAATATACTACAAAATCTTCCATCCCTTCCGGGAGGGCTAATACCGGGGCTTCGCACAACCTCTGGCGAAGCGTCTCAAAGGAGGTCTGCTGCTCGGGCCCCCATGAGAATGCAACACCCTTCCGGGTCAATCTGGTGAGCGGCACTGCGATCTTGGAGAAATCCTTAATGAATCTCCGATAATACCCTGCCAGCCCAAGGAAACTCCTGATCTCGGAGGGTGACTTCGGCACCTCCCAACTCATCACCGCCTCAACTTTGGCCGGATCGACCAATATCCCTTTCTGATTAACAACATGTCCTAGAAATTGGACCTCCCGCAACCAGAAGTCACATTTGGAGAACTTTGCATAAAGCTTCTCTGACCTCAATACCTCAAGGACCTCCCTCAAATGCTCCTCATGTTGCTCTCTAGATCTCGAATACACCAGAATGTCGTCGATAAATACAATCACTGACCGATCCAACATCGGTCTGCATACCCTGTTCATGAGATCCATGAACACAGCCGGGGCATTGGTGAGCCCGAAAGGCATCACCACAAACTCATAATGCCCATATCGCGTCCTAAACGCTATCTTCTGGACGTCCTCATCCCGCACTCTCACCTGATGGTACCCTGACCTCAGATCGATCTTGGAAAACCAAGATGCTCCCTGCAACTGATCGAATAAGTCATCGATCCTCGGTAACGGATAACGGTTCTTGGCCGTCAACTTGTTCAACTCCCGGTAATCAATGCACATCCGGTGTGAACCATCCTTCTTCTTGACGAACAGAATAGGTGCTCCCCATGGCGAGCTGCTCGGCCGAATGAATCCCTTCCCCAGCAACTCCTGGAGCTGTGAGGACAACTCTTGCATCTCTGGAGGTGCAAGACGATAAGGCACCTTAGCAATAGGCGCGGCCCCCGGAACCAGGTCAATACCAAACTCTACTTGTCTCACAGGAGGTACTCCCGGCAGCTCCTCGGGGAAAACATCTGGAAACTCACGCACCACAGGGACCTCCTCAACTGACTTCGGTCTCTCGGAAACCTCACGCGTATCCATCACATACGCCACAAAACCCTTACAGCCCTGCTGTAGACACTGCCTCGCCCTAGCGGCCGAACAAAAAGCTGATCCCGAACGGGTACCCTCACCGTACACCGAAAGAACTCCCCCACTATGGTCTCGTATAGTCACCAGCTGACGCTCACAGTCGATGACAGCGCCGAATCGGCTCAACCAGTCCATGCCCACGATGACACAGACATCACCCATCGCAATAGGAATCAGGTCAATCGGGAATTCGACCCCGAAAATCTCTAACACGCATCCCCAGAGAACCTCCGTGGCACAAATCACTCTCTCGTCAGCTATAGAAACCCTCAGAGGCCGACTCAACGACTCACGACTAACGCTGATATGCTGACTAAAGGCTAGAGATACAAAGGATCTACTCGCACCCGAGTCAAATAACACTAAGGCAGGCACAGAGTTCACAAGGAAAGTACCTACGCATATAATAACATAAGCATAACATCTCGACATTAAAGATAAATACATGAATTACAGCATACCTGCCACAACATCGGGCGCAGCGCGGACCTCCTCCGCAGTCAGCTGAAAGGCTCTCCCCCGAGCCCGCGGGGCCTCGGCCTTCACCGGTCGGGTCGCAGTAGCTCTGGCAGCAGGTGCAGATCCCTGAAGAAGCTGAGGGAACTCGGCCTTCCTATGGCCTGTTTGGTTGCAATGAAAGCAAACCATAAACCCCTTGGGGCACTCCCTAGCAATGTGCCCCTCCTTGCCGCACTTGTAGCAAGCACCAGCTTGACACGCCCCATCGTGACCCTTGCCGCACTTTCCGCAAGTGCGGCCCTTCGGACCTCCCGTCCTTGAATCGGCGGACTTGGTCCGCTTGGCTGCCGGCTGAGACTGAGCCGGCCGCCGGTCCACCTGCGGAGACTCGGCCTCCTCCCTGGCCTGGGTCTCCAACTCGATCTCACGCTTCCTGGAATTCGCCTGAAGCTCAGTAAAAGTATGATAGGTGGAGTTCAACACAAACTCCCGGATATCCCTCCTCAAAACACCCAAGTACCGGCTCATCCGAGCCTGCTCTGTGGACACCAGCTCGGGGCAGAACATCGCCCTCTCATGAAATTTCCGCGTGATCACCGCAACAGAATCAGTACCCTGCTTGAGGGTTAAGAACTCCTGAACCAATCGTTCCCTCTCCACCGGGGGAACGTACTCGTCCCTGAACATAGCAGTAAACCCCTCCCATGTCACCGCTGTAATCTCTACCAAAGTGAAGTTCGCCGTCACGAACTTCCACCAGTCCTTCGCTCCCAGACGGAGCTGGTTCAAAGTGAACCGTACCCTCAGGTGCTCCGGGCATGAACAAGTGTAGAAGCACCCCTCTATATCCGCGATCCACCTCATCGCAGCAATTGGATCCTGCGTCCCATCGAACTCAGGTAGCTTCGTGTTGCTGAACTCCCGGAACAGCAATGAGTCACCCCCCTGTGGCCTGGCAGCGGCCACAGCTGCGGTAGCTGCAGCGGCTGCAGCTTCAGTCAATGCGGTGTACCGCTCCTCGAACGTCTCCATCAGGGTGGTCTTAATAGACCCAAACATCTCCGGGATCTCGGCCCGGATCGCCGCAGCTACCTCCTCGTGAATCATCTGACGAATCTCCTCGTCACTCACACCGCTCGAACTCGCTCCGTGGCGTGGTCTAACCATGATGTCTCTGAAATACAACATAAAACTATCAGAGACCCCATCGAGTATAATCGCACTCGATAACGCAACCCTACTCAGTCTCTGATATCCAGGTATTCTTACTTGGGTCTCCCACTGACCCGGTGTCTTCGGTAGTACGGGCCCAATACTACCGCCCACACCGCATCAGCATTCATCCCAAATCTTCCTCCCCAAACCCCGGATAGTGAGTACTCTACTTCTGTTATGCACTATCTACTCGCACACTAGCAAGGCATCTCATATCGACAAACTTTCCTAGACTAAGGCATCACAAATCAGGCCACTCTAGTCCTATCATGAATATCTAGTCTTCTAGCATGCATAACAATTCATATCATATAATATTGTAAGGTATTTTGGGGATCTTTACCGTTCGGGCGCTGACTGATCGTACACACTGCTTCTTTCTTGCTTACCACAAAACCATTTACAAAAGTTTATGCCTTTATTTAAAAAGTTCCCTCAAATCCTTGGTTTGAGTTCAGTTACCCCCGAAGGTGCACCCGAATCCCTCAAACCAAGGCTCTGATACCATTTCTAACATCCCCCTCTGGCACGTATCACAATATTGTCCGCTTTGGGCCACTCGGCACAAGGACTTCCCAGGGGGGGTCACCCATCTTGGTACTACTCCCACCCGAGCACGCTTAACTGCAGAGTTCTTATGGGATCTGCTGCCCTCACGGCTTTAAAACGCGTTGTGACAAGGAAGGTATCCACACCCCTTTATAAGGAAATGTTTCGTTCTCCTTCCAAGCCGATGTGGGATCAGATCTAACCCACTTTCACCCCCCATTATAGGGTTCGACGTCCCCGTCGAACACATCGACCCGTGCCCTAGCTCTGATACCAATTGTAACAACGCAAATTTTCAAACAAATTTTTCATTTAAAATAGAGTGAATTATTTCAACCAAATATAATTATTCCAAATTTCATATCAAAATACAATCATAAAATCCCCAAGATCTCAAAATATCAACAGTGTGTACGCGTCATGCCGGCGCCTTCCCACGGTCCTCGCTAGTACCTGAAACACATACATAACAACTGTAAGCATAAATGCTTAGTGAGTTCCCCAATATACAACTTACGCACATACGCCTTTCCAGGCCCTGACCTTCCGGTCCTCAACACAACGCCTTCCGGCCCATAACATAATCGCCTTCCGGCCCATAACATATTGCCTTCCGGCCCGCATAACATACATAGCACATATAACAAATAACTTACCACATATAGCATACATATCACATATCATATCTGACCTTCCGGTCACACAGCCAAACCCTTCCGGGTACAGTATAGTGAGAAGACTCACCTCGTGAATGCTGAAAGTTAGCAAATCCTGAAATCACTCGTGCACAATCCGTCGAGCTACAACCTCCCTATAACATCACATATTTCTCATTAACACTTATATCTTCTAAGTGTGACTATCCCTAAGAAGTCAGACTTAGATCAACCCTGGTCAACGGTCAACAGTCAACGGTCAACTCGACCGGACTCGGCGAGTGCCATGGCGACTCGGCGAGTCTAGACGTCCTCCAATTCTCTGAGATTCCCTTTCTACTCGTCGAGTATCCTCCTTGATCCGACGAGTTACTCCTGGAAGAATCGCGGGGCCACCCCGACTCAACTCGCCGAGTCTGAAGAACAACTCGACGAGTCCCAGTTAATCTTCAAGCTACTCGCCGAGTCTGTTCGTCGGACTCGGCGAGTCCATGCCATGCAGTCGATCAAACTGCTTCCTGAGATAAGTATTGTCCCGAAATACACAAGCATGGGACCTTCTGGACTTCTAAAGGTCCTAATACAGGGTTATAGTCGTTTGGGTAACAAGGTACTAATCCATCTAATCACCAAATGGGTTCCATAAACCCTAAATCCATGCACACATCAACATAACAGAAAAGATCCGAAATATTACCTGAATAACGCACTCTCTGTGTCCCCAAACCGCAGAACTCGAATCCCTTGCTGTTCCTTTAGCCAAAACTCTTCTCCTCCTTGCACAACAATTTCTTCAAGGCCCTAATATCCTTCAATCTTGCTCTAGATGCCCACAGCCGTTTAGGGTTCTTCTCAGTCGACTAAAGACGGACAATGACGGCCTATAAGTCCCTTTTATACGTCCCAAACCTGAACGGTTAGGGTTTTCGCTAAACAGCACCGACTCGCCGAGTCCATATCTGGACTCGTCGAGTCCAGTCGCGAACCCGCGACCAGGTCCGCGGTCCTACTCGGCGAGTCTAGGCTCTAACTCGCCGAGTCCCCTCTTAAAACACCCCAAAAACATAATTTAACAATACCTGAGATTCCAGGCTGTTACAACTTCTCTTTGGCTGCTATGAATGCGCACTCTTAGTGAAGCGATCAACGACCACCCAAATCATGTCGTGACCGTTCCTTGTTCTAGGCAGTTTAGTCACAAAATTCCTGGTGATGTCTTCCCATTTACCCATGGGTACGGGTAAAGGTTCTAAACTCCCATACGGTTTCTGATGTTGTGCCTTAACCCTAGCACAAGTTACACACTCGGCCACATACTTAGCAACATCGAGCTTCATCGTCGGCCACCAATAATAGGGTTTTAGATCCCTATACATTTTCGTACTACCGGGATGAATTGAGTACATGGTCTTGTGAGCTTCTTCCATCAGAAGATTTCTTATTCCGCCCGTCTTAGGTACCCAAATTCTATCTTGAAATACCTTCAACCCTTGCTTGTTTGTACCGAACACTAACGTTTTGCCTAAACGTTCTTCCTTTCGGTCATTTTTCTCTAAAGCTTCCTCTTGATCTTTCTTTATACTTTCCACAATTGTCGAGACAACTTCAATTCTCAACGCTCTTGGCCTTTTCTTTTCAAGGTTTACCTTCCGACTGAGAGCATCGGCAACAACATTTGCTTTACTAGGGTGGTAAAGTATCTCACAGTCGTAGTCCTTGAGTAACTATAGCCATCGTCGTTGCCTCATGTTCAATTCCTTCTGATTAAAGAGATATTGGAGACTTTTATGATCAGGGAAAAGTTTACACTTGGTGCCATAAAGATAATGCCTCCATATCTTCAAGGAAAATACTACCGCTGCCAACTCCAAATCATGAGTGGGGTAGTTCTTTTCATGTTCCTTCAATTGCCTCGATGCATACGCGATCACTTTATCCCTTTGGGTCAGAACACAACCTAACCCAACTCCGGATGCATCGCTATAAACTGCAAAGTCATCAACTCCTTCAGGCAATGAAAGAATCGGTGCTTCACACAATCTCTTCTTCCACTTCTCAAAGGCTTCCTTATGCTTCTCATTCCAAGCATAAGTGGCTCCTTTGTGGGTCAAAGCTGTTAATGGAGTAGCAATCGAAGAAAAGCCTTGGATAAACCTTCGGTAATATCCAGCTAATCCTAAAAAGCTTCGAATCTCAGTAGGACTTTTTGGTTGTTCCCACTTCATTACAGCTTCAATCTTTGTTGGGTCGACCATTATCCCTTCTTGGTTAACCACATGACCTAAAAATTGGACTTCTTGAATCCAAAATTCACACTTGGAGAACTTTGCATACAGCTTCTCCTTTTTCAGGACTTCTAGCACTTCACGCAGATGCTTTTCATGCTCCTGCTTGCTTTTCAAATAAATCAAGATATCATCTATGAATACTATCACGGATTTATCTGAGAATGGTTTACAAAACCTATTCATCAAATCCATGAAAGCTGCTGGGGCATTGGTTAGTCCGAACGACATAACCAAAAATTCATAGTGTCCATATCTCGTTCTAAAAGTAGTCTTTTCGATATTCTGCTCTCTCACCTTTAGTTGATGGTATCCCGACCTAAGATCGATCTTCGAGAAATAGCTCGAACCCTGCAACTGGTCGAACAAGTCATCGATCCTTGGCAACGGGTACTTATTCTTTATCGTCACTTTGTTCAGCTCTCTGTAATCGATGCACATTCTCATGCTTCCGTCTTTCTTCTTTACAAATAACACAGGGGCTCCCCAGGGTGATGAACTAGGTCGAATGAAACCTTTGTCCAATAACTCCTGAAGTTGTGTCATAAGTTCTTTCATTTCGGTTGGCGCTAATCGATAAGGTGCTTTCGCTATCGGCGTCGTTCCTGGTAACAAGTCGATATGAAATTCTACTTGTCGATCAGGGGGCAATCCGGGAAGATCTTCGGGAAAGACTTTCGGATAATCACACACCACCGGAATATTCTGCACCTCCTTCTTTTCCATCTTGGTATCGATCACAAACGCTAGATATGATGTACATCCCTTGGCCAAACACTTTCTGGCTTTCATTAGGGAAATAATTCCAGAGTTTACTCTGCGTTTGTCTCCGTACACCATAAACGACTCTTTCCCTGGCGGGTTTACTTTTACTATCTTCTTTCTACATAGTATTTCTGCATCATTGGCGCTAAGCCAACCCATCCAAGTCAATGAGGATGTTTTTCATACGATGGTTAACAGGTACAAACTTGCCACTAGCAATCTCGACTAATAAGGCATTAACTAGCCTATCTACAGGCAAAGCTAGCTTTCTACCAAATTCATGCGATATAAAGGAGTAATTGGCTCCAGAATCAAACAAAATTTGGGCAGGCAATTCGTTTACGAGAAAGGTACCTGAAGAGACATCGGCTTCTTCTTTCGCAGCTTCAAGTGTCATCTGAAAGGCTCTCACCTTCGCCTTTGGTGGTAGATTGGGCTTTCCGGCATCCTTCCTCTTTGGACAGTCTTTAAGAACATGCCCTACTTCATGGCACTCAAAACATACCCTCTTGTCCGACGGACACACGTTGGCATAATGCCCAGTCTTTCCACATTTGAAGCAAGTCACCTCCTCACTACATCTCCCAGAGTGCTATCTCTTGCACTTCTCACACTATTTCACTTCACCTCCTCCTCCTCCAAACTTCTTGGACTTAGAAAATTTGCTTTTCTTGTTGGAACCCGAAGTTCCTTCAAATTTTCTCTTTTCACCAACTTCTGCCCTCTCCAGACCCTTCTCCTTGATCTGAACCTCGACATTCTTAGCAGCCCAGATGGCGGCTTTCAAAGTGGTTGCCTGCTTAACCATCAGACCAAAGTCCGCTGGTAATCCGAGGGCAAACTTGTTGACCTTAGAGAGTTCAGTTGGAACTAAATGAGGAACTATCTTCATCTTTTCCATAAAACTAGCAGCATATTCAGTAACGCTCATCTTTCCTTTCTTTAAATTCTGAAACTCATTGTTGATTTCCAGAAGATCCTGCTCAGAGCAGTACTGCAATTTCAGTTGGACCACAAATTCTTCCCAAGACATCTTACTAGCTTCATCCTTGGGCATCGAATCAGCTAGTAACTTCCACCAGCTCAACACACCAGACTTTAACAGCGGAATCGCAAGTGCAGTCTTTTGTTTGTTGCTGCACTCGCAACTTTCAAACATCGTCTCCATTTCGGAGATCCAATTCATGACTTCCACCGGTGTCGGACTCCCAAATAGACACGGTGGTTTGGATGCCATGAAATCTTTGTATTTGCATCCGCGTCCATCAACTCCTCCATCCTGGTTGTTTTGTCTAACTATCGGTGGGTTGGCTTGACCAAGAGTCCCACTGTAGTTCCCTCCTACTGATTGCCCTTCATTCAATACGGGCTGTTCAACAGGCATCGTAGTCTCTTCCCTATGTTGTTGTAGTAATCGCCTTGTCTCCTCCATTTGGCGATCTAACATCATTTGCATCATTGCTTGTACCCCAGCCATCGTCATTGGCTCAGGTGCAGCTCCTACAACAGGTACTTGCTCAACTACTTGAGGTTGAGGCTGTTGATCCCTGTTTCCATTTGCATTTGCAGCTCCACTACGAGTTATGGCCATTACAATCTATATAACGAATAAGGCGAATTTAGGTCTTTATCCTTGTTAGACATGTCAATTCCCTTATCACTCCGAAACGTTTACATGTTAGTTCTAATCTCGTAGTCATACGCTTAGAATCCTACACACATAAGGTTTCTAGATCCGGTCAGCAACAGACCATAGATCCGAACAAATAATGGCACACATGGCAAACACATAGCATTTAGCACATAAGGGCATTTTAGGCATCTTCCCTAAAATAAACTAGTGCTCGTGTCTAAAATATAGTAGACACTCATCTCACAATCATCACTTAGCATTCTAAGTTCAAGTCTAGAAATTCTACAATTTCTTAGTTCGCTTAAACTAATGCTCTGATACCAACTGTGACATCCCCTAATTTCTCGGCGAGAAAAGACCGATTTAATTTACGCTTTTTAAAATAAAATCAGAGAAATCTTTTTAAAAGATGTTGCGGAATTGGTCCCCAAACAAAATATGATAAAAGTTTATCAAAACCCTTCATTAAGAAGGTATATGTTTTCCATATATATATCAAAACCTCGGGATGTCATGTTCCGATACAGATCAAAAGCATAAACAAGACATTATAAGCCTTTCAACAGTTATTTACAACTACTGGCCTATAATCCAAAAATCTCTCATTGTCCTCCGACTATGCTCGGGGTCCACTACCTGTAATCATAAAAAGTTGAGTGGGTCAGGCTTGGGAGCCTGGTGAGCATATAGGGTTTTCAACACACAATAGTAATAAACTTACTAAGTTCATCAATCAACAATAACCCTGATTACCCGTTCCCGTTATCCTCACTTTATGTCCCTAAACACTTGTCACAAGGGACCTAGCCTAAAGAATATCATCGGGATGGACACTACTGCTAAGGGGTTTCCTTAGCCATACATGTCCTAAAGGCAACCATGAGGGGGATGGAGTACAGCGAATGAACACTCTTAGTTCATTAACACCTACAGGTTGCGGACCTGCTAATGTTTCCCACTGGACTGTCTAGAAAGTCCGTGGTCGTCATCCAAACTCCGCTAGATGACTGGATATCAAAACACATCGAGGCCTTTCATCAATTTTATTTTATCACACATCACAATCTACCCATGTTCTACCCAACATATTTGTAGATAAAAATACTTATACAGTTTAAAACTTGTATAAAACATCAACACAACAATCAGCTCAAATAAATAATTAATATATTTACACATAGCACGTATTATAAGGTAAATACTTCATATCTATGTGTAAAATGAAAGTGACTATACACTCACTTGATTTGATGATAATCGGCCAACAATTCGTTTCCTAAAACGATCGTTTCTAATAAAACCGGGAGTTTTATTGAGAAACCGGGCTTTGTAAAAGTCGGGCTTCGAAACCTAAAAGATAAATTTTCCGGGCTTCACGGGCACTTCGTGGGGTATTCCGGGCTTTACAATCGATACTGGGGCTTTGCGGGATGTTAATATGAAGAAAATATGGGTTTAGGGGCTAAATATGGCAAAATTCCAAAAATACCCGGGAGGTCTCGCACCCTCCTATTTATAGGGGGAAGCTTCTGATCGGACGGTCAGGAGTCTTCTGATCCGACGGCTGAGAAGGCTCGCAGAGGGGGAGGCTCGCATAAAGGCTGCGCGTGCGAAGGGCTCTCTGGGGGCTTGTGGTTGGACTGAGGTCTAGGGTCTGAAGTAGGGGGTTCGTGGCGCCTGCGAGGGTTCAGACTCATGAGTCACTACACACGCGTCGGATGCGAGGCTCGCCACCGAGGCTTCTACGTGTAGTCAGCGGATTGGACCGCAGTTCGGACTCGGAAGGAAATGACACGCCTCGCCAGGTGGCTTCGGTGACTCAGCAGGTTCCGGATACGTGGCACATGCGAAGCGAGGACACGTGGCACTTCCGGGTGAAGCCTATTTATGCGAAATTTCTCGAATTTTGTGCCAAAATCTTCTAAAATTCATAACTTTCGCATACGAGCTCCGTTTTTGACGTTCTTTATATGCATGCGTAGCTAAAATTACGATCTACAACTTCCGTTTAGACTTCGTCGGCTAATTTTGAATTTAAATTTTATATTATTATTTTTAACAGACCGGGACAGGAAATCCGTTAAAAATTCATAACTTCTTCATCCGACGTCCGTTTTCGTCAGACTTTTTACCGTTGTGCTCCTAATGACAAGACCTTCCATTCTCGTTTAGGTTGTGTCGGCTAAAAATTGCTCGACCTAAAATTCGAGTTTTTAGCTGTCTACTGCTACGCTGAAACTTCGAAAAATCATAACTTCCTCATACGAAGTCAGATTTGGGCGTTCTTTTTATCGAACTTCTCGGTTTAACGAATACTACAACTTTTGTTTAGATTACTAAGGCTAAAAAGTAGTTTATCAAAAACTCACTTTTTACGACATTCAGCACCGTGCCGGTTTTGTCGCGAAACTTCGACAGGTCATAACTTCTTCGTTATAACTCGGATTTTGGTATTCTTTATATCCCCGAAATCCTTGTTTCGACCACTACAACTTTATGTAAAGATATCGGGCTTATCTTTGACGCTTATTTTTATTCTTAATTAATTAAGCCCTAATAATTAAGCATAAAACACATAATTCACATAATATTCACATAACTCCTTTCCATTTCTTCAAAATGAGTTACAAAGGTTAACCTAGACTATCAACTCAATATAAATGCCTAGGCTAGAAACACGAGTGTTACATACATGGTTGGCATGTAAACCCTAATTTTACGACTTTGGCTCATATTTAAGCAACTTTATGGAGACAAACCCTCTTCTTATTCAGCCTCCTTCTATATGTTTGACCTTCAAGCAATCCCAGAGCAAAAAAGAGCCATTTTAAGCCGTGAAGTGAGTTATTGAGTGGTTTGAAGAAGGAAAAAGGTGGTGAGAAGATCTTGGAGTTGGGCACACTTTTGATCTGGGATTTCTACTTGGTTTGCAACATCTTGAAGGTATAAAGTTGGCATCTTTACCATACCATCTTGTAGATCTAAGTTTTGCCCTTTAAAGACACTTTTTGTCCCACAATGATTATTCATGAACATAGCATGTTCTTGACCCATTGAGTTGTCCTTTCAGACCCTTGGAGTCCAAGTGGTTGGTTTTTCCCCATGCATCATTTAGAAGGCCTAAATGGATCAAGAGCTGGAGTTAAGCTTTTAATAAACCATGCAAAGTCATAAAGTTGGAAACTTTATCACTCTTGAGGGTATTTTAGCCATGGATCTGAAAGATGGTCATGAGTGCCTAAGCCATTAAGCACTTATTGGGTTTTTAGGCTTCTGGGAGTACGCCCCACGTACTCGAAGGATGCCATGCGTACGAGGTCAACCACCCCAATGGTGGTCAGCATGTGGGTACGTCCAGCGTACCTTCGGAGTACGACCCGCGTACTCATTATGTGGTGACTCAACTAGGTTGACTTTGCCCCATGCATCATTTAGGTCGGTTTTTCCCCATGAATCATTTAGGGTTTAATGGATTAAGAAGTGGAGTTAAGCTCTTAATGACCATGAAAAGTCATAAAGTTGGAAACTTTATGATGCCTGAAGGTATTTTAGCCATGGATCTAAAAAATGGTCTTGAGTGCTTAAGTCATTAAGCACTTATTGGGTTTTGAGGCTTCTAGGAGTACGCCCCATGTACTCGGAGTACTCCCTGCGTACGAGGTCAACCACCCCGAAGGTGGTTAGTATGCGAGTACGCCCAACATACCTTCAGAGTACGCCCCGCGTACTCATTCTATCTTGACTCGGTTGGGTTAACTCAGTTGACTTATGGATTTTGACTAATTTGAAATTGACTTTGACCAAGTTTTACGTAAGGGTATTTTGGGTATTTCGGGATTTTGATTGTGATTGGTCACTTGGATGGATATGTGTCGGCTGGAGTTGAGATTCAGATACGGGACCTCATCAGCTATTGATCCGATCGACAAGTGAGTTTTCCTCACTGTACTTACTAGTCGAAGGAACCAAGGTCCACTGGATTAGATATCCTATTATGTGATAGTATATTATTGTGATGTGGTGATCTGTTAGATCAGTATCCTAGTATATAGCATGATGTTATGCTTAGTGATAAGTAGATCTGCCTGTTATCCTTTTTCTAGATATATGTTTATATGTTATATATGTCGTCGTGGTGTGGGTGGGTTAAGACTACATTGCTTTGTGCTATCAGCCAACAAACCCGGTAATGTTTATATCAGTATGATGTTATGGTTTACTGGGTCTATATTTTTATCGGTTTTGTATACGTCGACATGTTGTGTGTGTTTGAGATGAGGTGGACCAGATTACATTGAAGCCCAAGAGACCCAGGGAGTCCCAGATAGCCTGTAGGCCTGAGAGGTGTACCAGTCAGGCCGAAGGCCCGGAGAACGTTCCAGATAGGCTGAAGGCTCGGTAAGGCGTTCCAGTTATGTTGAAGGTTATGTAAGCGTTCCAGATAGTTTGTAGGCCGATGAGGCATTCCAGTCATGCTGAAGGCTCTGTGATCGTTCCAGATAGTCTGTAGGTCAGTGCGATATTCAAGTTAGGGTGAAGGCTATGTATACATGTTGTTTGTTATTATATGTATGTGGTGGTACTTTGGGGAAATCACTAAGCTTCGTGTTTATTGTTTTTATTTTATGTTTTCAGGTACCTTAGAGGACGTTGGCAAGGCGAAGGCGTGATCGTACACATCCTTGGTTTTACGACTGATTGGATCTTGGGAGACTCTGATTTTAAATAATGTTTTGAAAACAATGGTTTTGTAACACTTCTATTAGAAAATAGTTGTTTTGAAAAGTTTAAATTTGTTGGAATTTTTGGGATGTCACAAGTTGGTATAAAAGCCTTGGTTTGAGTGAATTGGAGGAACACTCGTGTGAATCTAGTCTCAAACTAAGGAAAAAAGTTTTAAAAATGATTTTCAAAATTGTTTTTAAAATAATCAAAGAGGATGCGACGTGTACGATCAACCGGAGCCAGTAAGTTGACCCCCAAGTTACCACACTGATATTTGATATTGTGATATGTAAGAACATCATGCTAGTGATAGGCTAGGGATCTTTTGGAATTGCACGATAGAATTTCTTGATTATATGATGCCTGATATCCTAGGATCTTCCTTTTATGAAATTGTCATCATTACTGTAGTTGCTTAGTGTATGCATCATAGTTGTACATAACTAAGATTCTATAGCCTGAGAATGTTTGGTTTAGCCTTATTTCTTGTTCTCTTTTGATGAAGGGCTTAGGGTAGAATTGATTATTCGACTGTCTATAGGGTCCAATGTTATGTATGATTACCATACATGAGTTCTGCAGGATTAGTGGAAGTTTCACGAGTAGATGTAGTTAATGTCGGATAGCGTGTGGGGTGGTTAGCCACTCTTGAGAGAGTGAGGGCATGACGAAGATGTATCCGAGATGTTGGGATTTTAGAGATTGATAATTTCGTATGAGGATCTGCCTGATTATATTAGTCTTAGTGCTATTCGACTCTATTGTTTAAATGTTACTTGCTTTGTCCTTTGTGGGAATCACATTCATGTGATCTAACTATCAAATGAATACATTAAGTTACATGCTATAAGGGTTAAATAATATTAAAGTGAAGGATTTGGACCTATTGCGCATCTCTCATTTGAGTCTAACCCTTGTTGGGTTGGGTTCTTTAGTCAAAAGATTATTTAAGCTTTGTCGCATGTAATTGTATTCATGAAGTGGTTGGCTGACATTAGTTGGAGTCCTTCAGCAGCTGATAGCAGGGGAGGTGGGGAATCCTAGGAGAGCCTAGAAAGTATTTTAGTGCGATTGTTGCGTTGTTGAGCAGGTATTGGGAGTGTTTTTATGAGTAGGTCTTAGAGGACTCGAGATGATTCTTGAGGAAAGTATGGATAGGTGTGGAAGGTAGTATTAGGTCTGTACTACTGGAAGCACATGATCCATACTCAAATCAAGGAGAGTTTCGAGGATTCTAAGGGTTGGTTGGGGAAGATAGCATGGTTTGATACCATGATTCATGGTGGTGGTTTCGTATATGTCGATCTTTTGGTTACGGTTGCTCATGCATAAGGATGGGTTTGGTAATTGTTTTGGGACCCAATGGTGATATCAGTTTGGGTTGATTGGTTAAAACCTAGATGAGCTTGTTGATTTTAAGGTCTCGAGGGTTTGCTCGAGGCTGTGCATTCGAGTCACGGGACTTAAGAATGGAACAACCGTTATAATCGGTTTAGGGATTTCAGTTGGGAGTAGAATGGTTGATTGATGTTTTTGAATGTCATTATATATGGCTAGGGTGATTCCCTTTTAGTTTTCCGAGTTCAGAGTAGAAGCGAGCAGGCTTGTGACTTTCAGAGTTAGGATGTAAACTCAGCATGGGGTCTGTTGGTTGAGGAGTTTGGCGACAGTATCTCTGTGCAGGAGCGCAGGTGGGTTGATGTGTTATAGATGCTTTTTGATGTGATCAAGGGTCTGTATTCTTGGGATATAGGGAGGTCAGGTACAAGATTAGCGGTTAGGATTGCAGGCTAGGAGGGTATGTTTTGGATCATAAGTCGGTATTGGCTTATGCTCTTGCAAGGAATCCTTAATGTTAAAGTGGCTATGATTGGAAAAGTTCAGAGGTCTTCAGCTGAAATTCAGGATTATCTTTGGATTTGTTTGATCCTTATATGGAAGATCATCATGTGGGTATTATTTATTTAAGGGTCAGGGATGGTTGTACCTAGTTAAGCCGGTTTGAGTTATGGTTTGCTTTCAACACTAGTGGGTGATAGTTCGAACCCTAAGTGGGGGAAGAACTAGGTATTATGCTTGAAGGACTGTCGATCTGTTCGGGTTCGTCGTATTGAGAGAATGTTTTTTAGGGATCTACGGTGCAAGTACGTGGGATCGTGGTTCAGGTTTTGGTCAAGGAAGGGTTATATAGTAGGTGGTGATCGTATGCATGTGTTCAGGAGACACATGAGTTTTCACTCAGCAACAAGTGGGTGATCAAGGAGCTCGTTGCAGCTATTGGTTCCTTTTGGGGTGCCAATGAATAGATAAGGAGCCGTTGGGATTACTCAGGTTGAGAATCGGTGGCGGAGGGAAATTGACAGCTAGTTGTATGGATTTCTAATTCTAGTCTATCTTGCATATAAATTGATCATGGAATCAATTTTAAAATTTGGTATGTTCAACTCCGTGAGGGTTTTGGTTCATTAGATTTAATCTCAATGCGTCCTCAATTATTGGTTTCATCGTTTGTCATTCATCAAAGGTTCTCCGAAAGTTTCGAGTTGTGGCAGTTGAAGTTCTATGAACGTGTCAACCTATCATCAAGTTTAGTATGTTTTATGTTCCTTTGGTCTCTGGGTATGTTTACCCTAAAGGGTGGTGTGGGATTTTGGTTCACAGTAGGCTCAGGTTTTGGTAGCATTCAAGACCCTTGGAAGTCTTCTCGAGCTAGTTGCATGTTGGCGGAATTTGTTCAACCTCAATCAAATATGGGATCTTCTTTCAACCAATCTTAAGGGTGTATTCTGTTAATGATTGAGGCTTGTCGTTTTGATAGAACTCTTGTATTTTTGCTCTTTTTTGATGAGGTTATGGGTCCTCAAAAGGATGTGAATTGCGGTAATTCATTATGTGTATTGCCGAGAGGGGTGTATGGGGATGGACAAGATAACAATGGAGCACTTAGTTCGAATTATATGTATGATTCTTTTGGGTTTTAGCTTTTGAATTGGATCAAGAGTACAATCATTTATCCTATTCACGGGTTTTATGCGGCCATGTTTTCGTAAGGATTTGCATTGGTAGCAGCGTGTTCTAAGAAGGGAATTGCATGTGGTAAGATTATGGCATTGTTGTGCTTGGTTAGTAGGGATGAGATTTAGAACCGGAGAACCGCACTGGAACCAGAATCAGACCGGAACCGGAACCGTTAGAACAGAAATATATAGAACCGGTTCCGGTTGCGGGTAATCCTAGTTTGGTTCCATCGGATCCAGGTAAACCGGGTCTAAAAATCGGAACCGGTGTTACGAACCGGAACCACTTTTAGGGTCGGAACCGGTTTTTGTAAAATGTTTAAAAGATGCATATCTCATTTGTTTCAACTCTGATTAACATGCGGTTTTCTCCAACGTGTAGTTTAGAGTTTGTACATGATTTTAGACTATTAAATTTTCCATTTTTGGTTTTATATTCAGTGACTTACAGTCCCCCAAAGTCGAGATATCAAAGCTGATAATTTTTAGTTTTTTTTTTTGTATTATGTGAATGTTTTAAAACATGCATATCTAGTTCGTTTGAAGTCGGATTGACATGTGGTTTTTTCCAACTTGTAGTTTAGAGTTTGTACATTAGTTTAGACTATAATTTCATCATTTATGGTTTAATATTCAATGATTTATAGTCCCCCGAAGTCAGGATATCAAAACTGAAAATTTTCAACTTTTCAGCTATTTGTTTTTGTACTTTGTATTATGTGAAACTGTTAACACATGCATATATCATTCGTTTAAAGTCGGATTGACATGCGGTTTTTTCCTGAGTATATTTTAGAGTTTATAAATGATTTTAGACTATAATTTTGTTAATTTTGGTTTCATATTCAATGAGTTACAGTCCCCCAAAATCGTGATATCAATATGAAAATTTTCAAAGTTCAGCCCACTAAGTAGTAAGTAATTGCAAAAAAATTCTAGATTTTCCAGGTTTTCCGATTCTAAACCCACATTATCCGGTTCCAACCTACCCACTTTGATGTTTCCGGATTTTCCGGTTCTAGACCCACTTTACCCGTTACCGTACCCGGAACCGAACCAGAACCGGTTCCCATATACCGGTTCGATTTTCGGTTCTACAAAATATTGTTAACCAGTTCTAGGTTTTCCGAGTCTAGGTCCATCCGGTCCAGATTTGGACCCGCTTTCATTCCTATCGGCTAGCGTTGAGAGGGACGTTGTTTGGGTCCCTGCAAGGTGATGGAATAAGGTGAGTATCTTTAGGCCCCGGGGTGTTGGGCGAATGATGTAATATCGGCAAGATCGGTGTAATATTGGGAGCATTCGAGACATCAGCAATGGGCTCAGTGATCATGATTGTTCATTCTTCTGCTTTAGGTACTTTTGGTGTTGGCGCGTTGATGAAAGTCGGGAGACTTACAAATCAGTTGGTTTGGATAAACGAAACAATTAAAGGTTGTTGGGAGTATCAGCCGTATATCAGAACGTCTTTACGGAATGTTTGCATTATAATTCCCATTTGTTCGCAAGTTGTTTTTAAGGGTTGATCATCAAGGTTGGGAACCGGTTATGAAGTCTCAAATCAAAAGTTCTTCGTTATCTCTCGGGTGTCTTTTCATGTGGGGTTACACCATGAGTTGTTAAGGATTGGAGGTAAATCTAAAGGTTCTCGGAATTCTCATCTTTTCTCGTAGGAGCAGTGGTTGGAATGGCATAACAGGGAGTCACATGTTAATTAAAGGATTTTGGTGTGTATTATGGATTTGGAATTGTTGGACATTTCGCGATTGATGTGTTTGAGTTCTTTTTTGTGTGGTTGGTAGTGATCATACTTCAGGAAAGGGGTGGATTCAATGAATGGATGAATGTCAGTCCTGGATTAGGGGGTTCTGAAATTTTGATCTGATGTGCTTCCGGTCTCAGGAAGCATATTGATAGAGTTGATTTGGTGTTTGTAGCATTGAGAGTCCCTGACTTTGTGGATCTCTCTCTAGATATTCGGTCTTAGCCAGGAAGTTGTGGAAATGCTGGCATTGTTTGTGCCTCTCTGAAGTGGTTATCTAGCTGCGGCTCGTGTTTGAAGTTGCCTTGTTTTCAGATGAAGGGTTTATTAGCAGGGATTGGTCAGGAGTTCTGATTCCCCAGTTGAAGCAGCAAGATAATTCAGGGTTCAAAGGGTTCCGTATGGTTTGGATTGTGAAAAGTATCGTATCATCTTTGTCCTGATATGGGTATGCTTGCTTAAGAATCAGTGGAGGTAGTGGATGACCAAATTTTGAGAGGGTTTAGTTCAAATCGGGT
Source organism: Lactuca serriola (assembly GCF_051521515.1). Classification (NCBI taxonomy): domain Eukaryota; kingdom Viridiplantae; phylum Streptophyta; class Magnoliopsida; order Asterales; family Asteraceae; genus Lactuca; species Lactuca serriola. The sequence continues at coordinate 33,346,178 of NC_136410.1, forward strand.
CCTAGGGAGGCCGTCTTAGTGACCCAATGTGGTGATATTGAAACACTACCTTGGGCTAGTTGTTGCAGCAGACTTTGAGGACGAAGTCTAAGTCAAGTGGGGGAGAATTGTAACATCTGGTTTTGAGACACAAACCCACTTCTTATCCAGCCTCCTTCTGTGAGTTCGAACTTCAAGCAACCTTAGAGCAAATGAGAGCCATTTTGAGCCTTGAAGTGAGTTTTTAGAGTGATTTAAAGAGGGAAAAAGGTGGTGAGAAGATCTTAGAGTTGGGCACACTTTGGATCTGGGATTTCTACTTTGTTTAAAACATCTTGAAGGTATAAATCTTACATTTTTACCACTCCATCTTGTAAATCTTATTTTTTTTTCTCTTTAAAGACACTTTTTGGTCCCAAAATGATGATTCATGAACATAGCATGTTCTTGACCCATTGAGTTGTCCTTTCAGACCCTTGGAAGGGTCTTGATTCATAAAAACGGAGTCCAAGTGGTTGGTTTTGCCACATGCATCATTTAGAAGGCCTTAATGGATCAAGAACTGGAGTTAAGCTCTTAATAAACCATGCATAGTCATAAAGTTGGAAACTTTATCACTCTTGAGGGTATTTTAGCCATGGATCTAAAAAATGGTCATGAGTGCTTAAGCCATTAAGCACTTATTAGGTTTTGAGGCTTCTAGGAGTAAGCCCCACGTACTCGGAGTACGCCATGTGTACGAGGTCAACCACCCCAATGATGGTCAGTATGCGAGTACGTCCAGCGTACCTTCGGAGGACGCCTCGCGTACTCATTATGTGGTGACTCAGCTAGGTTGACTCAGTTGGGTTGACTTAGTTGACTTAAGGATTTTGACCAGTTTAACATTGACTTTGACCAAGTTTGACCTAAGGGTATTTTTCTTATTTCAGGATTTTGATTGTGATTGGTCACTTGGATGGATAGGTGTCGGTTGGAGCTGAGATTCGGAGTCGGGACCTCATCTACTACTGCTCAGATCGAGAGGTGAGTTTTCATCACTGTACTTACGAGTCAAAAGGCACCAAGGTCGGCCCATTGGATTAGATATCATGTTATATGATAGTATGTTATTGTGTTGTCGTGATCTGTTAGATCGGTATCCTGTTATATAGGATGATGTTATGTTTAGTGATCGGTAGATTTGCCTATTATCTTTTTACAGGATATATGTTTATTTGTTATATATGTCGTCGTCGTGTGGGTGGGTTGAAATTGTATTGTTGTGTGTTATCAGTAAACAAACCTAGTAATATTTATATCGGTATGGTGTTATGGTTTATTGGGTTTACATGTTTATCGGTTATGTATACATCGACATGATGTTTGTGGTTGGGTCGAGGCAGACTAGAGTAAACTGAAGGCCACAAGACCCAGGGAGTCCCAGATAGACTGCAGGCCTGAGAGGCGTACCACTCAGGCCGAAGGCCCGTAGAACGTTCTAGATAGACTGAAGGTATGGTGAGGCGTTCCAGTCACGCTGAAGGTTCTATGAGCGTTCCAGATACTCTATAAGCCAGTGAGCCATTCCAGCGATGCTGAAGGCTCTGGGAGCATTCCATATAGTTTGTAGACCGGTTCAGTGTTCCAGTCAGGCTGAAGGCTCTGTATGCATGTTGTTTGTTATTATTTTTATGTAGTGGTACTTTGGGGGAACTCACTTAGCTCCATGCTTACAGTTTTTGTTTATGGTTTCAGGTACCTCAGAGGACATTGGCAAGGCGAAGGCGTGACCGTACATATCCTTGGTTTTATGACTGATTGGATCATAGGAGACTCTGATTTTAAATAATATTTTGAAATCAATGGTTTTGTAACACTTCTATTAGAATAGGGTTGTTTTTAAAATTTTAAATTTGTTGGAATTTTTGGGATGTTACAAAAGGCACCACAAACACACACTTTTGAGCTCAAAGGAACACACACAAGAGATTAGGGTTGCAATAGATGAAATGAGGGTTGGAGGCTAGTGAGGGAGTGAGCATTTGAGAGTTAAAGATGTTTATATAAGGTCCAAACCCTTAAAACTAGGGTTTGAAGATCTCGCATGTACGCCCTGCGTACGCTATGTATGCCCAACTTACGTGACCTAGGCTTGAAATTACAAAAGTGTCACTATGGGCCATTTTGCAAGCTTTCTCATACACAAGGGCTAAAATGCAATAACTCTTCATACTTAGGGTTAAAATTGGAAATACCTCATCATCAGAATGTTACACATACATATGAAATTAAACTATGATAACAAATTACTTATAGTCACGCAATTTTTGTTGTCACAATTATCGACTATGACAATTAGACTGTAATAATTAATGATATTTTGTCATACAAGTAAATAAGAGTATGATTAAACCATAATAATTGATGACATTTTGTCACAGTTATCGACTTTGATTATTGGCTAGTATTCATCAAACATGTTATGTAAAACCATGACTAAATGTGTGAACATGGTTTGCAATGGTCACAGTTTTTAGCTAATATGTGACTAAAACATTCCTAGATTTTCATTAATGACCTTTAGTGATGCAATTAACCAAAACCGTGACAACCCCGTTTTAAAAAATATGTAACTAAAAGTCATTTTTGTACTGGTGAACAGACCAATCTGAATGTAGCTACATTTACACTTTCGTCATCTTTGATGATGAACGCCGCTAAGTTGAGTTTTAGATCTAGTTCTTAAACGGTTTATGGGTTATGTACTCCTACATGATAGTTTCATCTTGATATATATGTCGCACTTGTGAAATACAGTTTGTATGAATTATTTATTACTCATCAAACTATTGTGTTTGAAATATTTGGAAAGCAACTAAGTTTTATCTCTCATAGAAATATCTAGAGTTACGGTTCTAAAAGGTACACCATAGCGTGAGGTGTTGTGTAGTCGTCTCGAAAACGTCCAAAACGGATTTGTTAAACATGACGCTAAATAATATGTTAAGGCGAGCCTTATCGTGTTATGATGCGAGGTTTTTTTTCTGATTGGGCACGAAACAATTTAGTTTTTGTTAACTTTTTCATATTATGTTTTGATATAACACTTCTAAAAACTTTATATATTTGATATAACTATATAATTATGTGATTTATCTTTTTTAATGTATATAAAAAATTTTACAGCTTGAAAAACGTTATGGTTCCCCAAGGCTTAAGGATTAACCTGACCGCCACGTTATATCATTTAGAACCTTAGAGTAGAGTACATAAAGTTCAAACAAAATCAATGGGAAAAGACCATGTCGCTTTTTGCTCGAATTTTTCATTATATGGATTCATGTCTATATAATAACAAGTTACAACTCTTCTATAATGTTTACATGTTTAAGAATATCCAGAGGTTTAATAATATGGATTCATGTCCATTATGGTTAAAATTAATGTTTTGTGTAGATATATAATAATGTTTTTACTCTAAATAGAAAAGTGGAAAAATCACACATACAACAACAAATAATAACACTATGACTATGAATCGTAAGTTGTTCAACACGATTTATTTAAGGACATGACAATTTTTTGGTGTGAAATGTACCGAGGTAAGTTGTAGGCATATTTTTTTAAATATGGTCTATGAAAAACTATTGTATTCTGCAGGAAATACATACAACAGTGCATGTGAAATTTGTTTTAAAGAAAGTGTTAATTGTTGGTGATTTGTTATCATCAATGTTATTTAAGTGTAATAGGGATTACTTTGTTGACTAAAAATGATCTTGATAAATATTAAACAAGTAAGGAATGTGTGGAGTACACACTTGTTTAAGTTTGATCAAGTATTAAAGTATACTGTCATTTAGAGGCGAATCCCCTCAACGAACGCGGGTCCGGGGGCAGCGCCCCTGGGAGCGGGGTCCAAGGGGCAGCAGCCCCTGGCAGGGTCCAAGGGGCAGAGCCCCTGGCTGGGGTCGAGCTGTATTAAAAATGCATCAGAAAATCCAAATTTTGAATATTTGACCCGGTTTTGACTTTGAATTAATTTTTATACAAAACCCAGATTGATGACAGTTTTTACTGTTGAGAAAAACTGTTATATGACAGTTTTGATAGTTTTTCGGATAAGGCAGGTTTATAACCAATTTTAGTCACTTTTCTGGTACTCACAAAATTACACCATCTCTATCTCTCTTTCTTTTCTCTCTGATTTTATCTGAATCTTATCCAATTGAGGATTTGGGAGTACCACCCAAATACTTTGATTTAAAAGTTATTATCACGATTCTCAGATTTTCAAGTGTCACTAAACCATATTTCTAACATTAATTACACGTGTTTGAGTCATATTGTTCCATTATGTTTAGTTTACACTGTTTGGGTCCGATTTTACATTAACCGGTAAGTATTTTCTAACAAGAAACATGATGAAACCCTTATAAATGGTTCATAAATTATGGGACGATGTATCTATATTCCTAGCTATTACTAGTTATGACAATAGACGGCATGATGCATCGAGTCTACATATTTTATATAATTCTTCCTATTATTTCATTGCATAGTTGTATAGCTCTCTTTAAATATTCTTATTGTTAGGGAATACAATTCCATATAAACATCTTGCACTTTATCTCAATAATTGAGATTCCCACGTGTCCCACGTTCTTGACCTTGACTATTACTATTTGTTATTACATTCGATAGAGTGTAGCATCCGATAATGCAGGTTTTTTATAAACGCTTTATTTCAATTGTGGAAGAGGACATTACTCCTACAAAACAATCACATATAGTGTATAAAGTAGGTCGCCATGAAAACAGAATTCCACCATAAGAGAATATAAGATTATTAATATGAGGATTATGTTAGGAAAAGAACACTTCCCTGCTTAATTTAGATCTCTTAAAGTGCTTTTACCTACTCACTTAGAGAGTAGGTAAAATTGGCAAAGGAGTTCACACAAGACCATACACACACAAAGAGAGCCTTCGCTTACAAGTTTAAGTGTGTCCTCCTATAACACCTATATCTTTTTATTTTCCTTCGGCCACATCGAGTTCAGATAATGATTTGTAAAGGTAATAAATTTGACCAATTATACACATTTAATCACTAAAGGTTTTTTATACGGGATTTACAATTGAACTTGGTTAGTATGTTTAAAAAATAAAAATGTGACATTATTGTAGGTTTTTGTTGATTGGGCATCATGCATAGTTTGTGATTAAGTTGATAGGGCAATCTACTATGCGCATTGTACATATTTAGTCATGAAATTATTTTGTATACACAATTTACCATCAAACATTTTTTAGCTATTCAAATATAAACGTTTTTTAAAAAATTAATTACTTTTTTCATAACTTTTTTTCCAACTTTTTTACATATATACATACATTATTTCATAGAGGTTGTGAACAACCCAAATTTCAACATTTTTGATAATTTTTTACAACTTTTTTTTACAATTATATTTCTGTTTTGATCTAAAAGTAAATTAGCAAATTGTCACACTCCAAAACCGAGAACGGCGGAAACGTTTTGGGGGTGGAGGACGTCATGTAATGTATCACAACACAGTAATAGTAAACAAGCAAACAACATCATCCATTGCATTAAATATATAATTTTTAATACAAGTGTGTTTTGTACAGTTATAGACACCAAAAATAATGTAAGTCAAAATAAAGAGATGAGTCTTGAATGCGCTCAATCTTCTCAAAAGTTGGTCTCGGTACCTGTCTACTGATGACCTGAGAATACAAGTTATTTTGAAAGCGAGTATCAGCATTAAGCTGGTGAGTTCATAACTATTTTAGTGTCGGTGTTTGTATCAAAACGTTTGAACATAGTTTTAAACAATAGTTTGTAAACATCGGTGATAAGAGTATGTGAATGTTTGTAAGTGTTTGTAAAAGTTTGAATCTCTCAGAAAAACCTATATTTTCTATTAAAAGTAGCCTTCTACCAAGGCGTAACTGTTTTGTATGTTCGTTTGTTGTAAAAGTGTGTAATTTCCCAAGCGTAACTATCATTAACAAAATATAGTTTGTACATAAATGTTTAAGTGAAATAATAACTAAATGTATGTAATGGATAAATTAATGTAGTACTGTAGTGTTGTATTATAGGAACTACTGCTGTACTAACTACCTTAAACCAGATTTATATTATGGTATCATGTGATTAATTGTACCATACTATCGACTGAGTAACAACGACAAATGTAGGTCGTAAAAAGGTATGACGTTTGGCACCCGCAGACCTGCAGGTTCGGTTGTAGCTAGCAGCAAGGTGTAGGATAGTCAATCCAGTATAGATCTATACGCAAACTCACGCTCTCCCTCCAAGAGACTCTGGTTACAACTCGGGCCATGACATTTAAGGCATGCTCCGATACAGTGGATCACATTTATGTAAGTGTATGTATGTATATGTAATGTATTGTTCCTGTTCTAGTATCATTGTATATGTTCTCTTTCTAGTATAGTTGTATATGTTTTCCTTCTAGTATAGTTATATATGTTCTCATAGTAATATCATGTATATTTTCTCGTAGTAATGTAATGTATATGTTTCTCATAGTACTAAGTACTGACTCATGAATGAACTGACTCATTGATCTAGCAAAAGTATAAGTGTAATCCTGTGTTACCCCGATGGTAACTTACTAATGATGTAACTGATACGCATGAATATGGAAGTACTTTTATGTCTATATATGCACATATGATATATAATAAATATTGAAAGGACCCTCGGACGACTACCCGACATCCCACCAGACCACATCCAAATCGAGGAAAAGGAAATAGGGCGGATGGCCTTCCTAAGCCTTTTAAACATTTCTTATATATCTATGCATATATGGACATGCAATTTATAAGAAGTATAATAAAGCTTAAATGTCACAACTGGAAATTTTGTGTCATGTAATCTATACACTCAAGTTAATGTGAATCAAAAACTTAAGAACATGTGTGAGACCTATGATTATGACATCAAAAACTTCAATCAAATACATCATACAAGTACTACAAATAGTCATCAAACAATTGGAAACTCTAGAAGTTCTTATTTAGGCCCACCTTGGATTAGAACTTCCTTATTGAATCCAAATGGACCAATAAGCTTCCAATTTGACTACCATGGGCTTAGAACCCTAATTGGGCTCTAATTTGACCCACACTAATTTATTTCAACATTATGGGCCATGTTGGGCCTAGAATGAAATGAATTAAAAGCTTTGATCCATGAATAACCTAAACTAGTCCAACAAAAATGTAAAAATCCTACCACATTCTTTTAGGCTTAAAACGTACCTAAACAAACTCGAATATTGGGCTTAGGGGCAAAAAGCCCAAATTTTTCCTTTTCCCTTCCAAACTCTCGGCCCAAGGCCCAAGTCCAAGAAGAAATGGAAGAGTTGACTATTTGCTTGCCACCTCACTATTAACCAAAGGACTTCCATGCAAGAGACCCATACTTCCATGCACCATCCTTTCATGCATCTCTCTTCTTCTCCCTCTCTCTCTTGCTCTCGGCCATATTCAAACACACACACAAAATTCACTCATTCTTCTCTCAAAGAAACTCTCTCATTTCTCCTCCATAATTTCGAGATTTAAGGAGCTTTCAAGGAGAATCCATCACCAAAATCATCATCTAAGGTAAGTTGATGACTAATCCATGATCTAGCTACTTCATTTCATCAAAAATCTCTTCTAAATCTATTCCAACTTGTGATCATGCACCTTAGAAGTCACCAAACTCGAGATCTACCAAGGAAAGGTGTTAGGGCCGAAAATCACTTCACTTCTCTTCCATCTTCTCTCCAAAACCGAAGCCACACCCAAGGTGAGCTTCATACGCCCTATTTTCTGTTTTTATGAGTTTTGTGGGGGGGGAATACAAGTGAAAGTGTAGATCTATATATGTTTTGTATGCCTTGTATGATTTCCATGCTTATATGTGTGTTTTTGTGTGTTATATTGTTGGATCTAGCCATAAAACCCCTCAAAACCGAGATATACCTTATGTTAAATGATACTAGCATCAAGTATATTCCTACATACAAAGTGTTCCAAGAAAAATAGCTAAATGGCTTAGTAACATTTTCTTTGGGCTAAAAACTAAATTTTTGGACATAAAATGCTAAAAATATAAAGTTAAAGGGCCCAAATTGAAATATTTCGAAATCTGATGGGGGAGATGAGCCAAAACAGTTTCCATAATGTATTTTCTGAAAATATGCTTGTTGGAGGATTAAAAACATAAATTTCAAGCTTAATGGGCTAAAAATGACATTTTCGGCCCAATAAGGCCCATTATGCGAAATTTTCTGTTTTGGAGGGCCAAAACTGTGTTTTTTCTGTAAAACGGTGGACTATTAGTGTTCCAAGTCCTTTTCAAAGGTTTAAAATGCTTTTTAAATTTAAAAAGGGCCAAAGTTGCAAAAAATTTCCAATTTGGGCCAAAATTGTCAAAATTGCGAAAAAGAGGGGTTATAACCGAGAAAACTGCATTTTCAGGGACTTAAACTGTTTTCAATGAAAAATATGCTGAAAAATATTAATTTAAATAATTTTTGGTGTTAAAATGTCAAGAAAAATGATTTAAGGACCAAACCGGAAAGTTATTTAATTAAAGGGTTGAAAAATGTAAATTTTACAAACAATGAGGGGCTGAAAACAGAAAACTTCCAAGGCTAATTCAATACACGCAATTTGATCAAATAATGGCACTGCAACTATCGACGAAATACAATACACAACAATACCAAAAGTCGTTGCTAAACGAATTGGTTCGGTCTCGAACCAATAAAAACCTGAAACTACTAACACGACGATATCTCGATTCATACAAGTAACGTTTGGGAATTCAATATACATGCGAGTGTGCACAGACGTCTACGCACCATCTTTGGGCCCCAAAGTGTAAAATCTTGCTTGTTGGGCCTAGCTAGCCCAATGACCTGATCTTAAGGCCCGAAGACTTCTACCTTACGAAGTGTTGGGTTTTACCGATCTAACACAACGTAAAAGGACTTTCAATGGCTTGTATACTATCGGTCCCCAAGGGTCCTTTGGTATTGCTAGTAAAGTCGATATTTCATGCGAGGCGGGTCAGGGACCCCTCGTACCTTTTTTTTTTATCCCCAACCGGTTAATGGAGTCATCGGGGCCTTCGTGTCCTCTTTCTCTTCGGATGTGGGACTACACGTAGTCAGGGCGGTTGGATAACGTGATTAGTACGGACGACGCCTACGGGATCGTTAGTATAACTATAAACTGGTCGTTTGTGTAACGCGTGTTTGTAGCAATTAATCATGCTCAAAAATAATCCAACGTCGCCTGGGATTGATAACTTCACGCGTTGCAATGGTTTCAATGTAAATTCATGGAATTCAAAGAATTAGGAAAACATCGGGTTTTCCTAGGGTTTTTCAATACATACGGATTCGAAATGTATACAAGTTTAATGAACAATTTTTACAAGTATAGAAACAAACAAGCATACCTATGGATCTTCACAAACGTTTTCAAAAGCTTTTCTTTTCAGAAAATATCGGATTTTCTGGTGGCTTTCAAATGACACGAAACATTGTTTTTCAAATACCGCTTATTAACTCACCAACATTTCACATGTTGACGTTTTTCAAAATACTTGTATTCTCAGGTAACCAGTGAATCAAAGGAAAATGTACGCAGTGATGGCTTGCAGATTACTTATTAACGAACTGAACAATTTATTTTTGGGAATGTAATGTTCGAGACAATGTACTTCATGTAAACTTTATTGGTTGTATTATATTAATGCATGGTGACGAATGTTGTTACGTTTCATATATATTCAATGTTATGGTATTCTATTGAGTCACAACAGTTCCCGAACGTTTCCGCCGTCTGGTTCGGGGGTGTGACAGGTTGGTATCAGAGCTTTGTTTATAGTGAACTAGCATGTCGAGCCACACATTGATATGCAACTATAAACCAAAAAGAGGGACTAACATAACTCTGAACAAAACAAGTAAATAAAACACGCTTGCTTGCATTAGGAACAAGAACATAACGCCGAATCAAACACAATAATGTTGGTATCTCGATTAATTTGGGACTGTTCTTAGTAATACCAAGGAGTGAATGTAGCCTGATCAACTACATTCTCTCCAAAGTAAAACTAACACACGTCTTGATGAGATCGGGATAGCTAGGGAACCTAAAACTATACCCTTTATCACTAAAAAGAGAGCGTCTAGTTAGCATAAGTCATAGTCAGGAGAGTGACGATAGTTTATATTTTCCCTCAGTCGTCATGGAGGAAGAGCAGTAGGGTATCCAGTTTCATCAGGTCCTAGTAGCTCACGGGATGCTTGAGGATGAACCGGGAGAGAATCCAGGGGAAGCACACGACATCGGACCCGACGAATACGTAGACACCGACTACGAATTTGGAGAGATCGACGACGACGACGAAGAAGGTCAGGTCGGAGACCAGGACCCCGTCCCGCCATACGAGATCGAGGCACAACCAGATCACCCCGCTCCACCAGTGAACCCCCCAAGAGAGAACCGTTCCCTCGAAGCTGAGATCGCCGCACTGCGACAACAGCTGTATGCTATGGAAGCTCGGGCAGTGCAAGCAGAGCATGAGAGGGATGAGGTTATTGGAGACATGGCAGAGATGGCGCAGCTACTGGCGCAACATTTCGGCATATGACCTCGGCACCACCTCTCGACGCAGCTTATCACGGTTAGGGATAAACTTATCATAGTAGGTCATTAGGAACAATGCTATGTACTCCGGCTCTATGCTTAAGTGACTACACTACTCATGGAGCCGTTATGCTGTCGAATTAGTGTCACTTATGTATGCTCCTACGAGCAAATTTTCTTGTATTAAATGCGGATAATATTAATGAACTTTTGTGTGTTTTGCTATGATATTACAAGTTGTTATGTGTTGAGACGTTATGATTGTATGTCCGATGGTAGCAATGTCTAAGTTCGTACCATACACCTAGTTAGTAGGATCACAACCTCACAGAAACCACATACACTCAACATCTTTCCGTTTCATGACAGAAAGATGCCTCGCCGAGCTACTCGCGGAAATCCCGAACCAACCCCGCCCGAAGTTGACACCACTGCTTTCCAGGCAGCCGTGTCTGCTGCGGTCACAACAGCTATGGCACAACTTCACCGAGGGAACAACGGCGGAGGCAACGGGCAAGGGTCCGGAAGTTCGAACAACGGGACCAATCAAGGACCCACTAAAACGTGCACCTATAAGGACTTCACAAACGCTAAACCACGAACTTTCAACGGCACTGGAGGGGTGATCACTCTGAAGCGATGGATCGAGAAGGTAGAGTCGGTATTCGAGATATGCAATTGCTCCGAGCAGATGAAGGTGAAGTTCGCGGCCTGCACTTTTGTGGACCAAGCACTCACTTGGTGGAACGGACACGTGGAAGCTATGACGCTCCCTGTCGCCAACTCTATCCCATGGGCAGAAATGAAAGAAATGTTAATGGCTGAGTACTGCCCCCGAGGCGAAATACAGAAGATGGAGCAAGAGCTATGGAATCTCACTGTGCAGAATGCGAACATCGATGCCTACATATCGAGATTTAGCGAACTATCTCTGCTGTGCCCGGGTATGATCACAACCGAAGGAAAGAAGATTGAGCGATTCATCTGGGGACTGACACCTCCCATTCAAGGGAATGTGATAGCTGTGAACCCTGAAACGTTTGACAGTGCGAAGAGATTGGCGAAGAGGTTGTATGATCATAACAACAAAAAGGGGCGAGAAGCCAGTGGAGGCTGAGAAGAAAAAGGAGGATGATGGCAAGAAAGGGAGGAACAACAAGAGAAAGGGGCGTCAGGGCCCCGAGACCTCTAAAAAGCAGCAAATAGTGGCAATTAACGTTGTCACCGCACCGGTTCCAGCCACACCACATGCTCCAGCCTCAGCTGCATCAAATGCTTCAAGACCCTATTCCGATAATCTTCCCAAATGCAATAAGTGCGGTCTCCATCATCACGGCGAATGCAGGGAACTCCATTGCACCAGTTGCAACCGAAGGGGACACACTGCAAGGTTCTGCAGGACTTATCCTCCCCAGAATCAAAATCAGGGAAACAACCACAACAACAACAACAACAACAACAACCACCGCAATAACAATAACACCAATGCCGGCGGCAGCAATGCAAGGCCTAGCCACACCTGCTTCGGGTGTGGAAGGACGGGGCATTTCCGCCGAGATTGCCCTAACAACAACTCAGGAAACAGAGGAGCAGGAAGGATGCTGACCATGGGTCAGGGTGAGACAGTTCAGGACCCCGCAGTTGTGACCGGTACGTTTCTCCTAAACCACACTTATGCATGCATCTTATTTGACACCGGAGCGGAGCGAAGTTTCGTAAGCGAGAAGTTTAAACATTTATTAAAACAACAACCCCAGAAGCTAAATGAAACCTATACGGTGGAAATGGCCAACGGGAAAACCGAATCCACTGGGGAGATCTACATCGGATGTACCCTAACCCTTAACCAACACGTCTTTCGAATAGACCTAATGCCAGTATCAATTAGGAGTTTCGATGTGATTATCGGCATGGATTGGTTAAGCCCCCACCATGCTGAGATTATGTGCCACGAGAAGGCCGTTCGCCTTCGTCTCCCAAATCACGAAACCCTAGTAATTTACGAAGACAAACCCAGCACGAATCTTCGTCTCATCTCGTGCATCAAGGCACAAAAACATCTGCGAAAGAACGAATTGGCGTTCTTGGCTCACATAGTGGACAATACCAAAGAAGAAACTAACATTCAAGATATTCCGGTAGCGTGTGAATTTCCCGACGTGTTTCCTGAAGATCTTCCAGGAGTACCCCCAGAGAGACAGGTTGAGTTCCAAATCGACCTCGTTCCAGGAGCAACTCCTCTCGCTAAATCACCCTATCGGTTGGCTCCTGCTGAAATGCAGGAATTGTCCAGCCAACTCAGTGAGCTTCTGGACAAGGGATTTATCCGACCTAGTTACTCACCATGGGGAGCTCCGGTGCTCTTTGTCAAAAAGAAGGACAGATCTTTCAGAATGTGCATCGATTACAGAGAGTTAAATAAACTCACTATTAAAAATCGCTACCCACTCCCACGAATCGATGATCTATTCGACCAGCTCCAAGGAGCTAGTTATTTTTCTAAAATAGATCTACGGTCCGGATACCACCAACTCAAAGTCCGGGAAGAGGATATTCCAAAAACCGCTTTCTGAACCCGCTACGGACATTATGAATTTGTCGTAATGCCCTTCGGTCTAACAAATGCACCTGCCGCATTTATGGACCTAATGAATCGAATCTGTCGACCGTTCCTTGACAACTTCGTCATTGTGTTTATCGATGACATCCTCGTCTATTCTCGAAGCAAAGAGGAGCATGGCCAACATCTCCGACAAGTCTTAGACACTCTGCGATCGGAAAAGCTTTATGCCAAACTCTCCAAGTGCGAGTTCTGGCTCCGGAGTGTGAATTTCCTAGGCCACGTAGTTAGCCAAGACGAAATTCATGTGGATCCCTCTAAGGTCAAAGCGGTGGAAGGATGGGCAACTCCGACCACGCCCACAGAAATTCGTCAGTTCTTAGGCCTAGCAGGCTACTATAGGAGATTCATCCAAAACTTCTCTAAGATCGCCAAGCCGCTTACCTCACTTACGCAAAAGGGTGTACCATTCAAATGGACAGACCGACAAGAGATTGCGTTTCGAACCTTGAAGCAAGCTCTCTGTAGCGCTCCTGTACTATCTCTACCTGAAGGAACTGAAGATTTTGTGGTCTACTGTGACGCGTCGAATCAGGGCTTAGGTTGCGTTCTCATGCAACGTGGAAGAGTGATAGCATATGCGTCCCGCCAACTAAAGACGCACGAAGTAAATTACACGACCCATGACCTAGAACTGGGAGCCGTGGTCTTTGCTCTGAAAATTTGGAGGCACTACATGTACGGTACAAAGTGCACGATCTTCACGGACCACAAGAGTCTCCAGCACATCTTGAATCAGAAGGAGCTGAACATGAGACAACGAAGATGGGTGGAATTGCTAAACGACTACGAATGTGAGATGAAGTACCACCCAGGCAAGGCCAACGTGGTAGCTGATGCATTAAGTCGGAAGGAGTACTCTAATCGACATACGAAAACTCTCTCGATGACCATTCAATCTCATCTGGCCACTCAAATTGCATCAGTCCAGTCGGAGGCTATGAAAACGGAAAATAGAGCTAGCGAGGCATTGCGCGGGATGGAAAAGAACCTAGAAACAAGGGAGAATGGGGTATACTACTTCATGAACCGTATTTGGGTCCCAAAAATCGGAGGATTTAGGGAGGCCATTATGAAGGAAGCCCACAAAACACGATACTCCATTCATCCCGGTTCAGACAAGATGTATTTGGACATTAAACAACACTATTGGTGACCTAACATGAAGGCGGAAATCGCGACCTATGTTAGCAAGTGCCTTACGTGCGCCAAGGTAAAGGTGGAGTACCAGAAACCTTCAGGATTGTTACAGCAACCGACAATCCCTGAGTGGAAATGGGAGGGGATTTCTATGGATTTCGTGACCAAGCTACCCAAGACGTCGGACGGACTGGACACCATATGGGTAATAATCGACCGACTGACGAAATCTACCCATTTCCTGCCAATCAAAGAATCCTACAAGATGGAGAGACTGACGCGGTTGTACCTATGAGAAATCATGAGACTCCATGGAGTGCCAAAATCTATTATCTCGGATAGGGACAGTTGGTTCACATCGCGCTTTTGGCAATCACTCCACAAGGCAATGGGAACTCATCTCGACACGAGCACCGCGTATCACCCACAAACGGACGGTCAAAGTGAACGAACCATTCAAACGCTTGAAGACATGCTTTGTGCATGTGTGATAGACTTTGGGAAGTCTTGGGATACCCACCTACCGTTGATCGAGTTCTCATATAACAACAGTTATCATTCGAGCATCAAGGTGGCTTCTTTCGAAGCACTGTACGGGCGTAAATGTAGATCACCGTTATGTTGGGCCGAAGTAGGTGATACCCAGCTAGCAAGAACACATACGTCGAACAGGGCACTAATGGGACCGGAGATCATTCGCGAAACCACAGAAAAGATCGTCCAGATCAGAGCTCGATTACAAGCATCGCGTGACCGGCAAAAGAGCTACGCCGACAAACGGCGAAAGCCCTTAGAATTTCAGGTCGGTGATCGAGTACTGTTGAAAGTCTCACCCTGGAAAGGGGTTATACGTTTCGGAAAACGGGGAAAGCTGAACCCGCGATACATTGGACCTTTCAAAATCGTCGCCCGAATAGGTCCAGTAGCCTACAGACTACAACTAGCCGCGGAGCTAAACGGTGTACACCCCGTGTTTCATGTCTCTAACCTAAAGAAGTGCCTATCAGATGAAACCCTTGTCATTCCTCTTGACGAAATCGAAATTAATGAGAATCTCCTGTTTGTTGAAGAACCAATCGAAATCATGGACAGGGAGGTGAAGCGTACTAAGCAGAGTCGCATCCCGATCGTGAAAGTACGGTGGAACGCAAAGCGTGGGCCAGAATTCACGTGGGAACGCGAAGATCAAATGAAGCAAAAGTACCCTCACCTATTCTAGCATTCTCAAATCTAGCTTTCAAACAGAATTTTGGGACGAAATTCCCTCTAACGGGGGGATGATGTCACAAATGGAAATTTTGTGTCATGTAATCTATACACTCAAGTTAATGTGAATCAAAAACTTAAGAACATGTGTGACACCTATGATTATGACATCAAAAACTTCAATCAAATACATCATACAAGTACTACAAATAGTCATCAAACAATTGGAAACTCTAGAAGTTCTTATTTAGGTCCACCTTGGATTAGAACTTCCTTATTGGATCCAAATGGACCAATAAGCTTCTAATTTGACTACCATGGGCTTAGAACCCTAATTGGGCTCTAATTGGACCCACACTAATTTATTTCAACATTATGGGCCATGTTGGGCCTATAATGAAATGAATTAAAATCTTTGATCCATGAATAACCTAAACTAGTCCAACAAAAATGTAAAAATCCTACCACATTCTTTTAGGCTTAAAACATACCCAAACAAACTCTAATATTGGGCTTAGGGGCAAAAAGCCCAAATTTTTCCTTTTCCTTTCCAAACTCTCGGCCCAAGGCCCAAGTCCAAGAAGAAATGGAAGAGTTGACTATTTGCTTGCCACCTCACTATTAACCAAAGGACTTCCATGCAAGAGACCCATACTTCCATGCACCATCCTTTCATGCATCTCTCTTCTTCTCCCTCTCTCTCTTGCTCTCGGCCATATTCAAACACACACACAAAATTCACTCATTCTTCTCTCAAAGAAACTCTCTCATTTCTCCTCCATAATTTCGAGATTTAAGGAGCTTTCAAGGAGAATCCATCACCAAAATCATCATCTAAGGTAAGTTGATGACTAATCCATGATCTAGCTACTTCATTTCATCAAAAATCTCTTCTAAATCTATTCCAACTTGTGATCATGCACCTTAGAAGTCATCAAACTCGAGATCTACCAAGGAAAGGTGCTAGGGCCGAAAATCACTTCACTTCTCTTCCATCTTCTCTCCAAAACCGAAGCCACACCCAAGGTGAGCTTCATACCCCCTATTTTCTGTTTTTATGAGTTTTGTGGGGGGGGGGGGGGGGGAATACAAGTGAAAGTGTAGATCTATATATGTTTTGTATGCCTTGTATGATTTCCATGCTTATATGTGTGTTTTTGTGTGTTATATTGTTGGATCTAGCCATAAAACCCCTCAAAACCGAGATATACCTTATGTTAAATGATACTAGCATCAAGTATATTCCTACATACAAAGTGTTCCAAGAAAAATAGCTAAATGGCTTAGTAACATTTTCTTTGGGCTAAAAACTAAATTTTTGGACATAAAATGCTAAAAATATAAAGTTAAAGGGCCCAAATTGAAATATTTCGAAATCTGATGGGGGAGATGAGCCAAAACAGTTTCCATAATGTATTTTCTGAAAATATGCTTGTTGGAGGATTAAAAACATAAATTTCAAGCTTAATGGGCTAAAAATGACATTTTCGGCCCAATAAGGCCCATTATGCGAAATTTTCTGTTTTGGAGGGCCAAAACTGTGTTTTTTCTGTAAAACGGTGGACTATTAGTGTTCCAAGTCCTTTTCAAAGGTTTAAAATGCTTTTTAAATTTAAAAAGGGCCAAAGTTGCAAAAAATTTCCAATTTGGGCCAAAATTGTCAAAATTGCGAAAAAGAGGGGTTATAACCGAGAAAACTGCATTTTCAGGGACTTAAACTGTTTTCAATGAAAAATATGCTGAAAAATATTAATTTAAATAATTTTTGGTGTTAAAATGTCAAGAAAAATGATTTAAGGACCAAACCGGAAAGTTATTTAATTAAAGGGTTGAAAAATGTAAATTTTACAAACAATGAGGGGCTGAAAACAGAAAACTTCCAAGGCTAATTCAATACACGCAATTTGATCAAATAATGGCACTGCAACTATCGACGAAATACAATACACAACAATACCAAAAGTCGTTGCTAAACGAATTGGTTCGGTCTCGAACCAATAAAAACCTGAAACTACTAACGCGACGATATCTCGATTCATACAAGTAACGTTTGGGAATTCAATATACATGCGAGTGTGCACAGACGTCTACGCACCATCTTTGGGCCCCAAAGTGTAAAATCTTGCTTGTTGGGCCTAGCTAGCCCAATGACCTGATCTTAAGGCCCGAAGACTTCTACCTTACGAAGTGTTGGGTTTTACCGATCTAACACAACGTAAAAGGACTTTCAATGGCTTGTATACTATCGGTCCCCAAGGGTCCTTTGGTATTGCTAGTAAAGTCGATATTTCATGCGAGGCGGGTCAGGGACCCCTCGTACCTTTTTTTTTATCCCCAACCGGTTAATGGAGTCATCGGGGCCTTCGTGTCCTCTTTCTCTTCGGATGTGGGACTACACGTAGTCAGGGCGGTTGGATAACGTGATTAGTACGGACGACGCCTACGGGATCGTTAGTATAACTATAAACTGGTCGTTTGTGTAACGCGTGTTTGTAGCAATTAATCATGCTCAAAAATAATCCAACGTCGCCTGGGATTGATAACTTCACGCGTTGCAATGGTTTCAATGTAAATTCATGGAATTCAAAGAATTAGGAAAACATCGGGTTTTCCTAGGGTTTTTCAATACATACGGATTCGAAATGTATACAAGTTTAATGAACAATTTTTACAAGTATAGAAACAAACAAGCATACCTATGGATCTTCACAAACGTTTTCAAAAGCTTTTCTTTTCAGAAAATATCGGATTTTCTGGTGGCTTTCAAATGACACGAAACATTGTTTTTCAAATACCGCTTATTAACTCACCAACATTTCACATGTTGACGTTTTTCAAAATACTTGTATTCTCAGGTAACCAGTGAATCAAAGGAAAATGTACGCAGTGATGGCTTGCAGATTACTTATTAACGAACTGAACAATTTATTTTTGGGAATGTAATGTTCGAGACAATGTACTTCATGTAAACTTTATTGGTTGTATTATATTAATGCATGGTGACGAATGTTGTTACATTTCATATATATTCAATGTTATGGTATTCTATTGAGTCACAACAGTTCCCGAACGTTTCCGCCGTCTGGTTCGGGGGTGTGACAGGTTGGTATCAGAGCTTTGTTTATAGTGAACTAGCATGTCGAGCCACACATTGATATGCAACTATAAACCAAAAAGAGGGACTAACATAACTCTGAACAAAACAAGTAAATAAAACACGCTTGCTTGCATTAGGAACAAGAACATAACGCCGAATCAAACACAATAATGTTGGTATCTCGATTAATTTGGGACTGTTCTTAGTAATACCAAGGAGTGAATGTAGCCTGATCAACTACATTCTCTCCAAAGTAAAACTAACACACGTCTTGATGAGATCGGGATAGCTAGGGAACCTAAAACTATACCCTTTATCACTAAAAAGAGAGCGTCTAGTTAGCATAAGTCATAGTCAGGAGAGTGACGATAGTTTATATTTTCCCTCAGTCGTCATGGAGGAAGAGCAGTAGGGTATCCAGTTTCATCAGGTCCTAGTAGCTCACGGGATGCTTGAGGATGAACCGGGAGAGAATCCAGGGGAAGCACACGACATCGGACCCGACGAATACGTAGACACCGACTACGAATTTGGAGAGATCGACGACGACGACGAAGAAGGTCAGGTCGGAGACCAGGACCCCGTCCCGCCATACGAGATCGAGGCACAACCAGATCACCCCGCTCCACCAGTGAACCCCCCAAGAGAGAACCGTTCCCTCGAAGCTGAGATCGCCGCACTGCGACAACAGCTGTATGCTATGGAAGCTCGGGCAGTGCAAGCAGAGCATGAGAGGGATGAGGTTATTGGAGACATGGCAGAGATGGCGCAGCTACTGGCGCAACATTTCGGCATATGACCTCGGCACCACCTCTCGACGCAGCTTATCACGGTTAGGGATAAACTTATCATAGTAGGTCATTAGGAACAATGCTATGTACTCCGGCTCTATGCTTAAGTGACTACACTACTCATGGAGCCGTTATGCTGTCGAATTAGTGTCACTTATGTATGCTCCTACGAGCAAATTTTCTTGTATTAAATGCGGATAATATTAATGAACTTTTGTGTGTTTTGCTATGATATTACAAGTTGTTATGTGTTGAGACGTTATGATTGTATGTCCGATGGTAGCAATGTCTAAGTTCGTACCATACACCTAGTTAGTAGGATCACAACCTCACAGAAACCACATACACTCAACATCTTTCCGTTTCATGACAGAAAGATGCCTCGCCGAGCTACTCGCGGAAATCCCGAACCAACCCCGCCCGAAGTTGACACCACTGCTTTCCAGGCAGCCGTGTCTGCTGCGGTCACAACAGCTATGGCACAACTTCACCGAGGGAACAACGGCGGAGGCAACGGGGCAAGGGTCCGGAAGTTCGAACAACGGGACCAATCAAGGACCCACTAAAACGTGCACCTATAAGGACTTCACAAACGCTAAACCACGAACTTTCAACGGCACTGGAGGGGTGATCACTCTGAAGCGATGGATCGAGAAGGTAGAGTCGGTATTCGAGATATGCAATTGCTCCGAGCAGATGAAGGTGAAGTTCGCGGCCTGCACTTTTGTGGACCAAGCACTCACTTGGTGGAACGGACACGTGGAAGCTATGACGCTCCCTGTCGCCAACTCTATCCCATGGGCAGAAATGAAAGAAATGTTAATGGCTGAGTACTGCCCCCGAGGCGAAATACAGAAGATGGAGCAAGAGCTATGGAATCTCACTGTGCAGAATGCGAACATCGATGCCTACATATCGAGATTTAGCGAACTATCTCTGCTGTGCCCGGGTATGATCACAACCGAAGGAAAGAAGATTGAGCGATTCATCTGGGGACTGACACCTCCCATTCAAGGGAATGTGATAGCTGCGAACCCTGAAACGTTTGACAGTGCGAAGAGATTGGCGAAGAGGTTGTATGATCATAACAACAAAAAGGGGCGAGAAGCCAGTGGAGGCTGAGAAGAAAAAGGAGGATGATGGCAAGAAAGGGAGGAACAACAAGAGAAAGGGGCGTCAGGGCCCCGAGACCTCTAAAAAGCAGCAAATAGTGGCAATTAACGTTGTCACCGCACCGGTTCCAGCCACACCACATGCTCCAGCCTCAGCTGCATCAAATGCTTCAAGACCCTATTCCGATAATCTTCCCAAATGCAATAAGTGCGGTCTCCATCATCACGGCGAATGCAGGGAACTCCATTGCACCAGTTGCAACCGAAGGGGACACACTGCAAGGTTCTGCAGGACTTATCCTCCCCAGAATCAAAATCAGGGAAACAACCACAACAACAACAACAACAACAACAACCACCGCAATAACAATAACACCAATGCCGGCGGCAGCAATGCAAGGCCTAGCCACACCTGCTTCGGGTGTGGAAGGACGGGGCATTTCCGCCGAGATTGCCCTAACAACAACTCAGGAAACAGAGGAGCAGGAAGGATGCTGACCATGGGTCAGGGTGAGACAGTTCAGGACCCCGCAGTTGTGACCGGTACGTTTCTCCTAAACCACACTTATGCATGCATCTTATTTGACACCGGAGCGGAGCGAAGTTTCGTAAGCGAGAAGTTTAAACATTTATTAAAACAACAACCCCAGAAGCTAAATGAAACCTATACGGTGGAAATGGCCAACGGGAAAACCGAATCCACTGGGGAGATCTACATCGGATGTACCCTAACCCTTAACCAACACGTCTTTCGAATAGACCTAATGCCAGTATCAATTAGGAGTTTCGATGTGATTATCGGCATGGATTGGTTAAGCCCCCACCATGCTGAGATTATGTGCCACGAGAAGGCCGTTCGCCTTCGTCTCCCAAATCACGAAACCCTAGTAATTTACGAAGACAAACCCAGCACGAATCTTCGTCTCATCTCGTGCATCAAGGCACAAAAACATCTGCGAAAGAACGAATTGGCGTTCTTGGCTCACATAGTGGACAATACCAAAGAAGAAACTAACATTCAAGATATTCCGGTAGCGTGTGAATTTCCCGACGTGTTTCCTGAAGATCTTCCAGGAGTACCCCCAGAGAGACAGGTTGAGTTCCAAATCGACCTCGTTCCAGGAGCAACTCCTCTCGCTAAATCACCCTATCGGTTGGCTCCTGCTGAAATGCAGGAATTGTCCAGCCAACTCAGTGAGCTTCTGGACAAGGGATTTATCCGACCTAGTTACTCACCATGGGGAGCTCCGGTGCTCTTTGTCAAAAAGAAGGACAGATCTTTCAGAATGTGCATCGATTACAGAGAGTTAAATAAACTCACTATTAAAAATCGCTACCCACTCCCACGAATCGATGATCTATTCGACCAGCTCCAAGGAGCTAGTTATTTTTCTAAAATAGATCTACGGTCCGGATACCACCAACTCAAAGTCCGGGAAGAGGATATTCCAAAAACCGCTTTCTGAACCCGCTACGGACATTATGAATTTGTCGTAATGCCCTTCGGTCTAACAAATGCACCTGCCGCATTTATGGACCTAATGAATCGAATCTGTCGACCGTTCCTTGACAACTTCGTCATTGTGTTTATCGATGACATCCTCGTCTATTCTCGAAGCAAAGAGGAGCATGGCCAACATCTCCGACAAGTCTTAGACACTCTGCGATCGGAAAAGCTTTATGCCAAACTCTCCAAGTGCGAGTTCTGGCTCCGGAGTGTGAATTTCCTAGGCCACGTAGTTAGCCAAGACGAAATTCATGTGGATCCCTCTAAGGTCAAAGCGGTGGAAGGATGGGCAACTCCGACCACGCCCACAGAAATTCGTCAGTTCTTAGGCCTAGCAGGCTACTATAGGAGATTCATCCAAAACTTCTCTAAGATCGCCAAGCCGCTTACCTCACTTACGCAAAAGGGTGTACCATTCAAATGGACAGACCGACAAGAGATTGCGTTTCGAACCTTGAAGCAAGCTCTCTGTAGCGCTCCTGTACTATCTCTACCTGAAGGAACTGAAGATTTTGTGGTCTACTGTGACGCGTCGAATCAGGGCTTAGGTTGCGTTCTCATGCAACGTGGAAGAGTGATAGCATATGCGTCCCGCCAACTAAAGACGCACGAAGTAAATTACACGACCCATGACCTAGAACTGGGAGCCGTGGTCTTTGCTCTGAAAATTTGGAGGCACTACCTGTACGGTACAAAGTGCACGATCTTCACGGACCACAAGAGTCTCCAGCACATCTTGAATCAGAAGGAGCTGAACATGAGACAACGAAGATGGGTGGAATTGCTAAACGACTACGAATGTGAGATGAAGTACCACCCAGGCAAGGCCAACGTGGTAGCTGATGCATTAAGTCGGAAGGAGTACTCTAATCGACATACGAAAACTCTCTCGATGACCATTCAATCTCATCTGGCCACTCAAATTGCATCAGTCCAGTCGGAGGCTATGAAAACGGAAAATAGAGCTAGCGAGGCATTGCGCGGGATGGAAAAGAACCTAGAAACAAGGGAGAATGGGGTATACTACTTCATGAACCGTATTTGGGTCCCAAAAATCGGAGGATTTAGGGAGGCCATTATGAAGGAAGCCCACAAAACACGATACTCCATTCATCCCGGTTCAGACAAGATGTATTTGGACATTAAACAACACTATTGGTGACCTAACATGAAGGCGGAAATCGCGACCTATGTTAGCAAGTGCCTTACGTGCGCCAAGGTAAAGGTGGAGTACCAGAAACCTTCAGGATTGTTACAGCAACCGACAATCCCTGAGTGGAAATGGGAGGGGATTTCTATGGATTTCGTGACCAAGCTACCCAAGACGTCGGACGGACTGGACACCATATGGGTAATAATCGACCGACTGACGAAATCTACCCATTTCCTGCCAATCAAAGAATCCTACAAGATGGAGAGACTGACGCGGTTGTACCTATGAGAAATCATGAGACTCCATGGAGTGCCAAAATCTATTATCTCGGATAGGGACAGTTGGTTCACATCGCGCTTTTGGCAATCACTCCACAAGGCAATGGGAACTCATCTCGACATGAGCACCGCGTATCACCCACAAACGGACGGTCAAAGTGAACGAACCATTCAAACGCTTGAAGACATGCTTTGTGCATGTGTGATAGACTTTGGGAAGTCTTGGGATACCCACCTACCGTTGATCGAGTTCTCATATAACAACAGTTATCATTCGAGCATCAAGGTGGCTTCTTTCGAAGCACTGTACGGGCGTAAATGTAGATCACCGTTATGTTGGGCCGAAGTAGGTGATACCCAGCTAGCAAGAACACATACGTCGAACAGGGCACTAATGGGACCGGAGATCATTCGCGAAACCACAGAAAAGATCGTCCAGATCAGAGCTCGATTACAAGCATCGCGTGACCGGCAAAAGAGCTACGCCGACAAACGGCGAAAGCCCTTAGAATTTCAGGTCGGTGATCGAGTACTGTTGAAAGTCTCACCCTGGAAAGGGGTTATACGTTTCGGAAAACGGGGAAAGCTGAACCCGCGATACATTGGACCTTTCAAAATCGTCGCCCGAATAGGTCCAGTAGCCTACAGACTACAACTACCCGCGGAGCTAAACGGTGTACACCCCGTGTTTCATGTCTCTAACCTAAAGAAGTGCCTATCAGATGAAACCCTTGTCATTCCTCTTGACGAAATCGAAATTAATGAGAATCTCCTGTTTGTTGAAGAACCAATCGAAATCATGGACAGGGAGGTGAAGCGTACTAAGCAGAGTCGCATCCCGATCGTGAAAGTACGGTGGAACGCAAAGCGTGGGCCAGAATTCACGTGGGAACGCGAAGATCAAATGAAGCAAAAGTACCCTCACCTATTCTAGCATTCTCAAATCTAGCTTTCAAACAGAATTTTGGGACGAAATTCCCTCTAACGGGGGGATGATGTCACAAATGGAAATTTTGTGTCATGTAATCTATACACTCAAGTTAATGTGAATCAAAAACTTAAGAACATGTGTGACACCTATGATTATGACATCAAAAACTTCAATCAAATACATCATACAAGTACTACAAATAGTCATCAAACAATTGGAAACTCTAGAAGTTCTTATTTAGGTCCACCTTGGATTAGAACTTCCTTATTGGATCCAAATGGACCAATAAGCTTCTAATTTGACTACCATGGGCTTAGAACCCTAATTGGGCTCTAATTGGACCCACACTAATTTATTTCAACATTATGGGCCATGTTGGGCCTATAATGAAATGAATTAAAATCTTTGATCCATGAATAACCTAAACTAGTCCAACAAAAATGTAAAAATCCTACCACATTCTTTTAGGCTTAAAACATACCCAAACAAACTCTAATATTGGGCTTAGGGGCAAAAAGCCCAAATTTTTCCTTTTCCTTTCCAAACTCTCGGCCCAAGGCCCAAGTCCAAGAAGAAATGGAAGAGTTGACTATTTGCTTGCCACCTCACTATTAACCAAAGGACTTCCATGCAAGAGACCCATACTTCCATGCACCATCCTTTCATGCATCTCTCTTCTTCTCCCTCTCTCTCTTGCTCTCGGCCATATTCAAACACACACACAAAATTCACTCATTCTTCTCTCAAAGAAACTCTCTCATTTCTCCTCCATAATTTCGAGATTTAAGGAGCTTTCAAGGAGAATCCATCACCAAAATCATCATCTAAGGTAAGTTGATGACTAATCCATGATCTAGCTACTTCATTTCATCAAAAATCTCTTCTAAATCTATTCCAACTTGTGATCATGCACCTTAGAAGTCATCAAACTCGAGATCTACCAAGGAAAGGTGCTAGGGCCGAAAATCACTTCACTTCTCTTCCATCTTCTCTCCAAAACCGAAGCCACACCCAAGGTGAGCTTCATACCCCCTATTTTCTGTTTTTATGAGTTTTGTGGGGGGGGGGGGGGGAATACAAGTGAAAGTGTAGATCTATATATGTTTTGTATGCCTTGTATGATTTCCATGCTTATATGTGTGTTTTTGTGTGTTATATTGTTGGATCTAGCCATAAAACCCCTCAAAACCGAGATATACCTTATGTTAAATGATACTAGCATCAAGTATATTCCTACATACAAAGTGTTCCAAGAAAAATAGCTAAATGGCTTAGTAACATTTTCTTTGGGCTAAAAACTAAATTTTTGGACATAAAATGCTAAAAATATAAAGTTAAAGGGCCCAAATTAAAATATTTCGAAATCTGATGGGGGAGATGAAAATATGCTTGTTGGAGGATTAAAAACATAAATTTCAAGCTTAATGGGCTAAAAATGACATTTTCGGCCCAATAAGGCCCATTATGCGAAATTTTCTGTTTTGGAGGGCCAAAACTGTGTTTTTCTGTAAAACAGTGGACTATTAGTGTTCCAAGTCCTTTTCAAAGGTTTAAAATGCTTTTTAAATTTAAAAAGGGCCAAAGTTGCAAAAAATTTCCAATTTGGGCCAAAATTGTCAAAATTGCGAAAAAGAGGGGTTATAACCGAGAAAACTGCATTTTCAGGGACTTAAACTATTTTCAATGAAAAATATGCTGAAAAATATTAATTTAAATAATTTTTGGTGTTAAAATGTCAAGAAAAATGATTTAAGGACCAAACCGGAAAGTTATTTAATTAAAGGGTTGAAAAATGTAAATTTTACAAACAATGAGGGGCTAAAAACAGAAAACTTCCAAGGCTAATTCAATACACGCAATTTGATCAAATAATGGCACTGCAACTATCGACGAAATACAATACACAACAATACCAAAAGTCGTTGCTAAACGAATTGGTTCGGTCTCGAACCAATAAAAACCCGAAACTACTAACGCGACGATATCTCGATTCATACAAGTAACGTTTGGGAATTCAATATACATGCGAGTGTGCACAGACGTCTACGCACCATCTTTGGGCCCCAAAGTGTAAAATCTTGCTTGTTGGGCCTAGCTAGCCCAATGACCTGATCTTAAGGCCCGAAGACTTCTACCTTACGAAGTGTTGGGTTTTACCGATCTAACACAACGTAAAAGGACTTTCAATGGCTTGTATACTATCGGTCCCCAAGGGTCCTTTGGTATTGCTAGTAAAGTCGATATTTCATGCGAGGCGGGTCAGGGACCCCTCGTACCTTTTTTTTTATCCCCAACCGGTTAATGGAGTCATCGGGGCCTTCGTGTCCTCTTTCTCTTCGGATGTGGGACTACACGTAGTCAGGGCGGTTGGATAACGTGATTAGTACGGACGACGCCTACGAGATCGTTAGTATAGCTATAAACTGGTCGTTTGTGTAACGCGTGTTTGTAGCAATTAATCATGCTCAAAAATAATCCAACGTCGCCTGGGATTGATAACTTCACGCGTTGCAATGGTTTCAATGTAAATTCATGGAATTCAAAGAATTAGGAAAACATCGGGTTTTCCTAGGGTTTTTCAATACATACGGATTCGAAATGTATACAAGTTTAATGAACAATTTTTACAAGTATAGAAACAAACAAGCATACCTATGGATCTTCACAAACGTTTTCAAAAGCTTTTCTTTTCAGAAAATATCGGATTTTCTGGTGGCTTTCCAACGACATGAAACATTGTTTTTCAAATACCGCTTATGAACTCACCAACATTTCACATGTTGACGTTTTTCAAAATACTTGTATTCTCAGGTAACCAGTGAATCAAAGGAAAATGTACTCATTGATGACTTGCAGATTACTTATTAACGAACTGAACAATTTATTTTTGGGAATGTAATGTTCGAGACAATGTACTTCATGTAAACTTTATTGGTTGTATTATATTAATGCATGGTGACGAATGTTGTTACGTTTCATATATATTCAATGTTATGGTATTCAATTGAGTCACGACAGCTCCTGAACGTTTCCGCCGTCTGGTTCGGGGTGTGACAGGTTGTTATCAGAGCTTTGTTTATAGTGAACTAGCATGTCGAGCCACACATTGATATGCAACTATAAACCAAAAAGAGGGACTAACAACTAGTTGGCACATATATGGATATAATTAGTGTTATAAACAACTAGTTGATGATTTTGGGACCACCTTAGGGACTAGTAAACACTTATAATGAAGTGTTATAATCATATATGGTTGTATGAGGGTTTATAAGGCTATACAAGAGGGTGTATGGCCAAAATACACACTGTATGTGTGTGCGGCCAGGTGTGCGGCCTAGTGTGCTGCCAGCACATGTGTGCGGCCTTGTGTGCGGCCATGTGTGCTGCCAGATGGTGTGTGCTGCCATGTGTGCAGCCAGATGGTGATCTTGGTGTTCTTGGTGTTCTTGGTACCTTTTATGAAGATCTTCAAGGAGAATGGATGATACTTGAGAGGATTTTCGTGTTCTATGCTTGAAGAAGTGAAGGAAGTGTTCAAGAATGATCTAAGTGTGGCATATATAGGTGGAGTGTGCGGTTGGGGAAATGTGAGGCCGCAAACAAGAGTGTGTGGTCGCACACTCAAGTGTGTGGCCGCACACTCAATGTGTTGGAGTGTTTGGCCCAGTTTTGATTCCTACACTTCGAGTTAACCCTTTTTAACACTCCTACCTTGATTATATCACATTTATAACTCTTCATTAGACTCTAAAGGGTACTACTATATAGTAAAATAAGTCTAATATTGGAAAGAATTGAAGAGTGCATGCGAGAAGTTTTTCGGGTTGTCACATCATCCCCCTGTCAAGGGAATTTCGTCTCAAAATTTGAGTTTAAGTTACTAGATTAATACAAATAACTAAGTAAAAAGATGAGGATATTTCAGTTTCATCTGATCCTCGCGTTCCCAAGTGAATTCCAACCCGCGCTTGGCATTCCATCGAACCTTCACAATCGGGATACGGCTTTGCTTCGTCTGCTTGACCTCACGGTCCACGACTTCTACGGGCTCTTCCACGAAGTTGAGGCTCTCGTTGATCTCGATCTCGTCGAGTGGGATTACAAGAGTCTCATCGGATAGAAAATTTTTTAAGTTGGAAACATGGAAGGTAGAATGTATGTTACGAAGTTCGTTCGGTAGATTGAGTTTGTAAGCCACTGGGTCGATTCTTGCGAGAATCTTGAAAGGCCCAATGTACCTTGGATTTAGCTTTCCACGCTTTTCGAAGCGTATCAAGACCTTCCAGGGTGAGACCTTCAATAAAACGCGGTCGCCCACGAAGTTGAGGCTCTCGTTGATCTGGAGGCTTTCAATCGTTCACGGATCTGAACGATCTTCTCCGTCGTTTCCCGAATGATTTCCGGACCTGTGAGAGTACTATCAGAAGTTTGCCCCCTAGCTAATTGGGTATCACCCACCTCAGCCCAGCACAGAGGGGATCTGCACTTTCGGCCGTAGAGGGCTCCAAATTGAGCAGCCTTGATGCTCGTGTGATAACTGTTATTATAGGAAAACTCGACAAAGGGTAAATGAGTATCCCATGCCTTTCCAAAGTCAATCACACAGGCTCTCAACATATCTTCCAGTGTTTGGATGGTCCTCTCACTTTGTCCGTCGGTCTGAGGATGGTAGGCTATGCTCATGTCTAGCCTTGTTCCTAAGGAATGTTGCAACGATTGCCAGAATCTTGAGGTGAACCTACTATCTTTATCGGAGATAATGGATATAGGAACACCATGTAGTCGCACAATTTCCCTAATGTATGTTCTCGTAAGTTTCTCCATCTTATCGGTTTCCTTGATAGGTAAGAAGTGTGCAGACTTGATCAATCTATCGACGATGACCCATATGGTATCGAGTCCACCCGTTGTCTTCGGCAACTTGGTTATGAAATCCATAGTGATCCGCTCCCACTTCCATTCTGGGATCTCTGGTTGTTGCAGTAAACCAGAGGGTTTCTGGTACTCGACCTTGACCTTTGCGCAAGTAAGGCATTTACTTACGAAGGTAACAATCTCTGCTTTCATATTAGGCCACCAGTATAACATTTTAAGATCCAGATACATCTTATCTGAACCTGGGTGGACGGAATACCGAGTGTTGTGCGCCTCGCTCATGACCAAGTCTCGGAAACCACCGTGCTTTGGGGTCCAGATCCGGTCCATGAAATATAGGGCTCCGCCACCCTTGGCTTCTAAGTTCTTATCCATTCCTCAGAGGGATTCACTCGCCACATGTTCAGGTTTCATAGCTTCAAGTTGAGCCGCCTGAATTTGTTTAGACAAGTGCGAATGGATAGTCATTGTCAACGACTTGACTCATCGACCAGAATATTCCTTCCGACTTAGGGCGTCTGCTACTACGTTGGCTTTACCCGGATGATAATGAATGTCGCATTCGTAGTCATTAAGTAGCTCGACCCACCGTCGTTGTCTCATGTTGAGCTCCTTCTGATCGAATATGTGTTGTAAACTCTTGTGGTCGGTAAAAATAGTGCTTTTTGTGCCGTATAAGTAATGTCTCCAGATCTTCAGGGCAAACACAACTGCCCCCAGCTCAAGATCATGCGTGGTGTAGTTGACTTCGTGTGTCTTCAGCTGTCTCGAGGCGTAGGCGATGACCTTACCCCGTTGCATCAGGACACAACTGAGCCCTTGGTTTGATGCATCGCAATAGACTACGAAGTCTTCTATTCCTTCGGGGAGGGATAGTATTGGTGCGATGCACAAGGCTTGCTTGAGCGTTTGAAATGCTCTTTCTTGTTTCTCTTCCCAGTCAAAGGCCACGCCCTTCTAGGTCAGTGTTGTAAGAGGTTTTGCAATACAAGAGAAGTTCTGTATGAATGTGCGGTAGTAGCCAGCAAGACCTAGAAATTGACGAATTTCTGTACGCGTCTTTGGTGCTGACCAGTTCTCAATAGCCTTAATTTTGGATGGATCCATGTGGATTCCCTCTTCGCTTACCACATGTCCTAAGAATTCGACTCTTCGGATCCAAAATTCACATTTCGAGAACTTCGCATAGAGCTTCTCCGTTCGTAAAGTTCTTAAAACCTGTCGTAGGTGATTGCCATGCTCTTCCTTACTCCGGGAGTAGATCAGAATGTCGTCAATAAAGACAATAACGAACTGATCCAAGTAAGGTCAGCATACTCTATTCATCAAATCCATGAAGACTGCGGGCGCATTGGTCAGTCCGAATGGCATCACCACGAACTTGTAGTGTCCGTAACGAGTCCGGAAGGCTGTCTTCGGAACATCCTCCTCTAGCACTCGTAACTGGTGATATCCGGATCTCAGATCAATTTTGGAAAAATAAGTTGTCCCTTGGAGTTGGTCGAATAAATCGTCGATGCGAGGCAGAGGGTAACGATTTTTGACCGTCAGTTTGTTGAGTTCTCTGTAGTCGATACACATACGGAATGATCCGTCTTTCTTCTTAACAAACAAGACCGGTGCTCCCCAAGGCGAGAAGCTTGGTCTTATGAAGCCCTTGCTGAGCAGTTCGTTAAGTTGACCAGATAATTCCTGCATTTTAGCTGGTGCTAATCGATAGGGTGACTTGGCTACTGGGGTAGCTCCTAGAACTAAGTCGATTCTGAACTCGACCTGTCGTTCCGGAGGTAATCCTGGTAGCTCTTCTGGAAAAATGTCGGGGAAGTCGCTCACTACTGGGATGTTCTTTAGTTCTTTCATTTCTAGGCTCATATCGACAACGTGAGCAATGAATGCGCGATATTCCTTACGTAGATATTTCTGAGCTTGGATACTGGAGATAATACGAAGACTTGTACTGGGTTTGTCGCCATAGACTATAAGAGTTTCGTTAGACGGGAGGTTTAGACAGATTGATTTCTCGAAGCACATGATGTCGGCGCGATGAAGACTCAACCAATCCATGCCGATGATAACATCGAAACTTTTAATGGAAACCGGCATGAGGTCGATTGGAATGAATGGTTATCTAGAGTTAGGTTGCATCCTAAGTATATGCTCCTGGTGCTTTCAGTTTTCCCATTAGCCATTTCTACCGCGAATTGTTCTTTAAGTGCGTGTGGTTGATGTTTAAGTATGTGAGCAAATTTATGGTTCACGAAGCTTCGCTCCGCTCCACTATCGAATAGAATGCATGCATAGGAGTTATCGAGAAGGAACGTACCAGTCACCACCATCGAGTCAGCAACCGCTTCCCCATGGCTTATTGCCAGTACTCTCCCCGATCCACCTGTATTCTTTGCTTTGGGGCAGTCCCTCTTGTAGTGGCCTGCTTCACCACATCCATAGCAGGTTGGGCTCGCGCCTGAGCCAGGGACTTGAGTGATCGGTCTTGCCGGAGACCTACAGAAACGAACAGTGTGTCCTTTATTGTCGCAGTTAGAACACTGCATTTCACGACAGGGGCCGTTGTGGTGGAAGTTGCATTTGTTGCACTTAGGCAAACTTCCAGCATACTGCTTCACTGGAGCAGTAGCAGCAGTAGGGGTTATCGCAGCATGTACAGCCACAATCTGCTGCTTTTTGGCAGCTCGCTGCTTCTTCTTGTCATCCCAGAACTTCCGCTTAGAGTCAGCGGGTTTGGAGGGTTCCGGGATGGCTAGGGTTGTTGTCGATGTTGGGGATTAAATTCCATGGTCGACGAGTCGTTGCGCCAATCGCTTGGCACTGTCGAAAGTAGCGGGGTTTGATGATAGAACATTTCCTTGATACGGAGGCACCAGTCCCCAGATGTATCTTTCGATCTTCTTCCCTTCAGTGGGAACCATATTAGGGCAGAGAGCCACCAGTTCGCTAAATCTGGCGGTGTAAGCGACCACGTCGGTGCCCTTCATGGTCAGGCTCCAAAGTTCCTATTCCAATTTTTGGATTTTGCCCCTCGGGCAATACTCCTCAATCATGAGGTCTTTCATTGTTTCCCAGCCCATGTTGTTGGCTCCGACGAGAGTTAGAGCTTTAACGTGGCCGTTCCACCACGTTAGGGCCTTTCCTTCAAAGGTGCATGCGGCATATTTGACTTTGCTCGCAGCAGGGCATGAACAGATTTTGAAGACCGATTCAGTCTTCTCGAACCATTGCGAGAGGGCAATGACTCTGTCGGTTCCATAAAAGGAATTCGGCTTACAGTTGGTGAAATCCTTGTAGGAGCATTCTTTCGTGCGCACATGGATCTCAGCATGAGTAGATTCAACAGGGGTTCCACCTTGGCTGTTGTTAGTTGAGTGATATTGAGCCATGGCAGTTGCCACTGCCGCAGCTACCGCAGCATTCGGGGCTGCAGTATCGATGACCGGAGGAGGAGGTGGTGGTGCAGGGTTATTTTGGGGAGATTTGCGAGGAGGCATCTTTCAGCTATAAGTTTATAAAGACAATTACAATGGTAAGAATCAATTATAAGCAAGTTGAGAGTGACACATGAACTAAATAGCCATAGTCCAATAGTTGAATGAGTGTACGAATTAAATTCACAATAGGGAAGAATAGTAGGAAAACGCAAGTGCAAGGATTTTCTCATAGATTAGTTAGCTGTCAATATTACTGGTATTATTGATGTAATGGGTTCCATGGAAAAATCGACCTAACAGTAGGTCTTACATCATACCATACGGAAAAGTTTGACAGTTACTAGATTCCTAGTTAGCGTATTGAGAGTTAGGAATATTTTACAGACAAGCGTTACCAAAAGCCCAGATACTAAAGGCTATTTCTTAATTCAAAAGACAAAGATGTATTAGACATCTTCTAATGACGACGGGAATATCTAGGGCGAATCCTAATATCTGCCAGTTGATGAACCACTTCACGGAGGTGTCGTTCGTGAGCTCTCTGGCGGACTCGAAGTTCTGCGATTTCAGTGGTTAATTGTTGTCGCAGTGCGTCATTGGTTCTCCTCGTCCCTTCGAGCGCTTCTTCTAGATGTCGAATGCGGACGGTATTAACGCCTGAGTTGGCATCAATTTCCATGACTCGGTCAATGGCTGCTCGACCTTGTTCGACGTTTCGAGCAATTCTACGGACCATGAGAGGCAGAGCTCTATCCGCAGAACCACCTTCGCTAACGTTGTAAAAGCTTCGGTCCCCAAAGTAAGGTAAGGGTTGACCCTGTTCGTCGCTCCAACGATTCAAGTTGTTTACCCACAAGGGAGTGGGACTTGGAAAAGCTGGTCGGGGATTGTTGTTCGGGGCTTGACCTACTAGCGGTAGGTTGTTGACTTCAGGCTCGGAGTCGGATCCATCAGAAAAGCCTTCTGCGAGGTGATCATCCAAAGGGATTGGATGCTCATCTTCGGGCTCTTCTTCAATCCACCCTGCATTGCCTTCATCTGGAAAGTACGGGTCGCCGTGATGGAATCCAGCCATGATATCTACCCGAGAAGAGAGGTATAAGAATATAGTATATATGTAGCTAGTAGTACAAAATACACCTATAGTATTTTAAACCTATGCTCTGTTCTAGTGTTCCTATTATAGTAGTGTTGGTAAGTTTTTAGACTTGTTAACATATCACAACCATTCTAGGGCATATGCTAATCACTCCTCGGACCAGCATAGTTGATCAGACTATGCCATTCCCAAGACTGACCATACATCCCCGAGCTTACCTGTGATATTTAACAATCGTAATACTTTTGTTCTTGTCATTGTGACACTGATTTTAGTATGAATACAGCCTAGTATACTTAATTAAATATTTTGGTATTTAATGTATAGACTCTTGGTCAGAGTGTTTTAATCCCAAATGGGTTTATAGTTAGTATATCTTTTATGGGTTGATATACTTAATTCACTATAAACAATGCTCTGATACCAATCTGTCACACCCCAAAACCGAGAACGGCGGAAACATTCTGGGGCGGAGGACGTCATGTAATGTATCACAACATAGTAATAGTAAACAAGCAAACAACATCATCCATTGCATTAAATATATAATTTTTAATACAAGTGTGTTCTATACAGTTATAGACACCAAAAATAATGTAAGTCAAAATAAAGAGATGAGTCTTGAATGCGCTCAATCTTCTCAAAAGCTGGTCTCGGTACCTATCTACTGATGACCTGAGAATACAAGTTATTTTGAAAGTGAGTATCAGCATTAAGCTGGTGAGTTCATAACTATTTTTGTGTCGGTGTTTGTGTCAAAACGTTTGAACATAGTTTTAAACAATAGTTTGTAAACATGGGTGATAAGAGTATGTGAATGTTTGTAAGTGTTTGTAAAAGTTTGAATCTCTCAGAAAAACCTATATTTTCTATTAAAAGTAGCCTTCTACCAAGGCGTAACTATTTTGTATGTTCGTTTGTTGTAAAAGTGTGTAATTTCCCAAGTGTAACTATCATTAACAAACTATAGTTTTTACATAAATGTTTAAGTGAAATAATAACTAAATGTATGTAATGGGTAAATTAATGTAGTACTGTAGTGTTGTATTATAGGAACTACTGCTATACTAACTACCTTAAACCGGATTTATATTAAGGTATCATGTGATTAATTGTACCATACTATCGACTGAGTAACAACGACAAATGTAGGTCGTAAAAAGGTATGACGTTTCGCACCCGCAGACCTGCAGGTCCGGCTGTAGCTAGCAGCAAGGTGTAGGATAGTCAATCCAGTATAGATCTATACGCAAACTCACGCTTTCCCTCCAAGAGACTCTGGTTACAACTCGGGCCATGACATTTAAGGCATGCTCCGATACAGTGGATCACATTTATGTAAGTTTATGTATGTATATGTAATGTATTGTTCCTGTTCTAGTATCGTTGTATATGTTCTCTTTCTAGTATAGTTGTATATGTTTTCCTTCTAGTATAGTTGTATATGTTCTCATAATAATATCATGTATATTTTCTCGTAGTAATGTAATGTATATGTTTCTCATAGTACTAAGTACTGACTCATGAATGAACTGACTCATTGATCTAGCAAAAGTATAAGTGTAATCCTGTGTTACCCCGATGGTAACTTACTAATGATGTAACTGATACGCATGAATATGGAAGTACTTTTATGTCTATATATGCACATATGATATATAATAAATATTGAAAGGACCCTCGGACGGCTACCCGACATCCCACCAGACCACATCCAAATCGAGGAAAAGGAAATAGGGCGGATGGCCTTCCTAAGCCTTTTAAACATTTCTTATATATCTATGCATATATGGACATGCAATTTATAAGAAGTATAATAAAGTTTAAATAATAGTACTTGATAAGTAAAAGAGTTTTTAAAACATTTTGAAGTAAAATAGTTTGATAAACATTTTGAAACAGTGATGAAATCATGGGTTTTGTAGTTATTAATCACATGTGATTGATGTAATAACTATAAGCATTCAACTTGTATTCCCCCCCCCCCAATAAAAGCATTTAAACCATTCAAAAGTGTTTAAAATGTTAATTAAAGGGGTATGAAATCACCTGTAGTGAGTGGTTCTGATGACAATGTTGGATTAGACGCTAGGTGTCAAGTGGTGACTTGAGTACACGTGCGAATCCTATTTAGCATATATTGGCACATATATGGATATAATTAGTGTTATGAACAACTAGTTGATGATTTTGGGACTACCTTAGGGACTAGTAAACACTTATAATGAAGTGTTATAATCATATATGATTGCATGAGGGTTTATAAGGCTATACAACAGGGTGTATGGCCAAAATACACACTATATGTGTGTGCGGCCTAGTGTGCTGCCAGCACATGTGTGCGGCCTTGTGTGCGGCCATGTGTGCTGCCAGATGGTGTGTGCTGCCATGTGTGCGGCCAGATGGTGATCTTGGTGTTATTGGTGTTCTTGGTACCTTTTATGAAGATCTTCAAGGAGAATGGATGATACTTGAGAGGATTTTCGTGTTCTATGCTTGAAGAAGTGAAGGAAGTGTTCAAGAATGATATAAGTGT
Source organism: Lactuca serriola (assembly GCF_051521515.1). NCBI lineage: Eukaryota > Viridiplantae > Streptophyta > Magnoliopsida > Asterales > Asteraceae > Lactuca > Lactuca serriola. The sequence continues at coordinate 33,382,646 of NC_136410.1, forward strand.
GGCATATATAGGTGGAGTGTGCGGTTGGGGAGGTGTGAGGCCGCAAACAAGAGTGTGTGGCCGTACACTCAAGTGTGTGGCCGCACACTCCATGTGTTGGAGTGTTTGGCCCGGTTTTGATTCCTACACTTCGAGTTAACCCTTTTTAACACTCCTACCTTGATTATATCACATTTATAACGCTTCATTAGACTCTAAGGGGTACTACTATATAGTAAAATAAGTCTAATATGGAAAGAATTGAAGAGTGCATGCGAGAAGTTTTTCGGGTTGTCACACAAATCAAATTCCATAAAGTGTGGAATGAAAGGGTTCCATGATGAGTATGGATGTAAATAAAACGAACTAACACAAACAATGGTTTGTTAATGTTCGTTCGTTTAAGTTTGCGATGGTAGAAGTATTTATTTATTTTTGTTGGCGAACTTCAATATATGAAGGCAGGGGTGTATTTGTAAACATATTTCATTAGATAATTCAAGATCATTACAAGACATAGACTGAGTGAACTCAACCAAAATATTTGATCATAAGAGACTACTTAGAACAAAAACCATACAATGACAGAAAGAGCCTAAGATTTTTTACGCAAAAGAGTCACCTACGAGTTCACCAATCTATACACGACCCTGCTTCAATCGTCGGTCATGATTTCCATCATCTTTTTGTACGACTCAAGAGATTTTTTAAAAACATTTACATGCAAAAGGTGAAGAAGGGTAATTGAGTACAACAAATAACCCTTAAAAGGATATCATTATTTTTAGCTTTTAACTAGAAAAAATGCAAAGTGCTGGTGGGAATAATTTCAAAATAAATTGGTTTGAAAATAGAATGCTTTTCTACTTTAAATCCTAGAGTATGAACTAACAAAGATCAAATGAAATGACTTATACACCCCTCTGATCTCTAGTACTAGAATGGAATGAATGGACGAATAATCCATATATTGTTCTTTTTACTCTGTAAATGCCATGTAATTCATATGGGTTTTTTTTCCAATCTTTTACTAATTGTTTCAATTAAAAGTTTATTTGTAAGCCAAATGCTCAAAAATAGCATCATACTTTAAGCCAATTCCCATTTTAAGCAATGTACTTGTTGTAAGCAAAATAGAAAATCAACTTTTGCAATACATTTTGAGAAAAAAAAAATACATCAGAACAACTCACCATCAAACTATAATACAATAAAGCAATTGGTTTAGAAAAACATTTACCAATTTGAATTACCGTATGTTGCTATTGTGCGTAAAAAAATGCATTTCCATACAACCCTTGAATGCATGAATCAATGGTATATAGATGTTAATGAAAGAAGGAAAGGTATTTATTTTTTGCTATTAAAAATCAGTGGAAGGATCTCTTCCTTGCTAACCCATTTTCTTATTTTGCTTAGAGATTAGACCATGAAGCTCCTCTTCAGGAAAAAAGGTAGTTTCCATAAATGACCTCAATGCTTCCAAAGGCAATTAGCATTTGCGTAAAATGCTCAAGGGCCAAGGCTATCTTACACTTCTAACATTGATAAAAGGATCAAATAATAAAGGCACACTTTCCTTATTCGGATTCTCACGTGAACGGAAAACCGTGATTCCTCTTTACACTTCTTGTTCTCCCAAGCAGTCGCATTAATGTTAGAACCACCAAATGTTGTTACCTACATATTGTTGGATTAGGTGTCTAAGCCCATAACTATAATTGGTATGTACTTGACCCGATAGAAGCATGGTCCTTTTGGGTTGCCTTCACTATAGCAACTTGACAAGATGAGTTATGAGAAAAAGGTTGATAAACGATTTATGAATATATTATAAGAATAATATATTAATTGAGAAATCATATTATTTAATTAGTATTGATTAGAAATTAATTTAGTGATCAAAAGAGACTGATTAAAAGAACAGGGATTGATTATGTATATCAGTAATAGTTATAGTTTGGGCTAATGGACCCTATTGATAAGGCGTGGACGAAAATTCTATGGGAGTCCATAAAGATTTCGTCCAAGGCCTTTCATGTGGGGATTCCATATGTTGCTTAGGGCCTAAGCAAGGGAATTAGGTTTTCCAGTTGAAAACCCTAGTAGCAGCTCAACTATATAAGGACCCCTTGGCTACCAGCTTTTGGCCCCTATGTAGATAGAAGAACCCTAGCCAAAATTGATAGCCTCCATCCTCTCTCTCCCTTGTTCATCTCTTGCTTATGGTGTTTGTGACTCCATTAGAGGTGCAACAATTGAGGCACTTAGTTCTTGAAGGTCAAAATCAAGCTATCAACAAGAAAGGTATTCTTCTAATCCTAGTTTATTTGTTGAATCCGAAAATTGTATGCTAGATTAGGATTCTTGCTTTGGATAATTGATTTGCATGTATAACTTGAGAAAAAACATAGATCCAAAGCAATTAGGGTTGCATGTGCACCATAGGAATCTTGTAATGCTCAAAACCCATCAGTGGTATCAGAGCCTAGGGTGTTTTCTGTTATATTTGATGCATTTTGTAATTTGTTCAAAGCTGGAAAAAAATCGTTTTTGGACTCTGCCTGATGAACACGACGTGTTCATAGTTAAACACGACGTGTTATGGCATGACACGACGTGGCGACTCGTATGTTGGTACATTTTTCGAATTTTAAGCGTAAATTAGATAAGGATCACTAACTTAAATTGTTTTAACTGTTAAAATTCGAATTTTCTATTATGGTAATGAATATCCTCGTCTAATTGAAAGATAATGGTCAAATTTTAAGATAATGTCAATAATTATGTGATTAGTATAATTATTTAAAATTTGATCTAGAAGTTTTGAAAAGTTTCAAAATTTTCCCTCAAGTTTTGGAATTTAAAATTTGATAGAAAGTTTTAAATTTGAAATATTAAATTCTAAAACCCTAGTGTTTTAAAAGTTTAAAATACAACTCTTATACTGTTATAATATTAAAAGATTAATATATATATATATATATATATATATATATATAAGATGAGTCAGTCTTACCATTAGTAGGCCTCATTAATGAAGCCGGTCTATAAGGGGGTATAAGGAAACTCCCTATAGAATGGCGGTTGAGTGGGTGTCCACTCTCACCCACCGCTTCCTTGATTAGTGGAGAGTCGTTAGCCGAACGACTGGGATAGGACATTAATTCCTCATTAATAAGTATAATGAATATTATAAAGTAACTAAATGTTTTTTTAATTCTCAATCTTAGTTACTTTAGGAAAAATGTGAAAATGATGCTATTCCATGAAATTGCACTTTGCACCTTGCCAAGTCGTTAGTGGAGCGTGTGTGGTTAACCGACACACTAACTTGGACTAACAAGGGTGGCGAAGGGTACCTCGAGAATTATCATAGATCAATGGAGTGTGTGTGGTTAACCGGAACATTGATTAGGTGGTAAATGAAATCGAGGGTGCCAAGCTAATTTGCATGGTTATTCACACCTTGTTCGTGATCCTCGGTATACCACTCACAAAATTGAAGGGCATAATCGATATTAAACATGTCATTGAAAAGTTCAATGAATCTCAAAAGAATCTAGAAATTTCATTTCATTTAAAACCTAGTTCTCCATTTCGTTTTTCGTAGTGGAATTGCTAAATCATCATTTACCTACCTTCAAATAATTTGCAATTAGATTACGGCATCCCTCTTCCGAATTGTGAATTATTGTGTTGGGTCCTGGCCTTAATATTTCATTTGGGTGTTATATTAAGGATTGCTTATCTAATCTAAACTTTGTTCCTTTTCTTTTTCAAATATCTGGCTCAAACAACGTTTCCGACTCGAACTCCAACTCCTCAAGCTCCTTTTCTCTTTTGAACATTTGTAGGAGGGTCACTTTTGATGGGTCCAATTTCAATGACTGGATCCACAACATTCACATGGACCTTTGATACAAGGAGAAAGAAAACGTCCTCGATGAAAATCTCAAAGAGATAGATGAAACCAAAGCTTCTAATGAAGAAATAGTTGAGTATAGGGATCATGAAAAAGACGCGACAAAGGTGTCATGCATAATGGTAGAAACTATGATTCCTGAGCTCTAGCGTTTCTACGAGGACTACTGGCCTTACGAGATATGCCAGGATTTGATGGAAAAGTCCATCAAAGTATGCGTCAAGAAAGGAACGAGATTGTCACCTCGTTGATAACAAACCAAGATGAAAGATGGAGAGTCCATCACGAGCCATTTGCAAAGGATGCAAAGGTATGTGGATCGTTTGTTCAAGTTTAAGGTCAGCTTTGACGAAGAGTTGGCGATTAATATCATTCTCCACTCTTTACCTCCTTGTTATGATCAGTTCAGGATGACTTATCATATGAACAAGGAGGAAGTCACCTTGAGAAAACTTCAAGGTTTATTAAGAACTACTGAAAGTGGACAAAAAGGCAAAGTTGTCGAGTCCACCCGTACTGTTGCTGCCCCCGTCCTCGCTATAGGACATGGAAAAGGGAAGAAGGGGAAATCTCCCTCTAAGAGCCACAAGGGAAATTCCCATGATGGATCTACTTCAAATGGATCCAAAGGTAAAGCCGGTTTTGCCACTCCCTCATCCGATCCTAAAGAAGAAACGTGCTTCTACTGTAAGGACATGGGGCATTGGAAACGAAGTTGCTCGAAATACTTGCAGGACATCAAGGATGGGAAGGTAAATCCCTCCTTCACATGTATTTATACTAATCAATCTAATAACTCATCACATGCTAGTTCTTGGGTCCTTGATACAGGATGCGGTTTTCACATTTGTTCTGATTTGCAGGGGCTAAAAAGAAGTAGGGATGTGGAGCATGGGAAGATGAACCTGATAATGGGAAACAGGAAATCGTTGCCTGTCACCAAGATCGGGATTTATTCTTTAGTGTTTAGTAGTAGGTTTGGATTAGAGTTGAATGATTGTTGCTACTCGTCAGATATGACAAGTAATATTATTTCTTTTCATGGTTTGTACAAACAAGGTTTTAGATTTTCATTTAATAATGAAATTGGTTCTATTAATACTTTCCATAATAGTACTTTATATTTGGAAGCATTGCCTTGTAATGGTGTATATGAAACTATGATGCTTGTAGACAACTTAGGATATAATGTGTTGCATATCGATTCGTCTAATGGTTTAGACAAGGAATGCATGTGGCATTGTCGTCTTGGACATGTCAACAAGAAGCGCATAGCCCAACTCCAAAAGGATGGAGTCTTGGAGTCATTTGACCTAAAGTCGGATGATACATGCGAATCTTGTTTACTTGGAAAGATGAATAAATCTCCTTTTGTTGGCACTTGTGAAAGAGGTGAGGGATTATTGGATCTCATACACACCGATGTTTGTGGGCCCTTCAGATCCGCCACAAGGGATGCCAACCGATTTTATGTTACGTTCAATGGCGATTATAGCTGATATGGGTATATCTACTTAATCAAGCACAAGTCGGAAACCTTTGAAAAGTTCAAAGAGTTTAAACAAAAAGTAGAGAATCAATTGGGCAGGAAGATAAAGATGCTTAGATCTGATAGGGGTTGTGAGTATTTTAGTATCGAGTTCCACGACTATCTTAAGGAATGTGGAATAGTTTCACAATTGACACCGCCTAGGACACCGCAGCTCAATGGTGTAGCTGAGAGGTGCAATCGAACCTTGTTAGACATGGTTCGTTCCATGATGTGTCGAGCTTCATTACCTATCTCATTTTGGGTTGTATGCCTTAGAGACTGCCGCCCATATCCTTAATCTATTCTCAACTAAGAAGGTTGCCAAAACACCTCACGAGATGTGGAGAGGAAGGTTCCCTCGTTGGTACATATCAAGGTTTGGGGTTGCGAGGCTTTTGTAAGACGAGAGACTCACGACAAGCTTGAACCTCGTAGTGAGCAGTGTATTTTCATCGGCTACCCACAGAAATCTTTTGGATATCTTTTCTACAGACCTAGTGACAACGTGGTCTTCGTAGCAAGTAGGGGAGTTTTCTGCGAAAGAGAACTTATATGCCAAGAGGAAAATGGGAGGCAAATTGATCTTGAAGAGCTTCAAGAATCAAGCAATAAAGGAACCTTTAACACTAGCGCTCAACTTGAGGAAGAGATTCCTATTGAACGAGTTGACGAGTCCTTACCTCTAAGACGTTTCGGTAGAGTTACCATTCCACCTATGTTGTATGGTTTTAATATAACTGCTGAAGGTGATACGTATATCAGTGATAGTACACTGATAAATTTGGATGAACCTAACAAATACAAGGAAGCATGGCGGGCTCAGAGTCTGCAACGCGAAAGGAGGCAATGGAAAACGAGATTCAGTCCATGTATGACAACCAAATTTGGAACTTGGTTGACAATGTACTATGTCGTAAGACAATTGAGTGCAAGTGGATCTTTAAAAAGAAGACCGACATGGGTAGGAAAGTGCACACGATCGAGGCACAACTGGTTGCAAAGGGCTTTACTCAATCCTCGGGGGTTAACTATGATAAGACCTCCTCACCAGTGGCCAAGATCTAGTCTATCAGGGTTATGTTAGCTATCGTTGCATTTCATGATTATGAAATTTGGCAGATGGATGTCAAAACTGCCTTCCTTAACAGGAAGCTAGCTGAAGATGTTTACATTTGTCAGCCATAGGGTTTTGTAGATGCGAAATACCCGAATAGAGTGTACAAGCTTGAGAAATCCATTTATAGATTAAAGCAAGAGTCTCGTAGATGGAATCTTTGTTTTGATGAGAAAGTCAAAGAGTTCGGATTTTCGAGAAGTGAGGATGAGTCTTGTATGTATGTCAAGGCTAGTGATAGAATAGTAAGCTTTCTGGTTTTGTATGTAGATGACATACTACTCATAGAAAATGACGTTCCGACCTTGCAGGAGGTTTAGTCCTGGCTTGGGAAGTATTTCACTATAAAGGATCTAGGGGAAGCTACTTATATTCTAGGGATAAGGATTTTGAGAAATAGAAGTAGGAGACTAATAGGACTTAGTCAACGTATTTACTTGGACATGGTGCTGAAACGTTTTAGCATGGAGAATTCCAAGAAAGGGGAACTGCCAATCCAAAGCAATACCAAGCTGAGTAAGACTCAGAGTCCGAGTGTCGATGCTGAGATAGCGGAAATGAGTTCAGTGTTATATGCATCCGCCGTTGGCTCGATCATGTACGCTATGACATGTACTCGCCATGATGTGGCTTTTGCGTTGAGCATGGTTAGCTGATATCAAGGGAACCCGGGGTAGAGCTCACTGGACAGCAGTTAAGAACATTCTTAAGTACATGTGAAGGACTAAGGATTGGGTCCTTACACTTGGTGGGAGTGATGAATTAAGAGTGACAGGGTACAGTGACGCCATCTTTTAGAATGACAGAGATAACTACTGCTCTCAGTCGGGCTGGTTATTTACCCTAAGAGGAGGAGCAATTACTTGGAAGAGTTCCAAGCAGGAGACTGTGGCTTATTCAACATGAGAATCAGAGTACATAGCAGCGAGCGAAGCATTAAAGGAGGTAATATGGTTGAAGAACTTCATCGGAGACCTTAGAGTTGTACCATCCATAAAGGAGCCTATGGAGATTTTATGTGATAAAGAAGGAGCGGTTTCCTTAACCAATGAACCAAGGGATCATAGTAGATCCAGTCACATCAATAGAAAATACCACTTCATCAGACATCGGGTAGAAGAGGGACTCCTTGTAGTCAAGAGGGTATCGTCAGAGGAGAACCCAACAGATCCCCTCACAAAGGGTTTGAGCAGGGTTAAGCACTTACGGCATGCAAGGAGCATTGGTCTGAAGGATGATATTAGTTTTAGTGATTAGATAGATATTTAGAAACTTGTAATAGATAAATGTAATTGACGTTTGATGATTAAGTAATGGAGATTTATTTATGAGTAAAGCTTACTATCTTCTGTCGATTGTTTACTATTGTTTCAATCTTGCATGTTTTACTTCCAGAATAATTAGTTTGTCCAAATTATCCACAGTCGATCATACTTTGGGAGTAAGTTATGAGGTTAGACTGTCATGAATTGGTTGTAGATTGTCTAAGTGCTTAGACATAGAAAAGGTTTGCTGCAACGTTTATGAGTACTCCTGAAATAAGATTCAAGTATTTGAATTAAACCCACGCTCATTTGAATCACTTCATGGAATTTATCCCAAGTGATTGTGAGATGATAATATCGTATAATCTTTAAACCGAGATATATGAGTTGCTGTTTGCGAGTTGGTTGTGCATTAATAATGTGTAAACGCATCAATAACTTGATGTTATAAAACGGGTTGTTATGTATGACTTAACGAGTAAATAGTACAAGAATATAAGTCAAAGTTTATTTATTCCTTTTATCCTAAGAGGGTAAAAGTGATATCTTGGGCCCCTCGATGATTTTGTGTTGACTTATGTGTCGGGCCCGGTCAGGACTGAATTGATGAGTTCAATTAAGTTCTACGTCAAACAAATCAGAAATCGAGAAAAATACTTTTGGACATTGAGTATGACTCTATTCCATGTATTTTTCCACACGATATCTTGCAGAATGGAGGATTATATGATCTCTTATCTAAAGGACGCGTCATTGACTAGGTCAGAGTTCAACAACGGCTTTTGAGAGCTACAATTGCTAATATAATTTTTAATTCATACTTACAATTATAGTTATTAGACTTATCCAAGTGGGAGACTGTTGGATTAGGTGTCTAATCCCATAACTATAAGTGGTATGTACTTTACCCGATAGTAGCATGGTCCTTTTGGGTTGCTTTCACCAAAGCAAGTTGATAGGATGAATTATGCGAAAGAGGTTGATAAATGATTTATTAATATATTATAAGAATAATATATTAATTGAGAAATTATATTATTTAATTAGTATTGATATAAACTAATTTGGAATTAACTTAGTGAACAAAAGAGATTGATTAAAAGAACGGGGACCGATTATGTAAATCAGTAATAATTGTAGACTTGTAGTTTAGGCTAATGGATCCTATTGATAAGGGGTGGACGAAAAGTCTATGGGAGTCCATAAAGATTTCTTCCAAGGCATTTCATGTGGGGAGTCCATATGTTGCTTAGGGCCTAAGCAAGGGAATTAGGGTTTCCAGTTGAAAACCCTAGTAGCAGCTTAACTATATAAGGACCCCTTGGCTACCAATTTTCAGCTCCTATGTATATAGAAGAACCCTAGCCGAAATTGATAGTCTTCGTCCTCTCTCTCTTGTTCATCTTTTTGCTTGTGGTGTTTGTGACTCCATTAGAGGTGCATCAATTAAGGCAATTAGCTCTTGAAAGTCAAGATCAAGCTATCAACAAGAAAGATATTCTTCTAATCCTAGTTTATTTGTTAAATCCGAAAATTGTATGCTAGATTAGGGTTCTTGCTTTGGATATTTGATTTGCATGTATAACTTGAGAAAACGTAGATCCAGAGAAATTAGGGTTGCATGTGCACCATAGGAATGTTGTAATGCTCAAAACCCGTCACATACATCATAACATTAGATTCTTCAACACCTATGAGATGAAAATAACTATAAATCATGAAAAGGCAAAAAAAACACATACCTCAAAAATAATATGTAGTTGCTGAGAGGTATAGCTGTATAGAAACAGAGGCAAATCAGGTGTAATTTCCCTAACAGAGTCTTTGTATTTTGGTGGCAAATCTATAGACACAATAGTATAAAGCATATATCAACATATTTTGCATATTAACATGAACCCAATGAAAGGTAGCAGATATCAGATATTTTTTTTTACCAAATAGTTATCAAATGAACAACCACCACCACCACTGCTTAAAACTGTCGAAGAATGGATTTCACCATAGTTAAAAGAAAAAGGAGTCTTACAAGTTAAACCTTGCAGCTGAGTGTCATGCACATGTAATGATTCTTTCAGCTTTTCGCCAATGACTACATAAAGGAAGTTTTCTACAACTTCATAGAGGTTTTCATGAATAAACTTATTTTTATTTAGCAGTAATAATCATTTTGTATTTCGCATTGCTATAACTGGGTATTTATTTCCATGTACCATGTTGTAATACAAAGAAATGAAAATATGATATTATGATAAACAAATCAATGGAAGTAGGTTGCTTTTTCATGTGTTTAATCATTAATGAGTGAAAGGTAAAGCGTTAGACTTGTGTATAGTGTGTGTCCATATCAGTGTGTGTCCATATCAAATATTTATTTGGCCTATAAAAAGAGTAGAAATGGAACATGTTTGTCGATCAAGTTGCAACAGAGATAGGTGTTATTATTAGAACCGGAGTAAGAGAACAAATTAGTAATTTCATAAAGACAAAAGATATGCATAGAATGATTATTTGTTGATTTCAAACTACTCATTTAGGTTTATCTGCAATTGTTGTAATAAAGAGAAACTAATGGGATCAACAATCAAGATTTAGAATCGTAAAATTGGAAGTGAAATTGTACCTTGTTCAATAGGGCAGGAGAACAAGATGCATCATGGTTGTAAGTAGCAACCAAAGCATGCATAGATACAATCAAACAATATCATCATTTATAAAAGCCATTACCTAAAAAGAAAAGTAATATATACACAAATAAGCAAAAATAGAGAAATAATAAATAAAAATTAATGTTTCAATTAAAGAAAAAATTAATGTTATAATTAAAGAAAAAGCTTCAAGCACCTCAACATAGTCAATGTGAAGTTGTGTTATACCATCATCTTGGGTGTTATGAGATGACAATAAAATCTATAATTCAACCCCATAGACCAAAATAGTTAATATGCAAACATAAAAGTTAGTATCAAAAAATCTTAAGGGAAACTACCTCCAAGGATGTGTTGCATCGCTCATACATGGTATGAAATATGTTAAGAAAATGAGAAATAATAACATTGAAGCTATCATTGACCGAAGGTTAGGCCTTTATTGCATTTGTAACCTGAAAAATCGGTGACCGTGCTAAATGAGGTGTAGTTTTTGGTACTTATTTCATTGTTTCATTAACACTTACAAAATCATAAGCTCTTATGAAGTGGGATGAGCCCAGGGTCTGACCGCATATAAAACCCACATACTATCCAACAGTATATCGCATAAAACCTGCATATTTTTATATTATACACTAATTATAAACATCAAAATTTTGAAATATTAAACTATTGGTAAAAAATAAAAATCCAAAAATCAATTCAATTATCTCCTTCATCCCCAATAATATAAAAACTTAAAATAATGATCTTATACTAAAAAAATGTTGTTATGATCAATTTACACAAAAAAGAACTTCACATAAAAAAAATCATACTAAAAAAAGTTGTTATGATCGATTTACACACACAAGAACTTACACACACAGAAAATCATTTGCAGAATGTTAGAAGCATAAAGAACAACAAACGAATGTATTGAAACTTTATAATATTACTCTATTTCCTGTGTAATTTCACCATAAGAACATGGTAAACATGATCAAGATTTTCAATACAGAGTCCTTGTAACACTCCAATTTAGGTATTACTCTTTAGACCCTTGAAAAGGAAAGATGGCATAAAAGGTCCCTTAGTACGCGGGGCGTACTCCAAGAGTACACTTAGCGTACTAAGGATGCATGATCGCGAAAGGTGGCCGCGTGCGCAGGGCGTATGTATAGGTACGCGGGGCGTACGCGACAGAGGGCCCAAACCCTAATTCTCGGACTTGAAACCTATGTAAACACCCTTAAGCCTCTTGGACCAAACCCTAGTCAGCCTCTATAGTCTTATTTTGCCCTTCTACACCAGGGATACCTTATGAGAGTGTTTTTGAGCTTAAGGAGTGTATTTGTGGCCATTTTAGTGTCCATTCAAGAAGAAGGAGTTGTTAAGCAAGCTTGGAGTGGCATTGGGCTTCAAGTATATGCATCTAGTTCATCTTGAAGAGCTCCTGGAGGTATAAAGCTTTGATCTTGCCATCTTATTCATTAGATCTAGCTAGGGTTTTCTATTTGGTCCCTTTAGTTGGTTTTGGACCATCTCTTGAGAGTTTATCAACTCCATAGGCTGAAATGGTTAGATCTGAACTTTGTGAGTATGCTAGATACATAAAGGTGCTAGCTTGAAGAGTATCTAGACTCCATGCATGAGTTTGAATCTTTATATGAAGTCTTAATGTGATTAATGAAGATTTTAAGTCCCATATAGCATGCACGGGCATAAAGTTGCCAACTTTATGCCCTAGGACGTCTTAATGAGCTCAGATCTGGTATTAGAGGTTAGAACATCTAGTATTAAGCACTTAATGGAAGAAAGTGCTTAATTTTTTTGTATGTTGGGCATAAGTTAGAGTACGTCGCACGTACAGCTCAGGGACTCAGTACGCTGCACGTACTAGGGTGGTACGCAAGGCGTACGCACCTCAGAAGGGTTCTGTAATGTATGTGTTTCTAGGCTAAGCACTAATAATATTGTAATATTATAGATCATCCATTATAACTCGTTTTAAAGTAATAAATATGAATTATTTGAATATTATGTGAATTATGTGCTTTTGTGTGCTTATTACTGGTTTATAATAATATAAGAAATAAATGATAAAAATCAGCGTCAAAAATCAAATGTTATATAACCCTGATATCGATGAAGAAAGTTGTAGTGGTCGTGATAAGGATTCCGAAGATATAAAGAACGCTGAAATCCAAGTTATAACGAAGAAGTTATGGCTTGTCGAAGTTTTGCGAGAGAACTGGCACGACACTGCGTAACGTAAAAAGTGATTTTTTGATAAACTACTTTCTAACCTTAGGGATCTAAATGAAACTTGTAGTATACATTAAACCGAGAGTGTGCATAAAAAGAACGCCCAAATCTGACTTCGTATGAGGAAGTTATGATTTTTCTAAGATTTGGCATAGCAGTGCACAGCCTGGAATTCGAATTTTAGATCGATTTATTTTTGACCAATGCAACCTAAATGAGAATTGAAGATCTCATTAATAGGAGCTCAACGATAAAAAGACAGATGAAAACGGAGTTCGTATGTAGAAGTTATGAATTTTACGCAGTAATTTAACAGTATAATCTTCTCATACTGTTAAATTTAAAATCGGTCGAGAATTTGTAACACCCGATTCCTGGTACGCAATTAATTCAAGCATTTCTTTGTGTTTTTCTTTGGGACTTGATGAGTTGGAGGCCCAACTCGTCGAGATCCGCGGACAGTTTAAGTTTCCTACTCGACAAGTCGGAAGACTGACTTGGCGAGTAGGTGTTGTTTGGGTAAAACCCTAAATTAAGGGTTTGCACCCTATTTAAACGCCTTATATTAGCCTCCATCGTCCCTTATACTCCCAGAATACATCATATCAAAACTCTATCCGTTTTTGTGAGTTCTAAGGCCATTTTGGTGCTTTTTGGTGGGTTGTGAAGCTTGAGAAGAGGAAAGGAGCTTGTGAGACCAAGGGGAAACAAGAAGGTCCAGAGTTTGGAACTCATTTTCAGCTTATTGGAGGTACGAAGGAAAACCTTTGTCTATAGATCTTGATTTTGGGCCTTTTCCTTCATCCTTCTAAGCCCTAGAGAGGGATTTAGTGTTGGAAGTCATTATATGCTTTAGATCCAGGTCTATTGGGGGGGGGGGGGGGTTATGGCACAAAGGTGCCCATTTTTTGCCATGAACACCCGATGCACCTTGGAGGCCATCTTTTATGGCTTTTTGGGCCACAGACCCGTTGCATGTGTACCAAGTTTGGAACTTTACGTGTAAAATGGTCATTAGGAGGCTAGATCTATGGTTTTGATGTGTTAAGACCCATTTAAATCGACTGTATAATGTTCTTCAAGGATGGACTCGACGAGTTGTTCTTGGGACTCGGCGAGTCTCAGTGTAAGGACCACCAAATCCTTTTCTGTGGATGGATAATTGTTAGGGAGGAAAGTCCCGTAGATGTTTAGACGCGAAAAGGGACTTGGGAATCATGGGAGTTGACGAGTGTATGAGCAGACTCGGCGAGTCCAAGGAAATCTCCCAATCTTTGAAGATGGACTCGACAAGTTGTTGATACAACTCGGCGAGTCGTAGACTGGACACATTCTTATGAGGGAGATGAACTCGTCGAGTTCAAGGGAGAATTCGGCGAGTCGGATGAAGATGGTCATGATGGTTTGAATGAAGGAGAACCCGTCGAGTTCTTGCTAGACTCGACGGGTGGAGTCGGGGTTGGATCGGGTTAATGGAGTATGGAATCGACGAGTTGGTAGACCAACTCGGCGAGTCAGGTCAACTGGGTGTTGACTTTGACCAATGTTGACTTTGCCTGGTTTTGGTATTGACCCGGGTTAGGGTTGTATGTTCTGTTTGATGACTTGGGGGTTGTCGTGTAGGGATTGAGGAGTCGAGGAGAGCCAACCTTCACACCGAGGAAAGTTCAGACACTACACGAAATCGAGGTGAGTTACCTTCCAGTAGAAGTGGGTCTAAGACACCAAGGTCGACCCACTAGTAATTGTTAGTTAGGATGATTATCTTTGTGATAATTGTCTGGTATGTTATTGTTGGATATGTGAGTACGCTAGATTATTAGATATGTGAGTATGCTAGTTTGTTAGTTGCCATGTTATATGAGATAATATTAGTAGAAGGGGACTAGTCCCCGATTCGGTCTTTAGGACCAATTGGTAGGTCGGACACCCCAGATATGTCTGACATCATGACTATGATATGATATTATGTGTTAGTAATAGGGGTGAAATAGTCCCCATGTGCGGTTGGGATAGACCGGAGGGTAGGTCAGCACCCCAAAATGGCTTGACATGGGTAGGTCAGCACCCCAGAATGACTTGACATGGGTAGGTCAGCACCCCATAATGGCTTGACATGGGTAGGTCAACACCCCGGAATTGCCCGACAGTATGTATGCTATGTGATTGCATGGTATGTGGTATGATGGGGGAACTCACTAAGCTTCGTGCTTGTAGTTTTAGTTTTTGGTTTCAGGTACCTCTTCGTCTAAGGGGAAGGAGTCGGCGGTGTAGTAGCGCATCACACAGACACATGATTTACACTCAAAGTTTTCTGGGAATGTACTCTGATATTTTATTATTTCAAGATGATTTGGTTTTGAGACATGATATTATGGTTTTATGTATTAACATGATCTTGGCGATGTTTTGGTAAACTAATTTATAAATCACTTAATTAAAAACAAAATTTTTGGCCTCAAATTTTGGGATGTTACAGAATTAGTCGATGAAATCAAAAGGAAAGTTGTAGATCTTGTATTTACCTACGCGTGGATATAAATAACGTCAAAAACGGAGCTCGTATGCGAAAGTTATGAATTTTTAAAGATTGGCTGTTTTACCTGCTGTGTTTGGCACCACGTGTCAGCACCATGAAAAGCCTTGGAGCCTACACGAGACCACAACATGGAGAGAGGCACCACAATGTGGAGTCGCTCTAGGAAGCCTGTAATTAGAGGTGAGGGGGCTGGCTCATTCCTCACACTTTTTCCTACTTCTTTATCTCTCAAAACACTGTCTAACACCCCCCCCCCCCCACCAATAAAAAAAGCCTAGGAAAACCTCCTAGCACTAGAAGAAAGCCTCGGAGAGCCAGGAGTCTCCGAGAAAAAGAGTTTTTCGGTTTGAAACTTTGCCCGCACAGAGCCCGGTTTTCAAGCAAACCTCCCGGTTTCATCAAAGGAGATTATTTTAATAAGCGAAGTGTTGTCCAAATCACTCCTTATCAGGTGAGTGCATAGTCACTTTCATCTTACACATAAATATGAAGTATTTTATATAAATTATGTGCTATGTGTATATATATTCTACCTGTTTACCTGAGATGTATGCTGGATGAAGATCTATACTTCTTTCTTTTCATATCTGAACTTTATCTTCCAGATCTAAACTTTTTCTCTTGGATCTGAAACTTTTCCCTTCAGATCTAAAATTTCTCACTTAACATCTAAACCTTTTAGACCTAAACTATATATATTGTGACAACCCAAAAATTTCCATTCAGTGAAACCATCCACAACAATCGAAGTCAAATCCGTTCTACTAACTTTCAAACTTTTGGGATAAGTTTGAGCATTTCAGGATCTACACTTGAAGATGATATCAGGAGAGAGGATGCACTAGGGTTTTGTGCAACTCTATTATTCCAAAGCTTCATGATATTAGAGTTCAATGCATGAATAAAATATTTTCTGACAAAAACCCCAGGAGTATATATATGATTCTGAGCCATTTTGGATTCATTTGTTACATTTCCAACTAGAGAACACCCGAATTCTCTCTCAAGGATCTTCACCCGATCACCCCCAATTGTGATTACTTCAACCTAGAGTGTATTTAAGTGTGTTATATACTATGATAACATGAAAAATCAAGCCAAAACACCAAAGAAATGGTGTTCACGGCCCAAGATCTTCTTGGACCGTGAACACTAAATTTTGAGGGCCAAAATGTGCCCAATGTCCCTCCAAGCCATGGAATTGAAACTAGGGATTACCATGACTTGTTTAGACCTCAAAATCATTAAGAAACAAAGGATAGAAGTGAGTTCACGGCCAAGGAAGTTCCTGGGCCGTGAACTCCATTTTTGGGTGCCAAAATGCCCTAAATGCCATCCTTAAGCCAAGAGTCTAGCCTACCACATTACCTTGATGTGTTTAGGACTAAAAAAACAAAATACCAACACCCATAGGTGTTTACGGCCGCAAACACATGACCAAATGGCCCATGGGCCATAAACTCAAGTTAGGGGTGTTTTGATGCCACAAACACTTCCTAAGGCTTAGGCTTGAATTTATGATGCTTCCTTATGACCTTTAGGACCCTCATAAACATAAATGGCCATGAGTTTACGGTTGTAAACTCATTAGGGCCGTGAACACCCCAAAAGTGCCAAAGGAAATGGTCTTTCTCATCCTAGGGTACAGCTAATGTCGCTTAATCATTCCTTAGCCTTCAAACTTGCACTACACATGAGTAACCATGAGTTTATGGCCGTAAACTCCCTTGGGCCGTGAACTCATGGTAGTAAACTCATGTGAGTGCCTTTATACCTTCCTATGTTGAATCACATGTGATTCAAACACTTGGTCAAGGTGTTTCCTAGTCCCGAAAAGTGTTTCCTTTCATATAGTTGTTATAAACACTATATCCATGTCAATATGTGTCCTTATATGTCATTTAGGACTTATTGTGTCTCGGGACTTCATTTGTGGAACTTCTCATCCGTACACGCATACCCGTTTGAATCACCCACATCAGGTGAGTTCATACCCCGTAATGAATCTTTTAACTATTTTAACTGTTTTAAGGAGGGGAATACAAGTTGGACATAATGATAATTGTGTAAATGTTTGTTATAAACATCTTTCAAAATGTTACTTATGTTATTTATAAGTTGTTAAAACATTTCAATAACTCGTTTAAAGGTTATGTTACTTTATAGTTATACAAAACTCCGTTTTTAAAGTAGAAGCATAACTTTGTAGATAAATGAGTCTTTTCAGTAACAGTCCAGTTAGAGCATTAGTAGACTTTTATAGGTATAGTTTAGGAGAATGCTATTCATTACTTCTAGTACAATGAAGCACACTAAGAATTAATACCATAACAGAACAAACAGTGAAGAGAATCAAACAATATAAGATCAGAACATAACAACAAGCTATGTTACTATAGCATGAGAACACACAGTCAGGATCTAATTATACCAATGAATCACTAACACATTACTGATAGTTATATTGGGTATACATGATCATATAACTTTAATGTGAATTACACGGCTTGTAAGAAATTACTGAGGTCGCGTTTGGTTCCTTAATCTCTTTACATTGAGAGCGTGTAGTAGGGGTTCTAGCTTTCACATTATGATCGTAATAAAAAAAAGTATGTTTTTAGGTTATTAGTACATCCGCAGGTCATTATAAACGACATTGGTGTACTTACTTCTCCCATTACTTTCATAAAGTGTCGGTAACACTTTAAAGTTGATCTATTTTCTAGTCAAGATAGTTATAAACTATGGAGAACATACTTTACATTTGACAAAGGAACAGTCGGGTTTAACTCAGAACAGAAGACGCCTTGGTAGAAGGCTACGATTAAAGGTTAGGATCATAATGCTAGCTTTATGATTCCTTAATGTATACACTATAGAATACATATATACTACTAGATTCCGACAGCTAATAGGATGTGTGCCTTCGCTTCATTGCCTGTTCTCGTTTGATTGTGGTCTTGCACCGAGTTCCCCCAACCTATTATCTACCTGAATATATATATATATATATATATATATATATATATATATATATATATATATATATATGCATGCTTAGTATACATTAAGTCATCATAAGGATATCAAGTATGGATCAGGTTATATGACACAGAGTCGAAGCACAGTTTTTCTAGTACAAAACATACTTTTCAAAGTCAGTACTTTTGGTATACCAAACTAGTGATTTCCCAGATAAGGGCTTAATCCATTTTATTAAGCCAGTACAGTTTTAGAGACTTTAGGTGAGTTAACTCTATAACACCTTTGTTTATACACCATGTTTATATATAAAACTAATATCCAATAGATAGCTAAATGTGTGTTTTACCCCGATGTCCTGTTCTCATTGGATTGTGGGCTTAGGGCAGATTCCCCCAATTAACTATCTACCCGATATCAGATTATATATAGCAGTATAAACAAAGCTGTTATAAAAGTAATCACCGTAGTCAATATTTTACTATAAGAAAAATAGGTTTTCTTAAAGAACTCTCCATTAGATATAAAGGAACCATTACAAATAACTCCATGAGTAATAAGTGAATACACCAATGTTATATATGACAACGATCTAACAACCAATGGAATGTGTGCTATCCGCCCTACTTGATGTTCCCCGTTGGGTTGTGAGTTGAGGGCAGATGCGCACAATCGATTGTTTATTTACTCTAAGTATATATAGCTTGTACCCACTTAGTACGCATAGAAAGGCTTGTAGTGTCATTTTACTTAACTTCCATTAAAGTAGGAAATATAGGATTTTCTAGAGGAACGGGCGAACATTTCAAAACAGAACTTACAGCTTACATCACTTGTGCATATACATTTTCAACCACATTTTACAGCTTACTCACATCACTAAAATCTTTTGAACTCACCAACTTAATTGTTGATCAACTCTTTCAAATAACTTGTATTCTCAGGAGACTATTAGACAGGTGCTCGTGCTCGAAATTCAGAAGATGGAGCATTATAGCTTCAAGTCTTGTTTTGTTATTTGTTTATGACTTCTATGTTTTGTGAACACACACATTGTAAACACTTTCTTTCTAAATGAAATGGTTGTTCATTACTTGCTTACCATATACATATCTCGTGATACTAAACATGACGTCCTCCGCCCCCAAACGTTTCTGCTGTTCCGGTTTTGGGGTGTGACAGATTAGTATCAGAGCATTGTTTATAGTGAACTAAGTATATCAACCGATAAAAGATATACGTCTATAAATGCAATGGGGCTTAAGTGCTCTGGATAATCATATATTTTAGAGTATAACTACAAGTTATAAAAATATACCTACTTGCTCATACATGTACATAATAGAACTAGGGTCACGATAAGAACATAACTAAAAGTATTTATAGGTTGGGCACTGTCGTCAACCCGAAGAGTTATGTAATCATAGCTAGGATCAATATAGCCTGATCAACTATATTCATTCGAGATGTGACTAACATGTGTTTGGGAATGATGTAGTGTTGCAACAGGCTTAAAACTTACCGGAACACCAGTCAAGAGAACGTTAGAACAAGTACAGTTAGAGTTAGAGTACTATGGGAGTATTCTATGATACGATAACGCGATAACGATTTTAGAACATACCAAGTACATTACGTTAGAATACTATAAGAGTATTTTAGTCTAGATAAATAACTTATGTGATAACTTAAAAGACCCTCGCGGATAGGTCTATAATCTTACAGGGTATATTCATAAAGTTTTATATATAATCAAGATCTTATAGACATAGAATCTGTGATCGACGCTTCGCTATCCATTCCTCTTAAGGGAGTAGTGTTAAGGTGGGATCAATTATTCGAAAGTCGATTTGATCTTTAATTATATACAATACAAACTGGTGTACCTTGTACAATTATAGGAGGATTCTGTAAGGATCACCCCGTAAAGTTACCTTAAAGCTCATAGGTTCCTTAGTCACTTTCATTCTCACACGACAAGCCTAGATAAACGTAACCCCTTCCTCGTAGTAGACAACAGAAGAGTTCAGGAGGAACAAGAACAAGTTCATAGGAAGATTTCAAGGAAAGATCAGCCGGGGTAACCAAAATGTCTTACGCGTCACACTGATAAATATTAACTAGGTTAATTTATCGAGCGAGTGGAAACACTGCTCACATTACATGTGTTAGAATTATTTTCTTACATGCAGCTGGTAACAGTTATTCAGGAAACAGATATTCATTCGAGGATAGTTATTTCAAATTCATAGAGTTTATTAAGTATAGACTCATTTATGAATTGTTTCTAGAACCCTGTGGAAGTCAGGACCCGATACATCCAGAACTAGGATAACCTTGTCTTTTCAGCTTTCGGCTTGTGTCTGTTGCTATAGACTTATTTCGTCTCATCTTTGTTTTCTTTTAGCAAAGATGCCTCCTTGTAGATCACCCAGACACATTACTCCAATACCTCCTCTACAAATCGATGCAGCAACTCTGAACACTGCAGTGGCCGCAGCTGTGGCAACAACCATGGCTCAATATCATCCCATCAGTACAGGTGGAGGTGAAACGCCTACTGATTCTACTCAAGGTGAAGTCCCAGTGTGCCAAGGAGAATGCTCCTACAAAGACTTCACCAGATGCCAACCGTTATCCTTTAAAGGGACTGAAGGAGTCATTGCCCTTATGCAATGGTTCGAGAAAACCGAGTCGGTTTTCGAAATCTGTTTATGCCCAGAAGGAAGCAAAGTGAAGTTTGTTGCCTGTACCTTCTCTGGCAAGGCCCTAACATGGTGGAACAGCCATGTTAAGTCACTGACCCTATCAGTGGCAAACTCAATAGGTTGGGAAAACCTAAAAGAGTTAATGCGGGAAGAATATTGCCCGTTAGGCGAGATTAAAAAACTGGAACAAGAGTTGTGGGATCTCACTATGGTCGGCTCAGACATAGTAACCTACACGGACCGGTTCATCAAACTAGCAGCTCTATGTCCCGAGATGATTACCTCAGAGAGCAAGAAGATAGAAAGGTACATCTGGGGTCTGACTGCTCTGACCCAGGGAAATGTGTTGTCTTCTAACCCAACCACATTCGATAGTGCTAAACACTTGGCTCAGCGACTCATCGATCATGGAGTCCGCCACAGCGTAAAAGTCCCTATTCCCGAGTCATCGAGGGAAGAGGACTATAATTAGAAGTCGGGGAACAAGAGGAAGAAGAAGCAAACAACACAAGACACCCCGCAAGAGCAACGAGCGAGTACTATGTACGCCGCTACGACACCTACTGCTTCAGCACCTGCCAGTCGATATGTGGGAAACCTTCCAAAGTGTGGAAATTGCAACTTTCACCACACCGGAGTATGCCGGGAAATGCAGTGTCTGAATTGCCACAGAAAGGGACACACAGTCCGTTTCTGCAGGGCACCGGCTCAACCGATCTCCCAAATCCTCGGAACTGAAGAAAACCAAGCCTGCTATGGCTGTGGTGAGACTGGACACCGTCAGAGCGACTGCCCGATAATAAGGAACTCAGGAGCGGATGGACGCATTCTGATGATCACCGCAGGAGAATCTACCCCGGAGTCGTCGACGAGTAGTGGTATGTTTTCAAAATAGTTTTTACTTTTAAAATTAATTTATATTCATATAAGATTAAAATTTGGGGCTGACACTTAAAAGTAACTATAACAACTCACATGAAATAGGTCGTAATATTCAAGAGAACTAAAATATCCCTTAGAGAAGCTATTATGGCTCACCGTATACCTCAGGGTTGTGTGCAACTGAGATGTTGCAGACTTAGAGTGAGTTACTCCGCTTAGGTCCCCCTTCCTTAATTGGTTGAGGTTTTGAGGCAGAGATGCTCAGTCGACTGCCTAGCTCATCTTAAAAATTCACAGCTGGTATTGGCGGGCGATGATAGTGGTACCACGGGGGATTTTGGTATAAAAGTATTCCTTCAGTTAATAAAGCACTTTTGTTTGTATGTATGCGCACATAGAGGTACGATACACAGGAGTGTTAATTTCAAAATAGAAAACAGGAAACTCGAGAACAGTTACAAGGAGTACATTGTTGAGCATACTAGGAGTACAGTACCAAGCATACCAGGGATACATCGTCATTTATCAGATGTTTCTTTCATTTGACCAAAACTTTGTTCGGTATAGAGTCTGTTGTTTTCTTTCGTCAAGAGTTGGCGTGGTCCTCACCATACTAAATTCATATGTTTCTATCGCCTCGATCGGCAAGTTCTCAAAACTTTCTTCATTCGTATCGAAAGTCCGACCTAAATCAGAAATTTTATCTTTCGCATTCTAAACCCCCGAAGTACTCGTACGAAGAGTACTTTGTCCTCCGAAGCCTTATCCTCAGACGTCCGCAGACCGTCACGAAATACCCCTCGTCCAGCAGACCAAGTTCAAGCCTAGAGGCTATGGACGAATACAGCCCACCTATTATTTTTGAATGTATACGCAAGGGTGGTATATGAGAGTGATTACGCAGATCTAGTATGTGTGTTTCCGCCCTATCTCCTGTTCTCCGTTGAGTTGTGGACCTGAGGCAGAGTCGCACATCCGATAGTCCTACTAATCCTAATTATATACTGCTTGTATACACGAGGTAATGATAGATGGACCAAGTATGAATCCTATCAAGAACACCAGGGCAAGTTTCCAGCTCTATGAGTGAGTATTCTGCAAATCAAAAGAGCGCAACCCCATTAGTAATGCTAAGAGAGCTAATTTCAGAACGAAATTCATTCTAATGGGGGGATGATGTGACAACCCAAAAATTTTCATTCAGTGAAACCATCCACAGCAATCGAAGTCAAATCCGTTCTGCTAACTTTCAAACTTTTGGGATAAGTTTGAGCATTTCAGGATCTACACTTGAAGATGATATCAGGAGAGATGATGCACTAGGGTTTTGTGCAACTCTATTATTCCAAAGCTTCATGATATTAGAGTTCAATGCATGAATAAAATATGTTCTGCCAAAAACCCCAGGAGTATATATATGATTCTGAGCCATTTTGGATTCATTTGTTACATTTCCAACTAGAGAAAACCCGAATTCTCTCTCAAGGATCTTCACCCGATCACCCCCAATTGTGAGTACTTCAACCTAGAGTGTATTTAAGTGTGTTATATACTATGATAACATGAAAAATCAAGCCAAAACACCAAGGAAATGGTGTTCACGGCCCAAGATCTTCTTGGACCGTGAACACTAATTTTGAGGGCCAAAGTGTGCCCAATGTCCCTCCAAGCCTTGGAACTGAAACTAGGGACTACCATGACTTTTTTAGACCTCAAAAATCATTAAGAAACAAAGGCTAGAAGTGAGTTCACGACCAAGGAAGTTCTTGGGTCGTGAACTCCATTTTTGAGTGCCAAAATGCCCTAAATGCCATCCTTAAGCCAAGAGTCTAGCCTAGCACATTACCTTGATGTGTTTAGGACTCAAAACAATCAAAATACCAACACCCATAGGTGTTTACAGCCGCAAACACATGACCAAATGGCCCGTGGGCCGTAAACTCAAGTTAGGGGTGTTTTGATACCACAAACACTTCCTAAGGGTTAGGCTTGAATTTAGGATGCTTCCTTATGAACTTTAGGACCCTCATAAACATAAATGGCCATAAGTTTATGGTTGTAAACTCATTAGGGCCGTGAACACCCCAATTGTGCCAAATGAAGTGGTCTTTCTCATCCTAGGGTAGAGCTAATGTCCCTTAATCATTCCCTAGCCTTCAAACTTGCATTAACACATGAGTAACCATGAGTTTACGGCCGTAAACTCCCTTGGGACGTGAACTCATGGTAGTAAACTCATGTGAGTGCCTTCATACCTTCCTATGTTGAATCACATGTGATTCAAACACTTGGTCAAGGTGTTTCCTTTCATATAGTTGTTATAAACACTATATTCATGTCAATATGTGTCCTTATATGTTATTTAGGACTTATTGTGTCTCGATACTTCATTTGTGGAACTTCTCATCCGTACACGCATACCTGTTTGAATCACCCACATCAGGTGAGTTCATACCCCGTAATGAATCTTTTAACTATTTTAACTGTTTTAAGGGGGGAATACAAGTTGGACACAATGATAATTGTGTAAATGTTTGTTATAAACATCTTTCAAAATGTTACTTATGTTATTTATAAGTTGTTAAAACATTTCAATAACTCATTTAAAGGTTATGTTACTTTATAGTTATACAAAACTCCGTTTTTAAAGTAGAAGCATAACTTTGTAGATAAATGAGTCTTTTCAGTAACAGTCCAGTTAGAGCATTGGTAAACTATTATAGGTATAGTTTAGGAGAATGCTATTCATTACTTCTAGTACAATGAAGGACACAAAGAATTAATACCATAACAGAACAAACAGTGAAGAGAATCAAACAATATTAAATCAGAACATAACAACAAGTTATGTTGCTATAGTATGAGAACACACAATCAGGGTCTAATTATACCAATGAATCACTAACACATTACTGATAGTTATATTGGGTATACATGATCATATAACATTAATGTGAATTACATGGCTTGTAAGAAATTACTGAGGTCGCGTTTGGTTCCTTTAATCTCTTTACATTGAGAGCGTGTAGTAGGGGTTCTAGCTTTCACATTATGACCGTAATAAAAAAAAAGTATGTTTTTAGGTTATTAGTACATCCGCAGGTCATTATAAACGACATTGGTGTACTTACTTCTCCCATTACTTTCATAAAGTGTCGGTAACACTTGAAAGTTGATCTATTTTCTAGTCAAGATAGTTATAAACTATGGAGAACATACTTTACATTTGACAAAGGAACAGTCGGGTTTAACTCAGAACAGAAGACGCCTTGGTAGAAGGATACAATTAAAGGTTAGGATCATAATGCTAGCTTTATGATTCCTTAATGTATACACTATAGAATACATATATGCTAATTGATTCCGACAGCTTCATTGCCTGTTCTCCTTTGATTGTGGTCTTGCACCGAGTTCCCCCAACCTATTATCTACCTGAATATATATATATATATATATATATATATATATATATATATATATATATATATATATATATATATATATGCTTAATATACATTAAGTCATCATAAGGACATCAAGTATGGATCAGGTTATATGACACAGAGTCGAAGCACAGTTTTTCTAGTACAAAACATACTTTTCAAAGTCAGTACTTTTGGTATACCAAACTAGTGATTTCCCAGATAAGGGCTTAATCCATTTGATTAAGCCAGTACAGTTTTAGAGACTTTAGGTGAGTTAACTCTATAACACCTTCGTTTATACACCATATTTATATATAAAACTAATATCCAACAGATAGCTAAATGTGTGTTTTCCCCCGACGTCCTGTTCTCGTTGGATTGTGGGCTTAGGGCAGATTCCCCCAATTAACTATCTACCCGATATCAGATTATATATAGCAGTATAAACAAAGCTGTTATAAAAGTAATCACCATAGTCAATATTTTACTATAAGAAAAATAGGTTTTCTTAAAGAACTCTCCATTAGATATAAAGGAACCATTACAAATAACTCCATGAGTAACAAGTGAATACACCAAGATTATATATGACAACGATCTAACAACCAATGGAATGTGTGCTATCCGCCCTACTTGATGTTCCCCGTTGGGTTGTGAGTTGAGGGAAGATGCGCACAATCGATTGTTTATTTACTCTAAGTATATATAGCTTGTACCCACTTAGTACGCATAGAAAGGCTTGTAGTGCCATTTTACTTAACTTCCATTAAAGTAGGAAATATAGGATTTTCTAGAGGAACATGCAAACATTTCAAAACAGAACTTACAGCTTACATCACTTGTGCATATACATTTTCAACCACATTTTACAGCTTACTCACATCACTAAAATCTTTTGAACTCACCAACTTAATTGTTGATCAACTCTTTCAAATAACTTGTATTCTCAGGAGACTATTAGACAGGTGCTCGTGCTGGGAATTCAGAAGATGGAGCATTATAGCTTCAAGTCTTGTTTTGTTATTTGTTTATGACTTCTATGTTTTGTGAACACACACATTGTAAACACTTTCTTTTGTAAATGAAATGGTTGTTCATTACTTGCTTACCATATACATATCTCGTGATACTAAATATGACGTCCTCCGCCCCCAAACGTTTCCGCCGTTCCGGTTTTGGGGTGTGACATATATGTATTTTGTACTTGAGATATGTGCTGGATGAAAGATCTAAACTTCTATCTTTCCAGATCTGAACTTTTCTTCAGATCTAGACTGTATATGTATTTTATGCTTTGAAAGTTATGTTGGATGAAAAATTTAAATTTTGTTTTTTAGATCTAGACCTTTTTCTTCAGATATGAACCGTGTATGTATTTTCTTTATAGATCTAAACTATTTCTTCATATCTAAACTGTATGTGTATTTTATATCTACAAATATGTTGGGTAAAACTTGGGTAGATGAAATAGTTGGTGTGTAATGAAAGATGAGTTAGAGGATGAGATAAAAAGTGATATAGATTATGAGATAAGGGTGAGAGGTGAAAAATGAGAGAAACCTTTAACCAAACGATGGCCCCGTCATCTAGCAGAGTACGGATGACAACCATGGACTATTCTAGACATTCTGTGGAACACTATCAGACTCGTTACCTGTAAGTGTTGTGAACGATATCTTCACCCGGTGTACTCTAAAAACCCATTGACATGTATTGCAGGTGGACTCCCGCAAACAATGTTGTCTGTAAATGAGAGTTGTGGACTTAGCACCCGTTGGATGAACCCTGGCAACTATGGATAGTGTTTGTTGTATAAACCTTGGCAACAATGGACTTCGTGCCTATTCCTTAGGAAAACCCTTAGGAATGAGTGATAGATGATTCTTAGGGTAGGTCCCTAGGAATTAAAGAAGATAATGGGGATGGGTAGTTGGGTTAATTGTTTGATGATAAAACATAATAACTTTATTATTATGGGTTGAAAACCCAATGTACTCACCAGGTTTCCCAACCTGACCCACTCAGTTTATTTGTATCACAGGTGTCGATATAAAGCTACACTACACCAGAGATTAAAGAGATGTAAATCACTAGTGTAAATAAATGTAAGTTCTGTTTATGCTTATGTTTCTGTATTGATATTGACATCCCAAGGTTTTAAAAAGAATAAAATACATTTCTTTGGAAATGATTTGATAACATATTTATCATGTTTTTCTGGGAACAAAATTCCACAACATTTTCTTGAGAAGTTACTCTGATTTTTATTAAAAAAAGCATAAACTAAATTGGTCTTTTCTGGTCGTAAAAATAGGGATATCACAGCTGGTATCAGAGTATTAGTTTAAGCGAACTAGGAATTTGTAGGATTTCTAGACTTAAACTTAGAATGTTAAGCGATGAATGTGAGATGAGTATCTACCATATTTTAGAAACAAGCACTAGTTTATTTTAGGAAAGATGCCTAAATTGCTTTATGTGTTAAATGAATTACGATGCTTTATGTGTTAAATGAATTACGATGCTTTATGATGCTACCGGATCTATGGTCAGTTGCCGACTGGATCTAGAAATTTTATGTGTACAAGTTTCTAAATGTTTGATTATGGAATTAGAACTGGCATGTAACTTTTCGGAGTAATAAGGAGATTCATACGTCTATCATAAATAAATCTTTTCTATGTAAATTCTCGTCACTACACATTGAACGTCTGATTTTGGTGTATAGATCGACATGGTGAGCACTCGAAAGTGGATTCAGAAACGGTAACCCGCAGCCTGAGCCACAAGTGATTGAGAAAGCACCAGAAGTAGCAGTTGCACATGAACCAATCACGATGGCAGGAGTACAGGCAATGGTGCGGATGATGTTGGATCAACAGATGGAAGAGACAAGGCGTTTACTTCAACAAAGTAAGGACGAACTTACTGTGTTGGTACGCCAGGCACCAACTCTTGAGGCAACCATCTAGGGTCCTTCAGTTGGATTATGTTCAGTTCTAACCTTGAGTAATGTTATTATTGTTCGGCACGTGTGGTTACGGACTGTTAGGAGAGCAGCTTTCGAATTCAGCAGACAAAGGTGAGTCTACTCACCATACTAATGGGTCTAAGGCACCAATGCCGGCCCATTTTATGATATGTGGTACACTGGCTGTAGTAGAGATATGTGGTATGATAGTTAGCTATAAGCTAAGTGGTATGCTGATGATTATATAATACTTACAGGGAAGACCATGGGGAGCCCATGACACTTAGATAAGACCATGTGGGGGATCCCATGACTTGATAGTTAAAGACCAAGGCGGGAGCCCATGCCAGTCAAATGAAAGATCATGTGGGGGAACCCATGGCTTATCGGTTAAAGACCATAGGAGGAGCCCATGGCACTTTGGTATAAGACCATGTGGGGGGAGCACATGGCATCCGTATATGTTTGTATACATGGCTTAAGTGATATATGTAGCTTTTATAGCTAATATGATATGTGTTATGTGGATTGTGTGTAGGGTATGCTCTGGGGAACTCACTAAGCATTAGCTTACAGTTTGTGGATTTGTTTCAGGTACATCTGAACCCAAGTACAAGGGCAAGGCTTGATGGCACAACGTGCACTCTCTCTCTCTGGCGTTTTTATGGGACACTCTGATGTTTTGAAATGAAATTGTAATTGATATGAATTTTGGAAAGAATTGTATTTGGATTTCATGGTTTATGGAAATGTGTTTGGCTAATCAAAAATGAAAATTTTCTTTTCAAAATTTAGGTTGTTACAGTCCTTGTAATTTACAAGCAGGAGGCCCTCACGTATGATATTATCGTAATATATAGATGCCAAGAATTGTATGCCTTCCAGTTTAAAAAAGAAAAATGGGAAAATCAATAAAAACATGGGTATAAAAACATAGTAATAGAAGAAAACGAACCATTGGAGTACTTCCTTTTGATGGTGGTGTTGGTAGAGGAAGATAAGTACGTGAGTGGTTCTTAGGGTTGTTAGATCAATAAACATAGGCAGTGGTGATGGTGGGTGTTCATTAGAGGTTGTGAGGGGGTCGTGGCTTTTAGGGATTTAAGGGGGAGAGGGTTGAAACAAATGGTATTTAAAGAGAGAGCATGGTTCTAGTTTGGACATGTTTGAAGATGTCGTTTATGGAAGCCTCCTTTGAAGGACATAACTATAACATATATTTCTAGGTATTGCTCTCGAAACCCAACCTTTCTAATCTTAAGAGTTTTTATGGTTGCCACGATGTGGTGATGAAGCTCACCACGACGTGGTAGCGCTCCATAAAGGAATGCATGTTTTCAATAACCAGGACGTGGTTATGCAATGACCACGACATGGGGGCGGAAGAATGGGAAACCCTAATTTCGGGTCTTAAGCCCTATTTAAACAACATTATGGCTAGGGTTATCTCTCAACTCCAACCTCCATCCTTGGAAAGAAATCCTAGAGAAAGAGAGAGAGAGAGAGAGAGAGAGAGAGAGAGAGTGTGTGTGTGTGTGTGTGTGTGTATGTGTGTGTGTGTTTGTTATTGGTGAAAAGGTGTGTGTTCTTTGCTTTTCAAGTTTCTTTGACAAAGGATAGGGTGATTCAAGCTTGTGGTGTGACTTGTTGTTGTTGAGGGTTGCTTCTACTTCTATCCTTAGGCTCCAAAAGGTATAAAGTTCATACATTTCCATTCTATGAGTTGCTAATGATGTGATTAAGTCCCTTTTTTGGCTTTTAGAAATAAATCATTAGAGTTTGAAGCAACTTTAGGACCTTAGATAAGATCTATGCTAGTTCTTGGACCTTCTGATCCCATAAAATTTGTATCGTGGTCATAAATCAACCATGCATGAGCTTTCTAGGTCATTTGGTCCCTTTTAAGTTAGGGTTTTAGATCTAGGCTTCTAGAGGCTAGAGAAGGGGTAAAGTCGGAAACTTTATCCATGTATGGCCTTAATCGATCAAGATCTGAGCTTTAGAGCTCTGGAAATAAGGATTAAGAGCTTAATGAATTAAGTTGGTCGGGATGTAACCATGACATATGAAGGTTGCTTCCACGACGTGGCAGAGAGTGAATTTGCGAGTGTTTTGGTGTTTAGCCACCACAATGTGGCCATGGTGTTGTCCATGGCGTGGTAACTTGACTATTAACTTTTGACCATTGATTTTTTACCAAGTTTGACTTGAGGTCAAACTTTAGGGTTCAAGTCTTAGATTGAGGATTTATCCTTTTTTGGCTAGGTGGGTGTGGTACAGGTTTATTGTGTGTGACAAGTTGTAAGGATTTTTTTTTCTTTTGTCTATGAGGTGAGTTTTCTCACTTTACTTTGTACTGGAATATATATCATTGGTATATTAGGATGTTGATATGTTGTAATGATCTGTTAGACTAGTAGATATGTTATGATTACATGTGTTTGCTTGTTATTATTATTTGCATATGTCAACATATTGTGGTTGGGTTGAGGTGATCCTACTTTGTGTTGTAGGTCAAGATACACAGGCAGCCCAATTGATAATGTAGGCCCAAGGGGAGCGGCCCAACTTGGATATTGTGGGCTCCAAATGGTGGTCCAGCCTTGTGTTTTAGACTTTGTGTGCATGCATTGTATGTGTATTTTTGTGTGGGGTATTTTGAGAAACTCACTAAGTTTTTGCTTAAAGTTGTGGATTTAAATCTTTCAGATACTTCTGAGGATTGGGGAAAGACGGTGGCATGACTGTACATACCATCCAACAATTTTATGATTATAGAGAGATTATGTTTTGATACTTTGATTTTTATGATATATTGTGAGACAATGTTTTGATGACTCATGGTTATTTGGAAACTACTTTATTCCTCTAAAAATGAAAAATTTTACTATGATTTTTGAGTCGTTACAATAACTGAATTTTCCAGCAAGAGATATAGACAAGATTAAAGTTATCGGTGATGTTCAATGGAAGAAAACCGTAGGCGGAGGTATCAGTGGTAAAGGAGAAGAGAGCGTGTATAGTAGAGTTGATGATTGTACGCGTTTTTAGCCAAGACCTCAAAACCAAGCCACAAGCCAATGAACAACAGTCAACTTACCCGGTTACTGTTCATAAGCCAAAGGGCTTTTAATTATATATATAGTTGGTCCATATCCTTTTTATTTACTTTTTATAAATCCGGCCTAAAATTAATTCTTTTTATTAATATACAAATTTTTATAAACTTTTTTTAAATATGTTTTACACTTTTTAATATTTTTTTAGACTTTTTGTACAAAAATTGTAAAACTTTTAACATTCAAGCTTTTAAAACGTATTTATAGTTTTTTCACAAATGTTTTTTCATTCATTTTTTAAACTCTTTTTTAATAGCGTCAAACATTTTAAGGCATGATTGGATTTTTCATCCACACAATTAAATTCCGAGCCTTAGAGTTACGGAAAGAAAACCAATTAAGTGACGGATCAAGAATATTATCAAAAATAAATTGTTTTTTCTACTGAGACTGTCAGAATAAAACTTCATTCCAGTACGTCCACGGCACCCATATCATCATAATGGACACTAACTCCACAATCATTATTATCAATCTCGTCACTGATCTCGCATCAACCAAAACAACCGTGTCCATATCGTACGTTTTTTAAACACTTTTACTTAGGGAGGAGGGAGTCGTTCCCTCCCAACCTACTGAACCCACTGTCACATCAATTTTTGTCTTTTCTTTTTCTTCATTTTTCCTAACTCACAACACACGGAAATCATATCTTTTTCAACCCACTCAATTAAAAAAAAATACAAAACAACTAAGGTACAAGTTTTAAAACACATGGTACAAGAGAAAATGAGAGAGAGAAAGTAGAGAGATGATAAAGTGAGTTAGTGAAACCAATTAACTAACCCGTTGAAGTGGAAGTGGTACCGCCGGTAACTCTATTGCTAATTAAGATTTTACCTTCTATTGTTTTGTATTTTTTTAATTGAATGTGTTGAATGAGTTCAAAAAGATATGGGTTCCGTGTATTATGGGTTGGAAAAGATGAAAAAAAATTTAAGAAAAAAAATGACGTGACAATGGGGGTTGGGAGGGAATGACTCCCTCCTCCCTTGCATTTATAATGTTTTAAGCTTATTAAAAAATTTTGTACAAAATTTCCAAAACTTTTGTACTTACATTTACTTTCGTTTTATCATGCTTTTTAAACTTTTTTATTTACATTTTTTCAACCTTTCATTAAAAAATAGTTATAATGTTTTATACTTCTTTTTACAAAATACATTTTAAAAAAGTTTTACAAAAAACCTTCGTTATAAAAGATAATTAAAATGGTGGTATAAAAACTTTTGAAATTGGTTTGATACCTATCAACCCCTTACCCACCCCAACCTATAGACCCATCCATCCTATCCATACACGTATCTAACCTACGATAACTTACACTTACCCTTAACCTTATTTAGAATAATTAAAAAAAATAAAAAACTATTTAAAATAATGAAAATTAGAAAATAAAAACTGAGAATATAGTAAAAATACACAACAAAACACTTTTCTTATTTTTTTAAAACAAAAAATGAAAACTCAAAATAAAAAAATAAAAATAATAAAAATAATAAATAAAAAAAACATGAGTTTTCTAAATTTTTTTTATTAAAAACTAAAAATAAAAACTCTATTTTTTATTAAAACGTTTCCAAAAAAACTAAAAAGAGTGTTACACAACCAAACATAACATAATTTTCTCAATTTAAAAGAGTTATGAAGTCATGAGAAACCTAAAAAAATATATCGATGCGGTGGATATACATGCCAAAAGTAAATGGATTTTCGTTTTTATCTTATTTGGTATATTACATACCAAAAAAATATCTCGATTGGTGGATGAGTTGTAAACGAACCGAACGAACACGAATAAATGTTTGTTTATGTTCGTTCATTTAAATTAGTTGAACAAACGAACGAACATTAACGAATAAACGAACGAGTTTTCATTTTCATGTTCATTTGTTTATGTTCGTGACATCCTAAACGAATATAAACGAACAAAAATAAAAAAACACAATTGAACATATATGAACATAAACGAATATATAATATAGTAATGCAATAAAAAACAATTGAAGATATATAAACATAAATAAACTTAAACGGACGAACATAAATGAGCGTTCACAAGCATAAATGAACGAACGAGACTATTGTTCATGTTCTTTCATTTAACTAAACGAACGAAAATTTGTGTTCATATCCGTTAAGTTATTAAATAAACGAACATAAACGAACTTCCCGCCAAACGGTTCACAAACGTTAATATCTCGATTGGTGGATGAGTTGTAAACGAATCGAACGAACACGAATAAGTGTTTGTTCATGTTCGTTCATTTAAATTAGTTGAACAAACGAACGAACATTAACGAATACACGAACGAGTTTTCATTTTCATGTTCGTTTGTTTATGTTCGTGACATCCTAAACGAATATAAACGAACAAAAATAAAAAAACACAATTGAACATATATGAACATAAACGAATATATAATATAGTAATGCAATAAAAAACAATTGAAGATATATAAACATAAATAAACTTAAACGGACAAACATAAATGAGCGTTCACAAGCATAAATGAACGAACGAGACCATTGTTCATGTTCTTTCATTTAACTAAACGAACGGAAATTTGTGTTCATGTCCGTTAAATTATTAAATAAATGAACATAAACGAACTTCCCGTCAAACGATTCACAAACGGTTCATTTACAGCCCTATTGGTGGATATACATATAGTACTTGAGTTTGTCCAAAATTTTTATTCTATTTGTGGATTTTGTTTTGTTTTTATAAAATGTACGAAAGCAAGGGTTGTCGATGACATTTAATTTTATTTTTTATCTTGAATTTTTACGGACAAAATTGCAATTCATTGTGTAATATTAAAAAGACAAAAAACAAAACAAAAACATAAGTCACTATTTTATCATTATTTTTTTTTTCGAATTTTATAATTATTATTTTCGAACAATACATAAGTTTATCCATTTTCTTTTTCAGTTTTGCTTTTTCAACAAGTTATCGGATAACGGTTACTACACGTTAAGTTGACATTGTTTGATGATGTAGTGTTAACATGACATAACGTAGTTGTCTTTTTTGGTGACATGATATCTTAGAGAGTGTTTCGCATTGGTTTTAAATTGACTTTTGAATTTTTAACTTTTTCAAAAAGTTAAAAAAGCCAAAAAGATGTTCGGATAATTGAAAAGTTCTTTTGAAATGACTTTTTGCAAAGAGTAAAAAAAAAAGTTTCAAAAAGTCACAAAACCCTGACTTTTTGTGACTTACCTATAAAAGTTAATCAAAAGTCATTTTGCATAATCCAAACACTTTTTTAAATAGCATCTTTTGCAAAAAGTTCTTCCACTAAAAGTCTTTCTACAAAAAGAACTTTTGATGCTCGAAGGCAATCCCAAACACCCCCTTAATTATCTTCGCTTGTACTTTTTCTTTTCCTCCTCAATCCATCCATGTAAAGATTTATTGTTGTGATCAATATGTAATCAAAATTTTCTTTCATCAATATACGACGACGTCAATAATTCAACATATTCAATGGCTTTTTTCGAAGTCCACAATCCATCTACCAAAACATGAGGTTCAAGGAAAACATCATCACATTTCTCTCTAGTCAATATTGTATGAAAAAAAAAAAGATGAACACTTTGTTACCTACAGTATTGAAATCGATATCCCTATTCCCTCATGCATAAAAGGTTTAAGTGGATGGTCAAGGTATATGAGAGGCTTTACCATGAACACTCTTTTATAATGAATATCGAGAGTTGACAACTTACCTTCCATTGTCTTCAATTGTAGGACAAACACTTGCATACTAATTAAACCGGACACCACGAATCTTGATTCTAATCATTTGTGTAATTGCATGGGGTAACGCATTGTAATATCCACATAATATCCGCTAGTCTATGTAAAATTTTCTTTTTATATTTTATAAAAAAAAAAGACAACCAATTTATATAAATTTAATGATAAACAGTGTAAAATAAAATTATAAATTATAAATTTCTAAATGTGTATAAAATCAAAAGTTGTTGAGTCAAAATTATGGTTTATACTTTGTTTTTTCAGGCAATTGTGTTTTTTCTGTAATGTTTTATGAGTTTACGGCTGTGTTTACGGCCGTGAACCTGTTCATAATCCATGTCTCGTATATATAGGGTGAGGAGTGCATGTGGGTGTAAGGACAAAGAGCTTAAGTGTGTGTATTCTAAGGTGTGTTCTAGAGAGAGAAACAAGAGAGAAGAAGATAGTGTGTGTGAATCTATTGTAAGGAACTTCATTCTCATCATTAATACATCATAGATTCAAGTTATTCTTCTTCTCGTTCTCTTCTATTTTGAATTAGGCATCATCTGTTTGATTATGATTCCGCACCATCAAACGGATCTGATTGATACATAAGCAGATTGAGGATTTACAAGTGGTATCAGAGCTTGGTTTGTATCAGTGAATTTTGTCAGATCTGGAGCTTATTTGATCTTATTTTTAAAGAATATTTGCGTTTTTGGATAGATCTTGGCAAAATAAAGGGGAGTTTGTTCTTCGTGTTTTTCATAAAAACGAGTTTTTGATTGAGTTTTGGAGCAAAAATGGTTAAAAACGTCGTTTTTTTTTTTGCGATATGAAGCAGTGTTTACAGCCGGTGAGTTTGCGGCCGGAGTTTACGGCGGCGGTTGCGGCTTGAATACGGCTTGATGGGTTAGGCTCGGCTGTCTTGCATGCGTTCATTTAAAAAAAGAGGAATCATATTGGGGGGTGCCGGGGATCGAACCCAGGTCCCTTGATTCATCAGCCACACGCCTTAACCAACTCATCTAGTTTGCTAGATGATAAATCTCTTCGCTTCTTAATTCAGATATCGTATCTGCACTTCTTCATTTTCACAAATTTGACACTTTTAACCCAAAAATTCGAATTTTTTTTAATTCTATTTTCTTCCAAAATTTTAACTTTTAATTTTTAAATTTCTAAATTTCTAAATTGACTTTTTACTTAAAATTTTTACTTTGACTTTCAAGTTTGACCTTTGACTTTAAATTTTGACTTTCTCATTTGACTTTAAAAATTTCAAATTTAGCTTTTCGGTTTGACTTTGAAGTTTGACTTTTTAAATTTGACTTTTAAGGTTGACTTTTGAGTTTTTAGTATAAGTGCATATTTTTTATAAAAATGAGTTCCTCAAACATCCCGGCCAATGAAGTCTCTTGTTCTCAATCTTGTATTAAAACTGTCAAATTTTTACGTAATCAAATCGAGTTGA
Source organism: Lactuca serriola (assembly GCF_051521515.1). NCBI lineage: Eukaryota > Viridiplantae > Streptophyta > Magnoliopsida > Asterales > Asteraceae > Lactuca > Lactuca serriola. Next base: position 33,419,209 of record NC_136410.1, read on the forward strand.
TTAAAAAAGAAAATGAGGATCTAAAATATGAGAGGTATACTATTAGGAAAGAACAAAGACCATTAAAAGAAAAATTAGAGGCCAAAACTAAGGAATCAGGAAATTGCAAGAAGATTACAGCAACAAGTGTGTAACCTATGATCACATTAAAAGCAAACTTGCTGCTGTAACTGAAGAACTTGACACTTTGAAAATTAAGTGTGGAAAAACTGATGTTAGTTTCAAAAATTATATTGCGTCAAGTAAGACAGGCGAGTCCTTAGTAGAAAAACAATTAAGTTTTAAAGATAATCAAACCAAGGGTTTAGGGTATCACAGTGTGCCACTTCCTTTTAATAACAACTATAACCTACCCCTTGAGACCAATGAGGAAGAAATGCCTGCTCAGTATGGCCAAACCCCTGCTCCAGCTTCAGTTAAGACTGAACAATCAGGGCCAACTGAAGGTATTAAGGTGAAGAATATTGATGTTTCTACCTCCTACGCAGGTAAAGTAGCTGAAGATGAGAACAAGGAGAATACTACTGAACAAACCAATGACTCCTTGAACTCTGAATCTGTTGCTTCTAATTCTGTTACTCCTAACAAACCTGCTGTTGAGAAATACAGGCCACTAAACACAAGCAACGCAGACGGCTTGTTGCAAGTGTGCTTGTGGGAACAAACAGAAACGAGGCAAGGACACGCCACCAAAGGCAAGAAGAAACAACTTCACAGTGAAGAAAAAGACTTGTTTTCACTGTGGAACACCTGGACACATTGCCCAAACTGTCCAAATCGCGCATACATTCCCTACTGTGCACAAGGGTAGCAAAACGCGCCAAGAGGGAGATTTTCCAAAAAAAACCCATCAAAGTCACGTTCAGAAAATGGCGATTGGAACGCGCAGAAGGCCAAAAATTCAACTCCCAAGGCCAATAAATCAACTCCCAAGGGCAAGAAGGGAATGTTGGACCAGAAGTCAAGTTCAAGAGATGCGCTAGTGAAATCAATATCATCAGATTAAAGTCATCTCAATGATCGAATTCCAGTTCAAAAGCAAGTACTAAGGCACCCATCGGATCGAAAAACAAATGGGTTAAACCCGACTACAGATGGGTTCCGAAGGTTCCCTCTCCCAAATCTCTTAATGTTTCTAATATTTCTACATCTTCTGTTTGTGATAAGCAGGACATGTCGTGGGAGAGAGTACCGTGCAAGGATGACAAAGGTCAACCCAATTTCAAAATGGATTGGGTTCCAAAGACCAACTGATCCCGCTCTATGCTGGAGTAGCTATGGAGGCATATCATCAGACTTCGGTTTGTTAGTAGTGGCTGTTCCGGGCACATGATAGGAGGCATCTCTCATCTGTACAACACTCTGAACATTGTTTGAGAGTATGTGTCCTTTGCGGGAAGCGAAGAAAGGAAGGGATCAGTCATGGGGTTAATGCTTAATGACATGAAGAATTCTCGGATCTGTTCTGAGACTATGTGTGCTGTTCTCAGACCTTCTGGATGAAAATTCAATCGGTGAATTAGGGTTTGCGTTTTGCTCTCTATACACTTGAGTTTATCTTAAACTGATTCTTTTCAAAGACAAATTTTCATTTTCTTATAGTTTTTCGTTAGTAGGCATTATTTAGGAAGTGATATAAAGATAAAGTGATAACGGGCAGTCTAAAACATGTGTAAGGGGCTGAATCTGATTTGTCTAGACTCTGTGTTCAATGTGCTGGTAAGCACGAAGGATTTGACAGTGTGGATTTAGATAGAATTGTTTGGACTGACCAAACGACGCTCGGGTAGATTGAGCAGTGAGATAAACACAGGAACCTACGGGATACACTAAATTAATATGCATCTAGAACAGTAGTTCAACTTTTCCTTGATGTACGGACTTATGTCCTTAATTATGGTTCTGATAGGGAGACTGGGGGGTTCTGATAAAGTAGGTCTGTAGGAAATTATTTTCTTGCTTTCTATGTGTCAGTCATATGTTGCTTCCTCTGCATGATTGGAAGAGATCCGACCTGGATTGCAACATATGCAACTCTAATTCTACGCGCCTCCTTATCTATGAAATTATTTCTATCTGTTAGTCATATGTTGTCTCCTCTGCGTGATTAAAACATATCCGACCTGGAACACAACATATGCAACATTCTACCTCTCAATCCTTCTATCTCTGTTAGTCATATGCTGTCCTGTCTACGTGATTGAAAGAGATCCGACCTAGGACACAACATATGCATCTATCTCTAAATCTGACTTCCTCCTTAATAATTGTTTACTCACCTAAAGTAAGGAGTCCTTAGGAAGTTCTTGATAACCAGGGTATATCGGGAAATGGGGAACACGTTCTAGTGAAACTAAAATTGAACCATTTAGAGGTTGTCTGTAGACCTCGCTGCTTAATTTAAGTGGACAACAATATCCGTGGTCGTCGTCAGCTAAATGGTTTACTTAGAAAAATTTGTCGATATGCTTTGTGTTTAAGTGGACCACAATACCGGCAATTGACCGGATCTATTCATGAAGGGGAAGGTACTGATAAACAAAGTTAAGAGTGTCTCACAACTTTGATCCTAAATATTTTTGTTTTTGTTAAATTTGTTCATAGTTTTCCTCTATGCACAAATTTAGGGGGAGAATTAAAAAAATCAAACAAAAATCAGAAAATTAAAAATCCAAAAATAGTGTTATTTCTTGTTCAGAAAAATCAGAAAATCCAAAAATATTTTTGTTTCTGTTTTATTTTTTCAGAAAATATAAAAATCCAAAAAATATTGTGTGCTAAGTTTTTTTTTTTTTTTTTTTTTTTTTTTTTTTTTTTTTTTTGAAAAGTGAATTCAGATGTAGATGAGACTCATGGAGACTGTATCGAGATTTTCTGAGCCAAGGCTTCATCCGTGAGTGTCGAAGAATTCTCATTCGAAGGAGCAAGAAATGAAGATTATTATTCCAACATTTAGTCTTTCAACCCATAAGCAAGGTCAAATTGTACTTGAAGATTATGTGATGGATTGCATTGAAGCCTCCTCAATCAATATGCTGCTATCTATGAACGTGCTGAAATGATCCAGAAGATTCGTTCTCTCTGTTCTCTCTGAAGATTCTCAAGCTGAAAGCGCCATCTTTCAAGAATCTCTACAATAAGCCTCCTCACCCAATGTGCGTTCAATGTCAAATTCTGCAGATATCGCAACTACTCAAGATGAAGTCATTTATTGAATATTCATATGTTCATCTTGATGCTGTGAAGAAATTTGAAGATTAATGCTGAAGCCAAGCTCCCAATGAAGATTAACAAGAAAAGTCAACTACTTTTTAGGGGGAGTTTGTTGGGTCAATTAGAAAAAAAGCTATAAACCAAGGGGGAGATTGTTGGGTCAAAATTATAGTTTATACTTTGCTTTTCTAGGCAATTGTATTTTTTTGTAATGTTTTATGAGTTTACGGCCGTGAACCTGTTCACAGCCCATGTCTCATATATATAGGGTGAGGAGTGCATGTGGGTGTAAGGACAAGGAGCTTAAGTGTATGTATTCTAAGGTGTGTTCTAGAGAGAGAAACAAGAGAAAAGAAGAGAATGTGTGTGAATCTATTGTAAGGAATTTCATTATCATCATTAATACATCATATATTCAAGTTATTCTTCTTCTCCTTCTCTTCTATTTTGATCTGGCATCATCCGTTTGATTGAGATTCCGCACCATCAAACGGATCTGATTGATATACAAACAGATTGGAGACTTACAAAAGTTTGTTAATTGTTACCACTCAGTTATTATCCAAAAAAACATCATATTCACTCGTTAAGTGCCAACTCCGAGAACATGACTCGTGTTGCAGCGGATCTATTTTCAATTGGCACTTTTCCATTGATTAATAATATAATAAAATGATATTTTTCCCAAAAGTAATGCCTAATATGCTAACACTATGCCTGTGGCCCTAAATCGTTAGATTAGAAGTATTATATATGACGAGGATACTTTTGGTAGATCATGCATTGGTAGTTTAGATTCTCCCGCTACCAAACGCCCATCTATTTATTGTATTTAAATGAAGATACGATTCCCAAAATACAGGTAAAGCAAAAGGATGTCATTAATTAATCTTGTTTGTTAATAATTAACCGTGTTTGTTATCCAACAATAATTGAGATCCATATAGAATATAATCCTTCAAAGTCGATCTTTTAGGGAGAATTAACTAAAGCATGTAATGGATATATTTCTATCCTTCTAACAAAAGTACTTGACTACTTGTAGAATCGACTTCTGTTGACATGTAGCAGATCACAAAGTGGCCCAATTTCAAAGCTCACAAGTCACAACGTAGCCCAATTTCTAAGCTCACAAGTCACAACGTGGCTGGATTGCAAAGCTCATGCAATGACGTAATGTAACAATCAAAGCATTATCACAAAGTGGCCAATTTCAAAAGGTCATAAGTCACAACTATTTAAGTATCAACATGACAACCGAGAGGCCCAAAATCGTTCGTCTTGGCTAAAGGTGCACAAATACCAATTTTTTACAAAATCGTTTTTTTAAACTGATTTTGGTTATAATTAGTTCAGTTTTTGGAAGTCAAATTGTGTTGAAAAATCAGTTTTCAGTTAAAAAAATGATTCGGTTCGATTTTTTTAGAAAAAAAAAAGAGGATAAAAAACCCAGTTTCGGATATTTATAAGAACTTATTAATAAGCGGCGGTTCAATTTTAACCTAACCGGTTTTGGAAAACTTGGTACGGTTTTTCCGAAAGGTTTTAAAAAAGTTTGTTTGAAATGTGCACCTCTGATTTAGTTTCATAATTCTGATTTTATTTACGAGATTTTAGTTGTTTTGTTCTATTTTTTAATATGTTTTTAATTTAAGGTCATATACAATCATGAATCTTTCGGTTAGGAATGTGATATTTCCCTTAGCTTTTTTATCCTTCCAGTAATGTGATTTTTATATCATTTATCATGATTCTATCTATTCAATTAAAATGGGATATAAAAACCACCTTATTTTTAAGCTGGTTAATCAAAAACCTACTTGAATATGGTAAACACCTATACTGATTGTATATTTTTAATTTCTTGTGGAACACATAGGTTCTAACTTCTAAGTTGGAGTTGGTTAGATAGGCAATTGGTAAATAATTGTTTTTTTAGACTCCTGGTTCTAACTCGAGTAGTAAATCATTGAACACCAAAGGCCAATGATGTAGAGCACCCGGATCTCGGAGCTCACCTTGGGGGGTATATAGGATCGAATTTGAAAAGTAGTATTGACATATTAGCTTTTCAAAAAGCTAATATTAAAAATAATTTTTACTGTGAAGTTTTTAAAAATCATACACTCTTTGACTTTTGAAAAGTGGTTATGACTTCTTCAAACATGGAATGTGGAGATAATGTTTTTTCAACCATAGTTATATTGGAGAGTTTTTTGAAAAACTCGGAAGTTTTTTATACATGCAAGAACATTATTCATTCTATAAATTATCATAAATTAGTTTTGGTTGATTAATAAGAGTGATGCATTTATTATTTTTATTATAATCTTTTAGATTGGATAATATAACATCCTAAAGGTACTTGGTGCTTGTATTAGAGGATGGTACCATATGTATCTAAAATGAGAATTGGATCTTATCATTTCCAATGTAAAAAGATATAATCGAATTGGATGGGACAAAATTTTGGACATGTATAAATGTATAGGACATCATATTATCAAAGAGAGAGAGTACAATGTTGGGCTTTTATTTGCTATGATAAATAACTAAAGATGAACTTAAGGAATTATAGACTATAGAGCATGCTTTTATTCGGTATGGGTTTTTTCATGGATTAGTAGTCTACGACTAGTGGTGTTACGCAACAACTACCCGACGAAGCTTATGGTGGTTCCCCTGTCAACCTAGCATTTCGAAACAAACAAATCCAGCCAAACTATCAATTGGACAGGTCCCAGCTTACTAAGTAAATCGGCTACATTCTCCCGGAAATCAAGAGGGATGTCAGATGTAGAACCCGCTATCAAAGAAGACAACTCCCATCTAGGTCAATGGAAGTCAATTGATCTCGAAAACAGAGAAGAAAGCAGCATCCCGCTCAATGCAAGTAGGGAGAACTCGTTCTTTATCTTGTTTCATCAGCAAATGTAGCAAACGATAGTCTTATCCTCTTTTACTTATACAAACAAGATATACCCTAAAGTAAAGGCGAGTCAATAAAGTCAATAAGCAAAAATCTTTATGAAAGCAAGTCCCATCGAGTGGAGTCAAGGCATGCCTTAAGGTAGTAAACACCAAGTCACTGCACTAGATGTTCATGCTACATTGTATCAATATTTAAGCCGGATCGTTTCCATGCAGAACCTGTAAAAAGTCAAGCCTCGAGGATTCTGGTTTTACACCCACATACAAGCCCGTAGGTATCACCTTGATGGTTGACCCCAGTAGAGGTAGAGTCACCTATCGAAAAAAGAGTCTTTCTACAACCGATGGCTAACCATAAAAACGAAAGAATGGCAAAGAGGATCAAAACCACAAAATGGAAGGTTTCCGTAGTCCCCAAGGAAGATGGCTTTAGCTGGGTCTTGCAGACGGGAAGACTTCCTTATTCATTATAAATATCCCACATCTTGCTTTACGCGATTGCTTGTTATTCGGTAGACGAATTGTTACATACGCTTTTCTTTGTCTTACGATTTGACTGTGTTTAGCAACTCATCTCATTAATAAGCATTTTGTGAAACTAAATAGACTTTTGAACCGGAAGACTAAGCGAATTCTCCTTACTATTGTTTGACTACAGCCACTTCTACACCTTCATTTAGCAAATCCGATCTTTATTCGTTCTTTTTCTATTTCATTATTAGAATTTAATTATTTCATGATGCTTCAATCCATTTTTTATATAAAGTAACTACGACTAGCTACTGCTACCCTAATCTACGATACCTTCTCATCTCCTTTGATTGGTTCCGTGTGGGGTATCCTGCTGAGAGACATTAGCTAATATAGCTTGCCCTTTTTTTTGCGTAATTCCACTTTCTTGGTATGTGGTCTCCCGCCATTTTTCTAGCATAGTAGTTACATAAGCATTAATGTTCAGGGGACGGAGTTCAAGGCGAGTAGTCTCTGGAAGTAGGTTCATCCCCCCCCCCCCCCTCTTGGTTGGTGATGGCCAGGTCTTTTGGTATAAGTGACTTGCGATAGTCCAGCTAGCGAAGTAAGGTAGGATAGAAAATGATGCGATAAGGAACGGAGTCTGTAGCTGATCTTCTATCTTTCTTTTAAGAAAAAAGAGTGAATCTATAGAGAGCTAATATATTATATGCTTATAGTACCCGAAGGTAAAATAAGCAAGGCATAAGTGAGTCTCGTGCGGTAAGCAGGAGTAGGTCTTTGGTCAGTGCGCCCACAAAGTAAGGGAGGTTCAGACTTTTCTTACATAGACGGTAGTTTCATTGAAAGCTAATGTGAAATTAAGAGAGACTTTCACTATGCAGTGGGCTAGCTTTAGTTTGTATGGTCTGGTATCGATGCATGTAATAGGAATTCTAGTCTTGATATATGTCTTAGCTTGTTCCCCTCTATACAGTGCTAATTCGAAGACTAGGCAAAGATCGGAGACTAAACACGAATCATCAATCCTTTGACCATTCGTTTTGAGCCTCCAATTCTTTTAGAAATGCTAACGAGGTTCAATGATGCCGACAAAGGGAACCAGCTGAAAGGTTCTCAAAGGCAGACACATAACATAGGCTGACTCACAGGAGAAGGTTGTGCGTGTAAATCCCAACTAGAGAGCTCCTTTTCATTGGCTACTCGGCCTATTTGGAAAGAGCTACTCTCAAGCCTATTATGTTACTTTTGAGTCGATTTCTGTTTCAAAGATCACTTTTATCAGGACGGAATAAAAAAACCACTTCTCATTCTGGAGCGGTAAAGTCAATAGCATTCAAAACCGTCAGGATTAGAACGGATAGAACGGTAACCGAAGGAGCCCATTTCTGTTCCTTCACCTTTCTTTCATTTCATTAGAAAGTTCCTTCTTTCTGTTACCCGAATTTGATGAGATAGGATCGGAAAAAGGTCTGACTCTATGGTAGCCGACTTGATGGAATTTCCCTTAACGAGCTACAAATCTAATATGGTTACGGGCTTCCTGATCTAAGAGTGGGTTCCTTGCCCCTGTCTCCCATAAAATAAGAAGAAGCCAAGCCTAACTTCATTTACATGGCAACCATGTCAAAAAGATTATCCAACGGAAACTAATGATTTTTCTCGGATGTGAAGGCTTAGGCTTCCATTTATGTTTTAGGTTTCATTTCTTTTCTCCACCAGGGTGCTCACTTCCTTCCTGTTCCCAGAGCCAACTTCAGTCTGCTTTGCTCCATCTAAGGCTAAGGCTAGGCACTTAATCTCCCCAACATTTCTTCTTCATGTGCACATTTGAAAACACCCTATTGGCTTCAGACTTTTTCTTCCTAGCTGCCCGGATCTGATGCACAAAAAGAGGCCATTTCTACTATACATAAAAGAGCACTTCAGATTCAGGATAGGCTAGACTTTCTTGCCTCAGTTCAATCAAGTCTTTCTCTTCCTTTACTAATGCTAATGTGGGATCAGTTACTTCCGAACAGTCTATTGACTCCCGAACAACTACATTTGTCCATGAATTCCCTTCTGCTTCACCTTGTGGCCTATCACAGATAGCTATGGAAGTTGCTAGCTACCTTCTTCCCATTCTTTAGTTTCCCGAGATGAATTCTACACCCTAAGGAGATAGAGAAAGCCCTTCCAGAGATTCATGTGAAACCAGTTCTTGGAAAACAGCCAACTCATGCAAAGAGTCCTTTCCTCATGCCCATGCTATTAAAACTTCACACCAAGTCAAGCCGCTAGATTTAGTAAGAAATCGAGATTCCTATGGCTTGAAACTAGAATTAGATAAGTATAGTACGCAGGGTAGTACCTATCTAAAAGGAAGGTAACGACTAGCACATAGGGACATCGGTTTAAGCTCCCTCAATGGTAAGCTTTATCATATGGAATAGGTCTTTGGCTTACTCCTGTCTGCTCTTTGGTTCTCTATCGGAAAGAGTCGTAATCTTTCCATTCTGTTTACTCTACTATTGATTCCATTTAGCCCGCTCTGTCCTAGTAAGTCATCTCACTCTCCTACCTTGACTTTAAAGAAGGGACATGTCCAACGATTGCTACCTCCTGGGCTTGATCCTGAATCGAAAGCGATCTCCTTTTGCTTTCAGCCTTTCGAGACAGTAAGGCATCGACTCCTATCATAGCTCTTTCCACCCGTTACTGCTATGTGGGCAACGATCAAGACCAAAATACATTACTACAGAAAAATGCCCTATGAGAGAGAGTGATTCGTATCTACGACACCCTCTTGGTTTTGCTTTGCCCCCTCTTTCTGAGAGCCCCTCTAGCATCAAGGTGGTGCAACAATAGTAGAAGCTGGAGATGCAACACTTCAGCCTAATCCATAGTATGTATTGGTAAGTGTTCCCTTGCTGCTCTATTTCTAGATCTGTCTCAATCGGTCTGTCGCAAACAACGATCCAAGAAAGAGGAGTTCAAGGCTGGCGAAGTGAATCTCTTTCTTTCCTTCTTCTAGTTCTTGAGTGATAGTAGCTCATCTCTCTTCTTTCTTCTGTTAACTGTCCTTTACCGGTAACTGGATCAATCGCTAGCTGGAAAGTTTCCACTGTCAACTGCTGTAAGAGGTCCTTTTCCAAAATAGAGAATATGGCATCGAAGCTTTTTGCTATTAGAGGAGAGTTTTGACTGCAAGGGAGGAAGGGGGATTACGCGACTTACAATTCATTTCCTTAAACCTGAAATAGCAACTTGGTTATAGATGATAGAAAGTAGAAAGACTCTAAACAAAAGGTACTGGACAAGCTCTTTCTTATTTCTTTCTAGACTCAATCTCTATCTGGTTGGAGTTGGATTGGTTTGACTTCGTCTTCTTCCCAACAATGAACCCCGTTCAAGCTGTGATAAGAGGACGTTTCCATACCCCTTACCTTACTCAGGAAAGAAAGTCATGCTGATCAGTAGTAGTGTCTAAGAGGAAGGGTTGGCGCTTTGAGCTACCTATTTTTTGTGATCAAATTAGAAAGTTAGCTTCTCTCGTTGCCATAGATTCTCCGGAAGAAAGAAATCGGCTTTGCCCAAGTTGTAATGATAGAAAAATCCCTATCAATGAAGAATGTTTCGGAAGCAGCCTCAAAGCGGTTAGCTTCGTTTTCCTTGTCTTTAGAGAGGAACGGTTTCAGATGAACTACTCACTTTACCAGTTGATGAATCATGCTTCGAACACCTAGACCAGCAGCCGCTTAGTAACCTCTGCGCTTAGGTAGCGATGTAAACCCGCCTTCCTTACCTTAATCAATAGATAGGTTTGTACTACTACCAGTAAAAACAGAAAGTTTTGAAATGCTTTTCGTAAGGCAAGGAAGTCAGTGCAGGTAGGCGAGAGCAGTTCCGGTCTACGATTTATGTCAGTCTATTTTCTTTCCTTTTCTTGTTGTAGCAATCTTTCTTAGTGCACCCGTAAAGAGAGAATGCTTGGTAGCAGGACAGTAGGAGTTCAGTAGGCGGGCCAGTTCACACCAAGGATAGCAGTCCAAGGGTTGAAAGAAAGTAGTAAACCAGTCAGCTAGCTGTAGTTATCAAGTTCAGAAGTAGCAGCTCTCCTAGCTGCACATTCATTTTCCTCTCTTGCTCCACTTTCACTACCCGCAGCAAAGCTAGGAGATTCATGAATAGTCTGCTGCTTTCCTTCATTTTCATAAGAAAGGTGATGCATAAGTTCCACCTTATCTATATATTCTTAGCATAGCACTGCATTTGATTCTTTGGGAATAATGACATCATCTACAGATAAGTCTTCATTAGAAATCATTTTCAATCTATTTGCTGCAGACCCAACAATTTGACAGGCATTTTTCTATCATGTCAGCTCATTGCTTCATACCTGAAGGTCTCTGCACTACTTTCCAGTCATTAGCATTCTCGGTCTTTTTATGGACGCTTTCTTTCCTTCTTCTTCTTCTTCAGAGGTTGAGTAAGGGTTTGGGTATGATTCGGGCACTTGACAGTTGAATGCTAGTTAAAGAATTTCAAATGTTTCCAAGGCTAATCCACTTTGATAGCTGGAAAGCAGTTAAGAATAAATTCAACCTCTAAGTAATCTACTGCCCTAACTAAACCACTAAGAGTGGATAAGGCAAAAGGGTGTCAGCACCCACTCCTGGGCAAAAGCATGCTAAGGGCGCAACTTACTCCTTCAATAGCAGATTCAATAGCAAAAGAAAATAAGCAAGACCCGCTACCATGAAGACCAATCAGATGATAGATGGCACTCAGTCGCTTGCTCTAAGTAATCTACAACCAGAAGCCTTTTCGTCCAGTGCCAATACTCAACGGTATAGTGCATGCGTCTCATCGTCTTGGGAGCACTCGTAGTTGTTTGATTCGTTGCGTTAGGGCAATACAACTACGAGAACCAGTCGTCCTAACACTACTGTCAAACCTACTGTAGTTGCAAGGGCGTATATAGCATGTAAGAAGGTAGGTCCTAGGACCTACCTAAAATATGAATTTCATTTATAATATATATACCACAAAAATTAGGAACTATCTTAGAAAAAATAGAGGACCTACCTTGAGTTGGTTTTTTAAAAAAATGTCTTAAAAACCATTTTAAAAGGAGAAAAAAATAAGTTACATGAGACATTTCTGCTGTTAAATATATAAGGTTAAATATAATATATAGTTTTTATCAAACAATAAGGTATCAATGCACAAATAATCAACTAGTTTTGCATTAAACCGTTCGGTTTTTTCAATTATATTTCAGTCAGTTTTTTAAAAATTTTAAGTGGTGGTGCCTGATCGGTTTTTTCGGTTATATTTCATTAAATCGTACACGACCCGACCCCTCACAAGTGTTGTTGATTTTTTATCGGTTTCACTTAATTTGGAAACCACGTGATATTTTATTCTAGATTCGCCACTGTGTAGTTGTCGTTATTACCACTCGTCTAATTTGGAAACCACGTGATATTTTATTCTAAATTCGCTACTGTGTAGTTGTCGTTATTACCACTCGTCTGGTAGTTGTTCCGTAACACCACTAGTCGTAGACTACTAGTCGTTCTGACGTTCCATTATTGCACCACCCCAAAATATACCCAAAATATAATGTAATTATTGTATTAATCATATTAATATACATTTTTAAAACATACATTCTTATATTGTTTAATACTAAAAAACACATTTTTTATATTTACTTTTGTGATTTTTTTATTTCACTATTATGAAAATTCTCATGCGGTTGTTTTTATTTCACTATTATCAAAATTTTCATACCATAGGGACTTTACCAATTTACAAACATTGCTATGTCGACTTTTACTACAAACTAGATTATGACCCGCGTAAAATGTGGGGAAACATATAAAAATATACATATAAAGGTTTTAAAAAGTTGGCACTATAAAAAAGGATAAAGTAACAGAAACAGACTTAGCATTATTGGTAACGTTGAAATGTCTGAAAAAAACAATGAAACACCTGAATATCTATAATCGTTCAAGGACCTCTTTGTAGACATAACTTTTTGTTTTATTAGTTGGATGACTTTTCTCGTCATATATGAGTACCTTCAATCATTTCACTTGTGACGCGAGAAACAAAAAACATATAACTAACAATGAGTGAAGACATGCCTACGCAAGTATAATCTAACATTTGATAATTAGTGTCATTCACTTTTGTTAATGGCCATAACAAAATAAACAACTATAGGGAATTGGTTTCGCTGAAAACAGAATGAGATTCTTTTATTAGACGGAGTTAACTTCATGCAAGGTATATAAGTAGTCTCGTTGAAAAATCTAACATATTGTAACAGCCCGAATTTCCAGGTATCTTCTATGTTTCTAATTTTGATGTTTTGTGAGTGGACTCGGCGAGTTGGAGCTCAGACTCGCCGAGTAGGGTTGCGATTCTGGACGCGGGTTCGCGTCTGGACTCGGCGAGTCCAAGGTATGGACTCGGCGAGTCCACGCTGTTTAATGAAACCCTAATTTCTCGGGTTTGGGACCTATTTAAAGGGCCTTATGGCCGTCATTTGTGCTCACCAGTCCCTTGAGTGAAACCCTAATCGAGTGTGAGCGTTTGGAGCAAAGAAGGAGGCCATTATTGATCTTGGAAGTGTCATCTTGCAAGGGAAAGGGAGGATCAGCTAAAGGGAAAGCAAGTGGAGCCATTTCTGAGGGTTTGGAGTCCAGAGCATCGCTATTGTGGTAATATCTTCGAGCTATCCTCTTCTATGTTGATGTTTACATTGATTTAGGGCTTATTGAAGCCTCTTGTGGCTAGATCTAGTGCTCCCTTGGTCCCTTAAGCGTTTTAGACCATAGATCTAGACCCTTGGGGGTCCAGAGTGTCCTTTTGCCCAAGCTTTATGTGAATCAATGGAGGTTTTGGATTGGAATCCTTATGCCTTGGGCCAAAATGCCATTTATGAGACATGGAGTGTATTGTGAACACCAAGATAAGGGCTTTACGTGATGAATCAGTCTAGGAAGGCCAGATTTATGAATTGTTGGAGCAGATCTGACCTTAGAAGCGAGTTTGAGTGATTGCATGGCATGGACTCGCCGAGTCCGATGAGCAGACTCGGCGGGTAGCTTGAAGATTGCCCTTAGATCGTCCAGTGAGTGGTCCAGTCGATTCTTGGGTTGACTCAGTGAGTCAGGGCGAGTTAGAGAGGGTTGACAGGTGGACTGAGTCGAATTGGGACTCGCCGAGTTGTTCTTGAGACTCGACGAGTTGAGTCGGGGTGGCCCCGCGATTCTTCCAGGTGGAACTCGTCGAGTCAGGGGAGTACTCGACGTGTCAAAAGGGAATCCTAGAGAGTTGGTGAAAACTTCTAGACTTGCCGAGTCGCCCTAGTGCACTCGCCGAGTCCGGTCAAAGTTGACCGTTGACCGTTGACCGTTGACCAAGAGTTGACTAGTGTTGACTTAAAAAGGGTAGTCAACCTTAGTGGTAAAAGTGTTAATAAGAGATGTATGATGATATAGGGAGATTGTAGCTCGGAGGATCGAGCACGAGTGATTTCGGGATTTGCTAGCTATCGATATTCACGAGGTGAGTCTTCTCACTATACTATACCCGGAAGGGTTTGACTGTGTGACCGGAAGGTCGGATATGATATGAGACATATGTGCTATATGTGATAAGTTAATTGTTATATGTGCTATGTATGATATGCTTAATGTGGGCCGGAAGTCATTATGTTATGAGTCGGAAGGCGTATATGTTATGGGCCGGAAGGCGTTGTAATGTGGACCGAAGGGTTGGCGTGGGTAGGACCTGAAGGTTTACCCAGCAGGGACGGAAGTCCCCTGAGACACATGGACCGGAAGGTCAGGGCCTGGAAAGGTGTATGTGCGTAAGTTGTATTTTGGGGAACTCACTAAGCATTTATGCTTACAGTTGTTGTGTTTGTGTTTCAGGTACTAGCGAGGACCGTGGGAAGGCGCCGACATGATCTGTACACACTGATGGATGATTTATGATCTTGGGATTTGTATTATGACATGATACGTTGGATATTTATGCTTTGTTTTGGATGAAAATACATTTTAGAAATGAAAATTTTGTTTTAAAATTTCTGTTGTTACACATATATGATTCAGGCTTCAATGACGTGCTTCCAATTCTAACAATCTGTAATCTAGTACCATTGCATAGTCCTTTGGTTTGGTCGATATTACGAATTAACATGACTGGAACACCTATTTTTAGTGAAAGTTTATGGTTGGAAATTCTAGATGCCTTAAAACCATTCAACACTACTAAAGAGTAGATTACGTCCTCAAAAAAATTTGGTACCTCTGTCTCACGTAAAGAATTTGAACGCATATATGTTTTCCCTTCATATTTCACGAATCCTAAAATGTTTTCAAAGGATGGATAAATGGTGGATACAATTTAATGAATATGGTCACATGTAGAGTGAACAACAACCTCTTTTGGAAATTCAACTTCAACTTCACCATCATTAGAACCACCAGTATTACCTTCACCGATTTTAAGAATCCACTCATTAAATGTTTTTGTCTCATCCAAATCATTAGTTAGACAACCAAACTAAAGCCTCGTGTGTACGGTTAAACGTAAAACTATACATTCACGCCATATTTTGGATGAATATGATGCCTGCACAATATCTGAATGCTTACCTCTTTGTATTGCTGGAAGAATTTGTCTAAAGTCACCTCCAAATAAAATGGTCTTGCCTCCAAATGATTGTGGAAGATAAATAGCCATAGAATAATGATATCCTCTTTGTCAACCATATTTGATGTATAGACTTCACTGTCATTGAACTGTTCGTCAGAGTTCTCTAATACTTTTGTATTGGCATGTGATATCCCTTTAGACAATGCCCCATAAAGTTGGCCAGACGAGAAACCGATTTTGGGAGATAAATACCTACATTTGGAATTGTTTGTCCCTAAGCTTTATTGATTGTCATTGTAAAACATAATCCAATTAGAAATTGTTTTCTTATCAGCTTGAATGGGAACATGTCATCTTCATGCGGACATAGAGGAATCATTGGACCAAATCTCTAGAATAGTTTATTTCGACTACTAGTGATGCAACGATACCAAATAGTTTCTTTCGATGATTAGTTTCAGACATTTATTTATGGGTTTAAGGTTTATAGGGAGTGTGTGTTGCAATAAATATTAGCAAATTGGTTAAAAATGAAACTTATTTATGAATGCAAATTTGTATATGTTCTTAGCGGGAACATCCTAGACATGGGTGACCACACCTTGTAGCCATCATCTGTACAACATTTAAAAAAAATACAAAAAATGTTATAAAAAAATAAACTGTAGTTATGATATCTCTTCAAGGGTATATATGATTATTGAAATTAACGCCAACAAAAATCTTCAATATTCAAGTGGCTCTAAATACAACTACCCTCCAGTTTTATGGCCCTTGACTTCACCCTACTCCTAAGCAGAAACGATGCTCAAATACTCTAAAAAAAACCTCAAAGATCAAAATATACACACAAAAATATGAAAAGGGTAAAATGAACTTTCAAATATAACAACAATATTTTATAGACAATACTAAACACAAGCTAGAAACATGAAAATAGAGACGAAAGAACATCAAATTTAGATTAACACCATACACTCATTTAGTCTTATCTTTCTTCTTCCCTTATAGGAGTTTATAAAACATTTTCGATTTTGTGATGGATTTCTGAATTACTTTTTTGAGATATGTTAGGTTGCAAAGAATGGAACAACAAAGAAATGGAATGAATAGGTAATCGTAAAGCAAGATAATAGAATGAGTAATTCCCTTCTAGAAACATGTGAGCGCGTGGAATGGAACATAATGAAAATTTCATACGATTCTTATGTTATATATTGCAATTTAAAGTATAAAGATAATACTTCACATATATTTGTTTAGTTATTATTATGTAATTAAAAATGGTTTATATTGCAACTTTTATACTAATATCTTCTCTTATTACCGAGAAAATCTTGATACTCACAATGTTCCCAACCCTATTTTCAAGAGTGTAGGGTGTACCCATTTATCCTTGATAAAGTAAACTCAATAAGAGATTCAAACTAGTTAAACAAAAGAATAAGGTTGTGCAAGGTTCTTACTATACTTCTCGGCATGCCCAGACAACGCAAGTTAAACAAAAAAAAATCTGCTAAATAACCAAAATTAATCAATCCCAAACATTTTCCAATAATATTTATCGATGTAATCTATTTACATGATATGCTAAAACTTTGTCTTTTCTTTGCAATTAAGTATAAAAGATCTATTTTTATAGTATTAAAAAAGGATCGGTGAATAACTTATCTCTAAGAGCCCGGTTTGTATATTTATAAAAATATGTTTTTTTTACAATAAATCAAAACACATATCACCACTAGGTTTTGTTGAGTTGTAGAATATATGGATCACTCACTGATATAAGTGTTTGAATTCCATCTCCAAATCCAGGAAGAGATCAAATGGGTAAAGCATTATAGAGATTGACTCAAGTATTTCTTCCATTCACGACCTGGTAAGCCACAAAAAAATCATTGACTAAATTCGTATACAAAAATGTAAAAATAAAAGATCAATTCGACATATACAAATTCACTACCTAGTGGACATATCTTCCAAATTGAAATAATGGATGAGAGGTAGTGGTGCTGCTGTGTCCATCCTTTTGCTCTCCAGATACCTATAACTTACAAAATAAAAAATCAACAATACAGATTATAAGAACAAAAATCGAAGTAGATTCAGAAAACATAACTATTATGGATTTAAACTTAAATCGAAAGGTTTTATAGATTGGAATTTCATAGTTAAAACATAATAAATGAAACATAATCTAAAACGTGCCCAAAATCGATCTAAACTATGATCAAATTAAAGTATAATCCAAAGAAATTTATCTCTATATCATTCATTCTTCTTCCATGTTGATCGAACACATGAATGATCCACACAGATTGAAGCGCACATATATTCTATTTCTTTTTCCCCCAATTTTCTTCTCCAGTACAAAATTTAGGTTAAATAAATTATGTAAAGAAATGAGGGGGAGAGCGTAGGAGATGATGGGTGGGGCGGGGTATTTTTTTTTCATTTTATTTTTGATGAGATTTAATTGTCATTAATAGAATCATAATTTAATGTATTTTATTTTTGTTAGATTTAATTGTTATTAATAGAATTCCTAATTTAATTCATTTTATTGTTGTGAGATTTAATTGTCATAAATAAAATTCATAATTTTAATTCATTTTATATTTGGTGATACTTAATTGTCATTAATAGAATTCCTAATTTAAAACGTAATATATGTTTTATACAATTTGTGGACAAAATTAAAGGGTTGACAAAGATGATGTCAACAAATAATTCAAAGGTGGAAAATATAGGATTAAAATGCAATCAATGGTCCTGATTTTTTCAGTTTAGAATTAAGGGTTCTCTTTTAGTAATATTTAAAGATTGGGTTGCTGCATATTAATTTGCTCGCCTTATCACCATTCAAATACACATATAAACTCCCTCATCTAATTGACCAATTCATCATTTAAAAACATAGTCTCACATCCATTTAGCGTATAGCAAAATTATGAATCGTTGTTATGACTAATAAACGGCGTAATTTGTTTGACTTGTTAATAATTACCAAAGAAATATTGACCTTTCCCTTGTCTATTAAATTTTTATATAGATATTAAAGATTAACACTTCTTAGGAACAATGAACATGCTAGTTTTTTTTTTCCGGCAAAACTAGTCCTCGGTTTATAAGTGTGCTTATAGTTCTATGTCTTTTCTTTTACAGGTCATATTTTGCCACTTTATTTATTTTTTATTTTTTTTTGTGGACCGCAGATGTAAACCAATAGAGATTGGATTGGTTTCGATCAGTTGTACTCACATGTTATTTTGATTTGAGTAAATTACACGAATGGTTCCTATGGTTTAGGGTAATTTGCGTGTTTGGACCCTAACTTATTTTTTTTTTTTAACTCGGAAGGTTCCTACAGTTTATTTTTGTTACACGCTTGGTCCCTACTTACCTAAAAATATTATTTTTCCCTTGATTTTTTAATTTATTTAAGGGTAAATTACACCATTGGTCCCTCGTGCACATGCCAGAAAGCGTGTTTAGTCCCTATTTTCAAAAATTAACTCGGACCGTCCCTCGTATCGTTAAAAGGTTCATGTTACATCCCTCGTAGACGTAAAATGACTATCTTGCCCTTTTCTTTTTCATTTATTTTTTAATTGTTTATAACTAATCTATTTTTTTTTTATAATAATTATTTTTAGAAAATGAAACATCCCTTAAAAAGGAGTTCAAACCCTTTTGACCATCAACCACCACCATCCACCTCTGGCCACCATTGACCTCCGACTACCATCCACCGCCACCGGTAACCACCGCTTATCTCTCTCCTTCTCTCTCTCTCTCTCTCTCTCTCTCTCTCTCTCCCTTATCCCATCCTTAAACTCTGACACCTCCCCTCCCCGTTCATTATTGTCATTCACAGCCACCAACCTCCATAAAAAACAACCATTGGGACCATCACCTACCCTACCATATCTACTAATCTTCACCTGATCAAATCTGTAACCCAAAAGAAAGAAGAAAGAAGAAATTTAAAGAGGAATTTGTGATTGACAGATATAGGGTCGAAGGTTGGGGGGGGGGCATAAAACCATACTCCTATGATCAATTAAGAGGAGGTGCAGGTGAAACCTACACTGTTCATCGCCTTCTCCACCTTACACCTGAAATCATCCAACCACCACCCTTACATCAACATCGACTTCGAATGTGGAGCTCAATGGTCTCTATATCTCAGCAATGATGGAGGCAAAGATCGATCTCTATAAATATGTCGAAACCCTAGCTGACGCCGATGGCAGGGTACATGTGACGAAGCCCTAGCTGATGGATATCGGAGATCGAAGACTGAATCACAGATGGAGGCATCAATTTTAAACCATTCAAAACCACTTACAGCGGAAAAGATGGTAGCTGGAGTGTGATGTGTGTAAAACGACGGTGCTTACCATGAATGTGGTCGGAGTGTAAAACGACGGTGGTATCCACTGACGGTGGCTTAAGGATGAATGGTTTTCGGGTTTTTGAAGAGTTTGGAAAAGAGAGACAGTAAATGGAAGGTACGGTGGGTGGAGAGATGTGGTTGGGTATGAAGTGGGACTACATATTTTTTTCTTTCTTAATTAATAATAATGATAATAACATAAAATTAATTGGAAAATATAAACATAAAGGGCATTATGGTCATTTCAGATATGGCAATGACTAATATTGCAACAAAAATGTGTATAAGGGACGAAGCGTGCATGTTTTTAACAAATAGGGGACGATCCGAGTTAATTTTTGAAAATAGGGACTAAACGCGCTTTTCAGCACCTGCACGAGGGACGATTGGTGTAATTTACCCTTTATTTAAATAAACACACTCCCAACCTCACTCACTCACCTTACCTTACCTACTCCATCATTTTCTCTATTTAAATAATAGTCTTTTTAGGTAAGACAGGGACCAAACGTGTAAGAAAAACAAATAGTAAGGATCAAGCACGTAACAAAAACAAACAGTAGGGACCTTCCGAATTAAAAAATTAAATTAGGGACCATACGTGCAAATTACCCTAAACGATAGGAATCATTCGCGTAATTTACTCTTTTGATTTTGTTTCACCGTTTCTTTACCCAATCAAGTTCGGATTTGTGTACTTCTTCACCTCTTCCCACCTTCCATTGCTTCCATTTTCCTTCCAATTGATTTAGATCCTTCTAGTAACCTTGCCTCCAATTTCTTCTGATCATCTTTATCTCCAGTTCTTCTTTAACCCTCTGCTTTCAACCACCGCGTAAACCCAATTGATCTTCAAGAAAGCTACCGAAATATACCATCTGCAAGCTTTCAACTTGACAAACGAAAGGAAATTGGATGTAGATGGTAAGTTATGGACCACCGCTCATATACAAGGTATGTGCCTTCGATTGTACCAGCATGCAACACCACCGCATGTTTCCTTTCCATCAAATTTTTTCATTTTTTAAAAAGGCTATAATCTCAGCCACCACCTCTAACCTTCAGCACGAGCAAACCACCACTCACCGATCACCACATTTCCATTCCGTAGTTCGACTGACCACGTCTGCTCTTGCTTCATGTTTGGCCCGATTTAGGTGATTTCTGACCCAATTATGTTCGCTATTAAGGTCGAACTACCCGGATGATATTGCTGAAAGGGGAACTAACTAGATGATGTTGCTTTATGTTTTCGGGTAAATCACTCTTCAAGTTTTGATTTAGGTTTCTTTTAATTTTGGGATTTTCGACGATAGTGATGAGTCGATTGAAATTGTTTTGATGTATTTTCTAACTTTCAGCAGAAGCAATTTCATATAGCAATCATGTCATCGTCGCCTTATTGGTAGGGATTGAACGGATGAGAATATTGTTGTCCCAGGTCTCTCCAACACACAGTTAAGTTTTACATGTTCTGATTTTTGTTGCTTTCTTTCCATTTCTAGGGCAAAAACAGGTGACTGTCCCTGTTTCTGATTTCGTTCTTCATCTGTTAATTTCATCGATTTCTTTTTCTATTACGTTGACAGTGATCACAAATTAGACTTAATTAATCGGCTTGCTGTGAAATGTTATCCCAAGAACATGTTCCAAGGACCCACTTCAAACACAAGGTTTGTTGAAAGTTCTTTGTTATTTTTTCCGTTTTTTTTTTCAATACCTACTAAAAATGAATCAATGTATGTTGATTGTGTTTTTGACCATAAATCCTTAATAGTTTGTTATTGTGGAATAGATTTTTTTTGGCAGGGAGAAATGACATTTTTTCATACGTATTCAGGGGACTTTATACTGAAGACATAGATACTCCTACAATAGTGATTGTCTACGTAAATCATGTCGACTTCGTTGTATTATCTTTTGGTTTTGGTGTTTATTCAGGTGTTAATTAGTTTCATCTCAATTCCTTTAGTTTTTTCGGTTATTTTAATGAGTTTATCTCATGTTGCAGTTTGAATAAGATAAGGATTGACATTAATTTGTTGCATTAACATCATCAGGGTTGTTGAATAGCGACATGGTTCTTCCTCTCTTACAAGGACATATCTATTATTGATGCTTTCAACTTGAAATTAATTAATCAGTATATGATTCCTTTGTTTTGTTTGTAAGGTACTTTTGATGGTAAGTCCATGAAGGTAGCCGAGTTATTGTTCAACAATGGGTTCAAAGAGGCTTATGTTATCTGAGGTGGAGTTAGTGGCAACAACGGATGGCTGTTATCATTCACTTTTTTCTTGATGCTTCATTTTTAGACATCAATTTTTTAGCAAAGATTCTAACGAAAATAAAGACTTGATTTCATCCCCGAAAAAGAAAGAAATCGATACTTTGGGAACGTTTCACAATAGATTAACAGTAGAACTCTATTAGAAAAACATTTTATGTATGTTATCAATAAATCATAGACATGAGGCAGGGTTAAGCTTAAGCAACTATAAGTATCCTTTGAAATGAACCTATAATAATAATTTTTTCAGGGGGTACCAATTATAAAAGAAAATGATATCTATCGCTTTTTAATTTGACAATTTTGGTGAAGGAATTTTCTGAAATTACTATTTAATGATGGAAGCATTCAAATAGGAGAATATTTGGACAAAGTATGTGTTTAATTTATCGTAAGTTTTGGGTAGTCGGATACTCAGGTGGAAGCATACATACATGGGCTACACTTAAGTACATTCCTGATAGAATTGTAGGTATTTCACCGTTTTTTAAATCAAATACTTTTTTTAATCTTGTTATCTTGAATCGAGTATGCAATTTTTTATGTTCAAATCAAATCCAATTTTTTTTGGTTAAAATTGACTCATTTTAGCAGCAAAAAAAAAATACATATATTTTTTGTTATCGTTAATAGTTTTGTGACTAAACTGCCCCTGTGTAAAGTTATTTTGTTAATATTTTAATTTTGCTGAAAGACAAGTTTGCCCCTGCACTTAAATATGCCTCAGTGCAGTAAAATGGGATAGTGTTTGGAGTTCTTTTATGTTCAAATTGAATGGAAAGTTTTTTTTTTTTTTTTAAAATTAAAATCGACTGATTTTATCAATAAAAATTATTTTTTGTTTATTGTTAATAGTTTGTGACTGAACTACCCTTATGTAAGGTTTTTTTTGTTCATATTTCAACTTTGTTGAAAGACCAATTTGCCCCTGCATTCAAATATGCCAAAGTACAATAAAATTGGATAATGTATGCAGTTTTTTTATGTTCAAATTGAATACAAAGTTTTTTTTTTTTTTTTTTTTTTTTGCTAAAATTGACTGATTTTAGTAGTACAAAAATACATATTTTTTGACTAAACTACCACTGTATAGTTTTTTGTTCATATTTCAACTTTGCTGAAAGACCAATGTGCCCCTACATTTAAATATGCCACAGTGCAGTAAAAAAATACATATTTTTGGTTAAAGTTGAATGATTTTAACAGTCGAATAATACATATTTTTTTTTTTTTTATCATTAACAGTTTGAAACTAAACTATCTTTGTGTACGGTTTTCTTTTTAAACATGGCACTATAACTTCAAATTCGATTGCACATTCGCTTTTCAATGCAACAATTAGCAATGTACTTTATATTCTAAAAATATTGCATAATCTACTCAATTATGGCGATGTATTTTCAATTTTTATAATATGATCGTTTTTACAATATGATAGGGAAACAAAAAAATTACAAAATTATAAAATTACCTTTTTCCCCTTTGAACTAGATATATAAGTAAGTAAGTAACCATTTTTTTTATCCGTGTTGGTGAAAATGAATTTCTAGAGTAAACAGATCACATTGATATATAATGCTTATTCTGCTCTCTATCTTCCAATAACATCAAACCATTCATCAACAAAAGAAATAAAAAAAAAATGGGTAGATAAAATTAAAGATTGATATATTTTCATGGAGACAAAAATTTCAAACAGAAATAGCCCTTGAGAGAGAAAAGTAAGTAACATATTTTATGTAATCTATCTTAGATATATTTATTTATCTCAGCTACTGTTGCTACTACTATACGAGTTTTGGAACTATTTGTTGTTTACCATTTCTCACATAGAGCAGCATAGAAGCTTCTTAAAGGTACAATGTCCTTATAACCCTTCTCTATTCATATAATCCAATTCAGTCATTGATTCTTTTTGTTTTCATGCTTAGATGTCCCAAAGTCCAAACTCCGTTGTTCAAACCTTGAGCATTCTTCGTTTCTGTAAACCTTAATTTATGTGGTTCAAGTTATTTAACCCATTTTATTCCAACCCTTCAACAGAATCAACAAAAATAACAAACACCAGGTGTTACAAAAAGCTGAAAAGGATGTTTCAGTCGTGAAGGTTAGTATATAGCTCAATTAGTAAATTATTGATTTGAAAAGTACTACTAACAAATAACGAAGTGTTTGTTTTTGTTCATTCACCCTTTACAAAAAAAAAGGCAAACTTTTTAGAGTTTGTTGTTATAAGTGATTTAAAGTTGATGTAGAAAAAGTAGAAAAAACCAAGTTGTAACTCAAAGATTGTTTTTCAGGTTTGATAATGCAAGTTAACGTTTTTTTTAATATGATTTTTTTCCTAAGCCCTCATAATGGCTGTATCTCTAAATAATAATGCAGAAACTAAGGATTGCTTCATTGATTCCCTTGAAGAATGGAGAAAAGCCAAAAAACTTGATAAGTTTATATTGCTTGGGCATTCTTTTGGAGGATATGTTGTATCTAAAGTTGTTGGAGACCCAAACAGTGACCAACTCAGGTAGGAATTTTGTAACAACATAACACTATTATGATGTGACACTCAGGGAAATAAATATTGTTATTTGTTAATGTATTTATCCTAACTTGGTTGTGTGACGTTTCAGATATAAGATGTGTGGTGTTAGGGTGGCTACGTCTGCGTCTCGTATAATCCTATACCAGAAGACAAGGACAAGGGAATTACTTCAAACTACAATGCATTAATAAGAAAACAATTTTTACTCTAATGGTGTAAACAAGTGTCCAGTTATTGTGTGAGAATTTACTCATTTTTGTACAATATGTATGTAGCATATACATGATATACCTTGTGATCAGGTATATGGTGGTTACTATTGAATTAAAGAGATGCTTTAGGAAATGGAATACAATTCTAAATCGTCTTCGTTAGGGAGACCAAAAAGCATAAATTTGCCTCTGTATGTCTTTAATGACTTGGACCAAAAAAATCACACATCTAGCCCCAATTAGAATTATATTTTTTTGATAGTATCATCAGAACTTTGCATCTTTCTTTTGAAGATCTATTTATGGCCTATTAGTTTCTCCAAATCAACCAATTTCCATATATTCTTTTAGATATAACCATTTGAGTAGTGACATATGATGAAAAGTTATGGGGATGTAGATGGTATACCATTTACCGGAGTTCCAATCCAGTTGTTGCCATTTATTTGCTCATATGGTCATAGCGGTTCATTTGTGGTGATCACTCCAAAGTATGATGCACATCCTATTAGCCTCATAATCGCATTGGGGATTAGTCCGGGTGTTGGCCCGATTTGACCATTCTTTCCAAAAAAAAAAAATCAAACTCACTTTGAATCACTTCTTTCCAATAATGAGTTTTAATTTTTTTTTTGAACAACAAATCTGTTTTACTCCTAAATTACTCTTAAATCTATCTATGTTGGTAGAAGTCATATAATCAGACCCATTAGTCTTTTGTTATTTTTCCATGTTTACTTCTTCTAGTTTTTGAATTTGTTTCGTAAACCATATAAGTATTTTTGCCACTTGTATATTTTCATCTAATTGATATGGTTGTTGTCAATTATCAAGTCTTATCCTAGGATTAGATATCTCTATCTCTTAATCCTTAAATAGTCTCAAGAATACTGTTTGAGCAGATTCTATGATTTTATTTTGATGAATATCTTCTACAAATGACTTGGGAACCAAAACTAGGGATGCCAATTTGACCCGACCCGGTGGAAACCCGGTTCACCCGCCCCGATCGGGGACAGATATTCCCCGCAAAAACGGGTATTTGGTATGGGGCTAGGGGATCCCTATTAGGCTAAAACCGGGGAAGGAGTCGGGGTCGGATATACCAATCTCCAACCCGCCCCGCCCCCGCTTTGATAACATTTTATATATATATATATATATATATATATATATATATATATATATATATATATAATCGATCAAATAACCTTAATATAATTCAATTACACATTCAAAAAGTCAATATATTGTATCGTGTCCAATACTCCAATATGATAATTATCATTTACCAAATTTCTAATCCCAATATTATTCCAAGAGTATGTCCAATTAGGGATGAGAAATTGGGCCGAAAACCCGAACCAAACCGAGAATCGAACCGAATTAGACCCGAATAAGCAATTCGATTCGGTTTTCGGGTATCTATATAAGGCTTATTCGGTTTTCGGGTTATTCGGTCCGGGTTACCCGAATAAGGGGTTATTCGGTCCAAAAAACCGAACCGAATATGAAGAGTCTTTTTTTCCCTTGCGGCCTTGCGTGAGTCGATTTAGTGTTTAATTTGTTTCTTTAAAAAGTTTGTTATGAAATCATAAGCTACAAAAGTCATAAAAAATACAATATTTATTCGGGTTATTCGACTCCTTAATCATCTTGTACATGTTATTTGGGTTATATACTTATACATAGATTTTTGGGTGTTTTGGATGTTTAATATTTAGTGTTTAATTTGTTTCTTTAAAAGATTTGTTATGAAATCATAAGCAACAAAAGTAATGCAAAATAGGTTATTCGACTACAAAATCATTTTGTACATGTTATTCGGGTTATATACTTATGAAATCATAAGTTCAAAAGTAATACAAAATATTCGGGTTATTCGGATTATTCGACTACAAAATATTTGGGTTATTCGGGTCCTTAATCATCTTGCACATGTTATTTGGGTTATTCGGACCGGAACCGAACCGAACCGAACCGAACCCGTATTGCTTATTTGGTTCGGTTTTCGGTTCATACAATTTGCTTTATTCGGTTTTCGGTTTATTCGGTTCGGTTCGGTTCGGTTCCGACCCGAATAACATCCCTATGTCCAATACTCCAATATGATAATTATCATTTACCAAATTTCTAATCCCAATATTATTCCAAGAGTCTGCCGCTGTGAATAGATCTTCGAAGCTTCATTCGTTGTTCCAAGAATACGTACGTCAATCTATTTTTTTTTTCTCGTTGATATGTATTTTTTTTTGTGTGTTTTAATTGTGGTTTTCTTGTTTAACTAATAATTTAATGGGTTCTCTATCGTTTTGTTTAGTAATAATTATGTTCTTTGATTCCCTAATTCAAACGTGAACTATATTTTTTTCGTCGGTATGTATTTTTTTGCGTGTTTAATTATGGTCTTCTTGTTTAAGTAACGACTTAATGAGTTCTTTATCGTTTTGTTTACTACTGTGCTTTGTTTCCCTAATTCAAACGTGAACTATAATCACTAATTTGACTACGTTACACTTGTATCAAAAGCATAAGTTGTTTAAACTCTTGCTAAGTTAATTCTGTTATAGAATTTAAAATAATGTTATAAAGTAATGCATGTAAGTAATCAAAATCTAATTTTCATACATATTGTTCTTCTTCTTCTTTTTTTTTTTTTTTTTTTTTTTTTTTTTTTTTTTTTTATAATCTAAGTGATAACCATCTATTTTTTTATTTGGTAAAGTGATATAAATTGTATGTGTTTTTTGTAGGTTTAGATGGCTACTTCAGATATTGATAAACCACCAACCATGAGTGAAGAACACGAAGAAGATAATAAACAAGAATCTGTAGAAAATAATACGACGGCTGAGCATCCCAAAAAGAGGTTGAAAGCCGCTACTTGGAACCATTTTGATCCGGTTTTTGTTGATGTTGTTTGTAGATGGGCGAAGTGCATACATTGCAAGAAACAACTGACTGATAGATCTAATGATGGAACAACACATTCGAAAGATCATTATAGGATATGCCCTAGGAAAAATACAACGGACATTCGGCAACATATATTAGTTATAGGGCAAAAAAACCACCGATGGTAAAGCTTATATGAGTAAATATTCCTATGACTCTAAAGTATCTAGAGATGAACTAGCAAAGATGATTATAATTCATGATTATCCGCTCTCCATTGTTGAACATTATGGTTTTTGAAAGTATATAGAAAGTCTTCAACCTTTGTTTAAGGTGCCTTGTCGTAATACAATCAAGGGGATATAATGAAGGTTTACGAGGATAAAAAATGTCATATCTTGAAATGTTTTGAAGAGAACAATAGTAGGATTACTCTTACGTCTGATATGTGGACAACAAGTAACCAAAAGAAAGGTTACATGGCAATCACAAAACATTATATAGATTGCAACGGGAAGTTACAAAATCAAATTATGAGGTATTTACTCTAATTAGTGTTATTATTTGTAATTTATATTGGATGAAGTTTTGAAATGTTATATTTTGTTTAATGCAGCTTTATACATGTGCCTTCTCCACACACTGTTGATGCATTGTCACAAGCTATGATGGAATGCTTCTTGGAGTGGAACATTGACAACAAGTTGTCAACATTAACACTTGAAAATTGTTCAACAAATGATGCCATCATTGACAAGTGTTTAGGTACACTTGTAACTTCATCGCTAATTTTAAAAGGGAGAATATTTCATATGCGATCTTGTACACACATAATTAATCTTAGTGTGCAAGATGGGTTTTCTGTGATTGCTAGTGTAATTGAGAATGTTATGAATAGTGTCTCCTTTTAGACAAATTCTCCTAAAAGAATAAAAGATTTTAGACTTTTTGCTCGTTAAGTAGGTGTTGATTGCGAAAAGGAGTTACT
Source organism: Lactuca serriola (assembly GCF_051521515.1). Lineage (NCBI taxonomy): Eukaryota > Viridiplantae > Streptophyta > Magnoliopsida > Asterales > Asteraceae > Lactuca > Lactuca serriola. The sequence continues at coordinate 33,447,817 of NC_136410.1, forward strand.
TCTTGATTGCAAAACAAGGTGGAATTCCATTTATGTGATGTTGAGTGTTGCTTTGGAATATAGAGAAGTTTTTATTCGTTTGAGCAAAAAGGATAAACATTATGTTTGCTTGCATAGTGAAGATGAAAATAGTGCATCAATTGTTTGCGAAAAATTAAAATTGTTCTATCAAGTGACTGGAAAAATTCTGGTTCCAAATATCCTACATTAAACATTTTCTTCCCTTTGATTTGTGACATGAAACTATTGTTGTTGAGTGTGGAAAGTATCTCAGAATAATGTTATTAAGTCTATGGCATCAACTATGTTGATCAAATTTGAGAAGTATTGGAATGTAATACATAATGTTATGAGTGTAGCAATTGTCTTGGGTCTCAGGTATAAGTTAAAGTTGATCAATTATTTCTTTCCAAAGTTATATGGGGAAGAAGCGAGAAGTGAGATTATGAAAATATGTAACATAATTACTGAGTTATTTGAAGAGTATAAAAAGAAACATGATGAAAAACGAGGAACTTTTTGGAAACGGCAATGTACAACAAACGTCTTTGAGGGAGGGGGTTCTACTTTAAGCAAATCAACATGGGAGTTGGATTTCAAGAATATGCCTTTCTGAGGATGATGGATTTGAAAAAATTGAGTTGGATGATTATTTAGCTGAGAAGTTATTACCGAATGAGGAAGGTTTGACATATTCATGTGGTGAAGTGCAATGGTTCTAAGTTTTTGATATTACAGAAGATTGCTAGAGACATCTTAGCCATTCTAATTTCTAGAGTTGCTTCAGAATCAACTTTAGCATGAGTGGGAATAAGGTGACAAAACAAACGTAACCGACTCAAACCGAAAACAATCGGGGCATTAATGTGTAACCAAAGTTGGTTACGAAGGAGCTTCAAGGTAAATTTTTAATAAATATATGAATTGTTTATGTCATACATGTGTATAAATATTATTTTTTCTAAAAATAAGTTTTATACGTTTCAGGTAAAAAAGCAAGGAGAACCAAAAGCTTGTGATGAGACGGTTGCATATGATGATGATGTTGAGTAATTTTTCAAAAAAAAAAAAACAAATCGAACCAAAGACTTGAAATTTATTTTGTGTAATCATGTTATCGTTTTGATGGTTGTTAAAATTTATGATTGCTGTAAACAATATTTAATTATGACATCTAGTTTTGATAGCTTATTAAACTTGAAATTATTTTTTATGTAAGTTAATTTATTATGTTGATAGAATGGAGATCCGCCGAAGATAAGCTAAAATCTAACGGGGAGGGGATTAGATTCCCCACATCCGTTGGGGATGGGGATATAAGAATGGGGATGAAATTACACACTCGGGGACGGGGACTAGGATGGTAAACCCCGCCCTATCCCGACCCATTGTCACCCATAAGCAAGACTTCTTTATCTCTTTATTTTGTGATTGTATTGTTTATAAAATTATAAAAAAATCCATCAACCAACTTAGCATGTGGTACGAACAGAGAGAGAGAGAGAGAGAGAGAGAGAGAAGAGAGAGAGAGAGAGAGAGAGAGAGAGAAGAGAGAGAGAGAGAGAGAGAGATGAGAGAGGAGAGAGAGAGAGAGATGAGAAGAGAGAGAGAGAGAGAGAGAGAGAGAGAGAGAGAGAGAGAGAGAGAGAGAGAGAGAGAGAGAGAGAGAGAGAGAGAGAGAGAGAGAGAGAGAGAGAGAGAGAGAGAGAGAGAGAGAGAGAGAGAGAGAGAGAGAGAGAGGAGAGAGAGAGAGAGAGAGAGAGAGAGAGAGAGAGAGAGAGAGAGAGAGAAGGAGAGAGAGAGAGAGAGAGAGAGAGAGAGAGAGAGAGAGAGAGAGAGAGAGAGAGAGAGAGAGAGAGAGAGAGAGAGAGAGAGAGAGAGAGAGAGATGTAAACTAGTATAGCACAAAGGGTACAAAAAAGCCCCTCCCACTTAGTAGAGCTGAGTATTGTCTGTACGAAAACAACCCACCATCTACTAGATGCGTTCATCTTCTTAATTAATCACATAAGCTTGCTTGCATACATACACATATAAGCTAACGACATGCACAGTACAACTAACTAATGTGAGGAGTTCTGGTTGTATTAATCACTAATCAGTTCCTGATCAAGACGTTGCCACTTGGTACGTAGAAGTCAATGATCACCCCTGTTGTTTCAGAAGCCGGAAGGATTACCTGATGAATGGTTGAGCATTGTGGTCGATGCCTGTAACGGCACAGCTGTTGTTTACTTCCATTAATTGGCCCAAAGCACTCGTCCACCCCTCTGAAACGGTCTAACCCTACCACATGACCAGAATCCACCTTACTCTTAGATGCCATCAAAGTTATAGAAATATTCAGTATGATTTATATATGATGAGAGTTTGTTGCTTGTTTTGCGCTGCATGAAGTTTGAGTCCAGACTCATCTTATAGAGAAGAATATTTTTAAGATTGTTGGATAGGAAATAGCATAAAAAGAATCTAATTAATGGCGTTTCTAAATAGAAATGCCAATGAAAAAGGGATTCGAATCAATTCTATTTGGATAAATAGATTGAATTCATTCACAAAAGGCACCGGGTTTATACTTAAAGGATGGAGCTTTATCTTTAATCAATAGACAAATTTCATCTTGTATAATTGATTGTATCCATATTCCTTCCCAACAAAACCGCATAATATTTTCTATACATTTGCGTGTAACCTTCCTCTAGATAAAAGTACCGAAAAGCATATCTAAGATGCCAATTTCAACTATACTTCGTTTTGTTATCTCCCAAATAATTAAGAATCTATTTATGAGTAGTTGAGGATTTTATAGCAGTTAGAATATACAGTACTATATAGGATGATTAGAGAAATCTTGCATGCTTTAGTTGAAAATGCAGAAAGACACCTCCAAGTGACCACGTTTTCACAAATTTATAAGAAAGATATTTGTGTAATAATTAATACATATAATTAAATAAGTGATATATTATGCGTGTCAGTGTGACCACATTTAAAAGGAAATTGATAATATATATATATATATATATATATATATATATATATATATATATATATATATATATATATATATATAGAGAGAGAGAGAGAGAGAGAGAGAGAGAGAGAGAGAGAGAGAGTGTGTGTGTGTGTGTGTTAGGTTCAAATATTTTCACTATATATTGTGTGCATGTATGATTGATTCTGGACCAATCATTTTAGTTATTTTAAAAAAGTAATTAATTCATATTAAATGTTGAATATGTAATTAATACCCATTATATTTTCAACATGTAATATGCATTAATTACTTTCTTAAAATAACTAAAATGATTGGTCAATAATCAGTCATACATGCAGACAATAGATAGTGAAAACAAAATAACCTAACCATATATATATATATATATATATATATATATATATATATATATATATATATATATATAAAGAGAGAGAGAGAGAGAGAGAGAGAGGTTCAGGTGTTTAAACTAAGTATTGTGTTATTGTATGCATCAATGTAGGCCAATCAAAATTAAATAAAAAAATAGATAATTAAATAAATAAATAAGGGTAATGTAGTAATTTGTTCAGTAACTTCTAAAAATATTCCATGTAATCATGGGATTGACTTTTTAACCTTAATAACCCCACCCCATAAAGCCCAAGCATCGTATATCACCGGTGAATCGAAACCCCTCCTTCTTCTCCTTTACCCCATTCACCTGCTGCGAAAAAGAAGATGGGGTCGATGGTTAGTGAAAAAAAAGCAAAATTAGGTCGAACAATTTGTTGTGAACATTATCGGAAACGCAACATTCATCTGCAATCGGAAATTGAAAAGATGTTCGATTTCAAATGGATCGGTAATAGCGAACAAATACACACCCATTTCAACAGAGTTCCAATCACGATTGCAAGCCCATCCCATACAAATCTGATAATGTTCGCAAGGAATCGGCTCGACCCACTTTTGACTTTTGCATTAACCAACGGTTCATCCATCCCGATTGAGTTCCTGTTTGAAATCGGAGTGAGTAGCAGCAGGTGGGGCTTCGGTGGCATTGGCTCGACACCAGCGACACCAACGACCCTTTCTCCCTTTCAAAATTAGTCCTGAATCAACGACCTGAATTTGCAGAAATTCTGAACAGACGAAGCATTGACTGGCTAACAATTTTTTGGGACTTGCTTTCTGAATTCAGGTTTGAGTTTTTATCGTTTTATTATTTTGTATCTCATGTATGCCATGATGAATGTCGCTACAATCTGTTTGACTTGAAGAAAAATGTCACTAAAATCTGGTTCAATTGGAGAAAAATTCAGCAGTCATTAATTAGTATTTAGGTGATCAATCCTATTGAAATTGTGTCAATATATTGCTGGAAGGGTATTTTTGTCCATGGGGTATGTCATATATGTTATTGTCTCTTAAAATATGTCATGGTTTGGTGTTGCTTTGTTCAATTATTTGAATTGCTAATTCTTCTTGGAAATTCCATTTTACCTTGAGAAGTTCCATAATGAAGAGGTACGAATACAATACAATGCTCTCTAATATATTATAGGGTTGAGTTAATTTGGTTTAATTTGTATGGCAGCCTGTGTTTGGGAGCTTGCTTGAAATTGGGGTTGTTGGAATGAAATCATGAATTCCAATTCTGTTGAATCTAAACTACAATTTAGTTTTGTTTTAACAGAAGTTGATGCTTGAAGAACGGATCACAAATTTCAAAGTTATTCTAAGCATTCTCAGAGAATATTATTCTTACATGATTTGATTCATGACAGTTATTTTCGTTAAATGTCTAATTTCATTGATTATCAATAAAAGAGCTATTCTTCTGATAGAATAATCTACAATAGAATGATAGGAGTATATGTAATAATATATTCTGCTAGAATATTCAGGTCGAATAACACACACACACACACACACACACACATATATATATATATATATTGTTATTACTGAGTATTTCATTGTCACAGAATATTATATAAAGTTTTTACCTTTTTACAAATGTAATGAAAATTTTGAAGTTGTATCTAAAAATTTGTTATTAGTCGGTGTTGGCATTCTTATAGAATATCATTCTAATAGAAATATGTATTCTATAATTCGTATAGAATATGATTCTAACAGAATAAATCGGGGTTAATTATAAAAATTACGTTATAATTAAAATTTAAAGTGATTAAAAAAAATTAGAATTTAAAAATCAACAGAGTTAATTATCCCAAAAAATATGGAATTTTCCTTTTTTAAATGTATCTCAATTGTCTAAAATACCCTTAGAATAAAATTAGATAATATTTTTCAATTATCTTTAATTTAATAATATATATTAATGACTTTCTTAAATTAAGTAAAATGATTGGTCCACATTTATGCATAAAATAACATAATAATTAGTTTAAATAGAATAACATATATATATATATATATATATATATATATATATATATATATATATATATATATATATATATAGACCTGTTGAAAATACGTGACACCCAATTACCCGATCCGACCCGTTTTGAATTCGGGTAGATCGGGTCGGGTAAATCGGTATCGGGTTTGAAAATTCGGGTAACCCAATAGTTAAATAAGTCGGGTATTGGGTAGGTTTAAAAAAATTCGGGTATACCCGAATACCCGATTTAAAAAAAAAACTAATTAATACACTAGTTATATAACTTTGAAAGTTGTATCATTATTTTACATAATTATTGTTCCTTATAGTTTAAACCAAATGTTATATGGCTTCATTATTTTAACGGTATATAATAAATACATTTAGAAATGGTTGTAAATAAAATGGAGTTTTGAAGAGAATGTTACAACGAATATAAACAAATACAATAAAAATTAATGAGATGTTAGATCATTCCCTTTCATTTTTTTATGCACTACATATATTTTTTTTCAACTATGCATTTATTTCTTTTTTGTCAACAAGTCTACATTTCTTATTTGTGAATTGAAATATAACTATATAATTGGTCCATGCAATTTAGATAACATGCTAAATAATTTTATTTATTAAATTCATGTACTCACCTTTTGCATTAAATTATGTAACATGTTTGGTTAATCTAAATTTGATCAAACACTGATCATCTACTCCATAAACTGTTTTTTTCATTTTTTTATCAAAATTTGAAATGGAATGGAAAAATCACATAACATATTATAATGACTTGTATTGTAATCGTATATGTACTTGTTAATTGTATGAAATATTTTGCTACCTAATTTTTTATTAAATCAACCGAAATGAAAAAAAAAATTAAAAATCAATAAGTGACACTTAAGTAATTTTTGGATATACCCGAAAATACCCGACCCGACCTAAAACCTGAAACCCGAGAACCCGAATTACAATATAGGTCAGGTATTATTATTTGAAGGAAATACCCATACTACCCTAGTTGTTATAACTGAAACCCGAAAATTTTACCCAATCAACACCCATATATATATATATATATATATATATATATATATATATATATATATATATATATATAGTTAGGTTCAAATGTTCCTGACTCCTATTGTGTGCTCGTAAGCACAAATATGGACCAACGGATGAAATATAATCAATGATCATGATCTAAGGGTCTATGAAATTACAATGGGATAACATATATCATATAATCACACAAATTTCAACATAAATGTATTTTGTACAATTAACTATATTTAAAAAAGGAATTTTTCGGATTTTTAGGGATAATTAAATTCCCTAATTTTAAAATATTGAAATTTTTTAAACTAATTCAGTTTTAATTCTAACATGATTTTATATCATAATCGAATTTATTCTGACAGAATGTCAACTATAAACGAGTAAAGATATTTTCGATTTTATTTTTACAGAATATAGTTCCAATTCAAATTTTTTTTGATAATTAACCTGATTTAAGAATTCTATATATTCTTCATATACATGGAAGTCAGAATGAGGGTCTATGATTTTGTTCTTCATATACATCCGAACTTAAATATAAATTCATATATATTCCTAAAAACTAGTAGCCTTATTTATACATTTCAATATATTTATACATATTCTAACAAAATGAATAAAAAATGAATAAAATTGTAACATCACAAAATTTAAGACCAAAAAATTCCATTTTAAATTAGGTTATTATAAAACCAACAATATAAGAAAACATTCATAATAGCGTTCCATGTCAAAACCAAAGTGTCAATAATCAAAACATGTTATCATAAAATAATATCATAGTGTAATCCCGAAGATCTCATGTATGGAAAACATAGTGTGATGCGCTGCGATCGCTGATTCCTTTCCTCTGAAAACAATGTACCTGAAACCAAAACTGAAAACCGTAAGCACGAAGCTTAGTGAGTTCCCCAAATACCATATACCATACATATCAACATACTGTCTAGCATATCTGGGTGCTGGCCTACCCCTTCAGTCTCTTTCAACCGGATACTGTCTAGCATATAAGCACATAACTCGCATACTGTCATACATAACCATGAGCCATACATATATCATAATCAGTAAAGATGCTACGTGCCAAACATAGTCATGCCATTATGCCACAAGCTGCCACGTGGTCTTTCTTGCCAAGCCGGGGGCCACCCCTTCGGTCTCACAGACAAGTGCCAAGAGCCACCTTCTGGTCTTCCATGCAATCATCACAAAGACAACTAGCATACATACTACTCTACTTAGCTAATCAACATATAGTGTGCCAAGAGCCACCTCCTGGTCTTTCATACATATTGCCTAGGGCTAACCCCCGGGTCTTTCTACCATACATAATAACATACTATGTGCCAGGAGCCGCCTCCTAGTCTGTTATGCATAATGCCTAGGGCTAACCCCCGGGTCTTCCTATCATACATAAACTAAATGGGCCGAAATTGGTGCCTTAGACCTATACAAATAGTAAGGAGACTCACCTCACACTGCTGAAGTCCCGCAGATAAAGTTGTGGCTACTGGCCGACAAATTCCTGAATCTGTCAACATCAAAATAACACCCAATTAATAATTGGGTTCCAACATATATCCATAAGTCCATGCTTGAGGTAAAAGGCTACTTTACCCCCATTTTAGCTTGATTCAAGCCTAAGGCCCAAAAGTCAACTATGGCTCAAAGCCCAACATATGGCCCAATTTTCCAAATTGGGCCCAAACCTTTCCATGGTCTTATTCTAAGGCCCAACCATTCATTCCAGTCCAAATATTTGGCATTCAAATGGCCCAGTATCTTATAATCATCAAGGCCCAAATTATGGCCCATCTATGGCCTAATTTTCCAAATTGGGCCCAACCCCTCATATGAGCCTTACCCTAAAGCCCATCCAATTAGTCTAGTCCATATGATTATTCTAGAATGGCCCATTATTGGCCCAATCACCAAAGCCCAATAGAAAGGCCCAACTCAAAGCCCAAGTGAATTTAGGGTTTTCACATAAAATGAAGATTAGGGTTAAGTGTTTCTCACTTAACCCATTAAGGACTTAATCCATTAAGTCCATAACTCTACTAGATAAATCATATGGTGTGATTGGGTGTAATTCACAATTCCATTCCAATGGCCTAAATGTGGGTCCCGATAAGTCCAAGGCCCATATATCCAAAATTAGGGTTTTCTAAAACCCTAATTAGGGTTTCCCACCCATCACAACCTAATTAGGCCCAAAAGCTAAGTCCTTAGGCCCATTAGGGTTTCATTAGGACAATTAGGGTTTTCCTATGTTGGGCACCACCCACTACCACCTCGGGTAGGGGTGGCCAACGGCGGCTCACGGCGGCGGCCACCACCTCACGGTGGTGGTTATGGTTCTAGTCCAATTGTGTCCAAGCTCTCCATAAGCAATCCAATCACAAACTAAGCACACCACCTAGTTTTAAGTTTCTTTTCGTTATTCCTTTACCGATTACATCATACAAACCAAAAACCTAATAACACACACATACTAAGCTAAACACACACACATACGACCACCCTTGTGGTGGCTGGCAGTGGCACATGGTGGCAGCCACCACCTCACGGTGGTGGTGGTGGCTTCCTTGGTTTTCTAGCCACACATACACACACTTCAGATTGCAATATACACTCCAGCCACCCACCTGGTGGCTCACGGCGGCGACAACAACGGTTTCGGGATGGCAGCCACCACCTCACGGTGGTGGCGGTGATTTCTTTTGGTTCCCAGTCAAGCAACAACACACCCACAGAAAACCCTTGCTCGGAATTCCGGATGCAACCACCACTTGGTGGTGCATAACGACGTCAGCAACAATTCTAGCGGTCACAACAGTGGCTACCGGCGGCGGCTAACGGGACGAGGTAGGAAGAATGGCGAAGGAACCACTATTGAAGTGGTGGAGATGCAACAGGAAAGAAGAGGCGAAGAGGGTGGGCAACTCCCACCAGAAATCACTGCCACGACACCTAATAACGAGTTCCTCCAGTCATCTACTGCCATGGCGTCCCATGACAGTCTTGGCCTTCAGCGGGAGTTACAGCAATGGCGGTGCTCGACGAATTCATTCCTGACTGGAATGGCAGGTGAAGGTGGCAATGGCCGGTTGGAGTAGCACCGGTGACGGCGTCGCACACCTGTAGATGACGACAGCGGGCAATAGAAGAAGATGACTGAGGAGCGGTGACAACGGACTCCTTTACAACTTCAAGGTTCGGTCTCCGTGGCCCAAGACATCCGCCAACAACGCTATGGTGGTGTCCGGTGGTTGACGACCTCAACAGAGGTGGTGGTGCGGCGCCGGAGATCGAAGGAGTGAGAGTGGCGGCTGCAGCTCCCTCTTATGGTTAGGGTTCCGGAATGGGTGAAGGGTTTATATACCCGGTCCCCTTAAGTACTTTCCATAATAACATAAATAGTCCCTCCCTTTAGAAATATTTTCGAAACTGACCCATAATTTACCCTTTCAGCCCTCAACATTAAAATTCATTATAATTTAGGTATAATATTTACCAAGTACACCCCTTCTTCCATAATTCCTCTCAAATTCGATCCTTGATTTACCAAACATCCCCTTAGCCTCCAAAATTTCCTCAAATGAAGTCCCATAAGTTACCATTTAGTCCCTGCCTTCACAAATACTTACAAAACCAATCCGGAACTTACACTTTTAACCCCCAACTTCTAAATTATGCCATTTAACTCCTCGAAATCAACACATTGCTATATAATTATTGATTTTAGGGCTATTATACATTCATTAATTTGTTTATTTATTAATTTAGTAAACGGGGCGTTACAAAAATAGAATTCTCAAATATACAATTACTTTACAAATACACTTAATCTTCTTCAATGGTCCACATTAATCCACTTGATTCCAACTATTCTTATGAAAATGTGATGTATTATCATAAGAATGTAATTATTTGCGAATATACTTGATGAACTCAATTCTAAGTTTTTCTCTTGTATGATCAATATTTGATTAATTTTTCAACCCATTCTGAAAGAATACCATGCATTACTCGTTAGTATTATCAATTAAGCACATATACTTGTTGTTAACAAAAATTCTTAAAAACATTTTGACAGAATGCATTTATACAGTCTATGCTTTAGAATATTTATACATAAAATAAATTCAACTAGAATGCACTATCGTTCTCCATGTGTACTGTTTTTCAATATCATAATGCAAAAAACATGTTTATTCTATGAGAATATAAATATTACATAAAACATGTGTTGCTAGTAATTCTGACAGAATTCATACCACATGGTTAGATTCTATAGATTTTTCTTTCAGACATTTCAACAAACACTTGTTAGACATTATCAGACACAAACCAAATGCTAAGTATTGATTTGTTATTCATAAAAATTACCAAAAAAAAAAGGTCATATATAATTAAACGTAAATTATGATTTTCCCATAAGCAAATAAAAAACATAATATTTTCACATAATCAAATCAAACTAATACCAACACATCATAAATTGAATAACTTCATTCTATTGTGTGAAGTAAATATTTACTTTTATATTGATAATTCCCAAGTCCATATATTCATTCCATTATATGAAGTGTGAATCGTAACACATTAATTGCAATTATATTTTTTTAAATAAATTTTGTATTCATGTATCCACATAATGCATCGACATATTTATTTAAAATAATAGTAATTGTAAATAAACCATACATTCAACTTCCCACAATTTCCCACAAAATAAATGAAATCAAATCCTTGTTAATGTTATGCACACACAGACAAAAATAAAAAAGAAGTTGAGGGTACCTAGAATAGAATTATTAGCACTCGTATTAATCGATTGTCTTCAGTTAACCAACATCAAGATGATATTCAGGGTACATAGATGCTGATATACAAAAACGGTGGTGCCGTCTTGAAGGGGGACCGGTGCCGACTGTTGTTTCTCAAGACTTTGCATCCATCGACAGAGGTGGGTGGTTGGCTTGAAGACGATGGGTGGTGGTGTTTATAGGTTAAGTAGGGTTTTAATAAATAAAAAATTAATCCCTTAAATAAAGGGAAATCAATTGTTAATTTTAGATATTAATTAATACATATATGTAATATTACTAATTTACCTTTATTATTTTATTTAATAATTAAATTATTGTTAAATTCTCATTGGTTTACACATGCATACAATAGTTGTAGGAAACATATGAACCTCTCTCTCTTATATATATATATATATATATATATATATATATATATATATATATATATATATATATATATATATATATATATATATATATATATATATATATATATAGAAAAAATAACAAATGCTAATGTGACACAGCTTAAAAGAAAAAGATACCGGTGTAGATCTTCTAATACAATTGGTAGAGATGAGTAGACCTAACAAACATGACACGGCACGAAAACTCGACACGAAATTAGCGGGTTCAGGTCAGAGATTTCGACATGTTTATGTAAATAGGTTGACACGACACTACACGATAATTAAACGGGTAGGATTAGGGTCAAAACTTTCAACTCGAAGATGACTCGAATATGACCCGTTTAATTATATATTATGTATTATAAATTTAATATTTTTATAAATATATTATATGTTATAGACTTGTAGTGGGTCAAACTCAAGAATTCAAAGTAATATTCAAATTTTCAAAGTAACTTAATTTTACTCATCTTCACCACCAATTGCCTTTGCTACCAAACTTTAACTCTTTTCATTTTCTCTTCTAAACTTACTATAAATTTCGTTATTCCATCTCCTAACTTCAGTGTTTAATTTTTTCATTTTTGCCTCCATAACTCCTATTTTTCAACCTTTAAAATGTTTCAAACCGACATAACAAAACATATTTACAAGGTCTAAACCTTAACCCGAAACCCGACACGAAAATAAACGGGTTGACACGATAATTAAACGGGTAGGGTTAGGATCAAACCCTTTCAACCCGTTTAATGTTTTGACACGACATGAACCCTACACGACACCGCCCATTTGTCAGGTCTAGGGATTAGTATGTGTCAGTTTGGGTCGATTTTTGAGTTCGGTTTCTAAAGGGTTCATTTTTTTTTGGTTTGGATTTGAGGATTTACGGTTTGAAACAGTGTGGGTTCGTTGCACTTCACGTGAAATTAATCAAATAATTTCAAAATAATCAGCAACAATATAACACATAAATTGTAAAATTATTGTAAAATTAGTTATATGGCAAATTAGCTATAAAACCTACTTCCAAAATATTCCTATAACAATTATTTAGTTAGTCCAATATCTTATTTGCTAATTTACAAGAAAACGTGCTTTCCAAAACGAATAAGGTATAGCTTTTTAAAAAGTTCATATTTAGCATCAATTCTATAATTCCAACATTCAAAGAATGTTTAGTTGTCCTAAATTAAGAAAATACCACGTTTAACTTAAAGTACAATTAAATATAACTTTTTTTATTGACATCAAATCAGAGAAAACAAAGTTTGAGAGAAGCAATGTATTGAAAATAAATAAGAGAAAACAAATGCGTAAAACAAAGATCGAAGGGCATATATGGAAGCATATTCATATATTGACGTCAAAACATTATTTGGTGCAATCAAACGTATTTAGACCATACGGTATACTCTCAACGAGAGTATCCATGGTCATGTGGCCACCAGAAAAATATGTGCACACCACCCCGACAAATCGTGGTCGGGCGTGGTCATTATGATTCGTGTTGCTTATGATGATTTTAAACGCGAAAGTTGATTGGTGATTGGTGATTGCTTTCTCGACCGTTGAACGATTATTTGATTTTTTTTTCAAACTCAATTCAATGCATATAAAGCCTTTATTCTCATTCTCTAAAACCTTCTATTTTCACCAAAACTTACATCTTCATTCTCATTCTCTAAAACCACAAAACACATGCACATGAATTCCACAAAACACATAGAATTTTAAAAAACTTTTGACTCGGATGACGACGTAGAATTCGTCGAGACATTCTTCAACGTTGTGTAACACATTCACGACGAAGAATGTTCGAATGTTGCTTGTACAAGGGTGGTCGTCAATCGTGATCGTCAAGCCGCACACGACTTATTGGTACATGATTACTTTGCCGATAATTGTCTTTATAATGACGACACGTTCGAACATCGTTTCCGACTGAATAAGACTATATTTTTACGTATTAGTAATGCTTTAGAATCTCGTTATGATTTTTTAAAACAAAAACCCCACTAGAGGAAGAATGAGTTTTAGTAATATACAAAAATATGCAGCTGCTCTTAGGTATTTGGGATACGGTATAAAATTTGATGCATCTGACGAATACTTGAAAGTATCCGAGAGGACCGCAGTTGAAAGTGTAGATTAGTTTTTTGCATGTATGTATGAGGTTTTTCACGAACAATATTTGCGCAAACCTACTCAACGTAATATTGAGATATTATATTCGGCTCATGAAGAGAGCCACGGATTTCCGGGTATGCTTGGCAGTCTAGATTGTACGCATGTGGCTTAGGAAAAATGTCCAAATGCATGGCATGGTCAGTTCACCCGAGGTGATATAGGTGAACTAACTATCATCCTAGAAGTTGTTGCATCTCAAGATTTGTAGATATGGCAAGCATTTTTCGGAGTAGCGGGGTCTAACAACGACATTAATGTTCTTGGCTAGTCTCCTCTTTTCAACGATATTTGGACCGGCAAAACACATGATATGACGTTTACGGTGAACGGGCACGCGTACAAATACGGTTACTACCTTGGTGATGGGATATACCCAGATTATTCTACATTGATGAAGGCATACTCAGCTCCTCGAAGTGAAAAGGCAAAGTTGTTTAAAAAAAAACAGGAATCGGCGATAAAGGATATCGAGAGGGCATTTGGAGTCCTTAAACAGACATGACATGCATTGAAATATGTTACACGACTCTGGGATAAAGAAAGAATTAAACGAATGGTCCTAGCATGTATTATAATGTATAATATGATTATTAAAGATGAAGGTCGAGCTATTTGTACGTAAGATCTGAACGACATTGTCATTCCAATTGAGGAGTTTGTACCCGGAACGAATGAGTTTTTAGAGCGAGTTATTGAAATTTATAACAGTGAAATGTGTTTCAATCTTTGAGAAGATGTTGCGGAACAATTGTACCAACGTAACATGAACAAATATTAGTTTTTTTATATGTTTGTTGTTTGTTTTTTTAAATTAATGTAATGTTTTTTTTATTTCTAGATTAATTAAGTAATGTAGTTTGAAGTTGTAATTTTATTTTTATAATTAATGAAAAACTAGTTAAAAAATGAATGTTTTTTAATTATTAAAAATGTAATTTTATTGTATTTTTGAATTAAAAAATAAATAAAAATAATGATGTAGAGTTGTGTGTTAGTGGTAGGTATCCCATGTTAGTGGTAGGGGATGTGGTGCTGATGTGGCACACACCATATATGTGGTATGTGGTAGGTATAATGGATGACCTTATACGTATATATTTAAATTACAAGTGGGAAGGTTTTATGGGTCATTTTTTCTTTAGTTTCCACGTAATGGGTTGGTTCAGTTTTTTGTCAGTCGGTATGGCATCTAAAACCGAACATTACCGGGATTCTCGATTTTTAAAAAAATTCAAACACATTATGTCGGTTACTGATTTGGTTTTGGTTTTCTTGGTTTTCGGTTCGGTCGTTTTCAGCCCTAACATTGGGAAGTATTTGTCATCATGAAAGATAATTAACAAAATGAAAGGTAAATAAAATAAGGGATTATTGTGTAGATATAGAAAGTGAAGGGACTTTTTGGCAAGTTCAGGATTTTTTATTTAAAGTGCGTTAGGCTTGAGGGAGTGGCATTGCCACCCCTCTCGCTAGGAGGTCGCCACCCTCGTTGTACACCGCCCCTGGCTTGCGCTAGGGGGGTCGCTACCGAAGACTTGCCAGTGATACAACGAGAGGAAAGAAAACAAGGAAATGAGAGTAAGGGCTTCTGAATGGTCATTTTCTTTGTTTTATCTTTAGTTCTTTTTCTTTTTTTAAAAATCAGGCCCTTTGATTGGACTTTTTTATTTGATTTTTTCCCCTAAAATCCAAGTGTATATATGTTTTAGATAAAAGCTTAGGTAGAAGGTAAAAATGTGAAGTGGCAATGTGCTTAGTATGTGCTAGGCATGCTATCACTTCCCATAGTCTTATTGTGACGGATGATACAAAATTATTTCAAGTATTTGGGTGATACAAAATTATCTAGGCTTATAGTAGTTCCAAATCGATAATACGTACTTTTGAATAAGTTATCTTTTTCTAGTTTATTTGAAATTGTTTATTAAATGTGAAAACAAATTTACACTTCTATCCTTATCACCTTTGTATCTCAAAGACTCAAAAGACACGTCATCTCCTCCAAAGGAAGAAAGTTGGATTATATTTTAGGAACTGTGTTAATTTGAGCACAAATTCTTGAATTTCGATAGTTTAACAAGATTTGTGACGATGAAACCAACTAATTTTGCTGAATTTCTACAAGTTCAAGGTAAGTTCATGTAGTTGTGTATTTAAATCAATTCTATTATGATATAAGTTGATGGAATCTTTTATAGAAAAGGTACCAGGTTTTTACATATGTACAATGGACCTCTTACATATTTTGTAAACAAAAATGTTGTTTATTTACAAGACTTAAGTGATTAAACTTCAGCTGCAATCAATAACCAATTACATTCTTTGCTAAACTAAATATCCAATTCAAAAAAACCGAAGTTGTACTCGCTTTTGGCCAATAGGTCACAATATCCAAAAGCTTGACGCCTTAAAAAAGTGTCACATTCGAATAAATTCAATTAGCAGGTTTTAACACACAACTTCACTTCTAGAAGTTGCATCTACCATCAATTCTTGCATAGATGGAAAATATAAGATGCTAATTTAAATTGTGTTATGTCTTGTCGCTTCTCAAATAATTGAGAATCTAAGTGTGTCAACAAATAGTCAGGAATTTTCAACGGTATCGATCAACTTTATAGAGGTTTGCTCATGGACCACCCATAAAAAATTTACTCGAGACCCCTTTCATACTTTAGGTAAATTTTGTAGTAATGTCCCTAGAACGGAGAGCTTTTCTTTCCCAACAATTACAAGTTATAATATGGGTAATTTAGTATTATGAATAAATATGTAACTATATATACATCTTGTTATTTGTGAACAAAATCAATAAGAAATCTCTCTAGATTACCCTAATAGTGTAAACCAAGTAAATTTTATGCCATTTTTTCGTGTAATAGATTTATGTATTGAAACCAAACCTAAGAGGTATGGCGTGTAGCACATAATGATCTTAATGGGTGGTTTGAAACTTTGCATGGTTAGGAGCTTAGGATAAGCATTGTTTCTTTGAAAAGAAGCATACAAAAAGTTTGCAGTCTAAGACTGGGAAGGGTTATCATAGCGACTAGAAGTGGCTATATACTCATACCTATTAAAAAGCATGTTGATCATGTAACTAGAAGACTATTTTTTCATAAACATGAGCACTAGTGTTGGCAAGGATAGTGGTCACGATTTTGAGTTTGTCACGGTAAGTAGTGACACCTTTCTTATCGCTGATCAATTCTTCTAGATTAGTCCAAATATCATGTTTGGTGGTCCCTTATTTTAAAATCACATATAATAGAGACATGGAGTTGGTGTCATAAATCCATAATGTGATAATAGAATTGAGATTATGTCGCTCAATGTCCTTTGGTGTGGTTGGATTATACGTACATTGATCAATCATGTAGAATACGTGCAATGGCTTAAATTGTTCGCATTGAGCATCGTAGTCGAGTTTGTTAAGATCAAATGTGAGAGGGATGAATGTGTTGATAATTTTAATATAGTATTGTATTTCAGAAGGTCGAAAGGGGGACCAACCATTGTCATGGAAAATGATGAAAAGACTTATAAATTGAGTTGTATGTAAGGAAAAAAAGGGAGACAACTTTAGAATTATATAGAGGAAGATTTTTCTTAAACAAATATAACTTCGAGTTACATATACATTAGAAATGTATTTTTACATGTTATCTAATTAGACAATATATACATATAAGTATAAAGCATGTAAAATACTTGTTAGATTTGGATTCAATAAGAAGCCAAGGAACAAATATTGGTTGTTGGATTAAAATATCTGTTGGGTTTTTGTATACTACAACATCCTATGGTGCATATACAACCCTAAATGTTTTGGATCTATGTTTTCTCTAATTATACATGCAATATTGTTTTCAAAACATTAAGCCTACAACTAGCATACAATTGACATAATCAACATAAAAGTGAGTTATAGAATTACTTCCTTGTTGTAGCTTGTAGTTTTGGCCTTTAAGAACTTAGTGTCCCAAATGTTGCACCTCAAATGGTTCATAACACACCTTTGGACAAATGATGACTTTTGAGAGAATATTCTTACACTCAAATAGGCTTATGAACTCTTAGAACAACTAGTGGTTGATTTTGGATGCTAAGGGGTTTCTTATATAGTGTGGCAAGATTAGGGTTATATCCATGTAAACCCTAATGCCCATGACCTTTCATATTACTTAGGATCCATGGGTTAAACCTCCATCGACTATCCATGGACTACCATATTGTTTTATCCCATCCTAAATAACAATTGGTCCACACTATAAGAATCATTGATTTACCAAATCAATCCTCATATATTTAGTTAGTCTCTTTTGATCACAAAATTAATTCCAAATTAATTCTTGATCAATACTAATTAAATCATATGATTTCATATTAATATATTAGAACTTATAATATATTAACAAATCATAAATAACCTCTTCTCAAAAGTCCATCCTATCAAATTGTCCTGGTGATATGCAACCAAAATGGACCATGCTGCTCTCGGTTCAAGTACATACCAATTATATTTATGGGCTTAGACACCTAATCCAACAGTCACCCACTTGGATAAGTCTAATAACCATTATTGCAAGTACGACTCCACGATCGAACTAGCAATCGTAGCTCTTAAAAGTCGTTGTCGAACTCTGACCTAGTCAATGACACGTCCATTAGATAAGGGATCATATATTCCTC
Organism: Lactuca serriola; assembly: GCF_051521515.1. NCBI lineage: Eukaryota > Viridiplantae > Streptophyta > Magnoliopsida > Asterales > Asteraceae > Lactuca > Lactuca serriola. The sequence continues at coordinate 33,466,375 of NC_136410.1, forward strand.
CATTCTAGATATCATATGGACTGAGGCATGGATTTTAATCATTCTCTCTGTCCATTTGTTGTTTTCCCGATTTCCAATATAAGAAGACTGACTAAGGGCCTGTTTGATTTGAACTTACCGGGTCCAGTCAGGGCTGACTGGGTCAGCAGTCGGATGTTTGCTTATGAGATGATATAGCTGATTCGGTCAGCCCATTCCACCCCCAATCTCCTTACTCGTCCAGTCAAAAAAAAAGCCCGACTGGAAAAAAATTAGACACGGGAATATTTTTTGCCCTTCTCGCTTCTAGCCTTTTCCCCCAATACGCCATGCCCTAGACAAACATCGATCTCCAGCATTGTATCGCCTCTATCATCTACATCTTCTTCCACGAACTGCGCCATCTTCTTCCACGGCCTGCGCCCTCTTCTCCGACGGCCAGAAATTTCCGGCGACGACTAGAATAATCCGGCGACAACCACAGTGAAGGTAAACAACTTCCATATGTTAAAATAGACACAACAACGTTTAGCACTGTGTGTAGATTAATAGGGTGTTAGGTGTGTGCAAGGTGATTTTCATGTTGTTTGACATATATAGTTAGATAATTAGTTCTTACAATCTGATTAATTTAAAAATAAATATAATGTGTAGCGATGATTCTTTATTAACTTATGAAAATCTGGTTGTTTTGATCTCAAAATACTAGAAGATCTGAGTTTTATTTGTCAAAAGATCATAAACTAATCATTGTGATTTGTCAAAGATTACAAACTAATCATTGGGGTTCTTGATTTCTATTCAGTATTGGTTCGATGATTCTAAGTACTAAATTAACGATTTAATTAATTTGGATTTGAGTTTTAGTTTGGTTAAAAATGATGGTTATTTTAGGAGAATGTTTGACAGAAAAATTAAATCTTTGTATGTATTTCCAAATAAAATGTTCAATTCAGCATACATAGTTGACAAGTCGCACTCAACCAAAAACCAAACGCCAATTTATTGATTGAATTCTGAAATCAAAGTTTGTCCTTACTTCTTTCATTATTTTTTGATTAAATTAGATTGAAGGGTTAGCATATAATCAATTCATAATCTGTTTTTGTTTATGAAATCTGATTTCATAATGTGTTTTTGACAATTTGGTGTCCTTTACTTTCAAATATGTGTCTACTGCATTATAAAATCAATTCATAATGTGTTTTTGTTTATAAAAGATTGTTATATGTTTATGAGATCAAAATTTTTTTTGTATGAGGAAATCACATTTATGTGTTTTTGTTTATAAAAGATTGTTTTATGTTGTTGAAAATATCATGAAATCACATTTTTGCTAGATTTATTTGTAAATGTGTGTTATGTGAATGATTTAGCTATTTTTTTTTTTCTTTTTTAAAATAGACATGACGGATAAAAGAACTAGGGTTAGTTGGAAGTCGGAATTGGTGGACAAAACATTTTTGGAAGCGTGTATCCAAGAATTAACAAGTAATGGCCGGGAGGGTAGTGGCCTAAAGGCAAGCTCATGGGCTGTGGTCGCAGAGAAATTGAAAACAGATCATAATTTTGTTGTCGACAAAAAACAAATGAAAAACCGATATGACTATTTAAAAGCAAAGTATGCGGTATGGTTAAAACTTAAAAACAAAACCGGGAATATTTACAATCCCGTAACAAATTCTTTTAACATGACTAATGAAGAATGGGAAGCTGAAGCAAAGGTATATATATACATATTTTTTAAATTAGATTATTTTTTTACTACTTTAACAATATTTATTAAATTTTCAAACAGCTGAACAAGTATGTAGATAAGCCGAGAAATGCACCCCTCCCTTGCCCTAATCTTTGTACCCAACTATTTGATGGGGCGACCTCGACCGGTGTTCATAGTTGGGGGCCATCTTCGACACTACCTCATCCCAATGAAACCTTCAGTGCACATGATTTTGAGGATACAGAGATGGAAGAGCCAGCACCTCATCCAGATACCCCAAGCTCAACCGTACCTCAACCTACTAGTGAGGAATCATTTGGGCGGACAAAAAACAAAGGGGGCAAGCGAAATGGTCCTAAAGAAACCACACTTGATGATGAGTTGAAAGAAGTTGGAAAAGAAATTATCAAGGCTGCACAAGCATTCACGGAAGCAAATAATCTTGACAAGGAGATGGATGCTTGTATGGCAAGGTTGACAAGCTTGGAGTGGGGAGAATATGATCCGAAATACACCACTGCTCTTATGTTATTTGCTGAAAGTGCTGGCAATAGGAAAATTTGGTTGCGCCTTAACTTGTCAACTTGTGAGTCGTGGGTAACAAATGCGGGAAGAAAGTTTGGATTAGTTGGTTGACTTTAGTATGTCATGGTTTATTATTTGACTTTAGTATGTTTTGGTTCATTGTTTGACATTAGTATGTTATGGTTTGTTGTTTGACTTTATTATGTTACGGTTTAGTTATGTTATGGATTGTTTTCTTAGATGCAATTATGTTATATGAATTTATATGTTATGGAATGTTATGCTTTTAGTATTTACATGGTACGGCTTGTTATGTTATTGATTAAAATGTAATTTGTATTTGACATCTAACAGGACACATGGATAAAGAAGGTGACTTTCTATATTTTCTTATATTCTCGTGATATTGGTTGATGTTGGTCTGACAAAGGCAAAGAATAATTAAAAGAATAAGAGCTAGTGAACAGGTAGCAAAGGGGTATGTGTATACGCAAGATTTGATACACGGATGTCATATACAATGTTTCGATATGATATGTCTTTCACAAGATGCTTTTGTACTATTATGCAATCACTTTACAGAGAGAAATTGGTTGCAATCTAGTAGGACGATAAGCGTTGAAGAGAAGATGGCTATGTTTTTACATGTTATAGGACATAATGAACATTTTCGAGCCGTTAAAGAAAGATTTCATCACTCCACACAAACAATTCATCAATGTTTTCATGAGGTCTTACGTGCAATGATGTGTTTTGCACGAGAAATTATAGTACCAACCTCGTCTAATGCAACAAGAAATTCATCAGAACGATATAGACGGCTAATGCAGATATTTCCCGGAGCAATAGGTGCACTAGATGGAACACTTGTACATGCAGTTGTGCCTGTTGATCAACAAACTCGTTATAGGGGAAGAGGAAAAGGTGAATGTTATCAAAATGTAATTGGAATTTGTAATTTTGATATGATATTCACCTTTGTATGGGCTGGATGGGAGGGCGTAGCACATGATTCGAAAGTTTTGAAAGAAGTTGCATTTAACCCGACTCCCGGATTTCCATTCCCTCCACCAGGTTTGTAACTTTACTATACAGTTTTTTTTATCTTTTTTTATTTATATGATAAATTTGTCATACATCTACAGATAAATACTACCTTTGTGATGCCGCATACACCAACACCCGTGGATTTATGGCTCCCTACCGCAATACTAGGTATTGGTTAGCGGATTTTTGAAGAAATAAAGCTTTAACTAAGGAAGAAAGGTTCAATCATGCTCATGCACAACTCAGAAATTACATTGAACGTGCTTATGGTGTATTGAAGGAGAGATTTCCAATTTTAAAACAAATGGCTCCTTATCCTTTTCCAGTGCAAAGAGACATAGTCATTGCTTGTGTTGCAGTCCATAATTTTATAAGGAAATACGATATTGAAGATGAATTATTTACGACCTTTGAACAAAACACTATGGTTACTCCTAATGTGGGTGGTGGAGGAAATGAAGGTCAAAACATAGAAGACATAGAATGGGGTTCAGAAGCCGTTGACTATATGACTACTTTGCGTGACCAGATTGCTAATCAGTTACTTTCAAATGGTTCACGTTAAATTGTGTACTTTTTTTTATTATGTATGACAATTTGTATTTGGATTTTGTATTACATTTTGTATTTGGATTTTAATTGATGTATGTTTAATTTGGATTTTATATGATAATTTGTGTTTTTATAAATTTTTATCCAGCGTAAGAGACAACACGAGGGTAATATGGTCATTTTTTCATTCAGCACAACCATTCAGATAAATAATCAAACAGCATAAACTCAGTCAGATATGGACTCAATCAGCATTTCTAACTCAGTCAGCTTCTAACCCAGTCAGAAACTATCAAACTGTAGATGTAAATTGTAAAAAGTCGAAAATAGTGTATTGTGTTGTTTCGCATTTTATGTTATTTTACTAAGTCATTTTGTATGCGAAATGAAAATGTATAGACTTAGTATATTTTTTGTATGTTTCCTATAAATAGGGACTGAGGCTAGAAGTAGAGACACGAAATCGAAACACAAATCTCTCTTCTGCTTATTTTGTAATCAGTGTTAATCAATATGAGATCTGATTAATATTTACTCTTTGTGTTCTTCATCTTTAATTGTTCAAATCTATCTTTTCTTTTCTAAATTCTCGATAACAATTCTCATCAATTGGTATCAGAGCAGGATTCAAACTGCTTAGATCTGATTTTCGTATAAGAATCATTTGCTTTTCGAGTTACAAATTTACTCAAAATTTTCCGCGCATTTTTGGTTTTGAAAATCACTGTTGATTTTCAGATTTGAATTGATTCTGTATTTGAATTGTTAAGTCGAGTAACCGATTAGTGATTTGTGATCAATTCATTTGATCAAATTCTGAAATTCATCAAGTTTTCGGATATTTTCTGTGTTCATCAATGGCGAACTTCAACATGAATACAATGACTTCTTTCTCTCACTTGCTTGGTTCCTCAACCAAAATTCTGATGTTAATTCCAGAATACTATGATCAGTGGGCTGATAGAATGGAAGATTACTTAAATGGAATTGATGAAGAACTTTGAAATTGTATCGATGGAACAGTACAAGCTCTTGCTAATGTTCAACCAATTGGATCATCCACTGCATCTACTGATGTTGAAGAACAACGAAAACGACTGAAGAATAATGAAAAGAGGTGCATGAGGGAACTAAGAGGTGCTCTACCTCCTGTGGTTTACAATTACATTCGTAGTTGTAAAACAGCCAAAGATATCTGGAATACTCTAAAAGAAAAGTATCAAGGTAGCGAAAAGACGAAGATCAACTCTGTGAAGCAATGTCTAGTTGAACTGAAGGAATTCAGAAAAAAGGATACAGAAACTCTCGAAAATTACTATGATCGTCTGAATGAGCTTATGTTTCGCTGCAATAGGTATGGTATCACTAGATCTCTCATGGAATTCAATTTAACTTTCATTATGGGTCTTCGTAAGGAATGGCGAAGTGTGAGCATGATGATTAAGAATCAATAAAGTTTTGATACAACTACATTGAATGATCTCTACAATCAACTGAAAACACATGAATGTGAGGTCTCAGAAATGTATGAAGAATCAAAACAAGCTATTGGTGGTCCTTTGGCTCTTGTTTCAAAGGTATCAGAAACTGATGAAAAAGATGGTTCAGATGAAGAAGGATTTTTGATGAACTCCGATGATGAAGTTGTAGCATTCTATTCAAACAACAGAGTTAAGAAGTTTTTCAAAAAGCCTTTTAATCCAAAAGGAAAGAATAGTGATGGGAAAAATGCTGTCACAAGAACTGGAGGGGAGGAGAGGAAGAAAATGGAGAAAATAGATGAAAAACAGAAAAATGTGAATGAAGAGAAAAAGTTGAAGGGTGATTCAGGAATTTATTGTCACTATTGCAATGGTGCAAATCATTTCGCAGCGGATTGCATGTTGCGAAAGAAAGAAGAGAAGAAAGAAAAAGTTAAAGATGAAGCATACTACTCCGAAAAGATTGAAGAATTACGTGCTAAGACCAAAGGAGTGTCTTTAGTTGCTAAGGGAGAATCTGCTGAAGAAGAAAGTGGAACTTATCAGATCTGGTCTTCAGGATCTGATGACGAGGAAATGAGGCATCCCACACATGGAGCAATGTTCGCAAGTTTTGAGGATTGCGAAGAGAACATTTCAGGGCGATGTTTTGTGTCTAAATCCACTGACAAGTCACCCATGACAACCAAGGTACGTGCAATTCTTGAATCTTTTAATATTCCTTTATCTGCTTATGATGCTGAAATTGTTTCATTTGATGATACTGTGGCTTATTTTGATTCTGTTATTGTGTCTGCTAGTAATGAAGCTAAGAAATTAAATGTGCAACTTAGTGAGACACGAAGAGATTTAGAAATAAAAAAGAGCAGAGTTGAAAAATTGGAAATGCAAGTCAAAAATATAGATTGTGATAGGAATAATCTTACTAATGATGTTAGGTTGTTGCTAACACAAAGAAACATATATTGTAATTCTGCAAAACGACTGTATGCAAAATTAACAGCTTTACATCATTCTTCTGATATCAACAAAGAACAACATAGGAAACTTTTACCTTTTCTTGAGTATGAACGTGAAAAAGTTGATGTTGTTTCTTATGATTGCGAAAGTACAATTGCTCAATTTGACAAAATACCTGATGATAGATATTCATATGGTATTGTCAAAATTGATGAATTTCTGAATGCTGATAAGTTGGTTAACATTGTCAATGAAAGTTTGACAAAGAGTGAACAAGTGAAAATCATAAAGAAAACCAAAAATTCAACTCTTGCCTCACAATTCAATTATGTTGATATTGATGAAAATTCTGATAATGTGAGTGAAATCAGTGAGATAGAAGAAGAAGAAGAGGTTGATTGTTCTCAATTGTCAATCATTAATATCACATCCAAGATCAAAGGTAAAGAAATAATAGTTGATTCAATAGTAGAGGAAGAAATTGATAAACCTTCAACTTCGCAACATTGTAAGTTTGATAATGTGGAAGTTGAAAGCTGGAAATCTGATGACACTGATGAAAATAAAGAAGAAAAGAAAGTTTCAACTGAAACACCTCAAAGGGTTGTGGTTGATCAAGTGTTTGAAAATACAAAAGAATCTGACAAAATTTTAAATGACAAAGGCGCACATTATTTGGAAACCAACACAGTGGTATATCCAAATTTTGTATGTATTGATAAAATTATTTTTCCAAATCAAGTTTTTGTCACTACTGGAAATGCTGAGAATATTCATCCTGAGTTTAATAAAATGATTGAAAAAGATAATCAAAAGTCCACGACAGAAGGTTTTTTCGCAAATCAAAACACAGAAGAAAACAATTTAACCCAAAATCCTTATGTGTTTCAAAAACAAAAATCATTACAAAAATGGGTGGTTAAAGGTGAAAAATCAAACAAAATTTTTGAAAAAGTTGAAAACTCAAAGGTTGAAGTGAAACTAAATTCTCATAAATTCAAATTGATGGTTGGAAATTATTCAACAGAAAATAATGTTTCAAAAAGAAAAGCAAGAAAAGCAATATTCTGGCAAGTTGTGTCTAATGAAAAATCAAGAGATGAAAAAGAACAAATTTCAAAAACATCATCAAAATTTCAAAACAAAAATACACAAACATATTCAAGTTTTCATAAACAAATAAACTCTGTTGACAAGGTTTCATATATTCGCAAATATGACAACAATCGAAAATTTGAGAATTCGCAAAAATTTGCAAATAATCAAAAGTTTCAAAAGGTTGGCAAATTCACGAATACTTCATCAAGTTTGAAGAACTCAACTCAAGCCAAAGTGAAATTTTCACCAAAACAACCAAATTTTCCAAATCCTTCAATATCAAAACCAACCAAAGTTTCATACACAAAAGGAAAATCTGATGTAAGTACGATCAATCATTGGTTTAAAGGGAAAGGAAAGAAATATCAAAGTGGGAAGTTTTCAGAAGAACAAATCAAAAGTGCATTTGATAAGTTCACAAATAATTCTTCAATTGCTAGTGCATCATCTCATAATTCGCAAGTTCCGGTTCAAAAATGGAAACCAGTTATCAAAAATGCGAATGTTGTGAAGGATAAGATTACAATCAATGGGAATCCAAAATTATTGAATGACTATATCTCAATATCTAGAACTGATGATGTTGATATAATGAATTCTGTTACAAACAAAGTGAAAACATGGTTTTTAAATTCAAAAAATTTGTTTAATTCTACTAATGATGGACCCAATAAGTCTTGGGTTCCTAAATTTTTTCAATAAATGCAGGTGATATGTGACGAGCAATATGATATGAAATGGTATATTGATAGTGGTTGCTCTCGTCATATGACTGGAAGAAAGGAAAATTTGCGAGATTACAGAAGCTTGGAAAATGCTAGAGTAGTCAAATTTGGAAATAATCACAAGTGTCAAGTGAAAGGGTATGGGAAAGTCACAAATGGAAACTTCACAGTAAACAGAAATGCCTATGTTGAAGGACTTCAACATAATTTGATAAGTGTATCACAACTTGTTGTGGGTACTGGAAATCAAGTTGTATTTAATGAAGAAGGAAGTATCATTTCAAATGCAAAGACAAATGAAATACTCCTCAAATCCAAAAGATATGGTGATATGTTTACACTGAACATCAAACCGATTGTGGGAAAACCAGCTGTGTGTTTACTATCAAAAGCATCTAATGATCTCAGCTGGCTTTGGCATAGAAGATTGTCACATTTGAACTTTCGAAATATAAATAAACTTGTAACTGAAGATTTAGTTCGAGGGTTACCAGTACTAAAATTTGACAATGATTCTTTGTGTGCAGCTTGCGAACAAGGAAAACAACATCGAAAAGGTCATCCGATTGTGATAGATTCAAAAATAGTAGATCCATTGGAACTTCTTCACATTGATCTATGTGGACCATCAACTGTTGCAACAACAAATAAAAAGCGGTATATTTTAGTTGTTGTAGATGATTTCTCTAGATTCACGTGGGTGTTTTTTCTCAGGTTAAAATCTGAAGTTGCTCAGACGATGATTGATTTTATCAAAAAGATTGAAATTAGTCTGAAGAAGAATGTACAAAAAATTAAAAGTGATAATAGTTCTGAGTTTAAAAATCAAACTCTTGACATTTTTCTCACAAGCAAAGGCATTTCGCATAATTTCTCATCACCATATACTCCACAGCAAAATGGTGTAGTTGAAAGAAGAAATCAATCTCTATGCGAAGCTGCCAGAACCATGTTAACATATGCAAATCTACCTCAATATCTTTGGGCAGAAGCTGTGTCCACAACATGTTTTACTCAGAATCGATCATACATTCATCGAAGATTTAATGTTACTCCATATGAAATAATCAATAATCGGAAACCTAATGTAAAATTCTTTCATTTTTTGGTTGCAGGTGCTTTATCATGAATCTCAAAGATAATTTGTCCAAGTTTCAAGCTAAAGTTGATGAAGGCATCTTCTTAGGATATTCATAGAATTCAGTTGCATACAGAGTGCTTAATAAACGAACAAGAAAAATTGAAGAAACTTTCAATTTAACATTTGATGATTACTATCTTAAACAAATTGATAGTAAATTCGATAATAGACCAATACTTGTGGATTCAAATACTCAAATTGATAATTCTGAAATCAATGATTTTGATTATGACTTAATTTTCGGAATTCCTGACAGGGTAATTGATGCAAAAAATAATGCTCCTGATAATCAAACATCAGAATCCTCAAAACATACTGATGAATCAACGATAACTACAACATCGATAACTTGTGAAAGCACACCAGATGTTCGTATGGAGGAGGAACACACGAGTATTCATGAAGATTGTCTGCCAACTTTTGAGGGGGAGAAAGAAATTATGAATCGTCAAGTTGAGGGGGAGCTTTCGCAAAATCAACAAGAACATCATTTCGAGGGGGAGTATCAAGATGCAGATCATGTTGAGGGGGAGCATGATGAAACAGAGACAATTAATCTTGATAAAAATAAAGAATTTAATGAATTTAATGATAACTTTTCTGTTGTAGGATCTAAAAATGAAGATATGTATGAAGATGCACCATTAGAATTTGATCCAAATTTTCCACCACTTGAGAAATGGACAAGAAATCATCCAAAAGAACAGGTAATTGGTAATCCACAAGAAGGTGTGTTGACTAGAGCTCAACTTCGTGCGAAAAATGAGGTACTGAATGCAAACCAAGAACTTTGTATGTTTAATGTCTTTATTTCGAAAATAGAGCCAAAAACAGTAAAGAATGCTATGGAACACTCAGATTGGGTTGTTGCTATGCAATCTGAATTGGTTGAATTTGAACGAAACAAGGTTTGGAGATTAGTTTCTAAACCTTCTGATGTTTCAATTGTTGGATTAAAATGGATTTTTAAAAACAAAACCGACAAAGATGGCAATATTATTCGAAATAAAGCAAGACTAGTGGTTAAAGTTTATTCGCAACAAAAAGGCATTGACTATGAAGAAACATTTGCACCTGTTGCAAGACTTGAAGCAGTTCGCATATTTTTAGCCCATGCAGCTCACAAAGACTTTGATGTTTATCAAATGGATGTTAAATGTGCATTCTTAAATGGAAAACTGGAAGAAACAGTGTATGTTGAACAACCACCAGGATTTGTAAACAATGAGCATCCTGATCATGTTTATATTTTAGATAAAGCTGTATATGGGTTAAAACAAGCACCAAGGGCATGGTACGCAACACGTAAAAATTTCTTGAAACAATCTAAATTTAAACAAGGATCAGTCGACCCCACATTATTTTGCAAGAAAGTTGGGTGTCATCTAATGCTTGTTCAAATTTATGTTGATGATATTATCTTTGGTTCAACTGATCCAGCATTGTCAATTGAATTTGAAAATTTAATGAAAAGTCAGTTTGAAATGAGCATGATGGGAAAAATTAATAATTTTCTTGGTTTAAACATAAGACAGAACAGGGAAGGAATCTTAATCAATCAAGAAAAATATACGAAGAACTTGCTTGAAAAGTTTGGAATGCTTAATAGCACAAAACTCAGAGTACCTATGGCAGTAGGAACAAGACTAACTCCTTCGTTAGATGCTCCTGCTGTTGATCTAACATTATATCGTAGCATGATAGAGTCTTTATTGTACTTAACTGCAAGTAGACCTGATATTATATTTTCGGTTTGTTGTTGTGCTAGATATCAAGCTAATCCAAGAGAACCTCATTTGACTGCAGTGAAAAATATTTTTCGATATCTAAAGGGAACCGTTTCTTTAGGACTTTGGTATCCTGCGAAAACAGGATTTTTCATTCAAGCTTTTTCAGATTCCGATCTAGGAGGATGTACTTTGGATAGAAAAAGTACGATTGGTGGATGTCAACTATTGGATGGAAAGTTGGTGAGCTGGCAATCAAAGAAACAGACTTGTGTGGCTATATCAACCGTTGAGGCAGAATACATATCTGCGGCTGCTTACACTTCGCAAATTATTTGGATTCAGAGTCAACTTCGTGATTATTCAATAAACATGAAAAAGATTCCTTTGTATTGTGATTCACAAAGTGCAATTCGCATTTGTCACAATCCAGTGCAACATTCAAAGACAAAACACATTGCTCTTCGATATCATTTTATCAAAGATCATGTGGAAGATGAGAATATTGAAATTCATTTTGTCAAAACAACTGAACAACTTGCTGATATTTTTACAAAACCTCTTGATGAAAAATCATTTGTTAGAATTTTAGCAGGTTTGGGGATGATTAATGCGAATTCAATTTCATCAACACAAGACTAAAAGTTTTGCTCAGCAGATATGAGTCAATATTATTCAGAGATTACTGTTCATTCAGAGGCTTCGCATCCACATCTTTTCGCATCTGAGCTCATAACAACTAAGGTAAGATTTACGAATAAATTTTTTTTTTCTTTTGAAAAATCAAAAATCCAAAAAGATTTTTTTTTTTTTTTTTATGTTTTTACTTTTGAAAAATCAAAAATACAAAAAGATTTTATTTTGTTATGCTTTCAATTTTGCAAAATTAAAAATCCAAAAAGATTTTTTTTTGTTCTTTAATTTTGAAAAATTTAAAAATCACAAAAATATTTTTGTTTTCTTTGTTCTTTAAACTTTATGTGCTGAGAATTTAATACAGGGCTAAAATGCGAAGAGGTCATACATTTTTGTTTCTATGGGAAGGTATTAATTTTTTTTAAAAAACTAGTTAGGATGTCCCTAGAAGCATGCTGCTGTATGTAGACCAAAAGCCTCAACATGACTCTATGTGTGAAAAGAAAGCCTTAATGAAATTATCACATGAAAATTTCTTCCCAAAAAGGCTTATATTCGCATAAGTCAAAACAAGCTACCTTACTCTTCTCAAATAAGTTAAGAGTTTTCTGTTTTGTAAATTATAACAGAGGTACACTTCGATTCTTATCCAATCTTTTTAAACCAAACAATTCTTACACTCCAAATTTTTTTTTGAAGAGATTTGTCCTTGAGGTCTTTGATCAAACCAATCAAAACCTAGACAAATCACAACTCTGTGTTTATGATCTAACATCATGAGTCCGTGATGAAAGTGAAACCCAAAAATCATAAACCTTAAGGAATTGACGGGGAACCTTGTTCCAGATTTTTACGAAACCTTTGTTTCAGTATCAAAAATTTCGAAACTTCAAATCATATTCAATTCGCATGTGTGGTCTTGATCAAATATTCACAACCAAGAATGTTTGTTACCCAACAAGATCTAGAACAAATTTTCTTTTGAATATGATTTCAGTGTAAGTTTTATTCGCAAATCCTTGTCATGATAAATATTTTCACAAGCCAACTTGTCATTGACTACACTGGTCAAACAAGTAATTTCATTTACAATTCCTCACCTTATGTTAAGGCTGATATGTAATGAAATTTCAAACCAATCCAAAATGACTTTTAAAAGAAGCCCTTTGATACTTCTCTACAAGTATTCGATTGTAATTCACGGGAAACTACACAAGCTGTTGATTATCTCTCTTGATGATTAACAAAGCAACCTTTGCCTGGGGTTTTACTGCATTCATGTCAAATTGAATTTTTGACATCACAACATTACAAATTTTCTTGTTTCTTATCTTATTCCGTTGGCACAATGCACACACGAAATCCTTGAGGTTCTGAGTAAAACCAACTCAGACTGATGATTTCGCAAGTCTGGTATATGACTTCACTTTAAATCCCAAAAGTGAACGAGCCTTGCTTCCATGCGAAGGGTTTTACCGGTTCGGATTCTATAACGGATACTTGACAGGCTGTATACTCAAAATGGTTGGTATTCTATCCGGTTTTCGAGGAGATGTGACAGTTACTTTTTAAAACATAGTTATCTTTTGCAGTCATGATCCGAGTTTCAAGGTGCCACATCGGATAACATTAAATGTATCCCGCTTTAATTTCAAATCAATTTTGAGTAACCTATAAAAGGGGGATCAAGAACACTATGTACGGTTACGCAAACAAGAACTCTCACAAAACTTCAAAGATTAAACTTTGATCCAAACTTCAACTTTCTTTCTCAAAACCCTAACAATGGCAGCCACTAATTCCAACACTGATGAGGTTCTTTCTCAATCACTGATGAAGATTCAAAGCACCAATTACCAAGTTGATCCAAACGTTTCTGCTTATCCAGAAGAATTGAAGATGCTTATCGTTGCTCTGAAACGATCACCTTTATCAACTGCCATGTTCAGTTCATTCTCTGTTCCAATGGTGTGGCTATCTCGTGCAGCTTCAACGACATCATACAATCACACGGCGGATGTGATTACTTTCAATTTAACCAACAACAAACGGGTTAAACTGTCTAAGAACTTGTTTGTGGAAATCTTGCAGATTCCAAACAACCCTCCGTTTGTCAAACCTGTCAACTCGCAGATCATTCATATGTTCAATAAGATGGGGCATCAACCGGAGTTGGAGAAAATAAGTGACTTCCGAAAGTCTGGATTGCCATGTATCTGGAATTTCCTATTTGGTATTTTTCTAAGGTGTCTTACAGGAAGATCAGTCGGACTGGATAGAGGAAGAGTGGAAGTATATGCTATGGTAATGGGCATATACTATGATATCAATGTTGATTATGCAACCTAGCTGTGGAAGGAATTTGTTAAAAGCCTGGAAAATACAAATTCGGAGAAGGGGATTTCCTGTGCAAGATACTGGAGCTTAATCCTGGAAAAAGTCTATGAGAAAGAAGCAATTCCAGTGATGACAGATGTTGAAGTTGCTGAATTTTCCTTCTATCAATTTCCAAAAATTGTAGAAGATGATGAAGCAATTTTTTCTCGTGTGGCTCGTATTCCAGATGCGATGCTTCGCAAAGTTTCTCCAACTCACAAAGTTTTGGTGAGATATTTGCGAAATATTGATACAGCTGATCAGACTGGAGTATTACCAGACGTTGCTACTCCATCAAAGAAAAAGAAGGTCAGCAAGAAAAATGCGAAGGGTTCATCCTCACCAACAGCACAAGATGAAGCTATTCAAACCGAAGAAACTTTATCAAAATCGAAAAAAGAACTCTTACCTTCTAAGTCTGGGGTACTGAAGCAAATTCGCAAAGCTGAAGTGAGTAGTAAAGGCGTTACTATTCGCAGTATTCCTGCACCGGTGTCTCCAGGCAAGAAAAGACAGTGAGCTAAAGATGTTGCTAAAAATATGCAACGTACGCTGGTCAAAAGAAGAAAGATGGTGATTCGCAATGAATCATTTGATGAAGAAGTTGTTCCAAAAACTTCACCCGTCACATCTATGGTAAATGTTTCTTTACCAATAATTCACACTTCGCAAACCAAACCACTCGAAATAGTTCTCACCAAATCAGTTTCTGAGGAGGTACCTATTTCCGATACGGTTGTCAACGTATCTGATACGGGGGCACCTATCCTGAGTGTTACACCAACAATTCAAACATCTTTATCCATTTCATTACCTGTTACCACTTTCTCTACCACTTCATCCATATTTGATCATGCCCTTCAAAACCCATTCACAACACTTTTTCCATCTCAATCACCCGAAAATCCTCAACCTTCGCAACAATTGTCTGATACTGAAGTTAAAGGAGGTGCCTTTGGAGGGATACTTGATGATATTCCTTTTGATTCAGACAAAGAAGATATTCCTGATCATATGCTGATGACAGGAAAACAGTTTAAAATTCTGAATCATAAGTTAAAAACCATTATCCAAACGCAAGCTGATTATGATAGAATGTCTTCAATATCAGCCATGGAGGTAGATGTTATGATAAAAGGAGCTGAGAAAAGGATCATGGAGAAGATTGATCAATCAGATAAAAATAATGAGCTCAGACTTAAATCACAAGGGCGCAATTTTACTTCTGCTGTTCAAGTTCTCAAAGCTGCTACAAAAGAACATCATATTCTTTTTGTACAAATTTTCAAGAAAGTTCGTGAGGATGTCAACTTCAAGATTTAGGAGTTGAAGTCTGATCTTGCGAAGGATCTTCAGGATGTTCATACAAAACAAGCAGATGTTCAAAAGCAAATTGTGGAGATTTCTTCTCAACTTCAAAAGCTTAATGATATTCCTGTTCTTGAAGCTCATAAAGCCGCAACAACGGAGAAGTTTGATCAGCTGATAAAGTTAGTCACTGAGCTTAAAACAGCAGTTTCGCATTTTTCATCACCTCAAATCCTTACTTCTGAATTCTTGTCTCTAAAGATTAATACTTTAGAACAAGCTATTCAAAAAGCTCTTGCTCCACTTACGAATTTCACTTCTTTACTACCGAAGAGTGTTCCACCTGTTTACACAGGGGTGCAAGGGGGAGAGAAAAGTCGAAGTAAAGAAGAGGAGGCAAAAACAGTTGGAAAAGTGATATCAACTCAGCTTGTAGCTACTCTTCCTATTCCTACGAAACTGATTTCTTCAACTACAATTACCACAAAAACAGTTTCCAAAGGTATTGTTATTGGAGAAAACGAAGGAGGTTCAAGCTCAAAATCTCAGAAAGATGTTGTAGGAAAAGGAAAAGGAATATTATACGAAAAGTCGAAGGAGGAGTTGAAAGCTGATGCAGAGGCTGAGTTGGAGAGGATGAGACAAGTTCAAAGCATCATGAGACAAAGGGCAAGTGATCCTCCCTCCATGAACAAAGGAGATCCTGCGAAACTATACTCTTATGAAACAATAGAGTCGAAAGTTGTGGGTAGGGAGATGTATGAGTTCGAGAAGAAGCCGAAAAGAAGTTATGATATTGCGAACTCAGATCATTGCCAATTGGATTTTCCGATAAACGAAATGCTGTTCATCACTGCTCAATACAAGATCAGTGAGAAATTTGATAATCCTGATGATTATACTCATATGAAAATCAGATTTCATGCAGTTTTGGGGAAGAATCCAGATGAAGTTTGGTCTTTAATGAAGATCAAAAAGGTGCTGACAATAAAGAAGGATGTTTTGTTTGAAGATATGCTTCAAAATTTTCGGTATTTTGTTATCAGAGCAGACAACAAACAATATGACTTCACAGTAGCTGATTTTCCATTGATGAACTGCAATGATTTAATTCAAGTAGCTCTGATCCTGAAGCATATGGAAGAAAACAATCTTAAAGGCTCTGAGACAGATGTGTTCAAGGTTGGCTTCGCACATGTGAAGACATTCATCGATAACTATTTCGACTGTTTGGCTCTTACAGATGAAGAATTAGCGAATGTGCTGGGAAGAGAAGTAAAAGTTCCATGGGAGGATACTTTGACTCAATCTGCTTTGTCGAAGTATGTTGTTGGTGAAATATGCCTGAAACCATTTGGCATGGTGTTTTCGGGAAGAGATACAAAAGGAAAACTGAAGAAATTTTTGTTCAAAGTCTCAGAGATTGAAAGATATAATTCTTCGCAATATACGCACTTCATTGTACGTATGAATAACTGCAAGAAGAATAACGAAGGAGACAAGAAAGATCTGAAGAAGGTGATCTCCTGGTATGGAGAAGTGTGAAGGACAATTCACTCTGCAATTCAAAAGCTTTTGAGTTGAATTGCATCGACTGTTTACAAAGGGGGAGAATGTAGATGTAAATTGTAAAAAGTCGAAAATAGTGTATTGTGTTGTTTCGCATTTTATGTTATTTTACTAAGTCATTTTGTATGCGAAGTGAAAATGTATAGATTTAGTATATTTTTTGTATGTTCCCTATAAATAGGGACTGAGGCTAGAAGTAGAGACACGAAATCGAAACACAAATCTCTCTTCTGCTTATTTTGTAATCAGTCTTAATCAATATGAGATCTGATTAATATTTACTCTTTGTGTTCTTCATCTTTAATTGTTCAAATCTATCTTTTCTTTTCTAAATTCTCGATAACAATTCTCATCACAAACGACCCCTAATTAAACAAATCAAATCAGTCCAGGCTTGGCCAAGAGCTTCAGGTGTCATCACTAAATCATCGAGGGGCCCACAAATATCGTTTTTATCCCTCTAAGGGTAAAAGGAGTGGATAAACTTCGACTCAAATTCTTGCTTTTACTTACTCATCAAATCACACACAACAATATGTTTTATAACACCAAGTTACTGGTTCGTTTACATATGTCAATGTGCAGCCGACTTGCAACTACAACTGACATGTCTCCGTTTCAAGAATATAAGATATTATCGTCTCACCAATCACTCGTGATAAAATCCATGAAGTGATTCAGATGAGTGTGGGTTTAATCCAATACTCGAATCTTATTCCAGGAGTACTCATGAACACTGCAGCAAACTTGTGCTATGTCTAAAACACGTAGACAATCTACAGTCAAATTCATGACAGTCTTGTCTCAATACCTACTTCCAATATGGTCTCAGAACTTATGAATATAAATAAAACACCTTTTATTTAATCACCATATTGATTACACATTATTCATTGTATAATGTTTTGATTAATCAACTTAATACTTGAATTAAAACAACAATTATTCCATGCTCCAAGCTTGCCCACTATGTTTACCTATCGTCATTTCTTTGTGAAATAAATCAATTTAAAAATTTCCAATGATGCTCATTTCACAAGTCCAAATCCTTATTGCAAGTGTAAGAATTCCAAATTCTTGTCACTACTAGAAAGTGTTAGATTCTAAACTATCATGCAATGATTCTTTTGTAATGTCTAGGTACCAAAAGTCATAGAGACTCGACCAACGATATTACAAAATATTCCTTTGGAGATTGTTAAAGACAATTCCATGGAAATGAAATCTCATATTCAAAGTACATTTATTTGAACATCCTTCTTGCATAAAAGTTTCTAACTTTCTCATCTATTCTTCAACCCCCAATATGGAAACATTCCATATTTCCAATACGAAAACTCATTATTAATAGACTCCTCTCTATTCATAATAATGTCAATATGGTCCATCCATTACTATACTTCCAACTGTCTTTAACAACCAATCCTTGGCGAACCTTAGATTGTCCTTAACAGTGTTTAACCACTTTAGTCATATCCGGCTCTATTCAGTTTTCCCTCTTAATTCCCTAGGCATTTGGAAAATTAGAACACGAGAATATTATAGTATATTCAATCGATCCTATACCCAAAGCATATGGGATGTGATTCATAATGTCTAACATAAAGACATGATACTTGACTAGTCTTTTGCTATAATATTTCTATTTTCCATGTTCTCACAATTCGAATTATGAAGAGGGATGCCGTAATCATAATCGAATTTGAGAACGCAATCAACATTCCCATATAGAATTTCCTTATGTCGAATCTTTTCAACATAACATTCATATATGTCCTTGACTAAATTTGATTAAAACTTAATCTAAGCTTTTAGAATTGAAATGAAGTATAAATTCCTCTCCCTTAATTATTGCAAAACAACTTTTCAAACCCTGCAACTTTGTGAATTGAAACTTTTGTTTTCTATAATTAACATTGCTAACTTGCAACACTTACCATAATAATTATTCTCCCACTAGCATAACAATTATTATCTTCCTTGCATAACACTTATGCTCCCACTAGCTTTGACATGTACCCAGAAATCAACTGGGCTTCTATAAATCAACACTTATTGACTTTCATTACCAAAGTTCAGATTTCAGATACGAGAAGCTTTGATAAGACTTTCTCTAGGCTTCTCAAAATCATACACATTTCCTTAGATAGCTCACATGTGTGTCTTAACTATTCAGATGTAGCACTTGGTTCCTGATATGTATTTTATTCTAGTATCTTGGATTTTGGCCTTGGACTCGGCGAGTTGAGGTCCAACTCGTCGAGTCGGAGCGTGTTGGACACATAAGTTTAATGACCTACTCGACGAGTCCGAGCCCTGACTCGGCGAGTAGGCGTTGTCCGGAAAAAACCCTAGATGAGGGTTTGCCGTTATTGATAAGAGCTAAGGCAGTTTTGGTGGATCTTGCTAGTTGTGACCATTAGGAGGAAGGGAAAGGATTGAGGAAACAAGTGAAGACCAAGGGAACCCGAGTTTGTGCATCATCCATAGTTCATTGGAGGTATAAAGCTGTAACCTTGCTCTTTCATTTGTTAGATCCCTTTTTGGGGAGATTTAGGGATTTTATAAGCCATTGTTGGTGACCAACCATGATTGCAAGCATGGTTGGGGGTTGAGACTTCAAAATCAAGCCATTAAGGGAGTCACAAGGCAATTAGGGGTTGCTTTTGCACCCATCTAAGTCCCATGCATCATAAGAGCTTATTTTATGACCTTTTGAGCTTAAAGTCCCATACATGCATGTAAAGTTTGTAACTTTATGTGCTAGAGTGATTGAAGGAGTAGATCTACCTTTTGGTCAAGAGTTGTACGCTGGAAATCGAGAAATGAGACTTGGTCATGCCCGAATCGGCGAGTCGTTCTTGGGACTCGGCGAGTCCGAGGCAAAACTCCCCTTTTCTGTTAAGGTTTGAAGGAACCCAGTTGAGCTTTAGAAGGGTTTTTAGCGGGTCCAAGGGAGTGACCCAACGTATTGGACTTAGCCTTAGATCTGGAGTTCATGTGACTCGACGAGTGCGAGAACGGACTCGATGAGTCCAAGGCAATCTCCTTACAGTTGAAAATGAACTCGACGAGTTGTTCATGCAACTCGGCGAGTCGAGGACAGAACTTGTTTATCAGATGGAGGTGAACTCAACGAGTTGTTCTTACGACTCGACGAGTCGGATGAAGATTCATTCGATGTTTATAAAGAAGGAGGAACTCGTCGAGTCATTGCTGAACTTGACGAGTAGAGTCGTGGATAAGGACAGGTAAAGAGTTAGGGACTCGACGAGTTGGCGGCCCAACTCGATGAGTCGGGTCAACTGGAAGTTGACTTTGACATGGACTTGGTTAGGGGTAAAATAGTCATTTTACCCAAAGAGTAGATATCAGATTCTAACTGAGTGTTTCGTGGGATTATAGCTGGAGGGTTATCGGAGCAGCAGTCAACCAGTTGCCGAGCAGTTTTTCAGCAGTCAACCTTACGAGGTGAGATACCTTCCAGTAGCGGTGGGTCTACGGCCACAATGTTGGCCCATCAGTAGGAGTGGTATATTAGATGATTGTCTTTGTGATATTCATCTAGGTTTGCTACTACCTGATATGTTATATGCTAGTATGATATGATGTTTTATGCCAGTAGTAGTAGGGGAGATAGTCCCTAAGATTTCCGGTCGATTGGGCCAAAGAGGGGTAGTCATACCCAGTCTTACTAAATAGAATATGATTATGTGATACATGTTTTGTGGTAGTAGTAGAGGGGTGAAATAGTCCTCGGTATCCGGTCAACAGGACCGTAGGGGAGGCCAGCACCTAGATATGCTAGGCAGTATTCGGTCTCCAGGACCGAAGGGTAGGCCAGCACCCATATATGCTAGGCATTATTCGGTCGACAGGGCCGAAGGGGTAGGTCGAGCACCGAAATATGCTTGACAGTATATGCATGGTATGTGATTTTATGGTATGTGGTACGATGGGGGAGCTCACTAAGCTTTGTGCTTAGAGTTTTCATTTTTGTTTCAGGTACCTCTTCAGCGAAGGGGAAGGAGCCGGCACGGTAGCTGCACATCATACACACACCCTAAATTCCGCACTGTGAGTTTCCTTGGGATTGTACTCTGACATTATCACTATTTTATGATTTGGATTTTTAGACATTATACATAGTTTTATGAGATGTTATGATTTGTCAATGTTTTTCCTACGAATATTTTAATAATAGTAATTTATAAAAATGAAATTTTTGGACGTGAAAATTGGTCTGTTACATCAGAACTTACGACAATAAGTTTCGAATGTTCAGACTATTTGTCATTTCTCACAATTCGAACTATGAAGAGGGATGCCGTAATCATAATCGAATTTTAGAATGCAAATATCACAATTGCTATCTCCTTAAAATCTACTTAGTGAAAGCGTTTCCTCACAATCATTTTCATGAATTGGAGAGAAACCTTATGACACTTAGATTTTATGGTGTATGTGTTCCTATCCATGTGAATTTTTCATAACCATAATCACAAGACAAGGTTAGTGACAAATCCAAACTCATATGGATTGAACCTGTTTAATCTTAATTTCTTGCCACCCGGCAACACGAGGGCCTACCATTGCTTCTAGGTTGTTATGCAACCAATTGAGAACTCTCATAACTCACATGCATAGTCATCTTTAACTGGATTGGGCATAAAAACAAGAATATGTCAACACGATAGGTTGCAAACCTCAAGTCGTGTGCTAGTGATAAACAATAGGTTTTATTGTTGATTAGTTCTTGAAACTTTTCAACATCTTTAAGACTCCCACTGCCCTCTTGACATATAATATTCTCTTGTCATGAACCATTCCTTGACAAAACAAATATTCAAGACTTAGTGCGGATTCTTATCAAGATAAACACTTCACACAATTGGTCTTAGTTGGTCTTTGTCCTTACCAAGACATCACAACTTACCAATTTCAAATGTACAAGAGCAAAAACATTTTACTCAACATTTGATGAGTGTTTTAAACCTTATTAAGTTTATGTCACTCAAGGCACAATCTTGGAGTATGACTCTAAGACTTGTTTTGGAACAAAGTACGACTCATCTTCTTGATTTAACCATTTCAACAATTCACGATTCCTCTTCTTAGCTATACAAATGCACTAAAAT
The DNA here is from genome assembly GCF_051521515.1 of Lactuca serriola. NCBI lineage: Eukaryota > Viridiplantae > Streptophyta > Magnoliopsida > Asterales > Asteraceae > Lactuca > Lactuca serriola. The sequence continues at coordinate 33,488,357 of NC_136410.1, forward strand.
ATCCTTAGAGAATCAATTGTGATATGGTTTTCCATAATCATTAAGATGATCATAAAACACGATACTCAAGTACTCTTCCATCCTTCCAGATTGCAGAAACTTCTATCTTTCTGCTTAATTTGATTCTTCTCATTCGCTTTGCCATACATTGAACTTTTCCAATGATTCAGAATTATACTTAAACTTGTAAGCATAACCATATTTACTAAACTTTAGTAAATCATGATGAATAGTCTTATCATCCTTTGTGGTGGACCTAACCAGCACACAACCAAGTGTACCTGATCCCCTAGTCCTTCACTTGACTCACATATTCATGTGAACAAGGAATTAGTCTTAATTTCCTAAAGACGAAAATTCTCATTCATTACACAATACAACTTGCATGATTCCAAGTTTTTATCCAACTGAAACTTGGGTGATGAGAATCTTTCCTTATTTGGTAAATTTTGACACTACCATAAACGAAAGAATCAAATCCATTTTCCAATATCGCTATCAATGGAAACATATAAACAATAATTTTCACAAATGCCATTGTAAGGAAACTTAAAATAAAATAAAATCAAAATTTATCTTTTATTTATTAAAATTGTGGAAAACTTTTCCTTACAATGCAAATACATATGAAAACTATGTTGTTATCTATTCCTAAGAAATCTATCATAACTCTTAAGCAGCAGCTCAAAATTCTGATTATCAAACCATGCGATCGAAATCCATATCTTCACGATCAGAATCGGCTTATTCTTCCTTTAAGCTTCCTTTCTTTTCTTTGATTCTACAAAACATCAAAATGTAATTACATTACATCATGTATTAAGAATCTCCAAATAGGAACTTAATAGAGTTAGATAATGGACTTACCTGAAGCAGAGTCAAACTTTTGACTTTACCATCCTTATGATCTTTCAGGTAAATATGGCAGCTTCGCAACCAATGCCTCTTCTCTTGGCAATAGAAACATATGGACTCTTTAGGAATGGTACATAGGACTATCTCAGACTTAGCCTTTCTCTTTACCATTTGGTCAAATGACTTGACCATGACTAATCCCTTTCCATTGGGAAGAGAAATCTTTTCTGTACTTCCAATGTTACCATTGTCAATGTACATGGAATTTTGGGAAGTAGATCTTCCAATCAAATTTGCTTGACCAGTGCGCCAAATCATCGCTGATTCAGCAGCAATTAACAAATATGTTAGATCAATATGGGTCATGTCGTGATCTCCCATATAGTAGTCCTTAAAGTCCGGCTATATGACTTAGGAAATGATTGAAGAACCAAGGCAATAGCCAACTTCCTTGAAACAACGACTCCCAACATTCCCAGTCTGTTAATGTGTGACTTCATTTCCAATACATGTGCACACACAGACCTTCCATCTAGCCAATAGGGCTTGAGTGAACTTGAATTTTTTCAAATCTATAAACATGTAGGTTAGGGAGAATTATTGGAGGAAGTGAAGCATGATTTCCATTTCCACTATCCAATCGTGGAACACCATCTTCATAAGGAAAGCTTTTTCCATAAGATTCGAGAAGACCATAGATGTGTGACCTATACATCTATAAGGGAGAAATTCAAGTTTGGTTGATTTAAGTCCTTAATATAACACCCAAATGAAATATTAAGGCTAGGACCCAACACAATATTCTACAATTCTGAAGAGGGATGCCGTAATCCAATTGTAAAATATTTGAAGGTAGGTAAATGAAGATTTACCAATTTCCACCATGAAAAACGAAATTGATTATTAAGTTTTAATTGGATTGAAATTTCTAGATCCTTTGAGATTCATTGAACTTTTCAATGACATGTTTAAATCTCGATTGTTCCCTTCAGGTTTGTGACTGGGATGCCGAGGATCACAAACAAGGTGTGAATAACAATGCAAATTAGCTTGGTACACTTAATGTTACAGATCATCCAATCAATGTGTTGGTTAACCACACACACTCCATTGATCTATGATTTACATCAAGCTACCCTTTTCCACACATTGTCAGTCTCAGATTAGTGTGCCGGTTAACCACACACACTACACTAATGACTTAACAAGGTGCAAAGTGCAATTTCATGGGTTAGCACCATTTTCACATTTTTCCTAAAGTAACAATGATTGGGAATTTAATAAAAGTTTAGTTACTTTATAATTCTCATTATACTTTTAATGAGAATTAATGTCCTGTCAAAATCATTCGGCTAACGACCCTCTACCAGTTAAGGAAACGGTGGGTGAGAGTAAACACCCATTAAACTGCCATTTTATAGGCAATAACCTTATACCCCCCTTATAAACCGGCTTCATGAATGAGGCCTACTAACGGTAAGACTGACTTTTTACTTATATATATATATATATATATATATATATATATTAACCCTATAATATTATAATAGGATAAGGGTTGAATTTTAAACTTTTAAAATTCTAGGGTTTGGAGTTAAATATTTAAAGTGATACCATTTACATTTACAAATTCCAAAACTTGAGGGAAAATTTTAAAACTATTCAAAACTCTTGGTTTCCATAACTTATGAGTTAATGTGGTTTTTATGAAAAGACTCTAGAATTTCCATAACTTGAGGACAAGTTATGGAGTTCATAAAAACAATTATGTAAAATACTCTTCATGTTCCATAACTTGAGGACAAGTTATGGAAGACTTTAAAAACATTTAAGATCAATTTCTCCAAACAAATTTAACACATAAATTTATGATCTAAATTAACTCATAAGCCAAGATAATTCATATCAACAATTTTCATGAAAATTAGTTTATTATTTAAACTCACAATTCTCATAAAATTTTGATAATTATCTTTTCACTGGATGAGAATCATCATTACCATATCAAAAATAAAATTTTATGAACTAAAACATTTTGTGGTAATGATTCTAATCCAAAACAGGCCAAAAAACTCGAAAATTTGTTGTCTGGACAGGCAACTCGTCGAGACCATTTATGGACTCTCCGAGTTCATGCCTAAACTCATCCTACTCGTCGAGTTCAAGCATGGACTCGTCTAGTAGGGCTGTCGGATAGTTTTTTTTGCTTTGAAAAATAACACATTTGCATCAAATATAATAGAAAACAACCCATGGGTCTGATACCACTGTTGGGTTTTGGTATACTGCAACATCCTATGGTGCACATACAACCCTAAATGCTTTGAATCTATGTTTTCTCTAATTATACATGCAATATTGTTTCCAAGGCATTAAGCCTACAACTAGCATACGATTGACATAACCAACATAAAAGTGAGTTATAGAATTACCTCCTTGTTGTAGCTTGTAGTTTTGGCCTTTAAGAACTTAGTGCCCCCAATGTTGCACCTCAAATGGTTCACAACACACCTTTGGAAAAGGGATGACTTTTGAGAGAATATTCTTAAACTCAAATCGGCTTCTGAAATCTTTGATGGATTAGGTGTCTAAGCCCATAACTATAATTGGTATGTACTTGACCCAAGAGTAACATGATCCATTTGGGTTGCATGGCACCAAAACAATTTATTAATATATTATATTATAAGTAGCATGGTTCATTTGGGTTGCATGCCACCAAACACTTTATTAAGGATGGACTTTTGAGAAGAGAATATTCATGATTTATTAATATATTATAAGTTCTAATATATTAATATGAAATCATATTATTTAATTAGTATTGATCAAGAATTAATTTGGAATTAATTTTGTGATAAAAAGAGACTAATTAAATATAAGGGGTTGATTTGGTAAAATCATGCATTCTTATGGTGTGGGCCAATGATCCATGCTTCCTTAGGTTGGGCTAAACCCATGTGACAACCCATGGATGATCCATGGATGTTTAAACCAATGGAGCGCAAGGAATATGGAAGGTCATGCACATTAAGGTTTACATGGTGTAACCCACACTATATAAGAAACCCATTTGCTCCTAAAATTGGCACCCTAGTGTTCTTGGAAGAGCCATAGCCGATTTATGAGTGCAAGTATTCTCTCTAAAGTCCTCCATTGTTGGTGGTGTTGTGTGATTCCATTTGAGGTGCAACACTTGGGGCACTAAGTTCTTAAAGGCCAAACTCAAGAAGTTCTACAAGCTACAACAAAGAGGTAACTCTATAACCCCTTTTTATGTTGATTATATCATTTTGTATGCTAGTTGTAGGCTTAATGATTTGAAACAATATTGCATGTATAATTAGAGAAAACATAGATCCAAAGCATTTAGGGTTGTATGTGCACCATAGGATGTTGTAGTATACTAAAACCCATTAGTAGTATCAAAGCCATGGGTTGTTTTCTATTATACTTGATGCTTATTGGTTTTTAAAGTTGAAAAAAATTGTTTTCTTGCATCTGACTGATGGACTCGCCGATTCCACTCAGAAACAGACCAACTTGATGAGTCCAGTTCATGTACTCGCCGAGTTGGTGCTCCTGTGTGCAGAATTTTGAGTTTTTTTGGCCTGTTTTGGATTAGGATCATTACCATAAAATGTTTTAGTTCATAAAATTTTATTTTGTTGATTTGGTAATGATGATTCTCATCCAATAACAAGATAATTGTCAAAATTTTAAGAGAATTATGAGTTTGAATGATAAGCTAATTTTCTTGTAAATTGTTGATATGAATTATCTTGGCTTATGAGTTTAACTAGATCATAGACAAATTGTTTGATTTTTGTGTTAATTAAAATAATGATCTAAATGATTTTTATGAATTCCATAACTTGTCCTCAAGTTATGGAAAATGAAAAGTTTTTCATAAATGTTTTTTATGAACTCCATAACTTGTCCTCAAGTTATGGAATTTCAAGAGTCTCATTTTAAAAGTCATTTTAAATTGGTTTTAAAATCTTCCATAACTTGTCCTCTAGTTATGGAACTTGAAAAGTTTTTCATAAAAACCTCATTAAACTCATAAGTTAGAGAAATGAAAAGTTTTGACAAGTTTCAATACTTGCCCTCAAGTTTTGGAATTTGTAAAGTCTCACTTTTGAATACTTTAGTTCCAAACCCTAGAGTTTTAAAAGTTAAAATTCTACCCTTATATTTTATATTATTACAAGTTTAATCATTATACATATGTATAAGACAAGTCAGTCTTACCGTTAGTAGGCCTCATTCACGAAGTCGGTCTATAAGGGGTGTATAAGGTTACTGCCTATAAAATGGCAGTTTCATGGGTGTCTACTCTCACCCACCGCTTCCTTGACAGGTGGAGGGTCGTTAGCTAAACGGGTAGGATAGGACATTAATTCTCATTAAAGTACAATGAAAATACCAAGTAACTGAACACTTATAAATTCCCAATCTTAGTTACTTAGGAAAAATGTGAATTTGGTGCTAACCCATGAAATTGCACTTTGCACCTTGTTAAGTCATTAGTGGAGCGCGTATGGTAAACCGGCACACTAATTTGGGACTGACAGTTGTGGCGAAGGGTAGCTTGATGTTAATCATAGATCAATGGAGCGTGTGTAGTTAATCGACAAATTGATTAGGTGATCTTTAATACTAAGTGTACCGAGCTAATTTGCATGGTTATTCACACCTTATTTATGATCCTCGGCATCCCAGTCACACACTTGAAGGGCACAATCGAGATTTAAACATGCCATTGAAAAATTCAATGAATCTCAAAGGATCTAGGAGTTTCAATCCGTTTAAAACTTAATAATCAATTTCATTTTTCATGGTGGAAATTGGTAAATCGTCATTTACCTACGTTCAAATATTTTACAATTGGATTACGACATCCCTCTTTCGAATTGTAAAGTATTGTGTTGGGTCCTAGCCTTAATATTTCATGTTGGGTGATAGATTAAGGACTGAAATCGACTAAATTTGAATTTCTCCCTCATAAATGTCTAAGTTTAGACAACTATGGTCTTCCCGAATCTTTTGAAAAAAGCTTTCTTTATAAAAATGATTTTCCACAAGGCGATCAAGGTGAAAGATTAATCCCTTCTTCGTGCCGTAGTGGAACTTCACTTCATCCAGCTCCTCCAATAATTCTCCCTAACCCACAAGTTCAAGGTCACTCAAAGCCCTATTGGCAGGAAGGAAAGTCTGTATGTGCTCACGTCTTGGAGATAAAGTTACATATTGACAAGCTAGGAGAGATGGGTGTCGAAGTCTCAAGGAGGTTAGCTATTGACTAGGTTCTTCAATCACTTCCCGAGTCATATAGTGAGTTCATTAAGTACTAATATGGGACAGACCATGACATTATTTAGCATACCGTTAATGCAAATTTGATTGGAATATATATTTCCAAAACTTCCATGGACATTGACAATGGTAACATTGGAAGTCCAGAAAATATTTCTCTTCCCAATGGAAAGGGATTGGCCATGGTCAAGTCATTTGACCGAATGGTAAAGATAAATGCTAAGTTTGAGATAGTCCTGTGTACCATTCCCAAAGAGTCCATATGTTTCTATTGCTAAGAGAAGGGACATTGGTTGCGAAGATGCCACATTTACCTGAAAGATCCAAAGAAGGTAGAATCAAAAAGTTTGTCTATGCTTCAGGTAAATCTATTGTCTAACTCTATTAAGTTCCTAATTGTTGATTCTTAATACATGATGTGACAAGGTTGCATTTTGATGTTTTGTAGGATCAAGTAAAAGGAAGGAAGCTTAAAAGAAGACTATGTTGAATCTAGTCGCTAAGATGGATTTCAATCGCATGGTTCGATGATCGGATTTTTGAGCTGCTGCTTAGAGAGTTATGATAGACTGCTTAGAAATATGTACTAACATAGTTTTCATTTGTAATTTCATTGTAAGGAAAAGTTTTTCCACTTTTTATAAATAAATAAAATTTTGTTTTATTTTGTTATATCTCCTTGCAATGGCATTTGTGAAAATTGATGTATGTATGTTTCTATGTTAGCAATCTGAATTTGATTCCTTTGTTTGTGGTAGTGTCTAGAATTTGCCAAATAAGGGAAGATTCTCATCACCCAAGTTTCAGTTGGATAGAAACTTGTAATCATGCAACTTGTATTGTATGATGAATGAGAATTTTCGTCTTTGGGAAATTAAGACTAATTCCTTGTTCACATGTATATATGAGTCAAGTGAAGGACTAGGGGATCGGGTACACTGGGTGTGCGTTGGTCAGGTCCACCACAAAGAACGATAAGACTATTCGTCATGATTTACTGAAGTTTAGTAAATATGGTTATGCTTACAAGTTTAAGTATAATTCTGAATCATTGGAAAAGTTCAATGTATGGCAGAACGAATGAGAAGAAGCAAATTAGGCAGAAAGATAGAAGTTTGTCCAATCTGAAAAGATGGGAGACTACTTTAGTATCGTTTTTTATGATCACCTTAATGATTATGAAAACCATGTCACAATTGATCCTCTAAGAATATCTTAGTGAATTTGTATGGCTAAGAAGTGGAATCGTGAATTGTTGAAATGGTCAAATCAAGAGGATGAGTCATACTTCGTTCTAAAACAAGTCTTAGAGTCATACTCCAAGATTGTGCCTTGAGTGACATAATCTTAAAAAAGGTTTATAACACTTATCAAATGTAGAGTAAAACGTTTTCTACTCTTGTACATTTGAAATTGGTAAGTTGTGATGTTTTGGATAAAACAAAGACCAACTAAAGCCAATTGTGTGAAGTATCATTCTTGATGAGAATCCGCACTAACTCTTGAATATTTGTTTGTCAAGGAATGGTTCTTGACAAGAGAATCTTATATGTCCTGGGGTCAGTGGAAATCTTAAGGATCTTGACGAGTTTCAAGAACTAATTAAGAATAAAACCTATTGTTAAACACTAACACACGACTTGAGGTTTGTAACCTATCGTGTTGACATATTCTTGTTTATGTGCCCATTACAGTTAAAGTTGATTGTGCATGTGAGTTCTATGAGTTCTTAATTGTTTGCATAACAACTTGGAAGCAATGGTAGGCCCTTGTGCTACCAAGTGGCAAGAAATTGAGATTAAACAAGTTCAGTCTATATGAGTTTGGATTTGTCACTAACCATGTCTTGTGATTATGATTTTGACAAATTCACATGGATAGGAACACATACACCATAAAATCTAAGTGTCATAAGGCAATTGTGAGAAATGGCAATTGTGATATTTGCATTCTCAAATTTGATTATGATTACAACATCCCTCTTCATCATTCGAATTGTGAGAAATGGCAAAGGTCTAAACATTTCAAACTTATGGTTGTAAGTTCTAAAATTGTTAAGACACACATGTGAGCTATCTAAGGAAAAATATATGATTTTGAGAAGCCTAGATAAAGTCTTATCGAAGCATATTGTATCAAAAATCTAAACTTTGGAAAGGAAGTCAATAAGTATTGATTTCTAGAAGTTCAGTTGATTTCTGAATACATGTCAAAGCTAGTGCGAGCATAAGTGTTATACTAATAAGAATGTAATTATTATGCTAGTGGGAGCACAATTATTACGTTAAGTGTTGCAAGTTAACAATGTTAATTATAGAAAAAAAGGTTTCAATTCGCAAAGTTGCAGGGTTTTAAAAGTTGTTTTGCTATAATTAAGGGAGAGGAATTTATACTTCATTTCAATTCTAAAAGCTTAGATTGAGTTTTAATCAAATTTAGTCAAGGACATATATGAATGTTATGTTGAAAAGATTCGACATAAGGGAATTCTTTATGGAAATCTTGATTGCGTTCTCAAATTCAATTACGATTACGACATCCCTCTTCATAATTTGAATTGTGAGAACATGGAAAATAGAAATATTATAGCAAAAGAATGGTCAAGTATAATGCCTTTGTGTTAGACATTATGAATTGCATCCCATATGCTTCGGGTATAGAATCGATTGCATATGCTATAATATTCTCGTGTTCTAGTTTTCCAAATGCCTAGGGCATTAAGAAGTAAAAAGGAATACAACTGGAAATGACTAAAGTGGTTAAACAACTGTTAAGGACAATCTAAGGTTCGCCAAAGATTGGTCGCTTAAGGACAGTTGGAAGTATAGTAATGGATGGACCATATTGACATTATTATGAATAGACAAGATTTTATTAATAATGAGTTATCAGGTGGCAAATATGGAATGTTTTCATATCGGGAGTTGGATGTTAAGAATAGATGAGAAAGTTAGAAACTTTTATGCAAGAAGGATGTTCAAAGGAATGTACTTTGAATCTGAGACTTCATGTCCATGGAATTGTCTTGTAACAATATCCAAAGGAATATTTTGTAATATCGTTGGTCATGTCTCTGTGACTTTTGGTAACTAGACATTACAAAAGAATCATTGCATAACAGTTTTGAATCTAACACTTCCTAGCAGTGACAAGAATTTGAAATTCTTACACTTGTAATGAAGATTTGGAATTGTGAAATGAACATCATTGAAATGTTTTTCAATTGATCTATTTCACAAAGTCAGGACCATTCACAAACATAGTGTGCATGCTTGGAGCATGTCATAGCTATTGTTTTAATTCAAGTATTAATTTAATAAATTGAAACATTATACAATTAATAATGAGTAATCAATATGGCACTCAAAAGTTTTGGCGTCATATAGGATTAGTATTAATCTTGTGTTTCACTTTGCATGTTTTGACTTCCCAAATAACTAGGTTATTCAAACCATCCACAGTCGATCATACCTTGGAAGTAGATAATGAGGCAAGACTATCATGAATGGGTCTGTAATTTGTCAAGGTGTTTTAGACATAACTACAGTGTTCATGAGTACTCCTGGAATTAGATTCGAGTATTGGATTCAACCCACGCTCATCTGAATCACTTCATGGATTTTATCACGAGTGATTGTGAGACGATAATATCTTATATTCTTGAAACCAAGACATGTGAGTTGTAGTTGCAAGTCGGATGCACATTGACGTATGTAAATGCACCAGTAACTTGGTGTTACAAAACATATTGTTGTTTGTGATTTGATGAGTAAGTACAAGCAAGCATTTGAGTCGAAGTTTATCCTTTGATTTTACCCCATGTGGATAAAAGCAATATCTGTGGGCCCCTCAATGATTTAGTGATGATACCCCGAAGTGCTTGGCCAAGCCTGGACTAATTTCAATTGTTCAATTAGTCAGTCGTCATAAATCTGAAATTAGGAAACAATAGATGGACAGAGATAATGATTAAAATCCATGTCTCAGTCCATATGATATCTAGAATGGAGGAATATATGACCCCTTATCTAATGGACGCATCATTGACTAGGTCAGAGTTCAACAACGACTTTTAAGAGCTACGATTGCTAGTCGGGTTGTGGACAGAGAGGGATGCCATAATCCAAGCTATAAAATATTTGAAGGTAGGTGAATGGCGATTCACCAATTTCCACCATGAAAACGAAATAAATTATTAGGTTTTAATTGGTTTTGAATCTCCTAGATTCTTTGAGATTCATTGAAATTTTCTATGGCATGTTTCAATCTTGAGTGTGCCTTCAGGTTTTGTGACTGGGATGCCAAGGATCACAAAACAAGGTGTGAAGTAACAATGCAAATTACTTGGTACTCTTAATGTTTATCACTCAACCGATGTTCCGGTTAACCACACACACTCCACCGATCTATGATAAACCTTAAGCCACCCTTTTCCTACCTTGTTAAGTCTAGGTTAGTGTGTCGGTTAACCACACACGCTCCACTAACGACTTAATCAAAGTGCAAAGTTTAATTTCATGGGTTAGCACCTTATTCACATTTTCCTAAAGTAACTAAGATTGAGAATTTATAAAAACATTTAGTTACTTTATAATCATCTTACTTTTAATGAGGATTAAAGTCATTGTCCTATCTATTCGGCTAACGACCCTCCACCAGTCAAGGAAGCGGTGGGTGAGAGTGGACACCCATTAAGCTGTCATTTTATAGGCAACAACCTTATACATCCCCCCCTTATAGACCGACATCGTGAATGATGCCTACTAATGGTAAAACGACTTGTTCTTATACATATATAATTATTATTAAACTTATAATATTATAAAGTATAAGGGTTGAATTTTAACTTTTAAAATTCTAGGGGTTTGAACTAAAGTTTTACCAAAGTGTGTGAGACTTTACATGTTCCAAAACTTGAGGGCAAGTTTTGTAAATTTCAAAACTTTTCATATTTCATAACTTATGAGTTAATGGTTTATTAAAATGAAAGACTTTTCATTTTATATAACCTATGTGTTTCTTTAATGGACTTTAAAAGAGTGTCTTTTGGTAATCCATAACTTGAGGACAAATTATGGATTCCATTAAAACACATCAAGATCAAGAATTAAACTACCAAGCAAGTTGCAAATAATTTCTATGATCTTCTAAACTCATAAGTTCATGAACATTCATATCAACAATTTCAAGAATCATAAATAAACCATACAAAACTTGAAATTTTGATAATAGCTATTGAAAATGGATTAGCTTAACCATTACACCAACTAAAACAAGTTTTATAAGACAAAAACAGTTTAGGGTAATGTTTCTAGTCCATTTCCAGCAGCAAAACTCGAAAATCTGCATTCAGGGGCTCCTACTTGTCGAGTACAGGAACCTACTCGACGAGTGGGATGCATTACTACATGGACTCGCCGAGTCCTCCCATGGACTCGGCGAGTTCATGCTGCAGAATGCAAAAAACTTGAGTTTTTTCAACAATTTGCATCAAGTATCAAGAAAACAAGCCTAGGCTCTGATACAACTGAAGGGTTTTGAGCATTCTAACACACCTATGGTGTACATGCAACCCTAGAAACCTTGGATCTATGTTTTACTAAGATACATGTAAATTTGCTTTTCCAAGGTTCGTAACCTAAGTAGCATGGCATGGGGAACTTTGAAACATAATAAGCTAGTAGAGTTACATACCTTTTAGTAGTGGTTGATTACTTGGAGTTGGAGAGCCTAGCACCAATAATGTGGATGCCTCAAATGGAAGTCACAAATCACCACAAACCTTGGAAACTTGAGAGAATAGTAGAACACTTCTAGAACTCGCCACCCTTAGTCCTCGCACAAAAAAAGTGCCATTTCAAGTGCTAAGGACTCCTTTATATAGTATGGCGGATTAGGGTTACATCTATGTAAAACCTAATACCCATGACCTTTCAATTCCATGAAATCCGTGGGTTAAAGCTCCATGGACTATCCATGGACTTACCATGCAAGCCTAACCCATTCTAAATAAGCATTAGCCCACACTATATAAATACAAGAGTCCATATTTAATTAGTCACACTTTTGATCACTAAATTAATTCTAAATTAATTTTAGATCAATACTAATTAAATAATATGATTTCATATTAATATATTAGAAGTTATAATCTATCCTAATAAATAATAATAATTTTGCCACATGTCATTCTCTCATTCAATTGGCCACATGTCATTTTGTCATAATTTTAAGATATATTTAGTTTCCACTTGTCATTTATTTTATTTTTTCATTTCCAATATATCATTAATTTAGTTTCCATAAATTAAATCTATCATAATCACTATTAATTTCAAATTTTAAATTTCAATTTCAAATAAGTTTACAGTTTAAACCTTTGTGTTTAATATTTTTAATTATAATTAACTTGTTTAGTACACGGGTCTAACAACTAAACACATAGTTTTAATTAATTTATCTATTGCATGTTTTTTTTCTCACAATTTTCACTTATTTCAAATTTTAATTCAAATAAACTTCTCATTTAATCGTTCATATTTAACATTTTGTTTTAATCAACCCGTATAATATACGGGTATCACAACTAGTATATTAATAAATCATAACTTATACTATTTTCAAAAGATTATCCATATAAATTGTTAGAGTGAAGTGCAACTCAAATGGACCATGTCGGATCGGGTCAACTACATCTCAAATATAGTTATGGACTTAGACACCTTATCCAACACCATTTGGGTTGCATGGCACCAGAACAATTTGTAAGGATAGACTTTTAAGAAGAGGATATTCATGATTTATTAATATATTATAAGTTCTAATATATTAATATGAAATCGTATTATTTAATTAGTATTGATCAGGAATTAATTTTGTGATCAAAAGAGATTAATTAAATATAAGGGGTTGATTTGGTAAAATCGTTCATTCTTATGGTGTGGGCCAATGATCCATGGTTTCTTAGGTTGGGCTAAACCCATGTGACAACCCATGATGACCCATGGAGGTTTAAACCCATGGAGCCTAAGGAATATGGACGGTCATGCACATTAGGGTTTACATGGTGTAACCCTAGTTTTGCGACACTATATAAGAAACTCATTATCTCCTAAAATTGGCACCCTAGTGTTCATGGAAGAGCCATAGCCGATTTAAGAGTGCAGGTATTCTCTCTCAAGTCCTCCATTGTTGGTGGGGTTGTGTGATTCCATTTGACGTGCAACACTTGGGGCACTAAGTTCTTAAATGCCAAACTCAAGAAGTTCTACAAGCTACAACAAAGAGGTAACTGTAACGTCTGTGTTTCTGGGCTTGTCATTAATGTTGATATAATATTTTAGGTTAACCTTTGTAACCCGTTTTGAAATAATAGAAGTGTATTATTTGAGTATTATGTGTATTGTGCTTAATTGCTTAATTATGTGGTTTGATTAATTAAGAAGAAAAATAAGCATCAAAATTAAAGTGTAAAATAAACTCGTTATCTTTGGATAATGTTGTAGTAGTTGAAACGAGGTTTCCGAATATATATAGAACGCCCAAATCTGACTTCTTATGAGGAAGTTATGATTTATTGAAGTTTCGACTTAGCGATATGCAACCCGAAATACTCGATTTGAGATCGAGCGGTTTTTAGCCGAAAAAATCTAAATGAGAATCGAAGATCTCGTTGTTGGTATCAAAACAATGAAAAGTTAGGCGAGAACGGACGTCAAACGAAGAAGTTATGAATTTATAACGAAGTTTTTCTGTCCCGGCCTACTAAAAATAATTAATAAAAATAAAGTCAAAAATAGCCGACGGAGTCTAAACGAAAGTTGTAGAACGTAGTCTCACCTACGCGTGGATATAAAGAACATCGAAAACAGAGTTCGTATGAAGAAGATATGACTTTTCAAAGTTTATTAAATAACTAATATATAAATTTAATTATTAAATCCGGTATTATCCGAAGGGGAGTCATCAGACTCATCCGAAGTACGCCCAGCGTACAGCAAAGCGTGACGTCCCTCACACTCGAGTTCTTCGGATGATGCATGCCATGACGATTCGGACACGTACGCCCCGCGTACTGCTGTACGCCCAGCGTACTGCGAGGGCAGCCGGCTCATTTGCTCTTTTTCTCTCTTCTCTCTCTCATTTTGCATCGTTTTGCGTGCAAGAACTATCCCGAAGCCCCGATATCATTCCCGAGCCCCGAAGCAAGTCCTGAGGTCCCGAAGATCCCGAGAAGTAAGATTCCCGAGCCGAAGCTCTGCCCGCGAGGATTCCAGTTTTTGTGAAGATCTTTCAGATCTGCCGAAGAATACTACTTCTACAAGCCGTAGTGCTGTCCGATCATCTTCTGATCAAGTGAGTGTGTAGTTACTTTCTTCTAACGCATAATTATGAAGTATTTTATACGGAATACGTGTTGTGTATAATTTTGTTGTTATGTGTGTGAATGTATGTTCACTCTCTTTAATCTCATAGATCTGATTTGTTTTCTATGAAATACGTGTTATGTGGGTGTGCCTCATCTGTTATGTGGAATATATATTGAATGAAAATGCTATACAGGTTTTAAACTATGTATAAAAATATATATTTTTATCTACTAATATGTTGGGTAGAACATGGGTAGATATTTCGTGTGTAATAAACAGATGAGAGGCCTCGATGTTGTTGTTGTTGATCTAGTTATTCAGCGGAGTATGGATAACGACCACAGACTCCTTCTAGACAGTCTTGTGGAACGCTAGCAGGTTCATAACCTGTAGGTGTTGTGAACGATGTGTTCACCGGTGTACTCTATCCCCCTCATGGTTGCCTTTAGGATATCTATTGTTGAGGAAACCCCTTAGCAGTAATGTCCGTCCCGATGAAAATCCTAGATTAGGCCCCTTGCGATAGATGTTGTTTTAGGGAAGTAAAGTGAGGATAACGGGAATGGGTAATCGGGATAGTGATTGGTTGGTGAAATTAAATATAATTTATTTATTGTGGGTTGAAAACCCTATATGCTCACCAGGCTCCCAAGCCTGACCCACTCAGTTTTATTTGTATTACAGGAAGTGGCGCAAGGGCGTAAGAAGGATGAATCATCGAGTTGTTTTGTTTACAAGTCTATATATGTATATATTTGTTGAATGACTTGTAATGTTATCGTTTATGCTTTATGGTCTGTATCGGAACATGACATCCCGAGTTTGATTATATAATGAAAATGCATCTCTTGATGAAATGCTTTGATAAATATTATTTTATCATGTTTTGCTTTGGGAACAAATTCTGCAACTCTTTCAAATCAAAAGAATTTACTCTGAAATTATTTTAAAAGCATAAATGAAAATCGGTCTTTTCTGGCCGTGATTTTGGCGATGTCACAGTTGGTATCAGAGCATTAGTTTAAGCGAACTAGGAATTTGTAGGATTTCTAGACTTAAACTTAGAATTCTAAGTGGAATTTTGAGATGTGTGTCTGTTGGATTTTAGACACGAGCACTAGTTTATTTTAGGAAAGTTGCCTAAAATGCTTTTATGTGCTAAATGTTATATGTTGCCATATATGATATTATTTGTTCGGATCTACGGTTTGTTGCCAACCGGATCTGAAGGTTTATGTGTTTAGCATTCTAAGCGTATGTATACGATATTAGAACTAGCATGTAATCGTTTCGGAGTGATAAGGATGATTTGAAATCTATCGTGAATGAAGATCTAAATTTCACCTTATTCGGCGTGTAGATCAAAAATGGTGAGAACAAGGAGTGGCGTTGGAAACGCGAATGAAAACAGGAATCAACCGCTAGTGATTGAGCAAATACCTGTTGTAGCAGTAGCACCAGAACCAATAACAATGGTTGGGGTGCAAGCCATGATTCGGGCTATGTTAGCCGAACAAAGGGATGAGATGCGACAGATGTTGCATGATAATAGGGACGAACCTATCATGCCTATTGAGGAACCCGAATTGATTCCCGAGCAATCGGAGGAAGGGAACAATAGTCGCATTATGAGTCAAGTTGGGACTCAAGGAGAACGAAGGAACGATCCGGAAAGGAGAAACAACAAGGATGGGCGAATGTACAAGAACTTCTTGGGCGCCAAACTGCCAAGTCTTTCTGGGAGCCCAAAGCCTGTTGAGATAATGGATTGGATCTCCGAAATGGAGATGTTATTTGAAAGTTGCGACTGTAGCAACAAACAGAAGACCGTCTTTGCAGTTAGACAACTGAAGACCGGAGTATTGAGTTGGTGGAAGTTGTTGGCAGATACTATGCCACGAGGGGAAGCCCTGAAAATGTCATGGGAGGAGTTCTTGGAACAACTAAGGGTGCAGTATTGTTCAGAGATAGATCTGATTGATCTGAACAATGAGTTCCAAAACTTGAAGAAGGGGAGGATGAGCATAGATGACTATGCTACTGCATTCACTGAGAAAATGAAGTTATTTCCGTACCTAGTGCCAACGGAACTCTCCAAGATTGAGAGGTTTGCTAATGGACTGCCTGCCGACTTTGGTCCGAAGTCAAGATGGCTACTACTCTGAAAACGGCTGTTCGCGCAGCTTGGAATGTGGAGGCCCAACAGAAGGAAAAGGTTCTGGAAAGGATAGAAGTTGGTGAAAAGAGGGAGTTCGATGGAACTTTAGGGTCCAACAAGAAAAACAAGTTCTCAAAGTCTGGTTCGAGGGGAAGTGGAGGCGAAGTGAAATGCTGCGACAAATGTAAGAAGAAGCATCATGGAAAATGTGAGGTAGCGACCACATGCTACAAATGTAGAAAGCTAGGGCACTACGCCTATGAATGCACCCTCTCTAAGAAGGTTTGCTATGGTTGTGGTGAGGAGGGACACATGTCAAGGGACTGCCTGAAGAAGAAGGAGGCAGCTAGACCTAACATTCCGCCAAAGCCGAAGGCGAGAGCATTCCAGATGACACTAGAAGCTGCTAAAGATGAAGTTGATGTCGCTTCAGGTACCTTTCTCGTAAACACATTGCCTGCCCAAATTTTATTTGATTCTGGAGCCAACTACTCCTTTATATCGCATGAATTTGGTAGAAAACTAGCTTTGCCTCTTGATAGACTAGATAATGCCTTATTAGCCGAAGTTGCTAGTGGCAAGTTTGTACCTGTTAGCCATCGTATGAAAAACATCTTAATTGATCTGAATGGGAATAAGTTCCATGAAGAATTATTGCCTATCGAACTTAATGGTTTCGACATCGTATTGGGAATGGATTGGCTTAGCGCCAATGATGCCGAAATTTTATGCAAGAAGAAGATAGTGAAAGTGAACCCGCCTGGGAAGGAATCGTTTATGGTGTATGGAGATAAACGCAGAGTAAATTCTGGAATCATTTCTCTAATGAAAGCGATAAAATGTTTGACCAAAGGGTGTACATCATACTTAGCATTTGTGATCGATGCTAAGAAGGAAAAGAAGGTGATGCAGAATATTCCCGTTGTGTGTGATTATCCGGAAGTATTTCCCGAAGATCTTTCTAGATTACCGCCTGATCGACAAGTGGAGTTCCGTATTGACTTGTTGCCCGGAATAATGCCAATTGCAAAAGCACCTTATCGATTAGCACCGACGGAGATGAAGGAGTTGATGATGCAACTTCAGGAGTTATTAGACAAGGGTTTCATTAGACCTAGTTCATCACCCTGGGGAGCTCTAGTGTTATTTGTGAAGAAGAAAGATGGAAGTATGAGAATGTGCATTGATTACCGAGAGCTGAATAAGGCAACAATAAAGAATAGATATCCGTTGCCGAGGATTGCTGACCTGTTCGATCAACTACAAGGTTCAAGTTATTTTTCAAAGATCGACCTAAGGTCAGGATATCATCAGCTGAAAGTAAGAGAGCAGGATATAGAGAAGATTGCATTCAGAACCCGATATGGACACTACGAGTTTTTGGTTATGTCGTTTGGACTAACCAATTCCCCAGCTGCATTCATGGATTTAATGAACAGGGTTTGTAATCCGTTCCTAGATAAATCTGTGATAGTGTTCATAGATGACATTCTGATTTATTCGAAAACCCAAGAGGAGCATGGCAGACACTTGCGAGAAGTGTTAGAAGTCTTGAAGAAGGAGAAGCTGTATGTTAAGTTCTCCAAATGTGGTTTTTGGATTCGTGAAGTCCAATTCTTGGGTTACGTGGTCAACCAAGAAGGGATAATGGTTGATCCAGCAAAGATCGAAGCTGTGATGAAGTGGGAACAACCAAGAAGTCCCACGGAGATCCGAAGCTTTTTGGGATTAGCCGGATATTACCGAAGGTTTATCCAAGGCTTTTCTTCGATCGCTAGTCCATTAATAGCTTTGACCCACAAAGGAGCTACTTATGCTTGGAGTGATAAGCATAAAGAAGCATTCGAGAAGCTAAAGAAGAAGCTATGCGAGGCACCGATACTTTCTCTACCCGATGCAGTTGAAGACTTCGCTGTTTATAGCGATGCGTCTGGGGTTGGATTGGGTTGTGTTTTGACCCAAAGAGAAAAGGTGATAGCATATGCGTCTCGACAGCTGAAAGAGCATGAAAAGAACTACCCGACTCATGATTTGGAGTTGGCAGCGGTGGTTTTCGCTCTGAAAATATGGAGGCATTACCTCTATGGCACAAAGTGCAAACTTTTCACTGATCATAAGAGTCTCCAATATCTCTTTAATCAGAAGGAATTGAATATAAGGCAACGACACTGGCTGGAATTACTTAAGGACTACGACTGCGAGATACTTTACCACCCCGGTAAAGCTAATGTTGTTGCTGATGCTCTCAGTCGGAAAGTCAATCTTGAAAGGAAAAGGCCAAGAGCGTTGAGAATTGAAGTTGCCTCAACTATTTTGGAAAGTATAAAGAAAGCTCAAAGCGAAGCTTCTGAGAAGAATAACCGATAAGAGGAAACGTTTGGGCAAAACGTTGGTGTTCGGTGTAAACAGTCATGGACTGAAGGTGTTCCAAGATCGGATTTGGATACATAAGACAGGAGGAGTCAGATATCTTCTGATGGAAGAAGCTCACAAAACCATGTACTCAATTCATCCCAGTAGCACTAAAATGTATAGGGACCTAAAACCCTACTACTGGTGGCCGACGATGAAGCTTGATGTTGCAAAGTATGTGGCTGAGTGTGTGACTTGTGCGAGAGTAAAGACACAACATCAGAAACCATACGGGAGTTTAGAACCATTGCCTGTGCCTATGGGTAAGTGGGAAGACATTGCTATGGATTTTGTCACTAAACTGCCCAGATCAAAGAATGGTCACGACATGATTTGGGTCGTCGTTGATCGATTCACTAAGAGTGCGCATTTCATAGCAGCCAAGGAGAAATGGTCTATGGAAAAGCTTGCAAATTCTTACGTGAAGGAAATTGTGAGGCTTCACGGTGTTCCGTTAATGATTGTGTCGGATCATGATAGCCGTTTCACCTCGAGGTTTTGGAAAAGTGTACAAGAGGAATTGGGTACCAAGTTGTGTTTAAGTACAACTTACCATCCGCAGACTGATGGTCAGAGCGAACGAACGATACAAACGCTTGAAGATATGCTGAGAGCATGTACTCTGGAATTCCTAGGTAACTGGGATGAACATTTACCTTTGGTAGAATTTTCCTCTAATAATAGTTTTCACTCGAGCATTAAGATGGCACCTTACCAAGCTTTGTATGGACAGAAGTGTCGTACGCCGTTTTGTTGGCTAGAGGCTGGGGAAAAGCAGTTTATGGGACTGGAGATGGTTCATCAAACTGCTGAAAAGTTGAAAATAATTAGGGAAAGAATGTTAGCAGCTCAGGATCGTCAAAAGAGCTATGCTGACAAAAAGCGAAGACCGATGAATTTTGAAATTGGAGATTCGGTTTTGCTTAAAGTCTCGCCGTGGAAGGGACTTATAAGATTTGGTAAAAGGGGAAAATTAATTCCAAGGTTTATTGGACCGTTTAAAGTTCTTCAGAGGATTGGGAACCAAGCTTACAAGCTCGAACTACCAGAAGAACTTAATGGAATTCATAACATTTTCCATGTGTGTTATTTGAGGAAGTTCACAGGAGAAGTTCCCGACATGATTCCACTTTCGGAGTTGAGAATCGATGAGAACAAAAGGTTGATTGAAGAACCAGAGGCAATTTTTGACCAAAACACTAAGAAGTTCCGACGCAAGATGGTTGAGTTAGTGCTTGTCCGATGGAAACACACGAATGGGCCGAATCTCACTTGGGAGACGGAGAGTGACATGATGGGTCGCTATCCGCATTTGTTTGTTGATATGTGATTCCGGGGATGGAATCATTATAAGGTGGAGAGAATTGTAACGCCTGTGTTTCTAGGCTTGCCATTAATGTTGATATAATAGTCTAGGTTAACCTTTGTAACCCGTTTTGAAATAATAGAAGTGTATTATTTGAGTATTATGTGTTTTGTGCTTAATTGCTTAATTATATGGTTTGATTAATTAAGAATAAAAATAAGCGTCAAAATCTAAGTGTAATAAACTCGTTATGTTTGGATAATGTTGTAGTAGTTGAAACGAGGTTTCCGAATATATATAGAACGCCCAAATCTGACTTCGTATGAGGAAGTTATGATTTATTAAAGTTTCGACTTAGCGGTATGCAGCCCGAAATACTCGATTTGAGATCGAGCGGTTTTTAGCCGAAACAATCTAAACGAGAATCGAAGATCTCGTTGTTGGTATCGAAACGATGAAAAGTTAGGCGAGAACGAACGTCAAACGAAGAAGTTATGAATTTATAACGAAGTTTTTCTGTCCCGGCCTACTAAAAATAATTAATAAAAATAAAGTCAAATTAGCCGACGGACGAAAGTTGTAGAGCGTAGTCTCACCTACACGTGGATATAAAGAACGTCGAAAACGGAGTTCATATGAAGAAGATATGAATTTTCAAAGTTTATTATATAATTAATATACAAATTTAATTATTAAATCCGGTATTATCCGAAGGGGAGTCATCGGACTCATCCGAAGTACGCCCAGCGTACAGCGAAGCGTGACGTCCCTCGCACTCGAGTTCTTCGGATGACGCATGCCATGACGATTCGGACGCGTACGCCTTGCGTACTGTTGTACGCCCAGCGTACTGCGAGGCTCTAGCCTCCTATAAATAGGATGTGAGGGTAGCCGACTCATTTGCTCTTTTTTCTCTTCTCTCTCCCGTTTTGCATCGTTTTGCGTGCAAGAATTATCCCGAAGCCCCGGTATCATTCCCGAGCCCCGAAGCAAGTCCCAAGGTCCCGAAAATCCCGAGAAGTAAGATTCCCGAGCCGAATGTCATAGGATGACTCTTTTAGACTAGTCAATACCGTGTGCCACTTAGTGCTTCTCCGACTAAGTCAGGCTAACTTCGATGATCTAGATGTACTAACGAACTTAGGAAGCAAGAGTTACGACAAGGGACACTTCAAGAAAGCTTCTATTATATAACTCAACTTCTTTACAAGGCAACTTCTTGATGGTTTGGACAAATGAGTCCCCCCTATTTATAGGGACCTTACACCTCCTCAAATGGAAGTTTCTAGGTCCCGATCATTCATGACTAATCTAGACTCTTCCTATTATATACATGGATTTTACAAGACTCTAGAATATTGTAAACTTGTATACGATGCTCTAGAAATCTCTAAATCTTCCCGACATTATCCAAATCGTTCTTGTATGATCTAGTGTGTTCTAGATCCTTCCAAAGTCTTCCGGGTCGTTCTAGTTTCGTCTAGTGCCTTCTTCATTTATTCCAGATCGTTCTCCTTTATTCCACGGACATCTATAATATTCTAGCACCTTCTAGGGTCTCGTAGAGCATTCTTGATCTCTCCGGAGATTTCTCGAGTATACTTGATCGTTCTAGAGTTCTCTAGACATCCGTGGAGTTTTCCAGAAACTTGTTCCGTGACACCCTCCCCCACTTAAACCCTTGACGTCCTCGTCAAGTCTTCTATACATATGTCTTGGTTTTGTCACGGAGCTACTTTGTGTCTTTTCTTTTTCTCCAAAGTATTTCTTCGAGTAGGGTGTGCTTTTCTTTCTCAACGTACCTTGAATCATACTTCTTCTCTCAGACTCATAAGTTCTTGAGTAAATCTTCAAGGGGGTTATGGATCCCTGCTCCTTCATGTATGCCTTATTTACTTGAATTTCCCTTTTTGGCTTCATATTCTTCTTGATCATATTACTCTGGCAATAACACATGTGCATACTTCCTTTTCTCTCGGGGCCTTTTTGAAACTTCATAGTTGAAAGGGTTCGAGCTTTTGTCTTGCTTCTTTCTAAGGGAATTATATGGATAGTTGATCCCTTGGTTATACGCATGGTGTTGTCTCTTTCAAACGACCAAGGACATACCATATCTAGGAAGTCCATTCCTAGTACCATGCGATAGTCGTCCATCGGAACCACTATCAAGTCGATGGTCCCTTTCCATTCTGCAATCTTCATGGGTATTCCACGAGAAACTCCGAGGATCGGATTGGATGGAGAGTTGACAACTTTCAACCGACCTAATTCCTTTGTATAGTGAATACCCAACTTCTTAGCTTCTTCCTCTGTGATGAAACTATGCGTTGCTCCGGAATCTACTAGCGCCTTAGTGTTCCTTGTATTCACTTTAACTTCGACGAACATGAGACCCCTTCTTTTATTTTCTTCCTTCTTAGAAGATTTTATCTCATCTTTCGATACTGAGTTCAGAAAGCGCATTGAGCTTATTTGTGCTTCGTCTTCTTCTTCTTGCAAAACCATCGCATAGAAGGTCTTTTTCTTCGGACAGTCTCGGATCAAGTGAGGACCATCACACAAGTAGCACTTGATCTCCTTTCGCTCTTCTCTTCGGTTTCTTCCTTCTATTTCTTTTCCTTTCATATTTAAAAGTTGGGATGTGTTTTGTTTTGGTTCCGGTTCCGTCATAGTTTGTTCTCCCCCACTATTCTTCTTAATCGTGCTTTCTTTTCGAAATTCCATTAGATCTTCTGCCATGGCAATAGCTTCGTCAATGTCTTTGACATTTCTCCTCTTGAGCTCATTGTAGGACCAAAATTGTAGTCCATCCATGAAATAGAAAAGTTTGTCCTTCTCTTGCATGTCGGGTAACTCTAGCATCAAGCTCGTGAACTCGACTATATAGTCTCGGATGGATCCCGTATGTTTTAGCCCACGAAGTTTCTTCATCGCTATGTCTTCAGCATTGTGTGGGCAGAATTGTCTCTTGATTTGCCTCTTGAATTCATCCCGTGTGTCTATGGTATATAATCCTTTTTCAATATCACCATGCTTCCTTCGCCACCATAGAGTTGCACTCTCGGATAGATAAAGTACGGCTGTATCTACCATCGTCTTGTCGTCCTTCACTTGACTAGCATTGAAGTAGCATTCCATCGACCAAAAGAATTCGTCAAGTTCTTTGGGGTCGCGTTTACCTCCATACTTCAATGGTCTGGGTGCTTCTTTGTGCGGAAATGTTCTTGCAATGGTCCCTCCAGTGATTGCTACCGTGAACAGGTTTACTTCGGCTTGTAATGCGTCTACCTTCTCACAGAACTCGCTCTGCAGAGTGTTAATAAGTCCAAGGACTTCTTCCTTGATGACACCGATGGTCTCCTTCAATCCATCGCTCGTGTCACTTATCTCGGCAACGAACAGATCGACGGTATCCTTCCATTCAAGGATCTCACCGATTTTAATCTCTGTCCTTGTAAGCTTGTTCTCTAAGCTTGCCAAGGCATCTATCGATTGGTCCCTCTTCCTGGACTTTCTTCCTTTCTCTTCGACAACAGGGGGCACGTTTGCGACTTCACTACTTCCTGCTTCCGTAGTCATGATGTCTTGCTTGTACGAACTCCGGCTCTGATACCACGTGTCATGGGATGACTCTTTTAGACTAGTCAATACCGTGTGCCACTTAGTGCTTCTCTGACTAAGTCAGGCTAACTTCGACGATCTAGATGTACTAACGAACTTAGGAAGAAAGAGTTACGACAAGGGACACTTCAAGAAAGCTTCTATTATATAACTTAACTTATTTACAAGGAAACTTCTTGATGGTTTGGACAAATGAGTCCTCCCCCTATTTATAGGAACCTTACACCTCCTCAAATGGAAGTTTCTAGGTCCCGATAATTCATTTCTAATCTAGACTCTTCCTATTATATACATAGATTTTACAAGACTCTAGAATATTGTAAACATGTATACGATGCTCTAGAAATCTCTAAGTCTTCCCGACATTATCCAAATCGTTCTTGTATGATCTAGTGTGTTCTAGATCCTTCCAAAGTCTTCCGGGTCGTTCTAGTTTCATCTAGTGCCTTCTTCATTTATTCCGGATCGTTCTCCTTTATTCCACGGACATCTATAATATTCTAGCACCTTCCAGGGTCTCGTAGAGCATTCTTGATCTCTCCGGAGATTTCTCGAGTATACTTGATCGTTCCAGAGTTCTCTAGATGTCCGTGGAGTTTTCCAGAAACTTGGTCCGTGACACGAAGCTCTGCACGCGAGGAGTCCGGTTTTTGTGAAGATCTTCCAGATCTGCCGAAGAATACTACTTCTACAAGCCGTAGTGCTGTCCGATCATCTTCTGATCAAGTGAGTGTGTAGTTACTTTCTTCTAACGCATAATTATGAAGTATTTTATATGGAATACGTGTTATGTGTATAATTTTGTTGTTATGTGTGTGAATGTATGTTCACTCTCTTCAATCTCATAGATCTGATTTGTTTTTTTATGAAATACGTGTTATGTGGGTGTGCCTCATCTGTTAGGTGGAATATATATTGAATGAAAATGCTATACAGGTTTTAAACTATGTATAAAAATATATATTTTTATCTACTAATATGTTGGGTAGAACATGGGTAGATAGTTCGTGTGTAATAAACAGATGAGAGGCCTCGTTGTTGTTGTTGTTGATCTAGTTATTCAGCGGAGTGTGGATAGCGACCACAAACTCCTTCTAGACAGTCTTGTGGAACGCTAGCAGGTTCATAACCTGTAGGTGTTGTGAACGATGTGTTCACCGGTGTACTCTATCCCCCTCATGGTTGCCTTTAGGATATCTATTGTTGAGGAAACCCCTTAGCAGTAATGTCCGTCCCGATGAAAATCCTAGATTAGGTCCCTTGAGATAGATGTTGTTTTAGGGACGTAAAGTGAGGATAACGGGAACGGGTAATCAGGATAGTGATTGGTTGGTGAAATTAAATATAATTTATTTATTGTGGGTTGAAAACCCTATATGCTCACCAGGCTCCCAAGCCTGACCCACTCAGTTTTATTTGTATTATAGGAAGTGGCACAAGGGCGTAAGATGGATGAATCATCGAGTTGTTTTGTTTACAAGTCTGTATATGTATATACTTGTTGAATGACTTGTAATGTTATCGTTTATGCTTTATGGTCTGTATTGGAACATGACATCCCGAGTTTTGATTATATAATGAAAATGCATCTCTTGATGAAATGCTTTGATAAATATTATTTTATCATGTTTTGTTTTGGGAACAAATTCCGAAACTCTTTCAAATCAAAAGGATTTACTCTGAAATTATTTTAAAAGCATAAATGAAAAATCGGTCTTTTTTGGCCGTGATTTTGGGGATGTCACAGTAACTCTATAACCCCTTTTTACGTTGATTATATCATTTTGTATGCTAGTTGTAGGCTTAATGCTTTGGAAACAATATTGCATGTATAATTAGAGAAAACATATATCCAAAGCATTTAGGGTTGTATGTGCATCATAGGATGTTGTACTATACTAACACCTATCACTCTTAGAACATCTAGTGGCCGATTTTGGATGCTAAGGTGCTTCTTATATAGTGTGGCAAGATTAGGGTTACATCCATCTAAACCCTAATGCCCGTGACCTTTCATATTACTTAGGATCCATGGGTTAAACCTCCATGGACTATCCATGGACTACCATATTGGTTTAGCCCATCCTAAATAACAATTGACCCACACTATAAGAATCATTGATTTACCAAATGAATCCTCATATATTTAATTAGTGTCTTTTTATCACAAAATTAATTCCAAATTAATTCTTGGTCAATACTAATTAAATAATATGATTTCATATTAATATATTAGAACTTATAATATATTAACAAATAATAAATAACCTCTTCTCAAAAGTCCATCATATCAAATTGTCCTGGTGATATGTAACTCAAATGGACCATGCTACTCTCAGGTCAAGTACATACCAATTATAGTTTTGGGCTTAGACACCTAATCCAACAATATCATCGTAAAAAACTATAGTGTGTTAGTAATTTGAGAAAGTGTGTAAAAGATTATAGTAATGTAACATCCCGTTTCGAGATAATCTTAACTTGAAGGTTCGAGCGATAATCGATCTGGTAAAGCTCACGGGTCTCAAAGGGTAGAGTTTGGACCTTAAGAAACTGTTGGATAAGGTGTCTAAGTCCATAACTATTTATGGTATGTACTTGACCTGACCTGGCATGGTCCATTTGGGTTGCATGGCATCATGCATTTGGATAAACTAAAATGAGAGAAATAACACTTATGGTTTATTAATATATTATAAGTTCTCTATATATTAATAATATTATTTAATTAGTATTGATAAAGAATTAATCTAGAATTAATTAAGTGTTCAAAAAGAAGACTAATTAAATATACGGGTTGATTGTGTAAATGCTCCATGGATTTTCAAGTTAGGCTAAGGTCCATAGGATGCTCCATGGGAGTTACAAACCCATGGGTCATGGAAATGAAGAGTCATGTCACATTAGGGTTTACATGGTGTAACCCTAATAGTAACACACTATACAAAGAACATGGTGCACACCAAAATCGGTTACACTAGTGGAAAAATAGAAAGCAAGCCAATTTATAAGTGTGACATTTTCTCTCAAAGTTTATTCCAAGAGCATTTGGTGTTGTGTGAAACATTTGAGGCATCACACTTGGGGTGCTAGGCTCTCAAGGTTTACAAGGAATCAAATCAACCACAAGGTATTTAATTCTAGCCATCTTTTATGTTTAAAGCTCTCATATATGCTAGATAGGATTATGAGCCTTGGAAAAAAGTATTTTGCATGTATCTTAGTCAAACATTGATCCAAGGTTTCTAGGGTTGCATGAACACCTTAGGAGTGTTAGAACGATCAAAACCCTTCAGTGGTATCAGAGCGTAGGGTTGTTTTGCTTGATACTTGATGCTACATGTTTTCCAAAAATTGAAATTTCGCATCTGACTGCTCACCACGACGTGGCAGTATGTACCACGACGTGGTGATGCCCATGTATGCAGAATTTTGGGGTTTTGATTAGAATTGGATGAGGATCATTACCCTAAACTATTTTTTAAACCTTAAAACATGTTTTTGATGTGGTAATGATTATGCTAATTCAATTTCAAAGGATATTATCAAAATTTCAAGTTTTATATGGTTTATTTATGATTCTTAAAATTGTTGATATGCCTGTTCATAAACTTATGAGCTTAGAAGATCATAGGAATTATTTGTAACTTGCTTGTTAGTTTAATTCTTAATCATTATGTGTTTAATGGAATCCATAATTTGTCCTCAAGTTATGGATTACCAAAAGTCATTCTTTTAAAGTCCATTATTAAACACATAGGTTACATAAAATGAAAAGTCACTCATTTTATTACATCATTAACTCATAAGTTATGAAAGATGAAAAGTTTTGAAAATTACAAAACTTGCCCTCAAGTTTTGGAACATGTAAAGTCACTTTTAATACTTTAGTTCCAACCCCTAGATTTTTAAAAGTTAAAAATCAACCCTTATACTTTATAATATTATAATTTAATTATATATATATATATATATATATATATATATATATATATATAAGAGCAAGTTGTCTTACCATTAGTACGCCTCATTCACGAAGCCGGTGTTTAAGGGGGGTATAAGATTGTTGCCTATAAAATGGCAGCTTAATGGATGTCCACTCTCACCCACCACTTCCTTGATCGGTGGAGGGTCGTTAGCCGAATGGGTAGGACAAGGACTTGTAAAATTATCATTAGAAGCATGTTGAATATTATAAAGTAACTAAATGTTTTGTTAAATTCCCAATCTTAATTACTTTAGGAAAATGTGAATAAGGTGCTAATCCATGGAATTACACTTTACACTTTGATTAATTCGTTAGTGGAGCGTGTGTACTTAACCGGAACACTAACTTCGACTTAACAAGATAGGTAAAGGGTGACTTAAGGTTTATTATAGGTCGGTGGAGCACGTGTGGTTAACCGGCACATCGATTGAGTGATAAACTTTATGGGTACCAAGTAATTTGCATGGTTACTTCACACCTCGTTTTGTAATCCTCGGTATCCCAGTCACAAAACTTGGAGGGCACACTCGAGATTGAAACATGCCTTTCAAAAGTTCATTGAATCTCAAAAGAATCTAGGAATTTCTAAGAACCAATTAAAACCTAATAATTTATATTTCATTTTTGGTGGAAATTGGTGAATCGTCATTCACCTACCTTTCAAATATGTTATAGCTTAGATTACGGCATACCTCTACTAAGTTATGATATATTGTGATTGGATCCTAGCCTTAATATTACATTTGGGTGTTTTATTAAGGACTATCTTTATATCTAAACTAAATTTGTTCTCTTCTTTTCAGATGTCTTCCAATAACACTGCTTCTGGCTCAAACCCTACTGGCTCCTTTTCCCTCATGAACCTATGTAGGAGGGTCATCTTCGATGGTTCCAACTTTATGGATTGGATCCGGAACATCAGGATGGTGACTCGCTACGTGGACAAGGAATATATCCTCGACAAGGAGCTAAAGGAGATCGATGAGTCCACTGCTACTTCCTAGGAGATCGATGACTTCCGGACTCATGAAAGAGATGCCACTAAAGTGGCATGCATCATGATGGCCACCGTGACAGCTGAACTCCAGAAGTCCTATGAGGACTACTACCCTTTTGAGATGCACCAAGATATGATGGAAAGATACCATCAGAGTGCCCGTCAAGAGCGGCATGAAAGAATCTCCTCCATGATAACAACCAGGATGAAGGATGGAGAATCTGTCACGAGCCACATGCAGAAAATGCAAAGGTATGTGGATCGTTTGCTGAAACTTAATGTGAACTTCCCTGAGGAGCTAGCAATATATATCATTTTGCACTCCTTACCCTCGTGTTATGATCAATTCTGCATGACATACCACATTAATAAGGAAGAAGTCACACTCAACAAACTTCAAGGACTTCTAAAGACCGCATAAACAAGTCTTAAAGGTAAGTCGGTGGTTAACATTCCTACTCCTACTCCAAACTCCGCACCTGTCCTGGCTATCAGGAAAGGTAAAGGGAAGAAGAGGAAGAGCCATCTGAAGGGTACCAAGGATAATACCCTTGATGGCTCCTCTTCAAGTGGAACCAAGAAAAGTTTCGTTGCTCCTTCTTCTAACCCAAAAGAGTCTGAATGCTTCTATTGCCATGAAAAGTCGCATTGGAAGCGGAACTGCCCAAAGTACCAGCAAGATGTGAAGGATGGGAAAGTCAAACCCAACCATGCAGGTATTTACACTATTCTATCTAATAACTCACCCTATTCTAACTCTTGGGTCCTTGATACCGATTGTGGTATTCATATTTGTTCTGATTTGTAGGGACTAAGAAGAATTGAGAATGTGGAGCATGGAAAGATAAACTTGATCATGGAGAATAGGAAAGATTCACCTGTCTCCAAGATTGGAATTTATTCTTTGTTGCTAAGTAGTGGGTTTACTTTAGATTTGAATAAATGTTGTTATTCGCCAGAAATGGAAAGAAATATTATTTCCTTTCATGCTTTGTACAGACAAGGGTTTACCTTTTCTTTTGATAATGAAATTGGTGGAATAAATGCTTTCTTTAAGAATGTTCTTTATTTTAAAGCATTACCTTGTGATGGTGTGTATGAAGCTGTATCTGTTGTAGATAATCTAGGAAATAATGTGTGTATTGATTCTTCTAGTAATAATAACTTGGATAAAGCATCATTATGGCATTGTCATCTTGGACATATGAGTAAGAAACACATAGGTCAACTCCAAAAGGATGGAGTCTTGGAGTCATTTGACCTAACGTCAGATGATAGTTGTGAATCATGCTTACTTGGAAAAATGACAAAGTCACCCTTCACTGGTTCTTATGCTAGGGGTGAAGGTTTGTTGGATCTGGTACACATGGATGTGTGTGGACCCTTCAAATCTTCCACAAGGGATGCTAATCGTTATTATTTGACTTTTACTGATGATTATAGTAGATATGGATATGTCTATTTAATCAAGCATAAGTCAGAGACATTTGAAAGGTTTAAAGATTTTAAACACGAAGTCGAGAATCAATTGGGCAGGAACATTAAGATGCTTCGATCCGATCGTGGTGGTGAGTATCTTAGTACAGAGTTCCTCAACTATCTTAAGGAATATGAGATTATCTTACAATTAACACCTCCCAGGACACCACAGCTTAATGGTATGGCTGAGAGGCGCAATCGAACCTTATTGGATATGGTTCGTTCCATGATGAGTCGAGCTTCGCTAACAATCTCATTTTGGGGGTATGCCTTAGAGACTGCCGCCCATATCCTTAATCTGGTCCCTACAAAGAAAGTAGCCAAAACTCCTCATGAGATGTGGACTGGTAAAGTAATCAAACTAGACCACATCAACATTTGGGTTTACGAGGCTTTCGTGAGGCGTGAGACTCACGATAAGCTCGAACCTCGAAGTGAGAGGTGTATTTTCATCGGCTACCCACAGAAATCCTTTGGTTACCTCTTCTACAGACCTAGTGATAATGTGGTATTTGTAGCAAGGAGGGGTGTCTTTCGAGAGAGAGAGAGAGAGTTCATAAGCCAAGGAAACAATGGGAGGCAGATTGATCTTGAAGAAATTCAAGAGTCAAGTGGCGAAGGAACTTCAAACCCTAGCACTCAACCTGGGGAGGAAACTCTTGTTGAGCCAATTGACAAGTTTGTACCTCTGAGGCGTTCCACAAGGGTTAGGAATGCACCTGAGCACTACTATGGTTTCCATATTACTACGGAAGGTGAGACACTTATCAGTGATGAGACATTGGTAAGTCTGGATGAACCTAACAGCTACGCGGAAGCCATGGCAGGCCCCAAGTCTGCTAAATGGAAAGAGGCAATGGACAGCGAGATACAGTCCATGTATGAAAATCAAGTTTGGAACTTGGTTGACAATGTACCAGGTCGTAAGACAGTTGGGTGCAAATGGATCTTCAAAAAGAAGACCGACATAGATGGTAATGTACACACATATAAGGCGTGACTGGTTGCAAAGGACTTTTCTCAAACTCCGGGAGTTGATTATGATGAGACCTTTTCACCGGTTGCAAAGATTAAGTCCATTAGAATTCTGTTAGCAATCGCTGCATTTCATGATTATGAAATATGGCAAATGGATGTCAAAACTGCCTTCCTTAATGTAAGCTTGGCTGAAGATGTTTACAAGTGTCATCCAGAGGGTTTTATCAGTACAAAATACTCTAATAGAGTGTGTAAGCTCGAGAAATCCATTTATGGATTGAAACAGGCACCTTGCAGATGGAATCTTTGCTTTGATGAGAAAGTCAAAGAGTTTGGCTTTTCGAGGAGTGAAGATGAATCTTGTGTCTAGGTCAAGGCTAGTGGGAGTATAGTCAGCTTTTTGGTACTGTATGTGGATGACATACTACTCATTGGAAATGACATCCCAACCTTGCAGGAAGTGAAGTCCTGGCTTGGGAAGTGTTACTCTATGAAAGACCTAGGAGAAGCTGCCTATATTCTAGGGATAAGGATTCTGAGAGACCGGAGTAAAAGACTAATTGGAATTAGCAGAGTACCTACTTGGATAAGGTGTTGAAGAGGTTCAGCATGCAAGACTCTAAGAAAGGAGAGTTACCCATTCAGAGTAACGCCAGGCTGAGTAAAACTCAGAGCCCGAGTACTGAGGCTGAGATAGCATAAATGAGTTGAGTACCTTATGCTTCTATAGTAGGCTCGATCATGTATTCTATGACTTGTATTCGTCCTTATGTAGCCTTTGCTTTGAGAATGGTTAGTGTAACATCCAGAATTTCGGGTATGATAGTTCGTGTTTCAATTTTGAGGATTTAGGTGGGACTCGACGAGTTGTAGGTCTGACTCGCCGAGTCATGTGGATTTAATGAGTGGACTCGACGAGTCCAAATATAGACTCGTCGAGTAGGTACTGGGCAGAGAAAACCCTAAGTTTCGGGGTTGGAACCTATTTAAAGGAACTTATGACCTTAGATGCGCCTCATATCTCTTGTGAGAAACCCTAAATCGCCATTGGAGCCAAGGGAGAGTTCTTATGATTAAATCAAGTAGTTTTGGTGTGATTTTGCAAAGGAAGAGAGGGATTCAGCTAGAAGGACCAAAGGAGGTTGTTATTCTGATACATCCAAGCAAGGATCTCCATTCTGAGGTAGTATTTCGCACCTTCCTTCTGTTTTGTGAAGAATCCTTGAATCTAGGGTTCTCTTTACCCTTTCAAGGATAGTATATGATGCGTATGAGGTCCTAATGTTGAAAATGTATTGGATCTGGACCTTAAGAGGTCCAGAGAGTCCCAGTCTTCCAGCTTTTTGCAGTTCCATTGGAGTTATGAATCTAGCATGCCATTTTTAGAGCTATTTCACCATATAGAGCCATATATGTGTGGCATGAGTATATAGACTGGACCTTTATGTGATTATTGGGTGTTAAAAGGTCATATCTATAAGTTAGAGAAATAGATCTGACCTCAAGAGGTCATTTGAGTGTTGCCATGGATGGAACTCGTTGAATCCATAAGAGGACCCGATGAGTTGAGTTGGGTTGCCCCACGATTCGTGACCAGTGGTAACCCGTCGAGAGAAAGGTTAGCTCGACGAGTCGAGTGAGGCCTTAGGAGGATTCAGAGGACACGTATGGACTCGCCGAGTCACCCGAGCGCACTCGACGAGTCTGGTCAAAGTTTGACTGTTGACTGGAGTTGACTTCAGTTGACCTTAGGGTTTTGGTCAAACTGATTCAAGGGAGGCCAGGGAGGGGTAGAATGGTCTTCTACCCATTCTATAGAGATGAGGAAAAGAGGAAGTATTAATTAGAAATGTTTTCCTTATGTGTTACGTGGAGGCTCGATCGAGGTTATCAAGCCAGAAGGTTTACTAGACATCATGTGAGGTGAGTCTTCTCACTATAC
This sequence comes from Lactuca serriola, assembly GCF_051521515.1. NCBI lineage: Eukaryota > Viridiplantae > Streptophyta > Magnoliopsida > Asterales > Asteraceae > Lactuca > Lactuca serriola. Next base: position 33,521,781 of record NC_136410.1, read on the forward strand.
TTTACCTAGAGTGGTAATTATGTGTGACCGGAAGGTCTTATGTGCTATGATGAGTATGTGATGTATGCTGTTATATGATATGTATGTGCTATGTTATGTTATGAGTATTATGATATGGACCGGAAGGTCAACAGTGTATGGGCCGGAAGGTCAAGATGATGCGGACCAGAAGGTCAGAGAAGTGGGACCGGAAGGTCTACCAGGATGATGGGATGGAAGTCCCTTGAGACACATTGACCGGAAGGTCTTGTAGAGTTGTAGCCTTGAGTGGCGTATGTGTTGTATGTGGTATTTTGGGGAACTCACTAAGCATTTATGCTTACCATGTTGTGTGATATGTGTCTCAGGTACTAGCGAGGATCACGGGAAGGCGTCGGCATGATCTGTACACACTGATGAAGATCCATGTGTTTGAGATTCTGGGATATGATTTATGAGATAAAATTAAATTGAATGATTTTATAAATTATTTTATGAAATTTTTTATGTTTGGAAATGAAAAACTGTTTTGAGATTTTACGTCGTTACAAGTTGGTATCAGAGCCTTGGGTTGAAGGATTCGAATGCACCTTCGGGTGTAACTGAACTCAAACTGAGGATTTGTGGAAGTTTTCATAAAAGAAATTTTTTTTTCTAAAAGAATAAAAGATTTTGAGAAAAGCAGGAGGAACAATGTGTACGATCAGTCAGCGCTCGAGCGGTGGTTTCCTAAAATACCCTTACATTATGTGTTATGAGATATTATGTGATATGTTATGTATGCTAGAGTAGGCTAGGTATTCATATTAGGAATAGAGTGGCCTGATTTGTGATGCCTTAGCCTAGGAGATTGTTGCTGCTATGAGATGCCTAGAGAGTGAGTAAGTAGCAGTGAGGAGATTTTGAGGGGTCTACCGAAGGGTAGCCTGTGCTTAGCGAGAAGTAGAGTACTTGTGATATGGGATCCTAGGATGAGGACTTGCATTGAATGTTGATGCAGTATGGACGGTAGTATAAGGCCCATACTACTAGAAACACCGGATCAGTGAGCAGTCCAAGTAAGAATCCTTAGGGTACTAAGGAACAAGTAGGGTTGGGTGATCGAGTGCGACTATACTCGATCGAGTCTCGGGTGTCTTTGTGTTGTGGTTCAGAGACCTCATGGTGGGTACACGTCACACACCAGAGAGCAGCGGAGTTAGCGATGATGAGATTCACATGATGATTCGTGATGAGGTGGCCGCGACCACATGAGAGGTCATACTCAAGATGTTTAGGTCTATTGAGACCACGTTGATTGAGACATCCGATGAGAGATACGTGTAGTGACAAAGAACATGGTTTAGCATGCGGAATTTAAGTTTGCACAATTGAACATGGTGATTTGGGTGTTTAAGAGATATATTGAATGTATATGGTGTTTACAAAAAGGATCTAGATCTAGACTACATAATTAACACACACTTACACACTCACTTCTACATCTCTCAAAGCACACCTCTACAAGTGGACAAATCCACCTTATATAGAGGTGTTTACATGTCTCTCTCTCACTCTCTATCTCTCATGTATCAAAAGGCTAATACTCCACATGCAAGTGGGTCTACACAAGTCAAACATTTACAAAGTCATGAATGAATAACTTTGCACCCCAACATTCTCCCCCTCAAAGTTAGGAATGAATGACCCGCTTCAAATCTTCCAAAATCAAGCACTATGCGGTTCGAGCCTCAAAGGTGACACATGTCGAAACGAAATTCAATTTTTAACTCTTCCATGACTCTTCAATTTGGGCTCTAGGATGTGAGACCATACAATCCGAGCAGCAACGAATGATTAACTTCAAATAATCACCCCAAAGTTGCGCATAAAAACACATCCCAAAAATCTTCAATAAACCAAACCCATTTCGAATACATCACTTCCAAGCACACGTTCATCGCATCTCGAATAAATGTAGTTGATCAGGTTACATTTATTCCAGCGTACGATTACATAACTGCCCAGGTTTGACTGTAGTGCCCAACATTCGAAGACTTTTATTATTGTTCGTCTTGTGATACTTTTGTTCGAGTCTTTAGTTTCTGGATGTTATTATACTTTGGTAAAATATGGTTATATTTTAAAGTATAATTCTTGGTCAGAGTGTTTTATGCCTTTGTGTTTATAGGTTGTATATCTTTTATGAATTGATATACTTAGCTCACTATAAACAATGCTCTGATATCAATCTGTCACACCCCAAAACCGGAACGGCGGAAACGTTCTGGGGTGGATGACGTCATGTCAAGTATCACAACACATGCATTATAGTAATCAAGTACAACAAAACATTGCATTAATAGTAATAGTTTTACATGGTTTACATTACAATACATCAAGTAATACACGTAAATATATATAGGTACAGCTTGGCACAAAATAGTCTTCAATAGAAGCTCCTGGATTGTACCTGTCTAATGCTGACCTGAGAATACAAGTTATTTGAAAAGCGAGTATCAGCATTTTTACAAATGCTGGAGAGTTTATAAGCATTTAGTGACATTTTATTCAAATAACTTTATGTAAGTGGTAGTTTTCAAGTATACAGCGAAATAGAGTCCTTTCCAGAAAATCCTATATTTTCTATTTAAAAAGCAGTCTTCTACCAAGACTGGTCAGAGTTATGTGGTAAAAAGTAGTTTTCCCTTAAACACTTTCATTATTAAAGTACGGGATTTGCTTTTTAAGAAAGTCGGAGAATATTAGGGAAAATAACATATGCCTCAGCAGTGAGGACTGCTGACTAAGGCAAAAGGAATCATAGACTCCAGGAGAATATCGAATGAACGACACGCCTGGCTCAGTCTAACAGAAAGAGACACAGACCCCACTCGGTACCAAATGAAAGGTACAACTAACAAGGTCTAAAATAGTGAACACAGACCCCAGACAGTGTCAACTGAATGATACGTCTAGCGAGGTCTAAAACAGTGAATGCAATGAATATAGTGAATACAAACCCCAGATAGTATCAAATGAATGATACGTCTATCAAGGTCTAAAACAGTGTGACTCCGAGAATGGGTTCCAGCATACAGTGTAAATTGCTGGTGAAAAACCATTACCTTAAGGCCATGAATTATAAGGTAACCTGGGATACTCATAACCATACTAACCGACACTAGAGTACCTGACACCCTACAAGCATCTAGAGAATATGACATTTGTCACCCTTTGGCTTGGTAGACCGTGGACGGTAGCTAGCAGTCAGGGTGCGGGGGTGTCAATCCCGTATAGATCTATACACACAATGTCCACTCTCCCTACAGGAGACTCTGGTTACCAACTAGACGATGGAGAAAGTCGTGTCCCGAAGATGCATCCCAAATAGTGGGTAGTGTGTTTCCAATACAGTGTTGAACTAGAGGTAGAGACTCATAACTGAACTGACTAAAGAAATCCTATATGTCTATGCTTGTGTACATAATATATAACTAATGAATCAAACGACCTTCGGATGGACATCCGATCCCACCAGACCACATCTCAATGAAGAAAATGAAATAGGGCGGACAAGCCTTCCTAAGCCCTTCAATCATTATTTATATGCATCCATACAAGCACAGACATACATCTAACTACGTTTGAGTGTGTATCAAGTGGAATCATATCGTGAAGTATAAGCGTACAGTGTGGAATAACCGACATGCGAAGTATAAGCGTACAGTGGAATAACCGACTTGTGAAGTATAAGCGTACAGTGGAATAACCGACTTGTGAAGTATAAGCGTACAGTGGAATAACCGACTTGTGAAGTATAAGCGTACAGTGTAGAATAACCGACTTGTGAAGTATAAGCGTACAGTGGAATAACCGACTTGTGAAGTATAAGCGTACAGTGGAATAACCGACTTGTGAAGTATAAGCGTACAGTGGAATAACCGACTTGTGAAGTATAAGCGTACAGTGTAGAATATCCGAGTCGTGAAGTATAAGCGTACAGTGTGGGATAATCGAATCGTGAAGTATAAGTGTATCATGAAATGGAAGCGTTATCGAGTAAGAGTTTAAACTAGGTAAAAGCAAAGCAGCGGTATCTAACAAGTAAAAGTAGAAGTATACGACAAGAAAGAGAACTTTGATGAAAACCTTGGAAAAACCTTTATACTTAGGAAAATCACAACTTGGTATTTCTTTCGGTAAAATAAGTTTGTAAATCTTTAGAATTTCTTTGAAAACCTTTCATAAACCAGTTTGAAAATGAACTTTGATAAAACAGTATAAGTAAGAGTTTTGAACAGGTGAAAACATTTTAGAAAATCATTTATAGTGTCCTACTCGATAAAATAGTTTACAGTGTGGTAAATCCTTGTGCATGAGGGTTATCAATCACATGTGATTGATATGATAAATGGCATGTTTAACTTGTATTCCCCCCTATAAAACATGTAAAAAACATTTAAAAGGTTCATTCAGGGGTATGAACTCACCTGGTGTAAGTGGATCCGACGAAGGCGCCGATTGGGTGCTCGGTTTCAAGTAAGGACTTGAACACACTTAGAGACCTATTTAACATATGATAACATATGTTCACATACAATTAGCATATTTAATACTAATTAAACAAGTATACGCACTCTAAGGAGCGGAAAACACTTTGGTTAAGTGTTTGGGGTGTCCTGGGTAACATCTAAGGGCTTGAATGGCTTAGGAATGGAGTTTCCTCTCCAAGAGTAAACTCTCCGTAGGGTGTTTACGGCCCTGGGACTACTCCCCATGAGTTTACGACCGTAAACTCATGGTGAGGGTGTTCTAGGGTGTTTAAAAGCCTCATATCGATTGTGGAAATTTGCTAGGTCCAAATCTAACTTGTATGTGTGGATTTAAGGGGTTTAAAGGGACTACATGGGAGTTTACGGCCCATGAACCACCCCCTATGGGATTTCATGGCTGTGAACTCCTATCTTGTCCTTTTATTGAAGTTTAAAGTCCCTATTACACTTCTAGTATTTTATAATGAGGTGTGAGGCCATTTGGGGAAATTAAAACCATCATTTGGCATGGTTTGGAGGTGTTTACGGCCTAGTCACTTGCTTGGGCCGTAAACTCCTTTCTACCCCCTATTTCCTTGTGTTTGAATGACCTAAACCCGAAATAGCAAGTCCCTAATTTATGTATTAAGCCTACGGGTGGTTTGGGAGTGTATTTGGGGCATTTAGACAAGTTTAAGAGGTGTTTACGGCCTAAGCATGTGCTTGGGCCGTAAACTCTCTTTTATGCCCTAAATTCTTGTGTTTTGATGATTAAACACTCCTAGACAAGTTCCTTAATTGGTTCCTAGGCTCAATGGGACAAGTTTGGGTCATTTTGGCCCCTTTTTGGGTGTTTACGGCCTAAGGAGGCTCTTAGGCCGTAAACTCCTTTTTCAAGTCTCAATCATGTGATTTTTAGGCTAAAAAGACTATAATGCACGCTTAGAACAACTTAGGGTTGAAGGTCTTACAATTTGGAAGCGTTTGGTTGGGGATTTGAGGTGAAATCGGGTTTGTATGAGAGAGAGTATAGAGGGAGGGTGAAAAAGGTTAAAATGGGGTTTACTCCCCCTTATATAGGGGCTTGAGTTGAAGCTCAGTGTAAATCTACCCGATACTGTCGTTTAACGGGGCTTTTGGTCGCACCCGATTTAGTGGTCGTAATATTAAAGACTAACTTTTTCCAACTAAATGGAAATGTATATCCCGTGTTTTTATTTATCTTATTACGACTACTACGTTATAAGAATATAAATAAATAAAACATTTATTTATTTGGCGACCTCTAATTAACGGAACCTTTATAAAATGGAATATTTCGTTAACGGTAACGGGGTAATGTAACGGAATAAACTTTGGGCTGTCACATATGGGGCCCAAAGGGCCAGACTGAATGAGCTATGATGAAGCATACCTTGAGAGGGAAATCGGTTTAGTTCCGAGGAATCTATGATGAGATGACAGTGGGAGTCGCAAGACTCAAGGATGAGTAACGATGGCGTTTTACTGGGGATTGCGGTCCGAGTTGAGCAATCAACCGATAGTGGAAATGTTGTTTTCTGTGACCTAAGTGGTGTTATTTCTGTTTCCGGTGGGGAAACGTAAGAAGTATTGAGGTTTCGGTTTCTGAGCTGGGGGTGAACCCTGTGGGGTAGCATCGATAAAGATCTTCTACCAGGGTGGCTAGGTAGTATATCTACCATAAAGTAGTAGTATAGCATGAACCAGTTGTCAGTAGGGACTAAGACGGTCAAGGGCAAAGAGATACCCCACTTGAGTATAGTAGAGCATGCGTTAGCCGTAGCGTCGGGCGATCACGAGAAGTATATCGGGGCAGTATCCCTTATGGTCTATGCTAGACATCGGGTATGGGAGTGAGGTCCCTGCTCTTATGGTAATTTATGTGATGGAACGATAGTTTGGGAGTCGAGTATTAGGATTATGATCATTCATTATTTCCGAACTAAGAGTCAGGATTATTACTGGACAGTCGAGATGTCTGGTAATGGATTGGTATGAGATTCGGAATGATTAGAGGAAGTCATGATGAGAAATTTCTGAGGATTTCATCATAGATCCGGGTTATTGGAGTTTCTTGATCTCCATCGGGGAGATTATCGCACGTTGCGTAGCACCTTCCAAGAGTAAGTGTGATGTTTCCGGCGGAAACGGTCTGTGAGATAGATTGTTAGTGCGTCATTTGGTTATGGTTCGAACCCTGAGTGGGGGAGAACCGAGTACTTTATTGAGGGGATATGAGATTTGTTCAAAAGCAGTTGGAGATCTAGATATAGAGATCTGCGGTATAGGTTCATGGGATCTTGGGTATTGGTGGTCGAGGCAAGACGTAGAGCAAGATAATGCATGAAGTGCATGTGGAGAGAATTCTGGTTCGTTGTATGTGTTGTTATGCGGTTCGGGAAAGGGCAGGAATTGATTAAGCAACAACTTTGGGGTCGTTATAAGTATTCTTGCATGAGTTTTGAGCAATATAGAAGGAAGTTTCGGATTGTCATCAATATGTTCTGAATCGTTGACGATTCCTTCGTATTTCAATTGAGAGTTGGGATACTCCATATTGGTGTTTTATGAAATGAAGATTTGTTGTGACATTCTAAGGGAATACGTGGGTGCATCTGTGTATGTAGTTGAAAGAAGGAGATCAGGGGTTGAGGCAGAACATCATGAGGTTCTGTGGTAATTTGCCGAGGTATCCGAGTATGATGACAGGAAGTTTTGAGTCTTGGGTTGAGACTGCAAGTGGTGTATGGAGTATCTGCGGTACCAATGGAAGCCCTTGGGTATTGGCATCAGGATGGATTATTTAAGATTGAGGATATTAGTGGGGAGAGGTTGTTGTGATGCTATGGGAAGCTGTAGTAATCACTAGTCAGAGGTTGTTGTGATGCTACGGGAAGCCGTAGAACTCACTTGTCAGAGATTGTTGTGATGCTATGGGAAGCCGTAGTACTCACTAGTTAGAGGTTGTTGTGATGCTACAGGAAGCCGTAGTACTCACTAGTCAGAGGTTGTTGTGATGCTACGGGAAGCCGTAGTACTCACTAGTCAGAGGCTGTTGTGTAACGCCCGCAGATCCGGACTATTCAATTTCGAGGTAATAGGGGTCGAAAATGACTTTTTGACAAAATATTATTTAGAATAAATAATATCAACCATGTTATTATATATGTTACAAGGGTTCCGTACATATAAAGAACGCCGAAAGCCGAGTTATAACAAAGAACTTATGACCCGTCGATGCTTCGCGACGGAACCAGCACGGTACCGCAAAGCGTAAAGACTGAATTTACGATGGAGCGATATTCAGTCTTAGTGATCTAAACGAAAGTCATAGAATTCGTTAAACTGAGAGCGTCCATAAAAAGAACGCTCAAATCTGACTTCGTATGAGGAAGTTATGATTTTTCGAAGTTTTCGCTTAGCAATGTACAACCCGAAGTTCGAATATTAGATCAAGCGGTTTTTAGCCGACACAACCTAAACGAGAATCGAATATCTCATTAATATTAGTGTAACGATAAAAAAGACAAACGAAAACGGACGTCGGATGAAGAAGTTATGGATTTTTAACGGACCAATCATGTCCCGGTCTGTTAAAAATATAAAATTTAAAATAAAATCAAAATTAGTTGATGGAGTCTAAACGAAAGTTGTAGAGTACTTTCCCGCCTTCGCGTGGATATAAAGAACGTCAAAAACGTAGCTCGTATGCGAAAGATACGAATTTTTAAGGTTTGTAGTCGAATTTGCGAAGCCTGTTACTGGATTGATGACGTGGCAAGATCTTAGCTGTTGCTTGCTCCCCATGGTCTCACTTCGGATGAAGGACACATCGCTTCGCTATTACGCCCCGTGTTCGAGGATGGTACGCACAGTGTACCTTCAGTCTTATACGGGTCCTGTCCGAGTACGAGCCAGCTGTGCACCGCTAGTAACCCTATCCAAGCTACGCCTAACGTAGTTGAGTCCGATGCTCAGCGTAAGTCCGAGCCAGTAGCCTATAAAAGGCATGCGAGCCTTTCCGAAATTCTCACACCTTTCTTCATTTATTCTCTCGCAACTTTCTCTCTCTAGGGTTTTAAACCCTCCTTAATGTCTAGGTGAAACCCTAGCATCCGAGGGAAGCCTCGAGGCTCCCGGAGGCCCGAGAAAAAGGGTCTTTCGGTTTCGGAACGCTGCTCCAAGCGAAACCCGGTTTTCTTTAAAATCCGTTGTAAGTGAGCTACGCCTATGAAATTTTTAATATATATTTTAAATAATTATAGTAATGTTATTAGGTCCTTAAAATAATTATTTGGGCTATTATTATGAGTTATATAGAGTTGTTGTTTAACGCTTATATATTAATAATAATAGCTAGACTATTAATTAGTCGCGCTTAACGTTACACTAAACCCTAGTGGTATTGATACTAGGTTTTGTCGAAGGAAATTGTTTTAAGAGTAACGATGCGCTGTCCGAGTACCAAGTCACCACCTTATCAGGTAAGTACATAGTCCCTTTCATGAACATGATTTTAATACAAGTATTGACTGAATGTGTTAAATATATGTTTATGTGCGAATTATTTGATGTTGTCTGAATTACGTGTTAAAGAACATACCTGGTTATTCATAATGATTTAGGTTAATGATTAAACCTAAAATTTGTTATGAGGGTCATTGGGTAGTATCTCCTTATGAGTATGAGTGAGCTATATACGGGGAATAAAACCCTTAAACATGTCATTGATCCAGAAGCATGGATTAGACATAGTCATTTGTCCCTAGTCCGAGAGTATGGATTGGACTAAGTCAACTATCCTTAATTCGGGAGTATGGATTAAGACATAGTCAGTTGTCCTTAGACCGGGAGTATGGACAGAACATAGTCATCTGTCATTAATCTGAGAGTATGGATTTAGACATAGACCAAATGTCCCTCATCCTAGAGTATGGAATGGGTACAATCATGGACTCGAGAGCATGGATTGGATCAGGAGTAAGAGGTAAAATTTAAGGTCCATGAGTATGGATAGTCACGTTATGAGGATTGATGGGGTGGGGAAAGAGTTGATTATATATATATATATATATATATATATATATATATATATATATATATATATACATATTATAACATTGTGGGATTAAAATCCCTATGTACTCACCAGGTTTCCCAACCTGACCCACTCAGTTTATTTATATCACAAGTGTTGATATGAAGTCACATTACACTAAGAGATTAAGGAGATATATATCACTAGTGATAATGAATGTAAGTTATGTTTATGCTTATGTTTCTGTATTGACGATGACATCCCAAATGTTTTAAAATGAATAAAAATACTTTCTTCGGAAATGCTTTGATAACGTATTTATCATGTTTTTCTGGGAACAAATTCCACAACACTTTTATGTAAAATGTTACTTTGATTTTCAAACAAGCATAAATAAAATCGGTCTTTTCTGGCCGTGAAAATGGGGATGTCACAGTTGGTATCAGAGCATTAGTTTAAGCGAACTAGGAATATGGATTTATTTCTAGATTTAAACTTAGAATGCTAAGCAATGATTGTGAGGAGTGTGTCTAATGGATTTAGGTAACACACCTGAATAGATACAAGCACTAACTTATTTAGGGAAAATGCCTAACATGCTTTTATGTGCTAAATGATTTATGATATGCATTATATGAACGGATCTATGGTCTATTGCCGACCGGATCTGGAAACTTTACGTGTTCAGGTTTCTAAACGTTTAATTACCGTATTAGAAATGGCATGTAATTTTTCGGAGTAATAAGTAGATTTACACGTCAATCGTTAATAAAATATTTCCTATCTTAATTCTCGTCATTTCGCACCAAACATCTGATCTGGTGTATAGATCGAAATGGCAAGAACCCGAAGTGGAGTCGGGAACGCGAATGGAAACAGGATTCAACCTCCAGTGATTGAGCAAATACCTGTTGTATTAGCCGATCCTGAGCCAATCACGATGGCCGGAGTGAAAGCGATGATCCTGATGATGTTGGATTGTCAAATGGAGGAAACAAGACATTTACTCCAACAACATCGAGAGGAACGTACGATGCCTATTGAGCAGCCCGAACTGAATTATGGGCAGTCAGAGGAAGGGAACTATAGTGGGACCGTTGGTCAAGCCGATGCACCGGTGATTAGGAGGATTAATCAAGATGGTAGAGTTCGAGAGGAATGGATGCAAGTAAAAAGATTTTCTGATTTGCAAGCCATCGACTTTCACTGAAAGGAAGATTCGATCGGAGTTATGGATTGTATCTCGGAGATGGAGTTGGCCTTCATCACGTGTGGTTGCAAAGGCAAATTACAGACCACGTTTGCAGTGCGACAGTTCCGAGGAGGTGCTGTTCGTTGGTGGAACACCCTGGGGAAGACTTTAAGCCCCATTGAGCCCCTGAAACTGACATGGGTAGAGTTTGGTGACAGAACTAGCACGGCACCGGGAAGCGTAAAGAGTAAATTTATGATGGAGCGATATTCAGTCTTATCGATCTAAACGAAAGTCGTAGAATTCGTTAAACCGAGATCGTCCATAAAAAGAACCCCCAAATCTGACATTGTATGAGGAAGTTATGATTTTTCGAAGTTTTGGCTTAGTAGTGTACTGCCCGAAGTTTGAATATTAGATCGAGCAGTTTTTAGGCGGCACAACCTAAACGAGAATCGAAGATCTCGTTAATAGTAGAGTAACGATAAAAAAGACAGACGAAAACGGACGCCGGATGAAGACGTTATGGATTTTTAAAGGACCAATCCTGTCTCGGCCTGTTAAAAATATAAAATGTAAAATAAATTCAAAATTAGCCGACGGAGTCTAAATGAAAGTTGTAGAGTACATTCCCGCCTTCGCGTGGATATAAAGAACGTCAACAACAGAGCTCGAATGCGAAAGATACAAATTTTTTAATTTTGTAGTCGAATTTGCGAAGCTTGTTACTCAATTGATGACGTGGCAAGATCCTAGCCGTTGCTTGCTCCCCACGGTCTCGCTTTGGATGAAGGACACGTCACTTCGTTATTACGCTCCGCGTCCGAGGATGGTATGCCCAACATACCTTCAGTCTTATTCGGGTCGTGTCCGAGTGCGAGCCAGCTGTGCACCGCTGGCAACCCTATCCGAGCTACGCCCAGCGTAGCTGAGTCCGACGCGCAGCGTAAGTCCGAGCCAGTAGCCTATAAAAGGCATGCGAGCCTTTCCGAAATTCTCACACCTTTCTTCATTTCTTCTCTCGCTACTTTCTCTCTCTAGGGTTTTAAACCCTCCCTAAAGTCTAGGTGAACCCCTAGACCCGAGGGAAGCCCCGAGGCTCCCGGAATCCCGAGAAAAAGGGTCTTTCGGTTTCGAAACGCTGCTCCAAGCGAAACCCGGTTTTCTTTAAAATCCGCTGTTAGTGAGCTACGCCTATGAAATTTTTAATATAGCTTTTAAATAATTATAGTAATGTTATTAGATCCTTAAAATAATTATTTGGGTTATTATTATGAGTTATATAGAGTGTTGTTTAACGCTTATATAATAATAATAGTAGCTAGACTATTAATTAGTCGTGGTTAACGTTACACTAAACCTTAGTGGTTTGATACTAGGTTTTGTCGAAAAATTATTTTAAGAGTAACGAAGCGTTGTCCGAGTACCAAGTCACCACCTTCTCAGGTGAGTGCATAGTCCCTTTCGTGAACATTATTTTAATACAAGTATTGATTGAATATATTAAATATATGTTTATGTGCGAATCATTTGATGCTGTCTGAATTACGTGTTAAAGAACATACCTGGTTATTTATAATGGTTTAGGTTAATGAGTAAACCTAAAATTTGTTATGAGGGTCATTGGGTAGTATCTCCTTATGAGTACGAGTGACATATATACGAGGAATAGAACCCTTAAACATGTCATTGATCCAGAAACACAGATTAGACATAGTCATTCGTCTTTAGTCCGAGAGTATGGATTGGACTCAGTCAACTGTCCTTAATCCGGGAGTACAGACAGGACATATTCATTTGTCATTAATCCGGGAGTATGGATTTAGACACAGACCAATTGTCCCTCATCCGAGAGTATGGAATGGGTACAATCATGGACTCAAGAGCATGGATTAGATCCGGAGTAAGAGGTAAAATTTAAGGTCCATGAGTATGGATAGTCTCGTTGTGAGGATTGACGGGGTGGGGTAAGAGTTAATTATATATATATATATATATATATATATATATATATATATATATATATATATATATATATATATGTTATAACATTGTGGGATTGAAATCCCTATGTACTCACCAGGTTTCCCAACCTGACCCACTCAGTTTATTTATATCACAGGTGTTGATATGAAGTCACATTATACTGAGAGATTAAGGAGATATAAATCACTAGTGATAATGAATGTAAGTTCTGTTTATGCTTTTGTTTCTGTATTGACGATGACATCCCAAATGTTTTAAAATGAATAAAAATACTTTCTTCGGAAATGGCAAGAACCCGAAGTGGAGTCGGGAACGCGAATGGAAATAGGAATCAACCTCCAGTGATTGAGCAAATATCTGTTGTATTAGCCGATCCTGAGCTAATCACGATGGCCGGAGTGCAAGTGATGATCCAGATGATGTTGGATTGTCAAATGGAGGAAACAAGACGTTTACTTCAACAACATCGAGAGGAACTTACGATGCCTATTGAGGAGCCCGAACTGAATGATGGGCAGTCAGAGGAAGGGAACTACAATGGGACCGTTGGTCAAGCCGATGCACCGTTGATTAGGAGGATTAATCAAGATGACGGAGTCAAGAGAAATGGATGCAAGTACAAAGATTTTTCTGACTTGCAAACCATCGACTTTCACTGAAAGGAAGATCTGATTGGAGTTATGGATTGTATCTCGGAGATGGAGTTGGCCTTCATGACGTGTGGTTGCAAAGGCAAATTACAGACCACATTTGCAATACGACAGTTCCGAGGAGGTGCTGTTCGTTGGTGGAACACCCTGGGGAAGACTTTAAGCCCCATTGAGCCCCTGAAACTGACATGGGTAGAGTTTGGTGCAATTCAAACGTAAGTGCTGTTCGGACCAAAACCTGCTCGAGCTGCAGAAACAATTCCTAACCTTGAAGAAAGGAAGCATGATCATCGATGAATACACCAACAACTTCACAAATAAGATGGAGTTTGCTTTGTGCCTTGTCCCGGAAGAGCTGACAAAAATTGACAAGTACGCAAACGGACTTCCATGGGAGTATGCGGTGCCAGTACGTCAGGCACCTACTCTGGAGGCAGCTATCTGGGCTGCCAAGTCTGTTGAAGATATGATCAAAGGAAGAGCCGCCAGCACAATGGACGTTGGCGAAAATAGAAAGTTTGACAGATCCTCAGGGTCCGACGAGAAGAGATAATTCTCGAAGTCTGGTTCAAAGAAGTTCAAAGAAGGAGCGCAATGGTGTGACAAGTGCAGAAAAAAGCACATTGGGAAATGCTCTAAAGAGATGACCTGCTTTAAATGCTGGAATACTGGTCATTACGCCAACGAATGCACAACCAAGAGAGAAGTATGCTTTAAGTGTGGTGAAGAGGGAGACTTCAAGCAAGACTGCCCAAGGAAAGAAGAAGCTACAAAGCCGAATATGCCGCCAAAACCAAAGGCAAGAGCCTTTTAGATGATCCTTGACGAAGCAGATGACAACGCGGGGAATCAAGGATGAGGACTTCATATCCGAAGATCGAGTTATGAAGTAGCCATAGTATCGTATGATGTAGCCTGTTAGAGGCATAGTCTAGGGTGAACTTGAACACCTATGTAATCATTTCAAGGAATAATATAAAATCTTTGTTTTGATATTTGATGTGTAAAGTTGTTATGTGATTTTCTTGTATGGTGACATGGAAAACTGTGGGACAATAATTGGGACGAGTATGAGTAGGTGTGAATGGTAGTTGAGGCCTTTACTACCGGAAGCACATTACTCACACTTGGATCAGGGAAGGCCACAAGGTTACCAAGAAACTATTAATTGATACTGTTTTATTCAAGTATGTCGTTACCATCGTTTCGGTAATGACTAAGAAGATGATTGTTATTCCGAACCTAGCGGTCATATCAAATTGAGTTTGATTACGATAAGTATGTTAAATAGTTCAGAGAACCAAGTCCGATGTAGCATCTGACTTAAGCTAAAAGCTTGAAGTGAAAGACAATCAAAGCGATCAGTAGAGGTATCACAATAGTTTCTTGTAGCTAGAAATGCTACCTTTTAAGATGTGATTAGAACATGAAGGAAGGTATAGCTTGTTCTGGAAGACTCTAAAAGACCTAAGTCTAAGCGTTGCAACATACGATGATACGTCATTAGAATATGATACATTGATCCATTGTAGTAATAAGATAACTTATCTTAAGTTTGTTAAGAAGAAGAAGGAGTCTCCAGTGAGGATCCAGATTATAACTTGAAGGTCATAATTTGGAGTCTAACGTGAGATAGGGAGCAGGTGCAAGATCGAGCACCACCTGTAGTCAAGGAGTCCAAGAGTTTGACACTTGTTCAAAGCGACATAGAAGTTACAATTATTACCTAGGATGAAGAGATAACGTATGGAGTCATCATGTGAGCCATGTTTCGTTGATGATTCTGGGACGTAATCATCCTAAGGGGGAGATGATTGTAACGCTCGTAGATTCGAGCTACTCAATTTAGAGGTAATAGGGGTCAAAAACAACTTTTTGACAAAAGATTATTTAGAATAAATAATCTCAACCAAGTTATAGTATATGTTACAAGGGTTCCGTACATATAAAGAACGCCGAAATCCGAGTTATAACAAAGAAGTTATGACCCGTCGAAGTTTCACAACAAAACTAGCACGGCACCGGGAAGCGTAAAGAGTAAATTTACGATGGAGCGATATTCAGTCTTATCGATCTAAACGAAAGTCGTGGAATTCGTTAAACCGAGAGCGTCCATAAAAAGAACGCCCAAATCTGACTTCGTATGAGGAAGTTATGATTTTTCGAAGTTTTGGCTTAACAGTGTACAACTCGAAGTTCGAATATTAGATCGAGCGGTTTTTAGTTGACACCACCTAAACGAGAATCAAAGATCTCGTTAATAGTAGCATAACGATAAAAAAGACAAACGAAAACGGACGTCGAATGAATAAGTTATGGATTTTTAACAGACCAATCCTGTCCCGGCCTGTTAAAAATAAAATCAAAATTAGCCGACGGAGTCTAAACGAAAGTTGTAGAGTACATTCCCGCGTTCGCATGGATAAAAAGAACGTCAACAACGGAGCTCGTATGCGAAAGACACAAAGATTTAAAGTTTGTAGTCGAATTTGCGAAGCCTGTTACTCGATTGATGACGTGGCAAGATCCTAGCCGTTGCTTGCTCCCCTCGGTCTCGCTTCGGATGAAGGGCACATCACTTCGCTATTACGCCCAACATCTGAGGATGGTACGCCCAACGTACCTTTGGTCTTATCTGGGTCCTGTCCGAGTGCGAGCCAGCTGTGCACCGCTGGCAACCCTATCCGAGCTACGCCCAGCGTAGCTGAGTCCGACGCGCAGCGTAAGTCCGAGCTAGTAGCCTATAAAAGGCATGCGAGCCTTTCCAAAATTCTCACACCTTTCTTCATTTCATCTCTCACTACTTTCTCTCTCTAGGGTTTTAAACCCTCCTTAAAGTCTAGGTGAACCCCTAGCACCCGAGGGAAGCCCCGAGGCTCCCGGAGTCCCGAGAAAAAGGGTCTTTCGGTTTCGAAACGCTGCTCCAAGCGAAACCCGGTTTTCATTAAAATCCGTTGTAAGTGAGCTACGCCTATGAAATTTTTAATATAGCTTTTAAATAATTATACTAATGTTATTAGGTCGTTAAAATAATTATTTGGGCTATTATTATGAGTCATAAAGAGTGTTGTTTAACGCTTGTATAATAATAATAATAGCTACACTATTAATTAGTCGCGGTTAACGTTACACTAAACGCTAGTGGTATTGATACTAGGTTTTGTCGAAGGAAATTATTTTAAGAGTAACGAAGCGCTATCCGACTACCAAGTCACCACCTTATAAGGTGAGTGCATAGTCCCTTTCATGAATAAGATTTTAATACAAGTATTGATTGAATGTATTAAATATATGTTTATGTGCGAATTATTTGATGTTGTCTGAATTACGTGTTAAAGAACATACCTGGTTATTTATAATGATTTAGGTTAATGAGTAAACCTAAAGTTTGTTATGAGGGTCATTGGGTAGTATCTCCTTATGAGTACGAGGAGATGTATACGGGGAATAGAACCCTTAATCATGTCATTGATCCAGAAGCACGGATTAGACATAGTCATTTGTTCCTAGTCCGAGAGTATGGATTGGACTCAGTCAACTGTCCTTAATCCGGGAGTATGGATTAATACATAGTCAGTTGTCCTTAGTCCGGGAGTATGGACAGGACATAGTCACCTGTCATTAATCCGGGAGTATGGATTTATACACAGACCAATTGTCCCTCATCCGAGAGTATGGAATGGGTACAATCATGGACTCGAGAGCATGGATTGGATCCGGAGTAAGAGGTAAAATTTACGGTCCATGAGTATGGATAGTCTCATTGTGAGGATTGACGAGGTGGGGTAAGAGTTGATTATATAAATGGGGAAATCGTATATTGTGTGAGTTTATATATATATATATATATATATATATATATGTATGTATGTATGTATATATATATATATATATATATGTGTGTGTGTGTGTGTGTGTTATAACATTGTGGGATTGAAATCTCTATGTACTCACCAGGTTTCCCAACCTGAACCACTCAGTTTATTTATATCACAGGTGTTGATATGAAGTCACATTACACTGAGAGATTAAGGAGATATAAATCACTAGTGATAATGAATGTAAATTCTGTTTATGCTTATGTTTCTGTATTGATGATGACATCCCAAATGTTTTAAAATGAATAAAAATACATTCTTCAGAAATGCTTTGATAACGTATTTATCATGTTTTTCTAGGAACAAATTCCACAACACTTTTATGTAAAATGTTACTTTGATTTTCAAACAAGCATAAATAAAATCGGTCTTTTCTGGCCGTTAAAATGGGGACGTCACATGTTGTGATGCTACGAGAAGCCGTAGTACTCACTAGTCAGAGGTTGTTGTGATGCTATGGGAAGTCGTAGTACTCACTAGTCAGAGGTTGTCGTGATGTATTGGGAAGCCGTAGTACTCACTAGTCAGAGGTTGTTGTGTCGCTACGGGAAGCCGTAGTACTCACTAGTCAAAGGTTGTTGTGATACTACGGGAAGCCGTATTACTCACTAGTCAGAGGTTGTTGTGATGCTACGGGAAGCCGTAGTACTCACTAGTCAGAGGTTGTTGTGATGATATGGGAAGCCGTAGTACTCACTAGTCAGAGGTTGTTGTGATGCTACAATAAACCGTAGTACTCACTAGTCAGAGGTTGTTGTGATGCTACGGGAAGCCGTAGTACTCACTAGTCAGAGGTTGTTGTGATGCTACGGGAAGCCGTAGTACTCACTAGTCAGAGGTTGTTGTGATGCTACGGGAAGCCGTAGTACTCACTAGTCAGAGGTTCTTGTGATGCTACGGGAAGCCATAGTACTCACTAGTCAGAGGTTGTCGTGATGCTACGGGGAGCCGTAGTACTCACTAGTCAGAGGGAGGTTGCCGCGATGCTACGGGGAGCTGTAGTACTCTTTAGTCAGAGAGAGGTGATTATGAGAAAGTACTCTTTGATCAAAGCATGACGTAGAAGAGTTTTGGGAGAGGGTAGCCATAGTAATTGAGTTTTGGGGAGCCTGGCGGTCGAACCAGGAAAGAGACGGGGATCCCCATATTTTTGAGAATCGTTAACTTCTAACGTGAGTTGTGGTTGTCGCATCATGAGGGAATTGGAAAAAGTGGTATTCGCGCAGATTGAAGGTTGAGTCATGAGATGTTTGTTTCATTGGGACAAGTGGTTCCAACTTTGGGTCGGACCAGACTCTCAAGTTTGAGTTTGGCTTTGGTAGTGCGTTAGGTAGGCGAGAGGAGACTCTGGATTCTGAGGTGGATTATTGGTTGAGGGTTATTGTTGTCACCCGATATCTTAGACCTGAGTGAGGTCACTTCATTAGTACGGGGGAATACCATGAGGTGCATGAGGCAAATGATTATTAATTCGGCTAAGGTCGAGGGTAAGACAATTTCAGTTGGGAGTATAGTAATCGTTGGGATGAAGAGAACTTCGTGACTTATGTGTCACTGGGCCGAGATAGTTGATGTGATAAGGAATTCAGTGAGACACTTGGAACATGTTATGAGTAACCTTTGGAAGTTAATGGCTGGTTGAGAGACGACCTAGTACCTAGTGTGGAGTAGGGATCGTTGAGAGTAAGTTGGGGGTCTATGATTATAGATGTTAGAGGACATTTTGAGGGAGCATGATTACCTTCTTATATCTGAAGGTAGGGTGTTGAAAATTCATTGAACCGGTAGGGTTCGATTTCAGGGCAGGAGATGATTCTCTGGTGTAATGTGCCCTTTTCGTGTATAGAAGTGTATTTGAGATTGTTGGGTACATATGGCATGGGTGATCGGTAACCTATTGTTGGGTTTATATTTGGAAGTCAGAAGGGATATCTTAGCAGCAGCGGATCCGGTTTTGTTTCGAATTTAGGAGTTCCTGGTCGGGTTTAGGTATCCATGGAGGAAGATATCGTTTTGGTGTGAGATCCTTTTAGTGGTGCTTTTAGGGTGTTTGGTTTCTATCTATGTGATTTGAGAAGCGATTTCGAGGGAGAAATCAAATTAAGTGGGGGAGATTTGTAACATTCGGAATTTCGGGTATGATAGTTCGTGTTTCAATTTTGAGGATTTAGGAGGGACTTGACGAGTGTAGGTCTGACTCGCCAAATCACGTCGAGTTGATCACGTAGATTTAATGAGTGGACTCGACGAGTCCAAGTATGGACTCGCCGAGTAGGTACTGGGAAGAGAAAACCCTAAGTTCCGGGGTTGGAGCCTATTTAAAGGAACTTATGACCTTGGATGCGCCTCATATCTCCTGTGAGAAACCCTAAATCGCCATTGGAGCCAAAGGAGAGTTCTTATGATTAAATCAAGTAGTTTTGGTGTGATTTTGCAAAGGAAGAGAAGGGATTCATCTAGAAGGATCAAAGGAGGTTGTTATTCTAAGACATCCAAGCAAGGATCTCCATTCTGAGGTAGTATTTCGCCCCTTCCTTCTATTTTGTGTAGAATCCTTGAATCTAGGGTTTTCTTTACCCTTTCAAGGATAGTATATGATGCGTATGAGGTCCCAATGTGGAAAACGTATTGGATTTGGACCTTAAGAGGTCTAGAGAGTCCCGATCTTCCAGCTTTTTGCAGTTCCATTGGAGTTATGAATCTAGGATGCCATTTTTAGAGCTATTTCACCATATAGAGCCATATATGTGTTGCATGAGTATAAAGATTGGACCTTTATGTGATTATTGGGTGTTAGAAGGTCAGATCTATAAGTTAGAGAAACAGATCTGACCTCAGGAGGTCATTTGAGTGTTGCCATGGAGGGAACTCGCCGAGTCCATAAGAGGACTCGACGAGTCGAGTCGAGTTGCCCCATGATTCGTGACCAGTGGTAACCCGTCGAGAGAAAGGTTAACTCGACGAGTCGAGTGAGGCCTTAGGAGGATTCAGAAGACACGCATGGACTCGCTAAGTCACCCGAGTGCACTCGACGAGTCTGGTCAAAGTTTGACCGTTGATTGGAGTTGACTTCATTTGACCTTAGGGTTTTGGTCAAACGGATTCAAGGGAGGCCAGGGAGGGGTAGAATGGTCTTCTACCCATTCTATAGAGATGAGGAAAAGAGGAAGTATTAATTAGAAATGTTTTCCTTATGTGTTACGTGGAGGCTCGATCGAGGTTATCAAGCCAGAAGGTTTACTAAACATCATGTGAGGTGAGTCTTCTCACTATACTTTACCTAGAGTGGTAATTATGTGTGACCGGAAGGTCTTATGTGCTATGATGAGTATGTGATGTATGCTGTTATATGATATGTATGTGATATGTTATGTTATGAGTATTATGATATGGACCAGAAGGTCAACATTGTATGGGCCAGAAAGTCAAGATGATGTGGACCGGAAGGTCAGAGAAGTGGAATCGGAAGGTCTACCAGGATGATGGGACAGAAGTCCCCTGAGACACATTGACCGGAAGGTCTTTTAGAGTTGTAGCATTGAAAGGTGTATGTGTTGTATGTGGTATTTTGGGGAACTCACTAAGCATTTATGCTTACCGTGTTGTGTGATATGTGTTTCAGGTACTAGCGAGGATCGCGGGAAGGCACCGGCATGATCTGTACACACTGATGAAGATCCATGTGTTTGAGATTCTGGGATATGATTTCTGAGATAACATTTAATTGAATGAGTTTATAAATTATTTTATGAAATTTATTATGTTTGGAAATGAAAATTTGTTTTGAGATTTTACGTCGTTACAAGTTAGTATCAGAGCCTTGGTTTGAGGGATTCGGATGCACCTTCGGGTGTAACTGAACTCAAACTGAGGATTTGATGAAATATTCATAAAAGAAACAATTTTTCTAAAAGAATAAAAGAGTTTGAGAAAAGCAGGAGGAACAGTGTGTACGATCAGTTAGCGCCCGAGCGGTGGTTTCCCAAAATACCCATATAATATGTGTTATGAGATATTATGTGATATGCTATGTTTGCTAGAGTAGACTAGGTATTCATATTAGGACTAGAGTGGCCTGATTTGTGATGCCTTAGCCTAGGAGATTGTTGTTGCTATGAGATGCCTCGAGAGTGAGTAAGTAGCAGTTAGGAGATTATGAGGGGTCTACCGAAGGGTAGCCTGTGCTTAGCGAGAAGTAGAGTACTTGTTATCTGGGATCCTAGGAGGAGGACTTGGGTTGAATGTTGATGCGGTATGGACGGTAGTATAGGGCCCGTACTACTGGAAACACCGGATTAGTGAGCAGTCCAAGTAAGAATCCTTAGGGTACTAAGGAACAAGTAGGGTTGGGTGATCGAGTGCGACTATACTCGATCGAGTCTCAGGTGTCTTTGTGTTGTGGTTTAGAGACCTTATGGTGGGTACACGTCACACACCAGAGAGCAGCGGAGTTAGCGATGACGAGATTCACATGATGATTCGTGATGAGGTGGTCGCAACCATGCGAGAGGTCATACTCGAGATGTTTAGGTCTATTGAGACCACGTTGATTGAGACGTCCAATGAGCGTTATGTTGTTGTTTCGAAGGCTGCTGCTGCAGCCACCGCAGCTGTCACAACTGCTAGGCCGCAAGGGGGTGACTCGTTGCTGTACCGGGAGCTCAGCAACACAAAGCCACCAGGGTTTGATGGGACAGGATCCGATAGCCGCGAGAGGCGATATGATGGTTCGAGCACCATGATTGGTAGCACATCGAGAGGCGATGTCATGGTTCGAATACCATGATTAGTAGCAGATCGAGAGGTGATATCATGGTTTGAGTACCATGATTGGTGGCTGATTGAGAGGTGGTGTCATGGTTCAGGCACCATGATTCGTAGCAGATAATGATTGTACCAATTTCCGGTTATTTCGTCATGATTGATTAGGCTGAGATCGGATGCGATAGAGTATGGGGCCCAAGGGCCAGACTGAATGAGTTTTGATGAAGCATACCTTGAGAGGGAAATTGGTTTAGTTATGAGGAATCTATGATGAGATGACAGTGGGAGTCGCAAGACTCAAGGATGAGTAAGGATGGTGTTTCATAGGGGATTACGGTCCGAGTTGAGCAATCAACCAATAGTGGAAATGTCGTTTTCTGTAATCTAAGTGGTGTTATTTCTGTTTCCGGTGGGGAAACGTAAGAAGTATTGAGGTTTCGGTTTCTGAGATGGAGGTGAACCATATGGGGTAGAATCGATAGTGATCTTCAACCAGGGTGGCTAGGCAGTATGTCTATCGTAAATTAGTATTATAGCATGAACCAGTTGTCAGTAGGGACTGAGACGGTCAAGGGCAAAGAGATACCCCACTTGAGTATAGTAGAGCATGTGTTAGTCGCAGCGTCGGGCGATCACGAGGAGTATATCAGGGCAGTATCCCTTATGGTCTATGTTGGACATCGGGTATAGGAGTGAGATCCCTGCTCTTATGGTAATTTATGTGATGGAACGATAGTTTGTGAGTCGAGTATTAGGATTATGATGATTCATTATTTCCGAACTAAGAGTCAGGATTATTACTGGACAGTCGAGATGTCTGGTAATGGATTGGTATGAGATTCGGAATGATTAGAAGCAGTCATGATGAGAAGTTTATGAGGATTTCATCAGATATCTAGGATATTGGAGTTTCTTGATCTCCATCGGGGAGATTATCGCACATTGCGTAGCACCTTACAAGAGTAAGTGTGATGTTTCCGGCGGAAACGGTCTGTGAGATAGATTGTTAGTGCGCCAATTGGTGATGGTTCGTGCCCTGAGTGGGGGAGAACCAGGTACTTTATTGAGGGGACGATTCGAACCCTGGGTCTTTACCTTAAACGGAGGAGCAATCACTTGGAAGAGTTCCAAGCAGGATATAGTAGTTGATTTAACTTGCGAATCAGAGTATATAGCAGCAAGTGAGGTAGCAAAGGAGGCGATATGGCTGAAGAACTTCATTGGAGACCTTGGAGTTGTACCAGCTATAAAGGAGCCAATGGAAATTTTTTGTGATAGTGAAAGTGCAGTTGCCTTAGCCAAGGAACCAATGGATAACGAGAGATCCAGACACATTGATAGAAAATACCATTTCATCAGACATTGAATAGAAGAAGGACTCCTCGTGGCAAAGAGGGTATCATCGGATGAGAACCCAACATATTTCCTTACTAAGGGACTGATTCGGGTTAAGCATCTCCAGCATGCTCGGGGCATAGGGTTGAAGGATGATATTAGTTTTAGTAGTTAGATAATTTTGAAATTTGTAAAGTGTAATTGACATTTGATGATGAATAAAAGTTGTGTTTATTTATGAGTAAAGTGTTGCTATCTTTTTTCAATCTTTTACATGTTTTGACTTCCAGAATAATTATGACTGGTATATCATATTATTCGAATTCTCCACAGTCGGTCATATGTTGGAAGTAGTTATGAATCAAGACTGTCATGAGTTGGTTGGAGAGGTCTAAGATGTTGGACATGGCTACAACACTCATGAGTGCTCATAAGTTCTAAGCATTGGATTCAACCCACGCTCACTGGTATCAGTTCATGGATTTTATCTCGAGTGATCGTGAGATGGTAATATCATATAAGTCTTCAAACCTAGAGATATGACTTGTTGCCTATGAGTTGGTTATGCATTGATCGTACGAAACCCCATTGGTAACTCGATGTTTATAAACGTACTTTTGTGTGTGATTCAACAAGTAGTAGAATAAGCATATGAGTCGAAGTTTATCTGTTCCTTCTTGGATTAGAAGCGATATATGGTCCCCTCGATGATCTTGTTTTGACCCATGTACCGAGCCCGGTCAGAACTAAGTTGATGTGTTCGATTTTGTTCTTTGTCAAACAAATCAGAAATCGGGAAACAAACTGTTGGACAATAAGTAAGACATTGTTCCATGTATTTGTCCGGCTGATATCTAGAACAGAGGATTATATGATCACTTATCTTAAATGGCGTAACATCATCTTCTCAGTTCCGAGAGACCTTGAAAAGAGCTAGGATTGCTGATCGGTTCCTGAAGTCATACTTGTAGTTATAGTTATTAGACTTATCCAAGTGGGAGACTGTTGGATAAGGTGTCTAAGTCCATAACTATTTCCGGTTTGTACTTGACCCGACCCCGCATGGTCCATTTGGATTGCATGGCATCATGCATTTGGATAAACTAAAATGAGAGAAATAACACTTATGGTTTATTAATATATTATAAGTTCTAATATATTAATAATATTATTTAATTAGTATTGATAAAGAATTAATTAAGTGATAAAAAAGGAGACTAATTAAATATATGGGTTGATTGTGTAAATCATCCATACTTATATAGTGGGCTAGATGATCCATGGATTATCAAGTTAGGCTAAGGTCCATAGGATGCCCCATGGATGCTCCATGGGAGTTACAAACTCATGGGTCATGGAAATGAAGAGTCATGTCACATTAGGGTTTACATGGTGTAACCCTAATTGTAACACACTATATAAAGAACATGATGCACACCAAAATCGGTTACACTAGTGGAAAAATAGAGGGCAAGCCGATTTCTAAGTGTGACAATTTCTCTCAAAGTTTAATCCAAGAGCATTTGGTGTTGTGTGAAACATTTGAGGCATCACACTTGAGGTGCTAGGCTCTCAAGGTTTTCAAGGAATCAAATAAACCACAAGGTATGTAATTCTAGCCATCTTTTATGTTTAAAGTTCTCATATATGCTAGATAGGATTATGAGCCTTGGAAAAAATTATTTTGCATGTATCTTAGTCAAACATAGATCCAAGGTTTCTAGGGTTACATGAACACCTTAGGAGTGTTAGAATGCTCAAAACCCTTAAGAAATAAGGTTCTTGGGCTTGGTAAGACGTTGGGTTAAGAGCGATGTAACATCTCAAAAACCAAGGTAAAATTTTTATTTTTCAAAACCAAGCCACAAACCATAAGTTTTTACAAAACTTAGTTTCCAAAAGTCAAAATCACAAATCAGAGTATCTCAAAATCAAATCTCATAAAAACTAAAGGATATGCACGATCAAGCCTTCGTCTTGCCCCGATCATCTGAAGTACCTGAAATATAAAACTTAAATCGTAAGCCAAAGCCTAGTGAGTTCCCCTAATACCACACACAACCAAACAAATATACAAAATGCATGTTGGGTCCACAATATCCTAACTAGATTACCCTCACCCACAACCTCCCGATTGGATTGCCAATTTGGTCCACAATCTCCCGATTGGATTGCCACTGGTGGAATCTCCTGATTGGATTTCCCAAGCACAAATAAGTACAACCTCAACCCATGCACACTATGTCGGCATATGTAACAGATAAACATATAATTAGCAGATATAGGTTTGTAATCATACATATCTACCAATCTAACATATAATCAACATAGCATCAGCTTATATACTAAGATACATAATCTAGTGGGCCGACATTGGTGCCTTTGACCCACAAGTATAGTGAGGAGAAACTCACCTCACAGTCTGCAAAGATAGCAGAAAAGAGTGATGCTCAAAATCCCAACTTTACAGGTCACCTATACAACAAACAGTGACCTAAACTCAAACTACAACTCAAAATACCTAAAATTCCCCTAGGTCAAACTTGGTTAAACCCCAAGTCAAAGGTCAAAGTCAAAAAGCCAAGGAAAGTCAAGTTGACTGAGTATGCCCTGTGTACTCAGTCACTATGCTGGGCGTAATCGTGACACATCCAAACCATGAGTTTCAGACCCAGTACGTGCAGTGTACCTCATTCTACGCCCAGTACTCTTCATGGGTCCAAATCTTCTCATTAAGTGCTTATTACTTAAAGACCTTTCATCCAAACTTAGATCTAGACCAAAACATTGTTCTAAGTCATAAAGCTTCCACATTTTGACTTTTCTTGGCTAGAAAAGGTCCAAAATCTAAAACCCTAACTAAATAATCCATTAAGACATCATAACTCTTGCATAAAAGGAATAGAAGGACCAAGATCACATTTTTATGGTTCCTAACACCTAAAAAAGTCTAAAAGGACAGCTCTTCTGGTTAGAGTAGTCCATACTCATGAACACCAAGCTTATCAGACCAAAAATAAACATAAACTCAAGGTTGGATCTAAGCAAATAACTCATCAAGTTTCAGACTTTATACTTCTAAAGGATGCTTAAGGGTGAAACACTTCTAGATCCAAGGTGCATTGAGCTTCCAAGATGATTTCCTTCCTTCATCTTCCTTCAAGAACACAAAAAATGCACTCTCAAGCTTAAAAAGGCTCACACAAAGGATAAGGGATTGCTAAGGACGAATTGGGAAATGGAGGTCGGTGAGGGAAAAGGTCGTGAGAAGTTAATGATGCTTAACTAGTGCTCAAACCCTAAAAATTAGGGTTTGCACTTTTTCCACTTACGCCCTGCGTACCAAAAGGTATGCCCAACGTACGCACAAAATCATGTGTTCCTATTTAAAGGGATAAGGGACCAATTTTGCAAAAAAAAAAATCATACCAAGGGTAGAAATGGAAAATACCTTAACAATAAGTGTTACAATTCTCCCCCACTTGAATCAGACTTCGTCCTCAAATTCCGATGTTGCAAATAACTCAGGGTAGTGCTCTCGCATCTCTGCCTCGGGTTCCCAAGTCCATTTAAACCCTTCTGATGTCGCCACTAAACTTTGACCAATGGAACCACCTTGTTGCCCAAGGCATTCGTTTTCTTATCCAAAATTGCCACTGGTCTCTCAACATAATTCATGAGATCATCAACCTGAATATCGTCTAAAGAAACAACTGCTAAGTCATTAGCCATACACTTCTGAAGCTGAGAAACATGGATGGTGCTGTGAATCTGACTGAGCTCCTCAAGCAAATCCAATCGATAAGCTACCATGCCTACCCTAGCTAATACTCGAAACGGCCCAATATATTGGGGCCCCAACTTGCCCTTCTTCCTAAAGCATATTACACCCTTCCAGGGTGATACCTTCAGTAAAACCATATTGCCGACCTAAAACTCCAACTCATATCGACGTCTATCAGCATAACTCTTTTTCCGACTCTGTGTTGTCTATAATCTCTATTTGATCTGTTGAATAAGCTATGACGCCTGAAGAAATACCTTGGTCTTTCCCATGACCCTGTGACCGACCTCTCCCCAACATACTAGGATACGACACTTCCTCCCATAAAGAAGCTTAAATGGTGGCGCACCGATACTGGAGTGATAGTTGTTGTTGTAACAAAACTCAGCTAGAGGAAGGTAGTAAACCCAACTCCCATCAAAATCTATAACACAAGCTATTAACATATCCTCAAGCATTGGTTTGATCCTCTCGCTATGGTCGTTAGTTTACGGATGATAAGTAGTGCTAAAGTGCAACCTCATATCTAGTTCCTCGTGGAACCTCTGCCAAAATCGAGAAGTGAATCGAACATCTCTATCAGATACAATGGAATCTGGAGCACCATGTCGAAAGACAATATCGCACTACAAGAAATTAGGGTGTTTACCTACACATTACTTATCCACACATGTTATGTGTGAGTAAATACCCACACATATTTTGTGTAATACCAAATATGTGTTGGTAATACATTATAATGATATTTTATTTCGGGAGGAAATTTTCCCTCTCAATTTTTTTAGTAGCATGATATGAAATTACCCACACATATTGTAATTTTTCTTTTATGTGTAGTTAATTACCCACACATTTGTATAAATAAACACATGTGTTGGTGATTCGTAATTGTTTTACCAACACATGATATTGACTTGAACATGTGTAGGTAAATAAAATACATAATAATAAGTATTGTTATTTTATAAATGACATGACAAATTAAATATCTGAATATATTTGAAAGTGCAATATATGTGTAGGTATAGATAAATGTGCAGTTTAAATTATTTTGATGAAAGACTTGTTAAGTTTTACCCACATAAGTATAACGAGGTAGTATTTTTTGTTATTTTCAGTTTCGGTACTTTCTATTTAATTCGTTTTGTTATCACGCTCAACCTTATAATATATATATATATATATATATATATATATATATATATATATATATTTGAAAGTGCAATATATGTAGGTATAGATAAATGTGCAGTTTAAATTATTTTGATGAAAGACTTGTTAAGTTTTACCCACATAAGTATATTCAGCTAGTATTTTTTGTTATTTTCAGCTTCAGTACTTTCTATTTAATTCGTTTCGTTATCACGCTCAACCTTTTATTAAACGGGTGATTTATGATATATATATATATATATATATATATATATATATATATATATATATATATATATATATAGGAGTAGGATCAAACGAGAACACCTAAAAGGTTGAGAACGCGAGAACAGATCTGGACCATCTAAATACTAAGATCTATGGTTACTATTAAACGGGTGATTTATGACAAACTCTAAAACTACTGGCATTTAAGTGTAACTTTTAAATGGTCAGAAGGGTATAATAGGAATTGCAACTTTAACTATTTCCTATTATTTCTCACCCTCTCGCCTCTTACCTTTGTTATTCTCTCTTTCTTTCTCTCTCTCTCTCTCTCTCTCTCTCTCTCTCTCTCTCTCTCTCTCGGGTTTCATAAGACGCATCGACTTTAAGCTAACCCTAAGAATGTATGCTTCTATCTATCAGAGTATCATCGTATCCAATTCTAAGCACAATCGACATTCACTCCCCATTTCCCCTTTATACGCATCATCACTTCCATCGTCGACGATCTCATCGGGTTGACGACTTCTACTCACTGGCGGACGCTAGCATCTACTCACCAGCGCAAGGCAGCGGTAGTGGCAGTCCCCAACAACGACTTTCGTTCTTCATCATCGTCATCGCATACAGAGTGAGACTTACAGCCGACAACACTTTTTCTTAACCTTATTGGCAATCTCGTGAACTCGACTGCTACTCACCAGCGGTAGCAAGCGACGACACACTACCAGACTTCAATCCTCCACTCTGGAGCAGCAGGGTAGCGACGACGTACTCCGAATCAGGTAACATTAAGCTTTTTTCCTTGCAAATGTTGTTCAAAATCCACCTATTCTGTTGATTCGAGCCTTACAATGCTATATATTGTTCGGATCTGTACATGGAATCTGTTTGTGCATTCTTTTTTTTCTTGGAAAATCAATTCGAACGCCATATGTTATGCTGATTTGAACCTCTTATGTTGTTTATTTTGTTGTATGCACCAACGCTTCAGAATAATTCGTGAGACCTGTTGTTTAGTTTGTTGTATGGAGTTGTGCACATATAAGGATATAAGGATAAGTTGTGCACATAAGGTGCTCGATGAAATACCCGAATTCAGAAAACTGGAACTTGAATGCATGCTCTGTTCTTTCTCAATCTTTTCTTTGATTTTCTTTTCCTAACAATATTTAATGAAAGAAAATCAAAGCTAACCTTTTGCTACACCCTCAATGACAAGCAAAACCAATAGAACATTCAAATTTCTCTTAATTGATGCAAACAAAATTACTCAAATATTTCTAATTGTTTGCCCTTTGTTTTTTTTTTCGTATTTTTGTGGAATAATCATACATGAATATAGCTATAATCGTACATGAATATAACTATAACCATATATACAAGCGTTTGTGAATAAATGAACATGCATATATACATTATTATAGTTTCTGAATTGTTTTCTGGAATAATAATAAACGAATATAGCTATAATCATACATGAAAATTACTCAAATATTTCTAATTATTTGCCCTTTGTTTTTTACAGGTGTGAATTTAAGAATAACAGTGATCACATGTGCCTTTGTTTTTTGGTGTGATGGTCGCATCAAGATTAACAAGCATGAGCGCAATATCGTTTTTTATGATTATAAATGTATTAGATATTTTTTTATCTGTTTCATTCTTTAGTGATTTCAACTGATTTTTTTAAGATGACATTGTCCTTTATTCATTTACGATTAAACGTATATTCAACTTTTTTACCTTTGTGTTGTGTATTCTTCATTTGTGATTATAATTGTTTTGAGTTTTTTTTTATTTATCATATTGTGTGTTATTAATTAAAGTATTTGTTGTTATAATTATTAATGATTAACATAAAAGTATTTTTTTAAATCTAAATAAATTGTAGTTAAAAAACAAAAACCTAGAAGTAATAAAAAAATATTTTTCATTCATTAATGAATGAATTCGTATGAATCATATGGTATAAGAAAAAAAAGATTTTTTTTATTAAAAAAAGAACGATAATTTTTTTTAAAATATTTTATTAATAAATATATATATTTTTGGAAACTGTTGTAATCCCTAGATTTAAGGAAAGTGGTTTCTAATTTTATATAATTTAATTAAAATAAACAATTACTAATATGTCTTTATATACTGATTGGTCCAGAATTGTTCTTGCGTTCTCAACTTTTTAGATGTTCTCATTTGATCCTTTCTATATATATATATATATATATATATATATATATATATATATATATATATATATATATAGCATAAAGAACCACATTTATTAATGTATCTTCGTCTTAACACTAAAATCTTATATGTGGGAGTATTACCCTACAAACTTTTTCATTCTCTGTATATCTCATCTTCTCTCTCTTATTCTCTCGTCGGGACAAAACCTAACTACCTCCATCTACATTTTTTCCGGCAGCCTCCATCACCATTTTTTCCGGCCACCGTTGCTCCGTTATGAACGGTTATCAAATTTGAAACTACCACAATAACCACCACTAAAAACCACCACATACGTCACAACTATCACCATCTACAAAGTTGTCTTGACCTGCACCACACAACCTATTCTTCGCCACTCTCTGTTGCCGTTTGTCTCTCGATATCTACAGACGTCACCTTCTGTTTGTCGCACTAGATTTGCTTCTAGTCAACGTACCAGATCCACATCAATGTACCATATCCACATCTGTAGCCTTCAAATCTGAGATATTCTTACCTCCGATGGTTAGATCATGAAACCGTCGTTTCCTTTCATGATTCTGTTGACTTTACATTGTGTATTTCTTTCACATCTGGTTAGATCTAAGTGATTCCGGTGGTTTTTTGGTGTCTCCGATGGTGTTGTAGTCCAGATCTGCCTATATCTAGTTTGATCTCCGGTGGTCGTCATTGTTTCTTTGTGAAATTGGCTAAGTTCGACTGTTTTTTGTTCAAAATGTGACGGATATTGTGTTAATGAACTCCAACAAGGACAACTCGGCTATTTGAGTATGTTTGATATTTTCCTGTGAACTCAAAAGGAGGTATGGTCACATAATTCTATTTTGTCTTGGTAAAAGAGAAGTATTTGATTAATTGATTTATTCTAAAAGCTGTAAAGAAAAAAAAGGACAACATAAATGATGGTGTTTCATTTCTCGAGGAATTCTTCCATACATATTAATTACTTAGAATATTAGTTAATGTAGGTGGAATAGATGTTTTTGTGATTAATTCTCAATAATAGTTATATTACTTTGTGCAAGTGGATATGTACATATAATAAAATAAAATTTTATCATATACTATATATTTATGTGTTAAGTAAATTTTGTTACGTTGATAAACGAAGTTAACATACGTGTATGATTATTTTTTTATATTTATATAATGAAGTTAGGTGTTAATCGAATTGTATAATTAGAACAAATGTAGATATATACAATTAAATATTAGTATTAATTAGACAGACGAGACAAATTTTTTATACATAAATAATATCAAATTTTTTGGATTAATGTATGAAAACTAATATATGAATTGTATTAGGTTTTATTAAATTGTGAATAAATTATGTATTAAGCTGTGAATTGGTTATAAAATTTATTTAAAATATGAATAATTTATTTATGAATGTTTGTATTAATTTTCTTGTAAACATACGTATTTGTTGTATTATGTTGTGAATTGAATTTAGAATGTGATATATTATGTTAATGTTTTTTCAAATAATATGAATTTTTGTTGTATTATGTTGTGAATTGAATTTAGAATGTGATATATTATGTTAATGTTTTTTCAAATAATATGAATTTTTAAAACTGTGAATTGTGATGTTTTAATGTTTCAACTATTGTTTAGTTTTTTTTTTTTTTAATGTTAGTTTTAACTCTTATTAATAACAATATAAGTTTTAAGCCATGAATACATAAGTTTTTATATGTTTTAAGCTTTGAATTAGTGTCTGAACAAGTCTATTACGATGAGAATATAGTTGTTAATGTACAATTTATGTATTAAATCGTAAATTTATTATATTAAGTTGTACATTTTATGTATTAAACTGTGAATTGAATATATTAAGTTGTGAATTAACCATATTAAACTATGAACTTTGCATATTAAACTGTTAATTTATTATATTATGCTATGAATTTTGTGCATTAAGCTATGAATTAACTATATTAAGTTGTGAATTCTTTTATGAATTTGGTGTGTTTTTTTTATTTTATTTTTTATTTTTTGAATTTTATGTTTTCTTTGAAATATGAGATGAAAAAATCAGTATACACAATTATGATTTTTTTTTCTAATTTTGAATAAAGTATGTGAAATTTAAACTTTAAGTTTTTAGTTAAGAATATGGTTGTGAAGTATAATAATTTTGTGTATTAAATTGTGAACTGACTATATTAAGTTGTTATTATTTTTTTTTTGTTAAAATATGAATGCTTTATTAAACTGTGAATTCTATTTTTTTATCAATATTTGAATTTTATACCTATAAAATAGTTGTGAACATAGTGTATTAAACTGTGAATAAGTGTTTTTATGCATTAAATTGTGAATATGTAAGTTAAGTTATGAATGTGTTTTTTTATGCACTAACTTGTGAATTAGTGTCTGAAATATTGAATTAAGTTTTGAATTAGTGTCTGAAATATTAAATTAATTTGTGAATTAGTATCTGAAATAATGAATTAAACTGCGAATTTTGTTTTTTTAATCCTTTTTTGATTTTTTAGGGAATGATATTGTTGGTGTTGACATTGATGCTTTGTGGTGACGATAGTTGATAGCAACGTATGATAGACTGGTACTTGGCAGTGTTAATGGTGACATAGTGGAAGAGTAATAATATTTTCTATTTCTCGCTCATCATCTTCATTGATTTTAGATAAGTTATCCTTTTTTATGATTCAAGTATATATTTTTCTTTTGATGTTTGCTTATGAAGTATGAGATAACTTATGTATGTATTAAAATATAAATGAGTTTTTCATACACTGAAATATTAGATTATACTTGTAAATAAGTTGTCAATATATTGTATTAAACTGTGAATTTGTTGTGTTAAGCTGTAAATTTGTTCACAGCTTAGTATAATAAATTCACAATTTAATAGATAAAAATGCCTTTAGATATGAACATATAACTGTTAGTATTAAGTTAAATAAAAAATATAGTCGTGCATATATATTTTTTGTGTATTAAACTATTAATTACTGTATTAAGCTGTGAATTTTATGTATTAAACTGTGAAATGATTGTATTAAGCTGTGAATTGACTTTATTAAGATTTGAAATTTTTATGAATTTTGTATTTGCTTCTGAAATATGAGAAGAAAGAATCATTATACATATATATGATTTTCTCTAATTTTAAAAAAATTATATAAAATGTAAATTGTGAATATTATGTACATTAAATTTTGAAAAACACCAACCGTTAGATCTAAATGTATAAATGTATGTTTTAAGTTAAAAATATGATATTTTTATGTATTAAAGTTTTAATTTTTTATATTAAGATTTAAATTTTATATATTAAACGATAATTGAGTATATTAAATGATGAATTGACTACATGTTGCTGTGATTTTTTTTAATAATTTTTGTAATAAAATATGAATGATTTATGTAAAAAAAATTGTATTAATTTCTTGTAAATATATTTATTTTTAATGTTATATAAGTATGTAAGAATGTCTTAGTTTTTATAATTATTTTGCATTAAATTCAAAATGGATGAATAAACCAGTTTATTAAACTATGAATGTAGTATTTAACATGTCATTGTCTAACTTTATATGCAAATCTCATTTGGAAGAAAGAGTTGTTGTGCCAACGTAGATCTCATTTGGAAGAAAGAGTTGTTGCAATGTTGGCACAGGTGGTTGGTGGTAGCATTTGGTGGTGGTAAAGTTTGGGTTTGATTTCTATGAATTTGAGAATTAGTGTAAAATAAGTTCTGTTAAGTTGTGAATTTTATGTATTAAACTGTAAATGGACTGTATAAAGTTGTATTTTATAAAAGTTTTGTGTTAAAATATAAATGAATGCATACACGAAAGTATTAGACTAAAAAAAATTATGATTTTGCCATTTTCTTACCAAAAAGCCAAAAATCAGGATTTTAACATACTTGATAATACTCACAATATAAATTTAGTTATTAAATGAGGTTCTTAGGGTTCTTAATCTTTTGTGGTTCTCATTTGAACCACTCCCTATATATATATATATATATATATATATATATATATATATATATATATATATATATATATATATATATATATATATAACATTTAAATATGTAAATAAAATATTTTTGATTTTTTAAATAGAATTAATATGGCATGGAAAGTAAATACGTACACATAAAAATAAAATGCGTAGGTAATAAATACTCTCTCCGTCCCAAATTGATAGTCCATTTATGAGTTTTTAAATCTTTTTTCTTTAACTTTGACCTTAAATATATTTATTTGTGTTATATATTACTTGATAAAACTTATAACAATGAAAAAACATTTAAAATACAATCCATTCATATATTTTGCATCAAATATTATCTATATTTAAGGTCAAAGTTGAAGAAAAAAAAACTTCAAAACTCAAAAGTGAAATATCAATTTGGGACGGAGGTAGTATTTATCTATATTTATGTGTTATTCATTAATAACATATATATGGATAAAAGATATTCATACAATTTAAAAATAAAAAATGAGAAAAATTGAAAAGATAATTCAAACTTTTCAAAAACAAAAAATATGAAGAAAGTTTAGAAATTGTCATCTCCAATTTGGGAAGTTGAAATATTTTGAGTTCCCGCCTATCCCAGGCCTCCTCTCTAAACCCTAAAACCCAGTTCCCATTTTCCAGTAACTCATATACGATTAGCAGCCAAACATTAAAAGGCTCGAACTCTTCTAGTGACGCCTCATTCTTATTCTCTTTCAATCTGATTCTTCATTCCTTATTCAAAATCGGACGACATCCACATTCTCCTTTTATCGAAGACTCAAACTCTTCCAACAGTGTCGAAACAGGCACAACGCACCGCACACAGCCCCATTGGGCATCGACGTCAATCGCCATCCATCTTCCAAATTCAGTCGAAGGCTCGAATTCTCAAAGCACTCAATTTTTGGTTTTTCCTACTTCGTCATCTTAAATCTTCTCCCACCGGACACATCTTCCACTTCAATGGTCTCTCCTCAGTCAAATTCTTCATATTCTAGCATTATCGTGATTTTTCTGTTTCTAAGAGCAGAAAGATTTTTTTTTTGTCACTTAAGGGTGTTTGGCTTATCTTCAAAAAGTCATTTTGTAAAAGATAAAATGTAAAAGATTTTTAGTAAAAAGATTTTAAAAGCTACTTTTAGATTTTTGATATAAGAAAAACTGACTTTTTGGAAAAGTCAGGAAAATATGACTTTTTGTAACTTTTCCAAAAAGGACTTTTGCCTCTCAAAAAGATAAGTCAAACACCCCCTTAGTATCTGATGGTTGAAATTAAGGCATTGTGAATTAACATATACTTTTTGCAATTCCGACGCTTGTTTTTTTTTATAGTTAACACATCAGATTAACACACACACACACACACACACACACTATATATATATATATATATATATATATATATATATATATATATATATATATATATATATATATATATATCAAAGGCGGGTATAGTACCATTGATCTTGCTTTGGCACATTGGAAACTCATCCAATACTTAGTCGTCTACAAAGGGTTCAAAGGTAATTCTACCATACTTAAATTTTGTATGTTTTAGATTTCTAATATACGCATACATTCTTTCTACAGAAGCCTATGCCTTGTTCCCGAGTTTAACAAAAGAAAATAAGAGAAAAGAAAAGAAAGTCACGAGAGAAAAGAAGAGAAAGGAAAGGAAAACAATTTTTTTTTTCGTGTTCCCGAGTTGGAGAGAAGTAGAAGGAAAATAAATTATTTTGTTCTTTCTTTCCAAATCCTCCGAAATCGGAAGGAAAGTTAGGAGGGAAAGTGATCCTCTCATTTCCCTCCACTTCGCTCCTTTAATGAAATTTGGGAACACCAATCTCTTTTATTTTCTTCTAATTTCCACTGATTTCCTTTCATTTCTCTCGTTACATTGAACTCGGGAACGGAGGGTAAATCGCAAAAACAAAGTATTTTTTATTTGTCATATGGAATAACATTTAATATTTTTAGTATTTTCACTATCCTTGTAGCGACTAATGCATATGTTTTCTTTTTCTAGTTACATTTCAATTTTTATGAACCCCGCTCCTACGCGCTGCGTTCGAGACCATCTACAACCCTATAAATAGAAGTCGAGTCCAACTGAATTGGTTGCTCAATCTCTTCTCTCTTACTCCTTATTCCCTCCTTTTACGTACAAGTTATACCCCCGAAGCCCCGGTATCACCCCGCCACCCGAAGCAAGTCCTGAGGCCCCGATGATCCCGAGAAATAGAGTTGTTGAGCCGAAACTCTACCCGCGAGAAGCCCGATTTTTTGTGAAGATCTCCCAGTTTCACCGAAGAATACTGCTTTTAGAGCCGTAGTGATTTCCGATAATCATCTTATCAAGTGAGTGTATATTTATTTTCTTCGAACACATAGATACGAAGTATTCTCTACAAAATACGTTTTATGTGTTTGTATATTATTTGCTTATTTGAATTAATTGTTGAATGAATGGTTTGTACAATGCATCTCAAAAGGAGGTCGATCAATGCTGGCGTGATAACTGTTGTTATACAAAAATTCTGCCAAAGGAAGATACGCATCTAAACACCTGCCAAAATCCAATACCCATGCCTGTAGGATGTCCTTCAGTATCTAGATAGTCTGCTCACTCTGACCTTCATTTTGTGGGTAGAAAGCCATGTTGAAGTGCAGACATGTGTGACAACCCGAAATTTCCTATCCTGTACAGTCAAACACTTCATGGTAAGTCAAACTTACTCCTGCTAACTTTTAGCACAGATTAGAGTCCGTTTGAGCATCCTGATCTTTAATACATCAAAGGATCAAATTCTAGAATGGGTCAACTAGGGTTCCAAACCACCAATCAAGCCTTAAACCCTCAAATGAGGAGTTTACGACCATGATACCATGAGTTTACGGCCGTAAACTCATGGGGCCGTAAACTCCATGCCTATATAAGAAAAACTTAGCCATTTTGATTCATTCTTGCCATTTCAAGCCTAGAACACGGGTTTGCTCTCAAGTATCATCCACATTCCATCCTTAGATCATCAAAGGTGTAAGTATTCTATCCCTTGATTAGTTGATACACCTCTTAATCTAGAAATCTCTCATGATTTCATCCATGAAAATCATGTTTTCATAGATCTTCAAGTTTCACCAAGAACACCAAGAACACACACTAGTGTTCTTGGCCATAATTGGCCATTTCAAGCTCTTATATCGTAAGTACTCTTGTCCTAGCTTGTTATATACTAGAATGAACTTGTTTAGACTTAAGAAACATCAAGGAATCCAAGTTGGAAGAGAGTTTACGGCCAAGGATCTTTGGCCGTAAACTCCATATAAGGGTGCAATGTTGCCCTAATTTCCTTCCTTATTCTTAGAAGTTGGACTAGAACCCTCCACCATTGAACTAAGGACCTTAAACTTTGAGTTGGTACATAGTACCATGAGTTTACGACCGTAAACTCATGGAGAAATAGTCTTAGGCCGTAAACTCCAATAAAGGCCAAGTCTTGGACCTTAAACTCATATAGACTCTTGTTTAACCTTGGAACACTTAAACCCTTAAGACTCCCTACCTTTAAGACCCTAAATATGACCATTTAGAGAGTTTATGGCCAGGAGTAAACTCCCCTGGGCCGTAAACTCCTCAACACTCTCCATTGAGTGAGTCTTTCACTTCCTTAGGTAAAGCAAAATTCCCTCAAGCTTCCCTAGCCTTTCAAACCCACACTTATGCATCTATGACCATGAGTTTACGGCCGTGAACTCCTTGGGGCCGTAAAACCATGGTAGTAAACTCCATGGAGAGTGGTCCTTGGGCCATAACCTCAATAGCAATGCCTTACAACCCCTAGATGCAACCCTAAGTTCTTATAACACCTGAATTCAAGTGTTTTCCTTGTTCTAGGGTGTTTATACTTGTCTAATTAGTGCTATAATCACTAATTAAATACATATATATGTCTTTATATGTTATTAGGATCGGTGTGTGTGTTCAAGTCTTCACTTGACACCTAGCACTTTTCCCGACACTTCCATCCAATCCACTCACTACAGGTGAGTTCATACCCCTTAATTAACCTTTTATATGCTTTTAAATGCTTTTATGGGGGGAATACAAGTTGAATCATACAAGTTATTATATCGATCACATGTGATTAATAACTAGAACGCAAATGGATTTACTACGCTTTTCGCAATTTTACCAAGCATACTACTTCTAAATGACTTTCTCATACGTTTTTACATGTTAAAACTCTTTATCAAACTGTCTTACATATAGTCTCTTTCCTTTCAAACTCTGTTACAACTGTGTTTCAGACAAAAGATTTCTTATACTTTAAACTGTTTATATCAAACAAACTGTTTTTAAACCGTTTTATAAATTGACATCAAGTCATCAAAACGTCTTTTAAACTTTTATATTGTCAAATGCATGCCTATATATGTATAGTTATATAAGTAATGTTTAAAGGACTTAGGACTGCTAGCTCGCTTTAATTCGTTTTCCTTGTTTGGATGTGGCCTTAGGGTATCGGTTATTTGTTCGAATGTCGTCTAAATATTGGTTATATATTATGTATACATATATAGACATAAAAGTTCTATCAGTCAGTTCAGCACCTTTGGGTAGCAAAGGCATACTTTCGTTCATTCAGATACATACATTACTAGTAACTATAATAGGTATAGTTAGGAGATACTACTTACTATTCCTAGTACAAGGAATCACACAAGAGTCAGCTCATTCATGAGTCTATACAAATATACTACATACTATATGAATAGATACTAATACATACTATGTGAAGATATACTAATACATACTATATAAAGAGATACTACTACATACTATACGGGACTGATAATTCTACACCTGCCTGTTAGCTACAGTGGGAAACTGCACATCGATAGACGTCCTCGGTTGTACTGTTCGGCGAGTTACCACGTCGTGTTTATCCTATCTGTCACACCCCCAAACCAAGGATGGCGAAAACGTCCGGGGGTGGAGGACTTCATGTATAGTATCACAACAACGGGTATAATAGTGCTCAAAGTAAATACAACCATTATAAATATAATTGAAAAAGTTATATCATAGTAAGTTTATATGTTTCAAAATCAATTACATTATGATGACAAAATGAACTGTTTGACGATTTAACGTCCCATCCTCAAAATGCTGTTGTTTTCCTGTTTCACTGATTTCCTGAGAATACAAGTAGTTTTGAAAAAGTGTCAACAATTAAGTTGGTGAGTTCATAAGAGTTTTGTTTGAGAAAGAAACTGTTTTCTTTGTAAAAACGACAAAGTATGTTTCCAGAAAACCCAATATTTTCTTTGTTAAGTGTGAAATGAATGCTTCTATGTTATGCGATAATGAATCCTAGAAAGACCCGTAGATTCCTTCTATAATCACCAG
This sequence comes from Lactuca serriola, assembly GCF_051521515.1. Classification (NCBI taxonomy): domain Eukaryota; kingdom Viridiplantae; phylum Streptophyta; class Magnoliopsida; order Asterales; family Asteraceae; genus Lactuca; species Lactuca serriola. The sequence continues at coordinate 33,561,958 of NC_136410.1, forward strand.
TGTATATAAGTTATATAAATTTTAAATTAAATAAACCGTCGAATATAATGGGTCTGCCCTAGGTCCACAACCAAACAAGGAACAGGAAGAAAGGCAGGCCCACCAATTCTAAGTCGATTATAAATAGATTCTTATATAACTCTAACATATACACTTAGCAATTATAGCCGAAGCCTAACAATTTTAGATGAATGTAGTTTTAACATAAATATGTTTCCATAGAAAATCCAATATTTTCCTTATAAGAGTTAGGTAGTCCTAAATCCCAAGACCGAAAGTAAACAAGTATTTTCCATACTTAAAGATATAAAAGTGATTTTAAATCGGCATAAAACCCTGTTTGATATAAAAGTGTACAAGTATTTTTCCATACTTAAAGTAATTCATGTGAGTTAAATCGACATAACTCGCTAATTTAAAAGTAGAACCCGTAAATCTTATGATTTGTTAATATCACATGTGAGTTATTATAACCATGCTAAGACTCAGACGGTCTCGTAATACGATGTTCTTCAGGCATCACACGTTAAATGACACTTGTCACCTCAGACCTGCCGGTCTAGCTGTTGCAAACAGCTCTGGTGCGGGCTTGTCACACCCAATATCGATCTATACACAACTATCACACTCTCCCTACAAGAGACTTTGGTTACAATTTACAGGACTTTTGACTTTGTTACCATGAAGGTAACACGAAGGGAATGTCTCACAAATTTATTCATTAACAAATTTACGTGAACTAAACTGAAAACCTTTGGTAAATAAGTTTGAAATGTAAAATGATACATAAACTATACCTATTATAGTTTATCCAAAACGTTTGTAATGTAAAAGAACTCTTTTATGAAAATACATTAGTGCTATGAATCCATAAACTATGCTTATTATAGCTTATTATATGTGTTCTAAATGAATGAAGAATCTTATCATGAATGACTAAATTTCAGTTTATGATGATAAACTAACAAGAAAACACATTCAATATTTAGAACTTATTGTTATACACTATGCTCAACATAATACAAAGTGTTATGAAAGTTATAAGCTGTTAACTAGTTTTTAACCTTTCTACACTGTTTTAGAAAAATCATAGAAAAATCATACGAAGTCGAAAACTGAATCCGTAAATTTTGAGAGTTCATAAATATGTCTAGTTTATTCATAATTTTTATTATGATTTTTGGAAGTCTTTAACTTGTGTTAAAATATCCATATTCACATACTAGTCCGGATTTGTTCTTGAAATGATAGGCTGTTTTGTAAAAATCACCATAAATCGTAGAAAAATCGTATGGAGATGTACAAGTAGTAATTTTAAAGGTGTAAACCTGAACTATTTGCATCTAATATAGTTTTGAAAACTAAAATGTGTAAGTTACCAAAATAGTTCGTGAATAGAGTTAAACTTTCCTGATGAAAGCTGTTGGAAAAGTTTAGTTGTGTTCTTGGTGTTTTAACTTGTATTCCCCTCGCCCCCCCCCCCCCCCCTTAAAATTTAAGAAAACATGAAAAGATAGGGGTATGAACTCACCTTATATGATTTCAGTGGGTGAATGTTGAATAAGAGAAGTGTTCAACTCAAGAACACTTGGAGGATTGCTTGAAGATTCGAGAATCTAACACTAATGTGATGGAATTTGTGTAAGCAATCTATGATTTTGAGTAGGAGGATGTGTAATAATCATAAGAAAGATGATGATACTTACCAAATGAAGGAGAAAAGCCTTGGAGTATGCCTTGAAGTTCTCGAAATTGAGAGAGAAAGATGAGAGAGTTTGGAGTGTGATTCTTGGTGGAAAATGAGAGAATGAATGAAGTGTGAGGAGAGAGGGTGGATGTTCCAGCTCTAAGAACGTGGGAAATGACTGGAAATGATGATAAAGTACATTGACATGACCTAGGTATGGTGGAAGGAGTGTAGCTGGTCATGAATTGGGTGTGGGTGGTTGCTTGTGTCATAAACTAAAGAAAAGTCAACACTTCACCTCTTGTACTTCACCCACTCTTCTTGGATAAGATTTATCCCCAAAAACGTGATTAATTAATAAATATGGGGCCTTATATGTTAAAATAAAGTTTTGGGTGAAAATCCCGCGTTAAAATAATTAAAAACGGGGCTAAAATGCAAAACCAGTCGAAAACCGGGAAGAAAAGGCTTTTCTGCGAGACCTCTCGGTTCTGGGCCGAGGTTCGGTCCTAAGGCTGCTGGGCCTGAAGGCGAAATGGAGCGAAATGACTAGAAGCAAAATGGAGCAAAATAGCCCGAAGGCAAAGGTAGGGAGCGAAGGCAAGAGGTTTCGGGTTCAGGTCAGGAGCTTCGGGTTCGGTGCTCAGGCGAGGTTCGGTCCAAAGGTAAGTTCGGTTCATGGCAGCTTCGGTCCTTCAGCAGTTCGGTCCCTAAAGGGACCTTCGGTTCTAAGAGGGTTCGGCCCTTTAAGAGGGGTTTCGGGTCCTTAAGCCTAATTTACCCGTATTTACCCCGTTTTAAGCGGTTTTTGACCCGGTTAAGGGAACTTTTGAGAGAGATTTGGGAGAGATTTCACATACTTGGAGAGATTTCTCATACTTAGAGAGATTTGGGAGAGATTTCACATACTTGGAGAGATTTCTCATACTTAGAGAGATTTGGGCGAGATTTCACATACTTGGAGAGATTTCTCATACTTAGAGAGATTTAGGAGAGATTTCACATACTTAGAGAGATTTGGGAGAGATTTTAAATAGAGAGAGATAGAGTGAAAGAGATTGGGAGAGGCTTATTTTGTGACCTTTTTGAGTGCTTGGCTCCACAACACAAGGTCCATAAGCCCCGTTAAGCCATGTTTAAGGATCTTACACACTCCCGATGAGTATGCAACACTGTTTTATCGGTTTGGTTCATTACCTACCATAGTTTTAGGTTAAGGAAATCTAGATATACGAACTTTTCAAGTGATAACTTCTTATTAAAATAGCGACTTGAACAACTTTAAGCATAAGGAAAACCCTAATATACAAGGGTTAGATGAGTTGACCGGTTTGACCTATTGACTTTATTTGACTTTGACTTGACCATAAATTGACGATTGTCACATAAGACAAAAGGATACGATTTCATTAATTATATAATTTTCCTATTACTTTTAGCTTGTGACACATTCACATAAACGATGAGGTAGACTATATTTTAATAATAATAGTTGTACATGGAAAAACCTTCATTCATACAGAGAAGCAAACCTTCGAAACAGTCGGGTCTTGGTAGAAGACTACATTTTATACTAGTAGGAAATATGGGATTTTCTAGGGTTTTCATACTTATACAAAATTGTTTATCAAACATTTACAAGTCTTTTCTTTATAGCTGTACAAATCAATGACACTAAAATACTTATGAATTCACCAGCTTAAATGCTGATCTACGCTTTCAAAATAACTTGTATTCTCAGGTCACCAGTAGACAGGTACGATGACCAGGTTTTGAGAAGATGGAGCAGTCAAGACTCGTCTTTTATTTTGATTACTTATTTTCATGTCTTATTCTATGAAAGAACACACATGTATTAAAACCTTACTATTAATGCAATGGATGATGTTGTTGCTTGTTTACTACTTTACACTGTTGTGATACTTTACATGACGTCCACCGCCCCAGAACGTTTCCGCCGTTCTTGGTTTTGGGGTGTGACAACATGTACCCAACTCCTTGTGGAATCTCTTCCAGAACTTGGAAGTAAACCGAACATCCCTATCAAAGACCACATAAACCAGCACCTCATGCCGCTCCACCACTTCCCGGATGTAGATATCGGCCAACTTCTCTGCCGAAATACTCTCTTGGATCGGAATAAAATGTGTTCTTTTTGTCAATCGATCCACGATGACCCATATCAAATCCACTTTGCACCGTCCGAGGCAATTTGGTGATAAAATCTATCGTAATCTCTTCCGTGATTGTTTGGATTGCGTGTGTAGACATTTGCATGTGTAGACTAGTGTAGACATTTGCATATGTTATTGGATTGCGTGATTGTTTGTTTGTTATATATGTCAACATATCTTGTGGTAGGTTGAGGCAGTCCTGCTTTTTGCAGTAGACCATGATACCTGAGCAATCTAGCGGTGTGCTAAAGACTAGGTGCGGACCATTAGTATGTTGAAGGCGAATAGGAGGCAGGCCATTCGTGGACTGAAGGCCAATATGTGTGTGTTTGTATGTATATTGTGGTGTATGGAATTTTGGGAGAACTCACTAAGCTTCTGATTACAATTGTGGATTAATTGTTTTTCAGGTACTTCCGATGATCGTGGGAAGGAAAAGGTGTAATTGTACACACTCATCAACAACATTGGGGTTTTGCATTTATTATATTACTCTTATTTTCATATAATTGTATTTTGAACAAATGAGTTTTCTTAACATGATTTTTTACGAAAACGGTGTTTTACCTCAATTAAAAATGAAAATTTTTGTTGTGAAAATGAGGCGTTATAAATAAAAATAATAATAAATAATTGTTGGCATTTTAGGATGGAGTTACTTTATAAAAAAAGGAATATTTGAAAATTTATAAATTTTATTTTATGCAAATAACATTTATATCAGTATATACATACAAACTTTTTATATATTTAAGCTCTTTAAAATTCACAATATAAATATAATTATATTCTACACATGTCAATTTGTATGTGAATGACCAATATATTTAATTTTAATATCTGGTGCAAGAGTTTCTAAAAATAACTCCTGTGGTTTTTCTAAATTGCATGCTCGACACCCTCCTCACTCTCTTAAAATTAAAGATAGGCTTTGGTTTCCATGCTAATCTCAACACTCGACCCGCAAATCACACTTAGAGACTTCATATCGTGGCCAGGATAGAATTAATGATTAGGTATCCGACACCATTGAAGTTGGTAATTGCTTGGGATTTCAAATGGGGAATTTCAATAACTAGGTCAAAGATCTGGTTAAATCTATAGGTGCTAACGAAGTTTTACAATGAATATCATGACCATCAATATTAGGGGTGCTGGTAGTTCCGCCAAAATGGAATGGATTCAACGTCTAAAACAGGGTAACAAAATTCAATTTATTGCTTTCCAAGAATCACAATTCATTGACTCTTCTAGAATTTTATTTAAAAATTTTGGGATACATCAATTTTTGATTTTGAGTATGTGTATGTGGATGCAAATAGTCTATTAGGAGGTCTTTTTGTATTTGGAATCCATGTTTATTTAAAGAAATACATGATTAAAAATCAACAATTCTTGATCATTTTGGATTCTTTACAAGGTGTAGAGGAGGATTTTATTATTGCTAATGTCTATGCTCCTCAATGCCAGTCTCTGAAAAACAGTATGTGAGCTAATCTTCTTAATTTGATTAACTACTTGTCGGGGATTTGGTTACTATTGGTTGATTTCAATGACATGAGGGTCCCTAGTGACAGATTGGAGAACCGTTTGGAATGGAAGCAAAAATTATTGGGGCTTGAACATAAAAATAAATAAATCATAAATAAATAAAAATAAAACCTTGATCTGAAACAAAAGTCTAGAATACATTGGGTTGTCAAGGGGGAGGAAAACTCACATTTCTTTCATGGGATCATAAACAACAACATATTGAATAATCGAATTAATGGTCTCTCAACTAATGGTGTTTGGTCTACTGATCTTATATCAATTAAAAAAGAGGTTTTCTCATTCTTTTAAGAAAAAATCACTTAGGATATGACTTCTTGACCTATATTGGTGTGTGATTTTCCTAATACACTCTCAGAGACGGATGCTTCTCTTCTCATTGAACCTTTCAACTTATCGGAAGTGAAGGTTGCGGTTTGGAGCTATGGGAATGTGCGGGGACCAGGACCAGATGGTTTCTCATTTAAATTTCTCAAATCATTATGGGATCTCTTTGAGAATGATTTCATGGGTATTTTTCACTATTTTCACTGCACTAGTATTTTAAACATTGGTTTCAATTCATCGTTTATTTCTTTGGTCCCGAAAGTAAATGATCCTCTCTCACTCTCGGATTAGATGCCAATTAATTTAATTGGTTGTATCTATAAAGTAGTTGAAAAAGTGCTAGAAAATCGCCTAAAAGTGGTTATCGATTCTGTTGTGAGAGAAGAGCAAACTGCTTTCATTAAGGTTCGCAACATTTTGGATGAACCATTAATGATAAATGAAGCACTCTCTTAGCTAAAGCGGAACAACAAGGAGGCTCTTCTCTTCAAGGTAGATTCTAATAAAGCTTTTGACTCACTGAGTTGGAGCTTTCTTGATTCAATTATGTCTCAGTTGGGCTTTCCTTCGTGTTGGAGACTTTGGATTTCCGAATGTCTCTCTTCATCTAAAACATCAAGTTTGGTTGATGGCGCGACAACAGATGAATTCTCGGTTAACAAAAGGAGTGAGACAAGGTGATCCATCGATGTCGTTTTTATTCATTCTAGCAATGGAATCGTTGATTTTGATCATGAATAAAGCTGGTGAGCTTGGTATTTTTCATGGAATCTCATTTCCTAATGGGGGTCCTAGGACATCTCATTTGTTTTATGCAAACGATGCTCTGTTTATCGGTGAATGGTCAAGTATTAATCTTCCTAATCTTGCTATAATTTTGCGATGTTTTCATCTCGCATCTGGGCTCAAGGTTAATTTCTCAAAAAGTAAAGTATTCAAAGTCGATGTTGATCAGATTGAAATTGGAACTTTTGCTCAACTTCTCCACTGTCAAACATCTTTATTCCTGTTCACCTACCTGGGATTACCGGTGGGTGCCAATATGTCACTCTATAAAACTTGGGATCCTATTATTGAAAATTTTCTACGGAAACTGTCATCATGGAAAGCTAACACCTTATCATTTGGTGGAAGGATTACACTAATTAATTTAGTGCTTGGAAGTCTACCGAATTTCTATTTCTCAATGTTTAAATCCCCTCTTAAGGTGATTAAGGATCTCGAAAGAATCAGGAGGAAGTTCTTATGGGGTGGAAGCAGCTCAGGTTCTAAGATTTGTTGGATATCTTGGGATAAAGTATTAACTCCAAAACATTTGGGAGGCTTGGGTTATGCATGTGAGCTGTCAATCTCGTTGCTTGAGAAATGGTTATGGCGACTGAAAACATAACAATATGCCCTATGGTCAAAACTAATCGTCTCAATTCATGGGATGGTTAGATCCTGGAAGTTGTTTCTTGTGATATTGGTAGTCTTTGGAGTATGGAAAGATATCACAAGTATTACTATTGATTTCCAGGCTCATAACATTGATTTGTATACACTTCTTAACAAGGAGTTCGGATGTGGAAACCAGACCTCATTTTAGTTCAAAAGATGGTTGGGTGATTCTATTCTGAAAGATAAATATCCATATTTGTTTAAACTTGAAACCATAAAACAATGTACAGTTATGGATAGATGTTCTACATCAGATGGCATAATGGATTACTCATGGAAATGGAGTCGGTTACCTAGTTCCTTGATTAAATTGGATGAACTAAAAAGATTTTTACAGGAGCTAAATGAGGCAATTTTGCAAAGCTCTAATGACACTTGGAAATGGCTTGAGAATACAGATGGAAACTTTTATGTATGCTCTCTTAGAAGTATGTGGGAATCTAAGGTATGCACTTCATTAGCAAATATATATTATTGGAATAAACTAATACCGATAAAGATTAATTTCTTTGGGTAGAGATATGTCCTAAACAGATTACCTTCCAAAATGGATTTTGAAAAACGAGGTGTTAGATTGGCTTCGATGTTGTGTGATTCTTGTGGACTTGTTGTGGAATCAACCATGCACATTTTACTTGATTGTCGATGGGTAAAGGACATGTGGCATTTAATACAAACCCAGTGCGATTTAGATGTGACCCACACCACATCAGTTGAAGAGCTTCTCTCTTTAAAACATGTATTTTTTTTCAAGGGACATCTCATCAAAAGGTCACACATGTCATTCTTTTAACTGCTTTATGGGGAATTTGGAAAGCTAGGAATGATCTTGTCTTTAACAAATTGCACTCCTCCCCAACCAAGGTGTTTAAATACATAAAAGCATTGGCTTTCTTGTGGGTTAAAAATAGAGGGATTGGTTTTCATTTGAACTGGGAATCTTGATTTTGTTTTCCTGTGGCTGACATGTATTTTGGTGCCTTTTGTTTTGTATTTTAGTTCTGTCTGTCTTCTTTTTCTTCTAGCTTCTTGTTAGAAGTTTAATAAAAAAATTGTTGTTAAAAAAGAGTTAGTAAATTATCCAAAACTATGGTAAAATTTCGGTATGCTAGTCATTCACATGTGAATTAGCATGTATAAAAACTAGATATAGTTAAATTTCACATTGTAAATATGAATTATATAAAGTAAAAAATATGCATGTTATATATCCACTTCTTTATAAAGGACAAATTCTGATATATTTGTTTTTTTTTCTTCATAGAAATTAGGCCTTAAAAATTATATTGTGTTCTAGCCTCACACTATCCTTCCATTTTCTCTTAGGATGTTTTATCCTCTTCTCACCATCAATTGTCAATGACGCTACCCGCCTTATTATCATTGATGGTAGCCTTCTTATGACATAACCATGCAACCTCCATCATTTTCTCCTTAAAGTTTTTTTTTTTTTTTTTTTTTTTTTTTTTTTTTTTTTGTTGTTGTTGTTTGGATCACTCCTAATGAATTTCTTATAGTCTTATTCGATATCATATCCAATATCTGGCAATGTTATGTAGCAAAGTCCACATCAACATCCAAATTTATGCTACTTTCATATTCTTCTTGTGGTCCTTCTTGCTCAGCCAGGATTCAGATCTATACAACTGGACATGTATAATATTATCCTGTAAAATTTCCCCTTCAGTCCAATCACATAACACTCATGAGGCCGCCCTCCACTAATTTAATCAACATGCATCTATGTGATGAGTGTCATCTACCTCCACACACCCTCATTTATGGATAAAATCATGCGCCTTGTACTTACATCTAACCTTTTATAATCTGCATCCCCAATAAAAAGTCAACCTCTATAAACATACCAAGTATTCAGCTCAATCCTAGAATCTTACTTGTAAAAGACGTAGTCCACAAAGAATAATATATCTCCTTGTGGACGCTAAATATATCATCACAAAAGTAACTATCCTTGTGTTGTCTTAATCGATATATGTTACGGATCTATATCTTTATTTTGTTCATTGGGGTTCAAATCTACAATCTACAAAAAGGTAATCTAAGAAAAATGTTTTATTAAAACGCTTGAAGTTTATTGACAAGGCTTTAATGAGAAAGATTTGGACTTAGATATTGTTTTGAAAAGTGATCAAAGAGATTAGAGTATATAAGTTTGTGGTTAAGTCCACTATATCATCTTTTTATATATATATTTTTTTTTCTTCTCAAAATCTGGATAAGATTTTATAATAACTTGTATTCTAAAATATTATAGACAATGTAATTGTATGTTTTGTTCTTGAATATTTGTCTCTTTCTTGCATTATTTTATTTCCTTTTGGAAGATTTATCTTATCAAGCAGACATAATGACATATAGTATTCAAAGGTATATATATATATATATATATATATATATATATATATATATATATATATATATATATATATATATATATATATATATATATATGTATGTGTGTGTGTATATGGGAGGTGAGTAATAGCCATTTTGTGAATGTGCTTTACTAAACGCTTAACACCTCATATATAAGTAGTAATTTTGCTTGCATTGTCATGATTTATAACATGTGCATTTTGTTTTCTTGTATGTAAATTTGATTATATTATATCATTTTTTCTAATAATTGCGTTTTATATTTGATAAAAATAAACTTGTCTACTGTAGAATAAGTTATCATAAATAAAATGAAAACTTTTACCCTCATTCATAACTTTCTTGAATTATTAAAAAGTAAAAATGAAACAATAATATGTTCAAAAATAACACTTTAATTAGCCGTCTTTATTAATATTGACTATAAATACTCGGCTTTTACGAATTTATAATAATACCAAAATAAGACATGTTCGTATTTAATTATAAGTACTGTAATTTGAAAACTACAGGATGTTTTTGCATTAACGTTTAAGTATTGACGTTGTCTAATTAAACTGTTACTACAAAATAATACATGGTCTTTTTTTAAGTTCATAAAAGTTTATATTTGTACGTAGTATTTTTTTTCCATTATAAAGAACTGATTTCAATGATGGTATTTTCATTGATTCTATAGTCAAGACTTCAAATCTTTGATGGTTGGTGTTGGAGATGAGTTTTTATCAATAAAATTGAGTTCAAACTAATTCAAGCCAGATGAAGTCAGACTTAATCAAATTAAAGTTCGAGTTTTGAATACCATAATGAGCTCGAGATATATAACAAGTTGAGATCGAGCCTATGAGAACTCCAATTCCCATTGAGCTTTTTAAGTCCTATGTATGTTTGAATATTTATTGTTAGGATTTAGAAAGACAAACACAATTATAGATTTGAAGAAGATGAAGAACACACAAGAATTTTGGTTAACCGCAGTACATCCATAAGTAAACTAAAGAAGTCTTATTAATTTCATAATGTTAGGTTTTACAAGCACAATGCCACAATCGATATATGTATAGGGGAAATCGGGTCTAGCATAACAAATGGATTAAGCCATAGATAAAAGCCCAAGAACCCTCTAGACGACTCTTGAAGTCTTCTAACATTTTCGATTTTCAGTTACTAAATATAACATTTTTCCATATGACTTTTAAATTCAAAGTTCTAACTTCTAGATGAAGGAATTCGGCCTATTAGTTGGACTAAATTAGGTAAATTGTTCGTGATAGAGGACTAGAATCTGATCTTTTTGTGACTTTTCATCGGCTACTCGTGAGCTCCTTCCTCATTTTCTCCTTGACCCAATAATTTGTCAGGTAGTAATTAATTTATTAATCTACTCTTCATCAAGATATTGTCTTATGTCATCCACTATTTTCTTCTCTTCCATCAAGTCGCTGAGATTTTCCTAGTTGAGATCTTATTTGATGATACCTTTTGTTGTGGAGGGTGCAGAGACCATAAAAAGTAAAAGATTCATAAAGCATATTTAAAAGTATGATGCTATAGCAGGAATAATTGAGATTTAGAACAAATTACACATGAAAGAAATCCTTCAAGATTCTCCTTTTCGAGAGGCACTTGATCCAACACGTCTGACTCTATGATTGATTGTTGTGGACTCGAGATTTGCCATAAGAAAATAAAAGAATTTTTCAAGATACCTTTTCCAATATAATTTTAGGGGTCGGCTAAAAAGACACCATATTTTTCCATATAGACATCTTATTTGGTTTTTAAAGGTATTTAAGGATTTTAGATAACTTCTTCTTCGTGAACTAAAAGTAGCTTGGTGTCACCGTTTTTTTAACAACAAAAGATATTAAAAAGCTACTAGCTACTAGAGTTATATAACTAACAATTACGGAGAAAAACTATTGTGTACCAATCATAGCAATTGAAGATTTAATTCAAAAACATACATTTTCTTTTAATTTTCTGGAAGTCAACATTCTTTTCGGACAAATGTGTGATTTTTTTTATCATCTGTTGACACAATTTAGGTAATTCATTGTACAATACCCGTTTTTCTTTATTATATGAACCAAGTCCTAACCAATTAATTAAGTAACTATCAATGACTTCTATAATTTTTACAGAGGGAGATGAAGAGAGAATCAACAACAGAAGTTAAGTAGAACATTAAAGAAAATAAGCTTAGTTAGTAAACTGACTATAAGTCTATAACCACCATATATATGAACTATTTCATACAGCTATAAGAACAAACACTAGATAACAAAAAAGACATGATCAGCTGACTCATCTAGAAAGGAAACAACACTGATGTATCATGTATGGATCAAAATATCTAGCTTCCTACCACCACAGAACTCGACAACATGCTCCTGACCTTGTTACCATCTGTAGTGGGCTTTGATGGTGCGACCATGAGATGAACAATAGGCTGTTGAGGTACATACTGATAGTGGCAAGATTGTTGCAGAAGGGGAGAAGACGACTTTCCTTTTTTTTCTAATCGTTCATTTTCTGTGTTTAAAACTTCCATACAAACCTTAACAAGAAGTACCTGAGGGGCCATATTTAGTGATGCAAATAAAGTAGAGTAGCAAGTAATGGCAGTATTGGATGTTGGTGTATGAGACTTATGAGAACAAGAACATTTTTATAAGGACGAAAAGTGTTAGAACAGTAAACCATCTTCTTAAAACAGTATTTGATTTGATTTTTCAAGTGGTTGTGATTCCTTTTAGATAAGTCGGTGGTAATTAAGGTGACGTATATTTGCGTAGTGAGGTGAATGGAATCATAAGAATACACCTCTATCCGGATAAAGGAGTTCTCTTTAATATTATTGTGTTTGTGTCAACTGAGGATGCATGGGGACGACATCTTAAAAAAGTTGTGTCAACCTCCCTTAAAAATGTATTTATAGGATTTTTGTTACTTAATAGCCAATTAATTAATAAATAAATAAATTATAAGGAAAGGATATTAGTAATTTTCCGTCGACCTAGAAAGAGAGGTGCAGGGAAAAGGACGTGGAGTCTCGAAGCTCCGGTGAGGGAGCCGTGGCCGAAGATGCTGTGTCGCCGGAAGCTGAAGACGACTTGGGGAGGGGAGGGGAGCGGCATCTACAATGTATGATATTGACTGGAATATTCAATGAACTTGTTGTCACCGAAGATGGAAGCCCTGCCGATGATTATGGTGTCGATGGGTACTTGGTCGTGTGCATTGCTGTGAATCGGGTATACTATATCTAAATGCGAGGATGCGACTCTTATTTCTCGTTTGATTAAGAATTAGGGTAAAAATTCAGAAAATGGGCTGGTGGCAGTATATTATTTGGATCAAATGAGTTGGGTTTTTTATAACAAGTTTGGACTTAATTTAAAATGCATTTCAAAGTGTAGGCTTACTATCTTGTTTAATGTTGGGCCAATTCAATAAACTATTCATCATATTTTCTTACTGTGTTTGTGAGACACGTATATTATACGGGTTAGATAAAACTAAAAATTTAAATATGAATGTTTAAACAAAAATTTGTTAAAATTTGAAATTTAAAATTTGGATTTAAAAGGAAATATTTTAAATACTATATGAGTTGTAATATTGTAATTTATTGGTTATTTTCAATTAAGACAATTATTAATTGAGGTGTAAATATGATATGTTATTTAAGAAAAAGATAAAAAAAAATGATAAAATGACAAATGGAAAAAAAACATTTATTCAAAAATACCAAAAAATGACATGTGCCCAAGTTAATGAGAGAGTGGCATGTGGCAAAATTAATTTATTTATTAGAGAGGATTTAAGTCGGTAAATAAAAACTTCATCTCAATTGTATATAAATAAAATATATAAGTTTTTCAAAATTAAGGAATTAGAAATATGGAAGATTTTCTTAATCATATTATTTTTATAATGACGTGTTACGTATTAAAATCTAATAGTTAATGAAGGTATATATTGTGAAGCATTATTAAGTAAAACTTGAATTATGAGCTAAAGATGAATTATATGTATCAATAAGTCGTGTGTATTAGGATGTTCATATTTATAATATTGTATGGTTAAAATAGTAACGACGTTTACAAAATTTTATTATTGGCCACAGAGGAATAATTGGTGTTCGAGAATGACTTTAGGAGTTGATCGTTCCTAGCACAATAAGAAAAATGAATAAAAAGTATAGTATACGATATTAACAATTAATGATTGTGATATGAGCTAATTAAAGTTTATTAATATGGTGGTAGGTCTTTAGAGAGCTGGAAATTCATCTTAGTCACTTCAGTGCTGGAAATTCATCTTAGTCACTTCAGTGGATCTATCCTATGTTTTGTTGCTGTAGGTGAATTCTCATTAACCTACTTAGTATATGGACTATGTGATGTTATATATATATATATATATATATATATATATATATATATATATATATATATATATACTACTGAAGGTCATGGTGTGGGTATGTGGTGTAATGTCCAGACCACTAAAGGTTTTAATGTGGGTAAATGGTTGACCACTGAAGGTATCAGTATGGGTAGGTGGTATATGCATGGCAACTAGAGAATAGCCTCTCGGAGGAAAGTTCTAGTTGTAACCAGTGATTAGAATGCTAGCATTCATATGTTTTTAGTTATATGTGATCGAATGCAAGTAATATGTGACTAATTACTTGTAGTTTATGTGTTACTATATGTATTGCATATGATCTATATAATGGGTGAGTGTTATGATTACTCACTAAGCATTCAGCTTACAGTTGCTACTTTATGTGTTTAGTTGTAGGTCTTTCATGCTTGAAAGGCAAGGAGCTGGTATGATTGGGATACCTAGACATTCTCGGATGGGCATGGCATCTAGTTATACGTTATTTATTACGTTATGGTTTTCAAAACATGATTTAGCTTCTAAAATTTTATTATGTTTATGTTGATATGAAGTGGGAAGATAATTTTAAGATTTGCTAATAATTATGAATAAAACATTTTGGTAAAACTTATACTTTGATTCCAAAAAAAATAATGGCTTGAGTTTGGGATGTTACAGTATGCAATATTCATCTAATTCACCAAACTTTAGAACTTCTTTACAATAAAAGTGATATGTAAATCAAAGGCTTCACATGAGTGGAAATCGAGTTAGCATTAATTAGGAGTGGAAAAGACCTTTGCAAACTAGTAAGTTGTATGAAGACTTATAGTCACTTTCAAACATGTGTAATATGGTCTCCATTTTGAAGGAACAAGGTACACAAGGTAAGTGGATTTTGTAACGCCCGCAAATTCAGGCAGACAAATAAGATTTAATAAGCAATGAAAACGACCTTTATATATAAGATTGTTTAAGATAAATAATCTTAACTGAAGTTATATATGTGGCAAGGATTTCGTACATGTAAAGAACAATGAAATCCGACTTCGTATGAAGAAATTATGCTTCTTCGAAGTTTCACAATTAAACCGACTTGACTTTGCATGTCGTAAAAAGTGAATTTTGGATAAGTTGCTTACTATCCTAAGCAATCTAAACGAAAGTCGTAGTAATCATAAAACTGAGAGCGTGCATATAGAGAATGTCAAAATCTGACTTTATATAAAGAAGTTATGATTTTTCAAAGTTTTAAACGCAGTTGTGTTTGCACAGAAACCAAAATTGAAATCGGTCGTTTTTTAGGAAAAACAATCTAAACGAAAATTGAAGATATCATTAATACCTATTTGTCGATATAAAGACGGTCAAGAACTTATATCATATGAGATATTTATGTATTTTTAACAAACTTTAACAGTTTAAGCCAGTTAAAAACTAGCTTTAAAAATAAAGTCAAAATTAGCCGATGGACTAAATGAAAGTTGTAGACCTCATCGATAGCTACGTGTGGATATAAAATACGTCAAAAACAGATCCCGTATGAAGAATATATAAATTTTTAAAGATTTATAAAAATTCGCATGTAGGTGCACGCGCCAACAGGGTGCGCGACGCACCTCTGATGACCCACCCAATGGACAACATGTGTCATGTAGACAACATGTGCGACACGCGCTACCTTTTTCACATATAAATAGCATTCGAGGGTTAGATCATTCTCACACCTTTCCCTTGCTTCTTTCTCGAAATTCTCTATAATTAACCCAAAGTTCCCTTAGTTTTAGTCTTCAGCGAAGCCCTAATGTCCCTAGGAGACCAACAACTAGTAACTATCGGGTCGGAGTCCTGCCCGCACAACTTCCAGACTTTTGTCTAGGAAATCTCTATAAGTTAAATTACACTCATTTATATTTTAGTGTAATTTATATTTAAATTCATAGTCATTGTTATGAATCTATAAATAAGATTTGTCAGTGATTCCAAATCATTATATTGATTGATCTACTTACCGGGATAATGTCTAGGTTGGATTTAATGAGGTGTTTAAAGTAAGATTTCCAAACATTATACTCTCTACACCAAACTGACCCTACCTCCGATATGATCCTACATGGTTGTTCCTTACTAGATAGATCTTGATGTAGACATTGAGATTATTGTGTAATCTAGGCTATAATTATTATAGTACCAGGATTATGAAACTAGACTAAGACTTAGTAATATGAACCTAGCTCACATCGAAGGAAAGGTTAGGCACTGAAGCGAAGCGTTTCCCGACTTTTCATTCATCCGCTTTTATCAAGTAAGTGCATAGTTATTTTCATCTAAAATATAGATATGAAGTAATTAGATAACTAAATGTTATATGTGCCTATTATCTGTGATATGTGTTGGATGAACCTATATGATATGAATTTACTCGATTTAGTTATATAAGTATTTGCGTACTTATCATACAAATATATATGTATATAGGGTAATGATGGGTGATGGGAGATGAAAGATGATTAGTAGAGCTCTTTAACCATAAAAGTATAGGAGATGCCATGACTTTTACTCGATGATTGAGATGTTTGCGATGTAGTAATCTACTAGAGAATAGATGACGACCACAGACTAATCCAAACAGTCCAGTGGAACACCGGCAGGATTGCAACATGTAGGTGATGAATTGCGAGTGTAGGCAATGTACAAACCGTGTATTCATGCGATGTACTCTACCGACATGTATTGTGGAGGAATCCTTAAAGCAGTATTATCAATGTGATGATATGCGGTGAACATTAGAAGAAATCCTTAGCAATGAAAATACAAAATGTGATGATAGGCAATGAACCTCGGTAGAAGTCCTTGGCTAAGAAATACAATGTAAGTGATGATCCTTAGGATAAGTCCTTAGAATGAATATAGAAGAAAACGATGATGGATAATTGGGTTAACTATTTAATACTTAAACATATCAACTATATTATTATGGGTTGAAAACCCTATGTACTCACTAGGTTTCCCAATCTGACCTACTCGGCTTCTTTGTATCACATGTAGAAGTACAAAGGTCCGTGAATTATGAGATATTTAAGGAGATGTAGACTAATATTCTAAGATATTGTAAGACCCGTTTATGATTATGTTTTGTATCAATTATGACATCCTAAGCTTTTATAAATTAGTGAAAAACATTTCTTCGGAAATACTTTTACGGGACCAAATTTCACATTTATAAATAAAGTCTGTTTTAAATAAGCATACACAAAAAGTTTTAAAATGGCCGTAAAAATGGGGATGTCACGTATTTGGCCCTTGTAAAACAAGGGGTTTTTTTTTTGTCTCCTATCAGATATCGCTATATATAAATGACTTTACTTTTATTCTTAACTAGAAATTTCTCCATCTCCGCTTCGCGGGGGACGCGTGCGAGGTTTTATTTACTATGTTCTAGTCACACCAAAGGAAACTAATACTATTAATCATTTTATTGTTTTGTGTGCATGGTTTCACGGGGACCAAACTTGCCGACATACAAAAGTCTAAGGACCAAACCTGTAAACATGGTAATATACAAAAGTTGAAGGGTAGATAGACAGGGTAAAAGTGACATTTTACAAAATAAAATAGTGGAAAGTGTCTTTCGACAAAGTAAAGGGTGGAATGTGTCATTTTATAAAATAAGGGCGGAGAAAATTTTCAGTGTACGAAAGTTTAGTGACAAAATTTGTCAACATAAGAAACTTTTGTGGCCAAAGTATGAAATAAAAGTATATTTATGGTCAAAGTGTGAAATAAAAAATTGTTGTAACCAATTTATGAAAATACAAAACTATATTATTCATAAGATGGTTGTTTTATATTATATATAATAATAAGAATGACATGAAGTGGAATAAGTTGGTTCTAGTAAAAGTTAATATCTTCTTGTAAAGATTGAGATTAGGGAGATGTCCAATGATAGCTAGTTTGAATAGATATGAAATTTCTTTAAATATGGAATCATGTACCATTTGTTCCATTCAAATAAAAAAGAGTAAATTACATGAATGGTCCCTATGGTTTTAGGTAATTTGTATGTTTGGTCCTTAACTTATTTTTTTAACTCGAAAGGTCCCTACTGTTTGTTTTTGTTATGCGTTTGGTCCCTATTGTTTGTTTTTGTTACGCGTTTGGTCCTTATCTTACCTAAAAGACTATTGTTTAAATATGGATAAATTGTGGGGTAGGTAAGGTAAGATGGGAGGGTGACGTTGGGGGTGTTTATTTAAATAAATTAGAAAATCAAGGGAAAAATAGTATTTTCAAGTAAGACAGGGACCAAGCGTGTAATATAAACAAACAGTACGGAACTTCCGAGTTAAAAAAATAATTTAGAGACCAAACGCGTAAATTACCCTAAACCATAAGGACCATTCGTGTAATTTACTCAATAAAAAAAAACTTGTATCTTAAATTTTAGCCAGAGATCATGGAGTTACATGTTTCCCTTTCCAGGTGGTAGTATATCAAAGTGTGATGAATTCTTTCAATCAAGAAAACTGGATGATGAACGCATATGTTTAAGATGAGATTTGTTCATATAATTATTAGCATCTGATATCATCCGGGGGTGATGAGTTGAATAGGTTTGAGAGTGTGGTCACTTCCGTATAATATTGACATGATGGTCAACTAATTAAGTTTGCTATTCTTGTTCATATTCACAAATCAATAAACCAATATTGAACTTATGTGAAAGTGACTCCATACAAAAGAAGATTAAGATAACTAGTCATTTATCATTAATAGTTAATGAATGTTTAATGGAGAAAAACGTTCATATATGGTTAGGGATAGTGATCGTATCATTAGATAAACTGTAACATCCCAATTTTCAAGACCAAATTTTTTTTGTTTTTAATTAAGTAACTCATAAAACAGCTTACTGAAAAACATAAACGATTCATATCATTTCATAAAAACTTAGCCACGTGTCTCATGAACCATAACATAAAATAGTAATAATGTTAGACACCAATAGTCATGGACTCGTCGAGTTCTTTATGAAGTCGTCGAGTTTGTCTTCATGCAGTTAGGACTTGTCTTGAACTCGTCGAGTTCTGTTCTTGAACTCGCCGAGTTCCATGATCTTCAGGTCCACAATGAGGCCAACTAGTTGAGTGCTCTTCTAACTCAACACCTTGTCTATTATTAGAAGGGTTTGGAGAAAACTGCGACCCGACTCGCCGAGTCGTATGAGCGACTCGTCGAGTCCCTCCATGTCCACAACTATTCAGTCGATTTTCATTGGTCTTAATGCATCCAAATCATAGATCTGACCTCCTAGGGTCCATATTACACATAAAGTTACAAACTTTACGTTCATGCATGGGTCTTCAAGCCTAAAAGGTCCAAAAATGGAGTCTACAAGATGCATGGGGTTCTTATATATGGCAATAAAGTTGGCACCTTTATGCCATAGGAACCCTTAATGGTTCCAGATCTAAAGTCATAACCCCTATGGACCATAAAAACCCAAATATGGCTCTACAAAAGCTTAGAAAAGGTAGAAATTTGCCCTAACTAGAGATCTAAGAGATAGATGGTCAAGGTTGAAGCTTTTTACCTTGAATGAGCTGGAAATGAAGCAAAACCTTTGGATCTACTTGCTCCTTCTGGAACCCCCAAGCTTCCACTTCCTTCTTTAAGCTTCAAACAACCAAAAACACACAAAAATGGCTCAAGAACACTCTAAATGCTTTAGGGTTTCAAGTTAGGGTTTTACCGGACTGAAAGAGGCGATGAAGGTTGGATTGGGACGAGATAAGGCGTTTAAATAGGCTGCAAACCCTAAATATTAGGGTTTCATCCAGACAGACCTACTCGCCGAGTCGGGCTCCCGACTCGTCGAGTAGGTTACTTAAAATTTGTGCCCAAAGTCAAGTCTAGTCGACGAGTTGGTCCTCCAACTCGCCAAGTCCCAGTGTAAAATATGCAATTATTTAAATTTAAAATGCGTACCGGGAATCGGGTGTTACATAAACTGACTTTAATGTTGACTAGTTGTGAGAGACATGTATTACATGGGTTAAATTATATATATATATATATATATATATATATATATATATATATATATATATATATAAAGGTCTAAATATTTGAGAACTTTAAATTTATCACAAAGTAAGAAAAATAATGAATTATTAAAATTGAAATGTTTTTTTATCTTTTAAATTTAAACAAATAATTTAAATAAATAAAAAAAAAAAGAAACTAATGAGCTTTAATTTGGAAATTTTGAAATTAGAAGGTAAGACCATTAATGAAATTGATATCAATTTATTATTACATTTATTGTAATTATTACATTAATATTATGTGGAATTTAATAAAATAAAAATACCCATAAAATGACATTTGGAAAAAAAAATTAATTCAAAATAATCACAAAAATGACATTTGGCATGTTGAATGAGAGTGTGTCATGTGTCAAAAAAAATCTCCATTTATTAGAATAGACTAGGTTAAAACTCGTGGAACCACGGGTGTTAATTTTAAATAGAATTAAAAATCTAATTAATTATGTAATAAAGTAATATATCATTAATTTAGAAAACTTATGAATTGTAATATTGTATTTTTTTAATAACTTTCTGAGTTGTAAGTATTTAATTACACAGTAAACTGTAAGTATTTAATTATAAATGGAGATTTTTAAAACCCTTACTTTTGGTGCATGATTCTCGTTGAAGATACATAGATAATGACACAACCACAATGGAGCGAGTGAGAAGAAAAAACGTTTGTTGGCTAAAACACCACTTTTGCCATTATAACTTACCATCCCAATAAATTTTCAACTCCACTAAGAAATTATTATTGTCTTCTGAAGTTTATTTTCAAAACTTTATTTTGATTTACTCATCATGTGTTTCTTTTTTAGGCTTACTGACCATAACCTTGAAATCCGTGCAATGGTGGTGTTTCTTTAGGATAAGTTCTCTATTTTTAGTAACTTTGTAAATTGTAAGTATTTGATTAAAAATATAAATCCACCTATTTTATAAAAGTCATGACTTTATATAATGCAACATATGTTTGAGTAATGACAAAAAAAAACGCAAAAAAACATCGAAATTGATTTGATACCAAAAAAAACAAAACATGTTTGTAATGAAATTAACATAAAAAAATACAATACGTAATTATAAATAAATAAATTAATATGATGGATGAAGCCTGATTTGATAAAAATGATAAAAAGATGCTACAAAAAAGTTGGTTATAAATTGCGAAAAACTTCCTTATAAACAACATTCGAAGTTTTATTTGTGAGTCTACCATCTTTATCTAAAATTAATAATTTTAATCTCTCTCTGCTTTGAACTCTAGATAGGACAACATACAATTACCCATGTGAAAAAACTGGATATTTGAGAAACAAACCAACTTTCGATAACGATTGTCCTTGACTCTTATTAATAGTCATTGCAAAACACACGGCCAAAGGAAACTGTATTCTTGTGAATTTGAAGGTAATATTTTTTTGATGGACTTAAATACATTCTTGGAATAAAAGTATGGTTTCCAATATTAGTTCCAGATATTATACGTGCCTCAATAATACGTTTGCCTAATGATATCATTTGTAGTCTTGTGCCATTACATAAGTCATTTTAAAATTAACTTATGATTTGGTAGACCGGATACTTTGAGACCATTTAATACACAAAAAGTTTTAAAATGGCCGTAAAAATGGGGATGTCACGTATTTGGCCCTTGTAAAACAAGGGGTTTTTTTTTTGTCTCCTATCAGATATCGCTATATATAAATGACTTTACTTTTATTCTTAACTAGAAATTTCTCCATCTCCGCTTCGCGGGGGACGCGTGCGAGGTTTTATTTACTATGTTCTAGTCACACCAAAGGAAACTAATACTATTAATCATTTTATTGTTTTGTGTGCATGGTTTCACGGGGACCAAACTTGCCGACATACAAAAGTCTAAGGACCAAACCTGTAAACATGGTAATATACAAAAGTTGAAGGGTAGAAAGACAGGGTAAAAGTGACATTTTACAAAATAAAATAGTGGAAAGTGTCTTTCGACAAAGTAAAGGGTGGAATGTGTCATTTTATAAAATAAGGGCGGAGAAAATTTTCAGTGTACGAAAGTTTAGTGACAAAATTTGTCAACATAAGAAACTTTTGTGGCCAAAGTATGAAATAAAAGTATATTTATGGTCAAAGTGTGAAATAAAAAATTGTTGTAACCAATTTATGAAAATACAAAACTATATTATTCATAAGATGGTTGTTTTATATTATATATAATAATAAGAATGACATGAAGTGGAATAAGTTGGTTCTAGTAAAAGTTAATATCTTCTTGTAAAGATTGAGGTTAGGGAGATGTCCAATGATAGCTAGTTTGAATAGATATGAAATTTCTTTAAATATGGAATCATGTACCATTTGTTCCATTCAAATAAAAAAGAGTAAATTACATGAATGGTCCCTATGGTTTTAGGTAATTTGTATGTTTGGTCCTTAACTTATTTTTTTAACTCGAAAGGTCCCTACTGTTTGTTTTTGTTATGCGTTTGGTCCCTATTGTTTGTTTTTGTTACGCGTTTGGTCCTTATCTTACCTAAAAAGACTATTGTTTAAATATGGATAAATTGTGGGGTAGGTAAGGTAAGATGGGAGGGTGACGTTGGGGGTGTTTATTTAAATAAATTAGAAAATCAAGGGAAAAATAGTATTTTCAAGTAAGACAGGGACCAAGCGTGTAATATAAACAAACAGTACGGAACTTCCGAGTTAAAAAAATAATTTAGGGACCAAACGCGTAAATTACCCTAAACCATAAGGACCATTCGTGTAATTTACTCAATAAAAAAAAACTTGTATCTTAAATTTTAGCCAGAGATCATGGAGTTACATGTTTCCCTTTCCAGGTGGTAGTATATCAAAGTGTGATGAATTCTTTCAATCAAGAAAACTAGATGATGAACGCATATGTTTAAGATGAGATTTGTTCATATAATTATTAGCATCTGATATCATCCGGGGGTGATGAGTTGAATAGGTTTGAGAGTGTGGTCACTTCCGTATAATATTGACATGATGGTCAACTAATTAAGTTTGCTATTCTTGTTCATATTCACAAATCAATAAACCAATATTGAACTTATGTGAAAGTGACTCCATACAAAAGAAGATTAAGATAACTAGTCATTTATCATTAATAGTTAATGAATGTTTAATGGAGAAAAACGTTCATATATGGTTAGGGATAGTGATCGTATCATTAGATAAACTGTAACATCCCAATTTTCAAGACCAAATTTTTTTTGTTTTTAATTAAGTAACTCATAAAACAGCTTACTGAAAAACATAAACGATTCATATCATTTCATAAAAACTTAGCCACGTGTCTCATGAACCATAACATAAAATAGTAATAATGTTAGACACCAATAGTCATGGACTCGTCGAGTTCTTTATGAAGTCGTCGAGTTTGTCTTCATGCAGTTAGGACTTGTCTTGAACTCGTCGAGTTCTGTTCTTGAACTCGCCGAGTTCCATGATCTTCAGGTCCACAATGAGGCCAACTAGTTGAGTGCTCTTCTAACTCAACACCTTGTCTATTATTAGAAGGGTTTGGAGAAAACTGCGACCCGACTCGCCGAGTCGTATGAGCGACTCGTCGAGTCCCTCCATGTCCACAACTATTCAGTCGATTTTCATTGGTCTTAATGCATCCAAATCATAGATCTGACCTCCTAGGGTCCATATTACACATAAAGTTACAAACTTTACGTTCATGCATGGGTCTTCAAGCCTAAAAGGTCCAAAAATGGAGTCTACAAGATGCATGGGGTTCTTATATATGGCAATAAAGTTGGCACCTTTATGCCATAGGAACCCTTAATGGTTCCAGATCTAAAGTCATAACCCCTATGGACCATAAAAACCCAAATATGGCTCTACAAAAGCTTAGAAAAGGTAGAAATTTGCCCTAACTAGAGATCTAAGAGATAGATGGTCAAGGTTGAAGCTTTTTACCTTGAATGAGCTGGAAATGAAGCAAAACCTTTGGATCTACTTGCTCCTTCTGGAACCCCCAAGCTTCCACTTCCTTCTTTAAGCTTCAAACAACCAAAAACACACAAAAATGGCTCAAGAACACTCTAAATGCTTTAGGGTTTCAAGTTAGGGTTTTACCGGACTGAAAGAGGCGATGAAGGTTGGATTGGGACGAGATAAGGCGTTTAAATAGGCTGCAAACCCTAAATATTAGGGTTTCATCCAGACAGACCTACTCGCCGAGTCGGGCTCCCGACTCGTCGAGTAGGTTACTTAAAATTTGTGCCCAAAGTCAAGTCTAGTCGACGAGTTGGTCCTCCAACTCGCCAAGTCCCAGTGTAAAATATGCAATTATTTAAATTTAAAATGCGTACCGGGAATCGGGTGTTACATAAACTGACTTTAATGTTGACTAGTTGTGAGAGACATGTATTACATGGGTTAAATTATATATATATATATATATATATATATATATATATATATATATATATATATATATATATATATATATAAGGTCTAAATATTTGAGAACTTTAAATTTATCACAAAGTAAGAAAAATAATGAATTATTAAAATTGAAATGTTTTTTTATCTTTTAAATTTAAACAAATAATTTAAATAAATAAAAAAAAAGAAACTAATGAGCTTTAATTTGGAAATTTTGAAATTAGAAGGTAAGACCATTAATGAAATTGATATCAATTTATTATTACATTTATTGTAATTATTACATTAATATTATGTGGAATTTAATAAAATAAAAATACCCATAAAATGACATTTGGAAAAAAAAATTAATTCAAAATAATCACAAAAATGACATTTGGCATGTTGAATGAGAGTGTGTCATGTGTCAAAAAAATCTCCATTTATTAGAATAGACTAGGTTAAAACTCGTGGAACCACGGGTGTTAATTTTAAATAGAATTAAAAATCTAATTAATTATGTAATAAAGTAATATATCATTAATTTAGAAAACTTATGAATTGTAATATTGTATTTTTTTAATAACTTTCTGAGTTGTAAGTATTTAATTACACAGTAAACTGTAAGTATTTAATTATAAATGGAGATTTTTAAAACCCTTACTTTTGGTGCATGATTCTCGTTGAAGATACATAGATAATGACACAACCACAATGGAGCGAGTGAGAAGAAAAAACGTTTGTTGGCTAAAACACCACTTTTGCCATTATAACTTACCATCCCAATAAATTTTCAACTCCACTAAGAAATTATTATTGTCTTCTGAAGTTTATTTTCAAAACTTTATTTTGATTTACTCATCATGTGTTTCTTTTTTAGGCTTACTGACCATAACCTTGAAATCCGTGCAATGGTGGTGTTTCTTTAGGATAAGTTCTCTATTTTTAGTAACTTTGTAAATTGTAAGTATTTGATTAAAAATATAAATCCACCTATTTTATAAAAGTCATGACTTTATATAATGCAACATATGTTTGAGTAATGACAAAAAAAAACGCAAAAAAACATCGAAATTGATTTGATACCAAAAAAAACAAAACATGTTTGTAATGAAATTAACATAAAAAAATACAATACGTAATTATAAATAAATAAATTAATATGATGGATGAAGCCTGATTTGATAAAAATGATAAAAAGATGCTACAAAAAAGTTGGTTATAAATTGCGAAAAACTTCCTTATAAACAACATTCGAAGTTTTATTTGTGAGTCTACCATCTTTATCTAAAATTAATAATTTTAATCCCTCTCTGCTTTGAACTCTAGATAGGACAACATACAATTACCCATGTGAAAAAACTGGATATTTGAGAAACAAACCAACTTTCGATAACGATTGTCCTTGACTCTTATTAATAGTCATTGCAAAACACACGGCCAAAGGAAACTGTATTCTTGTGAATTTGAAGGTAATATTTTTTTGATGGACTTAAATACATTCTTGGAATAAAAGTATGGTTTCCAATATTAGTTCCAGATATTATACGTGCCTCAATAATACGTTTGCCTAATGATATCATTTGTAGTCTTGTGCCATTACATAAGTCATTTTAAAATTAACTTATGATTTGGTAGACCGGATACTTTGAGACCATTTAATACATCAGGCGAGTATAAAATACTTTCCAGACTAAAGAAATTTCAATCGGCACATACGAACCATGATTAACAAAAAGGTGTAATTTCAATATCCACCATTTTTATCGCTAATATTTTTTTTAAATATACAATCCCTTAATGTAAGAGTAATGCAACATTGTCATAACTAAAAAGAACTACAAAAAATAAATTGTATACAATTAATGGTCTCATTTAATATTTTGTTGATAAAAAAAGTTTACAAAAAGATCAAAATGTTATTTCATGTTAAAATACATGTTTATAATATTAGAGAAAGTTAGAGAAACTGGTCCTTAAAATATAATGAAATAGTATAAATTTTCCCAAAATAAAGATACAAAGAGGTTAAAATTAAAGAACCAAAATAACCTTATAAAAATGAAAATAGCCGCATTAATTATATGTAGCAAACAAATCTTGTGAAAATACTTTCCAGACTAAAGAAATTTCAATAGGCACATACGAAACATGATTAAAGAAAAGAAATCATTAATCTAAAGTATTTCGTATTGTAGTAGTTGATGAACAGTTTTTCAAACGCTCTATCCTATACAACTAAAAAAATAGCAACTTGATTTATTGAATCCCTTATGTTAAAACATAGTAAATAGATAAAACTGAGAAGGATTGAAGAAGATAACAAATATAGTAAACAAATAAAATTGAGAAGGATTGAAGAAGAACACACATTTTTGTTATGAAGACGTCGGTGAAGATTGAAGAAGAATAGCGTTTGCAAATAAAACTCATAACCAGAATCGTGGATTATGTATCGTATAGTCGTATAGATGATTAATATATATTTCGACCTGATTATTTGGGATTTAAATTTAAATTTCGAATTTGGTGCATTTCTGTTTTGAGAAGAGATTATTTTCCTTTGCCTTAAAAAATAGACGTGAAATTAATTGAAGTTTTGTTCTTATTTTTAGGTTTTCCAAGGAAATGATATAAATTGAAGATTGAAGATTGAAAAACGTTACACGTAATTTTGTAAGGTAATAAATATAATTTATTGGCATTTGCATTCCATCTATAATTACTGGAAATTAATCAATTTCCAATTAAAAAAAACAAACTTCCATATTTTTCGGATATTACCGATCTTGAATTACCGATTTTGAATATTATTTGCATATTATTTGTGTATAGGAATTGAAGGCCATTTTGGTAAAATCAATTGAGTAAAAGAAGCGGGAAAATATGATTATGGGGGCCTTGGAGATTGACATGTGGCGAATTAATACTTATTTATTAGATTAGGGGATTAGTTTTTACCCCTTGCATAAAGTGGAAGCCTATATGATCTAATGTACAAGGGCTAATTATATATATGAACTTATAAGGTTCACACAAAGTGCATTATAATGGTATGAAATAAATAATACATTTATAGGAGATAAATTTATTATTTGTCAACTAAAATATAAAAGTTAATAATTAGTTATTTATTTTTTATCGATCAAAATAAAAATAAACAAATAAAAGAACTCATTTTTTAAATTAAACAATATAATTTATATAGTCAATTAATTAATTAATTAAAGAGTAATTAATTGGCACCTGTTAGAAATTTAGGGTTTGTGGTGGAGATCTGGATACCAACTTGGATCGTGAGAACATTTTCCAAACTGATATTTCTACCCTATGCATGGGTTGCAAGAAATTCACCCTACGATAATCCAAGTGGACACTTACGATACTAGGCACAGAAATCGTAAGCCAAATTGCTAGAAAGACTCTGTGAAAGTTTGAAGAAAACGAGAGCTAAATTTCGTGTGTTTTTTCTGAGAAGGAAGAATCGTTTATATAATAAATATGATTAGGGTTTCATTAGGGTTGGGCCGTCATGAGTTGCTTTTGAAGCAAGTCAGGGTAATTCGGATTTAGGGTAACTCGTTAGTTTTACCATAATCACCCTCAAGAATCCTAATTTCCCACTATGTTCCCATATGTAAACTTCAAAGAGGTTTTGGGGTGCTGCCCCAAACCCCGGCCAGGGACTCTGCCCCCTTAGACCCCGCTAGGGGCGCTACCCCTTTGGAAACTCCGGACCCCCGACTTGTCGTCGAACCAACTTCTAATTTGATCTTATACATGCATGCACTCCACACAAACATGGACATATATTAGAATACAAATTATGAAGCCCCTTGGTTGACATGTTAATTCCAATTACATAAAATGACATGGTGACACTAAAATCACCAACAGCACCTCCATCGTCTCCCTCTTTACCTTAGCACCTCAATTAACTAAAGAGTTATTAAATGGCACATTCATCCTCTCCCTCTTTACATTGGAATCTCAATTAAACAGTAATTATTTGGCATCTCTCCACAGAAATTAGCAACTCCATCCTCTATTTTCATATCTTGGTTGGCATCAAGAAATCAAAAACAAAGGAAGACCAACTTCTGGTTGTTAGTGTCTTGAAGTATTCATTTTAGCTCGTGTGCTTATTGATAAAGGTAATCAATCATTATTACTATCTCCTACATCAAAGATCCCCATATATTGAGGTTAAGAATCCTAACATGTTATGGTTTTGGTTTTGGGTGATCGTATCAAGTTCTATTTGGCTATTACTTTTGGGGATGGTTGTGGTTTTGGTGGATCATATCAATTTCTATTTGGATCTTTCTTTGGGGGATTAAAAAAATTAACGGTTAATTTTATATTATGCGTGCATGCACGGTTCTTTAATTCTTTTTAAGTTATCCAATTCCCAACTGATAGCATTCTTACTATTTTTATTATCATCCTTCTTTATGGTAATATAATTTTATTTTATAAAATTACTTTAGAGCTAACTAAAAGCTTTAAGAAATTAAAGGAGTATAATAATCAAATGAGGACTCGACCAGTTCATTCGAGAAACACCCAAACAACAATGTACTTGTCTCAGTATTTAAGGAATTTGGAATAATAAATAAACAAACTCCACTGAAGAGGTTGGACAATAGGCGACTAAACATGTAACACACTCGATATAAAATAACTTGCGATCCACGAACACTTAATCATGGGATTACATCATGTGTCATTCTACAAACCATTGACACCACCATAAAACATCAAAAATAAATAAACTTAGATAAGATAGACGTCTCTAAATTCAACCATGGTCTAACCCAAGATGGTGAAGGTAAAGTTACTGTAAGCACGATCATATCATTGGGTGAAAATTTGGCTTGTCAAATCTATATCATATCATACTATATTATAAAGGAAACATTTTTTCTTTCACCACATTCATTTGAAACTCTCATGCATTTTTCATTTCACCACATTCATTTGAAACTTCCATGACTTTTCAATTTCTTTCTAATAATGACTATAAATTGGTTAATAAGATTAAATAAATATCAAACCTAAAGTGTAATTCTATATAAACTAAATTTTAATATTAAAAGAATATCTTTACTTCTACTTATAAAGTTATGTCTTTTTAACTTTTTACATATTATACTTAATTTATTAGTTTTAATATATCGTTTGATGTAAACCATTATCATTTTAAGGCTACAACTTTTGAACAATTTGTATAAAATATTTAAATTATAAACTTAAAGATAACATTACACGACAAACTTAAATATAAATTTTAGTTTAACTTAAACAACCCAAATAATATTTTGTAAATAGTCAAAAGTGATAAATTGTAGTGTCTTTCTAATAATGATTATAATTTGATTAATAAGGTTAAATAAATATCAAACCTAAAGGGTAATCATAAATAAACTAAATTTCAATATTAAAATAATATATTTACTTCTACTTATAGTGTTATGTTTGGAAAATGATAGAAATTTCAATAATTATAATGATAGAAATTAAAATGTTTAGAAAATAAATTTTTAAAAACCAATCAACAATAACAAAAACTATAAATAACATTAAACCATATATTATATTTAATTTTATTCATGAGTAACTCACTTGTATAAGTCATTCAAACGATTGATATTATACAGTATATATTATCATATAATTGAAAATAATCAATATATTATATCAATTTAGTATATCAATTTAGTATATGAATTATTATATCAAATTTAACAACAACGTTATTGTTATATTTAAAAAAAAACATATATTTGTAAAGATTTCAACTATATAGGTGTTTCTGCGCAACACGCGAGCATTCGCCTGGTATCTTATAATAGAAACATTTTTCTAAGCACCACATTGATTTGAAACTCCTTTGTCTTTTCATATTTTCAAATGACTATATTTCTAAGCACCACATTGATTTGAAACTCCTTTGTCTTTTCATATTCTTAAATGACTTTTCAAATGTCTTCTAAGTAATTGATTTAGCATTAAACACCAAACATGCTATATAAACTCTTACATGTAAGAAGGATGTCATAAGAAAATGAAAATAAAAATTTTCAATAGCCACAATTCTTTTATACGTATTAGCAGTTATGGAGTCCCTAAATGAGCTCTACAAGCCAAAGTTGTTGATGAATGTATCATTTTTTGCTCATAGTTTGATCGTGTTATATTTTTTTTCCAGTAGTATAAATGAGACCATTCAAAATCATATGTTTAGAGATATTTTGTTTTTTCAAACCATATTGATTTGAAACCCACATAACTTGTGATATTCCTTAATTAATAGCATTTATAATATTTATAAATTTCCAATAATTTTTTGCATTCTCTTATCATATATGTAGTTATATTAATACATTTTCTTACAAAATGTCGTCATTTGGTTGAAGATATTATGATTCATAAGTTTTCATATAGTTGAAGCATTCACGATCCAAATATGATGATTTGAAGAAATGGGTTATGTCGCATCGATGGTAATTATATATATATATATATATATATATATATATATATATATATATATATATCATTATCATTTCATTATCATACATACTTATAAAGCTAGCATTATTTCTTGAATCTCATGCATTTGAAACCCCCTTTTTTAACTAATGCAACTTAAAAGTTTTCTTAATTATGATTTAATACTCAAAAGTTTTATAACTTATATTATGTTTAATTAGCATTTAGTGAAAAGTTTACTATAAAAAGCCCAATCTTTTGTCTCTTTTGTGTTATATAAAATCTTACATGTAAGAAGGATTTGAAGATATTGTGATTCAAAAGTTTTCATATAGTTGAAGCATTCACGACCCAAATATGATAATTTGAAGAAATGGGTTATGTCGCATCGATGGTAATTGTAATATGATTTTTTCTTTCAACCAAAACAAACGAAACTTTTCTATTCTTTCTTTATATTTAGTTTCACATTTAATCTTTATATGTGATTTGTGTTTATTACTCAATCTTGAATGTGACTCTCCAAACATCAATGTTTTGCTTGGAATATCTTTCTGCTTCTTCTTTTTCAACAAAAATATTTTGATTGCAGGTTAGTGAAGAATTGTCATCAAGTTTCTATGGTTGAATGGTGTTAAATGAAGAAAGAAGATTCATAAAATGGATATAGGTTTTTTTTTTTAGCTAAGTTGATGAATCTTAGTTTTTTCTTTTGATTTAAATGCATGTTTATGTAACATCTTTATTTATATATTCAACCACCCAATGCTATTTTTTATTTGATTGTAGTTTTTCTATTTTGATTATGTTTATTTTCTATTATTTTTTTATTGGGTTATCCTACACAACATATTTAAAAGAAAATATTTAAAAGATAACATAATTTTGAACATTTGATATGTAATTATGATAGACTTATCATGATATGTTCTTCATATGAAAGTAATTTATCCATATTACTACGACAAGAATTACATATGACATTTACGAATATATATATATATATATATATATATATATATATATATATATATATATATATATATTATGTGATTTTTTTAACATGTATATGTACCTATGCATGTTATAAATTTATAATTAAATATATGTAGATTTAATAATTGAAGGGATTAAAATGATGCATCAAAACCAACTATTTAGAAGAATATAATAATAATAATAATAATAATAATAATAATAATAATAATAATAATAATAATACATTTCCAAGTACTGCATTCATTTGAAACTCACACTACAACTCAAGAATTTTCTAATTTATGTATATTTATTCGTTACAACTCAAGAGTTTTTAACTTATGATTATGAATTAGTAATCACTAATAAATTTTTATTTTCCTTTCTTTTATAAGTTTGTAAAGTTTTGCTCATTAAAAACATTAATGTATTTGAAGAGATTTGTGAATTAAATATGAAGAGTTAATATAAATGTTATAATAGATGTTTTAGTGTTTTTATGTTATTAAAAGTTATAGTGTTTATTTTTCATATTTTTTATTATTCATTGTATATATATATATCTTTTCTAATACAAATGTTATAATAGATGTTTTTCTATTTTTATGTTACTAAAAGTTGCAGTTCATATTTTTGTTCATACGTTTTGTTACCCATTATATTATCATTCATTTGATATATAATTTACACAATTTTAAACGGTTTATAAAATTATCAAATAATTGTATATATCATAATGACTTCAAAATTAAACTATAATGTTTAATAAAATTAATATGTTAATTATGTTTGCATTACTACTAACATTTTGTTTCAAAGTAGAAATATTAAATTATAATTTGGTAAAAGTTATTATTTTAACTATATAATTGTATTCTCGCACAATGTGCGGGGATTCGCCTAGTATACTTATAAAGCTAGCATTTTTTTTTGAATCTCATGCATTTGAAACTCTCATTCATTTTTCCTTTAACCACATTCATTTGAAACTCCTATGACTTTTCAATTTCTTTCTGATAATGATTATAAGTTGGTTAATAAGCTTAAATAAATATAAAACCTAAAGTGTAATCATATATAAACTAAATTTCAATATTAAAAGAATATATTTTCTTCTACTCATAAAGTTATGTTTTAAACATTTAACATATTATACTTAATTTATTAGATCTAATATGTTGTTGTATGTAAACCATTATTATTTTAAAGCTACAACTTTTGAACAATTTGTATAAAACACTTAAATTGTTATTTTAAATATAACCTTACAAGATCAAGTTAAATATAAATTTTAGTTCAACTTAAACAACCTAAAGCATATTTTGTAAACAGTTAAAAGTGATAAATTATAGTGTCTTTCTAATAATAATTATAAGTTGGTTAATAAAGTTAAATAAGTATCAAACCTAAAGTGTAATCATAAATAAACTAAATTTCAGTATTAAAATAATATTTTTACTTCTACTTAGAAAGTTTTGTCTTTAACTTTTAACATATTATACTTAATTTATTAGATTTAATATGTTGTTGTATGTAAACCTTATCAATTTAAAGCTACAACTTTTGAACAGTTTGGACAAAATACTTAAATTGTTAATTTAAAAAAAACATTACAAAGTCAATTTCAATATAAATTTCAGTTCCACATAAAAACTCAAAAATATTTTGTGAATAGTTAAAAATGAAAATTTGTAGTGTTAATGCAAAAACTAAATTGTAGTATCAATTTAACTAAAATATTTCCTAAAGATATTCTTATAATCATTAAAAGTTTTCAAATAAGTAGCTTAAAATAACTTACAATAACAATAGTTAAAAATAACTCTATATAAATGATTATATTGTTACCTTTAAAAGAAAAAAATATGTTTGATGTTTTAAATAATTACAATGATAGAAATTAAAACGTTAAGCAAATAAATTTTTTAAAAGAATTAATTAATAATAACAACAACTATAAATAACATTAAACCATACATTATATTTAATTTTATTCATGAATAACCCACAGATAGAGGTCATTCAAAAGATTGAGATTATGCGGTTTTAATAGATGTATATATTATCATATAATTCAAATTAATCAATATATTATATCAACTTAGTATACGAATTATTATATCAAAATTAATAACCACATTATTGTTATATATATAAAAAAACATATATTGGTAAATATTTCAACTATATAGATGTTTTTGCGCAACGCGCGGGCATTCGCCTAATATCATTATCATTATATACTTATAAAGAAAACATTTTTCGTTTCACAACATTCATTTGAAACTCTCATTCATTTTTCCTTTCACCACATTTATTTGAAACTCTCATGACTTTTCAATTTCTTTCCAATAATGATTATAAGTTGGTTAATAAGGTTAAATAAATATAAAACCTAAAGTGCAATCATATATAAACTAAATTTTAATATTAAAAGAATATATTTTCTTCTACTTATAAAGTTATGTTTTTAACTTTTAGCATATTATACTTAATTTATTAGGTCTAATATGTTGTTGTTTGTAAATCATTATCATTTTAAAGCTACAACTTACGAACAATTTGTATAAAATACTTAAATTATTAATTTAAATATAACATTACATTGTCAACTTAAATATAAATTTTAGTTTAACTTAGAGAACCCAAAAAATATTTTGTAAATAGTTAAAAGTGATAAATTGTAGTGTCTTTTTAATAATGATTATAAATTGGTTAATAAGATTAAAAAAATAGCAAACATAAAGTGTAATCATAAATAAACTAAATTTGAGTTTTAAAATAATATATTTACTTCTACTTATAAAGTTATATCTTTAACTTTTAACATATTATACTTAATTTATTAGATTTAAAATGTTGTTGTATGTAAGACATTATTAGTTTAAAGCTACAACTTTTGAATAGTTTGGAAAAAATACTTAAATTGTTAATTTAAATATAACATTATAGTGTAAACTTATATATAAATTTATGTTCCACTTAAAAAACCAAAGAATCTTTGGTAAATAGTTAAAAGTGATAAATTGGTGATAAATGTAAAAACTTAATTGTAATCTCAATTTAATTAAAATATTTCCTAAAGATATTTTTATAATTGTTAAAAGTTTTAAAATAAGTAGCTTAAAATAGCTTACAATAATAATAGTTAAAAATAACTCTATATAAATGATTATATTGTTACCTTTAAAAAAAATGTTTTTTGTTTTAAATAATTACAATGATAAAATTTAAAACGTTAAACAAATAAATTTTAAAAAACTTAATTAAAAAATAACAACAACTATAAATAAAATTAAACCATATATTATATTTAATTTTATTCATGAGTAACCCGTAAATAGAGGTCATTCAAAAGATTAAGATTATACAGTTTTAATAGATGGATATAATATCATATAATTCAAAATAATCAATATATTATATCAATTTAGTATACGAATTATTATATCAAATTTAATAACAACATTATTGTTATAATTAAAAAACATATATTTGTAAAGATTTCAGTTATATTGATTCTTCTACGCAACACGTGAACATTCGCCTAGTCATACATATTTATAAAGCTAACATTTTTTCTTGAATCTCATGCATTTGAAACTCCTTTTTTTAACTTCCTCAAACCACATTCATTTGAAACCCCATTTTTTAACTAATGCAACTCAAAAGTTTTCTTAATTATGATTTAACACTCAAAAGTTTTATAACTTATATTATGTTTAATTAGCATTTAGTGAAAAGTTTAGTATAAAAAGGTCAATCTTTTGTGTCTTTTGTGTTATATAAAATCTTACATGTAAGAAGGATTTGAAGATATTGTGATTCAAAAGTTTTCATGTAGTTCAAACATTCACGATCCAAATATGATGATTTGAAGAAATGGTTATGTCGATCCAAATATAATGATTAGAATAAATGAGTTATGCCGCATCGATGGTAATTGTAATATGATTTTTTCTTTCAACCAAAACAAATGAAGCTTTTCTATTCTTTCTTTATATTCAGTTTCTCATTTAATCTTTTTATGTGATTTGTGTGTATTACTCAATCTTGAATGTGACTCTCCAAACATCAATGTTTTGCTTGAAATATCTTTCTGATTCTTCTTTTTCAAGAAAAATATTTTGATTGCAAGTTAGTGAAGAATTATCATCAAGTTTCTATGGTTGAATGGTGTTAAATGAAGAAAGAAGATTCATAAAATGGATATAGGTTTTTTTGTTTGAGCAAAGTTGACGAATGTTAGTTTTTTCTTTTGATTTATATGTATGTTTATGTAACATCTTTATTTATATATTTAACTACCCAATGCTCTTATTTATTTGATTGTAGTTTTTCTATTTTGATTATGTTTATTTTCTATTATATTTTTGTTGGGTTATCCTACACAACATACTTAAAAGACAATATTTAAAAGATAACATAATTTTGAACATTTGATATGTAATTATGATAGACTTATCATGATATGTTCTTCATATGAAAGTAATTTATCCATATTACTACGACAAGAATTACATATGACATTTACGAATATATATATATATATATATATATATGTATATATATATATATGTATATATATATGTATATATATATATGTATATATATATATGTGTGTGTGTGTGTGAGTGTGTGTCATTTGTTTAACATGTATATGAAGCTATGTATGTTATAAATTTATAATTAAATATCTTTATGTTTAATAATTGAAGGGATTAAAATGATGCGTCAAAACAAATTATTTACACGAATATAATAATAATAATAATAATAATAATAATAATAATAATAATAAATATATTTCAAGTACCGCATTCATTTGAAACTCACACTACAACTTAAGAGTTTTCTAATTTATGTATATTTATTAGTTACAACTCAAGAGTTTTTAACTTATGATTATTAATTAGTAATCACTAATAACTTTTTATTTTCCTTTCTTTTATAAGGTTGTAAAGTTGTGCTCATTAAAAACATTAATGTATTTGAAGAGATTTGTGATTTAAATATGAAGAGTTAATATAAATGTTATAATAGATGTTTTAGCGTTTTTATGTTATTAAAATTTATAGTATTTATTTTTCATATTTTTTATTATTCGTTATATATATATATATATATATATATATATATATATATATATATATATATATATATATTTTGATACAAATGTTATAATAGATGTTTTTCTATTTTTATGTTACTAAAAGTTGCAGTTCATATTTTTGTTCATACGTTTTGTTACCCATTATATTATCATTCATTTGATATATAATTTACACAATATTAAACGGTTTATAAAATTATCAAATAATTGTATATATCACAATGACTTAAAAATTAAACTATAATGTTTAATAAAACTAATATGTTAACTATATGTTTGCTTTAGTACTAACATTTTGTTTCAAAGTAGAAATATTAAATAATAATTTGGTAAAAGTTATTATTTTAACTATAGAATTTTAATCTCGCGCAACGCACGAGGATTGGATTCGCCTAGTATATTATAAAGCTAGCATTTTTCCTTTCACCACATTCATTTGAAACTCCCATGCATTTTTCCTTTCACCACATTCATTTGAAACTTTCATGACTTTTCAATTTCTTCGTAATAATGGCTATAAGTTGGTTAATAAGATTAAATAAAGAGTAAATTACACGAATGCTCCCTATGGTTTGGGGTAATTTGTGTATTTGGTCTCTAACTTATTTTTTTAACTCGGAAGGTCCTTACTGTTTGTTTTTGTTGCGCGTTTGGTCCCTGTCTTACCTAAAGAGACTTTTTTGCCCTTAATTATTTAACTTATTTAAATAAACATACCCTAACCCCACCCTCACCTCACGTTATCTTATCTAAAAAGAGTATTCTAATTTATTTAAATAAGGGCATAATAGTCTTTTAAGGTAAGACATGGACCAAGCGTGTAACAAAAACAAACATTAGTGACCTTCCGAGTTAAAAAAAAATAAGTTAGAGACCAAACTTGCAAATTACCCCAAATTATAGGGACCATTTGTGTAATTTACTCTTAAATAAATATCAAACATAAAGGTTAATCATATACAAACTAAATTTCAATATTAAAAGAATATCTTTACTTCAACTTATAAAGTTATGTTTTTTAACTTTTAACATACTATACTGAATTTATTAGTTTTAATATATTGTTGGGTGTAAACCACTATCATTTTAAAGCTAAAATTTTGAACAATTTGTATAAAATACTTAAATTATAAATTTAAATATAACATTACTAGATTAACTTAAATATAAATTTTAGTTTAAGTTAAATAACCCAAATAATATTTTTTAAATACTTAAAAGTGATAAATTGTAGTGTCTTTCTAATAATGATTATAAGTTGGTTAATAAGGTTAAATAAATATCAAACCTAAAGTGTAATCATATATAAACTAAATTTCAATATTAAAAAAACATCTTTACTTCTACTTATAAAGTTATGTCTTTAATTTTTAACATATTACACTTAATTTACTAAATTAAGATGTTTTTGTATGTAAACCATTATCAATTTAAAGCTACAACTTTTGAACAGTTTGGACAAAATACTTAAATTATTAATTTAAATATAACATTACAGTATCAACTTAAATATAAATTTCAGTTGCACTTAAAAAACCCAATGAATTTTTAGTGAATAGTTAAAAGTGATAAATTATAATGCTAAATGCAAAAACTGGATTATAATCTCAATTTAATTAAAATATTTCCTAAAAATATTTGTAAAATTGTTAAAAGTTTTCAAATAAGTAGCTTAAAATAACTTACAGTAACAATGGTTAAATATAACTCTATATAAATGATTATATTGTTATCTTTAAAATCAAAAAACACTGGTTGATATTTTAAATAATTATAATGATAGAAATTAAAACATTAAACAAAAAAAATTAATTAACCATAACAACAAATATAAACAACATTAAACAATATATTATATTTAATTTATTCGTGAGTAACTCGCGGGTAGAAGTCATTCAAACGGTTGAGATTATACAGTTATAATAGATGTATATATTATCATATAATTCAAAGTAATCAATATATTATATCAATTTAGTATACAAATTATTATATAAAATTTAAGGACAATGTTATTGTTATATATAAAGAAAACATATACTTATAAAGATTTCAACTATATAGGTGTTTCTGCGCAACGCGCAGACATTCGCCTAGTACTATACTATAAAGGAAGCGTTTTTCCTTTAACCACATCAATTTGAAACTCCCAACTATTTTTCATTTCACCATATTCATTTGAAACTCCCATGACTTTTCAATTTCTTTCTAATAATGATTATAAGCTGGTTAATAAGTTTAAACAAATATCAAACCTAAAGTGTAATCATAAATAAACTAAATTTCAATATTAAAAGAAAAAACATCATAAATGGTCCTTATGGTTTTCCCAGATCTGAAGTTTAATCCCCGTGGTTTAAAAACATCATAGATGGTCCTTGTGCTTTCAAAACTTTTAATGTTTGGTCTGTTTTATTAACTTCGTTAGCTTTCCACCATTAAATGAAGGGTATTTCCATCATTTAACTATCCAAGAACCTATCATGAGGTTTTCCTTTCTTTTATTTTTTTTAAATTAAATTTAATATCCAAGGTCTCTCTCTCTCTCTCTCTCTCTTTCTCTCTCCAAACACATACATACACTAGATCCCCACCCCCATTCTTCCCCAGCCTAACCATTCACATTCATCGATCCTTGCTTCCCAATCTAATCATCCATTGATTGACTGCTGGTGAACCAAACCTCCCACCATTTGTGCTTCTGGTTCCCACCTCCTCCGATAACTCCATCGCCTTTAATGTCCAGTGGCCCCATCTGAAAGCTTCATTGCCTCCCCATCATTGATTGCCAGATATCAGAGCATCATCGAAAATCTCTCTTCGTCCTCACCGAATTTCAAGTCGGAAGCCTCTCTTCATCCCACTATATTTCAATCTGGAAACCACTTAAACTCTCATCATCCCCACCGAAAAAACCTCCCAAGATACTAATGTTGTTGTGGCGGTTGTTTTGTCTGGTGGTGTTGTGAATCCGATGGCTAATGGTATCGTTGGTGGAGGGTTTATGGTTGTTCGATCTGTGTATATGTTGGAAACCCTAGCATTTGATTTCAGGGAAACTGCTTCGGCGGCTTCCAAACAGGTTTAATCGATTTCATTCAATAAGGGTTTTGCCTAATTTTGTTTTCGACTTGTTGAAGCAATGATCTTCGATTTCTTACATTTTTTAATCTGATAATTTTTAAGGTCTCTGTTCTAGTGTAGTCGATGGACTTGTGTTTGGTTTAATGAATGGGATGGTTGCTTTTGCTCATTATTGATTGGGTATTCACATGGGGCGGTGGTGAAGGGTATGTGGTGGTTTGGCAGGTGGAAGTTAACGATGGCAATGGTGTTTTGTAGTGCTTGAATGGAGAAATAAGGGTGGTGATTTTGGTCTAATGTAGCAGTGGTGATGGTGGACGGTGGTGGCGATGGTGGTGGTAATAGTAGACAAAGAGTAGGATATGGTAGGAGTATGGCAATGGTGTGTGTATGAGAGAGACCTTGGATATTAAATTTATTTTTTTAAAAAATAAAGAAAGTAAAAGAGAACCTCATAAAAGGTCCCTATATAGTTAAATGACGGAAATACCCTTCATTTAATGGTGGAAAGCTAACGAAGTTAGCAAAAAGGACCAAACATTAAAAGTTTTGAAAGCATAGGGACCATCTATGATGTTTTAAACCATGGGGATTAAACTTCAGATCTGGGAAAACCACAGGGACCATTTATAATATTCTTTTCATATTAAAATAATATCTTTACTTCTACTTATAAAGTTATGTCTTTAACTTTTAACATATTATACTTAATATACTAGATTTAATATGTTGTTGTATTTAACCATTATCAGTTAAAGCTATAACTTTTGAACAGTTTGGATAAAATACTTAAATTGTTAATTTAAATATAAGATTACATGGTCAACTGAAATATAAATTTCAGTTACATATAAAAAACCCAAAGAATATTTTGTGAATAGTTAAAAGTGATAAATTGTAGTGGTAAATGCAAAAACTAAATTGTAATCTCAATTTAACTAAAATATTTTCTAAAGATATTTTTATAATCATTAAAAGTTTTCAAATAAGTAGTTTAATTTAACTTACCATAAAAATAGTTAAAAATAACTCTATATAAATGATTATATTATTACATTTAAAAACAAAAAAACAATGGAGCAAAAGAAGAAGCCAAGACCTAAAGAGTTTTTAATTGAGTCCTACCTATCAGATGACAACTTAAAGCCTTTAAAATCGGCCTAAAGTTTGTATATTAGCAGCTGATTTGGAGATAATTGCATGATGAATAAAGGTTGACCATGGTTGACCAGGGTTGACTTAAGGGGCATCTACGGGTTTTGACGAGGTAATTACATGATGAATATAGGCAGCTGATTTGGAGCAGCACGTGGGAGATTAGCTAATTTGAGCTTGTAAGTTCTACATTCACGAGAGGTGAGTCTTCTCACCATACCAATGGACCAAAGGCACCAAGACCGGGCCATTTTATGATAGATGCTATACTTGTTGTCTAGAGATATGTGGTATGATTGTTGTAGAGATATGTGGTATGATAGTTAGATACGTTTTGTAATATGCTAGCTATATATGTGATACTTGCAGGGAAAGACCATGGGGGGAGCCCATGGCACTTGGATGTAAGACTATGGGAGGAGCCCATGGCTTTTCAAGCAAAGACCATGGGAGGAGCCCATTGCATTTGGATGTAACACCATGTGGGGGAGCCCATGGCTTTCCAGTAAAAGACCATGGAGGAAGCCCATGGCACTTTGGGTGTAAAACCATGTGGGGGAGCCCATAGCATCCTGGAGTAAGACCTTATGAGGAGCCCACAACATCCTTATATGTTTGTATGCATGGATTATGTGGCAGAGATAACTTTTATAGCTAATATGTTATGTGTTATGTGGATTGTGTGTGGGGTATGCTCTGGGGAACTCACTAAGCATTAGCTTACCATTTGTGGATTTGTTTCAGGTACATCTAAGCTCAAGGGCAAGGGTAAGGTTTGATGGTGCAGCGTGCACTCTCTCTCAGGCATTTTAAGGGACACTCTGATGATTTGAAATAAATTTGTAATGGTTATGAATCTTGGAAACAATTGTATTTGGAAACCTCTTGGTTTTTGGAAATAACTTGGTTAATTAAAAATGAAAAACTTATTTTGAAAAAGTTGGGTCATTACAAGTTGGTATCAGAGCCTTGGTTAAAGGGATTCGGGCACACTCTCGGGTGTGTCGGGGCTCAAACTAAGGAAATGGTAAAATTGTTTTCAAAAATAAAAATGAAAGTTATAACTTTTAAAGTATGGAAAAGAGGAGAGTGTAACGTGCGTGATCAGCCGAGCCAAGTAAGTAGTTGCCTAATGTGTTAGCCATGTTATACTGATATTTGAGCTATGATAACCGTATGAAACTTGTTATGTGTATGCTTTTAAAATGTATACGATTAGGAGCTTATATCCTTAGAATGATCAATTTTTCCTTATTTCCTGTTCCTCATTTGGTTGTGGTCCTAGGGTAGAATCTATTATTCGAAAGTCTATTTGATCCTTTTCTGTGTATAATTTGCATGAATAAAGGCGACCTATTATGATTGGTCTGATTGATGTGAGTAGAACAAATCATAGGACGGCCTAGGGTTTGAGATATGCGGTAGTCTGTGGGATATGATTTGTTTTGGGACGAATTGGAGTCATCAGGTAGAACCTTGGGGAAGATACAGGTAGGTGTGGAAGGTAGTATTGGGCCCTTACTACTGAAAGCACAAGACTTGTACCTAAATCAATGTTAGATCTGACAGCTCTGGTGTGGGAAGATCCCCTATTTGGGCATCATGATCATTATGATTTGGTGGCATTGCAGTTCAGTATGGTGGTAACATGATTTGGAGCAGGGGGATTAGGATCGGGATCTGGGTCTGGGTCAGGTGACACTATCGAGCCTATTGACGACAAGATGCGTGAGCTCATTGCATTAGAGGTTACGAGGGGCATCCTTGACGCTACCCCAGTTATCTTTGGGATGGTCAAGGAGGTTATGATGTAGATTATGGAGGAGAGGCTCAGGGCATGGCCTGAACTCCCTCTTTCCGAGAGTTCAAGGCGTGCAGGGCACCAGAGTTTTTCAGGGCCATGGACCCCATTGTCAGCCGACACTAGGTGGCACATATTGAGAACACATAATGCACGAGTTCTTTCTCGGATGCAGCAAAGGTGCGTTTCACTTCTTGTATGTTGAGAGACAGAGCCCGAGACTGGTGGGGCGAGGTTACTAGCCAACTGGGAGCAGCCGGTGTGGCTGAGATGACGTGGACCGAGTTTGTTAGGCGATTTGATTTAGAGTTTGCACTAGTCATTGAGGTACAGAGGATGGTGAGAGAGTTCCAGGAGCTCCAGCAGACCACCGAGACTGTGGCGGAGATCACCGCCAAGTTTCGAGAACGGGCATTGTTGATCCCACAGTATGCTAATGATGAGGACATGAGGCGGACGAGGTATCATTCCATGCTGAGGGATGATATCTAGGAGTTTGTGAGCTTCACAGGGTGCAAAACCCTGAATGAGATGGTGGAGAAGGCATGTGAGCGGGAAATGGAGTTAAGCTTCCGCACCAAGCGGAAGCCTGAGCAGGCACAAACAGCAGTAAGTCAGGCTAAAAAGCCTAAGACCTTGGATTCATCCAGTAGGGGCCAGCAGGGCAGGGGCCAATGTGCCAAGTGCAGTAAGCCGCACAGTGGAGCTTGTCGGATAACAGGCTCGGGATGCTACGTATGTGGCCAGCAGGGCCACTTCAGTAGGGATTGCCCCAAGAAGGGCTTGATTTGTTTTCATTGCAACCATACCGACCATAAGCGGGTCGATTGTCAGAGGTTGTAGGGAGGGGGAGGAGTAGTGGCGGTGTCTGCGCCCACCATGATGAGGATTACCGATGGCCGCCTGGCTAAGGCGGATGCTCCAGCGGTGAAGAGCCGCACATTTCATTTGACTACTGAGGAGGCTCGGGCAGCACCAGACGTTATCGTTGGTACGTGTTTATTCTTCCATGCTCTATAATTAATTGCATTGATTATGTGTACATTGTGCGTATATATAGGGACCTTCTTGGTCAATGGTATGACTGCTCACATTTTGTTCGACTCGGGAGCTACTCGATCATTTGTGTCTCTTGCGCTTGGCAAGAAGTTTCGGGATGCACCAAAAACTTTGGATTCCCCGCTTGAGGTAAAGATTGCAGATGACCGCATTATTGGTGCTGCGAGGGTGTATCGGAACTGTGTCATGAACGTGCTTGGAGAGAGATTCTAGGTTGATCTATTCCCGATACCGTTGCAAGGGCTAAAGGCGATCGTCGGAATGGACTGGTTAGGGGCCAATGGGGCCATGATCGATTGCGAGCGCCAGTTGGTAAGGGTTCGGACCCCAAGTGGGGGGGACTGGTTATTCATGGAGAGAGGGCCTCGCAGGGGCCAATCCTCTGTTCTACAGCGAGGGCTCGGAGATTTCTACAGCAGGGTTGTATGGGATTTCTGGCATATATCTCGAATATGGGGACCGAGACCACGATAAATGTGGGTAGTATGCCGGTTGTACAGGAATTTCATGATGTCTTTCCCGAGGAGTTACCGGGAGTGCCTCTGGAGAGGCAAGTGGAGTTTCGTATTGACTTGATGTCGGGTGCCGCTCTGATATCGAAGGCACCGTACCGACTGGCACCGCCTGAGATGCAGGAGCTATCTACGTAGCTCCAAGAGCTGATAGACTGAGGGTTTATCCGTCCGAGCATTTCCCCGTGGGGAGATCTGATCCTTTTCATGAAAAAAGAA
Organism: Lactuca serriola; assembly: GCF_051521515.1. Lineage (NCBI taxonomy): Eukaryota > Viridiplantae > Streptophyta > Magnoliopsida > Asterales > Asteraceae > Lactuca > Lactuca serriola. Next base: position 33,606,841 of record NC_136410.1, read on the forward strand.
GGATGGATCGTACACGATGTGCATTAATTACTGGGAACTGTACAAACTAACGGTGAAGAACCGTTATCCTTTACCATGGATCGATGATTTTTTCGATCAGTTGCAGGGCGCGTCTTGGTTTTCCAAGATTGATCTTTCGCCGGGATACCATCAGATGAGGATTCGGGATGAGGATATACTAAAGACAGCTTTCAGGACTTGGTATGGGCACTATGATTTTATGGTGATGCCATTTGGACTCACCAATGTCCCAGCAGTGTTCATGGATCTCATGAACATAGTGATTTGACTGATGTTGGATTGCTCGGTGATCGTCTTTATTGATGACATCCTGGTCTATTCTAAGACCAAGGAGCAGCATGAGCAGCATCTGAGAGAGGTATTGGAGACCCTGAGGGCGGAGAGGTTGTATGCCAAGTTCCCCAAGTGTGATTTCTTCCTGTAAGAAGTACAATTTTTAGGGCACATTATCAACCAGGAGGGCATTTCGATTGATCCAGCCAAGGTTGAGGCAGTAATGCGGTGGGAAGCACCGAAAAATGCTTCCGAGGTCCATAGCTTTTTGGGTCTAGCAGGCTATAATCAGAGATTCATTCAGGACTTCTCCAAGATTTATGTGCCTCTGACTCGCTTGACCAAGAAGAATGTAACATTTCGGCGGGGCACGGATCAGCAGATGGCATTTGAGACCCTGAGACGGATACAATGTGAGGCTATGATTCTAGTACTACCTGAGGGGTTAGATGATTTGGTGGTGTACTGTGATGCATCGATTTTAGGGTTAGGCGTGGTACGAATGCAGAAAGGGCATGTGATAGCCTACGCCTCGAGGCAGTTGAAGCCTCACGAGGAGAATTACCCCCACTCACGACCTGGAATTGGGGGCGGTGATGTTTGTCCTCAAGATCTGGAGGCACTATCTGTATGGGGTACGTTGCACTATTTATATTGATCACAAGAGTTTGAAATACTTGATGGATCAGCAAAACCTCAACATGCGGCAGAGGAGGTGGTTGGATGTACTGAAAGATTACGATGTGAGATCTTGTATCATCCCGGGAAGGCCAACGTGGTGGCCGATGCTTTGAGCCGCAATGCGGCAGGTTCCCCAATTGGGAACGTTTGTTTGAGGATGACAGTGATCTCTCCGCTGTTAGATATGATCAAGGAGGCCCAGGTCGAGGGTGTGAAGAAGGAAAATTGGAAGATTGAGCGGATTTGGGGACAATATCCTTTGTTTCTTAAGGATAGCCAAGGTCTTCTGACATAGTGTGGCCGGGTGTAGCTACCGGTGACTGGGGGAGTAAGACAAAAGATATTAGAAGAGGCACACAGGTCCAAGTTCGCTATACATCCAGGGGATACGAAAATGTATAGGGATTTGAGACTGAGTTACTGGTAGCCCTGCATGAAGCGGGAGATTGCCTGGTTTGTGGGGCGATGCTTGACCAACATGAAGGTCAAGGCCAAGAATCAGTGGCTTCATGGCAAGCTTCAGCCACTACCCATTCCCATGTGGAAGTGGGAAGAGATCACTATGGACTTCATCACGAAGTTACCAAGGACGGAGAGGGGTGTGGACGCCATATGGGTGATTGTGGAAAGATTGACGAAGAGTGCCCACTTTATTCCGATCTCTGAGAGTATATCTGCCAAGAAGTTGGCGGGTATTATGTGCGAGAGGTGGTGGCTAGACATGGGGTGCCAGTGTTGGTAGTCTCTGACAGGGATGTTCGGTTTACATCTAGGTTTTGGAAGAAGTTCCATGATGAACTTGGCACTCAACTGCATTTCAGCACAGCGTACCAACCCCAGACAGATGGTCAGAGTGAGATGACGATCCAGACAATGGAGGATATGCTGCGAGCTTGTGTGTTGGACTTTGTGGGTAGCTGGGATACATACCTCCCGCTGGTAGAGTTTTCATACAATAACAATTATCATGCAGGTATCGATCGGGCCCCATTCAAGATGTTGTATGGACGGAGGTGCAAAACCCCGGTCTGTTAGGGTGAGGTTTGACATCGGGTCATGGGGAGCACTGAAGTAGTGCTTAAGACTACCGGACTGATCCAACAGGTGCGCGACCGGCTATGGGTCGCACAGAGCCGTCAGAAAAGTTATGCTGACCGGCGGCGATCGGATCTCAAATTCCAGGTGAGGGACTTTGTACTACTAAAAGTGTCACCATGGAAGGGGGTCATCAGATTTCGAAAGAGGGGCAAGCCAGGACCCCGATATATAGGCCCGTTTAGGATCACGGCCAGGGTGGGCAAGGTGACATATCGTTTGGATCTGCCGAAAGAGCTTAGCCAGATCCACAACACCTTCCATGTATCATAACTTCAGAAGTGTGTCACTAACGAGGCTGCATTCGTTTCGTTGGACGACATTCAAGTGGATGAGAGCCCGAACTACATTGAGAGGCCAATTGCAATCTTAGATAGGAAGACTAAGGTTCTTCAGAACAAGGAAGTGAAGCTAGTGAAGGTGCAATGGCAGCACCGCAAGGGCTCCGAGTGGACCTGGGAGCTGGAGGATGAGAGGCGAGATCACTTACCATGATTTTGTAACAGACTTCGAGGACGAAGTCTAGTTCTAGTGGGGGAGATTTGTAACACCTGTTTCAAGTATTAAGTAATTTATATGATTTTTAGGGTTTGTGCATGGACTCGGCGAGTTGGATGCCCCAACGCGTCGAATAGAGGCCATCTCATGGACGCAAGGGTCACGACCTACTCGACGAGTCAGAAGGATCGACTCGACAAGTAGGAGCTGAAGAGAGAAAACCCTAATCCGAGGGTTTGCACCCTATATAAGTATCATAATCTACCCTTGTGGCCTCCATTAACACCTTATTACCCCAAAGAAAACCGTTTTTGGCTGTGAACCACCTTGAGTGAGAGTAAGAGCTTTGATTAACAAACTTGGTGCATCAGAGAAGGGCTTTAGAAGAAGGAGCAAGGAGGAAAACAGTAGATTCGATATCTACACTGTATTAGCCACCATTTTAAGGTAAAAAGTCGTTACCTTGAGCTGTAGATTCCTAGATCTCTTCTCTTGAAAGGAAATGTCCATTTTGGGGAAAAAAGGGAGTCAAACTTGGATCTGGACCTATCACAAGGATATGGTTCCAAATCTGGATCCCTCTAGGCTCTCAATGGCATAAAGTTACCCACTTTGTTGAGTTTAACCATTTCCTTTGCTTAAAAACCTTGTTAAAAGCTTAGTTTAGACGTCATGGCCTTGAAGGGCCTTGCATGCACGTAAAGTTTGCAACTTTACGTGGTATCTGTGCCAAGAGGACTTGGATCTGAAGTTTGGAACCTTAGATCCCACTAAAAAGGGCTGAACTTGAGATGGACTAAAGGAACTTGTCGAGTCCCTTATCCGACTCAGCGAGTCGTGTGGGTTTTTCCCGTTATCGGGATCCAAGGTGTTTTCGGTGGAGAACTAGGATTTTTGCCAAATAAGTTTTCAGTCTGAGTTTTCAGCCTGAGTAGAGTTTTCAGATTGATTGAGTTTTTGGTCTTTAGGTAATAGAGGAACTCGACGAGTTACATAGGTAACTTGGAGAGTTGAAGAGTTATTCGGTTAACTCGGCAAGTTGTTGGATGCACTCGACGAGTAGAGGTCAACATGGACTGTTGACCAGGGTTGACTTAAGGGGCATCTATGGGTTTTGACGAGATAATTACATGATGAATATAGGCAGCTGATTTGGATTAGCACGTGGGAGATTAGCTAATTTTAGCTTGTCAGTTCTACATTCACGACAGGTGACTCTTCTCACCATACAATGGATCTAAGGCACCAAGGTCGGGCCATTTTATGATAGATGTTATACTTGTTGTGTAGAGATATGTGGTATGATTGTTGTAGAGATATGTGGTATGATAGTTAAATACGCTTGGTAATATGCTAGCTATATATGTGATACTTCCAAGGAAAGACCATGGGGGAGCCCATGGCACTTGGATGTAAGACCATGGGAGGAGACCATGGCTTTTCAAGCAAAGACCATGGGAGGAGCCAATGGCATTTGGATGTAACACCATGTGGGGGAGCCCATGGCTTTCCAGCAAAAGACCATGGGGGAATCCCATGGCACTTTGGGTGTAAGACCATGTGGGGGATCCCATGGTATCCTGGAGTAAGACCTTAAGAGGAGCCCATGACATCCTTATAAGTTTGTATGCATGGCTTATGTGGCAGAGATAGCTTTTATAGCTAATATGTTATGTGTTATGTGGATTTTTGTGGGATATGCTCTGGGGAACTCACTAAGCATTAGCTTACTGTTTGTGGATTTGTTTCAGGTACATCTGAGCCCAAGGGCAAGGGCAAGGTTTGATGGTGCGACATGCACTCTCTCTCGGACATTTTCAGGGACACTCTGATGATTTGAAATAAATTTGTAATGGTTATGAATCTTGGAAACAAATGTATTTAGAAACCTCATGGTTTGTGGAAATATCTTGGTTAATTAAAAATGAAAATTTTCTTTTGAAAAAATTTGGTCGTTACACTCCACATGCCCGAAACTCCCTGAAAGTCAGGGAGCATGTCCCAGCCAAAGCCACAACCTCGGCGCGAAAGGCGCTCAACCACTCATCAAGAATCTCCTAAATGCCCTCCTTGATCGAGCCAAATATCACAGGAGTCTGCTAAAGGATACTACGCGTAATCTCAGACGATATTAACTCCCTTGTCTGGTCATCAAGCTACCCGGTTCTAGAACCTGAGCCTGAACCCTCCCCAACACCGGAACTGCCCACTGACCTGCCACACAATACCACCATACTGAAAATAGACCATATAAACCATCAGAATTTGCATCAAATATACACATCGGGGAAATCACAACTCCACAAGCTCCCTGGCTTCATTGCATCCCTCCTTGAATCAAGTACAGATCCTCTGCTTCTAGTAGTTCGGGCCCATACTACCTTCCACATCTATTCGTATTTTCCTTAAGAAGTGCCATAACTCAGTCAAGTTACTTTATATCCAACAATTCCCTCACAAATAAGGCTCCCAACACTAAATCTCATCAGAGGTTTTCCTAGGGCAAACTCCACACCACTCTCTGCCATCAACTGCAGAAGGAACTCCCGCTAACTTCTTCTAACTAGCTCATGAATACAATTACCTATTATAAAAACCAGATAATTCTTCGAATGAGAGGTCTCACACTACAACTTTTGGACTCAAACAAGAGTTGCGCAGTAGAGTTAAAACCTAACACTCTAAGATTATTTAGTTCCCATAATATTTTCTTAGAATATTCGCTTACTAGTTAGCTGAAGCTAGCTAAAACTCCTAAAATCACAAAGCAAGCAACATTCAAGCATCAAGTAATCAGAACCAAGCATACCCTAATCAGGCCTTCTTATTACTGACTGATCAGTACTAGCATGCAAATCTATAAGCTCATACAACAGGCATACAAATGCATCTCTCCTAGATCCTTAGCCCTAAACCAGCATGCGATCACAATTAACAGTTCAAACATATCATAAACATGTATGGATATTTTGGGATAACTTACTTGAGCTCGGCTGATTGCACGCACCACACCCTTCCTTATTTTAGAAAATCTTTTTTTTAAATATGTTTATCTTTTGAAAACCTACCAAATCCACGGTTTGAGTTCAGACACCCCCGGGAGTATGCTCAAATCCCTCAAACCAAGGCTTTGATACCAACTTGTAACATCCAAAAATATGGTCCCAAAAATTTCGTTTTTATAATGGATAAAATAGTATTTTCAAACATCATCCATACATCTCAATGTATCAAATATATCAAAATCAAAGTAAATATCAAATGTCGAATCCCTATGATGTGTGTGATACAGTCAGCCCAAGCTCTTCCCCTTGGAACTGGAAGTACATAAAAGGTAAACTGAAAACCATAAGCACAAAACTTAATGAGTTCCCCAAGATACCACATACCAACATATCACATAATGGGTTCCGCCCAAAGAGATACGGGCCCCACCCACACTTACATAACGGGCCTCTCCCAATGAGATACGGGCCCCCCACACTAGCATAACGGGCCCCGCCCACACTTGCAATACGGTCCCCGCCCAATAAGCATACATATACAAGCACATACAAGTATCACACAGACAATGAGTATATCAACATAATCAACAAGGGTCGGCCTTGGTGCCTTAGACCCACTAAACTCGGTGAAGAAAACTCACCTCGAAAAGCTTAATGAAATACATGATCCCTAACTACAGGTCCTACAGCTCCCTGAGCTGTCAATTTCCAAATAAAAGCTAATTAACATTTAGGATCTACGTCATTAACTAAAGATCCATACTTGGGGTAAAAAGACTATTTTACCCCTAATATAACTTGGTCCAAGAATGAAACCCTAAATCACAATCCAATGGCCTAAAAGTTAAACAATCCAACAAGGCCCACCATATGGCCTAAATTCCAATTGGACCCAATCCCTTTGCATGGGTCTTAGCCTAAGGCTCAATAATGCTTCCCTAGCCTAAAGGTTCGATTCTAGATGGCCCACTAAGGCCCAAGACACAAAGTCCGTGAAAGTAGCCCATCCGAGGCCCAAACAACGCAAAGCTCAAATCCATTGAGTACGCAGGGCGTCCTTAACTGTACGTTAAGCATATAGGTTGCATGGCTTGTACGATGTGCGTATTGGCTTATACGCTCAACGTACTCACTCATTAAGCCATAATCCCAAAAAGCACTAAAATCCTTAAGACTTAGGGTTCCAATCACAGATCTGTGTCATATGAAGTGTCTTAAACCATAAAGTCGTAAACTTGATGGCTTTGCATGCCCCAAATGAACCACATCTCGAAATATCAAACATTACTTCTATAAAATGAACCCAAACTCACGCATGGATGATTCAAATCCTCAAATATGGCAACTTTATGACTCAAGGACCAAATGAACACCAAGAGTAGCAACTCTAAGCTCCAGAAATGACAATAACTCACAAGATCTCATCCACGGGACCAAAAAGACCCAAAAACTCAAACACAGAAGATCTAAGCATTAATAAAGAAAGTTATGAGCTTTATACCTCAAATGAGTGCCAAATGATGAAGATAACCCGGATCTTAAAGCTCAGCTCCAACAACTTTCCTTCACCAACTTCTTCTTCTTCTTTCCAAGGCATCAAACAACAAAAATGCACTCCACAAGGTCAAGAACACACCAAGATGATAAAGGGGTTCGATTTTATGGTTTCCGGACAATAGAGGCTGATAAGGAGGCTAACACATGGGACTTAATGACATTTTATAGGGCTTGAACCCTAAAAATTAAGGTTTTTGGTTATGACCACGTACGTTGCGCGTACCTCTTCATACGCCAAGTGCACGTGCATGCCTCTGCGTTCCTTAATGGACCACTACGCCCCACATACACCAGTCTTACGCCCAGCGTACGACCTCAACAAGCCCACTCAAGTAAAGCCCAATACCACTAAACCCACACAACTTGCATAATTAAACAATTAGATAAATGATTAAATAATTAAATAATACCTTTGAACCATCGGGCATTATAGATAATCACGTAAAATTGCTAACTTTACATTCATACATGACTAAATGAAGCTCTTAAAGCTCAAATGGACTTATTGGGTGACTTAACCCATGCATGAGACCTTAAACATCATAAAGCTTGCACCTTTATGCATAAGAACCCCATAACAAACTCAGATCTAAAAGAATAAGTCCTTCAAACATCTTAACTCATCACTCAACCCAAAACCATGAAAATCAAGACAATAAGAGATATAAGCATTAACAAGTCAAGATTTGAACTTCATACCTCCATGAGCTTGCAAAGTGAAGAATGATTCTGGATCTCAAAGTTCCCCACCAAGCTATGAACCTTCCTCCATCTTCAATCTCTTTAAAAATGAGCAAAACAACACCAAATTCTCTTCAAGATCTCAAATTCACATCAATGGAGGCTAAATGACGATTTCTAGGGTTTTGGGGGCCTAGAGGCTGGTAAAGAGGCCATCCCTAATGACTTGAGGTGTTTATATAGGGTACAACTGATGGTTTTTATGTAATATAACACTCCAATGGCACACATACAACCCTAGATGCTTTGGATCTATGTTTTCTCTAATTATACATGCAATTTCATTTTCCAAAACATATACCCTAACTAGCATGCAATTTGAGATATACAACATAAAAAACTAGTTAGATGAATACCTCTTGTAGTAGCTTGTTGAACTTGGCCTTGTAAGAGCTTAGCACGCCAAGTGTGATGCCTCAAACAAGTCACAAACACCAAGAACAATTAGAGGGATATGAGAGGCTTAGGAGACACTAAAATCGACTAGCCACTTTTAGGACAAGCAAATTTTTTATTTTAAAATCTCATAATTCTCATTAACACATTTCATAAAAACCCCAAAGTATCAATTTAGCAAAACACATATCCATAATCGTTAAATAAAAATCCAGGAACCTTAAAACATAATTCCATCTCGTGTGTACAATCAAGTCGGCGCCTTCCCGCGATTCCTAAAATCACCTGAAACACATATCACACAACACGGTCAGCACGAAGCTTAGTGAGTTCCCCAAAATACCACACACACACACACAAATAGTTAGCCTCTCATGGATATATCTCGATAAGGACCCTCTGGTCACGTTTCTCAGTGAAGACCATCCAGTCCCACAGCTCGGGTCGGACCCTCCCGTCCTAGTATCTCAGTGAGGACCCTTCGGTCTCACAACTCGGTTTGGACCCTCCGGTCCTAACTCAATAGAATTACAGAACAACATAACGCATAAATCATAAAGACATAATCCATATTATCACAATACTCAATATAAGCACACAAGACCTCCGGTCGCACAAATTACCACTCAAGGTAAGTATAGTGAGAAGACTCACCTTGTAAGCAAGCGAGGAAATTGAATACCCCTCGAACAGTCTAATCCCCACCTACATGTAATAAGCATCTCTAATTTATACTTAAAGATCACAACTCTAAATAAACTCATGATAGTCCCTCTTTAAATCTTGGGATGGGTAAAAGACCATTTTACCCCTCCATGACCCCTATCCCTCAAGCTTGACCAAACCCTAAAGTCAACAGAAGTCAACGCCTGAGTCAACATTCCATGTTGACCCAACTCGTCGAGTGCATCTATGTGACTCGTCGAGTCCCTTTGGTTCCTCAGAGACCCTCATGAAAGTCCCACTCAACTCGCCGAGTTGACCCCTCAACTCGTCGAGTTCAGACTCATCGGGACAAACTCCAAACGACTCGTCGATTCACTTCATCGACTTGTCAAGTCCCTTAAGTTGAAATCTCATTTAGACGTTTTAAGGCAGATCTACCACTCCAAACTCTACATCTAGCCTCCCAAGGCTCGAATGTCATGTAAAGCTTTGATCTTTACTTTCATGCATGGCATATTTGCTCCATAATGCCAATACAAGCTCCAACAAGGGTTTGGTGCTCATGGGCTTGCCTCTAGCTCCATAAATCTTGGGTCTAGGGCTCACAAGACCTCCTACAATCCAGATCTGAGGTTTCAAACTTAAGATATGCTCAAGGGACTCAATAACACCAGAAGGATGGGGAAAAGCCCTAGAACTCCCCAAACTAAGATCTCACAAGAAAAATGATCAAGACAACATATTTTTACCTCAAACAGAAGTTATCCACCGGAAACCTCTAGATCCAAATGTCCCTCCTTGCTCCAAGCCTCTATGCTTTCCTCTTCTTCTCTCAAGCTGCACCAAAATGCTCAAGATAACCTCTCCTTCTCACACAACAAGCTAAAACTCGATTAGGGTTCTTCATAGTGCTCAAGGGTGATGAGGGAGGCAGAAATGAGGGATTATGGCCCTTTAAATAGGACACAAACCCAGAGCTTTAGGGTTTCCTTACTCTGCGCCAACTCGGCGAGTCGGCTCTCTGACTCGTCGAGTTGGTCATTAAACCCACGTGGCCAAATTGAACCTACTCGACGAGTTGGGCACACAAATCATCGAGTTAACTCAGGCAACTCATAAATAATTGCATAATTATTATACATGGGAATCAGGATGTTATAATTCTCCCCCACTTGAATTATATTTCGCCCTTGAAATCGCTCCTTATCAGTATCTGGATCTCATTAATTAGCCTGTGAAGCACAACCGATTATTCGGAACGTAATCGGTCTCCCCATGGCAACTGAAATCAAACCGAACCCTCCATCTCAAAGAAGAACGAACCCTTCACTATTATAGAACCAACTCTTCCTCTCTAAAACTTGGAATCTGTAGTGGTATGTCTCCCCGACTGACCACCCATTAGGTATATTCCCTTGTCATTCGCTCATCGAATAACGTACTCGATAAAACATCTCCAACTTTGATTACTTGTCATGAATGATGGAACAAGTCGTTAACCATAATTAGTTGTTGAACACTCCTGCCCAACACACCAGTCGACTCCGATCGAAACCCAAAGAAACAGGGGTCATCTCGCACCAATGACCAACCTCCGATAATGCTATCAGAACCCATCTGAAAAGTGAACCTCAATACTCGGTCCTCAACACTAAAGGAAGACCTGACAAACCACAAGGGAATCGAAACTCTACACTAGGTCCGACCTCCCATCAAACAGAATTATTTCACTGCCAACCCCAGGATGATTCAGCTCCGACCCCAAAATCAACGTCCACGCCTGACCGAACTATCCACTGATAGCCGAAACATAACTCCAGTTGCCTCTCAATGCTAGACACCAAATCCGAATACAAGATCGACTCCCGACCTAACATTTGAATTTCCGAGGCTACCCTAGCCCATTCAGCAATAGGACTTCACAGTAATCTTATTCAACCGAGCTGACTCATCTAATTACATTGAACTCCACAATCACGAAGTTCGCTTTACCCCAAACGGTTTCTACACCCGATTTGAAATCGCACCTCACACACAACCTCGGTTGTTTACCACATGTTACCTCATGCGTGTCGTGGTTCTTCCCAAACCAATGAACAGGTTCACCCAAGTCTAAAACATCAAATGGGAAACACATCCCTCTCATAATGTAATCCACCCAAAATCCCCACCTGCTCGTTCTCCACACAAATAGAGCCAAACTCACCCAACAGAGTCTGGTATGACATAGAGTTGGAACCACTCGTCCCAACCTAGTACGCAAATCATGACCCATGTTCCACGCATATACACATGCATCAGACCTCGACCCTTCCGACTTGCGACAACCCCTCTCTAACACAAAACACAACGGGTTCCGACCATTGCCAAGACCCTAGTCTCACCCCTGGTTCGGCAACCAGGTTCCCACAGACCCATTTGGCAAGGTTACCCAGGCCTAAGAGCCCCCCTGTGTCACACCCTGGCTAGTAAAGCTGCGGCTCCCCGCAGTTATACAACACTCTCTCACTGAATAACAAGCACTACGACTTCCTATAGTCCTATGACACTTTCTTTTTGCCTTGCGATTGCTATGGCTCCCCGCAGTCACACGATACCCTCTCTCTGACTCACATATGCTACGGATCCCCGCAGTCACACAATACACTCTCTTTGACTCACGTATGCTATGGCTCCCCGCAGTCACAAGATACTCTTTATCTGACTCACATATGCTACGACTCCCGCAGTCACACGATACTCTTTCTCTGACTCACGTACGCTACGATTCCCCGCAGTCACACGATACTCTCTATTTGACTCACGTCTGCTACGACTCCCCGCAGTCACGCAATACTCTCTCTCTCTCTCTCTCTGAATCACGTATGCTATGGCTCCCCGTAGTATTACGACACCTTCTCTTCTCTCCATGGGCTCTCTCCACGGTTTCCCTGACAGTCCTCAATGATTACTCCCACCTAGACCCATTCACTCTCTAATCACCCCATAATCTCATCCTCAAGTCGTCACCACACCGAGTTCACTATCGAACACTCCACGGTCTAACATAGTTAGGTGCTCACACCTACCCAGATTATGCATCACTACTCTTGAATTAAGTTCTCGCAGACAGGGCACTTCCCTCAGTACAATCACACTCTTTAACAATTCCCGCCTGGCAACCATTAGCTGATCTCACACCTGAAAATATAGTCGCTTGATGGTCCACCTACTGTCGGACACACCCAAGTCTCATAATAATCCAACAACCTAGGGCATCATTATCGGATACCTTGATACACCATTATGGAATCTCACAATGTCTTGTCATGACGACTGATCTTCCACTCACACAACTCTAAGCCTTGAAGCATTCCAACTCATAATTGGAAGCACAGAGGAATCATCATAACTAAAAACATGTTAACATCCATCCCAAGCCCCATCTGCTACTAGTCAAGTCCATGCGAACTACTCATATCGACCCTGTAGTTGATTGGAAAATCAACTGTTGCCCCTCCCGGATGCGTCGAACTGTTAGTTCTCCAAAATCGAATCTTGACCTTGGCAACCCAACCATCTCGAAACTCACACATTGGTACACCCGAAGAAACACAAACCATCATCAGATTCCTATCTACCAGCCACCTGCCATGAATTCACTCGTTTTCTCCTGAGAATATGCGACATGCATCATCTCACGTTGTACACTATTTTGACTGTCACATGACTCCCGTATCATATACTCGCACCGCAGATCCTCATAACCCAAACTTCTATTCCACATCAGAGTGAGGATCCTCCCCCATAGAATACCCAGTTCTCCTCCACTTAAGGTTCGAACCATCGCCCATTGACATGCCAAATAGACCACACTACAGACTAGCTCGCCAGATGTACCATTTCCGACTCATGGAATGTACTACGCAACACTCGATGATCTTCCAGATAGTGACTACATAACTCTAAGTATCCCGTATCTTAGATGAAAACCTCAGAATGCTCCCAATGTGACTGCCTCTAGTCATCCTGAAATCCCATACCGACACACCGTCAGATATCCCAACTGTCCTGAATTAGTCACGACTCACAATTTGGAAATAATGCACTATCACACACTTCGTCTCTAATTCCTCAACCAACATTCCATCACAAAAATTATCGTAGGAGCGAGAAACCTCAATTGCATAGTTGATACACAATGTAGGCGATGAGGGCCGCCGTCCCCGTATGCTCTTCTTGATCACCTGGAACTGCTGCTAAAAGTATGCCTTGCTCAACTAAGGCTCTACTTGTCCTTATCCATCTTAGTCCCCACCGATGACTCTCTGTCACGGTATAAGAAATACCTCGCAACAATATATAATTTGGTGAAAATATCGCAATCATATGCTACCCCTCGGGGTTACCTCCAAACCCTAGTACTGGAAGCTCGTTATCTCTTTTTCTCCTCATAAGAAATGGAACTAGTGAGATTCTCGTCACAGAAAGTGACATTTTAATCACCGGCCGATCACTCAACCCAGACCGCAATCCTCCACAGCGTATCGTCTCCACTTTTCCTCAAGTCCCGCGACTCCAACTGGTAGCTCAACAGTCAACCTCGTTGAGATCTAAACTCAATTTTCCTCACAAGGTACAATTTGTCGAAGCTCAACCAACATGCCCCCTGTCTCCACAGATTACCACATCCACTCTTTGAATGAATACACACTCTGCTACAATCATGGTACCCGAACCATGTTATCTCCCCCTTAACCTGCTATTTAGAACCTCTGGAATTCTCCCTGTTTCGAATATGGGTCTTCTGCTTTCAGTAGTACGGGCCCATACTACCTGCCACATCTACCCATACTTTCTACACGGGATCGTCCCAGATTTCCTAAGTAGCTGCTCAACTTTCTCGATCACAAATCCCGTTACACATGTTCGCTCTCTAGTGAATAATCTCCTCTATCAACGTACTCATCTGACTAAAATCACTCCCTAGTCTCTTCCTAGGTGCTCACACTTCTCTAACCTCAGCTGCTGAAGAACTCCTCATGATGCCAGCCATCTACCTCCTGAATATCATCATATTCACTTAGTAACTGTCTCCCATCATCAAGAGTTCCGCAAAGCACAAAGCAAGAAATATTTGGGCATTGAATCACCTCCATCAACACGTAAAACCACCCGAGCATACGACTCCACTCGCTCTATCCGCAACTCTAAAAGGCATTACCAAACTCAGGCAAACCTACCCCTTGTGGGTATCTCACTACTCTCTCAGTAGGTCCCTCAAATAAACATCTAGGTATTTCTCCTAGATTACTCCTCTGCTCAAAGCTCTCTCTAAAAGATTCTTGCTAGGTACTCTTACTTAACACATACACAAAGAAAATAGTAGATAATATCAATCAATAGCATTTCCTAGGCTAAGGCATCACAAATCAGGCAACTCTAGCCCTAAGATATGAAATACCTAGCCTATCATCTAGAATGCATCACTAATATCTCGTGAATATCTCATAACACAAATAAAGTAAGGGTATTTTGGGAAATCACCGTTCGGGCTCTGGTTGATTGTACACACTGCTCCAACTCGTTTTCTCTTAAAACTCTTGATCGTTTTTAGAAAAATCATTTCTTTTGAAAATTTTTCTTAAATCCTCAGTTTGAGTCCAGACACACCCGAAGGTATATTCGAATCCCCCAAAACAAGGCTCTAATATCAAATTGTAACACCGTAAAAATTCAAACAAAATTTTCATTTTAAAATCTCATAATTCTCATTAACACATTTCATAAAAACCCCAAAGTATCAATTTAGCAAAACACATATCCATAATTGTTAAATAAAAATCCAGGATCCTCAAAACATAATTCCATCTCGCGTGTACAATCAAGCCGACGCCTTCCCACGATTTCTAAAAGCACCTGAAACACATATCACACAACACGGTAAGCACGAAGCTTAGTGTGTCACACCCCAAAACCGATAACGGCGGAATACGTTTCGGGGTGGAGGACGTCATGTACAGTATCATCACAATTGCATAATAGTAAAAACAAGAAACATACAACCATTGCATTACATAGTGAGTTTAATTACAAGCGTGTTTTGTAATGTTTAACAAGTACCAAAAGTATTACAAAAATAAGAGATGGATCTTGTATGCTCCACCTTCTCCAAAATGCCGCACCTGTACCTGTCTATCTTTGACCTGAGGATACAAGTTATTTTGAAAACGAATATCAGCATAAAACTGGTGAGTTCATAAGAATTTAGTGTGAGTTTTTGTATAAAAGCATTAGAACCGATAGTATGAAAAACTGCAACTTTACAATCATAAGTGGTAGAAAATCCTAGAAAAATCCTATATTTTCCAGAAATACGTTGTAAGTGAAAACCTTTAAGAAACATATCATTTTCATCTTTGAAAACCATTTATTGTAAAAGTATAATAGTGGGTTTCCAATAAGTAATGCAATACGGTAGATTATGCCTGAAGTCCATAATAGTGGTGCAAACTTTCTTTAGTATTAAATACTTGTTTACTTCGGGATATTAACTTTAACTTTTTGTTTAGTATTTTAGTGTGGTTATAGTGTATTTCTTGTATGTTACCGATAGTGTGAGTAATAGAGGACCCCATGACCTTCCCGGTCATGCACAATGTAGTGAAGTAATGGCATCCCTGGGCCTGTACGGCTCGGACTGAAGTTAACAGTCGGGATGTAATAGCGTCTGCCCCGTATAGATCTATACATATAGCGTCGTCTTCCTGCCAGAAGACTCTGGGCGTAGTGCGTAGCGAATAGAGTATCTCGTAGTGGGTTAGTGTGTTATCTCTTGATTAGTGCTTTCTCTTGTAATATAGCGTAGTAGTCTTTTGTATACTCGTAGTATGTTCTCGTATTAGTATATAGTATCATTATAGAGTGTATTATAGTGTGTAGAGTAGTAGCTATAGCGAGTAATAGTTGCCTTAACTATACCTATTATAGTTAACTTAGTGCGTATGATTCTTGTCAATTTAGTGGTTTAAACATTGAATGAAATGAAAATACTTGTATCCAACACTAATATATATGATGTATAACTAAGAAATCAACGACAGCCAGACGTATAACAACTACCCTAAGCCCACAATCAAACAAGAACAGGAAATAAGGCGAGCTATCGGTCCTAAGTCCTTCAAGCCTTAATTATATAAATACTTTGGTGTGGTTACATTTTATAAGGAATTTATTTAATAAAAATCTTGTCAAAAGGGAATATTTAGAAAATTTATCTTTTATCCGAAATGGTTTTGAAAACGAAAATCCTTTTTATAAAGCATAGTGGTAAATCACATGTGATTTGAACTACGGATAGTGAATCACATGTGATTAATTTCCGTAACATGAATAAATGACTTGTATGAATTTCCATAAACATGTGTAATTGACTTGTATACCCCCTAAAACATATAAAACATTTGAAAGGTTCATTAAAGGGGTATGAACTCACCTGAAATCGCGTAAATCGGGTGAATCGGGTAAAAGTGTCGACTGAGCGTTTTGTACCAAATAATGACTTGTGCACCTTTTAGGCCCCTAATGTCATATGAAATATGTATTTTACAATAAATTAATCATTTTATGCTTTTCATTAAAGTATTTGGGCATTCTAGCATTGATTCGGGGTTTTAGGGCCTAGAAGGGGTTCCCGGGAGTGGTACAAGGCCAAGAGGGGTTTGCGGGGGATTCCATGAGTTCACTCCCTTGGAGTTTACTTCCCAAAGGCCACTCCTTGGGATTTTACGGCCGTAAGCCCCCTAGGCTTGGCCGTAAACTCATGTGTTCCTCCAAAATTGCAAGTTAAGGCCTTATTTCACTTCCTTAATTTACTAGCAAGTGTCTTGGACTAATTTGGAGGGTTAAAACCCTCATTTTGTGACATTTTGGGGAGTTTACGGTCCAAAACTGTGCTTGGGCCATAAACTCCATTTAATCCCTCAAAATGGATGTTTAAATGGTCCAAATCACTTCCTTAAGTCTTAGTTAAATTCTAGAAGGCCTTAGGTGGGTTTTCGGGACATTTTGGCATAGAAATTGGGGAGTTTACGGCCCAAGTATAGCCTTGGCCGTAAACTCTTCTTTTGGCTTCAAAATGAGATGCTTAATGGCCTTAAACGTTTCTTAGGGTCATAGCTAAATTCCTACATGCCCTAGATGAGTTTTTGGGACATTTATCAAGGGTTTTTGGGTGTTTACGGCCTAAGCATAAGCTTGGGACATAAACTCCTTTTTAGGCTTCAAAATCTTAAGTTTTCATGTCCAAACTCACCTAGGTAAATCCCTTAATTAGTACACAAGCTTAAAGGAAGGAAAAATGGGGTTTTTGGCAAGGTTTTAGGTGTTTACGGCCTAAGGGGCTTCCTAGGCCGTAAAATCCCTTTAATCCCCTAAATCCTATGATTTTTGGCCTCTAAATACAATGAAATATGTTTAGAATAAGATAGGGAATAAATCCTTACGTTTGGAAGCCGGAATTCGCGGTTTTGGAGTCGGGTTCGGGTCTAGAGAGAGAAAGTAGTGAGAGAGAGTGAATGAGTGGTAAAAGGGCTTAAAAGTGGTGTTCATTTTCTTATATATGTCTCGGGTATTGCACCTGGTACACGGCTACCCGATGCTAAAGTTTAACGGGGTTAAAACTTTTTACCCGGGTGAAGTGGTTGAAAAGTAATATAACTCTATTTAGTTAAACGGGGTTAACACTTACGAGTTATAATTACTTATGATAATATCAGGACATATAAATAACTAGATATTTGTTTATTGACGACTCCAAACATCACAGGAAAACAATAAATATAACGACGAATTCCGTTAGTGCAGACGGGATTTGTAACGACAATAAATTTGGGTTGTCACATAGTGAGTTCCCCAAAATACCACACACACACACAAATAGTTAGCCTCTCATGGCTATATCTCGATAAGGACCCTCTGGTCATGTGTCTCAGTGAAGACCCTCCGGTCCCACAGCTTAGGTCAGACCCTCCATTCCTGGTATCTCAGTGAGGACCCTCCAGTCTCACAACTCGGTTTGGACCCTCCGATATTAACTCAATAGAATCACAGAACAACATAACACATAAATCACAAAGACATAATGCATATTATCACAATACTCAATATAAGTACACAAGACCCTCCGGTCGCACAAATTACCACTCAAGGTAAGTATAGTGAGAAGACTCACCTCGTAAGCAAACAAGGAAATTGAATACCCCTTGAACAATCTAATCCCCACCTACATGTAATAAGCATCTCTAATTAATACTTAAAGATCACAACTCTAAATAAACTCATGATAGTACCTCTTTAACTCTTGGGATGGGTAAAAGACCATTTTACCCCTCCATGACCCCTATCCCTCAAGTTTGACCAAACCCTAAAGTCAACAGAAGTCAACACCTGAGTCAATAGTCCATGTCAACCCAACTCATCGAGTGCATCTATGCGACTCGTCGAGTCCCTTTGGTTCCTCATAACCCTCATGAAAGTCCCACTCAACTCGCCAAGTTGACCCGTCAACTCGTCGAGTTCAGACTCATCGGGATAAACTCCAAACGACTCGTCGAGTCAGCTCATCGACTTGTCGAGTCGCTTAAGTTGAAATCTCATTCAGACATTTTAAGGCAGATCTACCACTCCAAACTCTAGATCTAGCCTCCCAATGCTCGAATGTCACATAAAGCTTCGATCTTTACGTTCATGCATGGCAAATTTGCTCCATAATGCCAATACAAGCTCTAACAAGGGTTTGGTGCTCATGGGCTTGCCTCTAGCTCCATAAAGCTTGGGTCTTGGGCTCACAAGACCTCCTACAATCAAGATATGAGGTTTCAACCTCAAGACATGCTCAAGGGACTCAATAACACAAGAAGGATGGTGAAAGGCCCTAGAACTCCCCAAACTAAGATCTCACAAGAAAAATGATCAAGACAACATATTTTTACCTCAAACAGAAGCTATCCACTGAAAACCTCTAGATACAAATGTCCCTCCTTGCTCCAAGCCTTAATGCTTTCCTCTTCTTCTCTCAAGGTGCACCAAAATGCTCAAGATAGCCTCTCCTTCTCACACAACAAGCTAAAACTCGATTAGGGTTCTTTATAGTGCTCAAGGGCGATAAGGGAGGCAGAAATGAGGGCTTAAGGCCCTTTAAATAGGACAAAAACCCAAAGATTTAGGGTTTCCTTACTCAGCGAGTCGACTCTCTGACTCGTCGAGTTGGTTATTAAACCCACGTGGCCAAATCGACCCTACTCGACGAGTTGGGCACACAACTCATCGAGTTAACTCAGGCAACTCATAAATAATTGCATAATTATTATACTTGAGAGTCGAGATGTTACAATTTTGGAGCTAAGGGAACACGTTTATAGTGTAGGAATTCCAAGAGTCACTTCTTAACCCTAATTCATACACTTAGGCTTTTAATCCAACAACACTTCATGGACTCTTATATGAGCTTAGTCCATTACTAGTTAATCATGGATCATTAGCCCAAATCATATGTTTCACTGATTTACATGATCAACCGCTATTAATTTAATCAGTCTCTTTTGATCACTAAATTAATTCCAAACTAATTCTTGATCAATACCAATTAAATAATATGTTTTTTCAATTAATATATTATTCTTATAATATATTAATAAATCATAATAATCTCTTTCTCAAATATCCATCCTATCAAATTGTTTTGGTGAAGGCAACCCGAAATGAACCATGCTATTATCGGGTCAAGTACATACCAATTATAGTTATAGGCTTAGACACCTAATCCAACAACAACACCCTAAAATAAGGTTTCCACTAGCTCCCGTACGCCCCGCGTACTCCTCGTACGCCCAGCTTACGAGGCCTCACATTTCGAATCCACCCTTCACAGTACACTAAGCGTACATCACATTACGCCTTGTGTACTATCCTCCGCAAAAGTACGCCCTGCGTACTCCCTAGGTACGCCCCACATACTAGGGTTTCCTCTTAAACCCCTAAAACACTCCGAAGGCCATAACTTATTCGTTACAAATCTGATTCCAACAATCATTATATCCATGAAAAGGTAACGAGAAGCTCTGCGCTTTCATCAACTCATATCTGCTATAAAATTTCTTGAACAAGAATCCAATTTCCATAAATCCCGAACTGACACTTTACCGAAATACCCCTTGACTCCAAAACACAAACCGAACACCCAAATCATCCAAATTACATCACCAGCCTCCAAATGAGAAACGATTCAGAACAAGGCGTTACAAATTCTTCCCAAAAACCTAAAGTATTTATGGTGAAAGATAAGCAATATTATAAGTTGACTTTATAAAGTATTAGTTTCGTCCTCATAATCTATAAGTGAATATTTATTTGTGCAGGGGATTGATTCAAATATATCTATAAGCAAATGCTAAAGACTTGGAATTGGAACTCAAATATTAGTTTTCCCAAAAGTGTTTAGTACGTTGTTATCAGTTTTTGAGTTTTTGGTTAGTAGGTTGTTAACAGATAAAGAAATTAAATATCCTCTTACCTTTTCTTCCTATCAATCCTCATACTCATTTAAATGATGACATGTGTCATATTGGTATCCTAAGATATCATTAAATTTCATTAAATGAGCATTAAATATTACACATGTCACCATTTAATTGGGTAGGATGATATGTAGTAACAAAAGGTAGGAGGATATTTAATTTCTCTAACAGATATTAGGGTGTTATCATGTTCAAAACATCAAGAAAAGACATATATATGCTTTTAATATGTAAAATTGATGTTTGATAGTCTTAAAAACAACATATTTAACATTTCGATCGATTCATGATTTTTAAAGGGCTCATTCACATCAATAACTTTTATTTTGAAGTGTAGGAGTATTATGGTCAAAACTATAATTACACCTTCAAGGTTGTTTTAAGTTTCAATGAAGGGTTTATTTGCATCAATGACTTCTCTTATTAATTATTGCTATGCCTATTAAGTTTCAGAATTGTTTTACTTTGCAAACCCCGTATAATACACGGGTTATAACCTAGTAAAGATATATTTAAAACTAAAATATACTTAAGTGCATAAAATATAACATGATTAAAAGAGGGAGGCAAAAATACAAAACATACAAATATATTATATGTTCAATAAAAAAAATAAAAAATATATAGTCAATAAAAAATAAATAAGTTATATGCGATTGAATGATTAATAAAAAAAATATATATTATAATAATATGTGGAATATGCGATTGAATGATTAATAAAAAAAATATATATTATAATAATATGTGGACATTGGAATGCTCTTATTAGTATATACTATCGATTCTCAAAACCTTAGCTACAATATAGTTCTTTCTCTTTCTTATTTTGACACGGAATTCTTTCTGTTTCTTAATTGAAGTTATTTTATGTTTTAAAAAAGTTAACATGTAAAATTGGTTGTGAGATGATTACATGTAAATCCATCATGTTTGTTTTTTATCGAGTAATTTACACGAATGGTTCCTATGGTTTGGGGTAATTTGCACGTTTGGTCTTTAACTTATTTTTTTAACTCGGAAGGTCCCTACAGTTTGTTTTTGTTGCGTATTTGGTCTCTGTCTTACCTAAAAAGACTGGTTTGCCCTTAATTTTTTAACTTATTTAAATAAAGTGAAGTGTGTAAGGTAAGGTAATATGAGGTGGAAGTGGGGTTGATGGTGTGTTTATTCAAATGAAATTAAAAAAATCAAGGGCAAAATAGTCTTTTTATGTAAGACAGAGACCAAACGCGCAACAAAAACAAACAATAGGGACCTTTAGAGTTAAAATAATAAGTTAAGGACCAAACGTGCAAATTACCCCAAACCATAGGGACAATTTGTGTAATTTACTCTTCTTTATCGAACTAGATGTAAAATCGTGAAGATGTCTTTCAAAATTAGAGTCTGTTTGTTTCACAATTAATTAGCAATTTAGCAC
The DNA here is from genome assembly GCF_051521515.1 of Lactuca serriola. NCBI lineage: Eukaryota > Viridiplantae > Streptophyta > Magnoliopsida > Asterales > Asteraceae > Lactuca > Lactuca serriola. The sequence continues at coordinate 33,628,752 of NC_136410.1, forward strand.
TAGTTGTTTTAGGCTTGTCGAAAAAATTTGAAACTCGTTCTACCCACCCGACCTGTTCCGAATTCGGGTAGAATGGGGTCGGGTATGAACATTCGAGTAATAGGTTAACCCGATAATAATACAGGTCGGGTTTTAGGTATGAATATTTATTTTCGAGTATACCCGAATACCCGAATTCGTTATTTAAATAATACCAAATATATAATGCAGTCACGTACACACATTTCAAATAAAACAAAACCCTTCGTTTCCTTCTTATTAACGACGACTCGACAGTCGACGCAAACTTGCAAAGGGAAATGAATATGACAATGTGAAGATGCAAGACTTTGTTTTGTTATGTTTAGACTTTTACGTTTTGAGTTGGATTATAACTTATGAATTTTACTCTTTTTTGTAATGTTTAGACTTTTATGTTTGGAGTCGGATTATGACTTATGAATTTTACTCTACTGTTATGTATGAACTTTTATTGTTTAGTTGGATTGTATTTAGACTTTTTTTTGTGTTTAGACTTTAATTATTTAGACTTTTTTTTTATTCCATGCTAATCATATTCATGGTTTTTTTTTTTTTTTTTTTTTAAATTTGGAATAGAATTAAAAAAGTATATAAATGATTTGTATTGTTTAACACCGTATCCTTGATGAAAAAATCTATCATTTAACGAATCGATTAGCCGAACAATTAGGCTGAATGTTCGGTTGTTGTCGAGCCCTAATCAATAGAATGAAATGGATTGGATTGGGTGCCGACCTTCAAAATCTGTATCCAAAGTCCAAACAGCAACACTACAAAGCAAAGCCAAGCCCGTCACGTCAGTACTCAGTATATACGCAGCATTTTCAATTTCAACCCGTGTTGATACTCCCAACAAAAACTACACTCGCTGACTCAATCCATATCTTTCTCCTTGCGATTTTCAGACGAAACTTGTTTTCTTTTTTCTTTTTCCGTCCAAGATGGCTCTGAATACGGATGAGCTTGTAGGAAAACCGAATTCAGCAATTGAATTTGACACCGATGCCTTGTTTCGCTACTGTTCTATTCATGTTGAAGGCTTCCCTGTTTCTTCCTCCAAGTTTTCCATTTCCCAGGTTAATTTTGCTGTCCTTTAATCCTGATGAATGATGATCACCCCTAACCCTCTTCGTATTTTGTACTTCCAAATTAGTATCTTATCCAGTTTTCTGTTATGAAGTAGTGTTGGGTATATGCTTTTGTTTTGTTTCTGTCACGAAAACACAACCTTTTGTCGGTTCATGCTATTTGATCGGATTTGTTATCTAAAAATTTAGGGAAATCCAATAGAATACGATCGATTAATCTCTCTTACAGACCTTATGCGTTTTCAATGAGGTGATTTTGTGAATTCGAATTAGAGGGCGTAGGGCTTTGTATGAATCAAATGTTGATCTCTGATGAAGTTACAGCTTTGCATAGAATTCTACAAGATTAACATTGTTAACCACCCCTGTTATGCTCCTTCGAGAGCTGAAAACTGGAATAGATTAGAATTAACAGAAGTGACAATCGCTCGTATTATGATTTAAAGCCACTTTTCTTTCCCGGTATCTTTTCCTCCAAATTCAAATTTGAAATTCATCCTTGCACTGTTTCTTATCTACTACTTCTTGTTGATCAGTTTGGGCATGGTCAGTCAAATCCAACGTATCTTATAGAACTCCAGTCAGGAGCTCTATTGAAGAGGTATGTTTTGAGAAAGAAGCCCCCTGGTAAGCTACTCCAGTCTGCTCATGCTGTTGAAAGAGAATTTCAGGTCAGTTTTGTCTAATCTTTTCATTTCAACCTCAAAAATTCGATTCATCTCATATTTATCATTCGATTTTTGAATACAACAGGTGCTTCATGCATTAGGTACTCATACACTTGTCCCTGTCCCCAAAGTCTTCTGTTTATGTACAGATTCAAGTGTAATTGGAACTCCATTCTACATCATGGAGTTTCTGGAAGGACGCATATTCTTAGATCCTATGCTACCTGTAAGTATCTGTATCATAACCTCTAATTCATCTCCAAAATCTTTAATCGCATTGTTCTTAATAATCTCCATTGATTTAATTTAGGGAATAGCACCCAATAGAAGGCGAGCTTTATACCATGCTACTGCTAAAGCTTTAGCTTCTCTTCATTCTGCTGATGTTGATGCTATTGGTCTTGGAGATTATGGTAGACGAAACAACTACTGTAAACGACAGGTATATTGAATTATTATTTATTTTTACTCAATATACACCAAGGGATTATGATTTTCTTAAATGATGTATATATATCAGGTGGAAAGATGGGCAAACCAGTACATTGCTTCTACTGGTGAAGGAAAATCTGAAAGAAACCCTAAAATGTTGCAACTTATTGGTTGGTTGCGTGAGAATATTCCATTTGAAGATTCTTCCGGAAGCACAACAGGTCTTGTCCATGGTGATTTCCGGATTGATAATCTTGTTTTCCATCCTGTTGAGGTGTGTTTCTTTGAAGCTTGTAATTGTTCATTTTGTATATAATTTTATCAGAATGTATTTCTTTTGTTTGTGTATTTAATACTTTGTAGAATTTTGGAAATGCAGGATAGAGTGATTGGGATTCTTGATTGGGAGTTGTCCACTCTTGGAAACCAGATGTGTGATGTTGCATACAGCTGTCTGGTAAACCTGTTATTTTCACTATTAGGATATCATACATGATACATAACAAAACATTTTTTAGCCGAAAGTAAATTACCATTTTGTCCTTCCATTCTGGCAGTTTTACATTGGAGATATTTCACATGAGAAAGTGAAACATAATGGAGGTTTTGAAATGACTGATGCTCCTCAAGGAGTTCCTTCATTGGAAGAATATCTTGCAGACTATTGCTCTGCTTCTGTAAGATCATTATTAAAAATGTTGACTTTTGTAGGTCAACTTATATGTATATAATCTTTCCCTGATTATTAATTTATAAATTAATTCTAGGGAAAGGCATGGCCTCTTGCTGGATGGAAGTTTTATATTGCATTTTCATTTTTCCGTGGTGCATCAATCCTAGCAGGTGTCCACAGTAGATATATTATGGTATGCATGATTTATTTTTATAAAAGTAGAACACTAAAATAAATGCTAATTTTGTATTGGAGTATTTGAAATGACTCAAGGAATCATGAATTCCATTCCAGGGAAACGCATCAGGTGGAAAACGTGCACAAGATGCAGGGGAAAAAGCCAATGATCTTATACAAATTGCCTGGTCTTATATTCAAAGGGAATCTGTTTTGTCACAAAATCCTCCATCTGGTAGCTCCATTTTCTTTTATTTGAACTTGGGAGTGACTTTTCTTGAATAATTTAGTTTTTATTTTGTATAATCCACCTTAATGGATCTTTCTTCCTTCTAACTTTCTAGTTACAAGAGGAAGAGATTATGTATCTGCCATTGCAAATAACAAGAAGTATGAAGAATTGGAAGAGGGAAGTGGAGGTGGAGGTGGATTTGTTCCTAATAAAAAAATTAAGGATTTAAGAGAAAAATTAATTAAGTTTATTGAGGAACGTGTATATCCAATGGAGCAGGAGTTCAGCAAGCTTGCTCAATCTTCAATGCGTTGGACAGTTCATCCACAAGAGGAAAAATTAAAGGAGATTGCAAAGCAACAAGGCCTATGGAACCTTTTTATACCTGTAATATGCCTTTTCCCACTATATTTATTTATAAATTTCTTGGTAAATTATAGAAAAACCAACATATTTTGGGTAAAATTTCAGACATTTATGCAAGTCAACCATTTTGACCGGATATAACATGTCAAAATGGTTCATTTGGAAAAATGTCAGAAACTTTTATGGTTTGATTGGAAAAAATAAAGTATTAGTTGTTAAACAATAGAATGGTTTTTTTTTTTTCTTTTATGTGCCAAATTATAAGTGACAACATATTTTATTTAAATCAATATTTTGTTACCAGGTTGATAGTGCTGCAAGAGCAAGAAAAGTTCTTTGTGAAGGTAGAAATGATGATGTCATCGGAGGATTTCCTAACCAATTGGGCGCTGGGCTTTCAAATCTTGAATATGGATACCTTTGTGAGATTTTGGGTCGTTCTGTGTGGGCCCCACAGGTGTTCAATTGTGGAGCCCCTGATACTGGAAATATGGAGGTAAATAAATATTTTATCATAACTAGTATTATGGGACGATTTTAAATGTTTATATTATTTTGGATGTTAGGTATTATTACGGTATGGAAACAAAGATCAGCTTCAGGAATGGCTTATTCCATTGCTTAATGGATCAATCCGGTCTGGATTTGCAATGACAGAACCTAAAGTTGCTTCATCTGATGCAACTAATATAGAGTGTTCTATAAAAAGGTTCTTTTTTTTTCTTATAGTTATAAAAAAGTTATGAAAAATTATTAGTGTAGATTGTAATGAAATTTAATAACATGAACAGAGAAGGCGATACGTATGTTATAAATGGAAGGAAATGGTGGACAAGTGGAGCCATGGATCCTAGATGTAAACTTCTTATACTTATGGTTAGTTCCAATTTTTTCTTGATAACTTAATGAATTCATGCAAGTTTTGAAGCAGAAATTTGATTTCTTTCACTCGATTTTCTGCAGGGGAAAACCGACTTCAATGCCCCAATTCATAAACAGCAATCCATGATTCTTGTGGACATAAATACCCCTGGTGTAAAAATAATAAGACCTCTCACAGTGTTTGGGTTTGATGATGCACCTCATGGACATGCAGAGATTTCATTTGAGAATGTTCGTGTCCCGGCTAAAAATATTTTGTTGGGGGAAGGTCGTGGCTTTGAGATTGCACAGGTAAAATACAAAAGCCCTACTTTATTCCGATACTATTAGGTAGTGTTTGGTAATGATAGAAACAGAGAAGGAATGGAATGGTTGATTCCACTGGAATGAAAAAAAAAAAAAAAACTGTTTGGTTTGCCTGATGGAATGGACAGGAATCTAATGGTTTCCATTTTAATTTTCATTCCTTAGTTTCAGGTGCTTTTTTTAATTTGGTCATGGAATGGAATGGAAAATTGTTATATTACCTATTTTTTATTTTTTAAATTTTTAATAATGGATCTTTGATAAGTATTACTTGATTTAATTAAGTTATAATTTTGTTAACTAAAATGACTAAGGATATTTGTTTTTTATAATCTTATTTGCGTTTTAATTTAATTTTGTGGTTTTGTTAATAATAAATGGTCTATGCACAAAAATAACCAAAATGATAGGGTCAATTTGACATATTGACCACCTTTTTTACCATTATAACAAAATCACCACCCATTTTACAATATGGAATCTGTAAATAATATATAATGATGTTAAAACTATACCTTTGATTTACATATAGTATGAAGATTCATTCCATTCCTACATGCCAACCAAACACAATCATAGAATGTAATGACTGATTCCATTACCCTGACCATTCCATTCCTTTGTCATTCTATTCCATCCAACCAAATAGACATTATTGCTGTTGTGGATACTTTATTTTTTGTTAATTTATTTTTATTTTGTGAATACACTATGTACTATGCACAGGGTAGGTTGGGTCCAGGGAGGTTGCATCACTGTATGCGATTAATAGGTGCAGCAGAACGAGGGATGCAGTTAATGGTTCAAAGAGCTCTTCAAAGAAAAACATTTGGAAAATACATTGCTCAACACGGCTCCTTTGTTTCTGATTTAGCCAAGGTAGTTAATTAATTATGGGTATTTATTATATAAAAGAAAGTACATTGCCAATATTGATATAACAATAGTAAAGAAAGTACATTGTTATTTTGAATCCAGTGTCGAATCGAGCTAGAGAGAACCCGACTGTTAGTTTTCGAAGCCGCAGATCAACTTGATCGCCATGGGAACAAGAAAGCCCGTGGGACCCTTGCAATGGCCAAGGTAACAATTTGGTAATTATTTTGAATTTTTTTTTTTTTGGTTGTGGGTGTGATTTTGTTTTTGTTGTTGTGGGACAGGTGGCAGCTCCTAATATGGCGTTGAAGGTTCTGGACATGGCGATGCAAGTGCATGGTGCAGCAGGGGTATCGGGGGATACTGTTTTGTCCCTTCTTTGGGCTCAAGCCAGGACTCTAAGAATTGCAGATGGTCCCGATGAAGTTCATTTGGGGACAATTGGGAAATTAGAACTAAAAAGGGCCAAGCTTTGAACATTTTTTATATAATAAACTAATAATATTTGTGCAACTTGTCAAGTATAAGAACTAGAAAGAATAAAGGGAAGATAAGTGATTAAATCCAATGCAACATGGTAATATCCTTACTAGAGACATTTTACAAGTTTCAGGTTGTGTATTATTATTATTATCATAATCATAAAGAATAATGAATGCATCATTGCAATTATGGCATACCATCGGGGCAACATGTCTACTTGCAATCATGTAGAGGTGGAGGTAAAATTACAACTGAATTTTTTATGAATCTAGGTAGACCATTGGTTAGAAATTATTATCTTAATGATGTACTTTTTTTTTCTTATGTTGGAGAACAATTAACTACTTAATTTATGCATTTAGCTTTTTAATTAAATTAAGTTTTTTATTTAGTTATAATAAACAAACCATTTATTTATCTATTTTGGCTTTGCCAATAAATAATAAACAAATATTATATCATTATTTTTTTACGTTGGTAAATAACAAATACATAAAATGTTATAATATTATTTATTTGTTTTTTTTATGTTCTTAATGTGTGGCAATAGATTCATATACAATCAACAAATTAATTTTTTGTTTTTTTCACATCATTTCCAATAGACTCATAGTTGTGTAAAAAGAAATAGAAGTCAGTTGCACGAATAGTAATAACTAGGCCCGTGAGAACTGAGAAGTCATTGCTCAGGATTTGTATGTGAATATATGTTCACTAAGCATCCATTAATTTCTTAATGGCAGTTGACTTGTCATATTATCACCCCCTTCCCCTTGGTTTCTATATCATTGGACATGAATATTGGACCGACATTCTTATTCGAGTTCAATGCTGGTTTCTTGATTTGTGAATGAGTAAGATCAATAGAAACATTTGGGTGTGGCCACACGATTCAAATTTATTCTCAATGACCTTAAACGATATCATACTCTAACGGTGAAATGAATGAATTTCATCTTGAGAATATATGTAGCATATGCATTGTGTAGTTAGAAGTTTTAACAATTAGTGGTATATTTATAAGTAAAAATTTTATTTTAAACTAAATTGTTAAATTGAATTAAATAAAATATTTGATTTATACTTCAAAGCAGCTAATTTAAAGTAGTTAAAATTAAAATTTAGCTAATTAATTAGACGATATAAGTCAAAATCTTTAACAATAGCAACTAAAGAATAATATTTGAATAATCTTTAACAATAGGAACTAAAGAATAATATTTGAATAAGTCCTTTGGACTTATTATTATACTATATTGGTCACTAGGAATAATATATTTTGTATGTTTTAAGATTTTGCCACAATATTTTTTATAGTTTGACAATTGTAGTCTATATTTTATATATTTCAAGATTTTGTCACAATACTTTGTATAGTTTGACAATTTAATCCCTAACATGTTGTAATTAGAGATTGGCCAATGTGTTTTAATATTTGCCACTTTAAGTCTCATTATTTTGTATGTTTCAACATTTTGTCATAATATTTTCTGTAGTTTGACAATTTTAATCTATGGTATGTTGTAATTAGAGATTTGCCACATATCTATTAATATTTGCCACTTTAAGTCTCTTTGACCATTTTGGCCTTCCTTTTGTCCCCTTTTTTGTCTTACTACATATATTTCATTACAAATTTGCCTCATGTGTTTTAATATTTCTCAATTTCAGTCTCTTTGACCATTTTTAGCTTCATTTTGTCCCTTTTCCATATATCGATTTGCGCTTTTGTTTTAGGCTTCGTTTTGTCATCTTTTTCTGTAACACCCAAAATCAGGAAGACCAGGAAAGGAAAGAAAAGCCCTAAGTCAAAGGAGTCAACTCGTCGAGTCCAAGGAGGAACTCGACGAGTCGGAGCGTGACTCGTGTCGCGGATTAAGTGACCGACTCGGCGAGTCGAGGAGACTGACTCGGCGAGTCTGGTCTGGGATGGGAAACCCTAATTCCGGGACTTGGTACCCTATTTAAGCATCTCATTCTCATTTCTAGGGTTTCATTTGCAGCCTCCATTGTCCAGAGACGAAACCCTAGCCACCCAACTTCATTCTTGAGCTTATGTGAGAAGATTAAGGTCCCTTTTGAGTGTATCTTAAAGGTTGAAGGAGAAAGGAGCAAGGAAAGGAGTATAGATCCAAAGTTTAGGTGCCATCTCAGATCATTTGAAGGTATGAAGCTCATACCTTGGCTATTAATCATCTAGATCCCCTTCTTTGCTAGTATCTTGTCACTTTTGGGACCATTTCCAAGGCCAACCTGAGTATTGAGCCTTTGAGGACGAATAGAGATTAGATATGAGCATTTCTGAGCTCTAGAAGCTCTAAGTGAGAAGCTTTACTCAGCTATAGCTTCCTTTCATGACTTAGACCTCCATTGTAGTTTAGATTAGGGTGTTCTAGCCTCATAACACCTTGCATGCACGTAAAGTTAGCAACTTTACGTGCAATGCTAGCATAAGGAGTCCAAATCTATGAGTTGGAAGTGTTGGAATATACTGAAATCGACAAAATAGAGTTGTCACAAGGAGGACTCGGCGAGTCAGCTCATGGACTCGGCGAGTCGGGTCGCAAAACCCAAACCTTCTGTTTATGAGTTGGATCAGTGAGTGGGGTTAGAGAAGGAGTCAGCGAGTCTGTGCCTGTGAGGGACATGAAGATCATGGTACTCGACGAGTTCAAGGAGGAACTCGGCGAGTCCAAGGCAATCTCCTTAGCCGATGAAGATGGACTCGGCGAGTCGGTTAAAGATAGTCCCGAAGTGTTAAATGAAGGAGAACTCGTCGAGTTCTCGCTAGACTCGACGAATGGAGTCGGGGTTGTTTAGGATTTGAGGAGCATGGACTCGGCGAGTTGGTAGAACAAATCGGCGAGTCGAGTCAACTGGAAGGTTGACTTTGACCAGGACCTTGACCAGAGTTGACTTAGCTGACCTCTGGAGCAGGGCCGGTCCAAACGGTGGGCAACCTGGGCGATCGCCCAGGGCCGACATCTCCAGAGGGCCCAAAATTTATGGGCTATGTAGTGTACATATAAAAAAATTATTACCTAAATGATTTTTAGGGCCTAAAGCTGGTTCAAACACAAACTGGCTCAAAAATATAAACAATTTGACTTGCTTTTTATTGCTAATTGAACACGTTTATAATGAAGAATAAATGACATTTTTTGAATCTTTATTATATTTGTCTTTAAGGGGCCCTTTTTTTAATTTTCGCCCTGGGCCCCATATACGTTTGGACCGGCCCTGCTCTGGAGGACAGTTTAGGCTAAGTTCTATTATCTGGTGTTGGTAGCGCGGTGAGCTAGGAGAGCAGCGCTTCAGAGAATAGTCGATTAGCAGCCAGAGGATTATCAACAGAGTTCAGCAGTACATGTGAGTTTTCCTTTCCAGTAGGAACGGGTCTACGGCCACAATGCCGACCAGTTTAGATAGCAGTAGTTCCGGACTTTGGTCTGATGTAGTAGTTGAGTATGCTTGATGTCTTTGTGATTCATGCATGTTTATGTGTTAGTTAGTCCGGACTTCGGTCCGATGCAGTATGCAGTATATGTGCTTATGTTATATGCTATGATCATGTTATGTTATGTTCAGTTAGACTGGACTTTGGTCCGATGCAGGGGGCAAGGCCCCAGTTAGTCCGGACTTCGGTCCGATGCAGTGGGCAAGGCCCAAGTTAGTCCAAATTTCGGTCCGCTGTAGGGGGAAAGGCCCCAGTTAGTTTGGACTTCGGTCTGATGCAGGGGACAAGGCCCCAGTTAGTCCGGACTTCGGTCCAATGCAGTGGGCAAGGCTCAGTATGTGCTTTATATGTTATTGTATGGTATGTGGTAGTTTGGGGGAGTTCACTAAGCTTCGTGCTTACAATTTTCAGTTTTGGTTTCAGGTACTTCTGGTAGTAGATGGAAGAGCTCGGGATGATCGCATGGCACACACCATAGTTAGTCAGCCTGGGATGTTTTACTCTGATAATAAGAACATGTTTTGAATTAACACTCTGGTTTTATGTTAAGAATTATGTTATTGATTGACAATTATGGTTTAACTAACGTTTCTCAAACGAAATTTTTATTCATGATTTTTGGGTCGTTACATTTTCTCATCGTCATCCTTTTTGAATAAAAAAAAACGCATCTCATTGCTACAAAGATAACCTGTGGTTCACCACGGGCTCCCCCGCTAGTTTATAAGAAATTTATCATCTAATGTTAAGTGGGAGATAAGAAACTAAAACTATCAATTTAAAAGGTTATCTTTAGGTTAAATAGAAAATTTAAGAGAAAATGACAAAAATAGTCATTTACATTAATTACATTACAAAAATAGCCAAAAAAACCGAAGTTGCAAAAATAACCATGAATTTTGCAGATGGAATAGTCCCATCTGTGAAATGGGCTTTCCATCTGCGAATGTACAAGCAGCTAAAACACAACTGTGCTTTAGTTGCTTGTACATTCGCAGGTGGTTTATTTTTTTTCTCTATATATATTGAAATTGTAGGGTAAAATCGCAGATGGAATAGCCCCATCTGCGATTTACTCTGATTCCATTTGTGAAATTGCGGTTATTTTTTTAATTTTTTAATTTTTTTTAAGTTTAACTATGAAATCAATTGGTTTGACTACGAAATAATGTTGCCGAACAAGAAGTTAAAGTTATGAATAGACGTGTGGTAGATAAGACTAAAAAGAAAAAAAAAAATTCAAGTCAAAAAAATGAAAAAAAAAACATGTTTACGGGCATTATGTTGATGTTGGTGATGTACGTTTAGATATAACCGAGCTACAAACCAATTGATTTCATAGTTAAACTTTATATAATTTTTTTTTTAAAATAACCGCAATTTCACAGATGGAATCAGAGTAAATCGCAGATGGGACTATTTCATCTGCGATTTTACCCTACAATTTCAATATATATATAGAGAAGAAAAATAAACCACCTGCGAATGTACAAGCAGCTAAAGAACAGTTGTGTTTTAGCTGCTTGTACATTCGCAGATGGAAAGCCCATTTCACAGATGAGACTATTCCATCTGCGAAATTCATGGTTATTTTTGCAATTTCGGTTTTTTTTTGGCTATTTTTGTAATGTAATTAGTGTAAATGGCTATTTTTTATCATTTTCTCAAAATTTAAAGATGTAAAGGTCAATTTTGTAAACTTAGATATTACTTGCTTTTAACTTCGTTAACTAGATTTGACATATACTGTTTTTGTTTTTGGTAGAAACATAAAAAATTATACGAATTACCTTTACTATCTTTAACTTCCGAGTTATGATGCGATACATTCTTTCTTCAATTTTGATCTTCGTGTTAATTATGCAATTCTCCAAAATGGCAAAGATCATATCGTATTGTACAATACGATATATGATGCTTTAGGGCCTATGATATTAATTAAAAAATATGAGTGTGTAATGTTGACTAAAATTTTTGATTCATAATCTTTATGAATGATGGCCATGGGGTATTGTCCATGTTGTCGGCCTTCTAGATCAAACCTAATATTGATTGTATATGATAATACGGTTGTTAAAAATCTATCCTAATAAATAAGAATAATTTTGCCACATGTCCTTCTCTCATTCAATTTGTCACATGTCATTTTGTCATAATTTAGAGATATATTTATTTTCCACTTGTCATTTATTTCATTTTCCATTTCTAATATATTATTAATTAGTTTCATAAATTAAACCTACCATAATGATATTAATTTCAATTTTAAATTTTAAATTTCAATTTCAATTTCAAATAAATTTACAGTTTAAACCTTTGTGTTTAACATTTTGTTATAATTAACCTGTTTAGTATACGGGTCTGATAACTAAACAATAATTTTAATTTATTTATTTTTTGCATGTTTTTTTTCTCATAATTTTTATTTATTTCAAATTTCAAATTCAAATAAACTTCTCATTTAATCGTTTCTATTTAACATTTGGTTTTAATCAACCCGTATAATATACGGGTTTCACAACTAGTATGGTATATAATAAAATAATTCTAACAATTAATTTCCAAATTAAGAAAAATAACGGCAAATTCTCAAATTCTCAAATCTTAATTTTAATTTATATGTATCTAAAACAAAACTATTATGAAAGATTTATTATCATTAACAAATTTTTATATTTTTGGAAATTTACTAACTTTAATATGATTATTTTTCATGATAGAATTCATAACAATCAACAATAAGTGCTACAATATATGAAATTAATGTCTATTTCAAACTACATTGATATATAATAATCATGCACTATTTATCGAAGGTTGGATTGTTTCTCAAGGATCCTGTTTTTACACATGGTCAATTGTACGTTGCTTTATCCAGAGTTCAAAGTAGAGAGGGATTAAAATTGTTAATTTTAGATAAGCATGGTAGACTATCAAATAAAACATCCAATGTTGTGTATAAAGAAGTTTTTAAAAATTTATAAATACTTTATTCAATTTTGTTATTTATATCAATTTACCTATATCAAACAATAACATTGATGCAAATGACAGACTTTACAGAATGTTGGTTTGTTTCTCAAGTATACATGAACAGTTGTATATTGTTTTATCTAGAATTCAGATTAAAAAATCATTCAAAACTATTAATTTTAGATTCTGATAGAAAACAAACAAACAAACTATCAAATGTTATGTTAAATTACTTTTTACAAATATATAAAACTGTGTATACTTTTATTATGTATATCAATTTATCTTTCTGTTTTATTTAAATTTTACTGCATTATACAAAACGATAATTTTCTAACATATCTACAAATATAAATTGCTAATTGGATATTTAAACAATTTTGAATTCTTAATTTCAACCGAACATTATATTATTATGAAATTAATAATTATGGTATTAATTAATTGAAATTATTTTTAAAATTTTCAATAATTAGTTTATAAATATATTAATTTTTTTTTTTAAATTTTCACCCGTGGTGTCCACGGGTTATAACCTAGTTTATATATAAACAAAACGTTGACTTAGTTATATATATATATATATATATATATATATATATATATATATATATATATATATATATATATTCAGCTTCATTTGAGACCATGCTAGTTTTGTGAAACCATGAGGTCGAATCTAAAAATAATTTTAAAATGCAAAAACAAAGTAAAAATCCGAAAATTCTTTTTTTAAATTATTATTTTCGTCATTTTATTCACCTAAAAAAATTATAAAAAAAAAATAAAACAAATTACCGTTTTTTTAAAATACATGAATATTCTAATATAATATTACACCATAAACATTCTAATGTGATTTTTAGAATGTTAGAATATTCTATTAGATTTGTCAGATATGTAAAATATTTTAATATTCTACTAGAATATGTAAAAAAAAAGTATTTTTTTATTTTTATTTATTGGTATTTTTTTTATTTTTTTTGGAAAATAAAAATGATTAAAATAATATTTGAAAAAAAAAATTCGAAAATTTTCAATTATTTTGCATTTTAAAAATGTTTTTTTATTTACAAAATGAGTGGCTAAAATTGCGTCTCACGGTCTCACAAAATTAAATCGTCTCACATGAACCTATATATATATATATATATATATATATATATATATATATATATATATATATACACACACACACACACTTTATCCTCCGATATCATTTCTCTAATTGTGTTCGTTTACATACAACAAGAACAATTTCTAAATCTCTTTTTTTTTTAATTTTATTGAATTATTATACATTAATTTTTTAATTAATTATTTTTTAATTTATTTTTATTTAATTATTGTATATTAATAAATATTACTTTTATATATATATATATATATATATATATATATATATAATATTTAAATGTTAATAAATATTAATAAGTTTTCAAATTAATTCTTTCTTTAAAAACTTATTAAATTATTACATATTAATTAATATTATTTTTAATATATATATATATATATATATATATATATATATATATATATATATATATATAAAAGTTAATTGGTTTTTATTTTTGTTGTTATTTTTTTTTAATTTCACTTTTATTGGATTAATTCTTTTAGTTCAGTCACATTCATCCCACCTCTTCTAATTTATTTTAAATATTTTGAAGATAACATATTGTGGATAACACAACCACCATCACCTGATCCAGTAGTGGTGGGGTGGACGATTTTTTTTAAATTAAATTAGGTTGATGTTGATGATGAAAAATCAGTAGGGTCCTTAAAGACACTCGAAAGTGAAGAAAATTATGGAATATTTTTAAAATGTGATAAAGTAGGGACAAATTGATGAACAATTGGTGAAATATGATTTTAATAAAAATTCTTGAAAAGTAGTAGGATCTCCTACAAAGTTTTTGATAATAGCAAAAATTAAAGTGTTAACCATATCATCTTCAAACGTTTGTATTTGTTGATTATTTTCTTGTTTTATAATAGTTTTCTTAGCAAATAAAATATTATCTTTTTCTTCTTGTGAAATATAGAAATCCCACCAGCTTTTAAGACTGCCAGTAAAACCAGAAGTAATAATATTAACAATTTGGAGTTGAGTATTATTATGAGCTTTATAAGCATTAGCAGCCATAGTCATTTCTTGTACAATATTCATAATTTGATGTTCGGAATGACCATCAATATTCCATTCATAAACAGAATTACCATCATATTGAGAACGATCAAATTGAAAAGTTCGTTCTTCAAGTTGAATATCTGGAAGAGAGGGTCTATTCCAATAATTTCTTATGGTTGGTTTTGGATTTTTTTTCCGAAAATGCTTTGCTTTGATTGATGAATTTTATTAAGATTTGAAAAGTCATTAGTGAGTTGATTAATATCATCATTTGTATCAACAAATTGTTGAGCAAGAGTTTCAAATTTTGTTTCACTATTAATATCACTATTTTCAGATTCGTCATTTGTAAGAGTATTAATATTATTAATGTTTGAGATATGAAGTTTTGAAAGTCTTTTTTCTAATTCGTTAATTAAATCTGTATTTCCTAGATTAAAATTACCATCGATTTGGCAAGGAACAAAACTTAAATTACTAGTGCTTGCCATATCTTGCTTATTAACGTTTTTATCTTTGAAAATTTTTTCTTCAATTTTAACTAAATGCTCGGTAATACTATATAAGGTTTCATTTGCATAATTATTTTGGTAAATAATTTTTTGAAGACCCTTTTCAGTAGTTAATTGATTTGGGGCTTGAACTAAAGGAGTTGCAATAAACATATCGTTAATAATAATTTCTCCTTTTGGTGGAAAATTAACAATAATTTCTTTATTAGAAATAATATCTTTATATTTTTTCTTTAAAATGGGAGTGATAGAATCATTTTTAAATGGGTAATTTATTTTATGTTTAGGGGCATAAATTAATTCAAGCCATTGAAAAAAAGGAGAATGAGTTTTATTTGATAAAACATAATCTTCCCAAAGACCTAAATAGATAAATCTTAAGTAGTATGAAAAATTTTCTTCATGCCAAGCTCTTTTTTTATTGTTATAATCTTTATAATACTCAATATCTTTTAAGTAATCAAAATCAACTTGATATTCTAAGTTCGAGAAATTCATTTTAACAGGTTGTTTTTGTTAGGATTGAAGAAATATGTTTTATTGATTATAAATTATGACTTCTTGATTTTTCGTATTTTTTTATTCCTATATTTAGCCTAGAAATTTTTTCTATTTGTTTATTATATTTATTAGTATATGGAGGTATTTTGTATACATTATAATTTTCATGAGTTCTAGTTTCTTCTAAATGTTGAATGGTTTTGCATATACTAGAATTTATCTTCCAATGCCTTTTTAACATATTAGCCCAAAGCTTATTATTTTGTGAATAATTAATTTGTATTTTAGAACTCATAATTGTTGTTTAAGATTTTGAAGTTCATCAATAAAATCTGATTTAGTAGGACTAGGAAGACTATTTTCACTATTTTGATCATCTTGATATAATGGTTTGGGAATAGAATTAGTATAGTCAACAATTTTTAGTTTTAAAGATCTCGACTTTAATAACGAAGATTTTAAAGAGCTTGTTTCTGGGATAAAAGAAGTTGATAATATGGATGATGAAATATTTAAGGAAAAAAAATTTATATCTACAGAACCATCATTATATTCAATAATATTTGAGATTTGTTTTGAAGAGTCTAAAGGTTTTGGATTAATAACATTTTGTAAGTTCCAATTACATGATTGAGTTATATCAGACCATTTTAATCTTTTGGGTGTGAGAACTTTGGTATGGTTAGTATTTGCTTCAAAAGTAATTGTTTCATTTCTAGGACTTGATAAACGTGTTTTTGGTTCAAGTGTAGTTGTCATTGTTTTGTAACAAACACGATAAATTATTGCTAAAGGCTTTGTATCATCTTTAAATTCTAAATTTTTTGTTTCTATAGTTAAAACCAAAGTATCTAAAATATTTTTATCAAATAATCCTATAGAGAACTTTGGATAACAATTGAAATAGATAGGTCTGTTAGCAATATTTGTTTCAATCATAGCTAAAATAGAATTTTAAAAATCTTTATGTCTCTTGTCTCTTAAAATAAGGAGAACACAGGCATCTATTCCAATTCTAAATAGAGACTTGATAGCAATTTGGACTAAATCGACATGTAAAAATTTATATTTCATTCTATGCTCTAGAATAGATCGTGATGATAACAAATGTAAATTTTGTTGGTTTTGACCAATAGACAAAGTTTGTTCTGTCATTTTAATAGAATAACTTTGAAAATAATCAAAAGTTCCTATTCTATATATTGTATTAATATTAGTTTTAGGTATTGTCCAATTATTCAAACTTTGTTTTATGTTATTAACGGCTTCTTCAATAGAATTTATTTGATTATCATCATTATCTTGTTCATTGTTGATATTTTTACCAGGAATATATTTTTTGGATAGTATGCCTGAATATTTACTCATATTTAATTAATTTTGCTTTAAAATTCTATAAGAAAACTTACTTGTTTTAATAATGGTGAACAGAGGGGAATCGTCCCGACGATGATTGTGGTCCGGCACCGCGACTTACATCCTTATCTGCGCGCTTTACGCTAATCCAACCAATCACTGGTCCTGTCTCTGAATCATGCTTATTAAAACTTATAAATTTCTTATAGGATACTAAACCAAAATTAAATAAATTTGAAATAAATATACCATGCATAACCACCCCAAAAACTTTTCTTATATATATATATATATATATATATATATATATATATATATATATATATATGCCTTTTGAATACTCTATCCATTTTTGATTATTTGTTCATGTGTTCCCGTGTTGGGATACTTTTTGAATCATCGACTTTGAGAATACTCTACTTGATTTTTGTTTCCCGTGGAGTAAAACTTAAACACTAAATTATGTTTCAGTTGCATCATGTGTAATGATAAAAGCTGGACTACTAATCCACATCGTCAATCTCCCGAGTTCCAGCTAGGACTCGACTCTTTTGTCAAGAGATCCATGTTACACCTAGATTGTAAAGGTGAAACCAGATGTCTGTGTGAGAAATGTGATAATCGTTACTTCATGGATCCGAAAGCAATAAGATGTCATGTTCGTATATATGGTTTCAGTCAGTCATACAAAATGTGGACATATCACGGTGAACCTTTAATCCATCCAGTTGTAGATGTCGTATCGCCAAGTAACGAGATGGTTGATGTTATTGACGATGTTATGTGGGAGTCGAGAGAAAATGATACAAACCTCGACGAAGGAACCTCGAATACAGGGGGTAGCGGTGTCGATGATGATTTTGAACAGTTGTTAGAGGCAGTCGAAACCAAGTTATATCCTGGTTGTAAGTTTTCTTTCCTTGATTTTTTTTTGCAAAATTGATGCATATCAAGGTCAACAACAAATAGACTGATAGTTCATTTGATCAACTCCTTGAGTTGTTGCATTTGGCATTTCCACCGGCCAACAAGGTTCCCCGTTCATATTATTTAGCAAAAAAGAAACTGAAGAAGTTAGGTTTGGGGTACGAGTCAATACATGTGTGCAAAAACGATTGTTTTCTCTTCTGGAAGGAACACAAGTCATTGCAAGTTTGTCCCGTCTGTAAAGAGAGTCGGTGGATTGATAAAAACACCAAGGGTAAGAAAGTGGCTCATAAGGTGTTACGGTACTTCCCGTTTGAAGTGTACCTTTAATTCATATTGTTTGTCTAACTTATATTTATGTTGTTTGTCTATATTGTATATCTTACAATTTAGCAGGGTAACTAACTTTTATTCATATTGTATTTCTATATTGTACATCTTGTAATTTACAGGCTAAAGATGAGGTTTACTTGGGTGATACTCTTTGCCATGATGACCGATGTTATGGGGCTTGAACATGGAGGCGATGGAGCCGGGGATCCACCACCTCCAGTAGGCTTTGGTTGCGGTCAACACGAACAGGATGGTAAGTTTTATTATGATATATTTATAAGCTATTTTTATTATTTTACTATAAGTTATCGTGACTAATATTTTTAATTGTATTTTTTTAGCCGAGCTTCCAAAAAAAGAAGGGGCATGTCAAAAAATATCGAGTTAGGAAAGTTGATACGAGCAAACAAGGGAAAACCTGTGGATTTGGATTTCGACAGGGAGATCACATATTCCCCTGTTGGGAAGCGTGGTAATTGGTTCACACATGAAATTGGGAGGTATTTGTGGCACAACGTCCCTTTCAACATATCTGGTTGGGACAATGTTTCCCCCACAGAAAGGAACGCAATAGTTGTGCATCTAAAAGTAACTTTGATAAAATTTTAAGTTTAGTTGTGATTGTTATTTAATTAACTAACTTTTTTGTATTTGTAGAATAAATTTGATTTGGATAAGGTTAACATAGATCCAGAGCGTGCTCAATTGTTGCAGAGCATTGATTCGAGTCTTGCAAAAGTTTACAGAGGTAGAAAAAGTAAAGTCCATTCTTATTTTAAGGAAGTTGGGGGTCTGCAGACATTCCAGCCGCATTAAACGACCCCCCCCCCCCCCCCCAAGGGTATGTCACCTGAAAATTGGGTGAAGGCAATCAAACATTTTCAAACGCCAGAATTTTTAAGGTGTTCGACGTCAAACACAGAAGTCCGTGCAAAACAAGTAGTTGTAAACATAGGAGGGTCGAGCTCGTACAACAATGCATGTTTCAAAGAAATAAGTTATGATATATTTAAATGTCTGTTTAAAGTATAAGTAATCTAATTTTTAATGTTAAATAGGATATCAGTCAAATTGAAGCTTTTCGTAAGGCTAATTCCAATCGCCAAGGGGTATTTTGTAGTCCTGCAGTCGAGCAACAATACGTAAGTGGTTAATTTGTATTTTCATAGAAGTGTTTATATCGTGAAGGGTATTTAGTTATCTAAATTTTATGATTTTTATTATTTTTTGAAAATACAGAATGCTTTACTCTAGGAGATTAACCAACGAACCCAAGCTTCTTCCGAAGCAAGTAGTCTAACACCCACTGATATAAAAAACTGTTTTGAAAGAATATTGGGTGTTCGACGCGGACATATTAGAAACATTAGGCGTAAACCTCCTACCGTTGTGTCTATGTACGATCAGGAACAACCATTGACACAAGAACCATCACAATCATAGGTAATTGTTAGTTTAAGTAAATGCTATAATGGAAAGTAGAACGCTATAATAATATGTTGGTTATGGTTTGATATGTTGATATTTTGTAGTTTGGTAATTTTTGGAAAGTACAATGCTATAATGGAAAGTAGAATGCTATAATGATATGTTGGTTATGGTTCGATATGTTGATATTTTGTAGTTTGGTCATTTTTGGAAAGTAAATGCTGTAATGGAAAGTAGAATGCTATAATGATATGTTGGTTATGGGTTGATATGTTGATATTTTGTAGTTTGGTAATTTTTGAAAAGTACAATGCTATAATGGAAAGTAGAATGCAATAATGATATGTTGGTTATGATTTGATATGTTGATATTTTGTATAATGCTATTATGATATGTTGGTAATATATTTTGTTTTCATTGTAGTTGGAAATGTTGCAAACGATATTAAATGACCCAACCTGTTCTGCAGCATTGGAAGAGTGGTTTCGCTCATTGCCGCCACCAAATAATAATGAAGGAAATGATGAAGACGAGTAGCTACTTTAGGATTTTATGAAATGTTTTGTACTTTGAAAGAATACTTTAGGTTGTGGTATGGATTAATATTTTGGATTGTGGATTAACATTAATATTTTGGATTGGTGTGTATGGATTAATATTTCTATAAAACTTTATCAGATTTTATAAATGTTATATTGTTTTTTATAAATTTAATGTTAAATAAAAAAATCAATTTTTTTTGCGGCGACATCTTTTGTAGCCAAAGTTCCCTATTGCTGGCGACAGTGTATTTGCGGCGACAGGAAGGCTTTAGCGGCGACAGTTCCCAATAGCAGCGATGATACACTATTAGCGGCGACAAGATGCACATTAGCGATGAAGCATTACCGGCGACTCAGTTGCAGCGATACGTCGCCACTAAAGGTATTAGCGGCGACAACCCATACCTTTAGCGGCGCCACACGTCGCCGCTATTGCCCATTATTCTTGTAGTGCCAACTTAGCTGTTGCCGGGTCCAAATCCCATCAAAACCAACCTTTGCATGTACTCTGCTATAAAGCCCCATGCATCTCTTCTGTTTAGAGCAATGGTTCGGGTTACAAAATAAATAAATATATATCCACCAAAATTGACAATAAAAATAAAGCAAAATACAAAAAAGCATTTGTACTTTCACCGATTTATTGATGATTTAGTTGCTTAACAATCTTTCTTTAGTGATTAACCCATTACTTTAGTGGACTCTTTAAAAGAAAGGAAAAATTACCACCAATAACATTTTATTTGCTCTTTTAAGTCGTTAAATTTCTAATTATATTCAAATAACCAACAAGCTTTTTTTTTTTGGTTTTATTATACTATTATCTTTTATCTGTTTAGCTACTAGACTATTATTTTTATCGATTTAGCCACTAAACTGTTAATTTTCTATTGATTTAGCCATTGAACTATAATTTTGATATCATTACCTTTTTTCCAAAATGGGGTAGCTGGAAGAATGATTTTTTTTAACAGTCAAAAATGTATAACGGTTTGATATGTACAGAAAATAATTATGTGACTTAATTGATAATGTGGTAAAAGTTCAAGTGATTTTCTCTATTTTACCCATGTTTGACCCTGAAGGGTATGGATTTTTAGTCTACAAGAGTGTCCCTATTTGTAGTTATTGAAAGGTATTTTAGACATTTAACTTCCAAGTTCTGAAATTCCATAGGATGGAGGGAGTAATAATTAAAAGTAAAAAGAAGGGGGAAAGGAAGGTTTACATACACGGGGTCTGCCAAGTTGATCTCTGAAACAGAAGAGAGAAAGCACGAGTGTTTCAACTTTCAAAAGTAAAGATCTCATAAAAGTTCTTCACATTGATCACTAAATTGAAACGGGCATAGAACACGAGGAAACTTCTCAGAAACATGTAAGAAGCTAATATATGCTAATGAAGTGAACTTGAACTTCAAGTATGTTATGTACATTTAAATTATGAATCTCATACAGTATTTGATTGATCTATATGAAAAAAAAAACAAATTTCAAAGTGGTTCCATTACACAAAGCCATGATTTCCACAAGCGACGAATTAACCTAACAGTTTCATGTTCCCTTAAGGCTCTCACCTAGTCAATTATATTTGACAAATTTTAGTAACGAAATGGACTAATGGATCCATTCTAGTATATATGAACACGCATAAACGAAGAGAAATCTGCATTTGGAAATTTACTCAACATGAAAAAGGGAAACGATCAAAGCACAATTAAACCAACATATATACAGAGAGCATTTGCTGCCCAGCAAAACAAAGAAGAGATGGAGAATTAGCTTACAGGAACGAATAAATTTGATCCGCCTGAGGTCGAAATTAGGTGTAGTGGTACTGCATAATCTGCAAAATCGCAAGGAGAGAAGAAAACAGCAGATCCTGAGTCGATATGTTAATCCAAAGAAGAATTTACCCAAAAATGCTTGAATTTAGACATATGTAGGTAAAATGCGATCCCTAATTACTGAATTAAGTATAAAAACTCTACATTTGCTCTGAATTGAACAAGATGCAGCCATTGAAGCTAAATTGGGAAGACGGTATGATAGAACTTCTTTCCAGAAATAGAAGAGAATGTTACCCTGGTTTTGAACGGTCTAGTCCTTCCGGGTTTTTACATCAAAACTGTGAAAAAAAATTAAAAAATGAAATTACCTAAATACCCTTGATAAAATAAAAGACATGTTTTCGTCCAGCCTTTCAAGTTGACAGCACGTATAATTACCTAAATACCCTTGATAAAATAAAAGACATGTTTTCATCCACTGATATAGCCTTTCAAGTTGACAGCAGCCATTGTACTTTCACCATCATATCGATTTAACGATTAAACCATTATATTTTTTTTAACCTTTTAAATAAACAAATTTCCCAGTTACTAGTTACTGGCAAAATACAGAAAAGTAAAATGTAATGTCAAATTTTATTGATTTAGCCTTTAAACAAATGCTCTTTGGTGATAGTTCATTGGCTAAATCCATCAGAATCACCAAACTAATGAGGAAAGACCACTACAACCTGTTATCGTTACTACGCAAGCATCACTGCAACCGCCGATCGATTCAACAAATCCACGCTCACTTGGTCACTACTGCCGCCATAATTCAAACACCACCACCACCAATCAGTCTCTGGACCACCATCCTCCACCATTACTCACTTGGGAATTCCCCCGATGAAGCTTTTTTGCTCTATAAGCACCATCTCCACCCCACCACCTTGTTTTATGGCGATAGTTTCACATATGCTTTCTTGATAAAATCCTGTGCTAATTCACATCTACCCATGTCGGGTTCACAACTCCATTCTCTCACATTCAAATTCGGGTTTGAGAGTCATGTTTACGTCCAAACCGCTTTAGTCAACATGTATGTCGTATGTGGGCATTTACTCGAATGTCGCAAAGTGTTCGATGAAATGCCTGAAAGAAATCTAGTCACATGGAACCTTTTAGTAACAGGTTTAGCAAAACTCGGTGAAATTGTGCTAGCGCGATCTTTCTTTGATATAATGCCTATTAAGAATGTTGTTTCTTGGAGTGGTATGATAGACGGGTATACACGAGCAAATCAACCCAAGGAAGCAATTTCATTGTTTAGACACATGCTTTCACTTAACGATAATACAAAGCCAACTGAGATCACCATTTTAGCGGTTTACCCTGCGATTTGGAATCTTGGGTCTTTGGAGTTATGTCAATCGGTTCATGCTTATGGAGAAAAAAACGGATTTTATATGATAGATATACGTGTTACGAATGCTTTAATTGATGTGTATTCAAGGTGTGGAAGTGTGGAGAGTGCTTTGCGAGTTTTTGAAGGCATAACAAGTGAGATGAGGAATTTAGTGTCGTGGACATCGATTATCTCTGTATTCGCAATGCATGGAATGGCAAGGGAGGCTATGGATAGTTTTAAAAGAATGGAGGAAATAGGGATGAAGCCTAATAGAGTTACATACTTGAGTATTCTAAGTGCTTGTAGTCATGGAGGGTTAGTGTTTTTCAAGAAAATGGTGGATGAGTCTGGTATTGTGCCTGATATAAAGCATTATGGGTGCTTGGTTGACATGTTGGCGAGAGCAGGGAGGATTGAAGAAGCAGAGAAAGTGGCTTTGAAGGTGCCTAAAGATTTGGATAATGATGTGATTTGGAGGGTGCTTCTTGGGGCATGTAGCTCCTATAATAATGTTGAGACAGGGAAGAGAGTCACGAGGAGAATATTTGAAAAGGAGAGAGATTACTCTAGTGATTATGTGCTTATGTCAAACATCTTCTCTAGTGTGGGTGATTATGTTGATTCAGAGAAGGTTAGGAGAAAAATGGATCAAATGGGTGTTTGTAAACTACCTGGTCGTAGTTCCATCTAAGCTTTGAAATGACAAAAAGATACTCGGTTAATAGAAAAAATAAATTACGTGTAGTAGTATAAATTGTCTTAATTATAAACTAGACTTATAAAGACAAACCTATATCATACATACAGGCTACAGCGGACATAAGCAAACCCAAAAAAAGAACCATGGAACAAGAAAAGGGCCCATATAAAATTGGCCCAAGCCGCCCAACGATTAGACAAACTATAACTATTTGTACACTTATAATTAGAGATGCACGTGAGCCTGTTTTAACCGGCTAATATCTTTTCTTCAATTTGTACACTTACTTTTTTTTTTTTCTTTTTTTTTTTAACCGTTGTGTTTAGCTAACTCTAACTATAATCATTAACTCATTAAGCCATATAATAAAAGTCAGTGAACAACTAATAGCATCAAATAGCTTTTTCTCCAATTTAGTTACAAGGAAGTGGAATGACCAAATTGAAAAATAAAAAATAAATAAATAAATAAATAAATAAATAAATAAAGAAAGAAAGAAAGAGATGCTTTTATAGGAAAAAAAAAAACAAATATAAAAGTGGATTTGTGCTCAATACTAAATAGCAAATCAATTTCTATTTCGGTTCTATTACTTTAAGTCTCTAACCCATGATCTTCCACAAATAAAGTATTGATAACCGCAAAATATCGAGAAAAATAAAAATCGACCGGTCCTGAGTCTATGTTAAATAGAAAGATGGTCTTGTTAATTTTTTTAGTAAAATATAGTTTTGGTCCCTATGGTTTGGCTAAAATCACACTTTTGGTCCTAGTATCGGTTTTTTTTCTCATAGGTGGTCCATGTGGAGGGTTTTTGATAGAACAGAGGATAATAGAACAGGAAAACAGAGACAATTGATTCTAAAATACCTTCACTCCCTTCTTAAATGATTACAAATAAGATAAATCAGCTCAAACAATCCCAACAATGGAAGGTTTGTTGCCAAGCTAAAAAGCTTATATTCAAAGATAAAAAGATGTAAAGAAGGAAATATAGGAGATTTCTCTATTAAATAACATCAGCAATTTCTCTCTCTTCAGTGTTCGATACCACTACCTGCTGCAGCCAATCCTTTGTCACTTTTCTGGAACCTTCTTTGGTACACCCTCCAAATCGGGTGCCTGTTAAGGGAGATTGTGTTGGGCTCAGATTAGGCTAGGCTAGCTGGGCAATTGTTCTTATCAATGTCGTCCCCTTGAAGCAGAGGCTTGTCCTCAAGCCTAAATTCAGGAAATTGGGACTGGATGGAGAAAGCATCTTCCCATGTTGAATCATCAGTGGAGCCGTGTTCCCACTATATGAGCCATTGCAGCACTTGATTGTTGTCCCTGTTAATGGTGCGAGTGGCTAAACATTTCAAAGGTCGGGTGATATCGTTGGGGTCTGCTTCCAGACCTTTGGGTAGGGTGACCTCCACTGTCTTGTTACCCACAACCCGTTTTATGAGAGAAGCATGGAAAATAGGGTGTATGTGTGCCTCGGGTGGTAGTTGTAGTTTATAAGCAACAGGTCCCACTCTTGCAGTGATCAAGTATGGCCCGTAGAAACGAGCAGCCAACTTCTGGTTGATCCTTCGGATGACAGATTGTTGCCTGTGTGGCCGGAGCTTGAGGAATACCCAATCTCCCACCGAGAACTCTTCATCTCGTCGGTGTTTATCAGCTGACCGCTTCATACGTTCTTGGGCACGGAGAAGATGATATTTCAGTTGTGCCAAGGCTTCATCTCGGTCAAGTAATTCACGCGCTACAGCCTCGCATTGTACTTCGCCGGGGACGAAACGAAGTATAGATGGGGGTTGGCGACCGTACACAATCTGAAACGGGGTAGTGTTCGTCGATACGTGGAAGGAGGTATTGTGCCAATATTCAGCCCAAGATAACCAATACGACCACGTCTTAGGTTGATCGGAGGCAAAGCAACGAAGGTACATTTTGAGACTCCGGTTGACCACCTCGGTTTGGCCATCAGTCTCGGGGTGGTACGTGGAGCTGAACTTGAGCTTACTACCTTGCAGGGAAAAGACCTCCTTCCAGAATGTGCTCAAGAATAAAGGGTCTCGGTCACTAAGAACCGACTTTGCAAGTCCATGCAATCGAATTATCTCACGTAAGAACACCTCAGCTAGTGTGCGAGCGGAAAGGGGGTGTTTTAGGGGGATGAAATGGCAGTATTTGGATAGTCGGTCAACCACGACTAGAATGATTTCATACCCCTTCGATTTAGGCAGGCCTGTAATGAAATCTAGGGATATGTCGTCCCATATTTGTTCGGGAATCGGAAGTGGTTGTAAGAGACCGTTAGGAGACAGAGTAGAAGCCTTGTACCTCTGGCAAGCATCGCAGGATCGCACATATTGTTTGATAGTTTTCGTCATGTCGGGCCAGTAAACTTGTGAAGCTAGGTGGCGGTACGTACAAAAAAAACCCTGAGTGGCCACCTGTTGGGTTGTTGTGGAATTCTTCAAAAATTTTGGGTATCCAGGGGGACGAGGAGGGAATGACCACGCGACCTTTGTGGAATAGTCTGCCGTTTACCAAGGAAAAACCTGGTTTAGAGGTGGGGTCGTGTACGAGGACTTGAGTGATCTTTTGGAGTTGTGGGTCTGTTGCTACCCCTTCTAATAGTCGGTCACCGTCCAACCATAGTGGTGATGAGACAATTGTGTGGAATTCCCCTTCTGAGATCCTTGAGAGGGCATTGGTTGCGCGATTTTCATTCCCCAGCTTGTATTAAATTGAGAACTGATACCCCAACAGTTTTGCCACCCAATTATGTTGGTCGGTTGTAGAGATGCGCTGATCAAGGAGGAACTTCAAGCTCTTTTGATCTACGGAAATTATGAAGTGTCGTCCCAGTAAGTAGGGCCGCCAGTGCTGGATGGCTAGAACAAGTGCCATAATCTCTTTGTCATACGCGGATTTCCGGATATTATTGTCGGATAAAGCCTTGCTAAAGTAAGCGATGGGCTGTCGGGATTGCATAAGGACGACCCCTAGGCTTCGACCCGACGCGTCACACTCGATCTCAAAAGGGCGGGAGAAATCTGGTAATGCAAGGACTGGAGCAGTAGTCATGGCTCTTTTGAGAGAGTCAAATGCTTCTTGGGCTGGTTGTCCCCATGTGAAATTGTCTTTCTTGGTGAGGTTGGTGAGTGGATGAGCTATCTTGCCATAGCCGTTAATGAATTTCCGGTAATAACCGATTAGCCCCAGAAATCCCCGAACAGCCTTGACTGTTTTAGGTGTTGGCCAGTTGAGAACCGATTCAATTTTCGTTTTGTCCATTGACACGCCCCTGTGGTCGATAACATGTCCCAGGTAATCGATAGAGTTTCGCCCAAAGCTGCTCTTTTTTGTTTTACAACCATTTGGTGAGTGTGTAAGAGGGACAACACTTCAGTGAGCAAGGCGATATGGTTGGGCCAAGTGTTTCTGTAGACGAGAATGTCGGCGAAGAAAACGAGAACTCCTTTTTGTAACAAGGGTCGGAAAATGTTGTTCATAAGAGCTTGGAATGTCGCCGGGGCGTTGGTTAGGTCGAATGGCATAACCAAGAATTCATAATGGCCGTTGTGAGTGCGAAAGGCGGTCTTCTCGATGTCGGTGTCACGGACCCGGACTTGATAAAACCCAGATTTTAAGTCAATTTTGGAAAAGAATCGACTACCATAGAGCTCGTCTAATAGCTCTTCGACGACAGGGATCGAGTATTTATCGGCAACAGTGACCCGGTTTAGTGTGCGATAGTCGATGCATAGCCGCCAAGTGGAGTCTTTCTTCTTGACCAAGATGACGGGACTGGAGTAGGCGCTTTGGCTTGGTCGGATGATACCCTGTTGCAGCATGTCTTCAATCTGACGTTGTATCTCGTCTTTGTGGATGTGAGGGTATCGATAGGGGCAGACACAAACTGGGCCTTGGCCGTCTAATAGAGTGATGGAATGCTCAATGGATCGCGGTGGGGGTAGCCCTCTGGGTGGTTGAAATAAATTGGTGAACTAGGACAACAAGGAATTGAGCTGGGTATGTTGGGATTCTGAGAGCGAATCCAAGGGGCTGGAATCTGGAGTGGGTTCCATTTGATCGTCTAGGCAGCCATGAAGGGAGGGAAGACCCTATTCAGTATGGGAGAGTCCCTATAGTTGTATGAGAGTTGACCCATCCCAAAATTGTATTCTCCGTGTGAGCCAGTTGCACAACACATCGCCGAGTGTTCTTAACCATGCAATGCCCAGAATGACATCTAGGCTCCCTAGTTCATAAACCAGAGCGTCCAGGACACACGAGAAAGAGCCCAATTTGATCGAGATGTCCCGACATTGCTCTGTCATCCAGACCTTTCGATCATCTCCCAGTTTAATGGCGACTCGTGGGATAGAGTGAATAGTAAGGCCAAGTGTAATTGCTAGCCGTCGGGAGATGAAATTGTGTGTTGCACCATTGTCAACCAAAATTAGGGCAGGGAGATTGTTGATTTCACCTGTGATTTTGATTGTGGAAAGGGTAGGATTTAGATTGGGGGACAAGTACCATGGCTCAAGAGATAAACACTCGCCATCAGGTGCAACATCGTCTGGAGGAGAGTCGTCGTGGGGTTCACCGGCGGAAGTTTCATCGACTTCGTCGCCGTCCGGAAGGAGGAGAACACGAAGGCTGCCTTCGGCACACTTGTGTTATGGTGTATACTTCAACCCACATGTGAAACACAGACCCTTACAACGCCGATCGTCCCATTCTTGTTTGGATAGACTTCGGGTTGTGGGGCTCCGAATGTTGGACGGGGCTTTGTCTTAGAACTGTGGGAATGTAGATCCATTAGTAGAGAAGGGCTTGGGGTTATAAGGGCTTACCGGACTGGGTGAGTAAGTGGGTCGGGGCGAGGAGTTTAGGTTAGGTAGGGTGACGGTGGAAGTAACAAAGCGTTGCTTATTCGCCGGTTTGCCATTGTACATTCCAGTCGCCATTTCAACATTTTTTGAGAATTCCATCGCTTGGTCGCAAGTAAGCGGGTAGAGGGTGTGAACCCAATTGCGGATTTCGGGTTTTAGACCACGTAGGTACCAGCCAATAGATTCCTCCTCGGATTGATTCGGAATTAAGGCTGTAAGTTCTTCGAATTCTGCAATGTATTCTTCCACTCCTCCTTCTTGGAATAATAAGCCTAAGGCTTCATGAGCATTGCGGAATCGGGTTCCACTGAACCGATGGAGAAGCTTGGTTCGGAATTGGTCCCAGGTGGTTGTGGGGTGGCGGATGAGAAGGTTGGTGAACCAGTGGAGTGCTTGACCGTCCATACACATTTGGGCAAGATAGAGTTTTTGAGATGGGGGTGTGTGATGGACCTTGAAGTAGAGCTCAGCTTTGGTTACCCACCCACGAGTATAAGACTCGTCAAATAGAGGAAGCTTCACTTTTGGGAGGGAGAAGAGGGTTTCATCCACTATGGGAATAGGAGGTATCAGAGGTGGTGGCGGTGGTGGAGGAGTGCCAGTAGAGCCCATACCATAAGTATTTGGAGTGCCGTGAGATTGCTGAGAGGGGAAGGGAAAAGGTGCTTGTTGTCGACCCAGATGAGATTGAAACATCCTGTCTAGCGTAGCAGGAAAAGCGTCGATGGTCTTCTTCATACCATCTATCTGGGTGGAAAGTTGCGTTAGTTGTTCTGTGTAAGAAGCTAGCTGTTGTTCTCGAGCATCATCTCTTGCTTGCAATCTGGTGGTGATCGTGGTGGAGGCATCTGGAGCTGGAGGGACCATGGTGGGAAGAAACCGGCAATGGAACCAATTGATAGAACAGAGAATAATAGAACAGGAAAACAGAGACAATTGATTCTAAAATACCTTCACTCCCTTCTTAAATGATTACAAATAAGATAAATCAGCTCAAACAATCCCAACAATGGAAGGTTTGCTGCCAAGCTAAAAAGCTTCTATTCAAAGATAAAAAGACGTAAAGAAGGAAATATGGGAGATTTCTCTATTAAATAACATCAGCAATTTCTCTCTCTTCAGTGTTCGATACCACTACCTGCTGCAGCCAATCCTTTGTCACTTTTCTGGAACCTTCTTTGGTACACCCTCCAAATCGGAGGCCTGTTAAGGGAGACTGTGTTGGGCTCAGATTGGGCTAGGCTAGCTGGGCAACTGTTCTTATCAGTTTTGTTATTAATCTCTATTACTGGCGCTGTGAAAAGACTAAGGTTGTTGTTTGTTTTTTGCAAAAAAACCTCTTCAGACCTCTTTATTGCTGTGCGGCGCAGCACACTCGCAACACTTTTAATCTCGCAGCTGTTTGTTTTTTAGAAGTCTTCAGAGTTAAAAACATCTGCACGTGTTCTGTTTGGCGTAGCACTTGTATTGTCTCTTCCAACCTATTCTTCTTCTTTTTTCTTGCTAAAATCTTGATTATATGTTGTTGAAATCTTATTTTACATTTTTTTTTCTTTTTTTTTTTGTTTATTCTTGTTGATTTTTTTTTCATTTTTTTATATTGAATAATGATAATTTCTTGATGAAATATCATTATTTTTTGCTAAAATATCTTTATTTTTTTATGAAATATCATTATTTTTGGTGAAATATCATAAATTCTTGTTGAAATGTCATACATTATTAAATTTTTGGTATCAAAAAACTATTTTTGGTTTATAAAATATGTTTATTTTAATTTTTTAATATATGCAACAACATGCAGATGTTAAAAAAAAAAAAAACAAATACGCTTCTTATTACAGTCTGTAGCCGTTTGGTCCACCTCTTCTACTACAGAGTGTTGCAGAGGTGGTCCGCAGACTTCATGAATTTTTGCTTCAAAAAAACAAACAGCACCTAAATGCCCTTAAGCTATATAAACAAAAACCCTAAGATGGAAGACGATGATGATCATTTTTCCTTCCTAACACTATACATTCACTCCTCCCGACACCAGGATCTGATCATTGCATCTATTGCCACCACCACCGACAATGATCATTGTCTCTGTTACCAACAATGATCTCTACCTCCGTTATCGATCACCTCTTCTTCAAGCTCCACTAAAGGCATATGGCATCACCACCAGCATGTCAACCTCCATCGTTGACATCAACCCCAAGCACTACTATGCCCTCTATTAGGGATAAGCAGTTTGTCCCAAAATCTCGATCCCGTACCGGTACCGTACCGGAACCGGTACCGAATTTAAAGATATGGGACGGTACTTGGTACTCCAAATACATGAAATTTGGGATTCGGTACCACCGGTACCGGTAGTAGTATCGAAAACCGATACCATTCCTGGTACCAGTATCGATGATGTTAACTCGGTTCGGTACTCGGGATTTACTATCGATCAAATTCGTTTTTTAGGAAATCGGTAACGGTACGCGTCGGTACCGGTTCCGTCCCATGCTCATCCCTACCCTCTATGATTTCGAATTTGAAAATTCTCCTTCCCTTCTTTGATTATAATTATATTAAAAATATTGTTCTCGTTTCTGAAGTGGAAAAATATTTGCTCATCCGGAACCTTCTTCGGAATTTCTCATCACGCTTGTTTAGTTCAAGGTAATGCTGACAAAAGATGAATATTAATGGTTTCATCATCAAATGAAGATGAGAAATAAGGATTTTCTTCCATAACATATTTCATAACGGATGGATATATCTATTGGATTAAGTGTCTAAGCTCATAACTATAATGGTATGTGCTTGATCTGATAGTAGCATGGTCTTTTTGGGTTGCCTTCACCATTGCAACTTGAGAGGATGATTTTTGGAGAAAGAGGTTGATAAATGATTTATTAATATATTATAAGAATAATATATTAATTCAGAGATCATATTATTTAATTAGTATTAATCAGAAATCAATTTAGAATTAATTTTGTTTTCAGCCTGGACTCTAGAATCTTTTGCTTCTCGGGTGGTGGCGAACAATGCTGCTTGCGTTGTGGGGGATGCCCGCCCATAGGGTCCAGCCTGCTTCCCGCCCGAAAGAACCACTCACTAGCTAGCCGAACTAGTGGGGGGGGGGGGGGGGGGGGCTATCTGGAGACATACTAAAAACCATGCCTTTCGAACCAAACGCAACGCCCGTCTTCCAAATCAAAAGAAAAAAGGGCGAAGAAAGAAGGAGTGCAGCCTGTGGAGCACATGTAACGCACACTCGGGTTGCTCACGCAGCGGATCTCTCTCTTTTTAGATATCTATAGATAAAGAGAGAGAGAGAGAGAGAGAGAGAGAGAGAGAGGTGTGAAAGTAATAGCTTTATGTTATGGCCGCCCCCCGACTTACGGCCTTTACGCTACTACTACTGTGATGTGAGCGGTTCAAATTGGTTTGATCTTTCCCAATCATCCTGGCCGGAACTTTTATTATCTGCATCTTAAGAACTGGACCCTACCCTATTCTCGAACCCTCTGCTGAGCTCCACCCTGCCCGCATTTCTTTTTTTTCTTTTTGAAGGGGCAAAAGAAATGTATCCACCTGCTGCCAACAGTCTTTCTTCGGAATTCTACTGAACGGGTCGATCCTCCCCCCCCCCCCCCCCCCGTTTGTTTTAGCAACTTATCCTAAGGTCTCCTCGCCAAGAGCTCCTCGACGACGACAAAGGAAGTAACCTGCCTGCTATGGCGGGGCGGCTTTTTTCTTTCACAATAAGACCTGGAAGATTATCCCTACCCTCGGTAGCTTACGAGTTTACGTCCATCCCTGGTCGGGTACAATTTCCTTTTTCTTTCTCCCTTGTAGCCGTTACCCGAATTCGCGCAAGTGTGTCCACACCCCCCCCCCCCAAACTGACTTGACGAATTAAAGGAACTGATTAATTAATGGGGACTGGAATTGCAAATCATTGATAATTGCAATGTTGGACTAATGGACTCCTTTAGGAGGAGTGGACGAAATCTATAGGAGGTCCTATAGAGATTTCGTCCAAGGCCTTCACCATACCAACAAGGCTCTCTCCCTGAACTTGGCGGTAATCTCCGCCACCGTCTCCATAGTCTGTCTCATGTCTAAAAACTCCCTAGCCAGCTATTGAACCTCCATAGTTAGCGCAAACTCCGCTCGAGACCTGGCCACGAAGTCTGGCCAGGTTATGGCCTCAATAGTTGGGGCTCCGAAAGCATAGTCAACCTCCTCCCACCAGTCTCTAGCTCGCTCCTTCAAACAACCAGCAGCAAACCTGACCTTCGACCCCTCAGGGCAGAAGCTCGCCGTATGTGCAGACTCAATGTCTGCAATCCATCTTCTAGCTACAATGGGGTCTTTCACCCCACAGAAGTCTGGCGCCCACATCCCCTAAAATACTTGAAAGAAAGTGTGTGAGTCCCAGATTGGCCAGGTGCCATGTCACTCTTAATGCCTAAAGGTGGTCCTCCATCAGCTTAATGATACCTTCCTTGATCTACCCGAAAATCACCGGGGTCGCGTCAGGATGTCTCTCGTAATCTCGGATGCAATGAACTCGCGAAATCCATCATCAATTGGTTCGGAACCTGTACCCAAACCAGACCCAAATCCTGAACCTCCTGCTCCTTGACACGTCATCACCATTCTGAAACAAACCACACAATCATCAGGGTCATACATATCATCAAGAAATCTCATCACTCTACCACCCCCGATTCCCTGCAGCTCTCCAAGATTCAAGATGGATCCTCAACTTTCAGTAGTACGAGCCCATAGTACCTTCCACATCTAACCGTACCTTCCTCATGGTTCGCTTTGAATCACCCAAGTCGTTTCCTATCCACACATATAATTCCCAATCAGATAAAACTCCTATCACTAATATCTTTCCTAGGACACAACTCTCACCAATTATAGCCATCAGCTGCCAAAGGACCTCTCGCTAACTCCTTCTAACTAGCTCACGAATACAGTTACATGTTAATCAAACCAGATAGTTCTTTCAATGAGAGGTCATACCCTACAACAGTTGGACTCAAACAATAGTTGCGTTATAGAGCCAAACCTAGCCTTCTAAAATTATTTGGTTCACATAACAGGTAACTTGGCGTATTCGCATACTAGTTAACTGAAGTTAGCTAGAACTCCTAGCAGTACAAAGTAAGCAGCATTCGGGCTTTGGGTAACAAGAAATAACATAATCCAGACAGACCATCATATCACTAACAAATCATAACTAGCATGTAAGTCTACAAGCTCACACAATTGGCACACAAGGCATCTCTCCTAGCATTCTGTCATGCAAAAGAACTGAGCAGATCCTTAGTCCTATCTAGCATATGATTCACTTATTCATACACCAAATCATAACAAATAACATGTATGGGTATCTTGGAGAAAACTTACTTGAGCTCGGCCGATTGCACGCATCACACCCCTTGTTCTTTATTGGAACCCTTAATTAAAAATAATAATTTCTTGTAAAAACCTCACAAATCCTCGATTTGAGTCCAAACACACCCGAGAGTGTGCCCGAATCCCTCAAACCAAGGCTCTGATACCAACTTGTAACATCCCAAAATTTAGAACCAAAAAATTACATTTTTACTTAAGTAATTATAAAGACTAGTGATCTGAAAGCATCAACAATGTCAACCTATTTTATAATCAAAACCAATATATCTGAAATTCAAACATGTCATGAAAAGATATCATCAGAGTACAATTCCTAAAGATCTCATAGTGTGGAAAATCATAGTGTGATGTGTTGCGATCATACCAGCCCCTTTCCTCTTGAAGAAGTACCTGAAACACAAAATAAAATTGTAAGCACAAAGCTTAGTGAGTTCCCCCAACATACCACATACAAATATACTGCCAGGCTTATCTGGGTTCCCGACCTACCCTATCAGGCATATTTGGGTGCCCGACCTACCCTGTCAGACATATATGGGTGCCAAACCTACCCTCCGATTTATTTCACCCGGTTATGGGGTCTATTTCACGGCCTACCACTATCACATAATATCATAACAGACTAGCATGTAAATCATAACAGATAGTGGCATAACAGATAATCATCATGCAGACAATTACCTTTACTATAAACAGCAACTAGTGGGTCAACATTAGTGCCTTCAACCCACTGATACAGGGAAGGTAACTCACCTCGAATACAGGAAAGTAGCTGAACGGGTCCTAGCTCTGAATATCAACCCAACTCAACCCCTAAACATAAAATATTTCCTTAAGTTCAGCACATGATGCTCAGAAACTCTTATAGGTCAAACTTGGTCAAATTCAAGGTCAAAGTCAAGGTCAACGTTCCGAGTTGACTCAACTCGCCGAGTTTCCTTGTTAGTCACCAGGATCGCGAAAAGCTAATTCAACTCGTCGCGTTTATCTTGAACTCGTCGAGTTTCCCCTTTAATCAGCAAAATCGGGAAAAGTCGATCCAACTCGCCGAGTTCACCCATGAACTCGTCGAGCTCTTCAGGAAACACACTTCTTAATCTGTTAAGTCGCCCTCTTCGAAGCTAAAGCTCTCCCAATCAAATCTCAATTGAAATTATGTCTAGAAGGGTAAAGTTTCCAACTTTACCCTTAAAAACCATCCTAATGGGTTTAAACTCAAACCCTAATCTTAAGAGGCTAAGGGCTTAATCAAAAATCACCAAATCTTTAAGATAAAGCTCATGGATGAAGATCTGGACCTTTAAGGCTGAAAGGTTACGTAAAGTTTCTAACTTTACCCACATGCAAGGCTAGAGGAAGATCAAAAGCTTAAAAGAGACCATAATAAGGGCTTAATGCATGCATGGAGCCCTTAAGACCATAAAGTTGGCACATTTATGCCACAAGAGCTCCTTAGAACCCTAGATCTGAAGGGATTTGCTTCAATGGGACGTCCAACTCCAATCACACACTCCATCATAACTAAAACATGCAAAATAACCCTGAGAAGGAGATCTAAGTATAAACTAAACAAGATTGAGACTTTTTACCTGAAATGTGTTGGAAATGGAGCAAGGAATCGAGATCTTGAAGCTCCTTCTTGAATCACCAACTTACACCAAGCTCCTCTTCCTTCCAAGAGCTTCAAACACACCAAAATGCGCTCAAAATGCCCTAGGGTTTCCAGATTAGGTTAAGGGACAATGAAGGCTGGAAAATGAGGCCAACACATGGGGTTAAGGTGCTTAAATAGGGTGCAAAAACCCGAAATTAGGGTTTCATTCCTTGCCACCAACTCGTCGAGTTGGTCACTTAATCACGCGACCCAACACGATACTAACACAACGAGTTTGGGGCATCCAACTCGTCAAGTTTGTCTATAAATTCCAATAATTTGAAGGTTAAAATACATACCAGAAACCAGGCGTTACACGTACTCTGATGTTGACCAAAAGCGGGGCACTGACCACGTATGTGCAGCGTACCACCAGGTACGCCCAATGTATGCAGTCGTGTCCCAAAACTCCATTAAAAGCTTATTCCATTAATCCCTTACTTCCAAAACTCATATCCAAGCCCAAAATGATGTCCTAAATCATACAGTTTCCAAGTTTATTACTTTACATGGCTACAAGGTGGTTAATGTCCAAAACCCTAAGTTCTTAACCCAATAAGACATCGCAACTCTTGTATGGAAGGGATAGAAGAGACAAGATCACATTTTTATGGTTCATAATAACTCCATAATGGATAAAATTTCAAACTTTATCCATTAGAATGGTCCCAACAAAAAAGATATAGTCTTTAAGTCTCAAAAGGACCCAAAAATGCATCTTTTTCAACTTAATCCGTTAAGTACAAGTCTCCAACCTTCAGATCTGAATCAAAATGATGTTTAGATAGATAACGTTTCCAACTTTATCCATAACAAGGTCACAAACTTTCAAGATCTAAACTTTATGAACTTAAACTGAACCAAAGCTCATAACACCCAAAACTAGTTAGATCTAACAATTTCATCATCACGATTCAAACTTTATTCCTCTAGAAGAA
This sequence comes from Lactuca serriola, assembly GCF_051521515.1. NCBI lineage: Eukaryota > Viridiplantae > Streptophyta > Magnoliopsida > Asterales > Asteraceae > Lactuca > Lactuca serriola. The sequence goes on from NC_136410.1 coordinate 33,665,904, forward strand.
AGATCAAGTTGAACACAGTCTGGATCTACAAACTTCAATACAACGAACACTTCTTCAATGAGTTCCTTCTTCTCCAAGGTGCACCAAGAACACTCCAAAGCACTTAAAACACTTTCTTTTTGCTCACAAGGCTCAGTCGAGGGTTAGGGTTTCAAGAGAGTGTGTCGGAGAGGTGGAGGCTAAGAACGGGGTGGGTTTGGGGAAGTTAAGGAGCTTAAATAGGGATCAAACCAAACAAATAGGGTTAGGCACTGATCGCGTACGCCCAGCGTACTCAGTACGCCAAACGTATTCAGTTTACTCCCAACATACGCGGCTGACCCAAAAATCGTCATAACTTCTAACGGTCGTAACTTCTTCGTTCAAACTCTATTTTCGATGTTTTTATATGCACGAAAGGTATTGAAGATATCTACAATATTATATAAATATCATGCAAGAACACAACATATGACTTTTCCCATTCTAACCTTCAACCTAAAACACAATTCACGGATGACCAACATTACCTCCTTCTACAAGGACTAAAATTTTCCTCCTTAAGGCCCAAAGCCTTACACAATTGAATTCCAGCCTAAGACCCATAAATGGCAGGAACAAGATGTTATAATTCTCCCCCACTTAAATTAGATCCCATCCTCGAAATCCGTCTCGGCTACGATTCCTAAATAAACACCTACATATTCCATGATGTACCATCCCGATTCTCAGGTACAAGATTTATGGCTTGAAAGACAATTTTTTTTTGGAACTCGTCGAGTTGATGGCTTCAACTCAACGTGTAGGAAGCTCTCTACTCTTCGAGTTGTGGAGGCAAAAATCGAGGAGTTGACGGCTGGAAATGAAACCCTAATTTTCAGGGTGTTACACCCTATTTAAAGACCTTATGACTCATTTACAGCCTCCCTCGTTATCACCTCAGTCCATAGAAACCTTAAACCTTTCCTAATCTTCCATCTTGACAGTGTGTGAGCCTAAGGAATGTTTGTTTGGTGCATTCTTGAAGAAGCTTGAAGTGGTTGGTGTATAGCTAAAGGAAGGGGTTGTAGATCCAACATTTACACTGTTATAGCAACAATTTGGAGGTAAAAAGTCTATACCTTTGCCTTCTATCACTTAGATCTTCTCCCATGAAAGTAGATTGGCATTCTTGACTCATATTGGAGTTATTTCGGGAATGATGCATCATTTGAAGTTGCCACTTCTGATCTGGAGGTTTTGTGGCTCCTTGGGCCTAAAGCCTCAAACTTTATCAAGCCCCATGCCCTAGGTCCCTTAAATAATCCTCGTTTTAGAAATTTAGCCCCTTGATGCCATGCATGGACGTAAAGTCTCAAACTACAATCACTACTAGAATATAGGCCTTTAATGACACGCAAACCATGAGACGCGGTGATTTACGATATGCAAAAGTGCGTGCCCTAAAAATAATGTCATCTCCCAAAAAATGTGAAGGATTTAGGACAAGTATTTTTGCGTGACCTAAAATTAGTATCAGAAAGAAAAAAAACACGGAGGGCACCCATTAAAAAAAGTGTGTCGTGCAGGCATGTCGCTTTATAATTCTTAAAAAAACACGGAGGGCGCCCATTAAAAAAAGTGTGTCGTGCAGGCATGTCGCTTTATAATTCTTAAAAATGAATGCGATGGCTATTTATCTTATAACAAAGTCGCAGGAGATCTAGGGTTTTTTTAAAAAAGATGATCTCTACAAGGTTCGCTACATCTGCTCATCTCCACTCACCTCTTCCCACCAGTAGGGCTGTTAATCGGGTCAGGTTAGTCGGGTTTTCATAAAAAATAATTTAACCCGACACCCGACCCTATTAAGGTATGGGTTGGGCAGGTTCGGGTTAATCAGGTTTTGGGTTAATAGGGTCGGGTTAATAGGGTCGGGTTAATAAACTAAACACTTAATTTAAACATAATATATATGTTTTTTCAATAGTGCAATATGATATAAACTCAAACCATTTTTTTACTCTTTTCTTAACATCAAGAATGCATACTAACTGAAATAAATTAAAAATAAAAGATCATGGACCTCATGGTTATTACAACATATGAGAAATCATGTATACCACAATAGCTAAAAGAGTTCTTCCATTATAAATATTAAATAGATGAACTTTCAATCTCTAGTTAACGATCAACACCATGTAGTTTATTCATGCTTATAGTTAGTTTAAAGTAGAAATAACTATCAAAAAATCTTTACTTTCTCAGCCGCTCTAGTACTTTTGAGATTTTATATCTTTTTGGACTTCAACTTCGCCAATGGGAGTTACTTGACCCTCGTATGCTTCTAGAGTCACAAAAATTTACATTTTCAAAGGGTTTGTAGTCTTTTGTACTGTTCAAGTAGAGAGTGGTGGAATATGTAAAGGTTGTGAATTCCTAACCGGGTTATTCGGGTTAACCCGAAACCCGATTTTTTAGTAAAAATCAACCCTAAACCCGACCCTAACTACAAATCGGGTTTATCGGGTTAACCCGAATAACCCGATTTGGAATTCTAACCCTACTGAACCCAGCCCTAATTACCTTATTCGGGTTAGGGTCGGTTCGGGTTAATCGGGTTCGGGTTTCTTTTGACACCCCTACTCACCGGCGACCTCCGCACACCTCTATTCCGATACTATTAGGTAATGTTGGGTAATGATAGAAACAGAGACGGAATGGAATGGTTGATTCCACTGGAATGAACAAAATAATAACAAACTGTTTGGTTTGCCTGACAGGAATCACATTCTTTCCATTTTGTTAATTTCCATTCCGTACGCAGAGGTGCTTTTTTCGTTTAGTTTTGGAATGGAATGAAAATTTGTTATATAACCCATCTTTTATTGGATCTTTTTATAATGTTATTTGCATTTTATTGAGATTTTATTATGTTTAACTTTGAGGTTTTGTAAATAATAAACGATATTGGGTCTTTTTATAATGTTCTTTGCATTTTATTAAGATTTTATTATGTTTAATTTTGGGCCTTTGTAAATAATATACGATCTATGCACAAAAATAACCACCCATATTACAATATGGGTTTTCTGAATTGTAAAATTGTTTTACCACCACAAAAAATAATAAAATTTATAATTTTTTCAGTGGCATAATATTTTGTGAAATAGAGATCATTCAGAAAGCAGTTTTGGAATTCGCAAAATCCACATTGCAAAATGGGTGGTGATTTTGTTATAAAGGTAAAAATGAGGTACCTACCATTTTGGTCATTTTTGTAATTAGCCCATAATAAAGTTGTCTACCTATAAAGATTCAATTCCATTTCTACATGAAACAAGATCATGGAATGTAATGAGTGATTCCATTACCTTGACCATTCCATTATGTTCCCTATCCAAACAAATAGACATTATTACTATTGTGGATACTTTACTTTTTGTTAATTTATTTTTATTTTGTGTATATCCTATGTACTATGCAGGGTAGGTTGGGTCCAGAGAGGTTGCATCAGCAGAACAAGGGATGCAATTAATGGTTCAAAGAGCTCTTCAAAGAAAAACATTTGGAAAATACATCGCTCAACACTACTCCTTTGTTTCTGATTTAGCCAAGGTAGTTAATTAATTATGGGTATCTATTATATATATATATATATATATATATATATATATATATATATATATATATATATATATATATAAAGTACATTGCCAGTATTTATATAACAATAGTAAAGAAAGTACATTAGTATTTTGAATCCAGTGTCGAATCGAGCTAGAGAGAACCAGACGGTTAGTTTTTGAAGCCGCAGATCAACTTGATCTCCATGGAAACAAGAAAGCCCGTAGGACCCTCGCAATGGCCAAGGTAACAATTTGGTAATTATTTTGAATTTTTTTATGGGTGTGATTTTGTTTTTGTTGTTGTGGGACAGGTGGCGGCTCCTAATATGGCGTTGAAGGTGTTGGACATGGCGATGCAAATGCATGGTGCAACAGGGGTATCGGGGGACACTGTTTTGTCCCCTCTTTGGGCTCAAGCCAGGACTTTAAGAATTGCAGATGGTCCCGATGAAGTTAATTTGGGGACAATTGGGAAATTAGAACTAAAAAGGGCCAAGCTTTGAACATTTTTTATATAAACTAATAATATTTGTGCAACTTGTCAAGTATAAGATCTAGAAAGAATAAAGGGAAGATAAGTGATTATTAAATCCAATGCAACATGGTATTAGATTGGTAATGTATAACTACTTACATCAAATGTCTTTAATAGAGACATTTTACAAGTTTCAGGTTGTGTATTATAATTATTATTATTATCATAAACAATAATGAATGCATCATTGCAATTATGGCATACCATCGGGGCAGCATGTCTACTTGCAATCATGTACAAGTTTCAGGTTGTGTATTATAATTATTATTATTATCAATGCAACATGGTATTAGATTGGTAATGTAAAACTACTTACATCAAATGTCTTTAATAGTGACATTTTACAATTTTCAGGTTGTGTATTATAATTAGTATTATTATCATAAACAATAATGAATGCATCATTGCAATTATGGCATACCATCGGGGCAACATGTCTACTTGCAATCATGTATAACTGGAGGTTGGAGGTAAAATTACAACTAAATTTTTTATGAATCTAGTTAGAACAAGAATTAGGCTCTATTTGATAAGCATCTGACCGAGTCAGGTCAGACATTTTTGGCTGACTCGGTCAGACGAAAGGTGTTTGATAGACAAAATATTGACGTCTGAATCGGAAAGCAAGGTCTGACCGAGAAAGAAGTTGAGAGATGGTTGACTCAGAAAGAAAGCAAGGCTTTCCAATAGTACCCTTGGCTTTGATAAAAATTAGCAACTAGTGAAGGTTAGGAATAGAACTTGGGTCTCCTTTGTAGAAATAATGGTGTTTACCAGCAAGCTAAAGAGCTTTTTGTGTTTTATCTCTAAAATGATATATTTAATGTTTATTATGCTGGAAACTTTTGTATATATTATTATTATTATTATTATTATTATTATTATTGTTGTTGTTGTTGTTGTTGTTGTTATTATTATTATTATCATCATATTGCATAGAAATGCGTAGAGCATCGGGGTAAAATGATCATTTTGTACCAGTCAGCACATTCAGTCAGATTTTCAATCAAACGGCATGATTTCTTACTCAGACAGACATTTCTCAGTCAACACTTTCTCATTCAGAAACTATCAAACGAGACCTTAGATCAACTAATTCATAAACCATTGGTTAGAAATTATTATCTTAATGATGTACTTTTTTTTCTTATGTTGGAGAACAATTAACTCATTAATTTATGCATCTAGCTTTCTAATTAAATTAAGTTTTTTATTTAGTTATAATCAATAAATCATTTATTTATCTATTTTGGCTTTGCTAATAAATAATAAACAAATATTATATCACTAGGTGTGAGACCTTTTTATTATACGGTTTGATTAGAAAAATAAAAGATAAATATCAAAGTTTAATTATTAAATATTTTTAATGTAAAATTTTGAAATAAATACAAATTAAATGATGAATAAGTAAGTAACTCAATCTATACTAATAAAAAACTATTTATATATTTTAAATAATTGTTCTGTATCACAAATTTTAAAAACTTCTTTAAAATATAACATTAGATGGCTTATTGCTAAATTTACGATCATTATTTAAAACAACATTGAAACATAATAAGAATAATTATTAATGAAATCGGCAGAGTAAAACAACATTGAAACTTAATAAGTGTATCTGTATATACAGGTTGAATAAAGCAAATATTAAATATTTATTAATGAAAATTTATGACAATATGTTCATATAAGATATGACTGTAATTAGAAATAAATAATATTCTAAGTAATAAAGCAATAATAATGAAAATGAAAGAAGATATTTATAATTCATAAATCTCCAAAGAACTTTTTTATATAGAACATTGATTTATTTTTATTTAAAATTAATATTTTTAATAATTTTTTTAACTCTAGATAATGCAATGACAAAACTTCAAAAATAGTCCCTATGGTTTTCGAAAATATCAAGTTTAGTCCCTAAGTTCAAAAAACCTCACAGATGGTCCCTGTGGTTTCAAAACTTTTAACATTTGGTCCTTCCGGCTAACTCTGTTACCATTTAGCCGTTAAGTCAGGGGCATTTTTGGTATTTCACTACACAGGGACCATTTATGAGGTTTTCAGTAACTTTTTTTTTTAAATAAATATATAAATAAAATTTAATATGCAAGGGTCCCACCTCTCTCTCTCTAAGGTGCTTCTCATTTCTCTCTGCACACAAAACACACACAATCACTCACTATTTGTATGAAATGTTCTGAAATCGATGAATGTGCTGCTGATTTTGGTCCTTATATTGTAGTCAGTGTGGAAATATTTTAGGGTTTTGATGTTTGGGGAGAAATTTTGCAGCTTTTTTGGCTTGAAGTCTAAAGGAATGAGAAGTTAATCAAGAGGGGAGAACAAGAATATTTGTTGAAGTTGGTCGTCGGAGGTCAAAGTCAAACTCCGGTTACCGGAAAAAGTCAAGAATGAGCGCATCTCGGTTTATAAAGTGCGTGACAGTCGACCATGGAGCTGTTGGGAAGACCTGTATGCTTATTTCTTACACCAGCAACACTTTCCCCACTGTAAAGTCAATTCAACTTCATCTCGATTTAATTTCTTCAATAATTTTAATTGTTCTCATTTCGAAGAAATGAAGCAGCAAGGCCGCCCACATCCTCCAACCGCAGCCACCCATCGATGCCCTTCCACCGTCGTTGCAAATCAGGTAGAAGAAGAAGAGAGGGTGGGGTTAGGGTCATTTTTTCTCATCACAGACTAAGTCGGAGGAGGAGATTGATGGGTTTTAGCCATAAGAACATCCTATGTGCTCATACAAACCCTAATGCTTGGATCTAGGTTTCTCTATTGTACATCCAGAACCCAGTTCACAGCCAACTTATCAGGGAATGACGCACCCAACATTATCAACCTATCGATGTGTGATTTCATTCCTAGAACGTGGGCATACACGGGTTTACCATCTTCATGTTTCATTTCCAATAGGGCTTTAGTGACATTGAACCTTTCAATTCATCGATCTTGTGGGTTAGGGAGAACAACGGGAGGAGGAGGAGGAAGTGAAGCATGATTTCTTGTTCCTCGATCGAATCGTGGAATATCATCTTCATGTGGAATGCTTGTTACACGGGATTTGGGAAGACCATAGTTGTCGAACTTTGACATCTACAAAACGGGAGAAAACAAATTCAAGTTAGTTGATCGATTGAGTCCTTAGTAAATCACCCAAATGATATACTAGGGCTAGAACCCAACACAATATTCCACAACTCGGGAGAGGGATGACGTAACCCAAATTGCAGAACATTTGAAGGTAAGTGAATGACGATTCTTGAGGGCAAGTTTTGAAACTATTCAAAACATTAGGGTTTTAACTATTTAAATTTCAAAACCAAAACTTTCAGGTTCTAATTTAACCTATAAAACCTAAGGGGATTAATTTGAAACTTTTCCAAACTTTGTCAAGAATATTCTAGATCACATAATTCAAATAAGGCAATTAACTATAATTGGTGGTTATCTAATTAGATCTAGTTCAAATTCTTGCAAGATGATGATCAAATAATTTCCATAAATTAACATTTATCAAATAAGGTAACAATTATCTAATTAGATGACCAAAATCTTTTATTTTGACAAGGATAATAATAAGGAATCAATAAAAATTCGAATTTTATTAATTTTAAACAATTATGACAATTATCCTAAGTCAAAATAGGTAAAAATCCCGAAACTACCTCCTTCTGACGCTCGAACTCGCCGAGTTCCTCTATGGACTCGCCGAGTTGGAGCTACTCGCCGAGTCCACATTGGAACTCGTCGAGTTCATCAGACAGGGGGCCAAAAAATCGATTTTTGAAGCTTGAACAAATAACCAAGGCATCAATACAATAGAAACCAATCAAGGCTCTGATACCACTGATGGGTTTTAGCCATAAGAACATCCTATGTGCTCATACAAACCTTGATGCTTGGATCTAGGTTTCTCTATTGTACATGCAATTCATCCAAGACTATAAACCCTAGATCCAGTATATGATAATCAATATAACATATGAATTAGGGTTTAGATCATACCTTGATTGTTATGTAGTAATAAGAATCCCAAATCCTTCTTGTGATGACTTTAGAAAGCTTAGAGTCACAAATGTCACTCCTCTAATGGTTCACAAACACCAAGAGCAAGAGGATGAAGAAGAGAAGAGAAGGAGACACCCAAAAACTGTCCAAACCCCTAAGGAGTTACTTGCCCACGTTTTTGGTGCTCTAGGGATCTTTAAATAGTGAAGCTATTAGGGTTATCTAACAAGGAAACCCTAATTTGGGTGCTTAGGCCCTAAGCAACCCATGGACCCTTCTTTAATAAGCCTTGGACGATTTCTAATGGGTTTCCCCATAAAATTCGTCCATCCTTATATTATAAGGTAATCCATAGCCCAATTGCAATTATCATATAATTACAATTCTAGTCCCTTAAGTTTAATTAATCTCTTTTAGCCACAAACTTAATTCTTATTAATTCTTGACTAATATTAATTAAATAATATGATTTCTCCTTTAATATATTATTCTCATAATATATTAATAAATCATATTTAATCCTTTCTCTCCATAATTCATCCTATCAAGTTGCTTTGGTGAAGGCAACCCAAAAGGACCATGCACCATCGCGTCAAGTACATACCAAAATAGTTATGGACTTAGACACTAATCCAACAGCCTCCCACTTGGATAAGTCTATTAACTATTTTGCGTATGACTTCAGATCCTGATCTGCAATCGTAGCTTTCCAAAGTCGTTGTCAACTCTGATCTTATCAGATACGCGTGTTCTTTAGATAAGGGATCATATATTCCTCCATTCTAGATATCGTATAGACTGAGACATGGATCTAAATCATTCTCTCTGTCTATGTGATGTTTCCCGAATTCAGATTTATGACGACTGACAACAGACTATAATTGAACACATCAATTTAGTCCCGGCTTGGCCAAGCGCTTAGGTGCCATCACTAAATCATCGAGGGGCCCACAGATATCTCTTTCACCCTACTTTGGATAAAAGGAACGGATAAACTTTGACTCAATGCTCGCTTGCACTCACTTACCGAATTACACACAACAGTATGTTTTATAACACCAAGTTACTGGTGCGTTTACATATTATCAACGTACAACCAACTCGCAAGATACAACTCACACATCTCGGTTTCAAGAATATAAGATGTTATCGTCTCACTAATCACTCGTGATACAAATCCATGAAGTGATCCAAGTGAGCGTGGGTTTAATCCAATGCTCAAATCATATTCATAAGCACTCATGAACGTTGCAGCAAACATTTGCTTATGTCTAATGCTCTTTAAACAATCCACACACCAATTCACGACAGTCTTCATTCATACTTACTTCTAACATATGAACGACTGTGGCCCTGTTCGAATAATTTGACTGTTCTTAACCAATTAAATTATTCAGGAAGTCAAAACATGCAAAGCGAAACACAAGAATAATACTAATCCCATATGGCCTCAACCTTTGAGTATAAATAAAACACCTTTTATTTATCTACATATCGATTACTCATTATTTGTCGTTTCGGGTAATCAACTTATTACTTGAATTATTACCACACTTGTCCCATGCTCTTAGCATGCACACAATGCTTACTTATGGTTCTTACTTTGTGAAATAGATCAAATGAACACATTTCCAATCATACTCATTTCACAACTCCTAATCCTTTTTACAAGTGAAAGAATATCAAATTCTTTCCACTTATAGAATATGTTAGATTCTAACATTTTATGCAATGATCCTTTCGTAATGTTACTGCACTAAAGTCACAATGACTATTGCCAATGATATTACAAAGTCCTCTATCGGAGATTGTTACAATACAATTCCTTAGATGTGATGTCTCTCACTCAAAGTACATTCCTTTGAACATCCTTTTGCATAAAAGTTTCTAATCTAGACATTGATTCTCAATATCCAACTCCCAATATGGATACCTTTCCATACTTACCATATGACAACTCATTCTTAATAGAATCTTATCTATTCATAATAATGTCGATATACTCCATCCAATATCATACTTCCAACTACTCACAAGCGACCAATCTTTAGCAAGCTTTGGATCATCCTTTGATAATTGTTTAATTATCTTAGTAAAAACCGATTCTTGTCCTTTTCCCTCTAAATGTGCTGGACATTTGGAAAATTTTAGAATGGTCAAATATTATAGCATTTGCAATCATTCATATACCCGAAGCGTATGGGACATGATGCATAATGTCTTACATAAAGATTTAATATTTTATCAATCTTCTGCCATAATATTTTATGTGCTACGTTCTCACATTTCGAACTATGAAGAGGAATGTCGTAATCATAATCGAAATTTAAGAACACACTATGTATCTTTGACTAAAAAATATTAACATTCCACAACCTAAGCCTTTAGATTTGAAATGAAGCATAATATTCTCTCCCTTAATTATAGCAAAACAACTTTACATCCTTACTACTTTGCAAAGTAAGACTCTTGTTTTCTATAATTAATATTGCTAACTTGTAATACTTGTCTTAATAATCATACAATCATAACATTTATGCTCCCACTATCATGATGATTATTATAAACATAACACTTATGCTCCTACTAGCTTTGACATGTATTCAGAAACCAGCTTAACTTCCAGAAAAACAATACTTATTGAATTTCTTAAGTTCATGTTTCTAATACTTAATGCTTTGATAATCCTTTATCTAAGCTTATACACCTTTCCCTTAGATAGCTCATATGTGTGTCTAAACAATTCAGACTAATTGCCAAATTTCACAATTCGAATCATGGAAAGGGATATCGTAACCATAATCGAATTCGAGAATTCAATTATCATAATCACTATCTTCTTAAAATCTCTTTTAGTGAAAGTATTTCCTCACAGTCTTTTTCATGAAGGAGGGAAACTTATGACACTTAGATTTTAATGGTGTATGTGTTCTTATCCATGTGAATTTGTCAAACCAAAGTTTACGACAAATTCAAACTCATATGGACAGAACTTTCTCAATCTTGATTTCTTGCCTTATCGTAACACGGCTGCCCACCATGTCTTCCAAGTAGTCAAGCAGCTCACCCTTTCCTATCAATGTAATTTTCATTTATCAAGGTGCTTGCCTTTTATGCGTTCAAATGAGAACTCATAGAACTCACATGCATAATTAACTCAATTGGAACGGCACAGAAACAAGATAGTGTCAACACGATAGGTTGTAAACCTCAACTCGTGTGCTAGTGATGATCGATAAGGTTTATTCTTGATTAGTTCTTGAAACCTTTCAAGACCATTAAGACTCCCACTGACTCCTTGACATATAAGATTCTCTTATCAATAAACATTTCTTGACAAACAAATATTCAAGAGTTAGTGTAGTTTTTTTATCAAGACAAAACACCATATAAAATTGGTCCTAGTTGGTCTTTGTCTTATCCAAGACATCACAACTTTCCAATTTCAAATGTAGGAAAATAAGAAAATCCTTTTCCAAATTCTACATTTGATGAATGTTATAAACCTTATTAAGACTTGTCACTCAATATCACAATCTTAACTCTAAGATTTGTTTTGGAATGAAGTATGATTGACTTCTTGATTTAACCATTTCTTCAATTCTTGATTCCTCTTCTTATACATACAATTGTACTAAGACTTACTTAGAGGATCAATTGAAATATGGTTCTTAATCATTAATACATATCATAAAGTATAAAAGGTACTCTCCCTTCTTCTTAGAATAGAGAAATTTTTATCTTTCTGCCTACTTGATTCTTCTTATTCGTACTGTTATTGATTTAAACCTTTTCAATCAATTCAGAATTACACTTAATCTTATAAGTATAATCATATTTACTAAACCTTTAGTAAATCATGACGAATATATTTGTTACTCTTGTAATGGACTTGATCAACACATAACTTTGTGTACTCGATCTCCTAGTCCTTCACTTGACACTTTGTCAACGACTTAGTCCAATTTCCAAATATGAAATTTCTCATTCATCGTGCAACCAAGTTGCATGATTTCAAGTTTCTGTCCAATTGAAACTTGGGCGATGAGAAACTCTCCCTATTTGGTAAACTCATGACATTTCCATAAATAACATAATTAAGAATCACATCCATTTGTTGTAGAAATATGCAAACATCAATTTTTTCATAATGATTTTATTGAAAGGAAATAAATAAATAAATAAATGAGTCAAATCAAAATTTATTTTATTCATAAAAGCAGCGGAAAACATTTGTCCTTACAATGCAAAATCAACTGAAAAACTATGTAATCAAATATTCCTAACAACTCTATCATAACTTTCTAAGCTCAAAATCTAATCTTCAAGTCCATGCGATCGAGATCCATTTCTTTGTGATTAGACTCATCTTGCTTTTCCATCAAGCTTCCTCTATTTTCACTGATCCTGCAAAACATTCAAATGTAATCTTATCACATCATGTATTAAGAATCAACGAACATGAACTTAATGGAGTTAGATAGTGGATTTTACCTGAAGTACAACCATACTCTTTGACTCTCCCATCTTCTGGACTCTTCAGGCTCTTAGGGCAGATTTGTATCCAACACCCTTTCTCTTGGCAACAAACGCAGGTCGGTTCTCCTAGAACGTCCTCGGAAGCATGGTTGGTTGATTTTCCCAACAAATATGCTCCATTGCTTTGCCAAATCATTTCTGATTCAGCAGCAATGAGCATGTAAGTTAGGTCAATGAGGTTTTCGTCATGATCCATCATATAATACTTTCTCTTGAACTCATTATATGATTCGGGAAGTGACTGCAGAACCCAGTTCACAGCCAACTTATCAGGGAATGACGCACCCAGCATTATCAACCTATCGATGTGTGATTTCATTCCTAGAACGTGGGCACACACGGGTTTACCATCTTCATGTTTCATTTCCAATAGGGCTTTAGTTACATTGAACCTTTCAATTCTTCGATCTTGTGGGTTAGGGAGAACAACGGGAGGAGGAGGAGGAAGTGATGCATGATTTCTTGTTCCTCGATCGAATCGTGGAATATCATCTTCATGTGGAATGCTTGTTACACGGGATTTGGGAAGACCATAGTTGTCGAACTTTGACATCTACAAAACGGGAGAAAACAAATTCAAGTTAGTTGATCGATTGAGTCCTTAGTAAATCACCCAAATGATATACTAGGGCTAGGACCCAACACAATATTCCACAACTCGGGAGAGGGATGCCGTAACCCAAATTGCAAAACATTTGAAGATAAGTGAATGACGATTCACTAATTTTCCACTATGAAAAACGAAAAATAGATTAAGTTTTAAATGTATTGAAAATTCCTAGATCCTATGAGATTCATTGAACTTTTCAATGGCATGTTTAAATCTCGATATGCCCCTCTAGTTTGTGACTGGGATGCCGAGGATCACAAAGCGGGTGTGAATAACCATGCAAATCTACATGGTGCCCTCACATGTTACAGTCACCTATTCGATGTGCCGGTTAACCACACACGCTTCACCGAACTATGACAAACATTGAGTCACCCTTTGCTACCTTTGGTTAGACCCATTTAGTGTGCCGGTTAACCACACGCGCTCCACTAACGTCTTCGCAAGGGCACAAAGTGTAATTTCATGGAATTGCATCAATTCACTTTTGCCTAAAGTAACTAAGATTGAGAATTTTATGAAAACATTTAGTTACTTTTATACTTCATTATACTTATAATGGAAGGTTTCTGTCTTATCCTACCCGTTCGGCTAACGACCCTCCACTAGTCAAGAGTGCGGTGGGTAAGAGTGGATACTCATTCAATCGCCATTTTATAGGCAATTTCCTTAAACACCCCTTATAGACCAGCTTCGTGAATGAGGCCTACTAATGGTAAGACTGACTTTTACTCATACGTATATATAATGTTAGACCTTTAATGTTATATATAGTATATGGTGTATTTTACACTTTTTAAAATACTAGGTGGTCTAATTTAATAATTATACTTTTAATATAATTAAATTGTACACCAAAACTTTATGGATTTACTAAATCTCTTTTAATTATACACCTTAATTAATTAATAAAACCATAAGGGTGTGATTTGAACTTTTCAAAACAATACTAGGGTTTTAGAATTTAACATTTCTAAATTAAACTTTTAATCAACTTTTAAATTCCAAAACTTGAGGGCAAGTTTTGAAACATTTCAAAACATTAGGGTTTAGAATTTAAATATTTCAAAATCAAACATTTTAATCAAAATTTAAATTCGAAAACTTGAGGGCAAGTTTTGAAACTATTCAAAACATTAGGGTTTTAACTATTTAAATTTCAAAACCAAAACTTTCAGGTTCTAATTTAACCTATAAAACCTAAGGGGATTAATTTGAAACTTTTCCAAACTTTGTCAAGAATATTCTAGATCACATAATTCAAATAAGGCAATTAACTATAATTGGTGGTTATCTAATTAGATCTAGTTCAAATTCTTGCAAGATAATGATCAAATAATTTCCATAAATTAACATTTATCAAATAAGGTAACAATTATCTAATTAGATGACCAAAATCTTTTATTTTGACAAGTATAATAATAAGGAATCAATAAAATTTGAATTTTATTAATTTTAAACAATTATGGCAATTATCCTAAGTCAAAATAGGTAAAAATCCCGAAACTACCTCCTTCTGACGCTCGAACTCGCCGAGTCCACATTGGAACTCGCCGAGTTCATCAGACAGGGGGCCAAAAAATCGATTTTTGAAGCTTGAACAAATAACCAAGGCATCAATACAATAGAAACCAATCAAGGCTCTGATACCACTGATGGGTTTTAGCCATAAGAACATCCTATGTGCTCATACAAACCCTAATGCTTGGATCTAGGTTTCTCTATTGTACATGCAATTCATCCAAGACTATAAACCCTAGATCTAGTATATGATAATCAATATAACATATGAATTAGGGTTTAGATCATACCTTGATTGTTATGTAGCAATAACAATCCCAAATCCTTCTTTTGATGACTTTAGAAAGCTTAGAGTCACAAATGTCACTCCTCTAATGGTTCACAAACACCAAGAGCAAGATGATGAAGAAGAGAAGAGAAGGAGACACCCAAAAACCGTCCAAACCCCTAAGGAGTTACTTGCCCACGTTTTTGGTGCTCTAGGGATCTTTAAATAGTGAAGCTATTAGGGTTATCTAACAAGGAAACCCTAATTTGGGTGCTTAGGCCCTAAGCAACCCATGGACCCTTCTTTAATAAGCCTTGGACGATTTCTAATGGGTTTCCCCATAAAATTCGTCCATCCTTATATTATAAGGTAATCCATAGCCCAATTGCAATTATCATATAATTACAATTCTAGTCCCTTAAGTTTAATTAATCTCTTTTAGCCACAAACTTAATTCTTATTAATTCTTGACTAATATTAATTAAATAATATGATTTCTCCTTTAATATATTATTCTCATAATATATTAATAAATCATATTTAATCCTTTCTCTCCATAATTCATCCTATCAAGTTGCTTTGATGAAGGCATCCCAAAAGGACCATGCACCATCGGGTCAAGTACATACCAAAATAGTTATGGACTTAGACACTAATCCAACAGAGATGTCATCGTCTGAAATCTTTGAGCTTCCTTTGATGCGTTATTGAAAGCAATTGATGGTGGGAGGATCGAGCGGAGCCATTGAAGGCTAACTAGTGGCAACTGTTTGTGTATGTGGAATGTGTGTATGTATCTGTGTGTATTGGAAGTGTGTGTATGTTTTTTATGGTGATCAGGGGGAGGACAAAGAGAGAGAGAGAGAGAGAGAGAGAGAGAGAGAGAGGTGGGACCCTTGCATATTAAATTTTATTTATTTATTTATTTAAAAAAAAAGTAACTGAAAACCTCATAAATGGTCCCTGTGTAGTGAAATACCAAAAATGTCGCTGACTTAACGGCTAAATGGTAACGGAGTTAGCCGGAAGGACCAAATGTTACAATTTTTGAAACCACAGGGACCATCTGTGAGGTTTTTTGAACTTAGGGACTAAACTTGATATTTTCGAAAACCACGGGGACCATTTTTGAAGTTTTGTCTAATGCAATATAAAATCGTCCATATAATCATATAATTATTAAGAGTTATACTCAATTGCAACCATTGACGGAGCTTTATAAGGGCAAGGGGGGCTGTGGGCCCCCCCTGCTTTTTTAGTTATAAAGAGCCCTCATATTTTCATTTTATACATTTTTGGTCCAAAAATATAAAATTTTGGCTGGCCCCCCTGCTTACCAATTTTTTTACATATTATATTTGCGGCCCCCCCGAAGCAAACGTTGAAGCTCCGCCCCTGATTGCAACCCCGTTATGTAGATAAATTATCAACATTTTACAAATTCATTCAAATTGCAATCGTTTAATAAGTATGAAAAAGAAATAACAAACTAAACTGAATTTATGAGAAAAAAAATAATAATGAATAATTCATTTATTGAAATAGCTTCAAATAGTATGAAAGTAGTAAAAAATTTATGAAAAAACGGTTTGAGAATGTTTCAAATAGCATAAAAGTGCCAAAATTTTGATGAAAAAACATGTTATGGGGATGTTTCAGCAAGTATTCAAAATACGGAGGCTAAAGTGAAACATTGTCATTTGTCAACAATATTTCCAAGTTTGGTCTTTGTATTTGTTCCAACGCCGTCTTCTCTTCATACATACCACATAGATTGAAATAGCGTGAAATATCATTAAAATATTTAAAAATTGATGGAAACAGTGTTATTGGGAAGTTTTAGCCAATATTTAAAGTACAAGATGTACATGAAACATTGGAAGTTTTCTGAAACTTCCATCTTTGGTCCCTATAAAGTGTTCCAACAAGGTCTTCAATACACTGGGATATAAAAGACAATTTGTAACATGAATGAAGAAAACATGAAGGCCATAAAAGAGGGGTGAAAACTTGAAGTTGTTGTTTATCATTAAACCCATCATATTTAACCCCACATAACTCTTCACAAACCACACAAAATTAATTTCCTAACTTACAAATTGAAATTACAATACATTGCTAGAATTTATCTACAAAATCGGAGTAAAAGTAAAGAATATTGTTAAAACAACACAATTATAACCATAAAAAATGAAACCAAGGGCAGAAGGATCATTCTGAATTCAAACCCAGTTTCATTTAAAGTCAAATCTAGTGTCATTAATCTTGTGTTTCAAGAGTCATTTAAAGTCAAACATGTGCTTTAAAGGGTAAGGTACAAAGGCTGAATAAGAAATGTGACAAATGATTGCTTTGTTTGTTTTAACAATGTCCATTAATTTGAAAAAAAAAAAAACAAGAAAATATACATTAAAGGGTATTTTTTACCATTTACAACAATGTACTTTCAAATTAAGGCTACAATTTGGTCTATTTTTATAAGTATTAAACTTGAAAAAGTTAGAAACAAAAGCATTGAAAAAACATAAAAAAAAAACCTGTTGGATGATTATGCCTTCAAACAAAAATAGGCATCCTTTCGCAACAAGCTTTCATATTTTGACCTTAACAATTTTACTACTAAAGACACCGCCCCCCCTAAATCCCAGAATACACTGGCGAGTGCCCTTTTTTGTAAAATTGTCCAAGATATGGAAATTCATTTCGACATGACGGCTCGGCAGAAAGCGGTTTTTCAGTGCTTACATGCACCACATGCTCAAAATTTTCTTCTGACTATCCCTATAGATGGGCTTGGCCAACACATGTCTCCCGTGGAGTATCGTACTATTCTCAAATATCGACTCATGATTCCCATTTTCCCAGCTGACGAGATATGTCCTGTGTGTCGCAAGGCATGTTTAGACTCTTTTAGAGAGCATGCAGTTCACTGTAAAGAACTCTCGGGGTTCAAATACAGGCACGATATGGTTAGTGATGTTTTGTTTGACATATTTAAGCGTGTCGGGGTTTCTGCTAAGAAAGAGGCATCTGTTAATTTCTTGACTGATCCGACAGAAGGAAGGTCAACCCTCAGACCGGCTGACATTTTGATTTTTGGATGGGTCGGAGGGAAACACGCATGTGTCGATCTTACAGGGGGTTTCACAGCGGAACATGCTGCTTTAAAAGCAGCCACAAGCAAAGTCACCAAACATGAGAGATCGTGCATGGAAAATCGACACGTGTTCATACAATTTGCATTTGATACGTTTGGTTTCCTCGCACCAGATGCGATAGAGCTTCTTAAAAGAGTACAACGAATCATGCATAGCAATGTTATATCCCCTAGATCTTCGGATGTAGTCTTTAAAATAATTAGCTTTACCATTCAAAAAGGCTTAGTGACACAGCTTGTTGTCCGTTTGCCATCTCACTCATTGTACGATGACAATTGAACTTGTTGTCAGAAATGTAACGATTTTTTATGGTTAAATATAATTAAAAAAATTAACATAAAAAAAAAGTTAAAAAAAAAAAAAAAAACTTTGGACAATGAATTTCATTATATTGAAAAAAAAAAACTTTTCAAACAATAAAGTAAATGTAGAGAATGTCATACAAAGGCTTTTCCAAAATTTTCATATTTCGATGATCGGAAAGTAATATTGTTTTTGTTTTGTTTTAAATAAGCGATTAGGCCCCTAAAACTATATGAATGTAATTTTTTTTTTGTTATTTGAAATCCAACATAAGTTTTGAAGATCGGATATAAAATATGCATAAGATTGTTACTTTTAATGGTTTTTGCATAATGGCAGATTTAAACTAAGTCCGATATGTTATTTTAACAAACTTTACATGAATCACGACTAAATAGGAATCATAAAAAAATTATCCATACAAATAAAAAACAAAAACCAGATAAAAATTGATCAAATAGCACACGTATCTATGTCTTGCATCTTACTTTAAAGGGTGCATCTAATTAGACCCTCTTTATAATCTTAATGGACCCATAATCATTATTTGGCTTTTTTCCTTAAATAAACTAATTATCACATAATAATTACTTTTTTAATATCTATCATTATATAATAATTTCATAACTTTTATCTGTAATTATTAACTCCTTATTAAAAAAATAAAATAAAGCTGAACTTATTTTAAAACATTTAACACTACAAAAAATTTTGTTAAATAAAAATGTTAAAAATATATCTTTTATAAAACACCCACTTTTTTTTTTTAACAAAATGCAACTTTCCTCTAAAAAAGTATGATATTTCTAAGCCCATGCTCAATATCTTTCAAACCCTAATCCAACCCAACCACCTATAAGTTATAAAATAAACCCTAAAAAAGTAATCTCACATCAGCCGCTATCACTCTCTCGTCCCCTCACAACTATAGCAGCCTCTACGACTCCACCATCCCCACCTTCGGCCGACCAAGAGCCACCATCTCTAACAGCGCAAGTGACAACAATTATTGGCGGAGAATGTCGAAACACCACCTCTGATCTACATCGTCTCTCTCTACCTCCATCGTCGGCCGACCAAATGCCACCGTAAATGCAGTTAACGGCGGAGGTGGTGGACGTCAGTTAACGACGACAGTTAGCGACGACAGTTAGGGGAAAAATTACCTTTGTGGGCTCTAAATTAAACATACAAGATCACGACCTCTCCCGTCACTCCACTATAAATCTGTGAAATTACAAAGATCTCAAAAGAATCTGGACCAGGGTGTAACAAAATAAAAATACTAATTCAATTTTTATAAAAAATTATACATTTTTAATCAAGAGGTATGTGGATCAATTCCATAAAAACCTTCATCCAAGGTATCTGGACCCAATCAACAGTAGTTCCTGTATCCTTTAAAAATCAAACTTGTCAAAGACTTCCTCATTTTTCGCTCCAAGTAGTTCTCCTTCCTCTAAATAAAACTCATCAACATTTCTCATTTTCCTATTTAGGAGTTGAATTTGAATTACCTAATTTTAATAACAGGAAGTTAAGAGGGTGCTTACTAAGGTCTTAAATGATTAAGATATAGGTCCCTCCAAAGTCACATACGCCATCATTTTTTTTATTCTTCTGCCATAACTATTGAAACATATGATGCACGAGAAAATTTTGAATTTGTCATATCGAATCTTATTTGACCACAAATCTGTCAATAAAAACCAACACCATCATTGTTTCTAAAATTGTAATGTAGTTCCATTTTCTATAATGATACGATTATAATAGCACCATTACACCAAACAACAAATTGAGATAAAGGCAAGAAATTGCAATGTACTTCCATTTATTATTTTGTCATATGGTTGACCAAATCCAGCTGATAAACAAAAATATCGGACAATTCCATGGGCTATGCATTTTTCCCCTGGTTTTGTATCAGCCTATCAAGCATTATCATATGCAAGAATTTACCCACTATCAACATTATCCAGGAAATGGTCCATTTTACCATCCACCATACCAGAACCATATTTGCTATTTTTTACTACAATTTTTCTGTTCGGTTGTTTTCTGAAAAAGGTTTTATCATATCATAGAAAAACTCAATCCAATATTGAAGGTTAAACACACAAAACACCAGGATTTTCTTTGCTCTTACCTAGATCTGGTTGGGTAAGGAGAATGGGCAAAGAATCACGCCTGATAAATCAGAAAAACAATATATATATATATATATATATATATATATATATATATATATATATATATATATATATATAGAGAGAGAGAGAGAGAGAGAGTTAGGTTCATATATAAACCTTATATATTGTGTGAACGTATGGCGAATTCTAAACCAATCGTTTGATTGAGAGATTACAGTAAAATAACGTAAACATCAATTAATTAGATTTATCTATTCCTTAAATTTAGCTATGAACACGTTACCTGTATATGGTCTTATCTTTCATCATCATCTATTTTCTCCAATATGTAAACTGATTTCGAGAAACATTAACAATGATCTTTTCTAATCTATAAATCGATTTTAAGGAAGAGGTGTGATTTTTTTTATATTTGATATCATACTGGTGCGATTTCGTTTTTAAGGAAGAGATGTCACGTTCTTCAAGAATATGTAGTATATTGATAATTTTAAAAGAAGAATACGTGAATCTGTATATGCAATCATATTCTTTTAGAATATCACATTCTTTAAGAATATGTACAAGAATGGAGTATATTGGTTTTAAAAGATTAATATGTGATTTTGTAAATGCAATCATATTCTTATAGAATATGTTTATAGAGATTAATTGTTATTACATTATTGACGAATTTGTTATTGTCTATAAGCTTTTGAAAATATTGATTTATTGTTACGCAAAAAAGTGTTTGAATAATTAATTAACAAATTCTTGAAGAATAGATATTGTATTATAATTAGTACATTCTTAAAGCATATAATACGTGTATCATATTTTCTAACACAAGGAAAAACTTATACGGTTATGTTTAACAAATGTATTCATTATGACAATTATTAACATTAGGACAATTATTAAAGCATTAAATATTCCTGGATTACTCGTCCATCCTAATTTAAATTCCTACATAATGACACAGTTTCCCTGTAAATTATTTTATGAGTGAATTAATTAAATAAATTCTTAAACACTAATTAATTCCACGACCATTCTTAGCCATTAGATTTTTCTAATCCAACGGTCCATATGTAGTGATACATTCACACTATATTTAGATTTCACATTTAATCCTAACCCTATATATATATATATATATATATATATATATATATATATATATATATATATATATAGAGAGAGAGAGAGAGGTAGGTTCTAATGTTTTTCACATCTATTGTGTGCTAAAATGCACCAATAGAAATTTAGTATTAATTATGTGTATATTAAATGCTATCCATATTTATAACTCATTTTTATGGAAACTAATTAAATTCATCATTAATGTCAACAATAATATTCTTTCAGAATACATTCATATCTAGAAGAATGAGAGTGTATTGCAGCAGAATGAGAGTGTATTCTAATAGAATACACTCTCGTTCTTCATATTCCATACAACTTTATTGTATTTTAAGTGATTGAGTCTTGAAACAAAGTACGAACTCATATATAAAAACCTAGATGCAAATTCATTCTGAAAGAATGTTATTACTGGCATTAGCGATGGATTTAATTAGTTTCCATAAAAAGAGAATTATAATTATGGATATCATTTAATATACATATAATTATGGAAATCATTTAATATCTATAATTATTTAATTAAATAATTATTTAATTTACTAAATTTCTATTGATGCATTCTAGCACACAATAAATGTAAAAAACAAAATAACCTAGCCCTATATATATATATATATATATATATATATATATATATATATATATATATATACACACACACACACGAGAGCTACATCTTTGAATGAAGTGTAACATAAAGAATTATGTTTATTAGTAATAACGGGTTAAAAAGGTACTTTTAATAAAATTAATAAATATATTAAAAAAATAGAGCAAATTCAACATGTTGATAATCTTGAAACATGAGTTACAAATGTATTCTCAAAAAATTACTAAAAAGGTATTTTATGATCCAAAAATAACTAATATTTTATTATTTTGATCTCATGAGGGTCATTAATCTTATTATTTTAACATAAGAGAGCTTACTTTGCATCATGAAGTCTAAGACCCACATCAATTATGGCTTGCAAGTAACAATTTAGGGGTTGTTTGTTTACCTCTTATTGCCTCTTAATAAGAGGCAAATCTAAAGTTATCACATTCAGATCGTTTGTTTAACAATTATTTTGGCATCTGAATCTGAATATTTGATCTGATTCAATAAGACATACAACCGTGTCTGAAAAAAAAAGTAAAACACATGTTCCCTCTTTATCCTTTTCACTCTTTTTTCCATCAAACATATACGCACAGACCATCCATAGACGCCGACTGTCACACCCCCAAACCAGGACGGCGGAAACGGCTGATGGTGGATGACTTAATATATAGTATCATAACATAATGAATAATAGTGATCAAAGCCATACAACCATCATATTGATAATTATGAAGTTTACATTGTATCCAAAACATTGTTTACTTGATACGAAAAACATAAGACAAAAATAACTGACGTGACGTTGCGACGCCCCAGCCTCAAAACCTTTTTGGTTACCTGTCTACTGATTTCCTGAGAATATAAATGGTTTTGAATAAGTGTCAACAATTAAGTTGGTGAGTTCATAAGAGTTTTGTATGAGAAAAATCTATAACTTTTCCTTGTAAAAATGATAGAGTGTGCTTTCAGAAAATCCAATATTTTCTTTAAAAATGAGTTGTAAGTCTTAAACCCAAATACCAAAAATGTAAGTAGTGTTGTACTGGAAAACAGTATTATGTACTTTATCATTATATAAAACTGATTGAATGTATGTTAGCCCTATAAACCAAATGTATTGTTAATACCACATGTGAGTTATTATAACCGTGCTAACGACTAGTTGGTCTGCTACGACGTTCTTCAGGTGTTGGAATGTTAGACATTTGTCACTCTAGACCCGCCGGTCTAACTATAGCTAACAGCTTAGGTGCGGGATTATCAGTCTCGTATAGATCTATACATAAATATCATGCTCTCTCTACGGGAGATTCTTATTATAATACAGAACTTTTGTAGATACTCTGATATGTACGTAAAGACTATGACTCACAAAATTGTATCAACAGGTTTATGTATAGTGTAATGAAAACTATTTTGTAAGTGGAAGTATTACCTTTCCATAGTAATTACATAGTTTAAAATAATTATACATTTAAATAACTATTTGTTCACCCCAAAAATGGTAAAGCGGTGTTAATGACCCATTATCTACACCCATCATAGTTTATTATAAATGTTTTGTTAGATATATATATATATATATATATATATATATATATATATATATATATAAGTTAATATGTTAGATGTTTTAAAAAGATTATATCATATAAATTTACATCTAACACAAGTATAAGAACATTTAGTACGATAAAACCAATTTCTAGTTTTTGTCCATTTTTAATGACATTTACTGGTAACTAGTAAACTATAACTTTGTAAAACTTATTTTTACCTTTTTGGGATATTTAACTCAAGTTAACTTTATATGTTTAAAACCATATATTTTTAGTCATAACCCACAAAATGGTGCCATAAACTAGTTAGGACCATTTTTTCTGGAAAAACTCATTTTCACATAAAACGATAGATTTTTGAGTTTTCTTTTTGTAAAACTAAATCGTTGATATTTTTGACTAATTTCAAGACATATGTTCCGAATAACATATTTTGGTTTGTTTCACACAAAAATAATGTAATAACTTGGTTAAAACTATTTTTGCTAGAAAAGTCATATTATCTTTCATAAAAACCATAGTTTTTAAAGTTTGTTTTTGTGATCTTTTCTCAAGAACGTGTAGTATGTTTATACTCATTATTCATAGATTTTTTTTTGAATTTTAAACAACATACCACACATAAATGTTCATAATACTAAGTAATAACATTATTTCATGTAAATAATAATTTTACACAACTTGAAAACTAAGCTTGCATAACAACTTGAGTTATTATACAAGTTTACTTTTATTCCCCCCCCCCCCCCCCCCACCCCCCCTAAAAACCTGGAAAACTCACAAATAAAGGGGTATGAACTCACCTTGAGTGTGTTTGTTGGTTAAAGAGATGAAGATGAAGATCCTCAAGCTTAGAACACTTGAAGATGGTGGAAGAACACTTGAAGATGGTGAAAGAACACTTGAAGATGGTATTATCCTATGGATTTTAACACATGTTAATGTGTGTAAAAGTCACAAAAATAGTATGAATGTGTATAAAAATACTAGATTAACAAGGAAATGCTTACCAAAAATCTAAGAACCAATTTACGAAGTATTATCCTTGAAAGATTGGAGCTTGTTCTTGAAGGAGAAATAAAGAAGATGAAGATGAAGAGGGGGGGGGGGAGGTGGACGTAATTTATAGGGGAGGGGAGGGAGGGTTGTGGGGTGAGGTGACATACATGGTTATTTGTTGGTTAATGACTTGGTTATATGTGGGGTAATGTGCTTTTATGGGAAGTTGGAGCAAGACATGACCATAGTTGGGCTTTTTATGCACCAAAGTCAACTCCTCTAATTTTTATAAAAATCTATTAATTTTATAGAAATGTGGTAATTTATATAAAAAGATGATACTCTTTATAAAAAGTTTGGTGTTTTATAAAGAAAATATGGTATAAATGATGTATAAATATTTAATTTGAATTATAAAAATTCAATTTGTTAATAAAATGATTATTATAAAAAATAATAATACTTTACACGAAAATTATGTTGATTCCTAAATTATTTCCGTTAAAAGTTGGGCGTTTAGCCGGGTATAGAATTTGTCGCATTCGGTGACGAATTCACCAAAAATTTGTATATGTAACCTTTGATATGCATTTTCCATGTAGTGTAATTATTTACACTAAAGTATTATAAAATTGAATTACCGAATTATTACGATACTAACCTTATTTAGGATTTATATTCGAATATTTTCCAATAAGATAAGTGCTTTGTATTAAAATTTGTTAATCGTACACTGGACGCATTTGGGAATATCCTTATTCACCTAAAACTATACTACAAGTTGAGTTGACCTGGTTGACTTTTGTTGACTTTGTTTGACCAAAATTGACGGTTGTCACATCATCCCCCCGTTAGAAGGAATTTCGTCCCAAAATTCAAACTTTGAGTAGGTTTTCACGAGCTAGGGAAAAGATGTGGGTATTTTTGTTTCATTTGGTCCTCCCGTTCCCAAGTGAATTTTGGCCCTCACTTAGCGTTCCAATGGACCTTCACTATGGGTGTGCGGCGGTTTCGTTCGTTTGACCTCCTTGTCCATGATCTCCACCAGCTCCTTGACGAAGTGGAGTAACCTTAATGCTAGTGTGATAATCATTATTGTATGAGAACTCGATGAATGGTAACTGGGTATCCCAAGCTCTACCCAAGTCTATCACACAAGCCCTCAACATATCTTCCAACGTTTGAATAGTTCTCTTGCTTTGCCCGTCGGTTTGTGGGTGGTAGGTTGTACTCATGTCAAGCCTGGTTCCCAAGGACTTTTGTAGTGGTAGCGAAAACTGTGAGGTAAATCTACTATCTCTGTGAGAGATGACGGATATTGGCACACCATGCAATCGTACAACCTCCTTGATGTATGTCCTTGTTAGTTTCTCCATCTTATATGTTTCTTTTATTAGTAGGAAGTGCCCGGATTTGGTTAATCGGTCGATGATCACCCATATGGTGTCAAGTCCACTTGTTGTCTTGGGTAACTTGGGCATGAAGCCCATGGTTATCCGCTCTCACTTCCACTCGAGTCTATCTGGCTGTTGAAGCAATCCTGAGGGCTTTTGGTATTCTACTTTGACCTTGGCGCAATTCAAGCACTCGCCCACATATGTAGCGATTTTCGCCTTCATGTTTGGCCACCAATAGAGTTTCTCGAGGTCGAGTTACATCCTATCCAACCCGGGATAAACAGAGTACTTGGTCTTGTGAGCCTTGTTCATGACAACGTCGATGTACCCGCCGAATCTTGGTGCCCAGATTCGGCCCATGAGGTAACGAGCTCCGCCATCCTTAACCTCAAGGTTTTTATCCATTCCCCCGCAAGGATTCACTTGTGACATTCTCGGGTTTCGAGGCTTCAAGTTGCGCCTCCTTGATCTGCGTGGATAGGTGTGAATCGATGGTTATGGTCAATGATTTTTTTATCGGCGGTACGAGTACTCCTTTCAGCTTAGAGCATCTGCTACTACGTTGGCCTTGTCCGAATGATAGCAGATTTCGCAATTCATAATCATTTAGCAGTTCCACCTATCATCGTTGTCTCATATTGAGTTCTTTTTTATTTAGAATGTGTTGGAGACTCTTATGGTCAGTGAAGATTGTGCGCTTTGTGCCATAAGGGTAGTGTCTCTAGATTTCTTAGGCAAACACTATTGTCCCTAAATCAAAGTTGTGTGTGGTGTAGTTGACCTTACGAGTCTTAAGTTGTCTCGGAGATATCTTCCTCTGAAACTCTGAGCTAAGGGTATCCCGACCTTAGATCAACTTTCTGAGAAGTAGCTCGTTCCTTGTAGTTGGTTGAACAGATCGTTGATTCGGGGTAGGGGTATCGGTCCGTGATGGTGAGTTTTTTCGACTCTTGATAGCCAATGCACATACGAAATGATCTGCCTTTCTTCTTTACGAGCAAGATTGGTGCTCCCCAATGTGAGAAGCTCGGCCTGATAAACATTTACTCATTAGTTTGTTCAGTTGATTGGACAATTCCTGCATTTCCGCCGACGTTAATCGATATAGGGATTTGGTTATGGGAGTGACTCCAGGAATCAATTCAATTCTGAACTCGACTTGGCGCACGTGTGGTATTTTCGGAAGGTCTTCTGGGAATACATGGGGGGAGGTTACAGACTTCTGGAATATCCTTGATGTTTTTCACTTCCTGTTTCTTGTCCACAATATGGGTTAGGAAGGCGTGGTACCTCTTGTGCAGGTACTTTTGATCCTTGATGTAAGAGACGGTTTGGAGGTTTGTGTCGGGTTTGTCATCATAGATGACAAGGGTTTTGTTATTTGGTAAGTTAAGTTGAACAGCCTTTTCGTAATACATGTTATTGGTATAGTGAGTACTTAACAAACGCATGCAAATGATCACATTGAAGTTTTCTATTGTCACCGGTATTAGGTCGATTTGGAAGGAATGATTGCTTAGAGTTAGGGTGCATCCTAGGTATGTGTCGTTGGTGGTTTCAGTTCTTCCCCTAGCCATATCTGTCGGGAATATTTTAGTGAATGTTTGAGGTTTTTGTTTGAGTATGTATTTATACTTCGTGAATCACGAACCTCCTCTCTGCACCCTATCGTAAAGTATGCATGCATATGAGTTATTTGAGGAGAAACGTATCGGTAACCATGGTGGGGTCCTTCATTGCCTCCTCATGCCCTATCGCCAACACTCTTCCCACTTCTCTAACAGTTTTTTTCTTTGCCATTGGGAATTGCCTCTTGAAATGCCCCGTATCACCACATCCGTAACACTCATGACTCACCCCAGCATTAGTGGCGTGGGTGGTCTGTTGTGTTGTCGCCCTACAGAAATGAGCGGTGTGCCCCTTTTTGCTACAGTTGTTGCAGTGCCTCTCTCGGCAGAATCCATTGTGATGGAAGTTACACTTGTTGCATTTAGGCAGGTTCCCGGCATATGGTTTCGTCGGCACTGGGGCAATAATGACAGTAGTGCTATGGACTGCCACATTTTGTTGTCTTTTGGCAAGCTCTTGAGTCGATCGACCCTTTTTCTGGTCCCAAAACTTTCGTTTCTTGGGCAGTACTCCTCCATTGTCGTAGGAGTTCTTAGGTTTGTAATTTGGGGAGTCTTTGCAGGAGCACACTCGTTGGTGTCCTTAATTGTCACCATGATTGGAA
The DNA here is from genome assembly GCF_051521515.1 of Lactuca serriola. NCBI lineage: Eukaryota > Viridiplantae > Streptophyta > Magnoliopsida > Asterales > Asteraceae > Lactuca > Lactuca serriola. The sequence continues at coordinate 33,694,527 of NC_136410.1, forward strand.
CTTTTGGTATCGTTCCCATTTCCATTTGTGTTGTTAGCGCTAAGTTGTGCCATGACGGCTGCCACGGTGGCTGCTACAATGGCTTGGAATGTAGCGGGGTCCATTTGTAGAACTGGTATTGCGTCGATACGTTGGTTACTTCCGCGTAGTGACATGATTTTGTTGTATGGTATGAAACGAGTTTGTAAGTAACTATGGTCGTTGCTAGTTGTATCTCATCTATATTTATATATACATATAAATTAGATGTTTTATTGTACGGTTCCTAATGTTTCGACCAACATTATCATAATGTACTTATGGTAGTAAGTAGTACTAGTAGGTATTGTACAAAATTTAAGTTACCAAAATAGAATATAGATGTCAAAACATTAAGTTGATTCGAGGTTACATTGGTTTTGGAGGGCGTACCTTGCTTGATTTACTACTACTAGTTGTGATGAAAGATGCAGTAAGTCTAACACATAGTGTGAGTAGTGTACTCACTAACTCCCTCGGCTATACTAGTCTATCATATACCAAAATGATGCACAAGGTGCCCAACCATCTCACATATCTCGTGAGTGGCCTCCTCCGCTCTCTGTTCCGCTATGACAGTCCTGGCTTCAACTGCAAGGATTTGTTGTCTCTTGGCGGCCATCTCCTCCTATAAGGAATGTAGGCGGTCTGTATTGTTCTTCTGATCCACTTATAGGTTCAACATGGCATCTGTATGGTATTCTTGTTCGTCGTGGATGTGTTGAATTCGTACCGTCGCGTTCTGGGCTTCACCACTTATCTCCATTACCTCGTGATGAAGAGCCTGAACTGAGTGTCCAATCGGGCCACTCGTGGTACAATCAGAGGTGGTGCTCGATCTGTGGGGGTGCTGGGGCTCGGAGCATGGTGTAGGGGGTGCATGTCGAATGTGGATTGTCGGTCGTCTTCTCTAGCCTATGCTTGTAGCTGGTTTGCCCATTGTGGGGGCGCATCTTGGATAGAGGCAGATGTTAGCAACAAATTTTCCCTTTGAATGGGCAATATTCTCTTACAAGGAATGTTCATCCAAGGAGGACCCTCATTGGGGTGTCTATATACCTGGAAGGAGGGATGTGAAAGGGTCTCATGCCTACTCCTGATAGGGTAAGGTTCATTAACGATCTCCCCAGCGCCTTTCTCCTTGTCTGATCCCTCATCAGAATCCTCCTCATCGTAATCAATCTCTTAGAACTCTTCAGGATCCTCTTTTGGATCCTCCTCAATCCATCATTTGGCTGCCATGGCAGGGTAGTAGGGGTCTTCGTGGCGAAATCCGGCCATGTCGTCTATGTGAGAATAAAGGTATAAGAGACTCATAAAGAATCTAGGTGTATGGTTCTATAGTATCATAAAATACTCCTAGAGTATTTTAAACTTTATGTTTGGTTCTTAGAGTTTCTTTGTATAGGGGGTTGGTAAGTTTTAGATTTGTTGTTCACCACGACTATTCCCAAACACATGTTAGTCATATCTCGCATAAATATGGTTGATCATGCCATATTTATCCCAGATATGATTACACACTATCTAGGTTTAATCATAGCGTCCAACTTATCTTAATAATTTTTATATGGTTCTTATTATGACATTGTTTTAGTATGTATGCATGTACGTATACTTTTATAAAAATACTATTACGTTTTAAAAGTATACTTCTTAGTCAGAGTGTTTTAGCCCCATTGTATTTATAGTAGTATATCTTACATGGTTTGATATACTTAGTTCACTATAAACAATGCTCTGATACCAATTTGTCACACCCCCAAAACTAGAACGGCAGAAACGTTTGAGGATAGATGACTTCATGTACAATATCATAACATAATGAATAATAGTGATCAAATCCATACAATCATCATATTGATAATTAAGAAGTTTACATTGTATCCAAAACATTATTTACTTGATACCAAATACACAAGACAAAAATAAATGACGTGACGTTGCGACGCCCCAGCCTCAAAACCTTTTTGGTTGCCTGTCTACTAGTTTCCTGAGAATACAAATGGTTTTGAAAAAGTGTTAACAATTAAGTTGGTGAGTTCTTAAGAGTTTTGTATGAGAAAAATTGGTAACTTTTCCTTGTAAAAATGATAGAGTGTGCTTTCAGAAAATCCAATATTTTCTTTAAAAATGAGCTGTAAGTCTTAAACCCAAATACCAAAAATGTAAGTAGTGTTGTACTGGAAAACAGTATTATGTATTTTATCATTATATAAAATTGATTGAATGTATGTTAGCCCTATAAACCAAATGTATTGTTAATACCACATGTGAGTTATTATAATCGTGCTAACGACTAGTTGGCCCACAACGTTCCTCATGCATCAAAATGTTAGAAATTTGTCACCCTAGATCTGCCGGCCTAACTGTAGCTAACAGCTTAGGTGCGGGGTTTTTAGTCCCGTATAAATCTATAAACAAGTATCACCCTCTCTCTATGGGAGATTCTGGTTATAATACATGACTTTTGTAGGTACTCAGATAGGTACGTGAAGACTATGACTCACAAAATTGTATCAACAGGTTTACGTATAGTGTAATGAAAACCCTTTTGTAAGTGGAAGTATTACATTTTCATAGTAATTACATAGTGTAAAATAATTATACATTTAGATAACTATTTGTTCGCCCCAAAAATGGTAAAACAATGTTAATCACCGATAAACTACACCCATCATAGTTTATTATAAATGTTTTGTTGGATCCATATATATTTGTGTGTGTGCGTGTGTGTGTGTGTATATATATATATATATATATATATATATATATATATATATATATATATATATATATAAGTTAACATGTTAGATGTTTTTAAAGTATTATATCATATAAATTTACATCTAAAATAAGTATAAGAACATTTAGTACGATAAAGCCAATTTCTAGTTTTTGGTCATTTTTAACGACATTTACCGATAACTAGTAAAATATAACTTTGTAAAACTTATTTTTACCTTTTTGGGATATTTAACTCAAGTTAATTTTATATGTTTAAAACCATATATTTTTAGTCCAAAACCCACAAAATGGTGCCATAAACTAGTTAGGACCATTTTTTCTGGAAAAACTCATTTTCACATAAAACGATAGATTTTTGAGTTTTCTTTTTGTAAAACTAAATCTTTGATATTTTTGACTAATTTCAAGACATATGTTCCGAATAACATATTTTGGTTTGTTTCACACAAAAATAATGTAATAACTTGGTTAAAACTATTTTTGCTAGAAAAGTCATATTATCTTTCATAAAAACCATAGTTTTTAAAGTTTGTTTTTGTGATCTTTTCTCAAGAACATGTAGTATGTTTATCCTCATTATTCATAGTTTTTTTTGAATTTTAAACAACATACCACACATAAATGTTCATAATACTAGGTAATAACATTATTTCATGTAAATAATAATTTTACACAACTTGAAAACTAAGCTTGCATAACAACTTGAGTTATTATACATGTTTACTTGTATACCCCCCCCCCCTTTTAAAACTTGGAAAACTTGAAAATAAAGGGGTATGAACTCACTTTGAGTGTGTTTGTGGTTGGTTAAATAGATGAATATGAAGATCCTCAAGCTAAAAACACTTGAAGATGGTTGAATAACACTTGAAGATGGTATTATCCTATGGATTTTAACACATGTTAATGTGTGTAAAAGTCACAAAACTAGTATGAATGTGTATAAAAACACTAGATTAACAAGGAAATGCTTACCAAAATCTAAGAACCAATTTACGAAGTATTATCCTTGAAAGATTGGAGCTTGTTCTTCAAGAAGAAATGAAGGAGATGAAGATGGAGAGGGGGTGGACGTAATTTATGGGGGATGGGGAGGGAAGGTGGCATACATGGTTATTTGTTAGTTAATGACTTGGTTATATGTTGGGTAATATGTTTTTGTGGGAAATTGATGCAAGGTTTGACCATAGTTGGGCTTTTTATGCACTAAAGTCAACTCCTCAAATTTTTATAAAAATCTAGTAATTTTATAAAAGTGTGGTAATGGGGTCCTTAGCCCCATGATAGCCTGGAGACCAAAGTCGGACCTTATCCCCCTCTGGACACCGGCTAGTACGAAAAGCATTGGCAACATCTGCTAACCACTGACTGCTAGTAATGGTGTCCTTAGCCCCATAGTCTAGAGCTCCACAAGCTCTGAACTCCCAGAATGTGAACGTGCGCGCCCCTATCATGGTCGCCATCTTAGTGTAGAATGCACTCAACCTCTCATCAAGAATCTCCAAGATACCCTCTTTGACTGTACCGAAGATCATAGGACTCTGGTAAATGATATTACGCGTAATCTCAGCCGAAATAAACTCTTTCATCGAATCATCAAGCTGCCTAGCTCCAGAACCCGAGCCTGATCCCTCGCCGACACCAGAACTGCCAACTGGTCTAGTACGTAGCGTCACCATACTGAAAATACACCATTGAAATCATCGGAATACTCATCATAACTCGAGGGATCTCACATACTACAAGTTCCCTGGGTCCATCTCAGCCTTCTTTGATTTGAGTACGGATCCTCTACTTTCAGTAGTACGGGCCCATATTACCTTCCACATCTACCCGTACTTACCTCAAAAACTGTCTGAATCCACCAAGTCCCTTCTACTACTACTGCTCTTTGCGCTATTCTCATCCTAGGCTTGCCCTGGGGTAATCTCCGTCCCACTCTCCGCCATCAGCTACATAAGAAGTCGTTGCTACCTTTCCTTAACTAGCTAGAGAATATCATTACATATTACTCAGACTGGATAATTCTTCAAATAAGAGGTCTCTCCCTACAACGGTTGGACTCAAACAAGAGCTGCGAAATAAGGCTAAACCTTAGCTTCTGAAATTATTTGGTCCTCATAATATGTAACTTAGCGTATTTGTTTACTAGTTAGTTAAAGATAGCTAGAACTCCCAAAAGCACAAAGCAAGTAGCATTCGAGCATTGAGTAATCCTAATCATGCCATCATATCATTGACTAATCAGTACTAGCATGCAGTTCAACAAGCTCATACAATCGGCATACAAGGCATCCTTCCTAGATCCTTATCAATAATCTAGCATGCAGTTCTTATACAAATACAGCAAGCATACAAGCATCCTTCCTAGATCCTTAGCCCTAATCTAGCATGTAGTTCTCATAATCATATCATATCATAACAAACATGTATGGGAAATTTGGGAGAACTTACTTAAGCTCGGCTGTTTGCATGCACCACACCATTTTCTCTTTTCAAAATGCTTTTTATAAAAATGGTTTTCTTTTGAAAAAGTTTATACCACGTCCTCGGTTTGAGTTTAGACACACCCGAGAGTGTGCCCGAATCCCTCAAACCAAGGCTACCAACTTGTAACACCCCAAAAATTATGACCAAAATTTCATTTTTAATTACTAATAAAACCATAGTTATCAAACCATTCCATCAAAAATGAGTCAAAGTATTTCAAAACATTATTATTATAATTTCCAAATCAAAACATCAGAGTAAACATCCCAAGCTAAACATCATGGTGTGTGCAATACGGTCATACTGAGCTCTTCTCTTTGCAACTGGAAGTACCTGAAACCAAAACTGAAAACCGTAAGCAAGAAGCTTAGTGAGTCTCCCCAAACTACCACATACCATACACATAATCACATATACTGGGCCCCCGCCCCTTCATCAGCCCCCGCCCGACATCGGACAGTATCTGACATCAGGCCCCACCTAGCATCGGGCCCCGCCTGGCATCGAGCCCAACTCGGTATATATATCTGTTTCTTCCAGGCCCCGCCTGTCATTGCGCTCTGCCCGCTATACACATACAAACAATATCATATAATCATGCTAGCACATAAGGAATCATACACAATACTATATGTTTCAGTCCTAAGGTCTCGCCTATCATGGGCCCCCTACTCTGCTAATGATAAGATATAGAACCCCGTCCACACTCAGCTAGTGATGAGATACGAGACCCCACCCACACTCACCTCCCTATCAGGCACATACAAATATCACAAAGACAACAAGTATAACTAAACATCCACATGTCATTTTATGATTTTTTCTATTTTTTTTAATCTACTATAATAAATGAATGTTTTTTTACCACTTGTCACACTCTCGTTTAATTGTCAAATGTCATTTTGTGGTTATTTTGAATTAATTTTTTTTCCACATGTCATTTTATGAGTTTTTATATTTTTTTAAATTTCATATAATGTTTTAATGTAATAATTGCAATAAATGTAATAATAAATAGATATCAATGTCATTAATGAACTTACCTTTTAATTTTAAAATTTTCAAAATTAAAGCTTATTAGTTCTTTTGTTTATTTATTTAAATTTAAAAAAAAAAAAACTTTTCAATTATAATAATTTATTATTTTTCTTATTTTCTTATAAATTCAAAGTTCTCAAATATTTAAAGCTTTATATTTAATTTTATTTTTAAACTAACTCATATAATTCATTGGTCTGACAACTAGTTTATATATATCTACAACTAAACTATTATGAAAGATTTATTATCATTAACAAATTTTTATATTTTTGGAAATTTACTTATATGATTATTTTTCATGATAGAATTCATAACGATCAGCAATAAGTGTTACAAGATATGAAATTAATGTCTATTTCAGATTACATTGAGATATAACAATCATGCACTACTTATATATAAAAAAAGCTTTGACTTAGTTTATATATAGGCAATAACATTTCATTTATAGGCATTAACTGTCCACATTCATTTTTTTAACATATTTTTTAATATATATATATATATATATATATATATATATATATATATATATATATATATATATATATATATATATTAAAAAATATGTTAAAAAAATGAATGTGGACAGTTAATGCCTATAAATGAAATGTTATTGTCTATATATAATATGTTGTATAGCATGTAAATGTTATGTTATTATTTATATATAATTATATTGTTATAATACAAAATTCTGACAACATCTCTTTTTGAACAGACGTACCAATGACCGTTACGAACAAAAATTGGTGTTCATATATAACCCTCATATATATATAATAAAATTTCATAGTAAAACAATTAATTACAAGAATCAGTCTCTACATTGTGCACTTTTTGAAAAAGAATGAGCATCATTGTCATCTTCGTCATGGTGATTTCAAGTTTGCAGAAAAGTGCATAAGATAAGGCTTATAAGGCTAAAGAAGGTATATTTATTTATTAATTTGGGCTTTTGAAATTGTAGTTTATTTATCTTTTAGATATTTGATTTTTGGACAAATTGTGTTGTGCTACACGTGTTATGGGTGTTTATATTAAACATGCATATCTTAACAAAACGATAGAATTTGAATGCAATTTGTCGAAATGCGTACACACAAGAGTAATTCCAAGTAACTGTCTAAATCTTTACGACAAGAAAGAGGAAGAAAATGAGAGGGTGAAAGCCAATATTCCGAGTAGTTGTACAAACTTTTACAACAAATTTTCCAAAATGTGCATAAAAGTTATTTGTTTCAATCTAAAATTACTTTATATCATTATTAATAATTAAAAAATTATTGATAACATTAATTGTATTTCATAAACTTCTTAATTAAGTGAAATAATAAAGTCCGAAAAAACTTGCTAAAAAAAACAGTGCTGAAAAATCTAAGGGCATCCACAATGCATTGTTCAATAGAGTGTCACATCATCATTCATTATTCCATACAATTATATTTATTATTATCTCACAATGCATTAAACTCTACAAGTTCAATGAAACATATTAAAAAAATATTTATTTAAAGATTTAAAGACTTTATTTTTTCCCATTGAAGAGTTCAATGACCATTGAACTCCAAATCCATTGAATGTCAAATGACATTTCACAATGGTGAAGTTGTATCCATTGAATGACAAGTAAGCATGACATCCCATTCAACTCTTCCATTCAACTCATAACATTCAACCATATAAACAATACGTTAATATCTGGCTTACGATTGAACCCAAAACCTTTAGCTCTCTAGATCCGGTAGTTTTCTTAGAACTTTTTTGTTAATGTTTTTTTGGTATTTTATGTAAATATAAAAATATAGTAGAAGACAAGATAAATGGACGACGGAAGCAGAAAGTTCACCATTATCGGAATTGCAGTCATCCTATTAATAATGGCGGTGAGCGGAGCAGTTGGTGTTGTTAAAATATACAACAAAGCCAACGAGAGGGAGGAACACAAGGTTACAACCAGCAATAAGGCGGTAGAATCTCTTTGCCTACATACAGATTACAGGAAATCGTGTCGAAAGAGTCTTGCCAATGCAAACGACACAGATGAGCCTCAAGAGCTCATGAAGATAGCTTTTAGTTCTGCGATAAATGAGATTGAGCACGCCATTAATAAGTCATCTACTCTTCAAGCAGTGGCCAAGGACCCTAGAGCTACTCAAGCATTAGAGATGTGTAAATCGCTTCTCACTACCTCCATTGATGACCTCAAAAGATCATTGAAAAAGCTTGACAACTTTGATATTTCAAAGATGGAGGAATATCTTGCAGACCTTAAGGTGTGGCTCAGTGGTTCTTTAACGTACCAAGAGACTTGTCTAGAAGGGTTCACGAACACGACTGGTGATGTTGGCGAGAAAATGAAGAAGATATTGAAATTGGGTGGGAAGCTCACGAGCAATAGTCTCGCGATGGTGAATAGTGTTGATGAATATCTTGGGGAGGTCCAGTTAACGTCCATGGGTAGCCGTAGGCTTCTGGATAAAGGTCTGAACGATGATCATCATGCATATGCATGGTGGACGAAAGGCTATAAACGGTTGCTGATTGATGTTGATTGGAAAGCGTTGAAGCCTAATGTGATTGTGGCTCAGGATGGGTCTGGAACGTTTAAGACCATCATGGAAGCGATTAAGAAGGTTCCCAACAACAACACGCAGCCATTTATTATACGGATCAAGCAAGGTGTTTACAAGGAGTATGTCGACATTCCTAGGCTTGTTAACAATGTCATCTTCATCGGTGAAGGTCATAATAGAACTAGAATCATTGGAAACAAGAGTTACGACGAGGGAGAAGCAACTTTTTACACCGCTACCGTTGGTAAGTCCAAAAACCATGGCTAAAACTGACAAACTTTGGTTTTTTCAAGATTTCATTATATATATATATATATATATATATATATATATATATATATATATATATATATATATATATATATATATATATATATATATATATATTTTGATTATTATTTATCAATGTTTGTTATTGAAATGAAAAAGCTGTGAATGGTGATGGGTTCATGGCGAAGGGCATAGGGTTTGAGAACACGGCGGGGCCAATGAAGCATCAGGCGGTGGCCTTGCGTATCTCCGGCGATATGGCCATCATCCACAACTGCGCCATGTACGGATACCAAGACACCCTTTATGCCCACGCTTATCGCCAGTTTTATAGGCAATGCACCATCACAGGAACAGTAGACTTCGTCTTTGGAAACGCAGCGGCTGTCTTCCAAGACTGCAAGATGATTGTCAGGAAGCCGTCACTTAACAACGAGTGCGTTGTGACAGCTCAGGGGCGGAAGGACCGCAGCTCACAAGGTGGCCTGATTCTCCAAAACTGCACCATCACCGGCGATCATGACTACTTGGCTACCAACCCAAGGCCAATAACTTACCTCGGTCGTCCATGGAAATTGTACTCCAGAACCATCATCATGCAGTCATTCATCGACGGGATTATTGCCCCTCAAGGGTGGGCCCCATGGGCCGGGACGTTTGGGCTTGATACATGTTATTATGGTGAGTTTAACAATAGAGGACCAGGGTCTAACACAACCCACAGGGTAAGATGGAAGGGTATCAAGAAGATAACTCCAGAGGAGGCTGCTCGTTACACCCCGGGGAAATACATACAAGGAGATCTATGGATAAAGGCAACTGGTGTCCCTTATACTTCCGGCATGATGAATGTCTAATGTTGTAATTCGCTTCCCATTGTTATATCAATTACAGATTGTAGCATTAGGGTTTGAGGAATAATCTGCCTTTAAATATTAAGTACAAAAGTAGATATACATCTATTAGATTCCAATCCTAACTACCTTTGGTAATAGAAATAAGAATATGATGGTATAATTGGAAAACTTGTATAAAAAAGCCTATTAGTTTATGAGTAAGTTGTTTCAAATAACTTTTTTAAAAGTTAGGTTACAAGATATTTTAGTTGTTTCACCAAATATTGTATTGTTATAAACTCAAAAAATAAAGTATCTTATATGTGTCAAACACAATCTCAATCTAAAAATATAATGAGGAAAATGCAACAACTACTAAACAATGGCTCATTTAGTTGAATGTTGTTTGACAGTTGTTGACTAGGTTAGATATGAGTCGGAGTCTTAACTGAGTTTGAAGCTCTAATTGAATGTGTCTTTGACTGAAACATGTTGTTTGATTTCACTTTTGGCTGGATATGTTAAATATTGAATATGACCATTTTACCCTTCTGTTCTGTAACTGTATCAAAACATTTTAAATCAATATGTAAAATAGTTTGAAACTTGGTTGTTATTCACATACAAACACACATACATGTTCCATATTTTTGAAACTTGGTTATTATTTTTTCAACACTCTTTATCCTATTAACATCAAACTTTGAAATTGTATCCAATTTTAGCATTGTACTTTGAGATTGTATCAATTCACCAAGTTTATTATTCATTTCCACTAAAATCAAGCATACAACTCAAAAGAAAGAAAATATATATAGCATATGGTTAAAATAAACTATAGAATGAATGTCAATATTTTAACAGCATTAGTTGGGACTTTTTAGACAACATCCTTCATCTCATGGGTTTTGATAATAGGTGGATTAAATTGATTTTTGCTTGTTTAAACTCGGCTAAAGTTTTTGTCCTTATTAATGGCAATGCTGCTAAGGAGTTCAAGCTTCATAGGGGAGTTAGACAAGGAGATCCTCTATCCTCTTTCCTATTTATCATTGTTGTCGAAGCTTTAAAGATTGCTATATCAGAGGCCATGGAAAAAGGAATACATAAAGGGGTAACTCTTCCAAACAGTGGACCCACCATCTCTCTTTTTCAATATGTGGATGATGCTATTTTTTTGGGAGAGTGGTCAAAGGAGAATGCTTCTAATCTTTTGAGGATTCTCAGGTGTTTTTATCGTGCCTCTGGCCTCAAAGTTAATCTTTCAAAAAGCAAGGTTTATGGGATTGGTGTTAGTAACACTCAAATTGGTGAAATGGCGAATTGGTTAAATTGCAGTGTTGGTGAGTTTCCTTTCATCTACCTTGGTACTCCGGTTGGATCTAGTATGAGTCGAAAATCAAATTAGATGTCCTTAATCGATAAATTTAACAATAAGCTCTCAAATTGGAAAGATCGAAATCTTTCCTTTGGGGGTAGGCTTGTTCTTTGCAAGGCGGTTCTCGGTACCATGGGTTCATACTTGTTCTCGCTTTTTAAAGCCCCACTAGTGTTATTAATCGTCTTGAGAGCTAAGTAATTAATATCGGCGATTTCCAGGTGGGATATCATTTATCGGTACTTTTCAAAATAGTGGTGTCAAATATCGGACCGCAAAAATCGGTGATATTTACCGATATTTACCAATATTTTCAGGCTATTTCCAGGTGGGATATCGGTTAAGTAATTTTACTTGCTTTTTTTATTGTTAAGTCATGGACTTAACTTAATTGAACCTGCTATTATGTTAAGTACTTAATTGTTAGGTTTAGTTCATAGACTCATGTTTTAAGTATTAACCGATCTTATTGTTATGTTAATTGTTACATATTTAAGTGTTAACTTGCTAGTTTCTATAGGTTTGATCATGTTGATATGTTAAGTACATAATTCTTAAATGATGATGATGATATTAGAGTTGAAGTGGATGATCTAGATAAAATAATTGGATGCCTTGGTTGATGTGGACTTGGAGGAAGATTCCATGGTTTACGTAAGATTATGTTTCAAACATTGATAGTTTTGAATTTTGACTTTTTATATTACTTTTATATATGTTTTATGTTTATATATATATATATATATATATATATATATATATATATATATATATATATATATATTAATTTTATGCATGATATAAAAATACCAATATCCCACCGCGATAACCTATATCCCGAATATCGGCCCTCGACCAATATTTGATTTTGGACCGCTATAACTGCATAGCTTGAGAGTATCAGATGTAGGTGTTTTTGGGGTGGTTCTTCCGATAAAAATAAAATTCCTTGGGTTGCCTGGAAGAAAGTTCTTAACTCGAGGGACGATGGTGGCTTAGGCATTGGTAGTCTCACAGCGTTCAACTATGTCTTACTAGCTAAGTGGTGGTGGCGGTTTAGAAATGATAATAGAGGAATATGGCACGATGTCATTATGTCATTACATGGGACTGATGGTGGGATTGGTCGCACCAGAGTTGTTGCTAGAATAGGAGGGACTTGGGTTGTCATCAGCCATCTTCACTTGTACCTGATGCGTAACCAGGTCGACATTAACAGTTTATTTGTTTTTCAGGATAACAAATGGAAGTGGATTAAAGACAATGAAGGATATTTTACTGTGGCGTCGTATAGGAAAACTATTGATAACCATCTTTTGATATGCCTTGAGGACAATACTCCTTGGAACAAAATCTTGCCTGGTAATGTTAATATATTTGTATGGAGATCTATTTAGTAATCTTGAGAAAATTAGGATATCTATCGGCTCGCAATTATGTCCCCTTTGCAAAATTTTGTTAGAGACAGAGTCCCATCTCTTTCTGAATTGTTTAGTCGCTGGGGAGGTGCATGTTGCCATCAACAATTGGTGGAATCAGGGTCCGGTGGATAGCAGCTTTCTCCATGACCTCTTCAGCTGTGTGTCCAGTTTTGGTACCCCTGGGTGTGTAAGCAAGGTTGTTTCGGTTGTGCTTTCTGCTTTTACTTGGATTATCTGGACATACAGGTGTGATAAAATATTTAATGGAAAGGTTAAGAGTTGTAGTATGTTGGCTAATGAGGTGAAGATTTTGGCCTTCGAATGGATTAAATACCGATCTAGAAAAGGTTATTTCTTTAACTGGGTCGATTGGTGTCTTAACCCTTCACGAGAATGTATCAAACTCATGTAATTCTAGCTTCTTGCTAGCTTGTTTTCTATAAAATTCTTGTTGTTCAAAAAAAAGAATGAATGCCAATATCTCTTCTTGAATCACTCGTTAATTCTATTCTCCAAGGCCTTCATCACATCTTTCGTCTCTTCAACATCTCTCTTTCATTGCACTTAGTACATACCAAACAACATTTATTTTCAGCAAATATTCAACAAATAATATAATTTCAGCAAATATTCAACATCCACTTTCATAAAACGATAAAAAACAGAAAAAAGTTTGAAAATACAACTATGAAGTTCTGATTGCAGCAATGAGTGTTCAAGAATTCATAATTCTTCATCTAATTTCATATTTCAACAAAGTAATACAATCAAAAATCTGATTTATACATCTAACTTCATATTTCAACAAACAAATAGCATCGACTTTCATATTTTTGCATCTAATTTCAGATTTCAGCAAAGTAATACAATCAAAATTTTGATTTATGCATCTAACTTCATATTTTAACAAACAAATAGCATCTAAGTTTAGATTTATTCATCTAATATCATATTTCAGTAAAGTAATATCATAAAAATAAAATAAAATAATAATAATAATAATAATAATAATAATAATAATAAATAAATAAATAAATAAATAAATAAAACTGATTTTTGCATCTAGTTTCCTATTTCAGCAAACAAAGAATATCTAATTTTATATTCCAGAAAGCACATCATATAATTTCATATGTTACCTAGTATCAGAAAAAAGAAAGAAAAAGAAAACAGGAGAATAACATGTACTTTCAGATTAACGAAAAGAAAACGGAACAAGAAAATGCTTACCAGTTCGATGTTGACATCGGTGTTGCAAGTGGTGGACGATGCGTTGGCAAATGGTGAAGGATGGCAGTGGTGGAGGTCGATGAAAGAAGACAGAAAAGATGGATACAGAAGCAGCAATTAAAGGGAAGAAGCGAGAAGCATGTACGGTTAGACTTAAAAACGGTAAAGGTTTCAAAATTAATCAGTCACGTCATTTTTTGACGGACACGGTAAGAGGTAACTTTTTAATGGACCAGTAATCTTTTTTAATTTTTGTCTCTAATAAATGGATGTTTTTTGCCACTTAACACATTCTCATTCAATTTGTTAAATGTCGTTTTGTGGTTGTTATTATTATTTTTTTTTCACATGTCATTTTATGAGTCTTTCTATTTTATTAAATTATACATAATATTTTAATGTAATAATTGTAATAAATATAACAATAAATGTATATTAATTTCATTAATAAACTAGCATTTTAATTTCAAAATTCCTAAAATTAAAGCTCATTAGTTTCTTTTATTTATTTAAATTATTTGTTTAATTTAAAAGATAAAAAAATATTTACATTATAATAATTCATTATTTTTTTTTATTTACTTATAAATTCAGAGTTCTCAAATATTTTGACCTTTATACTTAACTTTTTTAAAATTAACTCATATAATACATGAGTCTCACAACTAGTAAAATTTTATACCGTTTTCATTCCTTAAGATCAAAATTGCTAAAAACATCTTTATGACAAAGTTTCATTTTTAAAAGATCCCTAATTTTAACATGTTGGGTATTTTGTTCCGTTAAGTTAGGTGAAAATTACTAATTTACATTTATTTTATATTTTTATTAGTTTTTTTTATAGGGAAAATGACACACACGCCCTATGAAGTTTCTAGGGTTTATTCTTTTAGTCACTTAACTTTTTAAGTGGCTTTTTAAGGGAACAAATTTGGTTTTGTCGGGTCCAATATGTCATTTTTGAGAAAACGAAGCGGTAACCCGGTTACCCCCTATGCCACCTCACTTATTTTTATATTTTAATAAATTAAAAAAATAAAAGGTCCCACAACATCTGAATCTCTCTCTCTCTCTTACACACACACACACACACTAACCGGCGATGGCAGCCCCTCCCCTAGAGAATGACGATTGAAGCTCCACCCCAAACACCCTCCGATCACTTCGTGAGCTACTCACCTCGACAACTGACAACAAGAAGGGAAAACATTCGAGAGGAGTGTGTGTGTGAGAAAGAGTCATCATCTTATAGTTCATGAATATATGTCTAATGGAAGCTTGCAACTCCTAAATATATGAAGACCGGATATCTAACAACCAGGTTACATGTATTCAGGAGATATTTATATTTGAACAAAAATTATGTTGCCAAAAGGGTATGCAGCCTAAAGAAAATGATGAACATGAGGAACTCTTTGTTTGTGAGAGAGAGTGCATGTGTGTGTGAGAGAGTGAGTGAATGTGTGTGAGAGGGAAATAGATATGTTGTTTGTTTTATAATAAATAAATAAATGATTAGACCAAGCATAAGTGGTTAACTGTGTTACCCTTCGCTTTGTCAAAAAGGATCGATTAGACTCGATAAAAATAATTTTATTCCTTTAAAAGACACGAAAACAACTTAAGGGACTGAAAGGGTAAAGTCAAAATATATGATAGGGTCGTTGCGTCATTTTCCCTTTTCCTAATAAACTAGCATAAAATGCCCCGCTCTTTGTCCTTCCGTTCTCTTACTCTCCAGCCACCAACTTGCCAGACATCGACCACCATCAAACCCTGTTTCACTAGAGACAGCCATTTCACCATCTCTTGTTCACTCTTACCGCTCCTACGTCACCACCATCATCTTTAAAAGCTCGATGCCACCACTACATCTCTCATATTTCTCACACCGTTGATACATCAACATCATCTCTTCTCCTCTCTCACCACTACTTAAGGAGTAATCTTGAAATAACTTAGTGGAATAAAACAAGTCATGTTAAAATAATGGACCTTTTCCATAATAAAACTTTTTCATAGTGACCTTTTTGCAATTTTGATCTTTCATGGATGAGAACCTCATAAACGTGCTAACCATATGGACCATTCTTGTAGGATACTTATATATATATATATATATATATATATATATATATATATATGAAAAAAGTACACCAATGGTCCATGTGATATCCTAAATTTGTAATTTTCGTCCCTAACATTTTTCTTGATAAGAATGGTCCTTGTCGATTCAAAAAGTTACATAGATGGTCCTTTTGCCTCACATCGATTTAATTCATTTGTTTAGTGACCACATGACCCTCGTGTGAGGGTAATATCGTCTTTTCCTTTAGACTATGCATTGAATGAGGATTAGCCAACATATTACATTATCAATCCCTAAACCATCTGTTGGATTAGGTGTCTAAGCTCATAACTATAATTGGTATGTACTTGATTTGATAGTAGCATGGTCCTTTTGGGTTGCCTTCATGATAACAACCGGACAGGATGGGTTTTGGAGAAAGAGGTTAACTAATGGTTTATTAATATATTATAAGAATAATATATTAATTGAGAAATCATATTATTTAATTAGTATTAATCAAAAATTAATTTGGAATTAATTTTGAGATTAAAAGGACTGATTAAAAGTAAGGGGACTAGTTTTACAAATCATTGATATGTGCAAAATGGGTTGTTAGATCACCTTGGAAGGTTTGGACGAAATCTATGGGAAGCCCATAGAAGATTTCGTCCAAGGGGGCCTTCTGTAAGGTTTTCATGGACTGCTTAAGGCTTAAGCAATCAGATTAGGTTTTCCACCTAAAATCCTAGCAGCCACAAGTATATAAAGACCCTTTAGCCTCTAGAAATCGGCTACTTGATTCCTAAGAGAAACCCTAACCGATTTCTTACTCCTTCTACCTCATTCTTTTCTTGTGGTGTTTGTGACTCCATTAAAGGTGTAATGCTTGGGGCACTAGGCTTTTGAAGGTCAAGGAATTGAAATGAGGATTGCTTGTTACTACTAGCTAACAAGAAAGGTATTCACTAACCCTAATATGATTAGATTTCGATTTTATATCTTAGAATTAGGGTTCTTGCTTTGGAAAATTAATTTGCATTTATAACTTGATAAAAACCTAGATCCAAAGAAATTAGGGTTGCATGTGCACATAGGAATGTTGTAATGCTCAAAACTCAACACCACCATCATCACCATCCCTCTTTTAAGAAAACATGCGTTGAAACACCTCTTGTTAGAGTAATTTGAAATGCCTTTTCAAATCTTTTAAAATTATATAAAAAAAGAGAAGTTCAAAGTTTTATTTGCAGAAATCATGCGGTCTTAAAGTTCAAAACAAATTTGAAAGTTCCAAAATAATGAGGATGTAACAATACAATATCATAACATTGTTCAAGATAACCACACAAATCTTTGTATTTTAAATGTCCTTACCATCTTCTAAGAAACTCTTAAGTTTTCAAGATAAGTACAAGTCAAAATAAGTTAGACAATGAAATTTTCTAGTGAGAATACCCGATGTTAACTCATTTAAAGTAATGATAATGACAATCATCATACTCGAGACCAACCCATGCAAATCAATATAAAACCAACAATTTATATAAAACATTGTTAAACCAAAGACCATAGTAGTAAATACTCAAAAAACCAAGAACAAAGTTTATTTGAACCCATATTAAAAAAAATAAGGATATAAAATCCAAAAATCCAATGGTTTTTATTAATAACTCTCAAATTCTATCCAATGAATGTGACAACCAAATCATATATCAAGGGCTTAATAAACCCACAATCGATAGTATGGAATTATTATTTCATAATCTAAAGCAAAGGGTTAATTAACAATTCTCTCAAATCAAATCAAATTAGGGTTCTAAGGACCCAAACCAAACCAAAATCGTATTATATAACTCGTAGTTCCAAACATATCCAAAAGACTAAGCATTAGCTAGTAAGGATTAACAAATTCATATAAAAATTCTTAAAAGGGAAAATAAGGAATGTATAAAATAATATGTAATGTGTGCATCTATGATTCTATTCCCATCATTTTTCAATCTCATAAAGTCCAAATTCCCTAAAATAGATGGTTTAGCTTGAAATTCACGAATGGTGAACTGCCATATGAATTTTATCTTAAGCCTCATACTCACAAGTGGTGAACTATCACCATGGTTGCAGAAATCGAGATTAATCGGCGATTAATCGTTTGGCGTTCTCCAACCGTCGACGATTAGGGTATTAATTAGAAATTTATGATTAATTGGGTTTGGTGGGATTAATAGGTCTTGGCGGAATTAATCGGTCAACAAAAGTAAAAAAAATGTCAAAATATTTTAAAGAAAAAACAAAAAATCAACTTTTTTTTTACTCCAAAATTTTCAAATTTTCAAATATTATACAAAAATGTTCATACTTTCGTATTTTCAAATTTTGAAATTACAAATTTTCTTATTTTTTAATTTTGAAGTACTTGTTTTTCTTAAAATATATTAATATTGATTAATTTTAATGTTTTATTAATAATCTATGGTCCCCGATTAATCATCGTCAAGACCGATTAATCTCTTAACACCAGTCGACCATCGAGCGATTTTTACAACCTTGACTACCACCTTTTTTGTCTAAGATCCAACCAAAACTAGGGAACCATCAACATTAGCCTATACAAGAGGTATTTAGCCTCTACTTTCGCGTATGAGGATTATCTAGAATCTACTCACTGAGCCAAAATACAATGTATAGTCAATTTTGGAACATGACATCTCTCGGTAAAACCCATCCTAGTATGTATGCAACAAGTAGGATGCCCACAACCATTTCAAACTATGAATTTATTTTCTCTAAAAACAATAGATATCGTAAAATAATTTCATGAATGCAAATAAGTACCAAATGTACACACATAACATGTAAGACAACAATAAACATTATAAATTGAAATTGAACTCGAAGGCATATATATGATATCAAACTTTAAATAGGAAAATATAATTATAGTATATAATCAAAACAGCAAGTGTGAAAATAAGATATGGACTTGTATTCCTTGTAAACTCACCTCAAAAGGTTAAAAATGAAACAAACCCTTATTCGAAGATTAATGTCCTTTAATAACCATATATTAATTTCAAACATAGGTTAGTAAAAGAACAGTGCGGTGAAGTTTAGAGCTGAATTCGATGTACATGCTAAAAAACACTTAAACACTTAAGGGTACATGCAACCTAAAGGATCTATGTCTTTACACATTAATAGCAACATACTTATGAAACTACAAGAACCCTGTGGTATAATCAAAATTGCTAATTAGGATAACATACCTTTGATATTGTTATAGCAATCATTACCCATGAGTCATTTTTTGATCTTCAGAAAGCTTAGCACTAAAATTATGGATGCCTTTAATGGCTCACACCCAAACCCTATAAACTAGAATACGAATTAAGAGATATGAGAGAGGGGAGAAATTCAGATAAGGGTTCACAAGAAGAGAGATAGCCAAAAATGCAACCCTAAGGGGTCTATTTATACTAGTCAGATATCTAGGATAAACCCTAATTTAAATTCAAAATAATATTATTTTAATCCAAACTAAATGGTTATCCTTATAATACCTGAAGGCTTCCAGAAACCCTAATATGGCCTCCAAAATCGTTCACCCTTGGAATGTTTTAGAATCCCTCCATTTCTCAACTGTTAAGCAATTACAAATTAACCTTTGTACCTCTAATTAATTCCAATTGATCCCAAATTAATTATGACAAATTCTAAATTAATTTAAACAATTTATAATTAATTTATTAGTCATAATAAATTAATAAATTATTTCATGTTTCTTCAAATGTCATTCTAATCTATTTCTAGTTATGATGGCAACCCAAAAAGGACTTTGCGTTTAATCACAAGATTATGCCAATTTAGTTATGGGCTAAGACACCTTAATCCAACAATCTCTGAAACATCCCAATAATACGGTACAAAATTTTCATTTTTAATCATTAAGAAACCATAGCTTTCAAACATCACATGAAAATCATAAGTTATTATTTCTCAAAAGGTATCAAACATCACCTGAAACCATAGCTAAAGGTTTAGATCAAATGGTTTAATAGAACTTAGTCAAATACATATATAAATATCATGTTGAAATGTTTCAACATATGAGATTCAATATATAGAAATATTATAGAAAGGAATTGAACAAATATCAATCCTAATATAGTACATAATGAGTCGAGTCCCATATGCTTAAGATATGGGATCAATCACATATGCTATAACATTTGCCTATTCTAAAATTTTCAAATGCCTTTAGCATTGTGAAAAAAGATTAGAATTTTGTGTGACTAAAGTTGTTACATAATCGTCAAGAACATTCTAAGGTTTTACCAAAGATTGGTTACTTGTGGATAGTTGGAAGTGTGACATTATTTGGGAAGGGCCATGGTAACACATTCTAGATTGAGATGATTCTTAGTCATAACTTATGGTAATATGGGAATATGAAAATGTTTCCATAATGGGATATGCTTGTAAAATCTACATGTTAGTTGGAAACTTTAATGCAAGAGAAGTGTTCAAGAAGTGTACCTTGAATTTGAGACTTCATTATCATGGAATTGTTTGAGTAACAAGTTCTAGTGGAACATTCTGTAATATCGAAGGCTCAATCTTTATGACTTTAGAACCTCAATATCACAAAAGTTCAATGCATGTAAAGAAGAAATTTCACTACATCTTAGATAATGACAAGAATTTGGAATTGTGAAATGAGCATCATTAGAGTAATGTCTAGTCGATTTGTTCACAAAGGAAGGACCATCGAGATGTATAGTATGCATATTTGTAACATAACATGACTGATAATATTTAATTCAAGTGATTAGTTGATTACCCGAAACATTCTACAATGAATGAATTCATAATTGTTATGGTGATTAAATAATATGGATTTATTTATCTTAAAGGGGTATGATACCATAGTTAATTAGTTTATTATTGCGTTTCACTTTGCATGTTTATTTCCCCGAGTAATTTAAATATTATTAAAATATTCCACATTCAATTTATACTTTTGGAAGTATTAGGGATTTAAGAATGTCATGAATCGTTTGTAGATTGTCCATATGGATTGGACATTGCATACAAATTCTTGTAATATTCATGAGTACTTGGAAATATGAATTTTAAGTATTAGATAAACTCTCGCTTAGAGATTACTTCATAGACTCAATAAAAAGTTATTTTGAGACGATAATATTTTATACTCTTCAAACATAGATATACAAGTCATATTTTGTAAATCAGTTGTGCATTATTTTACTCTAACACATCTCGTAACTGGGTGTTATAAAGTGTAATTTCATGCATGATTTGGTGAGTAAAATGTATGATCATATAGCCACAGTTTACTCGTTCCTTTTTCCCTAACAGGAAAAGTGATATCTTTGGGCCCCTTTGTGATTTGAGTTGATCTGTGAAAACCATGCGCTTAGTCCGAACTAAATTGATATGTTCAATTTTTTAGTATGAATTTGATCATAAAATCGGAGAGCGAGAAACAACCAAGTGAACATGAGGTTGATCATTTAAACCATAAATCTCTTCATATGATATCTTGTAGAACAAAGAAATAATTGATCACTTATCTTAGGGCCAACGCTTGATTTGAATCAGAGTTCAAAAATGGATTCGGAAAGCACACTTTGTTGTATGGTTCATGGTTATACTTTCAATTCTAGTTATAAACTTATCCAAGTGGGAGGCTATTGAATTAAGGTGTCTAATCTTATAACTAAATTGGTATAAACTTGTAATTGGAAGTAAAGTCCTCTTTGAGTTGCCCTCTTAACCAGAAAGTGCTAGAAATGATATTAGGAGAAAGAAGGATAATTTATTAGATTATTATCCTCTTCATAATAAACGAGTACCTTTTATGCAACGTGTCAATTCCATAGCCCATACTTATGTAAAGACAAATTCCCAAAATACCCTTCAAATTCTCGATCTGTTCGTTGTTAATATTATCTCCGATTTTTATATCAATCTCTATTCAATTTTTTTTTGGAAAATCCTCATCCCATCAAATCAACAAAGAAATCCCAAAAATTCAAGATTCAAGTCATGCTCATATTCGAATTGGGTTGACTATGGCTTCATTACATTCGGGTATTAAACCACAATTATGTTTTTGAACAAAGTAAAGTTAAGAGATCTAAAGAAAGATCAATCTCACTCACTCATTCCAAATATTCATAATCCATATCCATCTTTCTTCATAATAGCTACACCCCATTCACTTGTAGTTCATTTTTATGTAGTAATCTCGATTTTCAAGATAAATGAATCAGGCATACGGTTCGAGACAAGAACGGGGAGGAGAATTCCCATGAGGGCTTGGTTAGGGTTTGAAAGACCGATAGTGTAACGCCCCGTTTTTTTTCTCAGTACGTTTAGTTATTTTAATTTAATTATTCTTGTAACCTTGGGTTAATTTATTTAACCCAAGGTTCGAATTCTTATGTTATTGGACTCTTTTGGTCATCTTGTAAAGCTCTTTTATTGAAGTCCATGGGCTATGGGCCTATTTCCAAAATCCATATAGTTAGTAGTGCTTAATGTGTTAATTGAGTCATTTTGGAACACATACAAGAAAAACACTCTAAACCCTACTCTCTCTCTCTCCCCCCCTCACGACGTCTCTCTCTCTCTCTCTCTCTTTGGGATCATGAGCAGCCAAGGGGTTGTTGTTTGGAGATTAAATCTTGTGCATTTCCAGCCTTGATTCGTATTAGTATGAACCTCCTTATCATTTCTTACAACTTGATTCATAACCTTGTTCTAATTTTATGATTTCATCTTCACTTCTACTTCTTATTTGATTTGTATCTCTTTTGTTATTTGTAAAGAATTTTATGTTATACATCATCTCAAGATCCTATCTTCACCCCATATATGTTGGATGATGGACCTAGATGATTACATGTTGCAAAAGATCTAGATAATCCTTAAAAATCACCAAATTACAACTTGTGTGATGATGAGAGATGGATCTTGCGATTGTTATAATTTTGACATTCTTTTGATTTGAATATTTTTATATTCATATCATAATGTTAAGATCTGAAAACACGGTCTTTTTACATCCTCAAAGATGTGTATATGAGTGTTTGTGCATTTAAAAGATCATGGAGGCCCTAAAAGGGAGAATGGTGATTTTATGTGTTTTATGTTTATTTTCATGTTGATTTATTATTACATTCTTGTGGCTAAATGAAATTATAATGATCCCTAACCCTTTTTAGTATCACCATGATCATGGGGACTGAATTGGGATGATGAACACA
Source organism: Lactuca serriola (assembly GCF_051521515.1). Classification (NCBI taxonomy): domain Eukaryota; kingdom Viridiplantae; phylum Streptophyta; class Magnoliopsida; order Asterales; family Asteraceae; genus Lactuca; species Lactuca serriola. Next base: position 33,717,898 of record NC_136410.1, read on the forward strand.
TCTTAAAGTGTGTTTCAAAGGGAGAAGGATGGATAAGCCAAAAAGGAATCATGGGTGGCTACAATTCTGTTTGCCATCAGATCTGTAGTCATTTTGTAAAAATCATATCTTGAGCTCTAGAACTCAAACGGACCCCAAACCAGTGCCCAAAGTTAAAAAATTGAGTTGGATAACTTTCTTAAGCAGGCCAACCTCACTGATAAGGACTTTATCTATGGGCAAGAATGGCATCTTTGTTGTTAGGTATGATCCGGGTCTGTTCTGATATGTCATTTTGTTTTCATCATTACTAAGGCTTGGAAAAGGATCCAGGGTGATTCCAAGTTTATATATGTTCCTTATATTTTGAATTTAAGATCTGGAGCAGTTGGGGTGTTATTTCCAATTATAAATTGGTTAGAATGGATCCACACTCCAGATCAGTGGGCAGTCACCAGCTTTGACTAGTGCTGTGATTGTCCACAATGTGAATTTTATATCCGGATCTTGGGAAATGCTTTTCATTCAATTCCAACTTTGAGACTTTCATTTTTATGTCCTTTACTTCTCTGAATTTTTGTTGGGTCGAATTCTACTCACAAGTTGGGTAGAATTGTCCAACATCACTGGACTGTCCTGTTGGGTCTCCAACAGTGATACACCTTTTTTAAAATTCATATTTAATTCATCCTTTCGAGTTTGAAGGAGTTCTTTATAGTTCTGGAATCCTGAACAATCATAGTTTCCTATAAAATTTAGTTAAAGCTATGTTTCTGTTTTAGATTTTGGAGTAAATCCATGTTGAACAGCAGGTCTGTTCTAGAGACCTTGCTGTGATTACTCTTTTCTCAACTCATGGCTTCACTACTTCTCCTTTCTAACCTTTAGTCCTTCTTAGGTGAGGTTTTGAAGTTTGTTCAAGCTTGGTAGCATTATTTGATTGTTAGCTATCCTTGCTACTCACTCACGGTGAGTTCTCTCACACCGTTGTATTGATGATTGCGTTTGCTAGTTAGCTTGTGTGTGATTATTTGAATTTATTATAAAAGCATGCTATATAACTATTGTTTTAATTCGTACATGTGCAGTGTATGTAACTAATTATGGATATGGGGACACCGCCAAAGGATACGGATTTACCGGTGCGGTGGGTAGGTAAGATCACCAACGTAATACTCATCATGAGGTGCGGTGATTAGGGCCAAATGATACGTGATCTACCCGGTGCGGTTCAAACCTACAAGTCCTTCTTGTAGTATAGACATTGATTCGTTCTTTGACCTTATTATAACTATAATTGGAAAATGGATTAGGGCTAGTAAATATGAATGTTAGTACAATGTCTGTGTTTGAATTCACTAAGCTCTGTGTTTACGGTTTCCCTTATAACTTTCCAGGTGTTAAGATTAAAGAGGCTAAGGCTTGACATGGAGCACCGGGACATCGCTACTAGTTATTTTTGTTGGGATCTTATTATTATTACTTCCGCACTTATTTTATATGATTGTTAAGTTAGATGGATAATGTTATGACTATTTTAGTTGTTTTAATTTATTTCAAGATGGTTTTTAAAAGTTTAAAATTTTTGAAAAAAAAATGGGTGTCACAGATAGTATTACTCATACGTAGGAATCACACTCTCTCTAGATTTTGTACTCGCTAGATCTTTTCTCATTTTAAACTTCAAATGTTAATTTCAATATTCGTTTTTGATTCTCTAGAGTTTACAAGTTACAAATGCTTTTACTTTATTTGATTAAGAATGACAACAAACCATGTTGATTTGTGAAGTATGAAATGGATTTCAATGTTCTTGAATTATAATCTATTGCAATATAGTCTTGAAGTACTTGTGTGCCCCTCTAGAAAGAAAATGACTAAATATCCGAAGAAGATACATGTATTACAAGATCAGGTTCTTTGTTATTTTCTATATTTTACATGTTTTTCACGTTTCAGTTAGGAAAAAATACAAAAAACCAAATAGTGTTTCCAATTAATAGTTATAGTGGTTGATGAACAGATAAACTACTTTTTATTGTCAAGATTTGATTCTGCCTATACAATTTTTTTTTTATGTAAAGTTAAGATGTGGTAAAGGTGGTTATCGTTTTTTTATTAATGTTTAATTTTTAAGTTTTTTATGTCTGGTGATGACCCAACACCCAAACCTTTGTTCTCCTTACAAACAAGAACCACCTTCCAATTAACCCAAATAAATGTTTCTTTCCTCATTGCCGCCCCACAAAAACTATCTTCGAGTTTTCTCGATGTCATTGAGAATAGAAGCAAGAGCCTTGAAGAGGGGAAAGTAATAAATAGGAATACATACGAAGACGGATTTGACTAACGTTAAACGCCCTCTTTTTATAGAAAAGGGATTTAGACTTCCAATTCGACAACTTTCTATTGATCCGCTCAATGATATGATTCCAGTTGCATTTTAAGGACATATTAGCCCCAACTGGAACACCTAAATAATAAAAGGGAAATAGGCCGCTATATAACTTCAAATTTCCGCACAAGTGTAAATCTCCAGGTCAGAGAAGCACCGATACCAAATACACGAGATTTATGAAAGTTCACCTTGAGGCCATATGTAACATGGAAACATCTAAGAATCCTTGCCAAGTTTTCAAAGTTGGAATTATACCAATCATCGATAAAAGATCGAATCATCCTCATAGAAGAGATGCGAGATGAGGGGGCCATTATTTGGAATTTGGAAACCACGAAAAAGGGAGGATTGCAGTCGATCTCATGACAGTGCTTAAACATTCCATGAATAAGAGAAATAGGAAGGGGGAAAGAGGGTCCCCTTGGCGGACCCTTTTTGAGATAGGGAACTCCTTAGTTGGGGAACCATTGATCAAAACAGAGGCTCTAGAGGAGGCGAGGTAACCTCTAATCCAAAAACGCCATCGGTTTCCAAACCCCATTTGAGACATCACTGAATCCAAGTATTGACAATTAACGGAGTCAAACACATTGTCAAAGTCTACTTTGAAGAGGAAGGCCTTTTTCTTGTCTATTTTCGCCCAAGAAAGGATCTCGTTAATGATAAGTGGACCATCAAGGATGTTGCGATGACAATCAAGGATGTTGTGATACTCGATAAAACCAGTTTGAATTTCGTCAATCACCAAGTCTATAACTCTTTTGATTCTGTTTGCAAGCGCCTCGGTGATGATTTTGTATAAACTACAGATGAGACTAACAGGTCTATAGTCCTTTAGAGTAAGCAGGTCCTTTGTTTTGGGAATTAAGGTGATAAAAGAGGAGACACAGCCTCTCGCGATTCATCTGCTAGCCTGAAAACATTTCACAAATCACGTGATATCATCTTGCATTAACTTCCAAAATCTCTTGATGAATTTAAACGTAAATCTATCCAGGCTGAGAGCTTTTTCACTACCATAATTCCAAACTGTTTGTTTTATTTCTTCAAGGTTATAATCATACTCCAAAAAAACACTCTCACCAGGGGATACGTGTTTGAGATTATGATTATTCGTAAGTGTCTAAATTACATTTTCACATGTAGTACATTTTTCCACATAATCTAAATATTAATATTTTACATAATAATTTTAAACAATCCATATTTTTTTAATTACACATTTAGATAGCGTCATTTTCTATTTATCGTAATAGATAATGTACTTTCATATGTGTATAAAAGATAAAAAAAATGAACTTATGATTATGTAACATTAGATACACACGATGAATTAATTCGCAAGGTCTCATTACACATATGTACCTTGTAGAACACTATGTGGAACTCCTTAATGCACAAATCTATACTTAAGATTTATTGCATACAAAATCTTTCTTTACCCACACTTATTAATACATAATAAATGTATTACTATGTATCTGAGATCAATTTGAGAGCTTGGGGTTGCTATTGTGGACTATTACTTATGTGTGTATTTTTTTGTTGAAACATATAGGCTTAATAAATACAAAAATTATAAAATGGTTTTTTTTTATCCTAAATAAAAAGAAATGCTAAACATAAATACTAAATTTGTAATTTAGTGTAGATTTAACAATCCAAGAACCATATCAAAGGAAATTAAACGTACATTAGCAAATTTGCGACAAAAAGTAAGCTTGGACCAAACGTGAAAGAAATAGTATAGAAAAGGGACTAAAACGTGCAAGTTACTCTTTCTTTTACACTTCCGCATTTCACAGTCACACACAGATGACTAGATTAGGGATTTCATCCGGCCCGGTTCATCTAATTTCATTGTCTTCTCCCAAAAGTTTGACGACCAGAGCGGGAAACGAAAAGATTTTGAATCCTCGGTTTTTCTCGCTCCACACACACCACACACAGACCCAGTTCTCATATTCTTCCTCTCTTTCATCTTTGTTCATGTGGGTTTGTTCCTAGTTTTCATCTTTCTCCATCTGGGGTTGACTCGCTGGAAACAAAGCTTGTTTTGGAACGAGGGTTTATTTCAATTTCGATTTTGCATACGAAAAGAATGGCCTGCCGGATTAGGATAAAATGAACACGAACGAAGCGAGCACTTCCGGTGGCGGTAAATTTCACACCGTACAGCCTCTTCGTGACTTGGAATCAAATTGGGAGGTAGATCTTGCCAATAATCTCCAAGAGTATTTGCTCAAGATCTGCTCCGGTGAGATTACTGGTGGTGAAGATGATAGTCACCTATCTGTGAATTTTGCGGAAGGTTTGTAACTTTCAGAGTCATTAAATTATAGTAGATCTTGTTTAAGCGAATTCTAACACTTGTTTGTTTGTGGAAACCCTAGCTGCTTTGCTGCTCCAAGGTTCAATTCAGGTGTACAGCCGGAAGGTCGAGTATCTCTATTCTTTGGTTGTTCATGCTTTGGAGTTCATCTCTCAACAAAGGTAACTTTATAATCCGAAAATAAAACTTCATTTTGATACATACATTTTAAAGTAAGTCTAGATAAGACTAGAAGTGCTTCTTCTTTAAGGGCTTTTTCGATTATCTGAATGTTAATTTAAGCAGTCACTTTCTGATTAGTTATATGAAATGTAATCAGTAAGCAACATGATCAACCAGAGAATGCTGCACCAGGCCAAGAAGAAGAAAATGGCCCAGTTGTTACTCCTACTGAACCAGATGATTCTTTTTGGGGCTCAGATGATATTCAAGGTACCCCTTCTAACTCAATTTACCAGTTAATTTTTACTGTTTTGTTGTTAAATGCTGTATGTATTTTACCAGTTGACGCAAAGAACTCATTGGATAGATCAAAAGACAGCAATACCCTTTTAAACAGCCATGTAAAGCCTCCTGCAAACTTGGTTGTTCTTGAGGGTGATTGTTTAGATACAAGTGGAGACAGTGGGGAGTTGGAGTCTTATTTGGTATGCAAAGCTATATAATGAAGTGAACAGATATTGAAATGACACAATCACCCCTCTTTACTAATTCCTTTTTTAACCTATGATTGCAGTTAGCTACAAATGATCTCTATAAGGATTTTATTCTCTTAGATGCATGTGATGCAGTTGCAGTTGATGAATTTTTGAATGGGAATGATGAAGTTAACAAGACTAAAAATAATTCTAGAGGAAGTTCTATTGGGTCTAAATCTAGAAAGACATTTATGTCACCTTCAAGACGTTCTGGTGGATTCATGTCACCTTCAAGACGTTCTGGTGGATTCATGTCACCTTCAAGAAGGTCTGCAGGAAAGACTGTTGACCCTGGTCCAAGTCAAAATGCATATGATGATAAAAAGTTTGAAACTAATGACCATCATATGGATGATCATGGATTCGACATGGATGATGGGTTTTCACAACCAGAGGCATTTGATGATGATTCAGATGAAGAAGACGAAGAAGATCCATGGAAACCTTTAAATCCTCATGAAAAGGGGAACTTGAAAATTAAGCCCTTCAAAAAAGGTTTGTATGAAATGTTCTGTTTTCTTGATTCTTTCTCCAATACTTCCATTCTATATACTCACTCTGTTTACTTTTATCAGTTAAAGTTTACAGAAAAGATTGGCCAAAACCAACCACCAAAGTCTCAATCACAGAAGAGTTTCCACTTGCAAAATTGCATGGTCCTATTAGTGTAGAGCTTCATGAAATATGGGAGGCACAACATGGAAAAGATCATGAGTCACAATCTCCTCCATATTATGAAAAGGTAGGATTCTTAATTTTTTTAAAGTGCACAATGCAGGAAATAGGAAACATAGTTTACTCTTTTGGTATAACTGTGGAGTGTATTATGTAGCTTCGACAATCGCTTGTTGAAGGAGATGATGAAAATATTGGCACATTTAATAATAATGATAAAGATGATGAAGACGATGTATATGATAGTGGGGGCCATGATTTCATGCCAGATGATGATTACATGAATGAAGATCATTTCAATCATGAAAATGTTAGTTTTTTTCTTTTATGTCTTATTATACAGCAAATGAAGATGGTTTTATGGGAAGCTTGTTTTGATGCTCTTATTGGTTAATATTTTGCAGCATATGGATGATGCTACTCAATTTGACAGCAAGGAACCAGTTGAGCATGAAGAGCCAAAGTCTCATGAGAATCTTGAAGACTTGTGCCGATCTCATCTGGTGAGGAAAAAATGTTAATCTCTTTGCATATGTATTGATGAAGTTATCCTTTTTGATATTTGTTTGATTGTAAATATTTTTTTTCCAATTATTATGGTGATGTAAACAATCACATCTCTTCCAAAATTCACCAGGATTCTCTGCTTGCAAGTATCTCCGAGACAGAAAAGCAGACTGCATTAGCAGCCCGGGTCTCAACCTGGAAACAACGAATCGAACAAAACTTAGATGAACAAGTACGTCGATTCCTTCTTCATTTTCTTATCATCGATAAACCCTATAACTCTCTAATCTGAATCTTCCCCTCAATTTCTACCTTTCACATCAATAAATTGATCATCTGACAGGATGCACGACCACCGTTTGACATTCACGAATACGGTCAACGCACTTTAGACAAGCTCTCATTCCAAGAAGACGTGGGCAATTCCATGTCTTTTACAGACGTTGTCAGAGGTCTAGAGAAACACGACGTCGCTCGAACATTCTCCGCACTTCTCCAACTGGTAATCAATCGATCTCAATTAATCAATCAATTGTGTGCCCTAACCCTAGATATGTAAGAATCGTCAACTTTTTTTTGCTAAACTAGAAAAAAATTCGTCGTATCAGGTGAACAATGGAAACGTTGAATTGGAAAGGGGCGGGATCGAGGGCGGACATGTTTGTTACACGGGTGAGAATCCGTTCCATGTTCGTCTTCTTACTAACGTGAAAAGACCGGAAGTAAGACTTAGATCTGCGAATAAGAGACCAAAGGCTCAAATGAAGAGAGGAAAAGAGAACCATTCACCACCGGGGTCGGTGTCACCTCCGAGATCTATAAAGGTAGGGAAAGTCGGTGGAATTAGGCGTACGCCGGAAAGCAAGAGGAGACGGCGGTCAAGATTGGTTGACCATGATGGGTTGATGATGTCTCCAGGGTGAATTCTCTGTGAGTTTGTGAAGATTGTGTAATTCTGTGCTATTGTGTACTGACAGTTATTTTAGGTTTGTAACAAATATTCTGCACTAATTCAAGTCAGGGCTCTTCTAACGTCTTTTCTTACCCGAGTTTAATCAAGGATTCGTCTTAATTGTTGTCATTAGATATGCCCTTAGATGTATGTCCCAAGTTTATACTGTTTGAGTAGGAACTTTTTTTTTTCAATAATTTTAGAGAATGTAACCTATTTAGCTTTATTTTTTTTTTGTCTTATTAGATCTTTGATTGAATTGAATTTAGATTCTGATTGGCTCATGATTTTACTTTTTTCTTTAAAGTTTTTTGGTATGTAATGTTTGGTAACTTGGTAAGGGATGTAGTTGTTGATTAGGTTAGAGTTGTTGGGCTAGAAGTTTTTGACTGTGTTAATTTCTGATTAAAACTTGTTTAATTTTACATGACTCACTGTGTAGAATGATTATTACCCTCAAACAATATTTTTTATAAAAACATCGACAACGTGATGACTTATTGACAATTTAAAACCGATTTACTTAAATATGCAATGTACTTATGTAGTTGGTCTTGAAAGCTCAAGGTGCTCATGCTTAAAACTTAAAGTTGTTACCTATAAAGTTAAATTTTGTGTTGATAGCTTGAAAGTTAAAGTTTATAAAACTCATTTAAAGGGTAAAACTGTCATATTCAATAACCAACAACATACATTAACAATAAAAACCAAATTGGCTCAAACCCATTCATTATATATAATGAACCGATGTTAAAGGATATATATCATGCCATGTATCAATTTTTGCCCCAAACACTTAAATTCCAAAAACAGTTTGAGAACAAATTTTTTACTTATAAATAATGAAGGCAAACAAATTATATAATCAGCTAGTCTACACCCGGTGAAGGAGATTGAGTTCTAACAAAGCTATACCCGTTGACATGGACCATTGAAAAGAATTGTCAACTCTTATTGGACCCGATAAGAACAAAACAAAAAGCCCTTAAGACTATTAGACTGATTTATAAATTAGATTTTAGTAAAAAAAATATAAGATAATTTATTGATAAGTTCATAGCTCTATTTTTAAGTAGTTTGTCAAATATATCCTTAATATTAAAATTTAAACATGCTTCTATACACGAATCTAACTTTCCAAAAATATAAAGTATACTATATTTAATCAATTTACTCTTCTAGGCATGTAAAAAAAACATCGTCAAATGAGTGGTAAGTCATACATTTTGTGGACATTCACTGTTTTCCTCCATGAGTGGCGCCTTTACATTCATGCAATCATGCATACATCGACTTTTACCATATACACATAACACACACATATATTATGAACTTTAGGATACGCGATAGCTATTGGAGTAATCTTCACAACCACTATTAATAATACTTATTAATTTTCCGTTCGAGATAAATGTTAACATGCATTCAAGTTGTATTAAAAATATACATGGAATGTAAGGAATGTGTTTTAACTCTTTTTCTTTTGAAAAACTCTATTATTATTAATTAATTTAATATGATAAAAATTTATATCCCAAAACTTATATTTGATATAATATAACATTAGTTTTTAATTATATAAATATAAACTATGTTTTATATTGTCATCTAGTTAGCTGTCATACAACAACTATGTTTTTTTATTAGTATGACAATTGACAAACACAATAATTTTAGAGTTTCTGTCCAATAGAAAGTGATATTCTTGAACCGTTTCAATACAAGTCTTCATTGGTAAGCCATTGAATTTGATTATTTGAATTTTTAATTGTAGACGATTTGAATGATTTTAAATAAAGATAATAATATTCTGACAAGTTTATTTCCAGATGACTTGATTTGATTATATTTTATTCAAGTTAATTTATTACAGCTAAAATGGAAATGAATTCAAAATTATTTAAATGTGTTAAACAAATCTAGTTTGCTAAATAAACATTGGATCGTTATTGTGATCATATAGCTTTTAATATTGGTAAACAAAATCAGTCCAAATTGGGCCGACTTCAACAAAACAATATTGGGAGGGACGTATTTTGTTATCCGACTTGGTGGAGGAGAGGTCCCGTCTTGGGCGATGATACTAAGACAAGAGGGAGTGGGTGCGGTCTAGACCGACTCCACCCACCACATCATCACGCATACCGCCCCATGGGTGCGGTCCAGGTGTGGTCTAGGCCGCACTGCGGTCTTCCAGGGGTGCACTCCCTTTCTCTCTCTCTCATCTATCAACCAATCATCTTTCTTTTTTTTTTTCTTTTTTTTTTCTCCTAACCATTTTCCCACTCCCACCTTATGGTTTCAAATTGATAAAATGAGAAAAAAATATGAGTTAGCATCTATGTGGCATAGGAGAAACCGTGGTTTCAATGACATCACCCCTTCCAGCTTAAGAAGTCTTTCAGGATCACACCGTGCATCCTTCTTATGACCATCATTTGATTGAAACTCCTAAGGTTTCTAAGGTTTGAACTTGAGTAATCCTTGTGAAGGGGCCAAGTTTTACATGCTAACCCACAAAGTGATGGTATAAGTTTTGATGATTCTTTTTCCATATTTCATTCATATCGTCTTAACCCAAACATAACCATATTACTATTATCTTTTTGGGTTAACTTGATACAATAATAATAATTTTTTTTTTCCACCCAATCCATCAAGGCATCAACATTACACCTATAACAAATGTTTTACCAAATTTACTCGTTAGTTTGTTAATTGTTTTAACTAATAACTTTTGATGATAGCTAAACTCTAAGACTATTTCGGTATCACACTATCACGTAGGAAAGAATTAAATACCGAAGATATGATTATGGAGTGTCGAACGTGAAGGCTATTTAATAACTTCACGAGCCCCAAATCCGCATCCCCGCATTTAACACCTCCACTCCCAAAACCCCATCTCACTTATTATAATGTTTTCATTTTTATTTTATTTTTACTAAAAAATAACTTTGATTCTTTTACAAGTATATTTTAAAAACAGTCATTTAAGTTGTAATAACGACATTTCAAGGATTGATTTTTATCTTTTTTTTTTTTGAACGGCCAATATTATATAAGCTAACCCAGAAAGCAAGAAGCTTAAAGGGGAGCAGGGATTTATTTTTATCAAATATATAAACTAGGTTTATCACTAAGTTTGAAAAAAATAACTTTATAAAAATGTCTTTAAGTTTGCAAACAAACCTATTTTATCTTTTAAAATAATAATTAATTCATTTTCTTTTTCAGGTTCACACTTTTTAGTTTTACGTTTTTGGCCTGGAATTTAATTTTTATTATGAATTTGGTTTGAATATTAAATTTTATTAGGAATTCATCTAAGTTTAGTTTAATTTACAAATTTATTTTTATACAACTTTTTTAAGATCTTTTTAGAACCTTTTTTATTTTGATTTTTTTTCTCAGTGTAATTTACAAATTTGCTTTTCTACAACTTTATAAAACTTTTTTAGAATTAATCCATGCATTACAATTTATCTTTAGTTTTTAATACAACATTTCAAACTAAATTTGAGATGAATTCCTATTAATATATAATATGAGAACCAAATTGATAACAAAAATTAAAGTTTAGGCCAAAAATGTAATAAAGAAAGATGAATTGTTCAACTTGAGATAAAAGATACATATAAATATAAACATGCTTGGGCTACCATTTTAAAAACTAAAATGTGTTTACTGACAACTAAAAGAAAAAAAAAATATATTCAATTTACGTGGTTCACACGATCAAAATGATTGGCTATGGGCAAACAAGAGAGAGAGAGAGAGATTTTATTGATACTGCTAAATTGCTTACATATGCATTAGGGTACACAAATTAATATATATATATATATATATATATATATATATATAATAAATTATTATAAACTTAAATTATTAGCAAAGTCCTTTTGGGTTGCCTTCAAACGTAGTAAGAGACTGGAATGCTATTTGTAGAGAGAGACTGATTTGTTAATTTATTATATGATTAATAAATTAATTAGAAATCAAAATAAATAATTTATTAATGTGTTTTGAGAAAAATATATTAATCCGAAATTATATTGTTTAGATATAAATTAATAAAAAATTAACTAGAATTAATTTTGGGATCAACTGGAATAATTAAAATTGGAAGGACTAAAGCTGACAATGTTCAAAATATTGAGCATTGACAGATTGTAGAACATCCCTTAGGGTTGGACGAATTCTAGACTGGTTCTAGATAGTTCTAAAACTTTTCTTGGGCTCTAAGGAAATTTAGGGGGAAAGCAAAAGGGATAAGACTTATCCAAGAAAACCTGTCTTATCCAAGCCCCACTAGTCAACTATATAAACCCTCATTGGGTCTTTTCTTTTTGGCCATCATACCTCTTAAAGGAATTTCGAAATTTCCCTCCTCTCCCCTATCTCTTCAATAGTCCCCAACTACTAGAGTTTGGGTGTGAGCCAGCAGAGGCACGAGATTTCTGGTGCTGACTTTCTGAAGATCTACAAAGAAGGAATTATAGTTTATTTACAATAATAAACTATGTGACATCCCCAATTTTCGCGGCCAGAAAAGACCGATTTGTTTATGCTTTATAAAAATCAGAGTACTTCTTTTAATAAAAATGTTGTGAAATTTGTTCCCAGTAAAACATGATAAATACGTTATCAAAGCATTTCTGAAGAAATGTATTTTTATTCATTTTAAACATTTGGGATGTCATCATCAATACATAAACATAAGCATAACCAGAACTTACATTCATTATCACTAGTGATTTACATCTCCTTAATCTCTCAGTGTAATGTGACCTCATAACAACACATGTGACATAAATAAACTGAGTAGGTCAGGTTGGGAAACCTGGTGAGTACATAGGGTTTTCAACCCACAATAATATAATTATTATGTTTAAACAATCAAGCAATCAACCCAATTACCCATCCCTATTATCTTCTTTACTCTTAAGGATCTATCCTAAGAGTCATCTATCATGCATTCGTTTATTCTGAGGTCCCTTTCTTCCAGGGTTATAGGACTGACACTAAATCCATAGCTGCCAATGCTCCTTCGTAAAGCACTAATTCCATAGCTGCTATAGTTTATTCATCAGGTACTAAATCCATAACTACCAGTGTTTACCTAATAGGTACTAAGTCCATAGCTACCAATTCCTAACAGGTACTAAGCCCATAGCTACCAATTCCTAACAAGTACTAAGTCCATAGCTACCAGTGTTTAATTAATAGGTACTCAGTCCATAGCTACCAATTCCTAACAGGTACTAAGTCCATAGCTACCAGTGTTTAACTAATAGGTACTAAGTCCATAGCTATCAATTCCTAACAGGTACTAAGTCCATAGCTACCAGTGTTTAACTAATAGGTACTAAGTCCATAGCTAACAATTCCTAACAGGTACTAAATCCATAGCTACTAGTGTTTGTCCAATAGGCACTAAGTCCATAGCTGCCGATGTTATTTATTAGGCACTAAGTCTGTGGCTGCCTATGTTTACTCACATCATCTTTTATCTCTCATCATTCATCTACCCATGTCATACCTAACATATTTGTATATATAAAATACGCATACAGTTTAAATCATTTAAAACATGTATAAAAACATTCATCCAGCATAGACATCAAGTATTCGGATAATATGCACACATAGCACGTAGTTTATATAAAATACTTCATATCTATGTGTAAGATGAAAGTAACTATGCACTCACTTGGTAAGGTGGTAATTAGGCACTCGGACAACACTTCGTTACTCTTAAAACAATTTCCCTCGGACAAAACCTAGTATCATTACCACTAGAGTTTAGTCTAATGTTAACCGCGACTAATTAATCGTCTAGATATTATTACTATTATATAAGCGTTAAGAAACACTCTTATATAACTCATAATAATAGCCCAAATACTAAATATAAGTTCCTAATAACGTTACTATATTAAAACATAAGCTATATTAAAGATAGGGTAGACATAGCTCACTTATAGCGGGTTTTTCGCAAAACCGGGCTTCGCGGGAGCAGCGTTTCCGAGCCGAAAGACTCTTTTCTCGGGGCTTCCTTCGAGTTCTAGGGGGTTTACCTAGACTTTGGGGGTGGGGTGGGGGGTTTGGGGCTTTAGAGAGAGAAAAAAAAGGGTTTGAAGGTGTGAGGAAGTGAGGGAACCCGACACCTCTATTTATAGGGGTGCTGACTGATGGACTCGCCGAGTAGGAGGACCTACTCGTCGAGTTGGGGCATGTGGCAGCCTTCTGGTGGTGCCACGTGTCCAATTCTAGTGGTGCCACGTCACCCCTTATCGCGTATCAGCCTTCAAACTTAGAAAAATCATAACTCTCGCATACGAGCCCCGTTTTCAACGTTATTTTTTTAACGCGTAGGTAAAATCAAGATCTACAACTTTCATTTAGACTCCGTCGTCTAATTCTCGACCGATCTCAAATTTAACAGTAGGAGGCGTTTAGACTGTTAAATGACCGCGGAGAATTCGTAACTCCTTCCTACAGACTCCGTTTTCGTCTGTCTTTTTATCGTTGAGTTCCTATTAATGAGATCTTCAAATCTCATTTAGGTCGCGTAAGCCAAAAACTGCTCGAACTAAAAATAGAGTTTCGGGTCGTGCACTGCTAAGCCAAATCTTAGAAAATTCATAACTTCCTCATACAAAGTCAGATTTGGGCGTTATTTTTTTTGTATGTTCTCGGTTTAACATATACTACAACTTTTGTTTAGATTGCTAAGGCTAAAAGTCGCTCCATCATAAATTTACTATTTACGCTTCCCGGTGTCGTGCCGGTTTTGCTGTAAAACTTCGACAGACCATAACTTCATCGTTATAACTCGGATTTCGGCGTTATTTATATGTACGGAAACCTTGAGACATATTCTAAAACTTGGTTAAGACTATTTATTATAAATAATCTTTTGCTGAAAAGTCGTTTTCGACGCTTATTGCCTATAAATTGACTAGCCCGGATCTACGGGCGTTACAATTATCTCCCCTTTAGGATGATTACGTCCCAAAATCATCAACGAAACAGGATTGTATAATGACTCCATACATTATCTCTTCATCCTAGGTAATAATTGTAACTTCTATGTTGCTTCGAACGAGTATCTAACTCTTGGACTCCTTGACTGCAGGCGGTGCTCGGTCTTGCACCTGTTCGTTAGACTTTCAGTCATGACCTGTGTGTCACAACCTCATTCTTTATCAGAGACTCATTCTTCTTCTTAACAAACTTGGGATAAATTAATTTGATTACTACAATTGACTGATGTGTCATATTCTAATGACCTATCATCGTATGTAACAACGCTTAGACTCAGGTCTCTTATAGTCAAATTCCGGAATGGAATATGCCTTCCTTCACGGTCTAAAGTGATATAATCACATTTTAACATGTAGCATTTCTAGCTACCAACTTCTTTAACAATGAGAGCGATACTTCTATTGATCGCTTTGATTTCAATCGTTTGATTTAAGTCGGACGCTACATCAAACTTGGTTCTCTGAACCACGTAACCTACTCATCGTAGTCGGACTCAATGTGATATGACCACTAGGGTTGGGATAACAACAATATTCTTAGTCATTACCGAAACAATGGTAACGACATACTTGAATAAAACGAAATCAATTACTAGCTCCTTGGTAACCTTGTGACTTTCCCTGATCCAAGTGTGAGTCCTGTGCTTCCGGTAGTATAGGCCTCTACTACCATTCACACCTACTCATACCCGTTCCAAGTATTATCTCGTAGTTTTCCTAGTCATTATCACAAAAAACCAATTTTAACACATAAAAATGTGTCCAAACAATCAGAAAAATTTCCCCTAGACTCTACTAGGACTTCTTCTATGCGTATCTTCAATCATCAATTCTGCTTCAACTTGGTTGGTGGTGGAAATTCCATTGATTATACCAAAAGTTCTTTCTTTTTGCCAAGGTTGCAAAAATCGCTCGGTGTTAGCTAGTCGGTGGACTGGGGTCAAGGGATTAATCGGCTAGGCGGAGATTAATCGGGGGATTAATCGGGTACCATTAATTGCTAATTTGTTGTATTTTTTTTTAAAAAAATATGACTAATATCATATCAAAGTTCGTAAATATCACTACTATGATAACAAAATAGGTTAATATGATTAATACAACACTAATTATGCCTCAAATAGTTTCCATTGAGATAAAATTTCTTCAAAATGTTAAAATTTCATCGTTTTATAATGTTTCGCTCATTATGTATTCAAGGATTAATCGCTAGGCGCCCTCTAATCGGTCGAGTAGCGCCTAGGGATTAATCGGGACCTAGTCGGGATTTTTACAACAGTGCTTTTTGCTAATCGAAAGTGTACTTCTCCCGTACTAGACCTATTTATTTATTAGACACATTCTAAAGGCAAGATACCTCTCTTATGATATCTTCCAACAAGCGTCATTCACTATCGCAAGCCTCCTCGTTTCCTCCATTTACTCAGTTCGATACAAGCCTTCACCATGACGTTTTGTACACCCAAGCATACGTTTGGTGTACTGAGGAGAGAATTTTAAGATATGAAAGATTTTATTTACGATAGACGTATAGATCTCCTTGTCACACCGAAAAGTTATATGCCAGTTCTAATACTGTAATCAAACGTTTAGAAATCTGAACACATAAAATTTCCAGATCCGGTCGGCAACAGACCATAGATCCGATCATATAATGCATATCATAAATCATTTAGCACATAAAAGCATGTTAGGAATTTTCCCTAAATAAGCTAGTGCTTGTGTCTATTCAGGTGTATTACCTAAATTTTATTAGACACACTCCTCACAATCATTGCTTAGCATTCTAAGTTTAAGTCTAGAAATAAATCCATATTTTTAGTTCGCTTAAACTAATGCTATGATACCAATTGTGACATCCCTAATTTTCGCGGCCAGAAAAGACCGATTTTGTTTATGCTTTATAAAAATCAGAGTACCTCTTTTAATAAAAATGTTGCGGAATTTGTTCCCAGTAAAACATGATAAATACGTTATCAAAGCATTTTTGAAGAAATGTATTTTCATTCATTTTAAACATTTGGGATGTCATCGTTAATACAGAAACATAAGCATAAACAGAACTTACATTCATTATCACTAGTGATTTACATCTCCTTAATCTCTTAGTGTAATGTGACATCATAACAACACTTGTGACATAAATAAACTGAGTGGGTCAGGTTGGAAAACCTGGTGAGTACATAGGGTTTTCAACCCTAATTTCGAAATTAGAGGATATTGGATTGGGATTAAAATTTATTTGATTAACTGATTAATAGTAAATAAATTGTTTAATACTTATTGGTTTATTTAAATTGAATTAATTTTATTAATTTCGAAATTTGTAAATTAAACCTAATATTTTGAAAAAAAAAGTTTTAAAATACACCTTATATATAATATTAAAAGTTAATTACTATATATAAGACTAAGTCAGTCGGATCTCTAGTATGCCTCATTCACGAAGCCGAACGATAAGGGGATATAAGGAAACCGCCTATAAAATGGAAGTTGAATGGGTGTCCACTCTTACCCACCGCTTCCTCGTTTGGTGGAGGGTCGTTAGCAGAACGAATATGATAAGACATTAACTTCATTAAAAGTATAATGCTATTAAAGTAATTAAAGTAATTAAAGCACCTTTTATTAAATCCTACTCTTAGTTACTTTAGGGAAAATGTGAAAAGTATGCTAGTCCATAAAATTGCACATTATACTTTATAGTAGTTAGCGGAGCACGTGTTGTTAACCGGTACACTAATAGTGACTATAAAGAGTAATAATGGTCATCTCGAAAATTATCATTGATTAATGGAGTGCGTGTGGTTAACTGGCACATTATTGTAAGATGATAAATGACATCGAGAGTGCCAATCATATTTGTATGGTTATTCACATCTTGTTTGTGATCCTCGGTATCCCAGTCATAGATAGTAGATCAAAATCTGAGATGAAACATGTCATTGATATATTCAATGAATCTCAAAAGATCTAGGAATTTCATAGTTCGAAATTGGTAAATTGCTTTTACCTACCTTCATAAATTCGCAATAAGATTACGACATCCCTCTTCTTAGTTGTGAATTGTTATTTTGGATCTTAACCTTAATCGTTTATTATGGGTTAAATATTAAGTATAATTGTCATCTAACTAAAACTACCTTCTTTCTTTATAGATGTCTACTCGTGGTGATGCTTCTGCTCCATCGTCGTCTACCCACCATTAGTGTTTCTCCCTACTCTCTATTGTGTCCAAGGTGACATTTGATGACACCAACTGCAATGATTGGATGCGTAACATCAAGATGACGCTTCAGTTTGAGGGCAAAGAATATGTCTTTGAAGAAAAACTCATTGAAATCGATGAAGCCACTGCTACTCCTGAACAACTAGCCTCTTACAAGAAACACTACAACGACGCAACAAAAGTCACTAGCATCATGGTCGCTACAATGGCTCCTAAATTGAAAAGGTTCTATGAGGAGTATTGACCATATGAGATGAAAAATGACCTTATGGAAAAGTACCACAAGAGAGATCGTGAAGAGAAATATGAAGTGGTCAAGTCTCTCATGGCTTGCGAGATGAAAGAGGGAGAGTCTGTGTGCAACCACGTGCAGAGAATGCAAAGATACGTGGAACGCCTTGTTAGGCTCAATGTACATTTTGACGAGGAGTTGGCCATTGACATGGTCTTGAACTCCTTGCCAAGTTGTTATAATCAGTTAATATTGGCTTATCATTTGAACAACATAGAAACCACATTGGCCCAACTCCACAACTTGCTACAGACTGCTGAGTCGAGAATGAGTTTTTATTCATGACTCTGCTTTATGGGTTGTACAATGGTATCAACTTGGATTATGGTTCGGTTTTATGGCTACAACTGGTTCAAAGTTTGTCATCTACCTCTGGCCAAACATAAATTTCTTGTGCCCGGTTCTGGACCATTGTCACTCAATGGACAATGGAACGCTATCATGTTCCCATAATGGAAGACTCACTACTCTCCTCCATCGCTACATTTCACACTATGAAAATCATTGTCATTGATCCCTCGAAGTATCTCTTCGTTGGCTCAATTCCAGAGTCAATGTATGCTTGTGTGTCCACATAAAGCAAGATTATTCAGGAGTACAAGAAGCTCCCTTCATCTGGTCCAAGGGAACTCAATCCGGAAATGATGAGGTCTATTGAAGAAGCAGACAAACCTGCTAAGAGGGGCAAAAATCAAGAAACGAAAAAGGGTGAAATAGGAGTTAAAGTATCTAAGGTGCAGACTCTAAAGAAGTGAAAGTCTGAGAAGGCAGCACCATCCCAGCCCAAGCAGAAGAAAGCCAAGAAAGCAGTTAGGAAGCTCATTCTTTCTTCATCAAGCGACTCAGAGTACGTGCCTACTGGTCATTAACCCATCATTCAACCCAACAAAAGCGAATCAGAGAGCGAAAGCTCAGATGACGAAGGTTCGGTTCGTGGAGACACACCACCTCGTTCGCCTACACCAGTGGTAACAGTTCGATCCCAAGAACCTTCTCCTCCATCTATTTCCATCCCCATTTCCATTCCTCCCATTTCCCCTATCATCACATCACAACCTACTTCCACCATTCCCATTCCTATCATATATTCTCTAAAGCTACAACCACAACCACTACTGGAGTTCAGACCAACGTATCTGATACGAGGGGTTCGTACTTCAGCACCCGAAACCCCTGTTACTACTAAACCTCCCTCCCCTACCCAATCGACAGAAACCAATACCATTCTTGGTGGTGAGGATGTCGATTTCGATATCTTCTACTATAGTCCATACAGGGTGTAGAGCGATGATGATGATGATGCTCCTGTAACCAAGAGGCAACTCAAGGATTTGGACGACAAGCTTGACAAGCCTGTGGCATCTTCCTCCTCTTCCCAAGACTCATTTTCAGAAGCTGCGGTGAAGGCTATGATGACTACATTTGTAAAAGAGCATGAGGCTTCAATTGCCAAGTCAACCTCTGCTATAGATGCCTCCACCAAGTCGTGCAAAGAAGCGAACGAAAAAGTCGATAAACTCATTCGTGATGCTAACATTTTTTTGGAGTCTTTGCAGGGTGCAACGAAGTTGAATGCAAACAAGGTGAACACCACTATGGAAAAGCTTGTTGCGTCTCTTGAGACCGAAAAGCAGCACTTTGCCACCATGCGTCAGAATATTCAAACATATAACACTGAATTGCAGAGCTTTATCAATGAGCGTCTCAAGAAGTTCCAAGAAGATCTGGCCATGGAAAGCAGGATCATGGATGAAGTGGCTCTCAAAACAACTCAACTACAGACCAAGTCACTGCAACTTTCTCAGGCGAACAAGGAGGTTGAAAACCTTCGCTCTAAGAGGATCGTCGTCAAGAGTTGTGTCTCAGATGTTCATGCCATTCTCTCCAATGTTCTGGAAGCTCACGACTCAGTTCTCACTCTTTCTGTCAGACATCATCTTACAGAAAAGCTTGTCTTGACACTTGAAATGTTAAATCGAATAGAGGGTGTTTCGGAGACTGTTTTTCCTACGAAACAAGGGGGAGAAGGAATTACAAGCACTACTCAGCTTCCTCCTACAAGCAAAACTGTTCCACTGAAGGTCACCATTGAACGACCGAAGGGTAATGAGGCTTCAGGTTCTAGCGTGAAGGACAATGGAAAAGGTGTTCTAGAAGATAGTGACGAAGAATAAGAGACCATTGTTGAGGCTCTGAAGAGAAAGCAAAGGGACATGGAACCTGATCTGTAACGCCCGTAGATCCGGGCTAGTCAATTTAGAGATAATAGGGGTCGAAAACGACTTTTCAGCAAAAGATTATTTAGAATAAATAATCTTAACCAAGTTGTAGTATATGTTACAAGGTTTTCGTACATATAAAGAGCGCCGAAATCCGAGTTATAACGAAGAAGTTATGACCCGTCAAAGTTTCGCGACGGAACCGACACGACACCGGGAAGTGTAAATAGTGAATTTACGATAGATATATTTTTAGCCTTATTAATCTAAACAAAAGTCGTAGAATATGTTAAAATGAGAGTGTCCATAAAAAGAACACCCAAATCTGACTTCATATAAGGAAGTTATGGTTTTTCTAAGATTTGGCATAGCGGTGCATGGCCCGAAACTCGAATTTTAGTTCGAGCGGTTTTTGGCTTACGCGACCTAAATGAGAGTTGAAGATCTCATTAATAGGAACTCAACGATAAAAAGACAGATGAAAACGGAGTCCGTATGAAGGAGTTACAAATTCTTCGCGGTCATTTAACAATCTAATCTCTTCTTACTGTTAAATTTAAGATCGGTCGAGAATTAGCCGACGGAGTAAAAAGGAAAGTTGTAGATTTTATTTTTACCTACGTGTGGATATAAATAACGTCCAAAATGGGGCTCCTATGCGAAAGTTATGGACGAAGCTTAGTCTCTACTTTTCGAGCGCGATGAATTCGATACGGTTTTGTAAATCCGAGATAGAATGAGAATTAGCCAACAAGGTCTAAATGAAAGTTGTAGTAATCGTAAATACCAACGCATGGATATAAATAACATCGGAAACAGAGATCGTATGCGAAAGATATGGACGAAGCTTAGTCGATACTCTTCGAGCGCGATAAATTCAATACAGTTTTTTGTAAATCTGAGATAGAAGGAGAATTAGCCGACGAGGTCTAAATGAAAGTTGTAGTACTCGTAAATACCAACGCGTGGATATAAAGAACGTAGAAAACGGAGCTCGTACACGGAAGATACGGATGAAACTTAGCGGCCTTTACTATAAAATCCCTATAAATAAAGGGTGAACCCTTCATTATTTCTTCACACCATAAGCGTTTCTTTCTCTCTCTAACTTCTCTCTAGCCTCCCTAAACCCCTCCCAAGTCTAGGGAACCTCCCTAGCACGAGAAGAAAGCCCCGAAGCGCCCGACGGCTCCGATAAGAAAAGCTTTCGGCTCGGAAACGCTGCTCCAGCGAAGCCCGGTTTTTAATAAAAACTCGTTGTAAGTGAGATACGCCTATACTATATTTAATATAACTTTTATTTAATTATAGTAACATTATTAGGACCTTAAAATAATTATTTGGGCTATTATTATGAGTTATATCGAGTGTTATTTAACGCTTATATAATAGTAATAATAGCTAGACTATTAATTAGTCGCGGTTAACGTTAAAAACTAAACCCTAGTGGTATTGATACTAGGTTTTGTCGAGGAAAATTGTTTTGAGATAACGAAGTATTGTCTGAATTCAGAATCACCACCTAATCAAGTGAGTGCATGGTCCCTTTCATCTTACACATAAATATGAAGTATTTTATATAAACTACGTGCTATGTGTGAATATTATCTGTATAATTACTGTCTATGCTGGATGAACGATTTTCTACATGTTTTAAATGATTTAAACTGTATATGTATTTTATATCTACAATAATGATGGGGTAAAACATGGGTAGATGTAATAGATGGAGTATGAGTTGGATGATGAGTTGAGAGGTGAAATAGACCGTGAGGTGAGGGTGAGAGGTGGACGATGTGAGAAGCCTTTTTCCCAAATGATGGCCCCGTCATTCAGCAGAGTATGGATGACAACCACAGACTATTCTAGACAGTCCAGTGGAACACTAGCAAGCTCCCAACCTGTAGGTGTTGTGAACGATGTGTTCACCGGTGTACTCTAAAAACCCATTGACATGTATTGCGAGTGGATACTGTCGATAAATGAAATAGCCCTGGCAGCTATGGATTTAGTGCCTGTTGAGAAAACCCTGGCAGCTATGGATTTAGTGCTCGTTGAGTAAACCCTGGCAATGATGGATTTCATGCCGATTCCTTAGGATGATCCTTAGGAATGAATGAACGAGGAATAGTTGATTCTTAGGATAGACCCTTAAGAGTAAAGAAGATAATGGGGATGGGTAATTGGGTTAACTGTTTGACGATTAAAACATAATAATTATATTATTGTGGGTTGAAAACCCTATGTACTCACCAAGTTTCCCAACCTGACCCACTCAGTTTATTTAGATCACATGTGTTGATATGAAGTCACATTACACTGAGAGATTAAGGAGATATAGATCACTAGTGATAATGACTGTAAGTTCTATTTATGCTTATGTTTCTGTATTGACGATGACATCCCAAATGTTTTAAAATGAATAAAAATACATTTCTTCAGAAATGCTTTGATAACATGTTTATCATGTTTTACTGGGAACAAGTTCCGCAACATTTTTATTAAAAGAAGTACTCTGATTTTTATAAATCATAAACAAAATCGGTCTTTTCTGGCCGTGAAAAATGGGGATGTCACATGATCTCAATGCTAAGGCTGCTAGGGAAGCCGGAGAGAAGGAGAGAAAAAAGAAAGAAGCTCACAATCTCTTGGAAAGCAGGAAAATGCTTTTTCCTCTTTGGTCGGTGGAAAATCTGATTAAGGAAGCTATTGAATGTCCAAGCACACATTGGCTTGAGTCAGTAGTGTCACTAGACCGTGAGAACTCTAGGGATTCTCAGTTTGACATGCCTATAACCCGAAAGGCATTTGTCTTTCACTGTTTCCTTCCTATTGCTGAAGTTCCCCATTCTAACCCAAAAGTCGACAGGGATCTGATTGACTACTATCTTGAGTTTGCTCAGCCTCAGTATCTTACCTGGAGCGCTCAAAAGACAACGACTGTCAGGGTACTAAAACCGATTGCAGAAGGGAAATTCATCAATGTTAAATTCAAGGTGACCAGAGGTTCAACTAACTCTGAGCATACAATTTCTCTGGCTGATCTACCAAATCTCAATCCCCACGACTGGATTGTGCTATACAACTTTTTGCTCACCAATCCAGTTGAATATGAGCCGATCATCGATCACATCAAGATGATGTTGGTGTGCTACATTCTAGAAGTGGCAAAGATGGATCAAGAAATTGCTTCGGTTCTTAAAAAAAAGCCAACGATGGTATCCATTGGTTCATCTAGCAACATCAATAGAATGAAGATGGGGAAGATAGACCCGAAGCTCAACTCTGTGATGTTCACCAGAGGCGAAGGTCAAAAGTGCTTGTTCGCTCTAATTGACAAACATCTTTTCACTACAACTTGCTTGGAACAAGTTTTGGATATCATACATAAATGCAAGCAGAACAATGAAGGTGACAAGAAGTATTTCATTGACATGATTAGATGGTATATCGATTTTCGTCAAGTCCTACTTGCTATCATTCCGAAGCTGTTCAAAGTGGTGAAGTGTACTGCAGCAAATCAATAGAAATGAAGTCTCACCTCAATTGACGCAAAGGGGGAGATTGTTGGGACCTGAAGTGTTGCGTATTTGGCTCGCTCTTTAGCCCAGTTTTGTTACCGGTTTGAGCTTGTCCAACCGTGTTTATTTTTATTAGGGTTTAGTATTTAAGGTGCATGCATGCATCCTTTGTGATTATCGCTTTCATTATTATTCTCATAATTATACTACAAACCCTAGCTCGCCTCTACAGTGGAAGTTCTTCATCGAGCTCTGATGAGGCGTGACTATTCTTGAATCATTAAGCAATACTTTGATTCCATCTCGTGTTTACTGTGTTTGTTTTTTTTTATTGATTAACCTGTTGAAGATCTAATCGATTTAAGAGTTTTCAACTCATCAATTGGTATCAAGTGTTGCGTCTTTGGCTCGCTCCTTAGCCCAGTTTAGTTACCAGTTTGGGCCTATCCAACCGTGTTTATTTTTATTATGGTTTAGTATTTAAGGTGCATGCATGCATCCTTTGTGATTATCAATTTCATTATTATTCTCATAATTGTACTTCAAACCCTAGCTCGCCTCTACAGTGGAAGTTCTTCATCAAACTCTGTTGAGGCGTGAATATTCTTGAATCATTAAGCAATACTTTGATTCCATCTCATGTTTACTGTGTTTGTTTGTTTTTATTGATTAACCTGTTGAAGATCTAATCGATCTAAGAGATTTCAACTCATCAGTATTGAAGAGCCCTAAAATATTATCTAGATATCTTGGACTAAAAACTTCTTGAATAAAAATCCATATTTCATACAAGAACCAGACCCATGACTTTTCCTTTTCTACCATTCGTCCTAATACACAGTTCAAGGGTTAAATCTCTTAACCATCACTACCTCCTTCTAAAAGGTCTAAACTTTACCTTCGTAAGGCCTAAAGCCTTTACACAATCAAATTCCGACCCACAACCTTGAAATAAGAAATGAAAGGAAATAGGATGTTACAAATGTGATTAGATAGTGCACATCGTAACCTAGCCAAACTTTCTTTGAAATCAGACTCTCGGTAAGCTTTTGCAGTCTCCTAAAACAAAATTTTGATTCTTTCTTGTTTCCTGATCTTTGTTGGCATAGTCATCAATAAATGGTGACAATAGAGTGCATGATATGCATCCGAGAACACAACTTGAATGATTATTTCAATAGAATTGGCTTTATCAGATATGATAGCCAAAGTGGTCATGCACCAAATACATTCTTTGAGTCTTAATAGAAACCATATCCACGAGTCCCCATTTTCTGTTTTTCCAACACCAAACTATATTTGGAGGATTTGGTTTTTATTGACCATGCCTACTGCTAGGAACATCGTGCCCATGTATTTCCCTTTAAGATGTGCCCCGTTAATGATAATAATAGGACACAAACTTGTTTGAAAAGCTCGAACCTACACAACAGTTTAATATATTAGTCAATAAATTGAATACACGTGTAACAAGAATTCAAATAACTTATTATATAAGAAATATTAACGCACAACCGATAGCCATGAAGAAGTATTCAAATTTGTTGTCATAACTTTTCTTTATATGTGTAATTGTCTGTGGATTATTCCTCTCCAAATTGTAACAATATAAAGGAAGTCTTTCAAAGCTTTCTTTAGGGGTCCATCTTAACAGATTTAGAGCATACATTTTAGCACTCCATGCTTGCCAATATAAAATATGTACACCAAGACAGTTATTTAAAGTTCATTGGATTTGTTTCCCCAACAACATATTACATGTACTATCAACTAGCATGACCTTCAAGAAGTAACCCGATACTTTTTTGTTGTCTTGACGATGATGGGGGGAAGGAGTTATGTGTGATTATCTGATAGTTTAACCACTTGTAATGAATTAGTATCGTTATCTTTTGTAGCTCGCAACCACAATTTATAATTTTTCACAAAGCAAACAGCTTCATACCTGTCTTTTGTAGATTTATTCACTCTAAGCCCTCAATAACACATTTGAATCTTAATTTAAGTTTAAGTTCTTCTTTGCTTTTAAAGAGTTGATACAACTTCACATAAGAAGAATAATTGTGGGCTACAACACCTTTATGTTTTTGTTGAGCTAATTCAAACAATGGTAAAGGTTTAGACATCACCTAATTATTGGTTTGTGTTTTTTTAGAATAAAAAGAAAATAATAAGGATACTTTTCCTCTTGGGCTTTTCGTGGTTTTATGGGCTCAATTTCTTCCTCTTCAGATTCATTGTCATCCCCAACAAAATCAGTGAAACTCTGGAAATGCTCTACTGGCTCTCCGTGTGAAATTATATTGTCATCATCAACCAACAACATTAGTTTTGCTTGGTCATTTACGGATTCATCAACATCAAATGACGACGGAGCAACATTAACTGTAGTCTTACCTTTATACCTATAATCATCCCTTTTACAAGCTCAATGTAAGAATGAACATGATTAGTTGATAGGTAATAAATTACCAATTTGGTTACTTCCAGCACTGGAAGACCCATTGCCACAAGAATCATCATCCATGGGAAACCGATGAATACCATTTTCCATAAAACTATTAACAACAAACAATTGTACCATATTAGGAGATATACTACTAACAAAACTAAAAAAGTATCTGACATCAATATCGTCAAGAATATGTATAATTATATTTGATCAAGGACATTAAAAGGTAAACATATTTAATTAGTGTGTAACATGGACTTAGAAGTAACCAATGTAATTAACCCACCGAAGTTGATATCACTGCTTATATTTACACCAAAACATGTGTAGTTTGGAGCAATATACGACATAAATCCCTCGATATCCTGCCATTGCCCTTCACTAGAAACTGACACTAGAAAAAAATCTTTATACATATTCATTTTTTGAGGATATGAAAACTATCAAAATAGGGTTTCAACAAGGGAGGAATAAAGACAACGAAATGTACTGCTTGTGTAAGAACAAACAACATACATATACCCTAATTTTACCTTTTCTGAACACTATTCTTGAATGCACCGTACATTTTAGAATACTATCAAGAATACACTTTTCCAGTCCAGGATGTCAGATTTCAGACCCGATAACTATCAACTCTGAAATAAACATAATCATTTTGAAATACTATATTTTAGAGTAATGGTCATTATATAAAAAATATAAAAAAATTGATTATTATTATCAAATTATTCATTTATACGAAATAGATTACTCAATTTCCCAGTAAAACTAAAAAACCGAATATGTGAATAATACTTAATAGAAAAAACATCATAAATGGTCCCTATGGTTTTTTCAAATCTGAATTTTAGTCCCCGTGGTTTAGAAACGTCATAGTTGGTCTCTGTGCTTTCAAAACTTTTGATGATTGGTTCTTATTGCTAACTCCATTAAGTTTTGTCCGTTGACTGAAGAGTATTTTCGTCATTTCACCACCACATGGACTATTTATGATGTTTTCTTTTATTTAAAAAAAATGAAATAATATACAAAAAGAGTCCCACCCTCTCTCTCTCTCTCTCTCTCTCTCTCTCTCTCTCTCTTCCCTCCTGTTTTCTTCTTCGTTTAACACCACACAAACACCCCCGATACTTGATATTGTTGTCCCCATTTCTTCTTCATTAGACTGCCAAGACTCACCCACCGGAGGTGGGTGGTCCTCCGATCACCAGAAAATGCAAAGATGAGAGAGAGGAGGTTGCTACTTCCTTCCCATCCTCCAACAGATCCCTTCCCATCCAAGCTCAACCCCCAGACACCCCATGCCGTTGCTCTCATTTTCTTCTCCAATCTAAAGAAGACGAAGTCCCACGCCCCCACTCGACTTCTGATTTTGTCCAGTTCTTTCTCAACACAGGTGAGGGCCAAAATTCTCCATCCCCTTTCGCGTTAGCCGGAAACGAACAGACAAGAGAAGGGCAATCAGAAAATCCAACTTCCCATCTTCTTCTTCATCTATTTCAGTCATCGGACCACCACTTTTGACTACTCCGTTCGATTTCCATTCTGATCAGATGAAGACGATGACCAGGGCGAAGATGAAGGCTCGTCGGGGATCAACTATTCCCTCCTCGCGATCTGTTAAACCCCACCAGACCACCTCATTTGTTGATTTCGTCCGTACTTTTCCCTCCCAATCAGACGAAGATTGAACCCACGAGGGTCGCCGGAGGTCGACGCCTGCCCTTTCTTGTGATCTCTCAGCCTCATCGGAGATTCCCGATTTTTTCTTCTGTTCGTTTGTTTCTTCATCGACCTAATAAAGACGACGATTCCTTTCCCCATTGTTTGTACCAATTAACTCAATCCCCACGTCCTTATAAGCAACCACAAAGTTTCTTCCTTCCTTTCCTATACATCGATTCAAGAACCCAAAATTCAGAACATGTTTTGTATTTTAGGGATTATGGTGGTGTTCATACGAGAGAGAGAGAGGGGGGGGGGGGTAGGACCCTCTTTGTATATTATTTCATTTAAAAAAAACATCATAATGGTCCCTGTGGTAGTGAAATGACGAAAATACCCTCCAATTAACGGACAAAACTTAACGGAGTTAGCAATAAGGACCAATCGTCAAAAGTTTTGAAAGCACAAGGACCAGCTATGACATTTCTAAACTAGAGAGACTAAACTTCAGATTTAAGAAAACTATAGGGACCATTTATGATGTTTTTTCTACTTGATATTACAAAATAATCAAACATAAAAAAACATCAACAACCCAGCTATATATAAAAAACCCAAATTATTCATTACATTTAACACCTCCCCTGCCATAGTACCATACTACCATTCCCTTCCGTCAAAGCTATCAACCCATTTCACAATCACATTCTGGACTGCTTGTCATTGTGAAATCATGACCAACAAATCCCCAATCTTCCCCATTCATGAGCCTCAACACTTCAGTGACTATGGCTTCGACCCTCAAATCGACTACTTTCAGGTTCCCCTTTCTCTTCATTACTTTCAACAATGGCACTCAAATCCTTGCTTAACAGTCTGTGTTCCAATTCGCAGGTGTTGGAAGAAGCCAGAAAGCATAAACGCGAAACTTACTCGTCCAGATCCGCCATTGACAACGTGCATTTTAAGCTTCAGAAACCCATCTCCAAAGACGACACCAGCAAGAAGATAAAAAAGACCCGTAAACGCTGGTGGTGGAAGAGCGCCCTCCACTTCTTCAAACGCAAACGTACTTCCTCCTCCGACTCATCTTACAACAATCTCCACTGCGTCTACAGCGCCAGCGGCGGCGGCGGCGGAGGAGGAGTCCGTGCGATGTCTGGACCGGTGTATTTGACGGATAGCAGAAACGGGTCTGCCACTCTTTACCACCGTACCTCCACCAGCCGGCCGTCGTCCGGACCACTCGCATCTACACGAAAAGGTGATATCGATATACCCTACATCAGTCTCACTGAACTCAACATGAATCAGACCCACAAGATCTCAGGCTCCGCCATGCCCATTTACTTGGTCACTTAACGACTTCAATTATTCAAGCATTCAATTGCATTTACTTTTTTTTTTTACGCATTAAAAGAAATGATGAAAGGTAGTAAAGATTAGTTGGAAAAAATGTGTTCCTTTCTGGGTTCATTTATCTCTTTTGCAGAGATTCGCTTTACTGTTAATCGAACCCACGATTTGACCAATTCGTTTTTGACCAGTTTGTTTGGATAATTTCTTGGAAGAAGTGTGATGAATTGTATCCGTTGGTTTAAGTGATTACTATTTGTCCATACATGAATGAATGTTTAGTATCAGTGTGACTTCGATGGAATTTGGCAGAAAAATGGTGTGGACATTTCTTGATTTCTTCGTACCCTTACAAGAAACATGTTCGCAACGAAAATTGAGGGGCCATTTAATTTTAGAGGAAGAGTAGGCATATGGTAGGGCTAATGTTCATCTTTTATTTCAAAACGATATCCACTTATATAATATTATTATCACTATGCAATTTAAAAGAAATGGAAACTAGCATAAAAACCCTTAAATTTGTGTTAACCAATAAAAAAGCCAAAATAGTAAAATTTCGTATAAAAATTATGGGATAAAACTGGTAAAAAACATATTTAAGGTAATTTTTTTACAAACTTAAAAGTTTTCATGTGAGTTTCACTTTAAGGAAACTTGAAAACTAAAGAAACATGTAAAAAAGATAAACTAGAAAGTTTAATGAAAGTTAAGATAAAACTAATGACATGACATTAAACTTAAGAGTTTTTATGCCATTTTTCTTGTTAAAATTAGGACAAGTTACACACTAACTGAAAAATATTGCTTCATTTCATTTTTGATACTGATATATATGCATTTTTTTTAATTATTCTATAAATAAAGAAAACATGGACCCTTAAAGAAGAATCCGTTGGGACACCAAGCCTTGGATGGGCCTTATGAGTAATATTTTGAGGATTAAAAATGAAAAAAATGTCTTGAAATTTGAGGAGAGAGAGAGAGTTGTGGCGCCCTCTTATTATTTTTAATTATTAAAATATAAAAGTATGTGAACTGTCATAAGGGGTAACCGGGTTACCCCTTCGTTATCTAAAAAAAGACATTTTAGAACCGACACAACCAACTTTGTTCATTTGAAAGACACAGAAATAACATTAGAGACTGAACGACTCAACCCTAAAATTTTGTGGGTTATATGTGTCATTTTCCCTAAAAACAATTGTCATCACTACATATGAATATAGAATTATTTTGTAAATTTGGTGTAGACCTAGGCACCTAGCTAGGTTGTTTACAACCCACTCTATTTAATTAGTGGAAGCAACTCTCATGACTTTGATACAAAACTAGAAAGGTTACCCCCGCTACGCGGTGACCAGAAGATTTCAATGTTGTTTCCGAATCTATAAAATGACAGATGTAGAAAGTGCAACAATGAAAAGTCCGGGCTTTGCCCCAGAGCGTTTTTTTCATTTTCATGAAAAAATGTAAAAGTTTTGACTGCAAGGACCAGAAGTGTCAAAATGACTAAAGAATTAAAGGGGTTGGAATTAACAACTTTTTAGAAAAGGGACCAAAGTTGTCAAACTATTAAAGTTTTGTGGCCAAACTTTAAATATTAAAAGGTTCCTAAAAAGTATAAAAATATTGATTGCAAGGAACAAAAGTGAAAAATGTAAAAGTTTGGACTGCAAGGACCTGAAGTGTCAAAATGGCTAAAGAATTAAAGGGGTAGGAATTAACAACTTTTTAGAAAAGGGATCAAAGTTGTCAAACCGTTAAAGCTTTGTGGCCAAACTTTAAATATTAAAAAGTTCATAAAAAGTGTAAAAAAACTGATTGCAAGGAACAAAAGTGAAAAATGTAAAAGTTTGGACTGTAAGGACCAGATGTGTCAAAATGGCTAAAGAATTAAAGGGGTAGGAATTAGCAACTTTTTAGAAAAAGAATCAAAGTTGTCAAACCGTTAAAGTTTTGTGGCCAAACTTTAAATATTAAAAAAATCCTAAAAATTGTAAAAATATTGATTGCAAGGACCAAAAGCGTCAAAATGAGTAAAATAGCATAAGGACCAATTCTACCAAAAAAATTGCAAGTTTACTATTCCTTTTCTTAATAGCTTTAATATATATATATATATATATATATATATATATATATATATATATATATATATATATATATATATATATATATATATATATATATATATATATATATATATATATATATATATAAAATTAGTGAGTTCTTTGCAAAATTGGGTGAAATGCATCTCTTCTTTCTTCACGTTGAAATTCTAATGAGTTTCTATGTAAAATATGGTTTCACCATAATTTTTTTTTTGATCGTTTCACCATAAACTTGCTTTTCATCCGGGCGGAACACATGATGATTAAAGTTAGGAGACCAAAAGCTCAAAACTAAAAGTCTTTTTTCTTTTTAAAAAAAATTAATTTTTTTTTAAATTAAAAAAAAGGGTTATACCATAAACTTCTTCTACCACCACCGCCACCATTATCATTGCTACGGTGCTCCCTACGCCATCACTACCCCCTTGGCCCCTTCCTCCACCGCCGCCACAACCCCTTCCCCCACTATAGTCATCACCATCACCCCTTACACCTCGTCCGCCATCACCACAACCACTGTAACCACCACATCTGCTACTACTGCCATTGCCACAGTCAACGTCTTTAACTATCATCTAGAAATCAATGTGGTTAATATGTGTATATAGAGATGGAATTGGGGCGGGGTTGGACCATCCCTGTCCCTATCCCCGAGTGTCTAACCTCGTCCCCATCTCCAACGGATGAGGGGAATCAAATCTCCTCCCCTTTGTATTTTGGGCTTTTCCCCAGCCCATCCCCAATCCATCCTTAATCTATCAACATAATAAACTTAACTTACACAAAAAAAAAACAAGTTTAAGAAGTGATCAAAACCATATGCTATAAACAGATTCCGTTTATATCGATCATAAAGTTTTACAAGCATCAAAACAAAAAGTGTCGATTTAGTATATAGATCGATGAACCAAGTGAGGATTGATGAACTCTTGAAATTGGGAACATAATTTGGTATATGAACTCTATCTCTAATGGTCTAATATAGATCAATTCATTTTAGTGGACTTAATTCAAATTCAATGAATTTTATATATATATATATATATATATATATATATATATATATATATATATATATATATATATATAGTCATCAAAGCGACGACGGGGCAGGTTTGGGATTGTTATACCCGGCCCCGACCCCATCCCCAGTTTTAGTTTAATGGGGATTCCCGGCCCCGTACCTGGTACCCGTTTTGGCGGGGAATACCCGTCCCTGATTGGGGCGGGTCAACCGGGTTCCCCATCGGGTTGGGTGAAATTTCCATCCCTATGTGTATAAAGTATAAACGTATGGTTTGTTTGTTTAGTATTATCTATTATCAATATGATTTAATATTATTTATGTAGCCTACGTATTATAAAAAATAACTTTTTTCATATTTAATCAACATCTTACCCTATAGGTTTATTTTACGGAAGGTATTTAGTATTTACCTTTTAAAATACAAATAGTACCTTAGGGGGTGTTTGACTTAGTTTTTCAAACCCCAAAAGTCCTTTTTAGAAAAGTTACAAAAAGTCTGGATTTTCTGATTTTTCTAAAAAGTTCATTTTCCTTATGTAAAAACTTCAAAAGTAGCTTCTAAAACTAGTTTGCCAAACATCTTTTGTTTTTTTTTTTTCTTTTCCAAAAAAGACTTTTGGCTGTGAAAAGTTAAGCCAAAGAACCCCTTGGTTTTCTCATAGGATTGTTTTTTCCGCTGCAGCTTGCTTCTAATCAGCGCATCCGGTTTTTTCTATACTAATTATATTAGGGTATAAAAGATAAACCATTAAAAAGTTAGAGGTTTTGGGCCGTCACCCAACTATCCTTTTAATTGGGCTTGCCCTGTCACAATGTCGCACTACGGCCTACACACCTTTAATTCTTTTTTCCCATGATCACTATTTAAGCCCATATGTTAATCACATACGTTCTGGTCATAATTAAATTGAGCCGAACAATCAAGACCATTAGATTAAGCCATCCATCCAAAATTGCCATGTCCTTTAAAAATCCTAGCCCATTTCCCCATTCTATGCTTTTCTCTATCGACCTCTTATTTTTCCCACTTGAGATATAATTATTAATTAACAACGGTTGGTGACAGCTGTCAAAGCCACGAACCCCTCCAGATACCGACAAGCCTACGACATCATTAACTTTTGAATATTTCATCCTTCTCACTTACGATCTTCAAGAAAATAGTTACATTAAATAAGAATAATAGTAACAAATATATGTTATCGGTTCGAACATATGGTTAAAATGTAGGGATAATGACTTGAAAGAGTAACAAACTTTCGACTTTGTTCACATTTAGTCACTAAATTTTTTTTCGTTATCTATTTGCCACTGAATTATTAAAATTGTTTACATTTTACCATTATGACCGGTTAAAATGTGAACAGTTTTAATAGTTTAGTGACAAATAAATAATGAAAAAAAGTTTAGTGACTAAAAATGAACAAAATCAAAAGTTCGTTTCCTTCTAAAAAAGTTCAATGACTAAATGGGCCTTAAGTCCTCATTACCGTGTCACTAGCCACCCAACTCCCCTGTGTGAAAACTTAATCGGCCATAGTGAGCTAGGAGAGAAAGAGGTCTAAGATTTGAGTGTTTCTGTGATACATTGGAAGAGAATAAGAGAGCATCAAGCTTGGATCACAAGGAGACTTTTGGATCTAGAGGTTTTTCAGGAGTTTGCTTCAGTTGGAGGTAAAAAGATGTTAACTTGATCATTTCCTTATGAGATTTTGGGTTAGGGTGTTTGTAGGGTTTTCTCCCATCTATTTTGGTGGTATTGAGTTACTTGAGCATGTCTTGAGGTTGAAACCTAAAATCTGGACTGTAGGTGGTTTAGTGAGCCAAAAGACCCGAACTTTATTGAGCTAGAGGCAAACTTGTATGCATGTAACCCTTGTTGGAACTTATATTGGCATTATGAGCTAAATAAGTCATGCATGGACGTAAAGCTCGCAGCTTTACGTGACATTCGATCCTTAGGGAGCTAGATCTAGAGTTTGGGCTCATGGATCTGCCTTAAGACGTCTGAATGAGCACATGGACTAAATGGACTCGTCGAGTCAACGAGTTGACTCGACGAGTCGACTAGGGTTTTCCCCAATGAGTCTGGACATGGGTATATCGGCGAGTTAATGAGACAACTCGACGAGTTCAATTGGGTTTTCGTGACATTTTGAGGAAACGAGGGGACTCAGCGAGTCACATAGATGCACTCGGCGAGTCGGGTCAACATGGACTGTTGACTCGAGTGTGGTAAAGTAGCCTTGTGACATGAGAGAGAAAGAAAGAGAGAGAGAGAGAGAGAGAGAGAGAGAGAGATGTAAACACCTCTATATAAGATGGGTTCATACCACATGTATAGGTGTGCTTGAAAGATGTAACACTGAGAGTGTTAGTGTATGTTAATTATGTAGATTTAGATCTAGATCCTTTTTTGTAAACACCTTTCATAATCGAATGCATCTCTTAAACACCCAAATTATCGTGTTTTTTGTGTGTTCTTTAATTCCACATGTCAAACCAATGGTCATAATTCACATAAGTGGGAATGATTAATTTTTTGTAAAACCAAAATTAGATTGGAAATTTTGATTTTTTATTTTGGAAAATACCAAACCATTGGTTTTTTATTTCGGTTTCAGTTTTTCGTAGATCTCTTCATCAACAAATGTTGCTAGAATTTAACAAAAATAAATAATTTGCTAAAACCTAATACAAGAGGAAGTTTGTTTACATTTAGTCATTGAACTTTTTTAGAGGGAAACGAACTTTCGATTTTGTTCATATTTAGTTACTAAACTTTTTTTCATTATCCATTTAGCACTGAACTATTCAAACTGTTCACATTTTAACCTTATGACCGGTAACAACCGGTCATAAGGGTAAAATGTGAACAGTTTCAATAGTTCAGTGACAACTAGATAACGAAAAAAAAAATTTAGTGACTAAATGTGAAAAAGACGAAAGTTCGTTACCCTTACAAGTCATTATCCCTAAAATATAAAACTAACTGTAACTATATAGTTTTTGTTTTTAAGAAAACTCCAAACACATTGAAATCTAATAATCTGCAACATTCCTACTAATTTTAACCATAAACAATAAATTAGAGTAACTTAATCATCCACCATTTTTGGATTCACAAACTCTATCGTGGCAGTGCCATCATTGTTTACATATGAAATCTACGGGAGAGCACTTAACATTTAAATAAAAAAAATTCATTGTCCTAAATTTTAAACATTTAAAAAATTATGTGTTAGAAATATCAACTGAAAAACATGTGATCACGTCTACCATATGAATGAAATTATGAAAACAAAGAAGAAAAAAAAGGGAAGTGAATCAGTGATCTGTACACAACAAGTTTTCTCCATACACAACAATTTATGCTTTATGAAATTGTACAATACAACACTTTCATAGACAAATTGTTGTGTATGGAAAAATTGTGTTGTATACGAATCAGTTTCCGAAAAAAAAAGTGTGGGCTTGAGTCGTCTGAACACGAGTATACACAAATACATGTATCTTCCTTATATGATGCTTAGTAAAGTTAATTCCCATGTCTTTATTAAAAAAAGTAAAGTAAAGTAAAAGCAAGACTGGACACAAAGATAAAAGAATCTTAAAAATTTACATATACTCCACTAACTTGCACCACAACAATTAATGATCGGAACAATAGTAACTGACTTGCATCCCAACAATAACAATTAATGATCGGAACAATAGTGCGGAGCTAGGGTCAATGTTTTAAAAACCGGTTTTTAATTGAACTGATATGGTTATCGGTTTCCGGTTTAACCGGTTCAACCGCTAAGTAAACCGGTTTTTATATATATATATATATATATATATATATATATATATATATATATATATATATATATATATATATATTTGTATTTTCATACACATACATACACACACAAATCAAGAATTTGATGTCCACAAGTTTAAACATTAAAATACACATGAAAACAAGTTTTAGATCAATCTAAATATATTAAAATAACTCATAACCATAAGTTTTACATCAATCCATATGCATTAAAAAGAAAATAAAGTCCTAGATGAATATAAATGTATCAAAAAACTTCATAACATTTATCATATATTTTTATTCAGAAAATTTTTAATAAATGTGAAAAACTACCAAAGTTTATTATGCAAAATGTTTCAATTTTATGTGTTTTTATTCAATTTAACCGGTTTAATTGAACCGGTTCAACCGGATTTTTGTAAAAACCGACCGGTTCAATCCGGTTCAGAAACAAACATAAAACCGGTGATAGTTGAACCGTTTTCTTTCCCGATTCCCGTTCAAACCGGTTTTTAAAACATTGGCTAGGGTTAAGTAAAGATGTAACAAAAAAAACATAATATACAAATAAAAAAAACTAAAAACTGCAATTTCATTAGACATAACAAAGTGACATTTCGCCGACGAATATACCACTAGAGGGAGCACGTCGGAAAAGACTACCAATAGCAGCAAGTCGCCGGCGAACAACAATGTGAAATCGTGAATAGTGCGCAGGGTGGGAGGAACGAATAATGATAGCAGCGAGCTCTTTGATACTTTTGATTTTTTGCAAAACAAGAAAAATGAGTTTCTACCTTTGTTACATTAAATTAATTTGTTTTTTGGATTTAAAAGGTTGGGACCACTTAAACATATTGGATATTTGGACTATTTTAAATATTTTAGGTCATTTTGTATTTTTATTTTTAAGTTAGAAATAACCAATTTTTATTTGGGGTATATTTTTTCCGGATAGCACCGCAACATAAAACGAAAATTTCTGAAAAAATTTAAACTATTGGACAAAATTAGAGGCCCACTCCAAGCTACCCGTGCTCTTTCATAGGTCCACCAATGAATAACAAATACCGTAATCTCGTTTATAGGAAATTGCAGATCGTTCAAAGACTTAAAATTGACTACTTGAAGATCAGTTGTTTCACTATAAAGTAACTATTTCATGTTATGTTGTTTCTAGATGCTTTTTTTTTTTGAATTTAGTGTTCGTAAATTATAGAACTATTTTATATTTTTTATTATTCCAATTCATATTCACGTATTCACTATTCAAGGATAAGATACAGTTGCAAAAAATAAATGTAAATATGTAACTACTTTTTTGTTCAAAAGTTTCATAGATTTCACATATTTCCCAATTTATGCTATAAAGATGCTATCAATTTGATATCTACATAAATATGCAACAGTATTAATTATAGATAATATGCAAAGATGGTCTACGTGGTTTACGGTTTCTTTGTACTTGAGTCCAAAAAAGTTTTAATTCACACAATTTGTTTGTGTGTATGTGTATATTAGTTTATAACTTGTGGGCACCACGGTTACAAAATTAATTAAATTTTCATAGTAAAAATTCAAAATTATTAATCAATTATTTTAAATAAATTATTACTTAAGAGATAATTTTTTAGTTATATAAAATTATAATCGTTAATTTAAATAAATACGTGATCTTATAAGTTATAATCTGTATTAATTTTATTTCAAATTTTATTCTTATGTTATTTAATTTAATGTAATTAGAATGAAAAATTTAAATTTTGAAATTTGAAATGGGTAATCAATAAATTGACATGTGGCATGATATTAATTATAAGATCTAATAAGGTGACACATGATAAAAGGAAAATCAATCTATTCTTTTATTAGAATATATATATATATATATATATATATATATATATATATATATATATAGGTTCCGTTGAGATTAAAAATAAAATAGTGATCTCGAGATTCAACCTCAGTTACGTATTTCTCATCTGCCGCTCTAACCCTTCGGCGTACCGGCGCGGCAGGTCTGATGTAATCATAAATGATTACACAGTGCCACCTAGGTCTGTTGAAAAAACCCGAAACCCGTTCTACCCACCCGACCCGTTTCGAATTCAGGTAGAATGGGTCGGGTAGAACGGGTAACGGGTATGAACATTCGGGTAATAGGTTAACCCGATAATAATATAGGTCGGGTTTTAGGTATGAATATTTATTTTCGGGTATACCCGAATACCCGGATTCGTTTTTAAATAATACCAAATATACAACGCAATCGCGTACACACACTTCAAATAAAACAAAACTGTTCGTTTCCTTCTTATGAACGAAGACTCGACAGTCGACGCAAACTTGCAAAGGGAATACGACGTTGAAGCTGAAGTCCTGAACCGTCATCACAATTCTCAGTTTCTCTCTATCGCACGTAATGTAATTAAAAAAGTACATAACATATTATAATGATTTGTATTGTTATTATAGATGTACTTGTTAATTATATTGAGTAATTTCCCACCCAATTCTTTATTAAACCAACCAACATGTAAAAAAATATCAATAAGTGTTATTTAAGAATTTTTCGGGTATACCCGATAATTACCCGACCTGACCTCAAACCCGAATACCCGAAGCCCGAAAACCCGAATTACAATATAGGTTGGGTATTGGGTATTATTTTCTTAAGGAAATACCCGTTCTACCCGAAACCTGAAAATTTTACCCGTTCGACACCCTTAGTGCCACCCGTTCCTTTCTCCTCCGCCACCATCCCCACCACCACTACCACCACCTCTGACACCAGTCGACCCCATCATTGTCACCTTCATTACTTATACCACCACCACCTCTGTCACCACCACCTCTTCTGCGACTAACTGTCATAATCATTTATGATTACTTAATCTGTGAACACACATATATGTATAATCATTTATGATTATGCATATACGTATAAACATGTATAATCCTGTATGATTATACTTCTCTGCCATATAATCATTTATGATTAGGCATATATCGTTGCTGCTGGTACGCTGGAGCATTAGAACGGCAAATGCGAAATATGTGGCTGAAGTTTAATCTCAAGATCTCTACTTTTTTTTTATTCTCAAGTAAACCGTCCCCTATATATATATATATATATATATATATATATATATATATATATATATATATATATATATATATATATAT
Source organism: Lactuca serriola (assembly GCF_051521515.1). NCBI lineage: Eukaryota > Viridiplantae > Streptophyta > Magnoliopsida > Asterales > Asteraceae > Lactuca > Lactuca serriola. The sequence goes on from NC_136410.1 coordinate 33,757,369, forward strand.
ATATATATATATATATGGTGAGGTTTAATAGAGAACCATGATTAACCAAGGAACTAAGGAACCAATCGTGAGCGTCGGAAATCATAACGATCAACGGCCAAGGAAATAAATGTACACTTTTACATTGGACGTACATACACTGGATTATACCAAAAAATCCATCATTTACAAAAAAAAACTCACCACTTTCTTTCGTTTAAAATTTTTTTAGGCCATGTTTTTTATCGAAAAAAAAACGAGTATACCGTTGTTCACGATTTTTCGTCCTTTCCATAGAGATCCATGATAATATATAAAAAACGAACTTTTTTTTTTCGAAAAAAACCCACTTCATTTTCTTTGATGAAAAAAGTTAAGGTCTATTTTTTTGTAGAAAAGAAATAATAAATATATCAAAATTCATATTTTTTGTACTTTTTAAACATAGATTTATATTCATGTTAAAAAGAAATGATATTTCAGTTTAGATTCACATTGTGAACCTGTTCAGATTCATATTGTAAACCTGTTCAGATTCACATTGTGAACCTCCTCAGATTCACTGTGAATCTGAACTGATCGGAGCTTTTTCACATTGTGAATGTTAAAATTTGAAATATTTACGGTTTAGATTCACAGTGTGAATCTACACTATTCAAGGTTTTTTTTTGTGAACCTTCTCAGATTCACAGTGTGCATAATAGTAATTCAGATTCACAATGTGAATCTGAACTTTTCGAGATTTTTCATATTGTAAATGTTAAAAATTAAAATATTTACAGTTTAGATTCACAGTGTGAATCTACACTATTCGAGTATTTTTTTTATTTTTATTTTTTTTTAAATCAGTGTTAATATTTATTAATAGAGTACAAAAAATTAATATTTTTGGTATAATTAGTTTTTATTGATAAAATACACTTAAATATTGAAAAAATTAAGAAAATTAAGTGAGTTTTTTTCGAAAAATAAAGTTCGTTTTTTTTATATATCATCATGGATCTTTATAGAAAGAAGACATAAAATCGTGAACAACGGTATATTCGTTTTTTTTTTCGATAAAAAACTTGGCCTAAAAAAAAGTTTAAATGAAAAAAAGGAAGTGAGTTTTGTTATAATCCGGTATATGCGCGTCCATTATAAAAGTTTACAATCATTCCTTTTGCCGTTGATCGCTTTAAATTCCGACACTTTCCTTTTACACTGGACGCACATGCACCAGATTATAACAAAACCCATTTTTTTTTCATTTAAATTTTTTTAAGCCATGTTTTTAATCGAAAAAATCGAGTATACCGTTGTTCACGATTTTGCATCCTCTTTCCAAAGAGATCCATGATGATATAAAAAACAAACTTTTTTTTTCGAAAAAAACCAACTTCATTTTCTTTGTTGAAAATTTAAAGTCTATTTTTTATAGAAAAAAATTAATAAATATATCAAAATTCATGTTTTTAGTATTTTTTAAACATATATTCATATTCATGTTTAAAAAAAACGTTATTTCAGTTCAGATTCACATTGTGAACCTGTTTATATTCACATTGTGAACATTCTCAAATTCACAATGTGTATAATAGTAAGTCAGATTCACAGTGTGAATTTGAAATTATCGAGCTTTTTTACATTGTGAATATTGAAAATTGAAATATTTATAGTTTAAATTCACAGTGTAAATCTACATTGATCGAGTTTTTTTTAACCTTTTCCAATTCATAGTATGCATAATAGTAAGTCAGATTCACAATATGAATCTGAACTGATCGAGCTTTTTCACATTGAAATATTTACAGTTTAGATTCACAGTGTGAATCCATACTGATCGAGTTTTTTTTGAACCTTCTCCAATTCACAATGTGAATTGGAGAAGTTTTTTCACATTGAAATATTCTCCAAATTGAAATATTTATAGTTTAGATTCACAGTGTGAATCTACACTGATCGAGTTTTTTTTTTTTTTTTTTTTTTTTTTTTTTTTTTTTTTTTTAACATTCTCCAATTCACAGTGTTAATTGGTGTGACATCCCCATTTTCACGGCCAGAGAAGACTGATTTTGTTTATGCTTTATAAAAATTAGAGTACTTCTTTTAATAAAAATGTTGCAGAATTTGTTCCCAGAAAAACACGATAAATACGTTATTAAAACATTTTCGAAGAAACGTATTTTATTCATTTTAAAACATTTGAGATGTCATCGTTAATACAGAAACATAAACATAAACAGAACTTACATTTATTTACACTAGTGATCTACATCTCTTTAAATCTCTCAGTGTAATGTGCCTTCATATCAACACCTGTGATATAAATAAACTAAGTGGGTCAGGTTGGGAAACCTGGTGAGTACATAGGGTTTTCAACCCACAATAATATAATTATTATGTTCAAACAATCAAACAATCAACCCAATTACACATCCCCATTATCTTCTTTACTCTTAAGGATCTACCCTAAGAATCAACCAATCCTCGTTCATACATTCCTAAGGATCATCCTAAGGAATCGGCACGAAGTCCATCGTTACCAAAGCTTATAGATTACAGCTGGTGAACACGTAGTCCAAAACATCTGGTAAACACTTAGTTCAAAAGTAACTAGTGAACACACTTAGTTCAAAATACCTAGTGAACACATTCAGTTCAAAGATACGTAGTGAACACACTCAGTTCAAAGATACCTAGTGAACACACTCAGTTCAAAATACCTAATGAGCACCTAGTTCAAAAACACCTATAGGTTACGAGCCTGCTAGCGTTCCACCGGACCGTCTAGTATCACCTATGGTCATCATCTATACTCCACTAGATGACTGGATCATTGACAACCTTGATGTCTTCCATCGTGTTATCATAAAACAACTATTTCATCTACCCATGTTTTATCCAACACATTTTGTAGATATAAAATACATATACAGTTTAAATCATTTAAAACATGTATAAAAATCTTTCACCCAGCATAGACAGCAAATATTCAGACAATATGCACACACAGCACATAATTTATATTAAAATACTTCATATCTATGTGTAAGATGAAAGGGACTATGCACTCACCTGGGAAGGTGGTGACTCGTCACTCGGACAACATTTCGTTACTCTTAAAATGATTTCCTCGACAAAACCTAGTATCAATATGACTAGGGTTTAGTCTGACGTTAACCGCGACAAATTAATAGTCTATCTATTATTATTATTATATAAGCGTTAAATAAAACTCAATATAACTCATAATAATAGCCCAAATACTCATTATAAGTTCCTAATAAGGTTACTATATTAAAACATAAGCTATACTAAAGATAGGGTAGGCATAGCTCACTTACAGCGGGTTTTTTTCGAAAACCGGGCTTCGCTGGAGCAGCGTTTCCGAGCCGAAAGACCCTTTTTCTCGGGACTCCGGGAGCCTCGGGGCTTCCTTCGGGTGCTAGGGGGTTTACCTAGGCTTTTAGGGGGGTTAGGGGGCTAGAGAGAGAGAGAGAGAGAGAGAGTCTAGAGAGAGAAAGAATAGTTTGGGAAGGTGTGAAGAATGAAGGAACCCGACACCTCTACTTATAGGGGTGTTGACTGACCTACTCGCCGAGTAGGAGGACCTACTCGCCAAGTTGGTGCATGTGGCAACCTTCTGGTGGTGCCACGTGTCCAATTCTGGTGGTGCCACGTCACCCCTATCGCGTATCAGCCTTCAAACTTAGAAAAATCATAACTCTCGCATACGAGCTCCGTTTTCGACGTTATTTATATCCACGCGTAGGTAAAACCAAGATCTACAACTTTCGTTTAGAATCCATCGGCTAATTCTCGACCGATCTTAAATTTAACAGTAGGAGGCGTTTAGACTGTTAAATGACCGCGAAGAATTCGTAACTCCTTCATACGGACTTCGTTTTCGTCTATCTTTTTAACGTTGAGTTCTTATTAATGAGATCTTCAACTCTCATTTAGGTCGCGTAAGCCAAAAACCTCTCGAACTAAAATTCGAGTTTCGGGCCGTGCACTGCTAAGCTGAATCTTAGAAAAATCATAACTTCTTCATACGAAGTCAGATTTGAGCGTTCTTTTTATGGATTTTCTTGGTTTAACATATTCTACGAATTTCTTTTAGATAACTAAGGCTAAAAAGTCCTCCATCGTAAATTCACTATTTGCGTCTCCCGGTGCCGTGCTGGTTTTGCCGTAAAACTTTGGCGGGTCATAACTTCTTCGTTATAACTCGGATTTCGGCGTTCTTTATATGTATGGAAACCTTGAGACATATTCTACAACTTCGTTAAGAGTATTTATTATAAATAATATTTTGCCGAAAAGTCGTTTTCGACACTTATCGCCTCTAAATTGACTAACCCGGATCTGCGGGCGTTACAATTGGAGAAACTTTTTCACATTGAAATATTCTCCAAATTGAAATATTTACAGTTTAGATTCATAGTGTGAATCTATACTGATCGAGTTTTTTTTGAACCTTCTCCAATTCATAGTGTGCATAATAGTAAGTCAGATTCACAATGTGAATCTGAACTGATCGAACTTTTCCACATTGTGAATGTTGAAAATTGAAATATTTACAGTTTAGATTCACAGTGTGAATCTATACTATTCGAGTTAATTTTTATTTTTTTTAATAGTCTGTGTTGATGTTTGTTAATAGAGTACAAAAAGATAATATTTTTTGTATAATTAGTTTTTTTTTTTTGATAAAAATAAACTTAAATATTGAAAAAGCTAACCAAATGAAGTGAATTTTTTTTTGAAAAAAGAAGTTCGTTTTTATATATCAACATGGATCTCTATGGAAAGAGGACGAAAAATCGAGAACAACGGTATTTTCGTTTTTTTTTTGATAAAAAATGTGGCCTAAAAAAAATTTTAAACAAAAAAAAGATGTGAGTTTTTTTTGGTAAAGAGGTGGATTTTATGATATAATCCGGTGTGTGTGCGTCCAATATAAAAATATACATCTATTTTTTGGCTGTTGATCATTATGATTTTCGATGCTCACGATTGGTTCCTTGGTTCTTTGTTAATTATGGTTCTCTATTGAACCTCACCCTATATATATATATATATATATATATATATATATATATATATCTCCCTATACTAATAAAAGAATAGTTCTTTTGCCATGTGTCACCATGTTAGGTATTGTAATAAATATCATGACACTTGTCAATCTATTGACACTTGTAATTAATATCATGACACTTATCAATCTATTAATTCTCCATTTCAAATTTCAAATTTCAGAATTTGAATCACATTTTAATTACATTAAATTAACAATATTAGAATAAAAATAAAATAAAGTTTATACAAATTATAATAAAATAAAATTTATACAAATTATAAGATGATATATTTTACGTATTTATTTGAATCAACGATTATAATTTTATATATAACTAAAAAATATCTTTTAATTAATAAGTTATTTAAAATTATTAATTAATAGTTTTGAGTTTTTACTTAGAAAGTTTAATTAATTTTCTAACCGTGGTTTCCACGGGTTATAAACTAGTATATATATATATATATATATATATATATATATATATATATATATATATATATATATATATATATATATATATATATATATATATATAAGGCTTGGTTATTTTGTTTTTTATATTTATTGTGTGCTAAAATGCACCAATAGAAATTTAGTAAATTAAATACTTATTTAATTAAATAATTATAGATATTAAATGATTTCCATAATTATATGTATATTAAATGATATCCATAATTATAATTCTCTTTTTTATGGAAACTATTTAAATCCGTCGTTAATGTCAGCAATAACATTCTCTCAGAATGAATTTGCATCTAGGCTTTTATATATGAGTTTGTACTTTGTTTGAAGACTCAATCACTTAAAATACAATAAAGTTATATGAAATGTGACGAACGAGAGTGTATTCTACTAGAATATACTCTCATTCTTCTAGATATGAATTTATTCTGAAAGAATATTATTGTTGACATTAATGACGAATTTAATTAGTTTCCATAAAAATGAGTTATAAGTATGGATAACATTTAATATACATATAATTAATACTAAATTCCTATTGGTGCATTCTAGCACACAATAGATGTGAAAAACATTTGAACCTACCTCTCTCTCTCTCTCTCTATATATATATATATATATATACACACACACACACACACATATCACTACAATAAATAAACAACATCCTATTGCACCAATGCAATAGGATGTTGCTTTGTTGTAGTGATATGTCAGATTGGTAGATTTGCATGATTACATATACCTGCTGGTTATTGTTTATCTATTGCATATAACAACATAATGTGGTTGGGTTGAGGCTTTACTAATCTATGTTGTAAGCCTAGAAACTCAAGACAATCTAGTCCAATGACTGTGGGCCAGGGATAATCCAGTTTGATGACTGTGGACCTGAGGGTAATCCAGACTGATGACCGAGGACCCAATATGCATGCTTGTATATGTTTCGTTGTTTGAGGTATTTTGCGGGTAATCACTAAGCTTTATGCTTACGGTTTATGTTTAAAATGTTTTTAGGTACTTCTGGTTTCAAAAGGAAGGGCCCAACTTGATTGCATTGCATCCCCTGGAGATTTATTCGCATTGATTGTTTATGATTTTACTCTGATGTTTTGTGAATACTTTTACTCCGATTGTCTTTTGGGATAATGAATGAATGGTTTTGACATATTTAAAATGAAAATTTTACTCGATATTTTCAAGATGTTACAAGTTGGTATAAGATCCTTGGTTTGAGGGATTCAGGCACACTCTCGGGTGTATCTGAACTGAAACTGAGGATTTGGTAATCTTTTTGAAAAAAAAAATTCTAAGAAGATTTCTATAAGAAAAAAGGATGCCTTGCATGAAATGATACGAGCTCAAAGTAAGTGATTCCCAAAATACCCATACATAAGTATATGACTAGTATGTCTATTATGTGAATTGCATGCCAAAGTAGGGCTAAGGATACCTTCAGGAATTACATGATAGAATGGCCTTATTTGTGATGCCTTGTAGCCTAGGAGGAATTGGTTGCTATGTCAGGTTTGGAATCTATGTTAGTGGAATTGATTGCTAAGTGTATGATTTAAAATTATATATGATTAAGATCATATAATCTTAGAAGGACTGATTTGGCCTGATTTCCTGTTCCTTGTTTGGTTGTGGGATTAAGGTAGAATCGTTCATTCGACAGTCTATGGGATCCCGTTTTGCATTGCATGCATAAGACAACCGACAATGTTGGTAGAAGTTCCTAACATCGCATAAGCAAGTTAGTTAGAGGATGCCTTTTTATGTTTTGTGGCCTATAAAATATTACTGTCTGAATGTTGTTTGCTTTGTGATTTATGGGATCTCTATTGATGTGAGCTAACTATTACATCAATATGTTAAGTTACATGCTGCAAATGTTAAATAATTCTAGAATGATTGATTTGGCCCTATTGCACAACTCTCGTTTAAGTCTAACTGTTGTAAGGTTGGGTCTTTTTTTCGAATGATTATTTAAGTTTTGTTGCATGTAATTGTATTCGTGAAGTAGTTAGATGATAGTAGTAGGGGTTTTTTAGCAACTGATGGTATGGTAAGGTAGGGATCCTAGGAGAGCCTATGAAGTGCTTTAGTGTGATTGGTGCACTATTTAGCGAGTTATGGGAGTATTAGTATGAGGAAGTGACTTAGAGGATTCAGGTTGATTCTTGAGGAAAGTATGGATATGTATGGAAGGTAGTATTAGGCCCGTACTAATGAAAGCACATGATCTGTACTCGAATCGAGGAAAAATTTCAGGGATTCTAAGGTGCTGATTGAGGGTAGATTGTATGGTTTGGCCCCATGATTCATTGCAATGTGTTTCTGTCTTATTCGGTTTATCGGTTATGGTTGGTCATGCTGAGGGTAAGTCTGGTGATTGTTTGGGCCTTAGTGGCCATGTTAGTTTGGGTTTGAATGGAGCAGACTTAGGTGAGTTAGTTGATTTTGAGGTCTCGAGATAGTGCCAGTTGAGTCATGAGACTCAAGAAAGAAGCAACTATTATGATCGGCTTGAGGGTTGCATCTGGAAGCTGAGTGATTGGCAGATGGATTGGGATGTCAGTATCTATGATGGGGGTTATGCTCTTCCAACTTTCGTGTTCGGAGGAAAGAGAGAGCATACATGTGATTTTCAGAATAGGGATGTATACCAAGCATGGGGCTAGATAGTTGCGGTTTTTGGTGGCAAGTATGGCAGTGTGGAAATGCACAATAGGATTCTTGTAGTAGGGTTTCCTTGAGATGAGATCAAGGGTCTACTTTCTTTGAATATAGACAGGTCAAGTACTAGTTAATTGTTTCAGGTGATTAGGGTAGTGAATCGGGAACGACAACTTTTGTTGTCTCTGATGTATCCCGAATATGAGAATGATGCCTCTTGTATTTATGAATAATTCTCGCGATGAATTGATGGTTGAGGATTTGTAGACGAGGTGTATGGTAGTCCATTTGTTTCTAGATAGAGAATCGGTGCTATTCATGGACTGTCACAATTATTGCTTGTGCATCTACATGAGATTCTTGATGTTAGAGGCGATTATGATTGGGAAGTTTCTGACGTCTCCATCTGAAAGTCAGAATCTATTTGAGTTTTCTTGGGCTTTATATGGAAGATCATCTTATGTTTTGCTATACATTCCAAGGGCCAGGGATGCTATGTATCTGGTTTAGTCGGTTTGAGATTTGGTCTGTTTGGAATGTCAGTTGGTGATAGATCGAATCCCAAGTGGGGTAGAACTTGGTATTCTAATTGGAAGATCATCGATCTGTTTGGGTTTATGGTTTCAAAAGAATGGGTCATAGGGATCTGTGGTTTGGTTATGCAAGAATTTCGTTCAAGATTTGGTCATGACGGGGGTACATAGCAAGTTTCCATCAGATGTATATGCTCATGAATGCATGATGTAACACTCTAAATTTTCAAATAAAATTTTCATTTTTAAAACCACCCAAAACAAAGTTTCACATTTCTCAAATCCAAATTTATAAGTTGTTAAAAACACAAGACAATAAAATGTTTGACAATATCCCAGAATCATTAAAACATAATCTCAAGCTGGTGTGTACAATCATGCCGGCGCCTTCCTACGATCCTGAGAGGTACCTAAAACACATTTCACACAACACTGTAAGCACGAAGCTTAGTGAGTTCCCCAAAATACCACACATAAATAATTAGCCTCTCATCACTATATCTCAATAACGAACCTCCAATCATGTGTCTTAGTGAATATCCTCCGGTCTCACAACTCGGTTTGGACCCTCCAGTCCGGTATCTAAGTGAGGACCCTCTGGTCTCACAACTTGGTTTGGACCCTCCGGTCCTAACAAATAAGGCACAAAATAATATACAACATAAATGACAAAGAAAAAATGCATGATATCACATAAATCAGTATAAGCACATAAGACCCTCCGGTTGATGACATAAATAAGACCCTCCGGTCACACAGTATTACCACTTAGGTAAGTATAGTGAGAAGACTCACCTCGTAAGTAAACAAGTAGGTATCGTACTCAATGATCGGTCTAGACTCCGCCTACATATCATAATCATATCTAATTAACAATTTATAAAAATTCCAAAGATGTTAAGCTAGCACTTTTACTAGTTCTCGGAAAGGGTGAAAGACCATTTGACCCCTCCATGGTCTCCAATGTCCACAACTTGACCAAACCCTAAAAGTCAACGGAAGTCAACCCTCAAGTCAACAGTCCATGTTGACCTAACTCGTTGAGTTCCTTCGTTTCTCTGAAATATCTAGAAAATCCAACTCAACTCGCCGAGTTGTCTCACCTACTCGCCGAGTTTGTGACGCGTTCAAAGTATCGGGGAAAACCCTAACCAACTCATCGAGTTCCTTTAGAACATTCTCTCATTCAGACACTTTTAAGCAGAACTAAGGCCTTAAACTCTAGATCTAGCCTCCTAGGGCTAGAATACCACATAAAGCTACAAGCTTTACGTCCATGCATGACATACAAGGGCTAAGTTTGCCAAAACTAAGCTTAACAAGGGTTCAAGGCATGGAAGTTGGCCAAAACTTGAATATTTAGGCCTAAAGGGTCTAATAACATCCGAATCTGACGTCTCATTACATAGCATGTCCCAAACAACCAAATAAATAAAAATGAAGGTAGAAATGGCCATAAACTCTCTAATGGAGAGATCTAACAAAAAAGTGGTCAAGGTACTGCCTTTTTACCTCCAAATAGCTGCTACTACCGAATAAATGTTGGATCCAAGGACTCCTTCTTGTTCCAAGCCTCTTACTCCTCAAGCTCCTTCATGGAATGCACCAAAACACACTCTTAGCCTCTGTCTCTCTCTCTCTCTCTCTCTCTCTCACACACACACAGATGATAATAGCTCGATTAGGGTTTCTCTCAGGGTGTTAAAGTGATGAGGGAGGTGGGGTAAAGAACTTAAGGTCCTTTAAATAAGGTGCAAACCTTGAAAATTAGGGCTTTCTCGGTCAGCTCCTACTCATCGAGTTGACTCTAAAACCCGCGTGGCTATCTCAATTTCTACTAGACGAGTTGGGGGCCTCCAACTCATCGAGTTGCCCTTTCAAAATAAATATAAATTAATTAAATTTTACACTTGGGAGTTGGGATTTACAATTCTCCCCCACTAGAATCAGACTTCGCTCTCGAAGTCATTCTCCGGAAACAACTCTGGGTACTGCTCACGCATCTCAAACTCTGGCTCCCAAGTCCACTCGGATCCCTTCCGATGTTGCCACTGAACCTGAACCAAGGGAACGTCTTTATTCCTCAAGACCTTCACCTTCTTTTCCAAAATCGCCACCGGCTTCTCAATGTAGTTCAGGAGATCATCAACCTGAATGTCCTCTAAAGGGACCACTGTCATCTCGTCGGCTACACACTTCCTCACTTGGGACACATGGAAGGTGTTATGGATCTGGCTCAACTCTACATGCAACTCTAACTGATAAGCCACCTTACCTACTCGAGCAATCACTCTGAAAGGACCAATGTATCTAGGGACCAGCTTTCCCCGCCTCCTAAATCAGATCACCGTTTTCCATGGGGATACCTTTAGGAGGACAAAATCGCCGACCTGGAATTCTAGCTCGGAACGTCTCCGGTCTGCGTAACTCTTTTGACGATTCTGGGCCGTCAGTAACCTATGTTTGTCCTGCTGGATTTGCTTTGTCTTCTTGAGCACTATATCAGTACTCCCCATCACTTTCTGCCCCACCTCGCCCCAAAAAATGGGAGTCCGACACCTCCTCCCGCACAAAAGCTCAAAGGGAGGCAGATCGATATTGGAGTGATGGTTGTTGTTGTATGAAAACTCAGCCAAGGGCAAGTAAGTGTTGGGTTTTATGTACTTTAACATTCCTATGGTGCACATACAACCCTATTGTTTTGGATCTAAGTTTTCTCTAATTATACATGCAATAAACATTTTCCAAAGCATGAAGCCTAAACTAGCATGCAAGGTGATATTAGAATCATAAAAACTAGTTAGAATATTACCTTGTGTAGTCGCTTGAATATCTTGGCCTCAAGAAAGATTAGCACCCCAAGTGTGATGCCTCAAATGGAATCACAAAATACCATGAACAATTTAGGATGAATATAAAGAGGTTATGAAGACTAGAAATCAGATTCTACTCTTCAAATACAAGTGGTAACCGATTTTGGACCAAGAGATACACACACACACACACACACACATATATATATATATATATATATGTGTGTGTGTGTAGAATATCAAGGGTCATGTGTAACCCTAATCCATACACATTAGCCTATGACCCATCCATTTGATTTGGATACATACTTCATGAATTAATCCATAAGCCCATCACAAATCAAACCATGGATCTTTATCCCAACTCATATGTATCATATTAATTAGTCTCTTTTGACCATTAAATTAATTCTTGATCAATACTAATTAAATAATATGATTCCTTAATTAATATATTTGTAACATACACGTTCAATTATCGTGTTATGTATTTTTAAAAGTGAACAATATTATGAAATATTATATGAAATTTAAGTATTGAGTTCTAACAGATAGTTTTTACTAGAAATAAAGTAAAACAATGTTTAGAATCACTCGGAAAATATTGGAAATCTTATGAGATTCCAATCAAAGGCAAATATTGAAAATTTAACGAAAATATAAAATTTTAAATAAGTAAAATTTTATTATTGAAATTTGTAAAGAATCTCGTTAGAAACATTTAGGCGAAAACCTCATCGAAATCCGAGTTATAACGAAGAAGTTATGACCAATCAAAGATTCGCGACAGAACCGGCACGACAGTGAATGATGTAAAAAGTGAGTTTATGATAAACTACTTTTTAGCCTTGGTGATCTAAATGAAAATCGTAATACACGTTAAACCGAGAATTTTGATAAATAGAACGCCAAAATCTGACTTCATATGATGAAGTTATAATTTTTCTAAGTTTCAGTATAGCAGTAGACAACTAAAAACTCGAAATAATGATCGAGCGATATTTAGCCAACACAACCTAATGGAGAATCGAAGGTCTCGTCAATATCAGTACAACGGTAAAAAGTCTGACGAAAACGGACGTCGGATGAAGAAGTTATGAATTTTTAACGGTCTTATCTTGTTCCGGCCTGTTAAAAATATAATAATAAAAATAAAGTCAAAATTACCTAACAGAGTCTAAACGAAAATTGTAGAGTATATTCCCGCCTACACGTGGATATAAAGAACGTCAAAAACGGAGTTTGTACATAAAAGATATGAATTTTTGAATTTATTAAATAAAAATAAATGAAAATTCAGAATCTTATCCGAGGGTGTACGCCCAACATACCTCGCACGTAAAGGATCCGGAGCCATGCACGTCGAACCTTTCTTCGCGTTATGCCACGTAGAGACACGTCCGAGGCCCAAATACCGTGCTGCTACCACGCCTCGTACGCCAAACGTACCGAAGTAAGCCCAACGTACTCTGAGGCTTCGGCCAGCTATAAACGGGACGGGAGACAGCCCGGTTTTGTTTGGAAACTTTCACTCTTTTACACCCTATACTCTATATTTAGCCCACTTTTAACCCCTCGAAGTCCCAGTATCAATCTCGACACCCGAAGCAAGTCTCGGCGCCCCGAAGTTCCCAAGAAAATTATATTTTCTAGTCAAAACTCTGCCCGCGAAAGGTCCGTTTTTTGATAAAAATCTCCGGTTTCGTCATAGAAAGTCATATTTAGAGCCGAAGTGCTTCCCAAATTAATATTTTAACCCCGGTTATTTCAAGGTGAGTTTAATATATAGGAACAATTGTATGTTATGTGTTATATGTGCTATGTGCTTTTCAACGTTATTATTCCGGGTTATTTTCCCATGTTATTTTTATTCGCTATTTTAATAGAAAAGAAATACCTTTGACCATGTGATCAGTGAAAGGACTTAGATTCACGGTGGTATTGGTACGTAACTTCTGGCCATGTAGAGCATGTCTCCGTAAGAGAATGACTTCTATTCTATGGCATTGGCAGATGGTTAGACAGGGCTATAAGCCTAAAATCTACCGAAATGTTTAAATCAGAAAGTGTATGTCTTCTGTGCCATTTGGGCTGAAGCTTTATTGATGTATATCAAGTATAAAAATTGTCATGTTTCATTGATCGTATATCTTTGAATCAGATTATTCATTGATATGGAAAGCATGTCATATGATACTCATCTGCCTTTGTTGTTTCTTGTTCCTCTTTGCTTCTTCCATATTGAAGTATATATATGGCATAACGTTATATTGTATCTATTATTGAACTCACTAAGCGTCACCGCTTACCCTCTCAATGTTTAACAATTGCAGGAGATAAGTAACCAGTATGGTTATATACTATCGGAAGATGAAGAATAGTTTTTTTACTATTACTGTTGTACTTCGGTTTATGTATGTATAAAATTAGAATATCTTGGGTAGTTATGTAAAATATTACAACATAGTCGGTTTGTATCCAATCTTTTGTAATCACTTTATAAATGTAAAATATTATTTTATAAATATGCATGTAGCATGTTTTGGAGTAACAACTGTTGTTAAATTCTGAAAGTATGATGGGTCTTTCAATCATGGTATTAGAGCAATAGTTTAAGTGAACTAAATACCACATATTGGTATTTAGACTTAAACCGTTGGAAGTTCAATATATGAACGGATTCATAGTAAGTATAGGGATACAAACCATAGGAAATTCTTAAGTGGGGTATTGGGTAGTGATAAACCCTAGTGTTCTAAGATATTAAGTTACTTCAAAATTTTAAGAGAATTAGTTTATGTGAACTAGGAATTTTGAGAATTTCTAAATTTAAACATGAATTGTTAAGTGAAGATGATACGATATGTATCTAGTATACTTTAGGTTGAATACCTAATGAGGACAAGCACTAGAATATTAAGAGGAGATATGCCTTATAATCTGTTAAGTGCTAAATGATAAGTAAATATAGCATGCTTTCGGTTTCATAACTATATTGCTATTATTTGAGAAAGTTTAAGGTCTGACATCAATAAGTTTATAAATAAACGATCACGGAATATCGTAAAATAATAAATATGAAGTGTTATCATAAATAGTGTATTAATACAAATAGAGTGATATTATACATTTAAAGTATGTATGATAATATAAAAAACATATTTGGAAGAAAGATGTGTGTTTGAAACACGTTTGGGCGAGATAAATGTGTTGGTGAAAATCCACGAAGTTGTTCCACCGTTGTTCAGATTGAAGCAATGATTGTTTAGAGAGCAGGAAGAACCGAAGACAGGTGATAAATGCTTCGACGGTATCGAAATTGATGTTGTGCAAGATTTTGAAGACTTCAATGAAAATTTAAAAATGAAAGGTTGATAAAGTTTCCAGACTTAGTATTTATTTATACTGAGTGATAATTGAATTCTATCACATTCTTATGAAAGTTCCATTGTGTGTTAAGTCAACTTTAACATACATGATTCAGATGATGAAATAGGCTATTTGGTTGTGAAAAAGTTGAGTGACTTACTTGTTAAAGTAAGGTAGAGTATTTAGTTGAAGAAGATATGGACTTATAGTATTGTATGAGAAGAGATGTTAGGAATGATAGAGAACCAAGTTGAAGCTAGTACAGCTTGCTGAGATGCAACTATAAATCGGACTTCCTAGGATAGACTCCTATGAAATAGACTTAAAAGACACACCTATGAGAAGAAGACCTACTCATATACAAGAATGATGATGTCATAAAAGGATAATGAAATGAACAAATATGCATGGTGAGTTGCATCAGTTATAAGATAATGCAGGTAGTTGAAAACCGTGTGTCTTCACACTGCTAGAGTAAATTCTGGTGTAGTGTGTCTTGCAGAGTAGACACTACCCAAGAAAGAATTTATACGAAGAATTTAGAAGTGAAATTCTTATTAACCTAGGAAAAGTATTAGGGTATGCTAGATCGAGAATATGCGTGAAAAGGATTCCAGAAGGCGAGCATAATAAATCCAAGATATGTTTTGGTAAAAACGTGAAAATCCCTAATTAAGTCTTGGAGAAATTGTCATAAGTACTTGTTTGAATACATTCATGTGTGATAAGTTGCTTTGTGATAACTTTTGAATGGTGACTTGGAAAAACAGTGAGATAATACTTGGAACGAGTATGAGTAGGTGTGAATATTAGTAGAGGCCTATACTACTGGAAGCATAAGACTCACACTTGGATCAGGGAAAGTCACAAGGTTACCAAGAAACTAGTAATTGATTCTGTTTTTGTTCAGGTATGTCATTACCTTTGTTTCAGTGATGACTAAGAAAACGATTTCAATTTGAACCTTAGTGGTCATGAAGAATCATGTCCGATTAGTATAAATACGTGAAGTGAGTTGATTGGTTCAGAAAAACATGTCTTATAGTCGATAGAAATATAATGATCTTCATTAAAGGATTGAGCAAACATTAGCTAGGGATGTTACCTGTTATAAAGATGATGAAAAATTTAGTTATTCATGGAAGGATTACGGTATGAAATCCGTGATTTCATGATCAATCGAGATATTCTGTCATTCGATAAAGCTGTTGAGTATGCCCGAAAGCGCGAGCATGACTTGGAGATACATGATGCCACTTTTTCTGTTCCAAAGCATCCACGTATTGATCGAACAGTTCGTGTTTCCTTTGTTATATCATCTTGATCTGATTCTAATACAAGAGTGCAATCTCAGAGTGTTTTTCGTGGTCGCGATAAATCACAATGTTTTTTTTTCTTCAATTGCCACCACGTCGAAATTGCAGAAAAGAATCAGCAGGACCCGAGTGTTGTGACTAGTTCATTTCTCGTGAACTCTAGATTCTGATGTCTCAGATTATTTTGTGTCTCATGAATTTGCGCATTCTTTTGTTATACATTCACCCAATCATTTCATGTAGATACCGCGAGAAGTGTATCATTACTTGTTGATAAAGTCTATAGAGATTTTGTCATAGAAACTGAAGGTTATAGTTTTCTTGCTAACCTAATACTTATCTTTTTCCTAACTTTGATATCATTCTCGGCATTGATTGGTTATTAAAGAACCATGCAGAACTCCTGTGTTACGAAAAGATGGTACACATCCCTATCGAAGGAAAGGATCCTATTTATGTCTATGGTGAACAAAGATCTAAAAATTTTAAAGAAATTTTTTTCCCTAAAATTCGTAAATTTAAATCGAAGGGTGGTATTCTACTTATCTTGTCTATAGAGTTGATATCTCAAAAGAGGGGAAGAAAACTGTAAATGACGTTCTTGTTGATAATAAATATCCTGATATTTCCTCGATGATTTGCCTGAACTACCCCTGATAGGCAAATAGAATTTAGATATGACTTTATGTCTAGTGCTGCTCCAATTGCCAAAGACTGCTATACAAAATGATAGCATTTGGGTAATAGTCAACTGATTGAATAAGAGTGCAAATTTCTAGCCATGCGTGAAACGACTCCAATGGAGAAATACATACAAGTATACTTGGATGAAATGTGAATTAGGATCTCGAGTTGCTCCTAATACAACTTACCATCCCCAAAAAGATGATCAGAAGAAGAGAACAATCCAAACAGTAGAAAATATATTGAAGGTATATGAAGTACTGTATGAGCGTAAATGTCATACTCCAATATGTTTGCGTGATGTAGGACATAAAGTACTTAGTGGCCCCGAAATGATTCAAGACACCACTGACAATACACAAATTGTATGAGAAAGAATGAAAGCAGTCCAGGATCGATAGAGGTCCTATGCAGAAAAGAAAAGACGACCCATAGAATCCCAGTCAGGAGATTTCGTAATGCTGAAGGTATCCCTATGGAAAGGCATTATGCGATTTGGGAAGAAAGAACGATTGGTAAGCAAGCATACTGCTTGGAATTGCCTGAAGATTTGACATATATTCATGATGTGTTTCATGTAAGTTATCTGTGTAAAGGTTTAAGCATATATGATGAAACACTCCTATTATCTGAGATGAAACTAGATAATAAAATAAGAATGATATAAGAGCGAAATATCCTCATTTGTTTAATCGTTGTGATTTCGGGGACGGAATCCTCAAATGGAGGAGGTATTTGTAACATACACGTTCAGTTATCGTGTTATGTATTTTTAAAAGTGAATAATATTATGAAATATTATATGAAATTTAAGTATTGAGTTCTAACAGATAGTTTTTACTAGAAATGAAGTAAAACTATGTTTAGAATCACTCGGAAAATATTGGAAATCTTATGAGATTCCAATCAAAAGGCAAATATTGAAAATTTAACAAAAATATAAAATTTTAAATAAGTAAAATTTTATTATCAAAATTTGTAAAGAATCTCGTTAGAAACATTTAGGCGAAAACCTCATCGAAATCTGAGTTATAACGAAGAAGTTATGAACAATCAAAGATTCGTGACAGAACCGGCACGACACTAAATGACGTAAAAACTGAGTTTTTGATAAACTACTTTTTAGCCTTGGTGATCTAAATGAAAGTTTTAATACATGTTAAACCGATAATTTTGATAAAAAGAACGCCAAGATCTGACTTCATATGAGGAAATTATGATTTTTCTAAGTTTCAGTATAACAGTAGACAGCTAAAAACTCGAAATAAAGATCGAGCGATATTTAGCCAACACAACCTAAACGAGAATTGAAGGTCTCTTCAATATTAGTACAACGGTTAAAAGTCTGACGAAAACAGACGTCGGATGAAGAAGTTATGAATTTTTAACGGTCTTATCATGTCCCGGCCTGTTAAAAATATAATAATAAAAATAAAGTCAAAATTAGCCTATAGAGTCTAAACGAAAATTGTAGAGTATATTCCCGCCTACGCGTGGATATAAGGAACGTCAAAAAACAGAGTTTGTACGTAAAAGATATGAATTTTTGAAGTTATTAAATAAAAATAAATGAAAATTCAGAATCTTATCCGAGGGTGTATGCCTAGCGTACACGAGGCTACGCCCAGCGTACCTCACACGTAAAGGATCCGAAGCCATCCACGTCGAACCTTTCTTCACGTTATGCCACGTAGAGACACGTTCGAGGCCCAAATACCGTGCTACTGCCACGCCTCGTACGCCCAGCGTACTCCGAGGCTTCGACCAACTATAAAAGGGACGCGAGACAGCCTGGTTTTGTGTGGAAACTTTCACTCTTTTACAACCTATACTCTATCTTTAGCTCACTTTTAACCCCTCAAAGTCCTGGTATCAATCCCGACACCCGAAGTAAGTCCCGGCGCCCCGAAGTTCCCAAGAAAATTATATTTTCTAGTCGAAACTCTGCCCGCGAAAGGTCTGGTTTTCGATAAAAATCCCCGGTTTCGTCACAGAAAGTCATATTTAGAGACAAACTGCTACCTAAATTAATATTCTAACCCCAGTTATTTCAAGGTGAGTTTAATATATAGGAGCAATTATATGTTATGTGTTATATGTGCTATGTGCTTTTCAACGTTATTATTCCCGGGTTATTTTCCCGTGTTATTTTTATTCGCTATTTTAATAGAAAAGAAATACCTTTGACCATGTGATCAGTGAAAGGACTTAGATTCACGGTGGTACTGGTACGTAACTTCTGGCCATGTAGAGCATGTCTCCGTAAGAGAATGACTTCTATTTTATGGCATTGGCAGATGGTTAGACAGGGCTATAAGCCTAAAATCTACCGAAATGTTTAAATCAGAAAGTGTATGTCTTCTGTGCCATTTGGGCTGAAGCTTTATTGATGTATATCAAGTATAAAAATTGTCATGTTTCATTGATCGTATATCTTTGAATCAGATTATTCGTTGATATGGAAAGCATGTCATATGATACTCATCTGCCTTTGTTGTTTCTTGTTCCTCTTTGCTTCTTCCATATTGAAGTATATATATGGCATAACGTTATATTGTATCTATTATTGAACTCACTAAGCGTCACCGCTTACCCTCTCAATGTTTAACAATTGCAGGAGATAAGTAACCAGTATGGTTATATACTGTCGGAAGATGAAGAATAGTTTTTTTTAGTATTACTGTTGTACTTCGGTTTATGTATGTATAAAATTACAATATCCTGGGTAGTTATGTAAAATATTACAACATAGTCGGTTTGTACCCAATCTTTTGTAATCACTTTATAAATGTAAAATATTATTTTATAAATATGCATGTAGCATGTTTTGGAGTAACAACTGTTGTTAAATTCTGAAAGCATGATGGGTCTTTCAATAGTATACTTATAATATATTAATAAATCAAAAGTAACCTCTTAATCAAATATCCTTCCTAACATATTGCTTTGATGAATGCAACCCAAATGGACTATGGTACTATCGGGTCAAGTATATACCAATTATAGTTGTGGGCTTAGAAACCTTTTCCAATAGTCTCCTACTTGGATAAGTCTAGTAACTGGAATTGCCAATGTAGTTTAAAATCCGATTAGCAATCGTAGATCTCAAAAAGTCGCTGCCGAACTCTGACACGTCCATTAAATAAGTGATCATATAATCCTATGTTCTACAAGATATCGTGCAGACAAATACATGGAACATAGTCATACTTATTGTCCTACAGTTTGTTTCACGATTTCCAATTTGTATGACATAGAACTTAATTGAACACATCAATAGAGTTCTAACCGGGCCCAACACATAAGTCAAAACAAAATCATCGAGGGGCCCAAGATATCGCTTTTAATCATCTTAGGATAAAAGGAACAGATAAACTTCGACTTGTATGCTTGTACTAACTATTCATTGAATCATACATAACACCACGTTTTATAAGATCGAGTTACTGATGCGTTTTCGCACTATTAATGTACAATCAACAAATAATCGCCAACTCATATATCTTGGTTTGAAGATTATACAATATTATCGTCTCACAATCACCCGTGATAAATTCCATGAAGTGATATGTGAGCGTGGGATTAGTCCAATACTTAAATCTTATTTCAAGAGCACTCATGAATGTTTGTAGCAATCTTTTGCTATGTCTAACACCTTAGACATTCATACAAAAACCCATTCATGATAGTCTTCTTTCATGACCTACTTCCAAAGTATGATCGACTGTGGATAGTTTGAATTATCTTATTATTCTGGAAGTCAAAACATGCAAAATGAAACAATAGTAAATAATTGACACAAGACAGTAACATTACTTATAAATAAAAACACCTTTTATTCGATCATCAAATGTCAATTACATTTTAACTATTACAAGTTTATGAAATTCTATCTAATCACCAAAACTAATATCGTCCTTCATCCCGACACCACTAGCGTGCCACAAGTGCTTAACCCTACTCAGTCCCTTCGTAAGGGGATCTGCTGGATTCTCTTTTGACGATACCCTCTTAACCACGAGGAGTCCCTCTTCTATTTGATGTCTTATGAAGTGATATTTTCTATTGATGTGTCTTGATCTTCTATGATCTCTTGGTTCCTTGGATAAGGCAACCGTACTGTCGCTATCACATAAAATCTCCATGGGCTTCTTTATAGTTGGTACAAGTCCAAGGTCTCTGATGAAGTTCTTCAGCCATATCGCCTCCTTTGATGCTTCACTTGCTGTTATATACTCTGATTCGCACGTTGAATAGGCTACAGTCTCCTGTTTGGAACTTTTTCAAGTTA
Source organism: Lactuca serriola (assembly GCF_051521515.1). Taxonomy (NCBI): domain Eukaryota; kingdom Viridiplantae; phylum Streptophyta; class Magnoliopsida; order Asterales; family Asteraceae; genus Lactuca; species Lactuca serriola. The sequence continues at coordinate 33,778,569 of NC_136410.1, forward strand.
TTGCTCCTCCATTTAGGGTAAATATCCAACCCGAATGAGAGCAGAAATTATCTCTGTCGTTCTGAAAGCTGACATCACTATACCCTACCACTCTTAAGTCATCACTCCTACCAAGGATAAGGATCCAGCCCTAACTCCTTCGTAAGTAATTAAGAATGTTCTTTACCGTAGTCCTATGTGCTTTACCAGGGTTCCATTGATATCTGCTAACCATGCTCAAGGCAAAATCTACATCAGGGCGAGTACATGTCATAGCATACATAATCGAGCCAACTGCACAAGCATATCGTATTCCACTCATTTATGCTATTTCAACATCCGTACACAGACTTTGAGTCTTACTCAGTCTGGCATTGCTTTGGATAGGTAATTCTCCTCTCTTAGAATCTTGCATGCTGAAAGGTTTCAACACCTTGTCCAAGTAGGTACTTTAACTAAGTCCTATTAGTCTTTTACTCATGTTTCTCAATATACTTATCCCTAGAATATAAGCAGCTTCTCTGAGGTCCTTCATAACGAAACACTTCCCAAGCCAAGACTTAACCTCCTGCAAGGTCGGGAGTATGTCATCCACATACAACACGAGAAAGCTAACTATACTCCCACTAGCTTTGACATACACGCAGGACTCATCCTCACTTCTTGAAAAGCGAAACTCTTTGACTTTCTCATCGAAACAAAGATTCCATCTGCGAGATGCTTGTTTTAATCCATAAATGGATTTCTCAAGCTTACACACTCTATTAGGGTACTTTGCATTGACAAAACCCTCTGGCTTATTCATGTAAACATCCTTAGCCAACTTCCCATTAAGGAAAGCGGTTTTGATATCCATTTGCCATATTTCATAATCATGAAATGCAGCTATGGCTAGCATAAGCCTTATAGATTTAATCTTCGCTACTAGTGAGAAGGTCTCGTCATATTCAACTCCATGAGTTTGAGTAAAGCCCTTCGCAACCAATTGCGCCTTATAAGTTTGTACTTTCCCATCCATGTCATTCTTCTTCTTGATGATCCATTTGCACCCGACTGTGTTACGGCCTGGTACGTTGTCAACCAAGTTCCAAACGTGATTGTCATACATGCACTGAATCATGCTTTCCATTGCCTCTTTCCATTTAGCAGACTCGGGGCCTGCCATGGCTTCCATGTAGTTGTTAGGCTCATCAAAATTTACTAGTGTGCAATGATTGATAAATATATCACCTTCATAAGTAATATGGAAACCATAAAACTCTGGTGCCTGCCTAATTCTACCGGAACACCTTAGAGGTAAGGACTCGTCAATTGGTTCAACAAGAGTTTCCTCCTCGGGTTGAGTGCTAGTGTTTGAGGTTCCTTCATCACTTAACTCTTGAAGCTCTTCAAGGTCAATTTGCCTCCCACTGTCACCTTGGCATATGATTTCTCTCTCGCGAAAGACTCCTCTCCTAGCAACGAAGACAACATTGTCACTCGGTCTATATAGAAGAGATATCCAAAGGATTTCTGTGGGTAGCCGATGAAAATACATCGCTCACTACGAGGTTCGAGCTTATCATGAGTTTTTTCTCACAAAAGCCTCGCAACCCCAAAATTTGATGTGTGCTAACGAGGGAACTTTCCCTGTCCACATCTCGTGAGGTGTTTTGGAAACCTTTTTAGTTGGGACTAGATTAAGGATATGTGTGGCAGTCTCTAAGGCATACCCCCAAAATGAGATAGGTAACAAAGCTCGACTCATCATAGAACGAACCATGTCTAGCAAGGTTCGATTGCGCCTCTCATCTACACCATTAAGTTGTGGTGTCCTAGGCGGCGTCAATTGTGAAACAATTCCACATTCCTTAATATAGTCATGGAACTCAATACTAAGATACTCTCATCCTCGATCGGATCAAAGCATTTTTATCTTCCTACCCAATTGATTCTCCACTTCTTGCTTAAACTCTTTGAGCTTTTCAAAGGTTTCTGACTTATGCTTGATTAAGTAGACATAGCCATATCTGTTGTAATCATTAGTAAAAGTCACATAGAAGCGGTTATCATCCCTTGTGGCGGTTCTAAAGGGTCCACACACATCTGTGTGTATGAGATTAAATAGACCCTCACCCCTTACACAAGTGCCAGTGAAGGGTGAGTATGTCATCTTTCCAAGTAAACAAGATTCACAAGTGTCATCTAACTTTATGTCAAATGACTCCAAGACTCCATCCTTTTGGAGTTGGACTTTGTGCTTCTTGTTGACATGTCCAAGACGACAATGACATAAACATGCTTTATCCAAATCATTGGAAGAATCAATATGCAACACATAATTTCCTAAGTATCACGGTTTCATATATGCCATTGCAAGGTACTGCTTCAAAATAAAATACACCATTGTAATAAGTAATCATACTACCAATTTTATTATTAAAAGAAAGGGTAAAACCTTGTTCATACAAACTGTGAAAGGAAATAATATTCCTCGCCATATCAGACGAGTAGCAACAATTATTCAAATTTAATTTTAAACCATTACTAAGTAATAAAGAGTAAACTCCAATCTTTGTGATAGACGACTTTCCCCTATTCCCCATGATTAAGTTCATTTCCTCGTGCTCCACATTCCCACTTCTTTTTAGTCCCTGGAAATCAGAACAAATGTGTAAGCCACATCCTATATCAAGGACCCAAGAATTAGCATGTGATGAGTTATTATATAGAATAGTATAAATACCTACAAAGAAGGGTTTGATGTTCCCATCCTTTATGTCCTGTAAGTATTTCGGGCAACTTCGTCTCCAATGCCCTTTTTCATGACAAAGAAAGCACTCGACTCCGTTTGGATTGGAAGAGGGTGTGACATAACCAACTTTGGTTCCAATAGAAGAGGATCCAACATGGGAATTTCCCTTATGAATATTGGAAGGAGTCTTCCTCTTCTTTTCCTTTCCATGTCCAATTGCCAGGACAGGGGCAGTTGCAATAGGAGTAGATACAACATATTTGCCTTTCAAAATGCTTTCAGCAGTTCTCAAGAGACCTTGAAGTTTGCTTAGAGTGACCTCCTCCTTGTTTATATGATATGTCATATGAAAATGATCATAACAAGGAGGCAAAGAGTGTAGAATAATATCTATGGCCAACTCTTCATCGAAGTTAACATTCAATTTCAGCAAGCGGTCCACAAACCTTTTCATCTTTTGCATGTAGGCCGTGATGGACTCTCCAAACTTCATTTTGGTCGTGATCATGAAGGCAATGATCTCATATCTCTCCTTCCGAGCACTTTGATGGCACCTTTCCAACAAGTCCTGGTGCATTTCATAAGGCGAAAAGTCCTCATATGACTTTTGGAGCTCAACAGTCATGGTTGTGATCATTATACACGACACTTTGGTCGCGTCCCTCTCAAGAGTTTTGTACTTAGCAATCTGTTTGGGAGTAGCAGCGGATTCATAAATCTCCCCAAGCTCTTTATTAATGACATATTCTTTATCCTCATAATGAATTTCCATTCTTATGTTTCAAATCCAATCATTGAAATTCAATCCATAGAAGATGACCCTCCTACATAAGTTCATGAGGGAGAAAGAGCCGAAAGGGATTGGGTTGGAAGCATTTTCTGAAGTAGACATATGAAAAGAAATACAAACTTTAGATTAGCTAATGATCCTTAATATAACACCCAAAATGAGATATTAAGGTTAGGACCCAACACAATATTTTACAATTCGGAAGAGGGATGCCGTAATCCAATTGCAAAATATTTGAAGGTAGGTAAATGACAATTTACCAATTTCCACCATGAAAAACAAAATTGAAGATTAGGTTTTAAATGGATTGAAATTCCTAGATTCTTTTGAGATTCATTGATCTTTTCAATGGCATGTTTAAATATCGATTATGCCCTTCAAGTTTGTGACTGGGATACCGAAGATTACAAACAAGGTGTGAATAACCATGCAAATTATCTTGGTACTCTCGATGTTACAAATCAGCCAATCAATGTTCCGGTTAACCACACACGCTCTATTGATCCATGATTAACACCAAACTACCCTTTGCCACACATTGTCAATCGCATATTAGTTTTCCGGTTAACCACACACGCTCCACTAACGACTTAACAAGGTGCAAAGTGCAATTTCATGGAATATTTTGCAAATAACTAGTATTTACCAAAAATCAAGTGGTTATCTTAGAATTTGACAAACATCATGTTATTGGATGGGGATTAACATTACCATGTCATTAAAATCGAATTTTATGAATCAAAACAGTTTGTGGTAATGTTCCTAATCCAAAACAGGCCAAAAACTCGAAAATTCTGCTCAAAGACTGACCAACTCGTCGAGTGCACTGATGAACTCGACGAGTTCATCATCATAAGGCACCTACTCATCGAGTTCATATATGGACTCGTCGAGTAGGCCTGGCAGAATCCATTTTTGCAGTTTTTCAGCTTTGAAAATTACACAGTTGCATCAATACAATAGAAAACATCCTAGGTTCTGATACCACTGTTGGGTTTTATGTACTGTAACATTCCTATGATGCACATACAACCCTAATGCTTTGGATCTAAGTTTTCTCTAATTATACATGAAATAAACATTTTCCAAATCATGAAGCCTAAACTAGCATGCGAGGTGAAAGGAAATTATATTTCTCGCCATATCGGCCAAGTAACAACAATTATTCAAATCTAAATTTAAACCATTACTAAGTAATAAGGAATAAACTCCAATCTTGGTTACATGCGACACTTTCCTATTTCCCATGATTATGTTTATCTTCCCGTGCTCCACATCCCTACTTCTTTTTAGTCCCTGCAAATCAGAACAAATGTGAAGTCCACAACCTGTATCAAGGACCCAAGAATTAGCATGTGATGAGTTATTAGATTGAGTAGTGTAAATACCTGCAAAGGAGGGTTTGATCTTCCCATACTTTATATCCTGCAAGTACTTTGGGCAGCTTCATTTCCAGTGCCCTTTTTCATGGCAATGGAAGCAGTCAGCATCCTTCGGATTGGAAGAGGGATTTGTAGAACCATCTTTGGTCCCACTAGAAGAGGATCCATCAAGAGACTTTTCGTTGCGGCTCTTGGAGGGAGCCTTCCTCTTCTTTCCCTTCCCATGTCTGATTGCCAGAACAGGGGCAAAAGTAGTAGTAGGAGTAGACACAACCGATTTGCCTTTCAGGTTGCTTTCTGCAGTCCTTAGAAGGCCTTGAAGCTTGCTAAGAGTGACGTCCTCCTTGTTCATATGATAGGTCATACGAAACTGATCATAAAAAGAAGGTAAAGAGTGTAGAATTATATCTATGGCCAACTCTTCATCAAAATTGACGTTCAATTTTAGCAAGTGGTCTACATATCTCTATATCTTTTGCAAGTGGGCCGTGATGGGTTCACCATGCTTCATTTTGGTTGTGATCACGCAGGCAATGATCTCATACCTCTCTTTCCGAGCAATTTGATGGTATCTTTCCATCAAATATTGATACATTTCAAAAGGATAGTAATCCTCATTGGACTTCTGCAGCTCAGCAGTCATGGTAGCAATGATTAGACACAACACCTTTGTCGCATCCCTCTTATGGGTAGTATGCTCAACGATTTGTTCAGGAGTAGCAGTGGTGACATCAATTTCCTTTAGCTCTTTGACTAGGACATATTCTTTTTCCTCATAACGTATAGCTATTCGGATGTTTCGAATCCAACCATTGAAGTTCGAACCATCGAAAATGACCCTCCCACATTGGTTCATGAGGGAGAAAGAACCTGAAGGAATTGGTGTGGAAGCATTGTTTCGGATAAACATCTAAAAAAGAAGAAGAACAAGGTTTGGGTTAGATGACAATCCTTAATATTACACCCAATATGAAATATTAAGGCTAGGACCCAACATAATATTCTACAACTGCGAAGAGGGATGCCGTAATCCAATTGTAAAATATTTGAAGGTAGGTAAATGACAATTTACCAATTTCTACTATGAAAAACGAATTAGATTATTAAGTTTTAATTGGATTGAAATTCCTAGATCCTTTGAGATTCATTTAACTTTTCAATGGCATGTTTAAATCTCGATTGTGCCTTTCAAGTTTGTGACTGGGATGCCGAGGATCACAAACAAGGAGTGAATAACCATGCAAATTAGCTTGGTACACCCAATGTTACAGATCACCTAATCAATGTGCCGGTTAACCACACACGATCCATTGATCTATGATTAACATCAAGTTACTCCTTGCCACACATTGTCAGTCCCAGATTAGTATGCCGGTTAACCTCACACGCTCCACTAACGACTTAAAAAGGTGCAAAGTGTAATTTCGTGGATTAGCACCATTTTCACATTTTTCCTAAAGTAACTAAGATTGGGAATTTAATAAAAGTTTAGTTACTTTATTTTTATCATTATACTTTTAATGAGGGAGAATTAGTGTCCTATCCTACCCGTTTGGCTAACGACCCTCCACCAGTTAAGGAAGCGGTGGGTGAGAGTGGACACCCATTGAACCATCATTTTATAGGCAACATCCTTATACCCCCTTATAGACCGACTTCATGAATGAGGCCTACTAACGGTAAGACTGAATTGTCTTATATATATATATATATATATATATATATATATATATATATATATATATATTGTTAAACTTATAATATTACAAAGTATAAGGGTTGAGTTTGAACTTTTAAACTCTAGGGTTTGGAATTAAAGTTTCATTGGTGAGACTTTACAAATTCCAAAACTTGAGGGCAAGTTTTGAAACTTGTCAAAACTCTTCACATTCATAAATTATGAGTTTAATTGGATTTTAATGAAGAGACCTTTCATTTTCCATAACTTGAGGACAAGTTATAGAGGTCATTAAAATTCATTTAGAACAATTTTCTAACAACTAAAATTATCACATAATTCATGGATTATCTAACTAAACTCATAAACAAGATAATAGAAGTCAACAATTTGCAAGCAACTTTTTTTTATCACATAAAACAACAATTTTCTCCAAAATTTGACAATTATCTTGTGGTTAGATGAGTACTAGCACTACCATATCAGAAAAAACATTTTTAATGAACCAAAACAGTTTGTGGTAGTGTTCCCAATCCAATCTAGGCCAAGAAACTCGAAAATATGCCAACAGAGCCTTTAACTCATCAAGTACATGAACTGAACTCGTCGAGTTGCTCTTTTACTGAGTGGACTCGTCGAGTCAGTTCATGGACTTGGTGAGTTCATCAATTAGAGGCCAGAAATTCGACTTTTTCAGCTTTGAAAAATCAGTGAGCATCGAATATAATAGAAAACAATCCTAGGCTTTGATACCACTGTTGGGTTTTGAGCACTATAACACTCTTATGGTTCACATGCAACCCTAAATACTTTGGATCTATGTTTTCTCTAAATATACATGCATTTTCAATTTTTCCAAAGCATTCTCACCAGCTTGCATACAATTGAAGCTAGACAATATAAACTTAGTTTGGATGCTTACCTCTTGAGTAGGGTAGAGTTCTTGATCTTTGAAAGCTTGAGCACCCTAAGTGTGATGCCTCTAATGGTTCACAAACACCAAATGCAAGAGGAGGCTTTGGAGAAAAGGTTATTTAGCACAAGATCAAGTTCACTCTCTTAGAATGTATGTGGGTACCGATTTTAGCTCTAGGGGTGTGTATTTATAATGTGGCAAATGCTAGGGTTACACTTTGTAAACCCTAATGACCTTTCATATACTTAGGCTCCATGGGTTAACCTCCATAGACTATCCATGGATTATCTCAATGGTTTAGCCCATCCTAAGTAACTATGGATCATTAGCCCACATTATAAGAATGATTGATTTACCCAATCAATCCCCACATATCTAATTAGTCTTTTTTTTATCACAAAATTAATTCCAAACTAACTCTTGACCAATACTAATTAAATAATATGATTTCTCAATTAGTATATTACACTTATAATATATTAATAAATCACAAATAACCTTATTCTCAAAAGTCCATCCTATCAAATTGCACTGATGAAGGCAACCCAAAAGGACAATGCTACAATCGGGTCAAGTACATCCCATTTATAGTTATGGGCTTAGACACCAAATCCAACAAGATGATCTTTTCGTTCAGTTGCAGGGAGCATCTTGTTTCTTCAAGATAGACATGAGGTCCGGGTACCATCAGGTCGGGGTTAGGGAGGAGGACATGGAGAAGACCGCGTTCCGGACTCGTTATGGACATTACGAGTTCGTGGTGATTTTGTTTGGGCTCACCAACATGATGACAATATTTATGGCTCTGATGAATCGAGTCTTCAGACCGATGCTCGATCGCTCGGTCATCGTGTTCATAGATGATATTTTGGGGTGCTCTAAGACCCGAGAGCAGCATGAGGAGCATCTACGGGAGCTAATAGAAGTTCTGAGACGAGAAAGGCTTTATGCCAAGTTCTCAAAGTGTGGGTTTTCGTTACGAGAGGTTCAGTTCCTTGGATATCTCGTTAACCAGGAGGGGATTTTGGTCGATCCGGCCAAAATCGAGGCAGTTATGCAGTGAGAGGTTCCGAAATCTCCCTCAGATATCAGGAGCTTCTTGTGAATGGCATGGTACTACCAGAGATTCATACAAGATTTCTCCTAGATTACAGTACCCCTCACTTGTATGACGAGGAAAGGGTGGATTTCCGGTGGGGCCCTAAGCAGCAGAGGGCATTTGAGACCCTCCGACAACGACTTTGTGAGGCTCCAGTCTTGACTCTCCCAGAGGGAGTTGAGGATTTTGTAGTGTTATGTGATGCATCCATCACGAGACTGGGAGTGGTCCTCATACAGAGAGAACAGGTGATAGCCTACGCGTCTCGAAAGTTGAAGCCGCACGAGACGAGATACCCTACCAATGATCTGGAGTTGGGAGCGGTAGTATTCGCTCTCAAGATTTGGAGACATTACCTCTATGGGTCCGTTGTACCATATACACGGACCACAAGAGTCTGAGATACATCATGGATCAGCCGAACCTGAACATGAGACAACACAGGTGGCTTGACATGGTCAATGATTATGACCGCGAGATCCTTTACCACCCAGATGAAGTGAACGTGGTTGCGGACGCTCTGAGCCGCAAATCAGTTGGATCTTCTACTCCGGTGACATGTATGAGGATATTAGTGGATTCTCCACTAGTGGGTTTGATCAGGGAAGCTTAGGATGAGGGTATGTGGTAGGAAAATTGGAAGCTTGAGGGGATTAGGGGTGAGAACACCCAGTTTGTGCAGGATAGCCCGAGATTATTAACTCATTGCGGTTGGGTCTGGGTTTCGATGTCTGGTGGGGTCAGACAGATGGTTCTGGAGGAGGCTCATAAGTCTCGCTTCTCTATTCACCCGGGGGTCACCAAGATGTACTGGGATTTGCGATTGAGTTACTGGTGGCCATGTATGAAGAAGGAGAGTGCATGGTACGTTGAGAGGTGCTTGACTTGTCGGATAGTAAAAATGAGCATCAGAGGCCGCACGACCCGCTGCAGCTCCTTGAGATTCCCATGTGGAAGTGGGAAAAGATTACGATGGATTTTATTACCAAGCTGCCAAGGACGGCGAAGGGCTTCAACACTATTTGGGTCATTGTGGATCGATTGACCAAGAACGCCCACTTTTTAGCGATACGGGAGAGTTCATCGGCCGAGAAGCTGGATGACTTGTATATCCGAAATATCGTTGCTTGCCATGGAGTTCCAGTCTTTATTGTATCAGACCGCGATGTTCGGTTCACCTCCCGTTTCTGGCAGAAGTTCCAAGAGGAACTGGGCACTCGACTACACTTCTGTATAGCCTATCATCCGCATACGGATGACCAGAGTGAGCGGACCATACAGACTCTTGAGGATATGCTAGGAGCCTGCGTTATTGACTTCGGTGGGAGCTAGGACTCCTACCTACCCCTTGTAGAGTTCTCCTACAATGATAACTTTCATTCTAGTATTGGTGCCCCACAATATGAGCTGTTATATGGACAGAGATGTTGCACCCCATTCTATTGGGGTGAGATCGGTCACATGGTGATGAGATGGATAGAGGTAGTCCTGCAGACTACCGAGAGGATTCAGCAGATCAGAAAGTGACTGTAGACCGCTCAGAGTCGAAAAAAGAGTTACACCGAGTTATTTACTGCAATAACTTCGAGGACGAAGTCTAGTTCAAGTGGAGGAGAATTGTAACACCCCGAATCCCATGAATATTTTAAAAGCTTTTTATTCATTTTATTGAAGGAACTCGACGATTTGGAGGCCCCAAATCGTCGTGTCGAACCTAGTCAGACCCACGTGATGTTATGACTTCTACTCGACGAGTCGGAGGACCCCGACTCGACAAGTAGAGGATGTGCATGGAAACCCTAAATTTTAGGGTTTACACCCCTATTTAAAGAACTTATGGGCCGTTTCTAGCGTCCCTTATCGTCATTACAGCTAGAGGAAAACCTAGATCGAGTCCTAAACCCCCATTGTGTATGTTGAGAGCTTGAAAGGTGTTATTTGTTAATCTTGGAAGGGAGACTTGAAGAGTGAGGAGCTTGGATCGAAAAGGAGGAAGTGGATCTGTCATCTACTTCATTTTGGAAACTAACTGAGGTAAAAAGCTAATATCTTGACCCTTTCATACTTAGATCTTCTTCTATGGACATTTATGGTCATTTTGGGGTTTAATGGAGCCACCCTTGGGTTTTAGCTTGTCACAAGGACATGCTCTCAAATCTAGACTCCTCTAGGTCCCAAATTCATAAAGATATCAACTTTATCTTGTATTGACCTCTCACCATGCCCTAAACCTCATTCTTGACTTGGTTTTGGTGTTCTAATCCGTTAAGACCTTGCATGCACGTAAAGTTTGCAACTTTACGTGGAATCTGTGCCTTAGGAAGCTAGATCTACAAGTTGAAGCTTTAGGGTAGCTTAAAAATGTCTGAATGAGAAATGGACTGAAGGGACTCAATGAATTGCATGGTCAGCTCGACGAGTCCTATGAAGATTGGCCGTTGAAGGTTTCTGCCTGGACTCAGCGAGTCAGTGAGACGACTCGACGACTCAGTTAGGGTTTTCCTAATATTTGGACACTACAACCTTGTGCTGGATATGAGTTAAAATATACTTGGGGGGGGGGGGGGGGGGTGAAATAGACCCGTTACAACCTTGTGCTGACATATGAGTTGAAATAGACTTGGGGTTGAAATAGACCTGGTACAACCTTGATCTGATATATATATATATATATATATATATATATATATATATATATATATATATATATATAGTATGTGGTATTTCGGGGAACTCACTAAGCTTTATGCTTACGGTTTTCAATTTATGTTTCAGGTACTTCCGGTTCAAAGGGGAAGAGCTCGGGATGATCACATTGCACACCCCATGATTTCCCGCTTATTTGAATCTGATGTACTTTGGGATGTTTTTGGATACACTATGATTACTTTATGGTTTTTGACAAATATGTTTGGTTGATGGTTTAATTAATATAAAAACAAAAAATTTTGGTTTTGAGTTTTGGGACGGTACACAATGATAACTTCTCTCTGGATCTAAAAGCTAACAAAAGCGTGACCTTCCAACAAATAAGTTTTTATAGCAACTCATGAGAGCTTTCCATTTCCATGGACTTGAAGTCTGAAATATAAAAACAAATTGTCACTTTATTTCCCGAAGCTATAGCTTGAATCTAGAAAAACATTGAAAAAAACAAACATATCGTTGATTTCCCAAAGTTGTAGCTTGAATCTTAAAAAAAAAACTTTAAAAACAAACATACCTTTGATTTCCCAAGGTTGTAGCCTGAAACTCAAAGATGTAAGGCCAGAGGGTCGACTATCGATTCCAAAGTTATGTGTGTGTAAGGTCGAGGGGTAACTCTTGAATCTTGATAATGTAAGGCGTACATTCATAACCCTAGCACCAAGAGTAGTAACTATTAGAAAAAAAGATTAAACTGAATTTCTATGAATCGACTATCAAATAGGGAGAAAGAATGAGACCGTGTGGCAGCAACGGTGTTGATTCGGTGCTATGGTGATGGTGGTCACCGAGGTGGTCTAGGGCTTTTTTGGAGAGGTGAGAGATGGACTACAAAGAGAAAGAGAGAATGACCGAAGGTTTCATGTTTCATACTAATGTGAGCGTGCTACTTTTTGAATCCCATACCACTGATCCCATTCATCTGATAAGACCTTAAGCACAGTAACAACATTTTGTATGGTTTTTTAGGAAAGAGAGATGGGATTGTACAAAGAAATAGTGAAAATAGAGCAAGAAGCGTGTCCCGAGGAAGCAAGCACAGTGAAAGAACATGTTCCAACGATTTAACCTTAATAACAGCGAAATAACATTTGGTAAATTTTATGTTTTATAATGACCATTATAACATTTTCATGTGGTTTTGCTGTGAGGTCATATAAACAAGCTACAAAAAGAAGTGGTTGATAAAAATGATGAAATCCAAATATGTCATTATGGAGTGAAAGTTTTATTATTTACGTTTGGAACTTTAAACAACCACAATATAAGGTTTTTGGGACGCCCTTACTTTAAGGGTTGGGTTTAAAATGTCCAAGTAGGTAGTGTAACGAGTTAATTTTTTTAAAAAAAATTGCTCTATGTTTATTGTAGTTTTTTGAAAGAGCAATATGAAAGACCGTAAATAATTTGGATGGATAGATGATGCTTTGACACGACAAATCTACAAAGATTTGACTGTTGAAATGCACTTAAAGTTCAAAGATATGCCACAAAATAGTAGAAAATGAAGTTGGAGTTAAAAGAGAAAAATAAAAAAGGTAGTTTGATGTCGAATGAATAAAAGTTTACAAGTTTTATCTTACTTAAGATTGATCTAGTCAAGGTAGTTGTGGTTTTCATACGTGTATTGTAATATTTGTTTTTATGAAAAATACATGTAATGGCTTTATAATCCTATTATTACTAAATAGTTTTGTATGTTCATGTCAATAGCTAGATCAGTTTTATTATAAAATGTCATGTTGCTAATGTGAAACAAGGCTCCACATTGTGAGTGACTACCTAAATGAGAACCATCTCTAACCCTTTCATAATTATTTATTTTGAAGGAAATTGTTTATCACAATTGTGATTTGTGAGTGACGGCCTAAATATAAGGCTATAATCCACATAGGATCTTTATAAGCCACATAGGATAAGATGATGATTGTATGAAGTTGTAAATTTGTAGGGAGCGGTAGCAACTAAATATTATGTTATTTTATTTTGAAAAAAAAAGAAAAAAAAGGATCAGCCAATTAGAGCCATTTCTCCTCTTATTATTTTCTCTTTCCTCTCGCTATGGGGATGACGCACAATTCTTAGCGAATAGTAGTTGGGAGTGGGTTTAGCATTTATGACGAGCTGGAGGCGAGTCCCACTCCCTCCAGCCTAACTGTTGAATCTATTATAAATATATATCACACACACACAAAAAAAAGATTTTTGCGTTTTTTCATAAATATGATGATCATATTCTATAATTTCAGAAGAATTCCTTCTTTAAAATTTAAACACACATCCATCCCTTATGGTTGTTTTAGTTGCCAAACTACAAGGGAACCAAAATATTATGTACTTTTTTATACGAAATGAAGAGTTTTAATTGACAACAAGATAACTATTTAAAACAAACTTTTGATTGTTAAATAATTAGTTTGATTAAGTAATTTTTTCAAATTAAATATTTTTTTGACTAAAAAATTAGCATTTGAAAGTGAGATGGTTTTGGGGAAATCTTTTTAAAGTATTCATAATCATTTCTTATGCAATACTTACAAACACTTCTTTGATTATGGATCTACTAATAGAAATTCAATGCGTAATCTTAGCATTCAATGTGTATTCCTGAATAATCTCATTTTTCAATTATTCAATCATTTCATTTTACTAAGTTCAATGTGAGTGAGATTAGTCAACATTTTTATGTTTCAATGCAAGAGCAGGGTCGGTCAAATCATCTGCAGGTACATAAATAACTTGAATAAAAGTTATGAACACTTCTTTGGTAGAAGTAATTCTTTCTTGTAAAGAACCCATTTCGGTACTAAGGGTAGGTTGATAACCCACAGCGGAAGACATTCTATCCAACAAGGCGGATACTTTAGATCTTGCTCGGACAAAACGAAAGATATTATCAAAAAATAAGAGTACATCTTGTTCATTAACATCTCGGAAATATTCCGCTATAAAGTATTCATAATATATAATTTAATTTAATAACCGAAATAAAATATTTAGTTGACATCCAAGAGTTTAAAATCAACTCCCTTTGATATATATTGAGTTTAATAAGAAAAAAAAGAACTTTTTAATATAAAATATTTGACAAATAAATGAATATATATATATATATATATATATATATATATATATATATATATATATATATAAAAGTAGGTTTAACTATTCTAACTAATTATTGTGCGGATATCGTATGTTATGAGAATTATTAAGAGAATAAGTTGTTTAGCAATGCGAATACGTTTAACCTTACAAAAATATCGTCATTTTCATGCATTCTCGCTAATTATTATTTATTTTTGTTCTCACACATCATTTTTCACTCATTTTCATTCTGACAGAATATGACCCAATAAACATTCTGACAGAATTGAGAATAATAATAACAAAGTGTATAATAACTTTATAGACGATTTAATTAGTGAGAATGTGTTAATGATAATAGTTATCTAAGATTGAACATATTTACATTGCTAAACAACTTATTCTCTTAATAATTCTCATAACATACGATATCCACACAATAATTAGTTAGAATAAAATAATCTAAGACTATATATATATATATATATATATATATATATATATATATATATATATATATATATATATATATATATATATATATATAATTGAAAAGTTATATGAAAATGAAATTATAATATGTAAGTTTAATGCATTAGATTTTAATTTTGTCTTTTTTCATAAATAATTCACACATAATTCTGTTTAGAATAGAAAAATTAATATATTATTACTTTTTGTACTTAAAGAACATACTTTCTTTATGTTTTAAAATTGTTAAATGCTTTGCGTGTAGATGACCATCTTTACATCTCCCACGTCTTACTGGAACATATATACCCACACACTAGAATTCACAAACATATACACACAAAAAACCACAACGAACACACGAAATAGTAAAAATGGAAAAGATACAACACAAGATGGTAGCAGTGAACGGCATAAACATGCACGTAGCAGAGCTTGGCACAGGACCGACGATCCTCTTCATCCATGGATTCCCAGAGCTCTGGTACACCTGGCGCCACCAGATACTCTATCTTGCCTCACATGGTTACCGTGCTGTGGCACCCGATCTCCGTGGCTACGGTGACACAACTGGTGCTCCTGTCTCCGACCCCACCAAGTTCACCACCCTTCATGTGGTTGGAGACCTGGTGGCGCTCATCAACATTGTGGCTGCTTCGGGCGAGGACAAGGTGTTTGTGGTGGGACATGACTGGGGTGCAATGATTGCTTGGGCTTTGTGTCTTTATCGGCCAGATAAAGTAAAGGCCTTGGTGAATATGAGTGTTCCTTTCAGTCCAAGGAATCCTAAGTTCAAACCTATCGATGGACTTCGTGCTCTCTATGGAAACGATTACTACATCATCAGATTTCAGGTTCTATTAATTCTTCAATTAATTCTCCCATCAGCAACACCTTCACCACACTCCACACACAACCACCTGCGTCACTTGAACCATCCTTCACCACTGTATATGCACATGAATCTATGTTTTAGGAACCCGGAGAAATCGAAGGTGAATTTGCGGAATGGGGTACATATAGAGTATTAAATGATTTCTTCAAATATCGTAAACCTGCCCCCCTTTTTCTACCGAAGGGTATTGGGTTTGGAACCTCACATGATGATCCCATAATCTTGCCTTCATGGATGTCCAAAGAAGATCTTGAATACTACTCCAGCAAATTCGAGAAAACTGGCTTCACCGGAGGTCTAAACTACTATCGAGCTTTGAACTTGTAAGTTAGATTCGAACTAGCTAAGTTGAACTTAGTTTAAAGTAGTGAAATGAAAAAAAAAATAATATAAAACCTTTTTGTTGATTTACAGGAACTGGGAGCTAACTGGTCCATGGACCGGAGCTCAAGTGAAGGTGCCTGTTAAGTTCATCGTGGGTGATCTTGACCTGACCTACAACTCGATGGGTGCTAGAGACTATATAGAAAAAGGAGGGTTTAAAAAAGATGTGCCTGTTTTAGACGATGTAACCGTCCTTCAAGGTGTAGGACATTTTCTTCATGAAGAAAAACCTGACGAGATCAACAAACATATCCATCAATTCTTAAACAGCTATATATGCATCAAACCAGATCGTTTATGCTCAATCAATGAAAACAAGTGGTGCATTGGTTCAATCAGCAATAAAATTAAGGAGACGTTGCGAAGATATTTACTCGAATAACTGATAAGATCTTGCATAGCTACCATAACTAGTGTAACGAGTCGATGAGAAAGTAAACATGTAATGTTCATTCAAATTATACGTGTCTGTAACGTTTGTTTCCGAGGTATGTTTATTTAATTATTTGAGGTTATATGAAAGAGGGTTTTAGGATGAACTTGTGTTGGTGACATGACTAGGTGTTGGTTGCGGCACGTGATAGTGTAACATCCCAAAATTTCGAATAAAAATTTTCATTTGTAAATCACCAAATTCGCATAGTATTTGTTTCATAAATCCGTTATAGTAAAATGTATTATAATCATCAACGTAAAATAAGAATCATCAATGCAGAAAATCATCAGGGGGAATGTTGGGCAGTCAAATCGGGTCATTCCCTTTGGAACTGGAAGTATCTAAAAATGTCCAAACCACAAAACCATAAACACAAAACTTAGCGAATTCCCGAAAGTACCACATACCATACATATATTTGCCATGAGCTACCCCCATGGTTTTTCCCGTGAAATGCGATGAGCTTCTCCCATGGTCTTACATCCAAGTGCCATAGGCTACCCCCATGGTCTTTTCTTGAAATTTCATGGATTACTCACATGCTTTGACATCCAAGTGCCATGGGCTACCTCTATGGTCTTTCATGCAATTGACATAGGCTACCCCATGGTCTTTCATACATTTGCCAAAGGCTGCCCCCATGGTCTTCCATGCACGTATCACAAAAGACAACTAACATCCTATGTAGTATAGTGAGAAGACTCACCTGTCTCATGAAGTTAAGTAAACCACAAAAAACTGACATGCAAACAGTGCTACAATACACCTATCAAATCAAAAAGGTCCAACCTTAATCTATACTCTAGAACTAGCATTTTGACCAAAAGTGAACCCAAGTCAACAAGTCAACGATCAAGGTCAAAGTCAACAGTCAATATTTCCATTAGCTGGCCCTTATGTCGTGAACAACCCATGGTCACGTTGTGAGAAACACACTCAACCCGATCCCAACTCGGTCACGATCCAACCCAGCCAACTCAGTCTCGATCCAAACTATCATCACGACGTGATGAGCAAGTCACCATGTCGTGATAGGATCTGTCCAAATCAATCGGGGAAATTCCCAGTCGTCACGTCGTGATGAAGAAGCTGTCACGTTGTGAAAACAAGCTTTCTCTGCTTAAAGGATTCAACTCTCAGTCCATTAAGCCATTCACCCAATCTTTCTAGAAGGCTTCCTAACATCCATTACCACCTAAAAGTTGATGCTTTTTAGCCATGCATGCTTATTGTGAGTCTAAGGCTCAAACTCGGTCAAACATGAAGAAATATCACCAAAGTTCACATGCATGGGTCCAATACACAATTAAATTCCAGATCTGCACCATATAACACTCAAAGGACCTCAAGGATCCATAAAGTTGCCAAATTTATGGAACCCCATCACTTTAACTTGATTAAGTTGAAGATAAAGGGACAATGACTTAGATCTAGCAACCTAGAAGCATAAAGTTTGGATCTTAGACATTTATAAAGGTCCAGAGATGCCAAAAATGAAGTCCCAAGCTTGCCAAAATGCTCACAACACTTCTAAGACCTTTTTCTTCCTTCAAAAGCAATTCAAAGCACCAAAATAAGCTCAAAATGGAATAGAGGGATTAGGGTTTCTCAAGAGGGTTTAAGAGGTGATGGAGGCTGAGGTAAAGGAAACCCTAACCCCTCATTTCCTTTAAATAAGGTCTAAATCCGAAAATTAGGTTTTTCCTCTGATCAGGTGTCATGTTGTGACCAACAAAATGTCATGTAGCGACACTTAAATGACCCTTCCCGTTTATCGCAATCATGCCACGACGTGAAGGTGCTTCCCTCACGTCATGACCCACCTAAAACACTTATTTTACTTCAAATTTCATACCTTAATGATCCAAATGTTACAACTCTCCCCCACCTGAATCAGACTTCGTCCTCGAAGTCCGCTGCTGCAAACAAATCTGGACAATGCTCCCTCATCTCCTCATCGGGTTCCCAGGTCCACTCGGAACCCTTCTGGTGCTGCCATTGCACCTTCGCCAAACCCACTACCTTGTTCCGAAAGGTCTTAATTTTTTTGTCGAGAATCGCAATCGGTCTCTCTACATAATTCATGCGCTCATCAACCTGAATGTCGTCTAAGGGCACCACTACGAAATCATCAGCCAAATATTTATGCAATTGAGAGACATGGAAGGTGTTGTGGATCTGGATAAGTTCATCAGGTAGATTTGAACAATACGTAACCTTGCCCACTAAGGCAACAATCCTAAAGGGACCAATATATATGGGGCCCAACTTGCCGCATTTCCGAAACCGGATGACACTTTTCCAAGGTGACACCTTCAGAAGCACAAAATCTCCGACCTGAAACTTGAGGTTTGAACGCCGCCAGTCAACATAGCTCTTCTGGTGACTCTATGCGGTCTGTAGCCGATCGCGCACCTACTGTATCAACTTAGTGGTCTTGACTACTATCTCAATACTCCCCATAACTCGATGCCCGACCTCACTCCAAAAAACCGGGGTCCGACATTTCCTCCTATAAAGCATCTCAAAGGGTGGTCAATCAATACTGGCATGATAACTATTTTTGTAGGAGAACTCGACCAATAGAAGATAAGTATCCCAGCTCCCGAAAAAATCTTGCACACAAGCCCTGAGCATATCCTCGAGTGTCTGAATGGTCCGCTCACTATGTTCGTCAATCTGAGGGTGCTATGCGGTGCTGAAAAGTAGCTGAGTACCCAAATCCTCATGAAATTTCCTCCAAAACCTAGAGGTAAAATGAACATCACGATCAGAAACCATTGAAACTGAAACCCCGTGTCGAACCACTACCACAATGATGTAGACGTTAACCAATTTCTCAGCTGAGATGTGTAATATCCCAAAATTTTCAACAAATTTAAACTTTTCAAAACAACCCATCTATTAACAAAAGTGTTTACAAAAACATTGTTTCAAGAACATGATTTAAAATTAGAGTCTCCCAAGATCCAATCTGTTGTAAAACCAAGGATGTGTATCGTCACGCCATCGCCATGTCACGAATCATCTGAAGAACCTGAAACCATAACAAAACCGTAAGCATAAAGCTTAGTGAGTTACCCCTATTGGATTAGGTGTCTAAGCCCATAACTATAATTGGTATGTACTTGACCTGATAATAGCATGGTCAATTTGGGTTGTAACACTCTGGAACAATTTGATAGGATGGATACTTGAGGAAGAGGTTATTGTGATTTATTAATATATTATAAATAAAATATATTAATTGATAAATCACATTATTTAATTAGTATTGATCAATAATTAATTTGGTATTAATTTAGTGATCAAAAGAAACCGATTAAAGTTATAGGGACTGATTAAGTAAATCAGTGATACTTCTAGCTGGACTCATGACTCATGTTGATTAGAGTTGGACTAAACCTATGTAAAATTCCAAGAAGGTTTAGCCCAAAATAATAAGAAATATTAAGAGTCATTAGGGTTTGCATGGTTGTAATCCTAGACTAAAAAAGAAGTCCCTAACACCTAAAATCAGCACTCATGCACACTATAGTGGTAGCTAGCCGATTTTGATCTCCCATATCTCTTTCTCAAGTCCATTCTCTTGTTCTTGGTTTGTTATAAGACATTTGAGGCATCACACTTGAGTTGCTAGGCTCCTAAAGGTCAAAGACAAGCAAGCTATACACAAGGTAATCTTCTAACTATTTTATGAATTAAATGTTACCTTGCATGCTAGTTTAGGCTATATGCTTTGGAAAATAATGTTGCATGTATAATTAGAGAAAACTTAGATCCAAAGCATTAGGGTTGTATGTGCACCATAAGACTGTTTGAGTACATAAAACCCATTAGTGGTATCAGAGTCATGGGTGTTTTCTATTATATTGATGCAAATGTTTGATTTTCAAAGTTGGAAAAATGAGTTTTTTGGCCACTGCCTGATGAACTCGACGAGTCCATAGATGGACTCGACAAGTTGGATGAGTTTTGCCATGAAATCGAAGAGTCCAAAGCCTGGCTCGACGTGTGACATCCCTAATTTCACGACCAGAAAAGACCGATTTGTTTATGCTTTGTTTTATAAATCAGAGTATTCGTTTAAAGAAAACGGTTGCGGAATTTGTTCCCAAAAAAAGATATGATAATAACTTATCAAAACATTTCTCAAAGAGAATGTATTTTATTTATTAATAAAACCTTGGGACGTCATGTTCCGATACAGACCAAAAGTATAAACAATATAAAATAGACCTTACAACAGTTATTTATAACTACTGATCTATAATCCAAATTCTCTCGTCAAGTCCACCAACTTATACCCTTGTGTCATTACCTGTAATGCAAAGAAAACTGAGTGGGTCAGGCTTGGGAGCCTGGTGAGCATATAGTGTTTTCAACCCACAAGAATATAATTATTATATTTAATCATCAAACAATCAACCCAATTACCCATCCCGATTATCTTCTTTATTTCTTAAGGTTTTACCCTAATAATCAACCATCCTTCATTCATTCTTCGTAAGGATTTACCTAAGGAATTGGCACGAAGTCCATTGCTGCCAAAGTTTATCTATTAGGTACTAAGTCCATAGTTACCAACATTTATCTATCAGGTACTAAATCCATAGTTATCAGGCACTAACTCATAGTCACCAAGGTTCACTTAACAGTAGGCGCTAACTCCATAGTCACCAAGGTTTATACAATAGGCGCTAACTCCATAATCACCAAGGTTTATACAATAGGCACTAACTCCATAGTCACCAAGGTTTATACAATAGGCTCTAACTCCATAGTCACCAAGGTTTATCTAACAGTAGGCGCTAACTCCATAGTCACCAAGGTTGATCTAACAGTAGGCGCTAACTCCATAGTCACCAAGGTTTATACAATAGATGCTAACTCCATAGTCACCAAGGTTCACTTAACAGTAGGCGCTAACTCCATAGTCACCAAGGTTTATACAATAGGTGCTAACTCCATAGTCACCAAGGTTTATCTAATAGGCGCTAACTCCATAGTCACCAAGGTTTATACAATAGGCGCTAACAACATAGTCACAAACTATCCCATCTACCCATGTTCTACCCAACATTTTCGTAGATCTAAATACTTACACAGTTTAAATCATTTAACACCTGTATAAAACATCAATTCCATGCCCATTTCAAATAGACAAATAATATATAACACATAGCACATATTTCATAGCTAATACTTTATATTTATGTGTTAGAAGAAAGTAACCACACATTGACACATATAAACAACAACAATATATATATATATATATATATACACACACACACACACACACACACACATAACACGTATTTTATAAAATACTTAATATATATGTGTAAGATGACAGTGACTATACACTCACTTGATCAGAAGATGATCGGATAGCACTACAGCTCTAAGAGTGGTATTCTTCGGTGAAACCGGGATATCTTCACACACCGGGTTTCTCGCGGGCAGAGCTTCGGCTCGGAAACTCTTTTCTTTTCGGGATCTTTGGGCTTCGGGTCTCGGGGTTGATACCGGGGCTTTGGGATATTTCTTGCACGTAAACCGAGGTAAAACGGGAGAGAGAGAAGAGAAAATAGCAACCCTAAACGGCTGGCCCTTCAAATCCATTTATAGGGCAAAATTGGCCCTTGCCACGTCGTGACACCTTTTCCCACGTCGTGGGCTTGGTCGTCACTGCATGCATCATCGCAAGTTGCATATGGGGGACTCCCGGAGGTGTCAGAAGACTGGCCATGTCGTGGCACTGCTTGCCACGTCGTGGTATCTGATAGTTTTGCGGTTTCGTGCCCCGAACTTCAGAAATTCATAACTTTCGCATACCAACTCCGTTTTCAACGTTCTTTATATCGACGCGAATGTGAGATTATGATCTACAACTCTCGTTTAGACTCCATTGGATAATTTTGACTTTATTTTTAATATATTATAATTATATTACTTATATATTATTTTTAGTAGACCGGGACAGGAAAACTCCGTTATAAACTCATAACTCCTTCGTCTGACGTCCGTTTTCGTCTGTCTTTCCGTCGTTGCACTACTATCGATGAGATCCTCAATTCTCATTTAGATTGTTTTGGATAAATATCGCTCTAATGTAAATTCACTATTTACGTCGCGCTGTGTCGTGCCGGTTCTGTCGCGAAACTTCGACAGGTCATAACTTCTTCGTTATAACTCGGATTTTGGCGTTCTTTATATGTACGAAATCCTTGTAACATATACTATAACTTAGTTAAGATTAATCCTTCTAAATAATCTTCCATCAAAAAGTCATTTTTGATGCTTATCGTCTCTAAATTGACTAGCCCTGATCTACGGGCATTACACGACGAGTTGGCTCATCTGATGGTAGATTTTTCGAGCTTTTGGCCTGTTTTGGATTAGGATCATTACCACAAACTGTTTTGGTTCATAAAATTTGATTTTAATAATATGGTAATGTTTATCCCCATCCAAAAACATGAAGTTTGTCAAATTTTAAGATAATTACTTGATTTTGTGAAAAACTAATTATTGGTAAAATTTGAAACTATCTTGAATGTGAAACTAGGTCAAATTGGTAAATGATGAATTATATGATAATTGGATTGGTTTAATTTGATCTATGTGTTTCTTGAAAAGTTCCATAACTTGTCCTCAATTTATGGAATATGAAAAATCTTTATTTATGAAACCATTAACTATTGTAAGTTATAGAATTTAAGAGATCTTGAAAGGTTTCATAACTTGTCCTCAATTTTGGAATTTGAAAGGTCTCATTCATGGAACTTTAAAATCTGTAAGTTATGGAAATAAAAAATTTTGATAAGTTACAAAACTTGCCATCAAGTTTTGGAACTTGAAGAGTCTCATTTATGAAACTTTAATTCCAAACCCTAGAATTTTAAAAGTTTAAAATTCAACCCTTATACTATTATAATATTAAAGTTTAATACTTATATATATATATATATATATATATATATATATATATATATATATATATATATATATATATATATGTATGTATGTATAAGACAAGTCAGTCTTACCGTTAGTAGGCCTCATTCATGAAGCCGGTCTATAAGGGGGGTATAAGGTTACTGCCTATAAAATGATGGTTTAATGGGTGTCCACTCTCAACCACCGCTTCCTTGACCGGTGGAGGGTCGTTAGCCGAATGAGTAGGACAAGTGATTAATTCTCATTAATAAGTATAATGATAATTATTTAAGTAACTAAACTTTTATAAATTCCCAATCTTAGTTACTTTAGGAAAAATGTGAAAATGGTGCTATTCCATAAAGTTTCACTTTGCATCTTGTTAAGTCGTTAGTGGAGCGTGTGTGGTTAACCGACACACAAATTTGGGACTGACAATGTGTGGCAAAGGGTAGCTTGATGTTAATCATGTATCAATGGAGCGTGTGTGGTTAACCGACACATTGATTGGATGATTTGTAGCATTAAGTGTACCAAGCTAATTTGCATGGTTATTCACACCTTGTTTGTGATCCTCGACATCCTAGTCACAAACTTGAAGGGCATAATCGATATTTAAACATGCCATTGAAAAGTTCAATGAATCTCAAAAGAATCTAGGAATTTCAGTCAAATTAAAACTTAATAATCAATTTCGTTTTTCATGGTGGAAATTGGTAAGTCGTCATTTACCTACCTTCAAATATTTTGCAATTGGATTACGATATCCCTCTTCCAAATTGTAAAATATTGTGTTGGGTCCTAAACTTAATATTTCATCTGGGTGCAATATTAAGGACCATTATCTAATCTAAACTTTGTATTTCTTTTCAGATGTCTTCTAACACTACTTCAAACCCAAACCCTTCAGGCTCTTTCTCCCTCATGAACTTATGTGGGAGGGTCAGATTTGATGGACGTGATCAAAGTGTTGTGTATTATGATTGCTACCATGATGGATCCTCTTCTAGTGGGACCAAAGTTGGTTCTGCTAAACCCTCTTCCAATCCAAAGGAAGTCGAGTATTTCCATTGTCATGAAAAAGGGCACTAGAGACGAAGGTGCCCCAAATACTTGCAGGACATAAATGATGGGAAGATCAAACCCTCCTTCGCAGGTATTTATACTATTATGTCTAATAACTCATCACATGCTAATTCTTGGGTCTTGGATACAGGATGTGGTTTTCACATTTGTTCTGATTTGTTGGGACTAAAAAGAAGTAGGGATGTGGAGCATGGGAAGATGAACTTGATCATGGGGAATAGGAAAAAGTCATCTATCACCAAGATTGGAGTTTGTACTTTATTGCTTAGTAGTGGGTTAAATCTAGAACTGAATAATTGTTGCTACTCGTTTGATATGACGATAAATATTATTTCCTTTCATAGTTTGTATAAACAAGGTTTTACCTTTTCTTTTTAAAATGAAATTGGTAGTATTAATGATTATTATAATGGTATATTTTATTTTGAAGCAGTACCTTGTGATGGTGTATATGAAACTGTGATGGTTGTAGATAACTTAGGAAATAATGTGTTGCATATTGATTCATCCAATGTTTTGGATAAAGCATGATTATGGCATTGTCGTCTTGGACATGTTAACAAGAAGCGCATAGCCGAACTCCAAAAGGATGGAGTGTTGGAGTTATTTGACTTAAAGTCGGATGAAACTTGTGAATCTTGTTTGCTTGGAAAGATGACCAAGTCACCCTTCATTGGTACTTGTGAAAGGGGTGAGGGTTTGTTGGATCTCATACACACTGATGTGTGTGGACCCTTCAGAACCGCCACAAGGGATGCTAACCGCTTCTATGTGACTTTTACTAATGATTATAGTAGATATGGATATGTCTACTTAATCAAGCATAAGTCATAAACCTTTGAAAAGTTCAAAGAGTTTAAGCAAGAAGTGGAGAATCAGCTGGGCAGGAAGATAAAGATGCTTTGATCCGATCGAAGAGGAGAGTATCTTAGTATCGAGTGCCACGCCTATCTTAAGGAATGTGGAATTGTTTCACAATTGATGCCACCTAGGATACCACAGCTTAATAGTGTGGCTGAGAGGCGCAATCAAACCTTGCTGGACATGGTTCGTTCCATGATGAGTCGAGATTCGTCACCTATCTCATTCTGGGGGTATGCCTTAGAGACTGCCGCCCATATCCTTAATCTAGTCCCAACTAAAAAGGTTTCCAAAACACCTCACAAGATGTGGACAGGGAAGGTTCGCTCGTTAGCACACATCAAGGTTTGGGGTTGCGAGGCTTTTGTGAGAAAATAAACTCATGACAAGCTCGAACCTCATAGTGAGCGTTGTATTTTCATCGGCTACCCACATAAATCCTTTAGAAATCTCTTCTGTAGACCGAGTGACCGTTTTGTCTTCATTGCAAGGAGAGGATTATTTTGCGAGAGAGAACTCATAAGCCAAGAGGACAGTAGGAGGCAAATTGACCTTGAAGAGCTTCAAGAGTTAAGCGATGAAGGAAATTCAAACACTAGCACTCAAACCGAGGAGGAAACTCCTGTTGAACCGATTGACGAGTCCTTACCTCTGAGGCGTTCAAGTAGAGTTAGACAGGCACCTGAGTTTTATGGTTTCCATATTAATACTGAAGGTGATACATTTACCAGTGATAGTGCACTGGTAAATTTGGATGAGCATAACAACTACAAGGAAGCTATGGCAGGCCCTGAGTCTGCTAAATGGAAAGAGGCGATGAACAACGGGATTCAGTCCATGTATGAAAATCAGGTTTGGAACTTGGTTGACAATGTACTAGGTCGTAAGACAGTCAGGTGCAGATGGATCTTCAAGAAGAATACCGACATGGATGGGAAAGTACACACTTATAAGGCGCGATTGGTTGCGAAAGGATTTACTCAAACTCCTGGAGTTGACTATGAAGAGACCTTCTCACCAGTGGCTAAGATTAAATCTATAAGGATTATGTTAGCCATTGCTACATTTTCATGATTATAAAATATGGCAAATGGATGTCAAAACTGCTTTCCTTAATGGGAAGTTGGCTGAAGATGTTTACATGAATCGGCCAGAGGGTAAAGTACCCTAATAGAGTGTGTATGCTTGAGAAATCCATTTATGGATCGAAACAAACATCTCGCAGATGGAATCTTTGTTTCGATGAGAAAGTCAAAGAGTTTGGATTTTCGAGAAGCGAGGATGAGTCCTGTGTATATATCAAAGCTAGTGGGAGTATAGTTAGCTTTCTCGTGTTGTATGTGGATGAAATATTTCTCATAGGAAATGAAATTCCAACCTTGCAGCAGGTTAAGTCCTAGCTTGGGAGGTGTTTCGGTATGAAGGACCTTAGAGAAGCTGCTTACATTCTAGGGATGAGGATGTTGAGAACCAAGAGTAAAAGACTAGCAGGACTTAGTCAAAGAACCTACCTGGATAAGGTGTTGAAACGTTTCAACATGGATAATTCCAAGAGAGGAGACTTACTAATCCAGAGCAATACCAAACTGAGTAAGTCTGAGTAAGACAGAGGCTGAGATAGCAAAAGAGTTGAGTACCATATGCTTCTGCAGTTGGCTCGATCATGTATGCTATGACATGTACTCGCCCTGATGTGGCCTTTGCTTTGAGCACGGTCAACAGATATCAAGGGAACCCTGGTAAAACTCATTGGACTGCGGTAAAGAACATTCATAAGTACCTACGGAGGACTAAGGACTGGGTCCTTACCCTCGGTGGGAGTGATGACTTGAGAGTGACAGGGTATAGTGACACCAGCTTTCAGACCGAAAGAGATAATTTCCGCTCTCATTCGGGCTGGGCATTTACCATTAATGGAGGAGCAATTACATGGAAAAGTTTCAAATAGGAAACTGTGGCTGATTCAATGTGCGAATCAGAGTACATAGCAACAAGCGAAGCTGCAAAGGAGACAATATGACTGAAGAACTTCATTGGATACCTTGGAGTTGTACCAACTGTAAAGGAGCCTATGGATATTTTCTGTGACAATGAAAGTGTAGTTTCCTTAGCCAAGGAACCAAAGGATCATGGCAGATCCAGGCATATCGACAGAAAATATCACTTTATAAGCCATCAAGTAGAAGAAGGACTACTCGTAGTGAAGAGGATGTCGTCAGAGAAGAACCTAACAGATCCCCTTAGAAAAGGACTCAGCAGGGATAAGTACTTGCTGCATACAAGGAGTATTGGGCTGAAGGACTATATTAGTTTTAATGATTAGATTGATATTTAGAAACTCGTAATAGATAAAATTTACTTGACATTTGATGATTGAATAAAAGGAGTTTTATTTATAAGTAAAGTTACTATCTTGTATCAATTATTTACTATTGCTTCATTTTGCATGTTTTGACTTCCAGAATAATAAGATTATTCAAACTATCCACAGTCGATCATACTTTGGAAGTAGGTTATGTAAGTAGACTGTCATGAATGGGTTTTGTAAGATTGTCTAAGGAGTTAGACATTGCAAAGGTTTGCTACAACATTCAGGAGTACTCTTGAAATAAGATTTGAGTATTGGATCAACCCACAGTTACATGAATCACTTCATGGAATTTATCACGAGTGATTGTGAGATGATACTATCATATAATCTTCAAACCAAGATATATGAGTTGGCAATTATGAGTTGGTTATACATTGATAGTGCAAGAACACATCAGTAACTCGATGTTATAAAACGTGTTGTTATGTATGATTTAAATAATAGTTAGTACACGCATATAAGTCGAAGTTTCTATGTTCCTTTTATCCTAAGAGGATTAAAAGTGATATCTTGGTCCCCTCGATGATTTTGTTTTGACTTATGTGTCGGGCCCGGTCAGAGCTAAATTGATGTGTTCAATTAAGTTCTATGTCAAACAAATTAGAAATCGGGAAACAAACTGCTGGACAATAGGTATTACTATGTTACATGTATTTTTCTGCATGATATCTTGAAGAACAGAGGATTATATGGTCCCTTATCTAAATGGCACGTCAGGATTCGACATTGGCTTTTAGAGAGCTACGGTTGCTACTCGGGTTTTGAAGCTACATTGGCAATTTTAGTTATTAGATTCATCAGTGGGAGACTGTTGGATTAGGTGTCTAAACCCATAACTATAATTGGTATGTACTTGACCCGATAATAGCATGGTCCATTTGGGTTGTAACACTATGGAACAATTTGATAGAATGGATACTTGAGGAAGAGGTTATTGTGATTTATTAATATACTATAAGTATAATATATTAATTGAGAAATCACATTATTTAATTAGTATTGATCAAGAATTAATTTGGTAATAATTTAGTGATCAAAAGAAACTGATTAAAGTTATAGGGACTGATTAGGTAAATCAGTGATACTTCTAGTTGGACTCATGTATCATGTTGATTAGAGTTGGACTAAACATATGTGAAAGGCCAAGAAGGTTTAGCCCAAAAGACTAAGAAGTATGAAGAGTCATTAGGGTTTGCATGGTTGTAATCCTAGACTATAAAAGAAGTCCCTAACACCTAAAATCGGCACTCATGCACACTATAGTGGTAGCTAGCCGATTTTGATCTCCCATACCTATCTCTCAAGTCCTTTCTCTTGTTCTTGGTTTGTTATAAGACATTTGAGGCATCACACTTGAGGTGCTAGGCTCCTAAAGGTCAAAGATAAGCAAGCTACTACACAAGGTAATCTTCTAACTGTTTTTATGATTTAAATGTTACCTTGCATACTAGTTTAGGCTATATACTTTGGAAAACAATGTTGCATGTATAATTAGAGAAAACTTAGATCCAAAGCATTAGGGTTGTATGTGCACCATAGGAATGTTTGAGTACATAAAACCCATCAACCCCAAAATACCACTACACAAACAGACAACATATACAATAGGCATGCTCCAATACTCATGCCTTGTCCGTTCAACCTCGGGATAGAATACCAGGCATGTTTATGATGGGCCTAGTCACCCCTTGGATGGAATACCCTCGTATCATAAGCGGTTTGGTCCAATCAACCATCAAGTTGGAATACAAAACATGTCAGTTCCATTCAACCATCAGGTTGGAATACCCCATGCCTGTTGACTGACACACAAAGCAATCCAGTCTCACCATAATCCATACTATCATGTCGAATCCAATCAACCATCGGGTTGGAATAACCCAAGCCCAATCAACCCTCAGGTTGGAATGCCAATACACAACGGGTCCAGTCATCCTCGAGATGGAATACCCTCAAGCCCTTAGTACGAATCTGGCATACCACCCAATCCTCAGGTCATATCTGGAATGCTCCTGGGTTTGTTGGCTACAACATGGAGTAATATAACCTTAACCCAACACAAAATGCCGACATATAACAGATAAACATATAAACAATCCATAGGCAGATAGACATATCTACATATCAATAAACATAGCATCTCCTATAAACTACGATACCGATCAAACAGATCACTACTAAACAATAGCATCCATAACATGATTGAATCCAAAGGTCTGACCTTAGTGCCTTCGACTCGTAAGTACAGTGAGGAAAACCCACCTCACACAGCCGAAACATAAAGACGATCCCTGGCTGCTGGTTGCCAGATCCCCGAACCGCCAATATCAAGACAACACCCCATCACAGCCAATCCCATGAATAATCTCTGACTGTAGATCCGCTAAAATCCACACACTATCAAATACCACGACGACATTCCATCAATATCTAGCCCCTGACTCACATTATGAGTCCAAATTAGGGTAAAAGATCATTTTACCCTTCCTTAAGCTTGGTCCAAAGCCAAGGCCCAAACTAAATGGCCAAAGGCCTAAAATCCAAAATAAACATCTAAAGCCCAAATATGGCCCAAATTTTCAAAATAGGTCCAATTCCTTTCGTGGGCCTTTTCCCAAGAAATCTAAATAAGTCACCATAGCCTACTGTAAAAATTTAGATGGCCTAACATGGCCCAACACAACCAAGCCCAAAACGCAAAAAGCCCAAGTCTGCCGAGTACATGGGGCATACTCAGCGTTGTACGCTCAACGGACAATATATGAGGCTTGTACGTGCAACGTACATACTTGTACACCCAACGTACTCACCAACCATGGCCTTCTTTCCAAATTTATCACTTAATCCATTAAGACTTGGGTCTAAGCTCAAATTTGACTTTCCCAAGGTGGTTAATCACATAAAGTTGCCAACATTATGTGAATGCATGGCTAAATGGGACTCTAGAGCTCAAAAGAGCTTAATACTTGACTTAATACATGCATGGAACCAAAACCACCATAAATTTTTCACCTTTATGCCCAAAGAACCCATGATATATCCAGATCTACAATTTCAAGCCTAAAAAACGACTTTAACTCCCAATCATCAACCAAAAGGGGTCAAAATGACCAAAAATGCAACAAGAAGAAGATCCATGAAATGAAAAGGAAAGGTTTGAACTCTATACCTCCCAAGCTACCAAAATGAGATGCAAATGTTAGATCTCAAAGCTTTCCTTCAAACAATAAGTCTTCAAGTTTCTCCTTTTTCTTCTTGATCCACAAAACCCTCCACAAATCTCACAAGAGCTTCAAAAAACCAAACACGGGATAGGGGGTCAACTTAGGGTTTTTAAAGCATGGATGTTGTATTAAAAATGATCAAAAGGGGCTATCATAAAGCTTATATATGGCACAACACAAAAACTAGGGTTTTCTAACGTACCTTTGTATGCCCAGCATGTGAGGCCTCGCACCCCCATACCACCCTTCGCATTACACCCAGCGTTTACCACCTTACGCCAAGCGTATTGACCTCCATAGCAGTACGCCCTATGTACTCCCCTGGTATGCCCCACGTACCAGGGCTCCCTCTAAAACCCTAAATACTCCGAAGGCCATAACTTCCTCGATTTAAGTTCGTTTCCGATGAACTTTATATCTACGGAAAGGTGAAGAGAAGCCCTACACTTCTAGTAACCCATCATAGCCTTAAATATCCTTAAACCAAACCCAAAATTCATAAAGGAATGAGATAACAAATTATGATTTTGCCCTTGGACTCGAAAATACCATCGAACACTCGGATCACTTAGAATTTTACACCCTCATCCAAAAAGGGCAAAATCCTTTCTTCACTAAGCCCCAAGCCTTAATATAACTAACGATCAGGCAGCAGCCACAATAATGAAGCGATTCGAAATCGAGTGTTACAAAATACTCTCAGCAATAGGAATGAAATGAACAATCTTGGTCAATCTATCAACAATGACCCCGATAGAATCATCCCCATGTACCTAATTGGTTTTCTAGGTTATATATATAAAAAATTCATGTGGTGGAAAAACACTTAAACCCTTAAGTTCACATGTAACCTAAAAAGGATCTATGTTTTCTCTATTGATAACAATAAACTATGAACATCAAGAAACCCTAGAGAGAGGTTATGAAAATCAAATTTAACAGAAAGATTTGGGTTACATACCTTTTGATTATTATAACAAGTTGTAACACCTGGAATATAGAAGGTTAATTGTGGATTTATGCCAATTTCAAGTTGAACTTGGCGAGTTGGAGGAGCCAAATCGGCAAGTTGAAGATGAAAATCGTGGGGATTTAATAGGTCTACTCGACGAGTTGAGGAGCCTCAACTCGGCTAGTAGAAGTTGGCTTGACCATGAAGTTTAATGAGGCAACTCGACGAGTTGAGGAGCCTCAACTAGGTGAGTTGGCCACTCAGAAGGAAACCCTAATTTTAGGTTGTTGCAGCCTATTTAAACACCTAAAGTCCCAGGTGTCAGCCTCATTTCCAGCCTCCATAGCCCCTAACCCTAATCTCGAAACCCTAGAGCTTCCTTGAGTGTTGTGAGTTCATTGTAGGTGTGTTTTGACGACCATTGAAGGAAGAAAAGTTTGGTGCAAAGTGGTGGTTCGAGTAGGAGCTTTCAAATCTGGGTTCTTTGCTCCATTTCCACCACATTTCGGGCATACAGTCCAAAACTTGCTTAGTATTTGATTAGATCTCCTTATTTTGGGTTTTGTGGTGTTTTGGCCTCTTTTAGGGGATGATGATGGAGTAAAGTCATTTTAGGGGTTGTTCTTCCAGATTTGGGTTGGTTTTTGTACCCTTGAGCTTAAAGGTGCAAGCTTTATGAGGATTTTCGTGTCATGCTTGAATTAAGTCAATTATTAAGTCCATTCCAAGATTAAGAGCTTCATTTAGACATGCATGAACGTAAAGTTGGCAACTTTATGTAGTTTTTCAGCTTAAGGATGTCAGATTTAGGTTTTGGAGTCATGTCCCAATGGATTAAGTGCTTAATGTGTTAAGAGGTGGGTTTCTAGCAAACTTGGCGAGTTTGTTGGATAAACTCGGCAAGTTGGCTCAATTTTTCCCGAATTTTTTGGCTTAATAGAAGAACTCGACGAGTTGGTGGGTCAACTCGGCGAGTTGACTTGGTTTTCCCCGATCTGTGCAGATCGATGGAGAAACTCAACGAATTGAAGTACAACTCGGCGAGTTAGGTCAACTTGGACCGTTGACTTTGACTTTTGATGTATTTCTTTGACCAAGTTTGTCCCGAGGGGTGTTTGCAATAACCTGATTTGGATATAAGGAAAATATGGGCTTAGGATAAGACCCATATGGGGTTGGGCCTAATTCAGAAAATTGGGCCATTAGTGGGCCTTTGTGAATCTTTTGGTTTTGGGCCTTAGTTTTGGTGTATGTTGGGTCAGGGGTAAAATGGTCATTTTACTCCAAGTATGGATTATAGCATGGGATCTAATTGCTAATTCGGTGTGTTAGTGGTTTTGATAGCTCGGAAGCCGACAGGGTAGCAACTAAGGATTGATATCCTGTTCTGCATTCGAGGTGAGTTGTCATCACTGTACTTGCGGGTCGAAGGCACCAATGTTGGCCCATTGGATTGATATCCTGTTATGCATGCTATTGTACTGATATGATCTGTTACATCGATATCCTGGCAGATAGGATGTTTCTATGTTGTTATCATCTGTTAGATCGGTATCCTAGTAGATAGGAAGTTGCTATGCTTAGTGATATGTTAGATCTGTATCATATATGTTCTAGCTATATGTTTTCCAATAGCATGTGTTGATTTAGTGAGGTTGGGTTGAGACTATACTGCTTAGTGCTGCCAGTCAACAAACCCGATAATGTTTATATCAGTACATTATATGTATGCTTATCTGTTATGTATATGTCGACATGGTTTGTGTGTGTGGTTGGATTGAGGCGGGGCTGCTTTGTGCTGAAGGCCAACATACCCAAGGCGTCCCGGATAGACTGAAGGCCAGTGGGGTGTACCAGTCAGGCCGAAGGCTTAGAGAACGGTCCAGATAGGCTGAAGGTCCGGTGAGGCGTACTAGTTATGCTGAAGGTTCTGTGAGCGTACCAAATAGACTATAGGCCGGTAGGGCGTTTTTGTGGCGTACCAGATGGATTGTAGGTCGGTGGTGTGTTCCAGTCATGCTGCAGGCCCTGTATACATGTTGCTATTTGTATATGTTATCTGTTTGGGTGTTGGTACTTTTGGGGAACTCACTAAGCTTCGTGCTTACAGTTTTGGTTTATGGTTTCAGGTACTTCAATGGATCGTGGCAAGGTGAAGGCGTGACCGTACACATCCTCGCATTTTGGACTTATGATTTCTGGGAAACTTTGATAACGTGAATATTTTGAAAATTATGTTGAAAGAGATTCTGATTTTTAAATAAAATTTTGGGAACAACGGTTTTTGTAAACACTTCTATAGAAAAAGGGTTGTTTTGAAAAGTTTAAATTTTATGAAATTTTTGGGATGTTACACAAATAATCAAATCAACTCCTCTTGAGGTTCCTTGGAATGCAAGCACCAAAAGGGTGATGCCTCTAATGACTCTCACCCAAAACCAGAAACCATAGAATGAGGAGGAGAGATAGGAGATATGAGGGAAATTTCATTCCTATGCCTTTAGGTAATTTGGTAAATGAAAATTGCAAGCTAAAGATTCCTGTTTATAGTTTAGGTAACTTGCAGGCAAAACAATATTTGAATTAACTAAATAATATATTTAATCATAATTCAAATCCTTTCGTTTTATACAACCAGGAGGCTTCTGGAAACCCTAAGAAGCTCCATAAAACCATCCATGATATGGATGCTTCTAGAAATGCCTCTTTTGTTCGACTATTGAACAATTACATTTTATCCTTTGCACATTCAATTAATTCCAATTAACCCCGAATTAATTCCATATTAATTATGATTAATAATTAATCAATTCTAATTGATTTCTTATTAACTTATTAACCATATAAATTAACAAATCAATCATTTAACAATTGATTTCATATTAATTTATTAATCACATAATAAATTAACAAATCATTTTCCCATAATTTCCAATTAGTTTATTCATCATATAATAATCTAATAAATTATACTTCCCTCTCCTAATATCAATTCTATCTATTTTTTATCATGAGGGAAACCCAAAAAGGACTTTACTTCTAGTTACACGAATATACCAATTTAGTTACTGGTTTAGACACCTTAATCCAACAGTCTCTCACTTGGATAAGTCTGTAACTACAATTGCAAGTATAGATCTTGAACTAAACAACAAAGAGTGCTTTCCAAATCCACTACTCAACTCTGATTCAAATCAAACGTTGACCCTAAGATAAGTGATAAGCTATTCCTTCATTCTACAAGATATCGTATGAACTAAGTCATGGGATAAATGATCAAAGTCATGTTCATTTATTTTGATTCCCGATTTCCGGATTTGTGATCGCATTTCAAACTAAAAAATTGAACACGTCAATTTAGTCCGGACCAGATGCCTGGTTTTCGTAGATCAACTCAAATCACCGAGGGGCCTACATATATCGCATTTCCTATTAGGGAAAAAAGAACGAATTACTTTGACTATATAGCCATACAATTTACATATCAAGTCATATATATATATATATATATATATATATATATATATATATATATATATATATATATATATATATATATATATATATATATATATATATATATGGAAGGGTTATTTGGAAAACAAAAAAACCCTAAAAATCATAAAAATGCATTAAAAAAATACTTAGAGATTACAAAACTCTTTTTAAAATTTCACAGGGTTTTTAATAAATTCGCTGAATTAAAATTTATTTAAAAAAAAATTTCAAAAAAAAATCAGCAAATTTATTTAAAAACATGCGATTTTTTCATAAAAAGATTCAAAAAAACGTTTTGTGATCTCTAAGTATTTTTTTATGCATTTTTATGATTTTTAGAGTTTTTTTTAGGGTTTTTTGTTTTCCATAGAACCTAAACGTGTATATATATATATATATATATATATATATATATATATATATATATATATATATATATATATATATATATATATATGGAATAATCCTTTATAGCATCCAGTTACGAGATTCATTTGAGCAAACCAATGCACAACTGATACATATATATATATATATGTATATATATATATATATATATATATATATATATATATATATATATATATATATATATATATATATATATATGGAATAATCCTTTATAACATCCAGTTACGAGATGCATTTGAGCAAACCAATGCACAACTGATCTATAAACTATGAACTACACATCTCTGCTTTAAGAATATAAGATATTATCATCTTAGAATTACTTGTGATTAAAATTCATGAAGCAATGTCTAAGCATAGGTTTATCCATACTTAAAATCTCTATTTTCACTCATGAATATTGTACCAATTCCAATTGCAATGTCTTAACTTCAATCGAAAATATACAATCAACTAACGACAACCTTAAATCATTACTTACTTCCAAAAGTATGAGAGACTGTGGAATTTTGAATAATAAGAAAATTACTCAGGGAAGTAAACATGCAAATTGAAACACGATAATAAATGAATTTACTATGGTTTAAAACTTACTGAATATAAATAATTCCTATTATTTAATCACCATAATACTTACAAATTTATTCATTTTATATTGTTTCGAATAATCAACTAACCACTTGAATTAAACAACATCAGTCATGCCCTGTTGCGAACAAGCATTCTATGCCTTTCGATGGCCCTTCCTTTATGAAAAGATCGTCTAGATATTATTCCAATGATGCTCATTTCACAATTCTAAATTCTTGTTCTTATTTAAGATGTAGTGGAATTTTATCTTTACATGCATTGTCTTTCTATGATGTCAAGGTTTTAAAGTCACAGAGACTGAGCCTTTAATATTAAAGAATCTTCCACTGGAACTTGTTACTTGAAACAATTCCATGGTTATGAAGTCTCAAATTCAAAGTACTCTCCTTGAACACTTCTTTGCATTAAAGTTTCCAACTCACATGTAGATTTTGCAAAAATCTCCCATTATGGGAACATTTCCATATTCCCATATCATAATCACTTCTGACGAAGAATTGTCTTAGTCCAAAACATGTCACTATGGTCCTTCCCAAATAACATACTTCCAACTGTCCATAAGCAACCAATTATTCGGTAAAACCTTAGAACATTCTTGACAGTTGTTTGAAAACTTCAGTCACATGCAATTCTAATCCTT
The DNA here is from genome assembly GCF_051521515.1 of Lactuca serriola. Lineage (NCBI taxonomy): Eukaryota > Viridiplantae > Streptophyta > Magnoliopsida > Asterales > Asteraceae > Lactuca > Lactuca serriola. The sequence continues at coordinate 33,815,705 of NC_136410.1, forward strand.
TTCACATAATGCTAAAAGAATTTGAAAAATTGAATATTACAACATATGTAATCGATCCTATATCTCGACTCATTATTACAAGGGTCCAATATCTGTTCAATTCATTGCTATAATATTTCCATATATATAGAATCTCCAATGTTGAAACATTTCAACATGCTATTCATATATGTCTTTGAATAAGTTCTAGTAAACTATATAATCTAAACCTTTAGATTTGTAACAAAGTATGAGTGCCCTCTCCCTTATGTCTGCTATATCATAACAGTTCCCAACTTTTGAAACTTGCAAATTAGATACATTGTTCCCTATGGATAGTATTGTCAACATGCAATACCAGACATAACAATTATGCTCCCACTAGCTTTGACACATATTCGTAAATCATCTCGACTTCTATAAATCAATACCTTTTGACTTTCTCATGGAAGTGCAGATTCCTATTTTGTGATTGCTTCGTCAAACCTCTAATTAGGCTTCTTAAGCGTATGCACTTTGATTGGATAATGTATGTGTTCAAACTCTTTCAAGACATGATAAACATATCTCCTGAAAGTCTAAACAATTCATTTCCGTTCCTCACAATTCGAAATATGAAGAGGGATGTCATAATCATATTGTGAATTTTAGAATGCAATTAATACTACCAATATCCATATTGATCTTTATCGGATCCTTAAAATCTACTAGTAAAAGTATTTCCTCATAATCATTTTCATGAGTTAGAGCAAAACCTTTTGCTACCTAGATTTAAAGGTGCATACATTCCCATCCATGTGGATCAATAATTTCCAACCTATAGTCATAAGACAAGGTTTAGGACAAACCAAAATCACATTTATTTTTCCTTCATGGACTAAACTTCGCTATTAAATTTCTTGCCTTTTGGCAGCACAAGAGCTCACCAATGCTTCTATGTTGTTAGCAGCTCACCCATATTGACTAGTGTAATTTCATTAACCAATGTGCTTAGAAGTTTGCAGTTAAATGAATAACATAGAACTCATAAGCATTGCCAACTCAACTGGAAGTGCACAAAAATAAAAATATGTCAATAAAACACACAAAGTTTTCAACCTCTAGTCGTGTGATAGTGATAATTAAAAGAATCATTTTCATTTGACTCTTGCAAGATTAAGATCAACATGACTCCCACTGACTTCTTCACATGTGAGTTTTCTCTCAAGGAACATTCCTTGACGAGCTAAAACAAATATTCAAAAGATCGTGTGGAAACACTTCATAGAATAGGACTTAGTTTATCTTTTGTTCCTCGGTCAACAAAAAAACATCAAAACTCTAATTCTAAATGTGTTAGAGTAAGAAAACATTATTCCTCCACATATTACAAGATATTATCATCTTTTTTAGTTTGAATTGAGCTTCAAGATACGATTCATAGTTACTAGATCATGGCTCTAAAATTAGATTTGGAATGAAACATGACTCATCTATGATCGAACCATTTCCAACAATGTTCGATTCCTCTTCTTAGTCATACAATTGCACTAAGATGTTCTTGGAGAATTCAATTGTGATTACTAATATGAACATAAAACATGATACTAAAACACTCTCCTTTCTTTTAAGATAAGAGAATCTTATATCTTTCTGGTTAATAGATTCTTCCATTTGTTCTGCTATTCACGAACTTTTCAAAAGTATTAAAATTATGTTTAATCTTATAAATAAAATCATATTTACTGAAACATCAGTAAACCATGAGGAATAGAGTTACCGTCCCTTGTGGTGGATTTGAAGAGTCTATATCAATATGTACTATATCCATTAGTCGTTCACTTGCCTCACATAAGCGTGTGGAAAATGAATTAATCATAATTTTCCAATGAAAAAGATTCTCATATATTATACATTTCGAGTTGTATGACACCAAGTATCTGTCTAGTTGGTGATGCCATTTCTTTTTCACTTGGTCAATTATAACAATACCACAAGCGATATAATAAGAATCAAATCCATAATTAATATTTCTATTATTAGAAACATAAACAACACTTTCATTAATGTCATTGCAAAGAAATAAGATAAGGCAACTAAGTAAACCAAAATTTCGCTTTTATTGAAATAAATGAAAATTTGGAACTTGTCCTTACAATGCATGGAATAAAAAACTATGTTTCTAAACATTTATGAAGAGTAATAGCAATCTATTAAATTATCCTAACTCCCTAGTAGTAGCTCCAAATTCTGACCATCGAACCATGTGACCAAAGTCCATCTTTCTCGATTAGAGTTAGCTCACTTTGCTTAAGCTTCCTACTTTCTTTTAGATCCCGCAATACCATCAAAATATGATCATTACATAATGTGTTAAATATCTAAGAATAGGAAGTTATGGAGTTAGATAATGGATTTACCTGAAGTAGAGTTACATGACTTGATTTTACCATCTTTAAGATCTTTCAGGTATTTTGGGAAGCTTCACTTCCAATGTCCCTTCAATTGGTAGTAGAAAACGGACTCATTGGGAAAACCATTTGGAACGATCTCAAAACGAGTCGTACTCTTTACCATACAATCAAACGGTTTGACCTTGGTCGATCCCTTTCGAGTGGGAAGAGAAATATTTTCTACATCACTAATGTTACCATTGTCAATGTCCATGGAATTCTTGGAATTAGACTCTATAAGCATTTATGCTTTAGTTGTGTTCATAAGCATTTCTGCTTCAACAACCATCAACATATATGTCTGATCAATTAGGGTCACATCGAGGTTCCTTATATGAAAGTTCTCATCGAGCTAACAATATGACTTAGGAAGCGAAATAAGAACGAAATCCATGACGTGCTCCATTGGGAATACGACACCCATTCTTTCCAATTTGTCATTGTACAACTTCATTTTCAGAACGTGCACACACACAAAATTTCCATCTTCATGCTTACATGCCAAAAGGGTGTGAGTTGTTTCATATGTTTCAACTCGTAACGTTAGGAGAGCCACAATAGGAGGAGGTGTAAGAGATGAAAAAGGACGATGTCTAATTCCACCATTATCCACAGAAGGGAAGACATTTTCACCTTGATCAGAATGTGTAAGACCATCTCCAGATGATTGAGGAAAAACATTTCCCAAAGAACGAGGAAGACCATCATTGTCTTGATTTGACAACTAGTATTAGGATAAGAGAGAATTCAAGTCAGTTGATTTTAATCCATAATTATTTACCTAAAAATTAAATTAAGGCTAGGATCTGTATTTTCATTTTGTAATATAAAGAGGGATGTCGTAGTCATATCACGAAACTATTTTAGGTAGGTAGAAATATTTCACAAATTTCAATCATATGAAACTCCTAGATCTTTTGAGATTCATTGAATCTTATCAATGACATGTTTAATCTCGGACTATGCTCTCACCTTTTCTGATTGGGATGTTGAGGATCACAAACGAGATGTGAATAACCATGAAAACCCTCTTAACAACCTCGAGGTCATTTATCATCTCAAATTGATACGTCGGTGAACAACACATGCTCCATCAACAATGATAATTTTCGATTTGTCCATCACTCAACTTTATAGTCACAAATTAGTGAGCCGGTTAACCACACACGCTCCATTAACGCCATATAAAGAGTGATGTGCGTTTTCATTGATTAGCATACACTTCACATTTTTTCTAAAGTATCTAGACTGAGATTTTAAAATGGGTTCTAGTAATTTTTAGTATCATACTTTTAATGAGGTTATGTCTTATCAAATCCATTGGGATAACGACCCTCTACCATACAAGGGAGTGGTGGGTGAGAGTGGACACCTAATGACGGTCATTTTATAGGCCGTTTCCTTATACCACCCCCCCTAGAGTATGACTTCGTGAATGAGGCCTACTATTGATTTGACCGACTTATCTTATACATATAATATATTAAACTTTTGATCATATATAGTATAAGGGGTATTTTAAATTTTTTTCAAAATACTAGGGTTTAAAATTAATTCTCGAATTAAACTTTTAATAATTAATTAATTTTAAACAATTAATGATTTATCAATTATCCTTTAATTTAAATCATTAAGGATTTAAATAATTATCTTCAATAAAATAATTAATAAAATAATTCAAATTTAAATTATTAGGGTTTAAATAATTATCTTCAATTAAACAATTAATAAAATAATTCAATTTTAACCCTAATCCAATAACCCTTCTAATTTTAAAAAATAATGGGATTATGGTTACTAGCTTTTAATTATCCAATTTTTAAGGCTTTTAAAATCATAATTAAGGAAACTAGAAACCCTAAGGGAAACCCTACCATTTTCGAATATAAAGGGGGGGGGGGGGGGGGGGGCTAGGGATTCAAGAACCCTAACCTTTTGCGAAAATTTAAGGTCATTAAGGTTTAATTTCCAAAAACACTAATTTTGATCAATTCATTTATATACACAATCAATTAGAAAACTAATACTTTGATACCACCGATGGGTTTTCTAGGTGTTATATATATATATATATATATATATATATATATATATATATATATATATATATATATATATATATATATATATATATAATTACATGTGGCGGAAGTACACTTAAACCCTTAAGTTCACATGCAACCTAGAAAGGATCTATGTTTTCTCTATTGATATCAACAAATTATAAATATCAAGAAACCCTCGAGAGAGGCTATGAAAATCAAATGTAACATAAAGATTAGGGTTACATACCTTTTAATTATTATAGCAAATAATCAAATAAAATCCTCTTGAAGTTACTTGGAAGGCAAGCACCAAAGCGATGATGCCTCTAATGGCTCACACCCAAACCAAAACACCCTATAACAAGGAGGAGAGAGGATATATGAGAGAAATTTTGTTCCTATAACATTAGTTAATGTGGTGAATGAAAATTGCAAGCCAAGGGGTCCTATTTATAGTTTAGGTAACTTGCAGGCAAAGCAATATTTGAATTAACTAAATAATATATTTAATCATAATTCAAATCCTTTCCTTTTATGCAACCAGGAGGCTTCTAGAAACCCTAAGGAACTCCACAAAACCATCCATGATATGGATGCTTCTAGAACAATTATAATTCACCCATTGCACCTTCAGTTAATTCCAATTAATCCCGAATTAATTTTGATTAATAATTAAACCAATTATAATTGATTTCTTATTAATTTAATAACCGTAACAATTGATCTCATATTAATTTTTTAATCACATAATAAATTAATAAATCAACTGTCTATTTCCAATTAAGATATTAATTACAAAATATATTAAAAAATCATTTCCCCATAATTTCTAATTAGTTTATTAATCATACAGTAATCTAATAAATTAAACTTTTCTCTCCTAATATCAGTTTTATTATTTCTGTTCATGAGGGCAACCCAAAAATGACTTTGCTTCTAATTAGAATAATATACCAATTATGTTACTGACTTAGACACCTTAATCCAACAATATTATCCCCGACAACTTTGTAATAAAAATCCATGGTGATCTCTCCCGACTTCCACATGAGAATGGATGATGGCTACATTTTGTTGTGGGGTCTATGATGTCCGGCCTTGACTTTCCGGCAAGTCAAGCACTGACTCAACAAACCTGTTGGATTAAGGTGTCTAAGCTCATAACTAAATTGGTATAAACTTGAAAATATAAGAAAAGTTCTTTTTAGGTTACCCTCATAACTAGAAATATCTAGAAATGATATTGAGAGATAGAGAGAGATGATTAGTTAATGTATTATGGGATTAATATATTAAGTGGAAATAGATAGTTGATATGTTAATTTGTTATGTGATTAATAAATTAATATGAGATCAATAGTTAAATAATTGATTTGTTAATTTATATGGTTAATAAATTAATAAGAAATCAATTAGAATTGATTAATTATTATTAAGAAATAATCTGGAATTAATTCAAGATTAATTGAAACTAATTAAAGGTGTAAATGATGAATTGTAATTGTTCAATAGTTGAACAAAAGATGCAATTGTAGAACCATCAAAGGGTGGGCGGTTTTAGGAGCTCTTATAGGGTTTCCAAAAGCCTCCCGGATGTTAATAAGGAAAGGATTTGAACTAAGAGTAAATCTATTATTTAATTAATTCAAATTTGGATTTGCCTACAAGTTACCTAACTATAAATAGGACCCCTTGGGAATCAAATTTCATGGATACCTTTACTTAAAAGCTTAGTAGCAAAACTTTTATCCCTTCCTCTCCCTCCTCTTCATTTTATGGTTTTTTATGGTTTTGGGTGTGAGCCATTAGAGGCGTCATACTTTTAATGTTTGCTTTCTAAATACACGAAGGAAGGGATTCAAAGAATTGTTTACAATAACAATTCTAAGGTATGTAAACCCTAACACTTGTATGATTTTCAAATTAACTAAGGTTTATGCTAGATTTTTTTATTCAAAGTATGTTGCCTTCAAAGTGTAAGACATATATCCTTTATGTTGCATGTGCTCTTTCTTAATTGTTAAGTGATTTTCCGCATTGAGCATGTTGTTGTAACCTAATAAATGCATCGGTGGTATCAGAGCTACTTGGTGTGTCTAACATTGAAAACACATTTGTGAATCGAACAAAATTTTTCGTAAAAACTGTTTTCACGATGTGACAGTGTATCTGTCACGACGTAAACTCAACTGTTAGGTCTAGTATTGTGTTGCATCTATTGGGCTCGTTAGCTAGTCCATGTTTATCTCCGGTATGGGCCTGTCCATCCGTGAGTTTTGTAGGGTTTATTATAAATAGATGCTTGCATGCATCCTAAAAATAAAGTTGATGAGAAACGATTAGAGAAGGATTGTTCAGCATATTCATCATTCTTATTTTGTAACCCTAGAAGTCCTCTACAGCGGAAGTTCTTAGTCGAGCTCTGCTGAGGATTGAGTAATCTAATCATTCGACTCATTGTGTTCCATACTTGTGTTTTATTTCCTTGCTTTTTACGTTCTTTACTTACTTGTTACGAAGATCTAATCGATCTAACAGTTTTTATAACTCATCAATTGGTATCAGAGCAGGAGGCTGTGTAATCGATACACATCTTTTCTGTGAAAGAGTTTACGATTAGGGTTATTCCGCATTAACTGATATTTATTGAGCCGTCATTCCATAATTGACGTAACTCAACATTTATTTGTTTTGCCCTAATATTACGTATTACAAGTCTGATCTTTCAAACAGGTTAAACAATCAAGCATGGACGAGTCACAATCTAATCCTATCAACATCTCAAATAGCATTGGATCAACGACAAAGATTCCTATTCTCTACACCCAGGATTATGAAGTCTGGGCGCATCATTTTGAAGATTATGTCATCGGATCTGAAGATAATGGATATCTTATTTGGGAAACAATCGTGTCTGGACCATTCGCTCACTCAAGGACATCAAAGATCATCAAAACTCAGAAAGAATATAATGATCTTTTAAAAGACGTAAAAGACGTCGCTCAAGACGAAAAGGAAAAGTTTCAGTGCAATATCAAAGCATTGAGACTGATCCGATTTGCTCTTCAATCTGATACATTCAGGTTAGTAAGTTCCTGCAGTACAGCTAAAGAAATCTGGGATAGGTTGCGAGAGATTTATTCCACAGATGAAGATTTGGAGCATTCCATTCAGACGTTGCTGTTGTCTAAGTTTGGTGAATTTAAGCAGAAGTCTGATGAAACTGTTACTCAGACATTCGATTGCTTCAATCATCTCTTAGCAAGATGATCAAACATGATATAGAAAGGAAGCTGATTGAACAGAAGGTCACCTTTTTGAATGGCCTAAGACCCGAGTGGAGAGCGGTTGTGTCTACAGTCAAAGCTCATGAGCAGTTCAAGTCTTATTCACTGGCAAAGCTGGTGGGAATTTTGAAATCCCAAGAGAAGATTGTCATGCAAGAGAAGAATGTGGTTTCAAGTTTGGGGTCCTTGGCCCTCCTGTCTAAAGGCAAAAATACGATTGATGATGAAGATCTGAATCTAGAAGATTATGATATTACTTCTGAAGATTATGCAATGATGGTGTCTAATCCAAAGAGGTTTATCAAGAAAAGGTTCCCTACCAATAAGAACCGAAATTGGCAGGGAAGCTATAGTTCTGAAAAGGTCAGAGAGGAACCGAAGACTGAAGAATCAAAGAAGGAGGCGAAGGTTGAGGGAGATTCTGGTGTGAACTGCTACTACTGTGGAGGAAAGAACCATTATGCCAAAGACTGTGTTCTGAAGAAAATGGTAGAGAAGGATGAGGAGAAAGATGAAGAAGCTATGTTGATGAAAAAGCTGGATGAGATCAAGAGGAAGAAAATTGCTACTAACCCTTCTATGAATGCTCTTATTGTATAGGGTTCGGCAGCGGATGACGAGTTCGGTGGCGTGCAAGTATGGTCTACCGACTCTGAGGATGATGAAGTGAGAAGGCCTTCGCATGGAAAGGCGTATGTGGCAAGAGGTGACGAGAGCAGTGGGAAATGTTTGATGGTGACTGATGTATCTCACATGAGGGGATACAATACTGATGGCGGAAAAGAGGACACCAAGGAGCGAGAGGACTTATGCTTCACAGCAAAACCTCTCAGTGTGCAGATCAATGAGCTTGATGAATTGTTCAAGAAGGTACAATCCCTTTTTATTTCATTCAAAGTCCCACAAAATTCATATGAAAAAGAATTAAATAGCTTAAATTCAAGAATCTCAAATCTAGATAGCTGTTTAACTCAAACACGGGTCACCAATTCTAACCTAACTGACCAAATAAGCAGGGTGTCATCCAAGAGTGAGGAACAGAGGATGTGGATTGAGCTGAAGGAGTCGGAGCTGATTAAATCTAAGGAAGAAAACATTTATTTACAAAGAGACAATTTAAAACTTTGAAACAGAGAAATGTTTTTTTGTTTAATTGCTAAACGTCTTTATGCTAACATCACTCAACTTCATCTGAATTGTGAAATAGGGCAGAAAATCATCGCATGATTTTGCCCTTCCTTGAGTTTAAGAAGGATGAAATCGATGCTGAAGCATATAATTATGAAAGTGTAGTTTCGTCTGATGATGTGAATCCGACTTATATGTATGGACTGGACAAAATTGAATCTTTCATAAAGTCCAAGGACCATATGGACATGCTGAAAAACCTTTTAGATGAAAACGATAAGTTGAAACTAAGGACCGAAACCATACAAAAATTTGACTCGTTGAATGCCAATTTAAGTTCAGAAAACAGAATTGATGTTGAAAACGCATATGAACTTAATGAGGATGATGATATGAGCGTAATTTCTTTAGAGGATGAAGTTGACTGTTCTGAGTTTGTTAAGAGCAAACCCGAAAACCACAAAAATCTTATTTCTGAAAATTCAGTGGAGTTTGCTCGTTTGTCCCAAAATAAGTCCCCGATTCTTGAAGAAAAGGATGTAGTGTATCAAAAGGTGAGAACAACACCAAATCAAGTTTATAAGGTCACAGGAGTAACCGAACATCAAACAGCCGAACTCACTGCCATAGTGAATGAAGATAATGCAGATGGCTGTGATGAATTTTTTAGTCTACTCCTATAGATAACGCTGACGAAACTGTTGGTCTGTCAGAGCGTACGTCCTGGAAAACCAAAGGCAGATATGTTCCAGAGCCACTGAACAAGCCTGACAACTTCGACGTGCCAAGCAATAGTGGTACAAAAGAAGTTCCTGTAGAAGAAGTCACTTCTACAAGCGAAACATCATCTGTTAAAAGTGAACCGGATGACAGGAAGCTGAAGCAAAAGGCTAACATCCACAAACAGCCGAAGTAAGTGAAGGATCAAAAGCAGCAAAGGAATCTGAGATACAAAAAGAATCTCTCAGAACGAAGACAATTTTGGCGATCTCAAAACGCCCATTTCTCTTATCATGATAAAAATTCAAAGTCAGAGAAAAGTGATGTCATGCCACAAGAGAGTAACAACAACCGAAATGACAGATTCGGTTCGGAAAGGAATAACAGCCGAAGGGACAGGTTCGGTTCAGAGAACACCAGCAACCGAAAGCATAGGTTCGGTTCCGAAAGCAAAAGCTACCATAGTTCAAGGTTTTGTCCCACTAGTGACCAAAAACAAAAGGGTCACTTAGAACCTCAAGTCAAGAAAACTTCTCAGTCCAAATTCTCTCGTTCTAATTCCTCTCAACCTCATTCTAAACCCAATTCTGTTTAAACGCAAAATCCAAAATCTTTAACAGATTTGGAAGGAAAATCGAAAGTTTCCTCAGTCAAGAATGATCAGCAGCAGTCCAAGGCCCAAACGCCAAAACCTGAATCTAAACCGAATGTAACAAATCCTAACAAAATTAAAGTATTCACTATTAAGAAAAAAGATGAAACAACTTTAATAAAAAGAACATATCTTGTTGACATTTCTCTTACTATTCCTGTTATGGACTCAATATGAAAAAGATTCCACTATATTGTGACTCAGAAAATGCAATTAGGATCTGTCATAACTCAGTGCAACACTCTAAGACTAAGCACATAGCACTGGGGTATCACTTCATTAAGGATCATGTGGAAGACGGAAACGTCGAAATTCACTTTGTTAGAACCACTGATCAACTGGCTGACATCTTCACTATAGCTCTTCCAGAAGCTTCATTCAACAAAATTCTACAAGGGCTAGGAATGATGGAATCGGAGTCAGTACCAAAGATTACTTCTCTAGATCGAAAGTTAGAAGCAAAATAGACCGAACGTTCGGGTTCGTGTCTCATGTATGCCAAAATAGACCGAACGCTCGGGTTCGTGTCTTGTTCTAGTGTATTGAAATGAACCGAACGCTCGGGTTCGATTGTATCATCTACTCTTCGCTTATCACTCCAAGGTAGTTTCTTTGGTTGTAACTCTTTTGTATTATTTTCTCAAATTTATTTTTCTTATTGTCAAAGTTCTTTTCTTTTTCAAACTTATTTTTTTTGGAAGCGAAATAGACCGAACGCTCGGGTTCGGTTCCCAATTTTTTTTTAAACCGAAATAGACCGAACGCTCGGGTTCGGTTCCAATTTTTTTATCTCATTTTTCTTTTTATCAAAAATTCCAAAAATATTTTTTCTTTTCGTAAATTCAAAAACTCCAAAAATAATTTTTTTTCCCACTATTTTATTTTTTAAGTCTTATCTTTTTGTGCGTTTATTTGTGGGGAATTCGTTTCACTAGTTAAGTGTCCCTAGAAGCATGTTGTTGTATGTGTCCAAAGCCTCACCTGATTCTGAATAATAGCCTTACTGACTTGGTACACACAAACCTTATATTCTCAATTAGGCTCTCATATTTATTCTAATCATGAACTACCTAACTCTCTTCTCACATGAATTAAGAGTTTTCTGCTTGGTCCCTATTTTAACAGCAGAGGTACTTTGGTTTCTTTACACCGTCTACACTACTTTTCTCCATCTTATTCGTTTCACAAACGTAACCCTTGAGACTCTTCGAAATTACCATTGAGGTTTATGGTTACACAATTTCTGTGTTAATGATCTTAGCCTCGTGTCACTACGTGCTAAGTGAAACCCAAAATTCAATACCTACTATGCATTGACGGTGAACAATAAACTTGTTCTAGCTTTCACTAATGAATTGATGGATTTATCCATGGGGATACAAAGTAAAATCTCTAATTTCCTTTTGAGTGATTTCTATGAAATTGTTAATACCTATAACATTTCTTCCCTCGGGATCCAGTTTTAATTTTTTTTTGAGATTTTACTTACATCATTTTACCTTGCCACTTAAATTATCTCCAACCTACTTGTTCAATAGAATACATTGGTCTCACAAGTACTTCGTTCGACATCTATCTTATATCAAGATCAGGAATTCTGAATTGAAGCAAAAGCCACCCAATTAAGCCTAATTAAAAGAAGCCTTTCAACACTTCTTAATAAGTGTCTGATCGTTATTCAACGGGAAACCACACAAACACTTTAAGGTCTCTCTTGACTTTGAAGGAAGAGATTCGTGCCCGGGATCTATTGTTTCGTGTCTTTATTGACATCACATAATCCCTCAAATGTGTTGCTTTATTTCTTTTTCTTTTACACACTTAGCACGAAAATTCTTTTTGATTTTCCAAAATTCAGGTTTCATTAGTTACAAGGCATTTTAATGGGGTTGGCAGTTATTAACGGGTTGTGGTCAACATTAATCCACGTGGGTAATATTTCGCTTTAAAGATGCCGTTAACTCTAAAAGGATAAGATTACAAAAAGCTGACTCAGGCGGGAGTCCAATTGATTTGATTTCAAACGGCGCTACAAGGCCACACGTGCGAATTGGAACCGTTTCATCTTAAAATGGCGCTTGATGGGAAGGCATGTAAATCGGGACTGACACTCTCTCTCATGCGTAATCATCGGCGTTAACAACTGTCACGCGTCAATCGCCTCCGAAAAACTCTTCGTTTTTCACTCGAAGATTTGGGAAAGGTTCTTCTCTCTCCTTTACCCACAGTATAAAAGGTAACGTAACCCTTTGTTTACCTCTTTACTGCACCCATATTTCCAGAGAGCAAGAAAACCCTCCAACAACTGTTCATCATCTCTCCCATTCTCTTCACAACAATGGCGGATTCTTCATCAGTTCACGCTACTTCACACATCTTGCCGATTCGTCCCCAGCAAAGTTTGATCATTGATCTTACTCCTCAAGCATACGACACTTTCATGTTCCCCATTATCGAATGCTTGAAGTACTCGCCGATTGCTCCTGCTCTCACCAGAGCTGAAGTAGTTCCCATGGAGTTCCTGTCCCAGATATTTGCTACTGCTCACTACGACAAGGTCGTCGACCGGATTTTCTTCGACGTATTCGAGCACAAGGCGTCGATTTCCAAGCAGAGATTCTGCTCACTGTTAGGGTTTGAACCTGATTCGTCGACGGTTAACCCTGAAACCATTCCAATCGGTCATCTTTTTAACATGTTCTACAACATGGGGTACACTGAGGTGCTCACAACGGTCACGAAATTCAAGAAATCGTGTCTGACCCCTCAGTGGAATGGGATGTTTACAGTGCTTTTCAAGGGGCTGTCTGAAAGGAGTGCTGGATCAGACGGGGCAAGTCGTCTGTTCCTTTCAATCATGTACGGGATCTACAACGGTATCAATATGGAATACGGGTCAGTCCTTTGGCAACAGCTCATTCATAGCCTATCTTCCACTTCTCGCCATTCAGAGATTTCATACGCCCGGTTCTGGACTCTTGTCACTAAATGGGTGATGGATAAGTACCACATCCCCATTGTTGCCGGTTCTCCAATGTCTTCGATTGGTACCTTCCATACCACGAAGATTATTGTATCTGACGCATAAAAATTTCCCTTCAACGGTTCTATCCATGAAACAATGTATGGTGATGTTCCTGCCGACAGCCGGATCATTAAAACGTACAAGGAGTTCCGACGGTCTGGTCCGAGAGACCTTACTCCAGAGATGCTCAAGTCGATTCATGATGCTGACAAGCCTGCCCCCAGAGGAAAGAAGGCTGATAAGGGCAAGCAGGTTGCAAAGGGAGTGAAAGGCCCATCTCCCAAGAAGAGGAAACCCACCAAAGCTGCCCAATCCCCTCCTATGAAGAAGCGAAAAACCCAACCAAAGCGAAAGCTGATCATCGATTCGTCCTCAAGCGAATCTGAGGAAGAGGGTTCTGATTCTGATGGATCTCAACGTGGTAACACTCCACCATGTTCGCCTACACCAGAGATTCATATTTCCACTTCTCCAATTTCTTCTCCACCAGTTACAATTCCTATTTCTATTCCTCCCATAACCTCCACCACTCAAATACCATCCACCTCCATCCCAGTACCACCACCCATCTTTCCCGAAGCAACCACCACCACTGCCGAAGTAAGAACCAACGTATCTGATACGGGGGCTCATACTAACGCACCCAAATCTACCTCAGCACCCGAACCCACACCAACAACCGAACACACCACCCAACCCGAACCTACCTTTACTACCGAACCTCAAGTTTCACCACCACCATCTTCTCCTGCTCATACAGCAGAGAGTGAAGAACCACTCCTTGGCGGGGAGGACATGACCTTCAATTCGGTCTATTACAGTCCGTTTCAAGTTCAGAGTGATGATGATGACGATGCTCCTGTCACAAAGAAACATCTTAAGGAGCTACATGATAAAATCGATTCGCTCATCGCCTCATCTTCTACATCTCAATCCTCCATCTCTGAAGCTGCCATTCAGAAAATTGTTGATGCTTTTTCCAAAGCTCATCAAGTTTCCCTTGATTCCGCCACTGCAGCCATTGACGCCTCAACCAAAGCTTGTGAGGTAGTGACCGAAAAAGTCGATAAACTATTTACTGATGCTTCTACCCTGTTACAATCTTTACAGGAAACTGCTGCAGCCACCAAAACAACGCTGGAACCAATTGTCAACCAGCTGGCTACAACAGTTGCATCAGAGCTGAAGTCGTTCGTTTCACTTCGTCAAACTATTTCTGACGACAACTCAGCTTTCAGAACAACCATTGAGGAGCGCCTTGCCAAGCTTCAAGAAGACTTAGCTGCTGAGAACACCCTCATGGATGCTCTCGCAAAGAAGACTACCGCTCTGAAGGTCAAGAGTATTCAACTCTCCAACTCTCAACAGGAGATTGAGTCTCTTCGATCTGAAAGAGAGGTGGTTAAATCGTGTGTTTCAGATGTCCACTCAGCTATCTCAAACATCCTTGAAGCACATGACCCGATCCTCAATTATTCTGTAAGGCGTGACCTTGCAGAGAAGCTTGCTCCCGCCCTCTCTCTACTAAGCAAAATTGAAGGGCTCCTTGATTTCGTGTCCATTCCGAAACAAGGGGGAGAAAAAGAACAAGTGTCTCAACCACCTCCTACTTCAACAACAACTCACACAACAGAACCTCCTCCAGTAGGCCAAGCCTCAGGTTCCGGTGTGAAAGACAAAGGCAAGAAAATTGCTGAGGAGAGTGACGATGATGATAAGGAGACAATTGCTGACCTTTTGAAGCGACAGGGTCGAGATAAAGAGGCTGACATCAGCGCTCGTGTGGCTTGAGAGGCTGAAGAAGCCGAAAGGAGACAGAAAGAAGCCCACGACCTTCTCGAGAGCAGGAAAACCCTTTTTTGGACTCTTGAGAAACTGATTAAAGAAGCCATCGAAACATCCAATATCTTGTGGCTAGAACCCGTGATCTCTTTAGATCGTTCTAACACTGTCGACTCTCAGTTCGATATGCCACTGACCCGAAAGGCGTTTATCTTTCATGCCTTTGACAACATTGCTGAGCTCCCTCATCCTCATCCAAAGGTTGATCGGGACTTAGTCGAATTTTATCTGAGGGCAGCTCAACCACAATATCAAACTTGGAGCGCTCAGAAAATCATCAATGTTCGGGTCCTAAAGCCGTACAGGGAAGGCAACTTCACCAACGTTCGGTTCAAGATACTACAGGGATCTGCCAAGACCGATCATGCCATCTCACTTGCAGATCTTCCCAACCTTAATCCCCATGACTGGATTATCTTGCACAACATCCTTCTTACAAACGAAGCTGAATATGGTCCGATCATCGACCACTTTAAGAGGATGCTTGTATGCTATGTCATGGAAGTTGTCCTGATGGATCAGGAGATAGCGAGCGTAATCAAGAAAAAGCCTACCATATCTCCTGTTGGCTCTGCCAGTGATCTCAACATGATGCAGATGGGGAAGATTGACCCAAAGAGAAACTCCGTCATGTTTACCAGAAACGAAGGACAGAAATGTCTTTTCGCCTTGGCAGACAAACATCTCTATACCACTGCTTGTTTGGAACACGTCTTAGGGATCATCCATCGGTGCAAGCAGAACACAGCGGATGATATAAAGTACTTTGATGACATGATTCAATGGTACATTCGCTTCAGAAAGACTATCCTTGCACTTATCTCATGTCTGTTTGATACAACAAAGAAGGTTCCCGCTGCTGGTCCAAGCAAGAAGAAACGATAGTCTCGCTCCAAATTGACGCAAAGGGGGAGATTGTTAGGTCTAGTATTGTGTTGCGTCTATTGGGCTCATTAGCTAGTCCATGTTTATCTCCGGTATGGGTCTGTCCATCCGTGAGTTTTGTAGGGTTTATTATAAATAGATGCTTGCATGCATTCTAGAAATAGAGTTGATGAGAAATGATTAGAGAAGGATTGTTCAGCATATTCATCATTCTTATTTTGTAACCCTAGAAGTCCTCTACAGCGGAAGTTCTTAGTCGAGCTCTGCTGAGGATTGAGTAATCTAATCATTCGACTCATTGTGTTCCATACTTGTGTTTTATTTCCTTGCTTTTTA
The DNA here is from genome assembly GCF_051521515.1 of Lactuca serriola. Taxonomy (NCBI): domain Eukaryota; kingdom Viridiplantae; phylum Streptophyta; class Magnoliopsida; order Asterales; family Asteraceae; genus Lactuca; species Lactuca serriola. The sequence goes on from NC_136410.1 coordinate 33,832,036, forward strand.
CGTTCTTTACTTACCTGTTACGAAGATCTAATCGTTCTAACAGTTTTTATAACTCATCATCAACTAAGATCCAAAATTTTAGGATTTTCTACCTAATCTGATTTATGTGGGTTTATTTGGTAATTATATGTTTTATTTTTATTTTTGCCAAAATCCCATTTTTCTTATCATAGATGATAAAAATAAAAACTTTAAATATTAGGAGACAATCTTAGACTAGCTAATGATTAATTATAAGATTAATTAATATTATCCTAATGGATCTAATAATTAATTTAATTATAAAACTAATTAATAGATAATTATAAATCCATGATAAGGATTAAATTTGAATTTATTAATTAATAGTTTTGTTAAAGATAATTATTTAATTCCTAAATGATTTAATTAATTTAATTAAAGGATAAAGATAAATCATAATTGGTTTAATATTAATTAATTAAAAGTTTAATTTAGATAAGCAATATTTAAAATTAGTTCATAAGCATGTTTGATATAAAATTAGTTTGTATTGTTTGTAAAACCCAGAAAATCCGATATTTTCTGTACAAAAACCGTTTGCGAAAAGATGCGATGATCCCAAAAGTGCATGTGTATGTGATAAGCAAGCAAAAGTGATTGTTATTCAAAATTGATTATCGTATTATAGTTGTTGTGCATAGGAGTCAATAATGTTATTCCCCCGGAAAACCCGATGTTTTCCGATATAAATAGTATGATAGTTTTGTATTATTGTATTGTCACAAAGAATGAATATGTTTTCCCCTGATTACTTAGATGGTGTTAGATCTATATGTGAGTCGTTATAACCATGCATAATAATGACTAGTTCGTCTGTCTTGGCATTCTAGCGAATGCCGAAATTGATTTAAGATTTTGTCACCTTAAACTGGCCGAGTCTAACTATAGCGAATAGCTCAGGTGTGGGGGAGTCCCTCCCGTATAGATCTATACACACACTCTCGCTCTCCCTCCAGGAGACTCTAGTTATAACAACAGACTACGACCGACACTTAATAGTGTCACACGTTATTTCCCACTAAATCCAACTAAATTTGAATAATTGTTTATCAACCTAATTTTATGTTTACTTGAATAACAGAGATAAGCCTAACAGACGAAGATAAGAGGGCAGCAGAGGCCCACTACTCATATATGCTATCATAGGCTGTGGAGTATGAGACGGGCACGTTGGCCCATCATGCATATGTTCGATCTAGACCTTACTAGCAATGCCAATGGGCCACGGAGGCCCAATAGCATGTAAAAGCCATTGAGGGTCCCTTAGGCATGAAATTGGGTCACAGGAGGCCCAATAAACATGTGTGAATATATCGGGCCCAATAAACATGATATTGGGCCACAAAGGCCCAATAGCACGTATAGAAGGTATTTGAGCCCAACTTTTGAATCGCTTAGATTTTATCGAGTTTAAGTTTGTATTGTTGGTGTTCGTGGTATGTTAAATGTTTATTCACAACAACGAAACATTTTAACATCTGATTTATAATGAAGTTTTATATATATATATATATATATATATATATATATATATATATATATATATATATATATATATATATATATATATATATATATATATATATATATTAAAACCATGCGTTATAAATTTGATATTTTTAACCCCAAAAGTTATAATTGTTTACTTGGCCCAAAAACATTTAGATTAACCATTGTGGCACATTTTTCTATAAAAGTGACAGTTTTAGTCCCTTTTTATGAAAATTGACATTTTTGGTCCTTAAACCATTTTTATTGTCATTTTCCACCCAAACTTTATTTGAATAGTAATTACAGTCCAAAACTATGGCATTTGTCATTTGCAGCCTTTATTTGCAAAAAGTTACATTTTTTGCCCGATTTCCGTAAGTTTTACAATTGTGACCCTAAAATCAAAAAAACTTTTCATTTTTAGTCCAATTTAGTAATAAATTCATTTTCAACATCTGAAAAAGTTTATTTACGTTTTAAACTCATAGTTTGTTAAGTTTTCCATTTCAACCCCTCAAGATTTCCCTTTTTCGCAACCTTTGGCCCAAAATCTCGTAAGGCCCAATTTAAAGCCTAATATGCCAAATTTTATGATTTTGACCCTTTGAAAAGTATGGTTTTCATAAAAATCAGCTTTTATACTAATAAGCAACTTATAACCCCCATAAAACCAAAAATTTACAATTAAGACCCAATCTTTGTTATTTTTGCAAAAATGACACTTATAAGGTTCTTTGGTTTTGTTTTTCACCTCTTTAACTTAAGAACCCTTAGATCTATCATGTATGTTTGTTTATCAAGTTTTTGTTCATGATTATTTCACCCTGTTTGTTATAGATCTCTAAATATAACAAATATTTCATATTATCACAACCAAAAACTAAAGAATTTACATATAGCATGCAAACACACATAGATCATCACATAATACTTGTATTCTCCCCCCAAAAACAAATAAAAACCAAAAAAAGGGGGTATGAACTCACTTTGCGTTTGTGGGTTCGGTTTTGAAGAGAAATGGAAGAAGTTTCGGCTTTAGTAAGCCCTCCATGAATAGATCTCGAACTTATGGAGGTTTTCTAAGTGTATGATTATAAATATGCTTTAAATGAACGATCTTAGCATAAGAATGAAGTTATACAACTTAGATGTGTAAGAACTTACCAAGGGAAGATGAGTTTTTGGTGGAAATCTCCTTGATCCACCTTAGATCTTCAAAAATTTATGGGGAGGAAGAAGCTTTTCTAGAGAGAGTGTGTTTGAAAGAAGTTGATGAAATGTGTGTGTGTGTGTTTGTTTGTCTTCGGCTGAAACAAGAAAAGAAGAGGGGAGAAAAGAGAAAATTGCATGGGTACATGAGATTTTGCATGGTTGTTTGTTGGGTAATCCCATAATTAACCCCTAAACAACATTGAGGTGTCATGGTCATTCGTTCATTTCTTTTTTTTACTTGGGTCGAGAATGGCCAAATGAGGTGAAGGAAAATGATTTTTGGGCTGAATCTTTGCTTGGATCGAAAATAAGAGGTATTTGAGAACGCTTTCAACCCATTGGGCCCTTAGGGTAGCTCATGGCCCAATTTTGTACAAAAGAATTGATTTATGGCGCATTACGGCTAACTAGGTTTGTTATGGCCCATTAAGGCCCAAAAGAGGTAAACCAATTCATTTTGGATTCATTAAGGCCCAAAATTTTTTGTTTTATGGAAGTGGGTCCAACTAGGGCCCATTTAAGGGTCCTAAGCCCAAAATAGTCAAATTGGGAGCTTATTGGTCCATTAGGCCCAATAAGGAAATCCTAGTCCATATTGGACTTATACCGGGATTTCTAGGGTTTCCAATCTTTTGTTGATCATTTGAAGTGTTTGTATAGAGTGTTTGATGAAATTTAGTTGTCATTGAATGAACATCATGCATACTTTCAAGTTTTAGTCACAATTGTTACCCTTGTCAATGTATACAAAACCTTAGAATTCCTAGTTGTGACATCATCCCCCCGTTAGAGGGAATTTCGTCCCGAAATTCCCTCTAAAGCTTGATTTGAAAATGCAAGAATAGGTGAGGGTACTTTTGCTTCGTCTGGTCTTCGCATTTCAATGTGAATTCCGGTCCACGTTTTGTGTTCCACCAAACTTTCACAATCGGAATGTGACTTTGCTTAGTACGCTTCACTTCCCTATCCATGATTTCAACTGGTTCCTCGATGAACATGAGATTCTCGTTGATTTCGATTTCTTCCAATGGGATGATGAGAGTTTCGTCAGATAAGCACTTCTTCAAATTCGAAACATTGAACACGGGGTGTACAATGCTGAGTTCAGCAGGTCGTTGCAGTCTGTAAGCCACTGGACCGATTCGGGCAAGAATCTCGAATAGTTCAATGTACCGTGGGTTTAGTTTTCCCTGTTTCCCAAAACGAATCTACCCTTTCTAGGGAGATACTTTTAACAACACCCGATCCCCGACTCGAAATTCCAAGGGCTTTCGCCATTTATCAACGTAGCTCTTCTGTTGGTCTTGTGATGATTGAAGTCGAGCTCTGATTTGAATTATCTTCTCCGTCGTTTCGCATATGTTTTCTAGAGAGAGTGTGTTTGAAAGAAGTTGATGAAATGTGTGTGTATGTGTGTGTTTGTTTGTCTTCGGCCGAAACAAGAAAAGAAGAGGGGAGAAAAGAGAAAATTGCATGGGTACATGAGATTTTGCATGGTTGTTTGTTGGGTAATCCCATAATTAACCCCTAAACAACATTGAGGTGTCATGGCCATTCATTCATTTCTTTTTTTTACTTGGGCTGAGAATGGCCAAATGAGGTGAAGGAAAAATGATTTTTGTGCTCAATCTTGGCTTTGATCGAAAATAAGAGGTCTATGAGAAAGCTTTCAGCCCATTGGGCCCTTAGGGTAGCTCATAGCCCAATTTTGTACAAAAGAATTGATTTATGGCGCATTCGGGCTAACTAGGTTTGTTATGGCCCATTAAGGCCCAAAAGAGGTAAACCAATTCATTTTGGATTCATTAAGGCCCAAAATGTTATGTTTTATGGAAGTGGGTCCAATTAGGGCCCATTTAAGGGTCCTAAGCCCAAAATAGTCAAATTGGAAGCTTATTGGTCCATTAGACCCAATAAGCAAATCCTAGTCCATATTGGACTTAAATCGGGATTTCTAGGGTTTTCAATCTTTTGTTGATCATTTGAAATGTTTGTATAGAGTGTTTGATGAAATTTAGTTGTCATTGAATAAACATCATGCATACTTTCAAGTTTTAGTCACAATTGTTACCCTTGTCAATGTATACAAAACCTTAGAATTCCTAGTTGTGACATCATCCCCCCGTTAGAGGGAATTTCGTCCCAAAATTCTTTTTGAAGCTTGATTTGAAAATGCGAGAATAAGTGAGGGTACTTTTTTTTCGTCTGGTCTTTGCATTCCAATGTGAATTCCGGTCCACGTTTTGTGCTCCACCGAACTTTCACAATCGGAATGTGACTTTGCTTAGTACGCTTCACTTTCCTGTCCATGATTTCAACTAGTTCTTCGATGAACATGAGATTCTCGTTGATTTCGATTTCTTCCAATGGGATGACGAGAGTTTCGTCAGATAAGCACTTCTTCAAATTCGAAACATGGAACACGGGGTGTACAATGCTGAGTTCAGCAGGTAGTTGCAGTCTATAAGCCACTGGACCGATTCGGGCAAGAATCTTGAATGGTTCAATGTACCATGGGTTTAGTTTTCCCCGTTTCCCAAAACGAATCAACCCTTTCCAGGGAGATACTTTTAACAACACCCGATCACCGACTCAAAATTCCAAGGGCTTTCGCCGTTTATCAGCGTAGCTCTTCTGTCGGTCTCGTGATGCTTAAGGCGAGCTCTGATTAGAACTATCTTCTCTGTCGTTTCGCGTATGATTTCTGGTCCAATTAATGCATTGCTTGATGTATGTCCTCTTGCTAGCTGAGTGTCACCTATCTCAGCCCAACACAACGGTGATTTACATTTACGCCCATATAATGCTTCAAAAGGAGCAACTTTAATGCTTGAGTGATAACTGTTGTTGTACGAAAACTCAAGTAAAGGCAAGTGGGTATCTCACAATCTTCCGATGTCTATAATACATGCGCAAAGCATATCTTCAAGCGTTTGAATGGTTCGCTCACTTTGTCCATCGGTTTGTAGGTGGTAGGCAGTGCTCATGTCGAGTTGTGTTCCCATAGCTTTCTGAAGCGATTGCCAAAAGCGTGAAGTGAATCTACTATCTCGATCTGAGATGATAGATATTGGTACTCCATGGAGTCTCACGATTTCCTTGATGTAGATACTCGTCAATTGTTCCATCTTGTATGACTCCTTTATTGGCAGGAAATGAGTGGATTTTGTCAACCTGTCGACTATTACCCATATGGTATCCAATCCATCTGTTGTCTTGGGCAATTTTGTCACAAAGTCCACAGTAATCCTTTCCCATTTCCACTCGGGTATTACCGATTGTTGTAATAGTCCTGAGGGCTTCTGATATTCTACCTTCACTTTAGCACAAGTGAGGCACTTGCTAACGTAAGTGGCAATTTCTGCCTTTATGTTAGGCCACCAATATTGTTGCTTGATATCCAAGTACATTTTATCTGAACCCGGATGGATGGAGTATCGTGTCTTATGGGCTTCATTCATGACTACCTCTCTGAATCCCCCAAGTTTAGGGATCCAAATTCGGTTCAAGAAATAATATGCTCCATCCTCCTTGACTTCAAAGTTCTTTTCCATTCCACGTAACACTTCCCTTGTTCTGTTTTCTATCTTCATGGCATCGATCTGGGCTGCTTTGATTTGTGAGGATAGATGGGATTGAATGGTTATTGAAAGAGTCTTCACACGACGATTTTATTATTCTTTCCGACTCAAGGCATCAGCTACCACGTTAGCCTTGGCTGGGCGGTACTTGATTTCACACTCATAATCGTTTAGCAGCTCAACCCATCTTCGCTGCCTCATGTTTAACTCCTTTTGATTTAAAATATGTTGGAGACTCTATGGTCGGTGAAAATGGTGCACTTTGTACCATAAAGGTAGTGCCTCCAAATCTTCAAGGCAAAGACCACAACTCCCAATTCGAGATCATGGGTGGTATAATTCACCTCAGGTGTCTTTAGTTGTCGGGGTGCATAAGCTGTCACCTTTCCACGCTACATGAGTACACAGCCTAAACCTTGATTCGAAGCATCGCAGTAAACTACGAAGTACTCTGTTCCCTCTAGTAATGATAGTACTGGTGCACTACAGAGAGATCGCTTCAGAGTTCGAAAGGCAACCTCCTGCTTTTCTGTCCATTCAAATGGAACGCCCTGTTGTGTAAGCATGGTAAGTGGCTTGGATATTTTGGAGAAGTTCTGAATGAATCTCCTGTAATAGCCTGCGAGACCTAAAAATTGACGAATTTCAGTGGGTGTTATCGGGCTGCCAATCCTTCAATGGTTTTGATCTTAGAAGGGTCCACATGTATCCCTTCTTGACTGACAACATGACCTAAAAAGTTTACGCTACGGAGCCAGAACTCACACTTAGAGAGTTTCGTGTATAACTTTTCGGTTCGTAGGGTTTCCAAGATTTGCCGGAGATGTCGGCTATGCTCCTCTTCGCTTAGAGAATAGACTAGGATATTGTCGATGAAAACAACGACAAATTTGTCGAGGAATGGTCAGCAGACTCGATTCATCAGGTCCATGAATTCGACAGGGGCATTCGTTAGACCGAAGGGCATTACAACGAATTCATAATGTCCATAGCGAGTTCGGAAAGCGGTTTTTGGGATATCCTCTTCCCGGACCTTGAGTTAGTTGTATCCGGATCACAGATCTATCTTAGAGAAGTAACTTGCTCCTTGAAGCTGGTCGAATAGATCCGTCCTTTTTCTTAACAAAGAGGCCCGGAGCTCCCCAAGGTGACAAGCTAGGTCGGATGAATCCTTTGCTCAAGAGTACGCTAAGTTGGCTTGACAGTTCTTGCATCTCCTCACGAGCCAACCTATAGGGTGATTTGGCAATGGGTGTAGGTCCCGGCACATGGTCAATTCGGAACTCGACTTGTCTTTCTAGGGGTATCCCCGAAAGATCTTCAGGAAAAACATCTGGGAAATCGCAAGCCACTGGAATGTCTCGAATATTGACCTCTTCCTTGGACTTATCCACAATGTGAGCCAGAAACGCCAAGTCCTTCTATTGTAGACACTTATGTGCCTTAATACACGAGATAAGACGAAGGTTCATACTGGGCTTGTCTCCGTATATAGTTAGGGTTTCGTAGTTAGGGAGAGGAAGGCGAATGACCTTCTCGCAACACATAATCTTGGCATGATGGGGGCTCAACTAGTCCATACCGATAATCAGATTAAAACTCCTAATAGTTACATGCATAAAGTTTATTTGAAAGACATGGTGATTTAAGGTTAGGGTACATCCTACGTAGATTTCCCCAGTTGATTATGTTTTCCCATTAGCCATTTCCACCGTAAATGTTTCATTAAGCTTCTGAGGTTATTGTTTTAGCAAATGTTTGAATTTATTACTCACGAAGCTTCGCTCTACCCCGGTATCAAACAGGATGTATGCATATGAGTGGTTAAGGAGAAACGTACCAGTGACAACAACAGGATCCTGAACCGCTTCTCTTTGACCCATGGTCAGCACTCTCCCTTCTCCTCCGTTTCCTTTGTTGTTGACATTGGGGCAGTTTCGACGGAAATGCCCAGTCCTTCCACATCCATAATAGGTGTGGCTTGCCCCAGTGTTGTTGCCGTTGTTGTTGTTGTTGTTGTTATTGTTGTTGTTGTTGTTTTAGTTGTTGTTGTTTTTGTTGTTTTTGTTGTTGTTGTTGTTGTTGTTGTTGCGGTTGTTGTTGTTGTTTCCCGGCTGCTGGTTCTGGGGAGGATAGGTTCTACAGTATTTTTCCGTGTGACCCTTTCGGTTGCAACTGGTACAATGCATCTCCTTGCATTCACCATTGTGATGAAAATTGCACTTGTTGCACTTCGGGAGATTTCCGGAATACTGCTTAGAGGCACTTGGGGTAGATGAGGTTGGAACATGTGGTGTGGAGGGAACTTGGGTGGTTACAGCATGAACTTTCACTGTTTGTTGTTTCTTTGACGACTCTGAGCCTTGTCGTCCCTTCTGCTTGTTATTCTTTCCTTTTTTGTTGTCACTCTCCTTGCTTTCAGTTTCCCTTGACTTTTCACCCTTCTTGTTGTTGTGGTTGTATAACTTCTTGGCCGACCTCTTGGCACTATCGAAGGTTTCAGGATTTGCAGCTATCACATTTCCTTGAATTGGGGAGGTTAATCCCCAGATGAATCGTTCGATTTTCTTCCCTTTCGAAGTAATCATGCCAGGGAACAACAAAGACCGTTCACTAAACCTTGATATATAAGCATCGATGTTGGAGTTTCAGACTGTGAGGTTCCATAACTCTTGTTCCATTTTCTGAATTTCGCCACGTGGGCAGTACTTGACCATCAACATTTCCTTCAATTCCGCCCACGGCATGGCATTGGCTATGGGAAGAGTCATGGCCTCCACATGTCCATTCCACCAGGTGAGAGCTTGATCAACAAATGTGCATGCTGCAAACTTCACCTTGACTTCTTCGGGGAAATCACATATCTCGAACACCGATTCCAAATTTTCAATCCATCTCTTTAAGGTTATCATTCCCCCTGTTCCATTAAAGGTTCGTGGCTTGGCGTTGGTGAAATCTTTGTAGGATCATGTCTTGGTAGGCCCCTGGTTCATTCCGTTATTTGAGCTTCCAGCCCCTTGCCTGTTGCCTCCACCATTGTTTCCATTGTGGATTTGCGCTAGTGCTGTTGTGACTGCAGCAGATACAGCTGCTTGGAATGCAACTGAGTTGATTTCTAGTGGTATCGGCTCGGGGTTTCCACGGGTGGGTCGCTGAGGCATCCTTCTGTCATGGAACAGAAAGATGTTGATGTTGGGTTTTGAGCATTCTAACACTCCTAAGTGTACATGCAACCCTAAATACCTTGGATCTATGTTTTCTCTATTATACATGCAAATAAGAACTTCCAAGGTATTATCCTAATCTAGTATGCAAAACAATGAGTGTAACAAGATAGAATACATACCTCTTTGATGTAGAAAGTCTTCATGAAGCTTGAGTGCCTAGTGCCCCAAGTGTGACACCTCAAATGGTTCACACAACACCAAATACACTTGGAATAACTTGAGAGGAATCTACACTTCATGAAATCGACTAGCCCTTCTATTACTCACACTAGTGGCCAATTTTTGTCAAGAATAAGATCCTTATATAGAGTTACAATCAGGGTAAACCCTAATTGTCATGACTTTCCATTTCCTTGGATCCATGGGTTCAAATACACCATGGAACATCCATGGACCATCCTATGGGTTTTAGCCCAACTTGATTATCCATGGAGCATTAGCCCACTATACAAGTATGGATGATTTACATAATCAACCCCTATATTTAATTAGTCTTCTTTTGATCACTTAATTAATCCTAGATTAATTCTTGATCAATACTAATTAAATAATCTTATTATTGTTATTATTAATATACTAGAACTTATAATATATTAATAACCATAAGTGTCTTATTTCTATCATTATAGTCTACCAAGTGCATGATGCCATGCAACCCAAATGGACCATGCCGGGTCGGGTCAAGTCTTACCAATTATAGTTATGGACTTAGACATTAATCCAACAGTCTCCCATTTGGATAAGTCTAAAACTATTATTGCATATGACTTCAGGAAGCAACTGGCAATCATAGCTCTCAAAAGCTTCTGTCGAACTCTAACCTTGTCGATGAACTCTGACCTTTGTCAATGACTTGTCCATTAGATAAGGGATCATATATTCCTCCATTCTAGATATCATATGGATTGAGACATGGATTATAATCATTCTCTCTTTCCATTTGTTGTTTCCCGATTTCCGATTTATGACGACTGACTAATTGAACAAATCAAATCAGTCCTGGCCCGGCCGAGCACTTCCATTTGTCATCATCAAATCATCAAGGGGCCCACAGATATCGCTTTTATCCCGAAGGTAAAAGGAATGGATAAGCTTCGACTCATATGGCTTGTTCTACTACTTATTGAATCATACACAAAGGCACGTTTTATAGCACCGAGTTACCAAATGCGTTTTCGTGCAATCAATGTACTATCAACTCATAGTAACAACTCATATCTCTAGGTTTGAAGAATATAAGATATTATCGTCTCATGATCACTCGTGATAAAATTCATGAAGTGATTCCAATGAGCGCGGGTTGAATCTAATACTCAGAACTTATGAGCACTCATGAGTGTTGTAGCCCTTGGTCCAACACCTTAGACCTCTACAAGCCAACCCATGACAGTCTTAATTCATATCTACTTCCAACATATGACCGAATGTGGATGGTTTGAATAACTTAGTCATTCCAGAAGAATAACCCAGTTTATTCGGGAAGTCAAAACATGCAAAGTGAAACACAATAATAATTGAATCCAATATGGTATCAAAACCTATGAACATAAATAAAACACCTTTTATTTATCACCATATGATTACACATTATTCATTGTATACTGTTTCAGCTATCGACTTTATTCTTAAATTTAAAACAATAGTTGTCCCATGCTCCAAGCATGTACACTATGTTTTATAAACACTAGTCATGCCATACACCAAGTATGCATACTATGTTTGTCTACGATCTTTACTTTGTGAACTAGATCCATTGAACAAAACTTCAATGATTCTCTTTTCACACTCCCAAATCCTTACTGCAAATGCAAGAATTCCAAATTCATGCCATTTACTGAAATCTGTTAGATTCTAAACTTATATGCATTGATCCTCTTGAAATGATTATGCACAAAGTCAGAAATACTTGACAACAATCATTACAGAGTATTCCAAAGGAGATCAGCTCCTTGGAAACATCCTTCTTGCATTAAGTTTCCTAATCTTAAACATATTGAAAATTCTAACTTTGAAACATTTCCAGACTCCATTTTGACTATTACTTCTGAACAAGAGTTTCCTCCTTCCAGATTATGTCAATATGGTCCTTCCAGAATTATCACTATACTTCCAACTGTCCTTGAGCAACCAATCTTTGGTAAACCTTAGATTGTCCTCGACAATTGTTTAATCCTTTTAGTCATATCTAGTTCTAAACCTTTTCCCTTCTTAATGCCCCAGGCATTTGGAAAATTTTAGAATGGATGAATATAGCACATGTAATCGATCCTATATCCGAAGCATATAGGACACGATTCATGATGTCTGACATAAAGTCTAAACCAGTCTTTTGCTATAACATTTCCATTTCTATTTGCCAAGTTCTCATAATTCAGATTATGAAAAGGGATGCCGTAATCATAATCGAATTTTAGAATGCAAATAATGGAGTCATATACAAAATTTCCTTATGTTGAGCCATTCCAACATGAAATTCATATATATCCTTGACTAAATGATTAAAACCTCACGATCTAAGCTTATAGATTTGAGATGAAGTATAATTTCCTCTCCCTTAATTATAGCAAAACAACTTTTCCCAATTGAAACCTTTTGTTTTCTATAATTAACATTGCTAACTTGCAATACTTATCATAATTATCATGCTCCCACTAACATGATGATTATTAGCATAACACTTATGCTCCCACTAGCTTTGACATGTATTCAGAAATCAGCTGGACTTCTAGAAATCAATACTTCATTGACTTTCTTACCAAAGTTCAGATTTCTGATACTAGATTGTTTTGATAAGACTTTATCAAAATCATACACCTTCCCTTAGATAGCCCACTTGTGTGTCTAAACAATTATGAAGAAGGATGTCGTAATCATAATGGTTAGACATTTTTGCCAGTTCTCACAAGTCCAGGTTAGTGTGCCGGTAAACCACACACGCTCCACTAACGACTTTGAGAATGCAAATATCACAATTGCTATCTAGCTAAAATCTACTTAGTGAAAATGTTTCCTCACCATCATTTTCATGAATCGGAGAGAAACCTTATGACACTTAGATTTTTTTTGGTGTATGGTGTATGTGTTCCATGTGAATTGTCAAAACCATAGTCCCAAGACAAGGATAATGACGAATCCAAACTCATATGGATTGAACTCAATCTTAACTTCTTGCCACCTGGCAGCTCAAGGGCCTGCCATTGCTTCCATGTTGTTGTGCAACAAATTGAGAACTCTAAGAACTCATATGCAAAGCCAACTTTAACTGGAATGGGCACAGAATATGTCAACACGATAGGTTATAAACCTCAAGTTGTGTGCTAGAGAAGAACTTCAGGTTCTATTCTTGAATAGTTCTTGAGACTTTCAGGACCTTTAAGTCTCCCACTGTCCTCTTGACCTATAAGACTTTCTTGTCAGTTATTCAAGAGATAGTGTGGATTCTAACCAAGACAAACACTTCACACAATTGGCTTAAGTTGGTCTTTGTTTTCTCCAAAACATCACAACTTACCAATTTCAAATGTACAAGAGTAGAAAACTTTTACTTTTACATTTGACAAGTGTTTTAAACCTTCTTTGAGACATGTCACTCAAGTTACAATCTTGGAGTATGACTTTAAGACTTGTATTGGAATGAAGTATGACTCATCTTCTTGATTTAACCATTTCAACAATTCAAGATCCCTCTTCTTAGTCATAAGAATGCACTAAGATTTCCTTAGAGAACTAATTGTGCTATGGTTTCTTAATCATTAAGATGATCACAAAAACTGATACTAAAGTACTCTCCCATCTTTTCAAATTTGAGAAACTTTTATCCTTCTGCCTAATTTGATTCTTCTTATTCGCTCTGCCTTACATTGGAACCTTTTCCAATGTCTCAGAGTTACACTTAAGCTTGTAAGTATAATCATATTTACTGAGCTTTAGTAAACTATGACGAATAGTCTTATCAATCTTTTGTGGTGGACTTAATCAGTGCACAAGAATGTGTACTCGATCCCTTAGTCCTTTACTTGAATCACACATCCATGTGACCGAGTAATTAGTCTTAATTTTTCCAATACTTGAAAGTTCTCATTCATCATGCTATACAACTTGCATGATTCCAAGTTCCGGTCCAATTGAAACTTGGGTGATGAGAATCTTTCCTTATTTGGTAAATTTAGACATTACCACAAATGAAAGAATCAATTTCATATTTCCACTCTTGCTATTAATGGAATCATATAAGCAACAATTCTTCCTCAAATGCCATTGTAAGGATATTTTAAAATAAATAAAATCAAAATTTTCCTTTTATTTTAAACTTTGCGGAAAACTTATCCTTACAATCCATATGAAAACTTGTTGTCATCTATTCCTAAGCAATATCTCATAACTCCTAAGAAGTAGCTCAAGAATCCGATCTTCAAACTACGCGATAGAAATCCATCTGTGCGATCAGATTCAACATATTCTTTCTTTAAGTTTCTTCACTTTTTCTTTGATTCTTAAAACATCACCATGTGACCCAGTCACATAATGTATCAAGAATCTCATAATAGAAACTTAACAGAGTTAGATAGTGGACTTTACCTGAAGTAGAGTCAAACTTATTGACTTTAACATCCTTAGGCAAATTTGGCAGCTTCACAACCAATGCCCCTTTCTTTGGCAATATAAACGTATGGACCCTTTGATAATGGTACACGGGACTATCACAGACTTAGCTTTTCTCTTCACCATTTGGTCAACCAAGTTGACTATGGCCGATCCCTTTCCATTGGGAAGAGAATGCTTTCCTGGATTTTCTGTGTCACTATTGTCAATGTCCATCAAGTTTTAAGGAAGTTGATCTTAACAAATAGATAAGATCATTAAGGGTCTTGTCATAGTCTATTTCATAGGTGTCCCAAAGGAACTCACTATGTGACTTAGAAAGTGATTGAACCACCAACTTTCTCAAGACTTTGACACCCAACTCTCCCGGCTTGTCAATATGTGACTACATCTCCAAGATGTGACCACACCTAGACCTTGCCTTGCCAATAGGGCTTGAGTGACCTTAAACTTTTCAAGAACTTTTGGGTTAGGGAGAATAATTTGAAGAGGTGAAGAAGTATGATATCCATGGGACATCATCTTCATTAGGAAAGCTTGTTTCAAGAGATTTGGGGAGATCATAAATGTCTAAACCAGACATCTTTTGGGAGATATTCAAGATAGTTGATCTTAAGTCCTTAATATGACACCCAATATGAAATATTAAGGCTAGGACCCAACAAACTATTTTATAACTTAGAAGAGGTATGCCGTAATCCAAGCTATAAAATATTCGAAGGTAGGTGAATGACGATTCACCAATTTCCACCAAGATAAACGAAATGTATTATTAGGTTTTAATTGGTTTTGAAACTCCTAGATCTTTGAGATTCATTGAATTGTTCAATGGCATGTTTCAATCTCGAGTGTGCCCTTTAGGTTTTGTGACTGGGATGCCGAGGATCACAAAACAAGGTGTGAAGTAACCATGCAAATTACTTGGTACCCTTAAGTGTTTACCCCTCAATCGATGTGTCGGTTAACCACACACGCTCCATCGATACTATGATAATCATCAAGTTACCCTCTGCCTACCTTGTTAAATATGAGTTAGTGTGCCGGTTAACCACACACGCTCCACTAACCGACTTAAACAAAGTGCAAAGTGTAATTTCATGGATTAGCACTTTATTCACATTTTCCTAAGTAACTAAGATTGGGTATTATTAAGAGTTTAGTTACTTAGTATTTATCATTAATACTTTTAATGAAGGGAGAATTATAGTCCTGTCAAACCCGTTCGGCTAACGACCCTCCACCAGTCAAGCAAGCGGTGGGTGAGAGTGGACACCCATTAAGTTGCCATTTTATAGGCAACAACCTTATACCCACCTCATAGACCGGCTTCGTGAATGAGGCGTACTAGCGGTAAGACTGACTTTACTCTTATACACACACACACACACACACATATATATATATATATATATATATATATATATATATATATTATTAACTTATAATATTATAAAGTATAAGGGTTGAATTTTAACTTTTAAAATTCTAAGGGCTAACTTGGAATTAAAGTATTCATAAGAGAAAAATTTACAAATTCCAAAACTTGAGGGCAAGTTTTAAAACTATTCAAAACTAATTAATTCCATAACTTATGTGTTTAAAGTAGTTTTAATCCAAAAACTCTTCAAGTTCCATAACTTGAGTACAAGTTATGGAAGACTTTAAACTAATAAAAGAATTAACTTTTCTTTATTTTATAACTTATGGAATTAATTAAGGTTACACTTTTTTATTTATTTATTATTTAATGAAGAGACTCTTGGTCCTCCATAACTTGAGGACAAGTTATGGACTCATAAAACCATTTAATTAGAACTAGACTCTTCATTTTGTAACCTTTGCCAACTTTTATGAGTTTTATGAAACTTAAGTGTGACTTTTCATATAACTTGAGGACAAGTTACAAAAACACATTTTAGAATCAACTCTTAGATTAATTTGGATTGAAAACAACTATTTCACTCAACTTTTCTATTAATCTAAGCAACTCATAAGAACAAGATAATTCAAATCAAACTTTTTCATGTAATTAGTCTAAACCTTAAACTAATACAAAACATGAATCTATTGACAATTATCTTTGAAATTGGATTAGCATGAACATTACCACATCAAAAACAAGTTTATAAGTTCAAAAACATCTTAGGGTAATGTTCCTAGTCCAATTCCAGCCAAAAAAGTCGAATTTATGCTGTCTGGGGGTCCAACTCTTCGAGTGCATGAACCAACTCGGCGAGTTGGATGCTTTTTGCCTTGGACTCGGCGAGTCCATTCATGGACTCGGCGAGTTTGCTCGGCAGACAGCATCAAAACTCGATTTTCCAGCTTCTTTTGCAAGTATAACAAGAAAACAAGCCTAGGCTCTGATACCACTGTTGGGTTTTGAGCATTCTAACACTCCTAAGTGTACATGCAACCCTAAATACCTTGGATCTATGTTTTCTCTATTATACATGCAAATAAGAACTTCCAAGGTATTATCCTAATCTAGCATACAAAACAATGAGTGTAACAAGATAGAATACATACCTCTTTGATGTAGAAAGTCTTCATGAAGCTTGAGTGCCTATTGCCCCAAGTGTGACACCTCAAATGGTTCACACAACACCAAATACACTTGGAATAACTTGAGAGAAATCTACACTTCATGAAATCGACAAGCCCTTCTATTACTCACACTAGTGGCCGATTTTTGTCAAGAATAAGATCTTTATATAGCATTACAATTAGGGTAAACCCTAATTGTCATGACTTTCCATTTCCTTGGATCCATGGGTTCAAATACACCATGGAGCATCCATGGACCATCCTATGGGTTTTAGCCCAACTTGATTATCCATGGAGCATTAGCCCACTATACAAGTATGGATGATTTACACAATCAACCCATATATTTAATTAGTCTTCTTTTGATCACTTAATTAATCCTAGATTAATTCTTGATCAATACTAATTAAATAATCTTATTATTCTTATTATTAATATACTAGAACTTATAATATATTAATAACCATAAGTGTCTTATTTCTATCATTATAGTCTATCCAAGTGCATGATGTCATGCAACCCAAATGGACCATGCCGGGTCGGGTCAAGTCTTACCAATTATAGTTATGGACTTAGACATTAATCCAACAGTTGAGTGCCTATAATTTTTGTGAGTTTGTGGTCCTATAAAATAGGTGTATAGAATATACTTAAGTAATGTTACATATTGGCATACAACATAGAAATATAGCACATAGCAGCTAACAACATCACGATAGAACACATATTATTTTCCACTAATAATATTCGTACTTTGATACATGAAAATTTGTTCGAAAGAGTATACATAAAGGGTACAAAGTTCGGTAGCATAACGACTCTATGAGTAGTGTAATCACTTAAACATAGAGTCAATGGTGCTTAATATAGATCCTATAAGGGAGTCCTAATACCAATACCCGTACTACTAAACCTGGTCATGCTGTAAATCTCCTAATGGTGACAACGATATCATATCCCAAAATGTTGTGCCAGTAGCTGAGCTATCTCTGTCATCTCTTCGATGACTTCATCTCATTCTGGCTCAGCTTGCACGGCTCATGCTTCCATGGCAAACAACTGTTGTCGAAGTGTGGTAACCTCTTCTTCCAGCGAACGATCCTCTCCCACGGGGTTTCCTGGTGGGGCAGGATGGTCCTAGTCCGTTTCGTCGGTAGGTGATTCGGGGGCTTTGTCTGCATCCCCCTCCCCCTTAGTGTAGTCATCGGTCCCCTCAAACTCATAATCTGTATCGGTGTACTTGTTGGGTCCAACGTCATGAGCTGCTCCTTGCCCTTCCTCAGAGTCGTCTTCAATTATTCCGTGGGCCACCAAGGCCTGGTGAAACCAGATGCCTTGATGCTCCTCTTCCATGGTGATTGTGATGGGGAACACGCAAGGAGGTATATAAATAAACTACTATTACTCCTAATATGTTTTAGTTGTTATATAAATTGAGTTTGATGTTCTCTTCGTGGTAATCAAAAGGGTATGTGTTAGGTTTACCGACCATCGCGGTCACTCCAGGGCATGTGATAGTTGTATTCTGGAGGAAATGTAGTTGATCAGGCTACATTCGCCCCTTAATACAACTGTGAATAGTCCTGGCTTAACCGAGATGTCAGGATCATCTTATTTGATTTGGTATTATGTTCATTTTCCTAAGTCGCACAAGTAAGAGGGTTTATCATTATCTTTTATTTGTTTCGTTCAGATTTATTTAGTTCCTATTTGGGTTTATAGTTGCATATCAATGTGTGGTTAGATATGCGAGTTCACTATAAACAGAGCTTTGATGCAAACCTGTCACACCCCCGAACCAGACGGCGGAAATGTTCGATGGCTCGTGTGACTTAAATTGGAATATCATCACAATGAATATACATGAACAACACATACCTCACAAACATTACATAGTACAACTGTCATTGTTCACATCAAGTACATTGTTTAAACATCACACATCCATAACATAAATTATTTGAGAATTTTTCAAAACATAACATCCTAACACACTTGGTATTGTTCTTCAGCTTATCTGTTACCTGAGAATACAAGTTATTTTGAAAACGTCAATATATATAATGTTGGTGAGTTCATAAGCATGTTTGATATAAAATTAGTTTGTATTGGTTGTAAAACCCAGAAAATCCGATATTTTCTGTACAAAAACCGTTTGCGAAAAGATGCGCTAATCCCATAAGTGCATGTGCATGTGATTTCAAAACAAGAAAAAGTGATTGTTATTCAAAATTGATTATCGTATTATAGTTGTTGTGCATAGGAGTGAATAATGTTATTCCCCCGAAAAATCCGATGTTTTTCGATATAAATAGTATGATAGTTTTGTATTATTGTATCGTCACAATGAATGAATATGTTTTCCCCTGATTACTTAGACGGTGTTAGATCTCTATGTGAGTCGTTATAACCATGCATAATAATGACTAGTTCGTCTGTCTTGGCATTCTAGCGAATGCCGAAATTGATTTAAGATTTTGTCACCTTAGACTAGCCGAGTCTAACTGTAGCGAATAGCTCAGGTATGGGGGAGTCACTCCCATATAGATCTATACACAAACTATCACTCTCCCTCCAGGAGACTCTGGTTATAACTACAGACTACGACCGACACTTAATAGTGTCACTCGTTATTTCCCTCTAAATCCAACTTAATTTGAATAACCTTGTTTATCAACCTAATTTTATGTTTACTTGAATAACAGAGATAAGCCTAACAGACGAAGAGAAGAGGGCAGCAGAGGCCCACTACTCATGTATGCTATCATAGGCTGTCGAGTATGAGATGGGCACGTTGGCCCATCATGCATATGTTTGATATAGACCTTACTAGCAATACCAATGGGCCACTGAGGCCCAATAGCATGTAAAAGCCATTGACGGTCCCTCAGGCATGAAATTGGGTCACAGGAGGCCCAATAAGCATGTGTGAATATATCGGGCCCAATAAACATGATATTGGGCCACAAAGGCCCAATAGCACGTATAGAAGGTATTTGAACCCAACTTTTGAATCGCTTAAATTTTATTGAGTTTAAGTTCGTATTGTTGGTGTTCGTGGTATGTTAAATGTTTATTTGCAACAACGAAACATTTTAACGCTTGATTTATAACGAAGTTTTCTTTATATATATATATATATATATATATATATATATATATATATATATATATATATATATATATATATATATATATATATATATATATATATATATATATATATATATATACATATATATATTAAAACCATGCGTTATAAACTTGATATTTTTAACCCCAAAAGTTATAATCGTTTACTTGGCCCAAAAACATTTAGATTAACAATTGTGGCAGATTTTTCTATAAAAGTGACAGCTTTAGTCCCTTTTTATGAAAATTGACATTTTTGGTCCTTAAACCATTTTTATTGACATTTTCCACCCAAACTTTATTTGAGCAATAATTTCAGTCCAAAACTATTGCATTTGTCATTTCCAGCCTTTATTTGCAAAAAGTAACATTTTTGGCCCAATTTCCGTAAGTTTTACAACTTTGACCCTAAAATCAAAAAACTTTGCATTTTTAGTCCAGTTTAGTAATAAATTCATTTTCAACCCCGGAAAAGGTTTATTTATGTTTTAGACTCATAGTTTGTTAATTTTTCCATTTCAGCCCCTCAAGATTTCACTTTTTCGCAACGTTGGGCCCAAAATCTCGTGAGGCCCAATATGCCAAATTTTATGATTTTGACCCTTTGAAAAGTATGGTTTTCATAAAAATCGACTTTTATACTAATAAACAACTTATAGCCCCCATAAAACCGAAAATTTACAATTTACACCCAATCTTTGTTATTTTTGCAAAAATGACACTTGTAAGGTTCTTTGGTTTTGTTTTTCACCTCTTTAACTTAAGAGCCCTTAGATCTATCATGTATGTTTGTTTATCAAGTTTTTGTTCATGATTATTTCACCCTGTTTGTTATAGTTCTCGAAATATTACAAATATTTCATATTATCACAACCAAAAGCTAAAGAATTCACATATAGCATGCAAACACACATAGATCATCACATAATACTTGTATTCTCCCCCCAAAAACAAGGGGGTATGAACTCACCTTGGGTTTGTGGGTTCGGTTTGGAAGAGAAATTGAAGAAGTTTCGGCTTTAGTAAGCCCTCCTTGAATAGATTTCGAACTTATGGAGGTTTTCTAAGAGTATGATCACAAAAATGCTTAGAATGAATGATCTTAGCATAAGAATGAAGTTATACAACTTAGATGTGTAAGAACTTACCAAGGGAAGATGAGTTTTTGGTGGAAATCTCCTTGATCCACCTTAGATCTTCAAAAATTTGTGGAGAAGAAGAAGCTTTTCTAGAGAGAGTGTGTTTGAAAGAAGTTGATGAATTGTATGTGTGTATTTATTTGTCTTCGGCCGAAACAAGAAAAGAAGAGGGGAGAAAAGAGAAAATTGCATGGGTACATGAGATTTTGCATGGTTGTTTGTTGGGTAATCCCATAATTAACCCCTAAACAACATTGAGGTGTCATGACCATTCATTCATTTCTTTTTTTTTTACTTGGGCCGAGAATGGCCAAAAGAGGTGAAGGAAAAATGATTTTTGGGCTCAATCTTGGCTTTGATCGAAAATAAGAGGTATATGAGAAAGCTTTCAACCCATTGGGCCCTTAGGGTAGCTCATGGCCCAATTTTGTACAAAAGAATTTATTTATGGCCCATTAGGGCTAACTAGGTTTGTTATGGCCCATTAAGGCCCAAAAGAGGTAAACCAATTCATTTTGGATTCATTAAGGCCCAAAATGTTATTATGGAAGTGGGTCCAATTAGGGCCCATTTAAGGGACCTAAGCCCAAAGTAGTCAAATTGGAAGCTTATTGGTCCATTAGGCCCAATACGGAAATCCTAGTCCATATTGGACTTAAACCTGGATTTCTAGGGTTTCCAATCTTTTGTTGATCATTTGAAGTGTTTGTATAGAGTGTTTCATGAAATTTTGTTTTCATTGAATAAACATCATGCCTACTTTCATGTTTTAGTCACAATTGTTACCCTTGTCAATGTTTACAAAACCTTAGAATTCCTAGTTGTGACATCATCCCCCCGTTAGAGGGAATTTCGTCCCGAAATTCTTTTTGAAGCTTGATTTGAAAATGCGAGAATAGGTGAGGGTACTTTTGTAACACCCAAAGTCTGGAAAGCCAAGTAAAGAAAGAAAACCCCAATTTTAAGGGGAGACTCGGCGATTCCAAGGAGGGACTCGGCGAGTCCGAGCGGGATCCGGGTTGAGGTATAAGCGACCGACTCGGCGAGTCGGCCAAGGTGACTCGGCGAGTCTGGTCTGAGCAAGGAAAACCCTAAATTCGGGATTTGGAACTTATTTAAACGTCTCATTCTCTCCCCTAGGGTTCCTTTATTGCCTCTCTAGCACATATCACTAAACCCTAGCCGCCATAAGCGTTTTGGAGCAAGATCTACCCTTGGTGAAGCTTTTGAAGCTTGGAGAAGGAAGAAAGGCATTGGAGGTGCAAGAAGGGACTGTAGATCCGAGATTAAGAAGACATTTCAGACCAATTGGAGGTAATAAGCTATTGCTTGGACTCCCTTTGCACCTAGATCTATTCTTATGAGTGAGTTTTGGACATTTTGGTATGATATGTAACCATTTCGAGTTAGAGGTCCAAATCTGAGGTTGCTACCTCAGACCCATGCTTGTTTTGGTCTAGGATCCCCTAAAGTATCAGCCCTTGGTATGTTGAAGAAGTATGTTTTCCATAAACCTTAGTTTGAATGTGTTTTGAGCCTAGATCTCTTAATCTACACGTAAAGTTTACCACTTTACGTGGGGGATAGGCCTTAGAAGTATGGATCTATGAGTTGGAAGCCCTGTTTGGCTCGAAAAGCCACTGCATGGATTAAGGACTGAATAGACTCAGCGAGTCCTTCGAGTGGACTCGGCGAGTATCTTGAAGATGAGGAGGAACTCGACGAGTGGGATGAACAGCTCGTCGAGTCGGATGAAGTTAGGCATGAACTCGGCGAGTTGGAAGAACAACTCGACAAGTTGGTTGAAGATTGCCTTGTGCTCGGCGAGTCTGTTCTTAGACTCGGCGAGTCAGGCCGCGTAGTCCCAAACCCTTCGAGTTAAGACTCGAATCAGTGAGTCGGGTGGAGACTCAGCGAGTTGGACAGGTCAGGACTCGGAAATAGTTGACTCGGCGAGTCATGGACTGACTCGGCGAGTCGGGTCATGAATAGAAGGACCCTGAGCATATGAACTCGGCGAGTTATTAGGTGGAATCGACGAGTAGGGTTGACCTGGAAGGTTGACTTTGACCAGGATTTTGACCTTGACTAGAGTTGACCTAGTTGACCTTTGGAGGTCAGTTGGACTAAGTGTTATTTTGGCATTGGTAGCTCGAGGAGCTAGTGGAGCAGCAGTTCGGAGGCAGAGGTCAAGTAGCAGTCAAGGACTAGCAGTATCAGTCAGCAGTCTCAGGTGAGTTTCCCTTCAGTAGGAACGGGTCTAAGGCCACAATGTCAGCCCGTTCAGTTAGCTGTAGTTTCTGGACTTCGGTCTAATGCAGTAGCTAGTATGTTTGACGCCTCCGTGGCTCAGACAGGATTTATGTGTTTATGCTAGTTGATATGTTTATGCTATGTTCAGTTAGCTTCGGACTTCGGCCCGATGTAGGGGACAGAGGTCCCAGACAGCTTCGGACTTCGGTCCGATGTAGGGGACAAGGTCCCAGTCAGCTCCAGTCAGCTTCGGACTTCGGTCCGATGTAGGGGACAATGTCCCAGTCAGCTTCGGACTTCGGTCCGATGTAGGGGCAAGGCCCCAGTTAGTCCGGACTTCGGTCCGATGCGGTGGGCAAGGCCCAGTATGTGCTTTATATGTTATTGTGTGGTATGTGGTAGATTGGGGGAGCTCACTAAGCTTCGTGCTTATGGTTTTCAGTTTTGGTTTCAGGTACTCGGTTTTCAAAAGAGGAGCTCGGGAAGATTGCAGTGCACACACCATAGTCAGTTAGCTTGGGGATGTTTGACTCTGATAATGAGATTATGTTTTGAATTAATACTCTAAAAATTATGTTATGACTTATGATACAGTTTTGTAAATATGGTTTTAGTAATGTTTTAAAAGAAATTTTTAGTCGTGATTTTTGGGTCATTACAAGTTGGTATCAGAGCCTTGGTTTGAGGGATTTGGATGCACCTCCGGGTGTATCTGGACTCAAACTAAGGGAAAGATAAAAAGATTTTCAAAAAGGGAAAAACGTTTTCAAATGGAATTTTTAAAAGCACTTAGAAAGAAAAGAATTCTTAAACAAGATAAAGGTGTGGTGCATGCAATCAGCCGAGCTCAAGTAAGTACTCCCAATTCACCCATACAAGTTATGTTGTGATTATTAGTATCAGTTTCAGTATCAGTTTCAGTTTCAGCTTCAGTAGAACAGCATGCTAGAATTGTTGGATAAGGTGTCTAAGTCCATAACTTATTTGGTATATACTTGACCCGACCCGGCATGGTCCATTTGGGTTGCATCTCACCCGAACTATTTATGGATAATTTTATGAGAGTTATACACATATGTTTATTAATATATTATAAGTTATAATATATTAATATGAAGTTATTTAATTAGTCTTAGTCTTAAATTAATTATGAATTAATTTAGAGATTAAATGGAAGACTAATTAGATTGTGGGCTATTGGTTTTATATGGTGTGGGCTAACACTCATTTGTTAATGGGCTAGGATTTGATGGAAGTCCATGGATGATCCATGGAGCTTTTAACCCATGGATCCTTTGAAAGGAAAGGTCATGGGTTATTAGGGTTTCACCCTAATCATGTACACTATATAAGCATGCTTATGTTGCATGAAATGGCCCCTAAGGGGTAACTAGTGAACTAGAGTGTGTGTGCTTGTGTGTGGCCGAAAATACAAGTGTGTATTCTCTCTCAAAGTTTTCCAAGAGTTTGTGGTGTTTTGTGATTCCATTTGAGGCCTTCACACTATTGGTGTTTGGCCCTCAAACTCCTCAAGAACCAAACTCATCTAAAAGGTATGTAATCTCTTCTAACTCTTTTATGTTTAAAAGTACCCCATGCCATGTTAGATAGGTTATGAACCTTGGAAAAATTATTATTTTGCATGTATTTAGACAAACATAGATCCAAGGTTTATTAGGGTTGCATGCACACTTAGGAAGTGTTAGATTGCTCAAAACCCAACAGTGGTATCAGAGCCTAGGCTTGCTTGTTTGAATACTTGATGCAAATTGCTGAAAATCGAAGATTTTATGCTGTCTGCACAGCTGACTCGCTGATTCCATGAAGGGACTCGACGAGTCCAAGGCAAAACTCATCCAACTCGGCGAGTTGGTTCATGCACTCGACGAGCTGGACCCCCAGACAGCATATCTTCGAGTTTTGGTGCTGGAATTGGTCTAGAATCATTACCTTAAACTGTTTTGGACTCATAAAACCTGTTTTTGATGTGGTAATGATGATGGTGGACCAATTTCAAAGTTATAGTCAAAATTCCATGATTTTATGTGTTCATATAATTCTTGAAATTTTGATGATCATGTTCATGTTCTTATGAATTTAGAAGATGATAGGAATTATTTGTTGAATTGTTTAGAATTAATTCTTGATCATTTATGTGTTTTAATGGAGTCCATAATTTTTCCTCAAGTTATGGATATCCAAAGGTCACTTTTCTTTAACACACACTTAAAACACATAAGTTACATGAAAATGAAGAGTCTTCATTTTTATGAACCTTTAATTCATAAGTTATGAAATGAAAAGTCTTGGATGGTTACAAAAGATGAAGAGTCTTGTCCTTAAGTTATGGAGGTTCAAGAGTCACTTCATTAATAAATATATAAATAAAGTGTAACCTTAATTAATTCCATAAGTTATAAAATAAAGAAAAGTAATTCTTTTATTAGTTTAAAGTCTTCCATAACTTGTCCTCAAGTTATGGAACTTGAAGAGTTTTTGGATTAAAACTACTTTAAACATATAAATCATGGAATTAATTAATTTTGAATAGTTTCAAAACTTGCCCTCAAGTTTTGGAATTTGGAAAATTTTCACACACTTTAATAAACTTTAATTCCAATACTTAGAATTTTAAAAGTTAAAATTCAACACTTATACTATTTATAACATTAATGGTTAATTATTATATATATGTATAAGAACAAGTCGTTTTACCGTTAGTAGGCCTCATTCACGAAGCCGGTCTATAAGGTGGGTATAAGGTTGTTGCCTATAAAATGGCGACTTAATGGGTGTCCACTCTCACCCACCGCTTGCTTGATCGGTGGAGGGTCGTTAGCCGAACGGGTAGGACAATGACTTTAAATTCTCATTAAAAGTATAATGATTATTATAAAGTAACTAAATATTTTTTATTTAATTCCCAATCTTAGTTACTTTAGGAAAAATGTGAATTTGGTGCTAGCCCATGGAATTCACACTTTGTACCTTACCAAGTCGTTGGTGGAGCGTGTGTGGTTAACCGGCACACTAACTTGGACTAGTAAGGATCACGAAGGGCGACTTAATGTTTGTCATAGATCAATGGAGCGTGTGTGGTTAACTGGCACATTGATTAGGTGATAATATTAAGGGTACCAAGTGAATTGGTATGGTTATTCACACCTTGTTTTGTGATCCTCGGCATCCCAGTCACAAAATTTGAGAGGGCACACTCGAGATTGAAACATGCCATTGAAAAGTTCAATGAATTTCAAAAGATCTAGGAATTTCAAATCCAATTAAAACCTAATAAATTATTTCGTTTTTCATGGTGGAAATTGGTGAATCGTCATTCGCCTACCTTCAAATATTTTATAGCTTGGATTACGGCATCCCTCTTCCAAATTATAAAATATTGTGTTGGGTCCTAGCCTTAATATTTCATATTGGGTGTTATATTAAGGACTTTGAATCAACTAACTTGATTTTCTCCCATTATAGATGTCTGGTTCAGACAACTACGATCTTCCCAAATCTCTTGAAGATGGTGTCCCTCAACATCATGCTTCACTTCCTCCACCTCCTCCAATTATTCTCCCTCACCCACAAGTTATTGAAAAGTTTAAAGTCACTCAATCCCTATTAGCAAGCATAGTCTATGTGTGCTCACATCTTGGAGATAAAGTCACATATTGACAAGCCAGGAGAGTTGGGTGTCAAAGTCTCGTGAAGGTTGGATGTTCAATCACTTTCTTAGTAACATAGTGAGTCTCTTTGGGACTACTATTAGGCAGACTATGACATGACCCTTAATGATGTTATCTTTTTGCTTGGTGTTGTGGAATCAGCAATGATTCGGAACACCAGTAAAGAAAATTTGATTAAAAGAACAACTTCCCAAGTCTACATGGACATTGACAATGGTAGCATTGGATATCTAGAAAAGGATTTCTCTTCCCAATGGAAAGGGATCGGCCATAGTCAACTCAGTTGACCAAATGGTAAAGAGAAAGGCTAAGTCTGAGATAGTCTCATGTGCCATTACCAAAGGGTCCGTGTGTTTTGTTGCCAAAGGAAGGGGCATTGGTTGTGAAGCTGCCCTATTCACCTGAAAGGTCATAAGGTTGATCAAGTCAAGAGGTTTGAGTCTACTTCGGGTAAAGTCCACTGTCTAACTCTATTAAGTTCCTATTTGGAGATTCTTATTACATAATGTGAATGGGTCACATGTTGATGTTTTTAAGAATCAAAGAAAAGATAGGAAGCTTAAAGTAAGTATATGTTGATTCTGATTGCAAAGGTGGGTTTCGATCGCATGGTTCGGCAATTAGAATTTTGAGCTGTTGCTTAAGAGTTATAATATATTGCTTATAAATAGATAACAACAAGGTTTTCATGTGGATTGTAAGGATAAGTTTTTCCATAAAGTTTTAAAATAAAAGAAAAAAAAGGGTTTTAATTTTATTTATTTTGAAAATATCCTTACAATGGCATCTGTGGAAAATTGTTGCTTATATGTTTCCAGTAATAACAATATTGGAATGTGGATTTGATTCTTTCATTTGTGGTAGTGTCTGAATTTACCAAATGAAGAAAGTTTTTCATCACCCAAGTTTCAATTGGATAGAAACTTGGAATCATACAAGTTGTATTGTATGATGAATGAGAATTTTCATCTTTGAAAATTAAGACTAATTCTTTGATCACATGTATATGTGAGTCAATTGAAGGACTAAGGAATTAGGTACACTGGGTGTGCGCTGGTCAAGGTCCACCACAAAGATTGATTTGTCATGATTTACTAAAGATTAGTAAATATGATTATACTTATGAGGTTAAGTATGATTCTGTAACATTGGAAAGGTTACAATGTATGACAGAACAAATGAGAAGAATCAAATTAGGTAGAAAGATAAAAGTTTCTCAAATCTGAAAGGATGGGAGAGTACTTTAGTATCGTATTTCATTATCATCTTAATGATTATGAAACCATATCACAAATTCATACTCTAAGGACGTCTTAGTGCATTGTTATGGCTAAGAAGAGAGGTCATGAATGGTTGGATTGGTTAAAATCAAGAAGATGAGTCATACTTCGTTCCAAAACAATTCTTAGAGTCATACTCCAAGATTGTAACTTTGAGTGACATAAAGGAAGATTTAAAACACTTATCAAATGTAAGAGTAAAATGTTTTCTACTCTTGTACATTTGAGATTGGTAAGTTGTGATGTCTTGGATGAGACAAAGACCAACCAAGACCAATTGTGTGAAGTGTTAGTCTTGATAAGAATCCACACTATCCCTTGAATATTTGTTTTGTCAAGGAATGGTTCTTGACTGGGGAAACTTATATGTCAAGGGGACAGTGGGAGCCTTAAAGATCCTGAAAGAGTTTGAAGATTTAATCAAGAGTAAAACCTGTAATTTATCACTAGCACACGACTTAAGGTTTGCAACCTATCGTGTTGACATAATTCTTATTTTTGTACCTACTTCAAATAAGTTGAATTTGCATGTGAGTTATCAGATTTCAACTTGGAAGCATTGGTGGGCCTTGTGCTACCAAGGTGACAAGAAACTAAGATTGAACAAGTTTAATCCATGTAAGGCTGAATTTGTCACTAACCTTATCTTGTGATTATGGTTTTGACAAATTCACATGGATAGGAACTCATACACTATAAAATCTAAGTGTCATAAGGTTTCTCTCCGATTCATGAAAATGATGGTGAGGAAACGCTTTGACTATGTAGATTTTAGGTAGATATAAATTGTGCTATTTGCATTTTCAAAAGTCGTTAGTGGAGCGTGTGTGGTTAACCGGCACACTAACATGGACTTGTGAGAAATGGCAAAGGTTTAAGAAATTGAGACTATGATTACGACATCCCTTTTCATAGTTCTTGAAATTGCTTAGACACACATGTGAGCTATCTAAGAAAGGGTGTATGAATCTAAATTTCAGAAGTCCAGCAGATTTCTGGAAATATGTCAGAGCTAGTGGGAGCATAAGTGTTATGCTGATAATCATCATGTTAGTGGGAGCATGATTATTACGTTTAGTGTTGCAAGTTAGCAATGTTAATTATAGAAAACAAAGTTTCAATTCGTGAAGTTGCAGGGGTTGAAAAGTCGTTTTGCTATAATTAAGGGAGAGGAAATTATACTTCGTTTCAATTCTAAAGCTTAGATTGAGATTTTAATCATCTTTAGTCAAGAATATATATATGAATTTTATGTTGGAATGGTTCAACTTGAAGAAATTCTATATATATTTCATTTTCAAAATTCGGTTATGATTACGGCATCCCTCTTCATAGTTAAATTTTGAAAACATGGCAAATAAAAAATATTGTAGCAAAAGACTGGTCTAGTATCATGTCCTTATGTCAAACATCATGAATCGTGTCCCATATGCTTCGGATATAGGATCGATTTCATGTGCTATAATATTCATCCTTTCTAAATTTTCAAATGCTCAGGGAATTTAGAAGGGAAAAGTCTAGAACTGGATATGACTAAAGTGATTAAGCAATTGTCGAGGACAAATCTGAGGTTCGCCAAAGATTGGTTGCTCAGGGACAGTTGGAAGTATGATGTAAGTTGTCGGAAAGGACCGTATTGACATGTTCTGAAAAGAAGTAACTCTTGTTCGGAAGTGATAGTCAAAATGGGACTATGGAAATGTATCCATAGGTAGAAGTTATTCAATCTATGTAAGATTAGAAAACCTTAATGCAAGAAGGATGTTCAAAGCAATGTACTTTGAATATGAGACTTCCGTTCCATAGAAGTTGACCTTCTTTGGAATACTCTGTAATGACTGGTGACAAGGTTTTGGTGACTTTGTGCATAATCATTACAAGAGGAACATTGCATAAAAGTTTAAAATCTAACAGATTTTTTGGTAATTGATAGCAATCGGGGATTCTCACATTTAAAATAAGGATTTGGGATTGTGAAATGAGTATCAATGGAATCATGTTCAATTGATCTACATCACAATGTAAGGATCATAGACAAACATAGTGTGCATACTTGGAGTATGGTATAACTATTGATTAGAAAAACAAAGTGTACATGCTAGGAGCATGGGACGACTGTTGTTTTTATTCAAGTCTTAAGTTGATTGATTGAAACACTATACAATGAATAATGTGTAATCAATATGGTGATAAATAAAAGGTGGTTCTATTTATATTCAAAAGGGTTCTGAGACAATATTGGATTCGATTATGTCTGTGTTTCACTTTGCGTGTTTTGACTTCCAAAATAGCTAGGTTATTCTTTCCGAATGACTAAGTTATTTAAACACTCCACGGTCGTTCATATGTTGGAAGTAGGTATGAATCAAGACTGTCATGAATCGAGTTTGTAGATGGCTAAATGGGTTTAGTCATAACAATGGTTGCTACAACATTCATGAGTGCTCATAAGTTATGAGTATTGGAATAAACCCACGCTCACTTGTATCACTTCATGGAATTTATCTCGAGTGATTGTGAGATGGTAATATCATATAAATCTTCAAACCTAGAGATATGAGTTGTTACCTATGAGTTGGTTGTGCATTGATTGCACGTAAACGCATCAGTAACTTGATGTTATAAAACGTGCCTTTGTGTACAATTCAACAAGTAGTAGAACAAGCATATGAGTCGAAGTTTATCTGTTCCTTCTAGAAATAGAAGCGATATCTGGGCCCTTCGATGATTTTGCTGTGACCTATGTACCGGCCGGTCAGAACTAAAATTGATGTGTTCGATTAAGTTCTTTGTCAAACAAATCGAAAATCGGGAAACAAACTGCTGGACAATAAGTACGACGTTGTTCCATGTATTTGTCCGGCTGATATCATGAGAACAGAGGATTATATGATCACTTATCTAAAATGGCGCTTCATAGTTCAATGGAGTTTTCGAGAGCTACGATTGCTGGTTGGTTCCTAAAGTAACATACGCAAATATAGTTATTAGACTTATCCAAGTGGGAGTTTGTTGGATAAGGTGTCTAAGTCCATAACTTATTTGGTCTATACTTGACCCGACCCGGCATGGTCCATTTGGGTTGCATCTCACCCGAACTATTTATGGATAATTTTATGAGAGTTATACACATATGTTTATTAATATATTATAAGTTATAATATATTAATATGAAGTTATTTAATTAGTCTTAGTCTTAAGTTAATTATGAATTAATTTAGAGATTAAATGGAAGACTAATTAGATTGTGGGCTATTGGTTTTATATGGTGTGGGCTAACACTCATTTGTTAATGGGCTAGGCTTTGATGGAAGTCCATGGATGATCCATGGAGCTTTTAACCCATGGATCCTTTGAAAGGAAAGGTCATGGGTTATTAGGGTTTCACCCTAATCATGTACACTATATAAGCATGCTTATGTTGCATGAAATGGCCCCTAAGGGGTAACTAGTGAACTAGAGTGTGTGTGCTTGTGTGTGGCCGAAAATACAAGTGTGTATTCTCTCTCAAAGTTTTCCAAGAGTTTGTGGTGTTTTGTGATTCCATTTGAGGCATTCACACTATTGGTGCTTGGCCCTCAAACTCCTCAAGAACCAAACTCATCTAAAAGGTATGTAATCTCTTCTAACTCTTTTATGTTTAAAAGTACCCCATGCCATGTTAGATAGGTTATGAACCTTGGAAAAATTATTATTTTGCATGTATTTAGACAAACATAGATCCAAGGTTTATTAGGGTTGCATGCACACTTAGGAAGTGTTAGATTGCTCAAAACCCAACAAGAATAGGACTAAGGATCTAGGATGATGCCTTATGTGCCTGCTTTATGTGTTCCAGCTTGATGAGAATTGCATGCTAGTATTGAGTAGACAGTAGTAGGATAGCCTGCATAGGTTATGCCTAATATTGTGAGCTTAGCATTGTATGCTAGTGCAGTTTCTTGTTAGGAGAATACTTTTGCCTGAGGATGTTTCCTTTATCCGAATGCTGCTTGTTTTGTGCTTTGTGGGACTCTGAGTGATGGGAGTTAGCCATTAAGTGGATACGCCACGACACATGTGATCAGGGTTGAATAATATCAGAGTGCTGGATTTGGCCCTATTGCACAGCTCTCGTTTGAGTCTAACCGTTGTAGGGACGAGTCTTTTACTTGAAGGATTATCTGAGCCTCGTCACATGTGACGGTATCCAGGTAATGGCTAATTGGCATCCCAAGGAGACCTTCAGCAGCTGAGGACTGGTTTTAGGTGGAGCCAGAAGTTCCCTAGGGCAAGCCTAGGATGAGAATAGCAGAGATCAGTATTAGTAGAAGTGATTTGGTGGAGTTGAGGTAACTCTTGAGGGAAGTACGGATAGATGTGGAAGGTAGTGGGGGCCCATACTACTAAAAGCAGAGGATCCGTACTCGATTCAAGAGGGGCCAAGACGAAACCAGGGAATGGTGGAGTGAGTGAGAAATCCCTCAGCAGTAGTGTGTAAATTGATCAGGAATTGTTATATTTTCAGCATGGTGACTTTGCGCGAGCTACCAGTTAGAAGTTCAGGCGTCGAGGAGGGATCTGGCTCGGGCTTTAGAGCCGGGCAGCTTGATGATCAGATAAGGGATTTCATTTCCGCAGAGATCACACGCAACATCATTGATCAGACTCCAGTGATTTTCAGTTCGGTTAGAGAGGCCATTGTGGAGCTCATGGACAGTCATCTTGAAGCCTTTAAGGCCGGGATAGTTTCAGGACAGATTGGGGCTCGTCTAGGTCCCGATTCTTATGGAGTTCGGGGATCCATCAGGGAGGGAGATCCCATTTCTAGTCTTTGCCATCAGGGGACAGGAATGAGTGGGGCATCCTGTCTCCAAGAGAGACCTCTGTATGACTGGATAGTTGAGGAAGTTTCGCGAGCCATTCGCGAGGATCTGCCCGACATGGTCGTGAGGATCACTGATAGATTGATCGAGAGGCTCCAGGATCAGACAGCTGTTGTTCAGCCAACGGGCAGGGAGTCGGAAAGGAAGAGGAAAACAGATGAGACTCAGGTAGCCGTAGCATTCACTAGCAGTCAGATAGTAGTAGTAGTGGTGTAAGTCTGCGGGGGTAGCCGTAGCATTCACTAGCAGTCAGATAGTAGTAGTAGTGTTGTAAGTTTGCGGGGGTAGCCGTAGCATTCACTAGCAGTCAGATAGTAGTAGTAGTGTTGTAAGTCTGCGGGGGTAGCCGTAGCATTCACTAGCAGTCAGATAGTAGTAGTAGTGTTGTAAGTCTGCGGGGGTAGCCGTAGCATTCACTAGCAGTCAGATAGTAGTAGTAGTGTTGTAAGTCTGCGGGGGTAGCCGTAGCATTCACTAACAATCAGGTAGTAGTAGTAGTGTTGTAAGTCTGCGGGGGTAGCCGTAGCATTCACTAGCAGTCAGATAGTATTAGTAGTGTCGTAAGTCTGCGGGGGTAGCCGTAGCATTCACTAGCAGTCAGATAGTAGTAGTGGTGTTGTAAGTCTGCGGGGGTAGCCGTAGCATTCATTAGCAGCCAGATAGTATTAGAGAGTTGTAAGTCCGCGGGTGTAGCCGTGGCCTTTATCAGATTGGTAGGCAGCATGAGCGCGTTGTTGGACGCGGGAAAGCAGTAGTTCCCACCCGTTCGGGTGCAGCAGTGAGGATATGGGAATCCATGGGTTAGATTTCGGATTTCCAAGTATTTCAGTTATGAGATCAGAGTAGTAGTGGACTGATGGGGTTCGAGCATGTTAAGGGCTACCGTCAGTCTGGGAGCCATCGTGTTGTTAGTCGTGGAATTGATGATGTCAGGATGTGACGTATGGACCCGATCGGTTGGATCGGAAGGATGTTAGAGCCACAGTGACAGGATAACTAGTGGAAACTAGTTCCAGAGAAAGATTTCGTTCAGAAGTCGTGGGAGCGACTAAGTGGGGGGTCCTTTGACTCCACAGTTGAGTTGGAATTCAGTGTTTCAGGCAGTTCAGTGTTTCAGGCAGCTCAGTGTTTCAGTCAGTTTAGTGTTTCAGGAAGCTCATTGTATCAGTTAGTTCAGTGTTTCAGGCAGTTCAGTGTTTCAGACAGCTGAGTGTTTTAGGCAACTCGGTGTTGCAGGCAGTTCTGTGCTTCGGATAGTTGCAGTGTGATGGTCAGTGTTAGTATAGTTGGTTGATTTGGTAATGGCAAGTCCCTCTCAGCAGGATCAGTGGAGCCTTCTTCCAAGTATAAGTGATCTGTAAGGATAGCTAGGCAGGCAACTTTTCCTTAAGGATGGAAGGCTCGAGTTAGTAGGAGTTGAGTAATCAGATGGGAGATAAGCAAGCTGGTTCCAACAGCATCGTTTCAGTATGAGTAGCAAAGTGGACAGAACAGTTATAAATAGTCGAGGAATCTTGCGGAGTCGCTGGGAGCGACTAGGAGATTGCGATGGAGTGTAGTGACCGGTGGGAGTCCAGTAACTCAGATATTGGCAGAATATTTGGACCAGGGAGGTCTCAGTGCATTCGGTAGGCGGATGAGGGGTAACAGAATCCTCAGTCGGAGGAAGTAACATTAAGAAAATTATGGAAAAGAGAAGGATTCAGTATGTACCAGCAGTAGTGGCCAGCACTATGAGTGGCTAGAGTGATGGTCAATAGGGGGGGGGGGTGTTAGATTTCCCAGGCAGAGAGTTGGAGGCAGTTCGCAGGACAGTTGGTCTTAGCAAACTTCGAGGACGAAGTTTAGTTTAAGTGGGGGAGAGTTGTAACACCCAAAGTTTGGAAAGCCAAGTAAAGAAAGAAAACCCCAATTTTAAGGGGAGACTCGGCGAGTCCAAGGAGGGACTCGGTGAGTCCGAGCGGGATCCGGGTTGAGGTATAAGCGACCGACTCGGCGAGTCGGCCAAGGTGACTCGGCGAGTCTGGTCTGAGCAAGGAAAACCCTAAATCCGGGATTTGGAGCTTATTTAAACGTCTCATTCTCTCCCCTAGGGTTCCTTTATTGCCTCTCTAGCACATATCACTAAACCCTAGCCGCCATAATCGTTTTGGAGCAAGATCTACCCTTGGTGAAGCTTTTGAAGCTTGGAGAAGGAAGAAAGGCATTGGAGGTGCAAGAAGGGACTGTAGATCCGGGATTGAGAACACATTTCAGACCAATTGGAGGTCATAAGACGTTGCTTGGACTCCCTTTGCACCTAGATCTATTCTTATGAGTGAGTTTTGGACATTTTGGTATGATATGTAACCATTTCGAGTTAGAGGTCTAGATCTGAGGTTGCTACCTCAGACCCATGCTTGTTTTGGTCTAGAATCCCCTAAAGTATCAGCCCTTGGTATGTTGAAGAAGTATGTTTGCCATAAACCTTAGTTTGAATGTGTTTTGAGCCTAGATCTCTTAATCTACACGTAAAGTTTGCCACTTTACGTGGGGGATAGGCCTTAGAAGTATGGATCTATGAGTTGGAAGCCCTGTTTGGCTCGAAAAGCCACTGCATGGATTAAGGACTGAATAGACTCGGCGAGTCCTTCGAGTGGACTCGACGAGTATCTTGAAGATGAGGAGGAACTCGACGAGTGGGATGAACAGCTCGTCGAGTCGGATGAAGTTAGGCATGAACTCGGCGAGTTGGAAGAACAACTCGACGAGTTGGTTGAAGATTGCCTTGTGCTCGGCGAGTTTGTTCTTAGACTCGGCGAGTCAGGCCGCGTAGTCCCAAACCCTTCGAGTTAAGACTCGAATCAGTGAGTCGGGTGGAGACTCGGCGAGTTGGACAGGTCAGGACTCGGAAATAGTTGACTCGGCGAGTCATGGACTGACTCGGCGAGTCATGGACTGACTCGGCGAGTCGGGTCGCGAATAGAAGGACCCTGAGCATATGAACTCGGCGAGTTATTAGGTGGACTCGACGAGTAGGGTTGACCTGGAAGGTTGACTTTGACCAGGATTTTGACCTTGACTAGAGTTGACCTAGTTGACCTTTGGAGGTCAGTTGGACTAAGTGTTATTTTGGCATTGGTAGCTCGAGGAGCTAGTGGAGCAGCAGTTCGGAGGCAGAGGTCAAGTAGCAGTCAAGGACTAGCAACATCAGTCAGCAGTCTCAGGTGAGTTTCCCTTCAGTAGGAACGGGTCTAAGGCCACAATGTCGGCCCGTTCAGTTAGCTGTAGTTTCTGGACTTCGGTCTAATGCAGTAGCTAGTATGTTTGACGCCTCCATGGCTCAGACAGGATTTATGTGTTTATGCTAGTTGATATGTTTATGCTATGTTCAGTCAGCTTCGGACTTCGGCCCGATGTAGGGGACAGAGTTCCCAATCAGCTTCGGACTTCGGTCCGATGTAGGGGACAGAGGTCCCAGTCAGCTTCGGACTTCAGTCCGATGTAGGGGACAGAGGTCCCAGTCAGCTTCGGACTTCGGTCCGATGTAGGGGACAAGGTCCCAGTCAGCTCCAGTCAGCTTCGGACTTCGGTCCGATGTAGGGGACAAGGTCCCAGTCAGCTTCGGACTTCGGTCTGATGTAGGGGCAAGGCCCCAGTTAGTCTGGACTTCGGTCCGATGCGGTGGGCAAGGCCCAGTATGTGCTTTATATGTTATTGTGTGGTATGTGGTAGATTGGGGGAGCTCACTAAGCTTCGTGCTTACGGTTTTCAGTTTTGGTTTCAGGTACTCGGTTTTCAAAAGAGGAGCTCGGGAAGATTGCAGTGCACACACCATAGTCAGTTAGCCTGGGGATGTTTGACTCTGATAATGAGATTATGTTTTGAATTAATACTCTAAAAATTATGTTATGACTTATGATACAGTTTTGTAAATATGGTTTTAGTAATGTTTTAAAAGAAATGTTTAGTCGTGATTTTTGGGTCGTTACAACTTTTGCTTCGTCTGGTCTTCGCATTCCAATGTGAATTCCGGTCCAAGTTTTGCGTTCCACCGAACTTTCACAATCGGAATGTGACTTTGCTTAGTACGCTTCACTTCCCTGTCCATGATTTCAACTGGTTTCTCGATAAACATGAGATTCTCGTTGATTTTGATTTCTTCCAATGGGATGACGAGAGTTTCATCAGATAAGCACTTCTTCAAATTGGAAACATGGAACACGGGCTGTACAATGCTGAGTTCAGCAGGTAGTTGCAGTCTATAAGCCACTGGACCGATTCGGGCAAGAATCTTGAATGGTTCCATGTAACGTGGGTTTAGTTTTCCCCGTTTCCCAAAACGAATCAACCCTTTCCAGGGAGATACTTTTAACAACACCCGATCCCGACTCGAAATTCGAAGGGCTTTCGCTGTTTATCAGCGTAGCTCTTCTGTCGGTCTCATGATGTTTGAAGCCGAGCTCTAATTTGAACTATCTTCTCTGTCGTTTCGTGTATGATTTCTGGTCCTATTAATACATTGCTTGATGTCTGTCCTCTTGCTAGCTGAGTGTCACCTATCTCATCCCAACACAACGGTGATTTACATTTACGCCCATATAATGCTTCAAAAGGAGCCACTTTAATGCTTAAGTGATAATTGTTGTTGTACGAAAACTCAATTAAAGGCTAATCGGTATCCCACGACCTTCCAAAGTCTATCACACATGCACGAAGCATATCTTCAAGCGTTTGAATGGTTCGCTTACTTTGACCATCGGTTTGTAGGTGGTAGGCAGTGCTCATGTTGAGTTGTATTCCCATAGCTTTCTGAAGTGATTGTCAAAAGCGTGAAGTGAGTCTACTATCTCGATCTGAGATGATAGATATTGGTACTCCATGGAGTCTCACGGTTTATTTGATGTAGATTCTCTTCAAGTGTTCCATCTTGTATGACTCCTTTATTGGCAGGAAATGAGTGGATTTTGTCAACCTGTCGACTATTACCCATATGGTATCCAATCCATCTGTTGTCTTGGGCAATTTGGTCACAAAGTCCATAGTAATCTTATCGCATTTCCACTCGGGTATTAGCAGTTGTCATAATAGTCCCGAGGGCTTCTAATATTCTACCTTCACTTTAGCACAAGTGAGGCACTTGCTAACGTAAGTGGCAATTTCTGCCTTCATGTTAGGCCACCAATATTGTTGCTTGATATCCAAGTACATTTTATCTGAACCCGGATGGATGGAGTATCGTGTCTTATGGGCTTCATTCATGACTATCTCTCTGAATCCCCCAAGTTTAAGGATCCAAATTCGGTTCATGAAATAATATGCTTCGTCCTCCTTGACTTCGAAGTTCTTTTCCATTCCACGTAACACTTCGCTTGTTCTATTTTCTATCTTTATGGCATCGAACTGGGCTGCTTTGATTTGTGAGGACAGATGGGATTGAATGGTTATTGAAAGAGTCTTCACACAACGATTTGAGTATTCTTTCCGACTCAATGCATCAGCTACCACGTTAGCCTTGCCTGGATGGTACTTGATTTCACACTCATAATCGTTTAGCAGCTCAACCCATCGTCGCTGCCTCATGTTTAACTCCTTTTGATTTAAAATATGTTGGAGACTCTGTGGTCGGTTAAAATGGTGCACTTTGTACCATAAAGGTAGTGCCTCCAAATCTTCAAGGCGAAGACCATAGCTCCCAATTCGAGATCATGGGTGGTATAATTCACCTCATGTGTCTTTAGTTGTCGGGATGCATAAGTTGTCACCTTTCCACGCTGCATGAGTACACAGCCTAAACCTTGATTCGAAGCATCGTAGTAAACTACGAAGTCCTCTGTTCCCTGTAGTAATGATAGTACTGGTGCACTAGAGAGAGCTCGCTTCAGAGTTTGGAAGACAACCTCCTGCTTTTCTGTCCATTCAAATGGCATGCCCTTTTGTGTAAGCATGGTAAGTGGCACGCCCTTTTCTGTCCATAGGTGCATGTGTATGTGATTTCAAAACAAGCAAAAGTGATTGTTATTCAAAATTGACTATCGTATTATTGTTGTTGTGTATAGGAGTGAATAATGTTGTTCCCCTGGAAAACATGATGTTTTCCGATATAAATAGTATGATAGTTTTGTATTATTGTATCGTCACAACGAAGGAATATGTTTTCCCCTGATTACTTAGACGGTGTTAAATCTCTATGTGAGTCGTTATAACCATGCATAATAACGACTAGTTCGTCCGTGTTGGCATTCTAGCGAATGCCGAAATTGATTTAAGATTTTGTCACCTTAGACTCGCCGAGTCTAACTGTAGCGAACAGCTCAGGTGTGGGGGAGTCACTCCCGTATAGATCTATACACAAACTCTCGCTCTCCCTCTAGGAGACTCTGGTTATAACTACAGACTACGACCGACACTTAATAGTGTCACCCGTTATTTCGCACTAAATCCAACTGAATTTGAATAACAAAGATAAGCCTAACCGACGAAGAGAAGAGGACAGCAGAGGCTCACTACTCATGTATGCTATCATAGGTTGTCTAGTATGAGACGGGCATGTTGGCCCATCATGCATATGTTTGATCTGGACCTTACTTGCAATGCCAATGGGCCACTGAGGCCCAATAGCATGTAAAAGCCATTGAGGGTCCCTTAGGCATGAAATTGGGTCACATGAGGCCCAATAAGCATATATGAATATATCGGGCCCAATAAACATGATATTGGGCAACAAAGACCCAATAGCACGTATAGAAGGTATTTGAGCCCAACTTTTGAATCGCTTACATTTTATCGAGTTTAAGTTCATACTGTTGGTGTTCATGGTATGTTAAATGTTTATTCGCAATAACGAACATTTTAACGTTTGATTTATAACGAAGTTTTCTATATATATATATATATATATATATATATATATATATATATATATATATATATATATATATATATATATATATATATATATATATATATATATATATTAAAAACATGCGTTATAAACTTGATATTTTTAACCCCAAAAGTTATAATCGCTTATTTGGCCCAAAAACATTTAGATTAACCATTGTGACACCTTTTTCTATAAAAGTGACAGTTTTCGTCCATTTTTATTAAAGTTGACATTTTTGGTCCTTAAACCATTTTTATTGACATTTTCCACCCAACCTTTATTTGAATAGTAATTTCAGTCCAAAACTATTGCTTTTGTCGTTTCCACCCTTTATTTGCAAAAAGTTACATTTTTTGCCCAATTTCCGTAAGTTTTACAATTTTGACCCTAAAATCAAAAAACTTTGCATTTTTAGTACAATTTAGTAATAAATTCATTTTTAACCCCTGAAAAAGTTTATTTACGTTTTAGACTCATAGTTTGTTAAGTTTTCCATTTCATCCCCTCAAGATTTCCCTTTTTCGCAACCTTGGGCCCAAAATCTCATGAGGCCCAATTTAAAGCCCAATATGCCAAATTTTATGATTTTGACCCTTTGAAAAGTATGGTTTTCATAAAATCAGCTTTTATACTAATAAACAACTTATAATCCCCATAATACCTAAAATTTACAATTTACACCCAATCTTTGTTATTTTGCAAAAATAACACTTGTAAGGTTCTTTGGTTTTGTTTTTCACCTCTTTAACTTAAGAGCCCTTAGATCTATCATGTATGTTTGTTTATCAAGTTTTGTTCATGATTATTTCACCCTGTTTGTTATAGATCTCGAAATATAACAAATATTTCATATTATCACAACCAAAAACTAAAGAATTCACATATAGCATGCAAGCACACATAGATAATCACCTAATACTTGTATTCTCCCCCCAAAAATAAGTAAAAATGAAAAAAAGGGGGTATGAACTCACCTTGGGTTTGTGGGTTCGGTTTTGAAGAGAAATGGAAGAAGTTTCGGCTTTAGTATGCCCTCCATGAATAGATCTTGAACTTATGGA
The DNA here is from genome assembly GCF_051521515.1 of Lactuca serriola. Classification (NCBI taxonomy): domain Eukaryota; kingdom Viridiplantae; phylum Streptophyta; class Magnoliopsida; order Asterales; family Asteraceae; genus Lactuca; species Lactuca serriola. Next base: position 33,873,001 of record NC_136410.1, read on the forward strand.
GGTTTTCTAAGTGTATGATCATAAATATGCTTAGAATGAACGATCTTAGCATAAGAATGAAGTTATACAACTTAGATGTGTAAGAATTTACCAAGGGAAGATGATTTTTTGATGGAAATCTCCTTGATCCACCTTAGATCTTCGAAAATTTGTAGAGAAGAAGAAGCTTTTCTAGAGAGAGTGTGTTTGAAAGAAGTTGATGAAATGTGTGTGTATGTGTGTGTTTGTTTGTCTTCGGCCGAAACAAGAAAAGAAGAAGGGAGAAAAGAGAAAATTGCATGGGTACATGAGATTTTGCATGGTTGTTTGTTGGGTAATCCCATAATTAACCCCTAAACAACATTGAGGTGTCATGGCCATTCATTCATTTCTTTTTTTTACTTGGGCCGAGAATGGCCAAATGAGGTGAAGGAAAAATGATTTTTGGGCTCAATCGTGGCTTTGATCGAAAATAAGAGGTCTATGAGAAAGCTTTCAGCCCATTGGGCCCTTAGGGTAGCTCACAGCCTAATTTTGTACAAAAGAATTGATTTATGGCGCATTAGGGCTAACTAGGTTTGTTATGGCCCATTAAGGCCCAAAAGAGGTAAAACAATTCATTTTGGATTCATTAAGGCCCAAAATGTTATGTTTTATGGAAGTGGGTCCAATTAGGGCCCATTTAAGGGTCCTAAGCCCAAAATAGTCAAATTGGAAGCTTATTGGTCCATTAGACCCAATAAGCAAATCCTAGTCCATATTGGACTTAAACAGGGATTTCTAGGGTTTCCAATCTTTTGTTGATCATTTGAAATGTTTGTATAAAGTGTTTGATGAAATTTTGTTTTCATTGAATAAAACTCATGCCTACTTTCAAGTTTTGGTCACAATTGTTACCCTTCTCAATGTTTACAAAACCTTAGAATTCCTAGTTGTGACAATATTCCCATCCTTGATATCTTGCAGATATTTTAGGCAGCTTCGTTTCCAATGCCCTTTGTCACAGCAGTGGTAGCATTCTGCATCCTTAGGGTTGGAGGTGGATCCAGCGGGATCAGCCTTGGTTCCACTAGAAGAGGTGCCATAACGGGAGCTTCCCTTATGGTGGCTCTTAGAAGGAGCCTTCCTTTTCTTACCCTTCCCCTGCCCAATAGCCAAGACGGAGTCAACTGTAGAGGGAGTTGATGCAACGTATTTATCCTTGAGGTTGCTCTCAGCAGTCCTCAACAAGCCTTGAAGCTTGCTAAAGCTGACCTCCTCTTTGTTCATGTGGTAGGTGATGAGAAACTGGTTGAAATACGGTGGCTAGGAGTGGAGAATGATATCAATCGCCAACTCTTCATCGAAGTTAACATTTAACTTTAGCAGGCGATCGACATATCTCAGCATTTTCTGCAGATGAGCAGTGACAGACTCTTCGTCCCTCATCTTGGTCGTGATCATCGAAGTGATGATCTCGTACCTCTCCTGCATGGCACTTTGGTGGTACCTGTCTAGCAAATCCTGGTGCATCTCATATGGATGGTAGTCCTCGTAGGACTTTTGGATTTCTGTAGTCATACTCGCGAGCATGATGCAATGGACTTTCATAAAATCTCGCTTGTGGGCCTCGAAGGCAACGGTCTCCTCGGGAGTAGCAGTGTTGACATTCACTTCCTTCGGCTCCTTGTCGAGTACATACTCCTTGTCATCGTAGCGGGTAACCATTCAGATGTTACGTATCCAATCTATAAAATTTGTCCCATCGAAGATCACCCTCCCACACAAGTTCATGAGTGAGAATGAGCTAGAAGAGGTTGAGCCTAAAGCGTTGTTGTTTGAGTTCGGCATCTGAAAAGGAAAGGAGACAAAGTTTGATTACATAATAATCCCCAATTAAACACCCAAATGAGAAATTAGGGCTAAGATCCAACAACATTATTTGCAATTTAGAAGAGGGATGTCGTAATCTAAACAACAAATAATTTGAAGGTAAGTGAATGACGATTCACTAATTTCCTCCATGAAAAACAAAAGAAATTAAGTTTTAAATGTATTGGAAACTCGTAGATCTTTTGAGATTCATTGAACTTTTCAATGGAATGTTTAAATATCGATATGCCCTTCAAGTTTCTGACTGGGATACCGAGGATCACAAACAAGGTATGAATAACCATGCAAATGTTTATGGTGCCCCAATGTTATAATCACCTAATCAATGTGCCGATTAGCCACACACGCTCCATTGATTTATGACAAACATCGAGTCACCCTTTTCCACCTTTGCTTAGAGCCAAATTAGTGTGTCGGTTAACCACACACGCTCCACTAACATCTTAGCAAGGGTACAAAGTGTAATTTCATTAAATAGCATCAAATTCACATTTTTCCTAAAGTAACTAAGATTGGGAATTTTATAAAAACATTTAGTTACTTTATTAATCATTATACTTTTAATGAGGAATTAGTTTCCCTATACTACCCGTTCAGCTAACGACCCTCCACCAATCAAAGAAGCGGTGGGTGAGAGTGGACACCCATTAATCTGGCATTTTATAGGCAACAACCTTATACCCCCTTATAGATCGGCTTCGTGAATGAGGCATATTAACGGTAATACTAGCATTTATCTTATACATATATAATAATTATTCATATAATATTATAATAGTATATGGATGAATTTTAAACTTGTAAAATTCTGGGGTTTGGAATTTAATTATTTCAAAATTAAACTTTTAATAAAAAAATCCAAAACTTGAGGGCAAGTTTTGAAACATTTCAAAACTATCTATATCAAAATTCAAATAATATAATTAAACAATTAATTGGTGATTATCTAATTTTGACCTAATCCAATTTCATGCAAGATAATTGATCAAATAATTCAAATAATTAGGGTTTATCAAATAAGACAATAATTCTTTAATTAAATGATAAATATCTTTTATTTTGACTAAGATAATCACATGGAATCAATAAAAATCGGATTTTATTAATTAAAATCATTTTTGGTAATTATCCCAAGTCAAAATAAGCCAAAATCCCGAAAATCCATCTGTCTGACAACCCGACTCGCTAAGTCCCCATTTGGACTCGTCGAGTTCAACTTGGGACTCGACGAGTCTATCAGGCAGAAGACAAAAAATCGAATTCAAGCAATGAACAAACATACAATGCATCAAATACAATAGAAACCAAGCTAGTTTACGAAAACAATGATGGGTTTTGATCAAAAGAACATTCTATGTGCATATGCAAAACCTTAAAGCTTTGGATCTAGGTTTCGCTATTGTACATGCAAATTTATCCAAATCCTGCAAACCCTAATCTAACATACTATAAAAATCGAAATCTACAACTAAAACATGTTTAGATGATTACCTTTTGATAGTAGCAAGAATCTTCAATCTTCAAGAGCTTAGTATCACAATTGTAATACCTCTAATGACTCATAAACACCAAGGAAAGAAGATGATCAAGAAGAGAGAGTATGGAGGCACAATTTCGGCTATAGGAACTCTAGGGATTCTTATGGTAGCCGCAAACTGAAGCCCTAGGGGTCCTTAAATAACTGAGCTACTAGGGTTTCAGTCAAAACCCTAATTGGATAACTTAGGCCCTAAGCAGCTCCAAGAACCTTCTGGAATAGGGCCCTTGGGCGATTTCCAAATGGGCTTCCACCTTAAAATTGTCCACTCCCTTGGGCGATTCTAGTCCCCTTTATTTAATTAATCTCTTTTAGCCACAAAATTAATTCTTAATTAATTCTTGACCAATATTAATTAAACAATATGATTTCTCTCTTAATATATTATTCATACAATATATATTAATAAACCATAATATCCTCTTTCTCTCTCTCTCTCTCTCTCTCTCTCCATAAATCATCATGTCAAGTTGCTTTGGTGAATGCAACCTAAAAGGACCATACAACAATCGGGTCAAGTATATATCAAATATATGAAATACTTTTAATAAAACATTTTATTTAAATAAAACATAGTTATGTAATTAAACCGAACATTTAAAAACTAAAAAAATATTACAAGAAAGAAAAAAAAATAACGTTTAAAAACTAAAAAAAAAAAAAAAGACATTACAAGATGAAAAAAAAAATACATTTTCCCCTCTAAATTCACTATTCTTCATCTTCGTTATCATCGTATATATAATTCGCCAAGTATTTTCGAAGTTGTATGTGTTTTCGCTTAGCTGGTAAACACAATTAATATCTGCAAGAACCTTCTGCAAACTCGTCATCATCATCATTATCGTTGGACCGGTCGAACATATCTATTTTTTTAGAAAGTATCGAAATTTTATAAAATATAAAAAAAGAAAAAAATATAATGAATGAATTTGAGGTAAATGAGATTTATTTATAGGTAAAAAAATATTATTATTATTATTTTGAAAATTTGACCGTTAGTATGGTCAAAAGGGGGGTCGACATCGGTTTTCATTGGCTATGATATATGTAATATGTTGTTTGCCATTTGTAGTGGTAATGAGGTTTACCATAACGGCTAGTCGGGACGGTGTTTCTTTTGTTATAGGCGTGTCTACTAGACAAAAACGTCGTGATACCTAACTCTGTTATTGAATAAAAAGTGGGGCCATATTGGTTTTTACCATCATTTGGTAAATAAAATTCAAAGTACAATAATCAAGTAATTAAGTTTTGTAATCACTATTATTAGATTAAAAACTCAATAAACACAATATAATTTATTGGATCACACTTTTGCCTTTTTTCATAAATAACTCGAATATAATTCTGTTTAGATTAAAAAAATATATTTATGTATTATTGATTCACTTTTACGTAAGAACCTAGTATTACTTTATGTTTTAAAAATTATTAAATGTTTTCGTTAACAGGGCCGCCATTTCACATCTTCCACATCTTACAGGAACCACATCAGGAGTATATATCCACACACTAGTTTTCAAAAACATTTACACACATAACCAAAAAAACCACAAAACACACACAGAAATACAAAATGGAGAAGATCCAACACAAGATGGTAGCAGTGAACGGCATAAACATGCATGTAGCAGAGCTTGGCACAGGCCCAACCATCCTCTTCATCCATGGCTTCCCAGAGCTCTGGTACACCTGGCGCCACCAGATTCTCTATCTCGCCTCACATGGTTACCGTGCTGTGGCACCCGATCTCCGTGGTTACGGTGACACCACTGGTGCTCCTGTCTCCGATCCCAGCAAGTTCACTACCCTTCATGTGGTTGGAGATCTGGTGGCGCTCATCCACACTGTGGCTGCTCCGGGCGAGGACAAGGTATTTGTGGTGGGACATGACTGGGGTGCAATGATTGCCTGGGCTTTGTGTCTTTATCGGCCAGATAAAGTAAAGGCCTTGGTGAATATGAGTGTTCCTTTCAGTCCAAGGAATCCTAAGTTCAAACCTATCGATGGACTTCGTGCTCTCTATGGAAACGATTACTACATCATCAGATTTCAGGTTCTATTAATTCTTCAATTAATTCTCCCATCAGCAACACCTTCACCACACTCCACACACAACCACCTGCGTCACTTTAACTATCCTTCACCACTCTATATGCACATGAATATGTTCTAGGAACCTGGAGAAATCGAAGGTGAATTTGCGGTATGGGGTACAGATAGAGTATTAAATGATTTCTTCAATTATCGCAAACCTGCCCCCCTTTTTCTACCCAAAGGTATTGGGTTCGGAACCTCACCTGATGATCCTATAATCTTGCCTTCATGGATGTCCAAAGAAGATCTTGAATACTACACAAGCAAATATGAAAAAACTGGCTTCACCGGAGGTCTAAACTACTATCGAGCTTTGAACTTGTAAGTTAGATTCGAACTACCTAGCTATATAATTAAGTTGAAGTTGTTTAATTTAGTAAAAATGGACAAAAAAGAAAACTCTTTTTGTGGATTTACAGGAACTGGGAGCTAACTGGCCCATGGACTGGAGCTCAAGTGAAGGTACCTGTTAAGTTCATCGTGGGTGACCTTGACCTGACCTACAACTCGATGGGTGCTAGAGACTATATAGAAAAAGGAGGGTTCAAAAAAGATGTGCCTCTTTTAGACGATGTAACCGTACTGCAAGGTGTAGGTCATTTTCTTCATGAAGAAAAACCTGAAGAGATCAGCAAACATATCCATCAATTCGTAAACAGTTATATATAATGCCTTCAACCTTTATGATAAGATTTAAGTGGTTTAATTAAGGGAGAGACCCGATCATTCGAGCGATGCAGAAGTTTAATTGCTTAGTAGTCTTCTATCGTGCAAGTTAAAGATTTCTCTAGGAAGTGATTTTGGATTAAATAAATGTCATCGTGTACGCTTTTAAGTATGAAGGCTGAAATTTAATGGAGTAAACACAAAAGGTTTGTTTCTTGTAAGAAAGAAATAAAGAGAGATTGTAGCAGGAAAGATAGAAAGCAACATCTATATTAAATTAAATAAAAAAAACTCACAGTGCACGACTTTAAATAGAGAACATGCATAAAAAAAAAATTTAAGTATTTTGTCTATAATTAAAAAAAAAACTAAATGATTAATATTTTCCAATCCATTAATTTTTAACTGGACACGGGTTTAGCTTATCTTTCTAAGCTTTTCACATATATTGGTAAAGTTCGGTCTTACCAGCGCCATAGTAAATATTTATGACTTTTGCTTTTTTAGGAAATGAACTCCACAATGATTTGTCCTCTCTCTCTCTCTCTCTCTCTCTCTCTCTCTCTCTCTCTCTCTCTCTCTCTCTCTCTCTCTCTCTCTCTCTCTCTCTCTCTCTCTCTCTCTCTCTCTATATATATATATATATATATATATATATATATATATATATATATATATATATATATAATAAAAGGTTGAGAATAGGGGAATCATTCTCAGCCAATTATTTTATATATATAAAACACATATAGATTAAGTCATTAAAGACACGCTGTTTTTCTGAATCGTTCATTCGTTCTTCATCAACAACATCTATTATTCATTCATATGGATCGTTCCGATGTTCTTCATCAACATCATATCTTCTCCATCAACATCATCTGTTCTTCATCAACGTCATCTGTTCTTTATCAAAAAAACATCAACGTCACCTGTTCATCATCAAAAAAACATCGACACTTCATAAAACATCAATTCTTCATCAAATATCTTCGTTATTTCATCAAAATGTTGTGATTCATCATCAAAAACATTTATTCGTACCATTAAGTGTTAGTCGTGATTCAATCTTGTCCAGTTTCATTGATGTCAAGCAAAATCGATAAACATAATCCATATTTATTGATGTCACATCATTTTGCGATCACCGGTCATCGAAACTTCATCAATCGAACATTCACCAATATCAAAAAACAGATAGCAATCGAAAGTGCATCAAGATAACCATATATTTGAAGATTTTTTTTAAAATCGATTTTCAGGCTTGAAAAACTTCGTTTTTTATAAAAAAATTTCACAATTTTTGATCTAAACCTACTGATTATTGATCAATTTTGATAGGATTTGATTTGTGTTGTAATTATTGGCTTCAATTGTTAATTTTTTTACCATAATTATATAAGTTAATTTATTTGCACGCCAACTGTTCGATGAAATGCATAAACTAAATATATCACGTAATATTCACAAGTGAATATGTCTTTACACGAAAATCAATGTATGTCTTTTAAAAATACAGAGTAACTATGTAATTCATATGTGAATAACATATAAAAACTATTTTCACATGCGAATACATGTAATATTCACAAATGAATATAGGTAATATTCATAAATAATAATGTATTTTTTTTCGAAAAAAAAACATTATTTTGAGGTCCTAAACAAGTTTGTAATTCATATGTGAATAACATATAAAAATTATATCTGCATGTGAACATATGTAATATTCACAAATGAATATATATGTAATAATCAAATGTGAATATATATGTATTATTCACAAATGAATAAAACTGTCAATAAAACCGAGGACTACAAAATATATAAAGTTAAAGATAAAAAAAAGTATTTGATAAGAAGGTATATTTATTCACATACAACTAATCTTTTTAGGTTAATAAAATAATTATATAAGCATATATATTTTTATTAATGTTATATTCATTTGTGAATAAATGATAACTTTTTTTTCGGAAAATTATAAAAATAGAAAAACGTCATTTTGAGGCCCTAAACAGTCCCGAATGGCCGAAAAACACCGTACGTCACGGCGAAGCGGTGAGTTTTGTAAATCGCACCATTTTACATCAAATATGCGATTTCGTCCAATTCCGAGACTTAACTTCATTGCGGCAAATTGTTTTGATGATGTCACTAAATTTTCATTCCTACTAGTGATGACATCATCATGACATGCTATGTATTCATATATGAATAAAGTTTAGAAATCATTACGACATATTTATTGTTGATGTTACTAACTTCCATCCCACTAGTAAAAACATCATTGTAATCTGTTATTTGTATTTATGTGAATAAACTATACATGTATATTTATTTATTTTGTGAATACAATCTTTATATATAAAAATAAACAATACACTATACGAATTGGTTTATGAATAGGTTTTTTTTTTTTTTTTTTTTTTTGGTATATTGTAACAATATTATTTTACATGTAAAATCAACATTATACTAAGACAAACAACATTGTATTGGTTAATGAATATCATTTGCATTTGAGTTTGAATTTAACACGATCAAAATGAAGAATATATTAAATTGTATAACATTTACACGTGAATATAAAAACATATTGTCTTCGTCAATGATATCTTCTCAATTACGTCAACCAATCGTCAACCACCAGGATATGAACAAACCATTGATTGAAATATTATTCTTTTATTGAGTTATAACGATACCTGAAAAACATTTGAATACACATAAAAAAAATGTTAAAAATATACTTTTAGTTCATAATAATAGCGATTTATCACATTCTAATTATCACATGATATATTCACACATGAATGTATAATCATATGTGAATATTATATGATATATGTTGTTTATATTGTATATTTACATGTGATATTACATGGTATATTCACAAATGAATATTACATAGTATATTCACATATGGATATTATATGGTAGATTTACATGTGAATATTATATAGTATATTTACTTGTGAATATTACACATTCTAGTCACATCTAAATATTGCATGGTATATTCATTCATGAATATTACACAGTATATTCACATATGAATAATATATAGTATATACACTTGTGAATATGATACAATATATTCATATTTAAATATTAAAAGATACATTCACTTGTGAATATTACATAGTATTATCAATTGTAAGTATTAGATAATATATTCACTTATGAATATTAGATAATATATTCATATGTGAATATTACATAGTTTATTCACATATGAATATTACACAGGATATTAACATATGAATATTACAAGGTATATTCACAAATATATATAATTTTTATATGTTATTCACATATGAATAACATATAAAATTATATATTTGTTTTGTGTTTTAATAATCATGTACTGATTAAGGTGCGAAAACATATTCATATGTGAATATAACGTGGTAATTTAGTTTATGCATTTCATCAAATAGTTAGAGTGCATACAAGTAAGCTTTTTCAAAAATGCTAAAAACATGATACTTTGACTATTTAAAACTTACAAAATAGTAGATTGATAGATAATTATATGAAATTTTTCAAAAAAAAATGATTTGATGTTTTTCTAACCTTAATTTCAAATTTTTGTTTGATAATCGATGTTGAGTGAATGATATGAAGTGAAGCTGTTGTTGATTATCGATGATGTTGATCTAATGACACTGAGAGTATAATTAATCGTAGATGTTGAAGATATGCTCGTATTCAAGCAAAATTGAAGGTTGGATTGAAAGAACCAAAAACGAAATTTTTTTTGTCTACTGTTGAATGACGTTGATGAATGTGTTTTTGACGAAGATGGATGATTGGTTAACACTGGATGATGTTGATCGAGGATTTAATTGAAGAAATATGGATGATCGTTGAAGTTTGGAGAAGAAATTTGGATGACGAACAATCGAGTAGTAATGAATTTGAATTGTTATCAAATTATCCACAGTTACGTATCTGTGATTGAAAGATATCATATCATATTTACAAGTTTGCTACCGTGTATTTTATGTTAAGGTGATAATTAAATGATTGGCTGAGAATGATTCCCCCATTCTCAACCTTTTTTTTCTCAATTGAACCCTCCTCTCTCTCTCTCTCTCTCTCTCTCTATATATATATATATATATATATATATATATATATATATATATATATATATATATATATATATATATATATATATATATATATATATATATATATATATAGGGAGTGGTTCAAATGAGAACCATAAAAGATTAAGAACCCTAAGAACCCTCATTAGTTAGTAAATACTTATATGATATTCTTATTAAACATGTAAAAATCCAAAAAAAAAATTCAAAAAGGGCAAAATGGTAAATTTTGCAGTATAATATTTTCATTCTTATATGCTCTCATATTTGAACACAAAACTTATATAAATTACAAGTTTATATTGATCATTTATGGTTTAATTCACAACTTAGTGCAAACCATTTTACAATAATTCACAAACTGAAAGAAATCAAAACTTCAAACTCTACTACTACCACCACCACATATTGCCATTAACCACTTGTACTAGCATCGCAACCATCATTTTCTTTTAAATATAAATAAAGTCCTGCATTAATAACTTAAATACTACATTTACAATTTAATAAACCATTTATTTCACTCAATTTGAATTTAACACAAAACTATTATTAAAACTAATGTATTCTTATATATTTATATAACATAAAAATAAATATATTCAGAATAAAATTAATAAAAAAAATTTATACATAACTCATTCATATTTTAAATTGTGAATTTAATATATTAAGCCGTGAATAAAATTTACATTATTTCAAAAACAAACAAAAAAATTATAAAATAATCACAACTTAATACAATCAAATCATAACTTAATACACAAAATTTCACAGCTTAATATACTTAATTCATAGTCTAAAAAGAAAATTCAAAGTTTAATGCAGTTAATTTACAGTTTAAAACACAAAAATCACAGTTTAATATAGTCTAAGAAGAAAATTCACAATTTAATGCAGTCAATTCACAGTTTAAAACACAAAAATCATAGTTTAGTACACAAAATTCAAAGTTTAATATACAAAAAGTAAACATCCACAACTATATTTTCAACTTAACACTCTTTATATATTAAATTCAAAGTTTATACACAAAATTCATAGCTTCATATACATAATTCACAGCTTAATCTACTCAATTTACAGTTCAAACAGAAAATTCACAGCTTAATACAGTCAATTCGTAGCTTAAAAAGAAAGTTCAAAGCTTAATGCAATCAATTCACACTTTAAAACACAAAAATCACAATTTAGTACACTAAATTCACATTTTAATACAAAAAATAGTATTCACATCCATATTATTAACTTAAAACACTTATTACAATTAATACACAATTTAATATAGAAAATCCACAAACTAGTATAATAAATTCAAATTTTAATTCAAAAAAATTATACATTCATAACTTAACAGCAGTTAAAACTAAGATTAACACAATTATACAATAAATGAGAGATTAAAATATCAAATTCACACTTTAACAGAAAAAACAACAAATATATATATATATATATATATATATATATATATATATATATATATATATATATATATATATATATATATACACATATATCATAGAGATTTACAACAGATGCAAGTAGAAAAACAAGTAAAATAACAAAACTTAAAGGAGATTTATCTATAAAAATCGACATGCCTGATTTTTTTGAATATTTATCTTCAAAAATCAAATCTGATGCAAGCCAACATGAAATGCACCAGATACACCTGATCCATACATGAAATGCATCGCACACATCATATTTGATGAAGATCTGGTGTTAGGTAGTAGATTTGGCGTTCGAAACTTTGTTAATCTCGAGATCTGGTACGCCGGTCAGATCTGATCTGAATTGAAAATGCACAAACACATCAGATCTAGTGATATCCGATGCAGATCTGATGAGATCTAATCTAGATCTAGAGAGATCTGATGTAGATCTATTGGTTCACAAGAAAACGGAGAGAAAATGATGGATATGGTTGTAGATCTGGTGGAGTGACGATGTAGGATGAAGAAGATGATATCGTCGGAGGAGGTATGTCGTCGGTGGTGGCGGCTACCGGAAAACATCATAGCTCTGAAGATGGAGGAGGACAAAGCTAGCGATGTATCTGGTGGTTCGATCAGGTGGATCTCGGGTAGAAATTACACATCTGGATGACGGCAACGGTGCAAACTTGGATTCCGGCGAGGTAGACATCGGCAGCGGCGGCGACGGCAGCTGGAGGTTCCTACCACCGGTGGAATGAGAGAGAAAATTGATGGGTTGAATTTTTTAGAACTATGAAAGAAAGAATCAGATCTAGCTTTTAGATCTAGTTTGCAAGATCTGATAAATTATTTGTGAAACTAAACTGATATGTCTTGATATTTATAATTATGCCCCTATTTTATTTTAAAAAGCTACAATTAGAAGTTCTTAGGGTTCTTATTCTTTTGTGATTCTCATTTGAACATATATATATATATATATATATATATATATATATATATATATATATATGTTTTCTTTTTGTTTGTCTCAAAAAAAATAGTAGTCTATTTCTAAATAAACATATCTTTCTACTTCTCAAAAATAATAGTCTATTTCTCAAATAATAGTGTATTTCTAAAAATATCTTTTATTAAAATACCCCTCATTATTATTTAAACTATAATATAATTAAATGCAACTACAATGAAATTAAAGACAAGCAAAGGGTATTACTGTGATTTGATTTAATTAAGTTAGTGGTAACTAATCTTTCCTTAATCTGTTGTTTATTAAGTACAAGAATTTGTCTAGATGATTATTTTCAATGCTACTTTAGTGTTAAATAAGTATCTAAGAGATGTATGTTGAGTTTTATAAGAAAACCCTTATGATTTAAGTGGGAATATTGGGGAATTGAAGGAGAACTCCACATTAAGAGCCAATAGTTGTTTGTTTTTTAGACAAACCTCTTCAAAAGAACTGACCATCTTGGTTTACAACAACAAAACAACTTGCGTCTATTTTAATTCCCAAATAAAGTCTTCCAGTTTTTTGTTTTTTTTTTCATGGGTAATGATCTATTTTTTTTAATTCAAATAATTAAATTTCTAAACATTACAATGATCATTTGGAAAACACATATTCAAAGGTAACTTTGAGATTGAAATTAGTGATTAGCGAGTTGATTTGCGTTTCTTATGTTATATAAGGGATATAAATCCTAAAGGAATGAGATAAAAGTGGACAAGTGATAATTTTTAATGGAAGTTGAAAGTATGTTATAAACTTATAATCGAAAGTTAGAGTAAGGACTAAGTAGGAGTTAAGATGCTGCGATGTAAGGATGTCATGTTAAAGAAGTTGAGTTTTGACAAACCATGCATATATGATGGCTTATTAGTAGTATATTGTTAATTGAAGTTGTCAGCTGTAAAAACTATTGCACTGGGGTCTTATGTAGGGGTGAACGTGGTACAGTTTGGTGCGGTTTATGGTTGATTCTGTTTTGTGTTTTGTGCGGTTTGTTGTTTTAACTGCGGTTCGGTTTATATAAACCTCAATAGCTAGGGTGAAGTTTTTACATTGGAGCGGTTTTAAAACCGCGACGCCGGTGAATTCTTTCCATATTTCTTTGGGCTTAAAATAAGACGAACACAAATGTAAAGCAACTTTGTGGCTAGTTAGTGACTAAAATGCTAGAAAATATCAAAATTGTAGATAAAACTGTTAGCCTAATAAGATTTTGGGCTTTATTTTGTGTTGGGTTTTAAGATTGGGCATTTTCGCTAGGAAACCCTAATTAGCTTGTCTATATATTATGCCTTTCCTTTTCATTGTATTTGTACTTCTCTTTGATAATAATATGAAACCCTAGCCGTTAAATGTATTTCACTTGTTATTTTACATGGTATCAGAGCTCGGTTGATTATCTGTAGTTTTACGTTTTTTTTTGGGGGGGGGGGGGGGGCAAGTACTGTTCATCAACACTGTTCATCGGAGTACTGTTCATCGATATTGTTCATCGCGATATTGTTCATCGCGATTACTGTTCATCGACGTTACTGTTCATCGGTGTTACTATTCACCTGACGATTACTATTCATCAACGTTACTGTTCATTACGAGTACCATTAACGGGTACTGTTCATCATGGCTACTGATCACGGTTACTATTCATTGCACTATTCATCAGTGCTATTCACATGCACTGTTCATTGTCACCATTTGCAATTTTGGGGTATGCCTTTTTTGTTCGTTTCTGTATTTGGTTTGGTTTGATTTGTTCGTTTGTCAGTTTTGAGGGTTTCGTTTTTGTCTAACTTTGTTGATTTCGAGATCTTGATCATTTTTTTGCTGCTACTCGTATTTACTATTTGATTGATATTAAAATATGGCCCCAAGAGATGATTCTCTTCAGTCCATTAGTATTCAACTTGATGGCAAAAACTATGCCTATTGGAGTTATGTTATGAAAAATTTCTTGCGGGGCAAGACTATGTGGGGGATTGTTATAGGTGACAAGAAGAAACCAACATACGAGAAGGCCGTTAATTATGAAACCTTACTGGATTCATGGGAGACTGATAACTCCAAGATCATTACTTGGATTAGTAATTCTATCATCCAGTCTATTGGTACTCAGTTGGCAAAGTATGACACGGAAAAGGAGGTTTGGGATGATTTGGTTAGGTTGTATACTCAGTCTAACTTTGCAAAGCAGTATCAGTTAGAGTTTGATATTCGATCCCTCCAACAGAACAATCTCAGTGTTCAGGAATTTTATGCAGCTATGTCGGATTTGTGGGATCAGTTAGCTCTTATAGAACCTGATGTGTTGAAGGCTTTTAAGCCTTATATTGATAGACGGGAAGAGCAACGTTTGGTTTAGTTCTTGATGGCATTACATTCAGATTTTGAAGGTCTGCATGGATCAATCTTGCATCGTACACCTCTTCCCAATGTTGATTCGGTTGTTCACGAGTTGATAGCTGAAGAAACTCGTATCAAGTCCCATGCTGATAAAGCTCCCAAGACAGCCACTCCTGCTGTCTTTGTTGTTTCACAACGACCCCAATCTTCAAACCAATGTCATCCCAGAGTTGAATTTGATGGGTGTGCTTTCTGTAAGAAGAAGAACCATTGGAAGGCAAATTGTCCTTTGCTAACAAGCAAGGGAAATCAGCAGCAACAACAAACAAGATCACCAGCACACTCTCAGTCTTCACAGCAGAACAAGTCTTCTGGATAGTCACGTCCCTTTTTTCATCTTTTAGGCCACCACAATATGTTGCTGCTACACCTTCAGTTGAGAATGAAACAGATTTCACACCACCATCAGCCTTGGATCCACAGATTGTTGAGCAGTTCAGACAGTTCTTAGCTACCAATCCAACTGCCATGTCAGCTTCCATGTCTCATTCAGGTATGTCTTCATCCAACACATTTGGTATTCCTTCATCCTTGTGGATATTGGATTATGGTGCATCTCATCACATGTCACCACATTTTTCATCTTTTGCTTCATTATCTTCTCATACACCTGTCTCTGTTATGTCTGCTAGTGCTACACCCATGTCAGTCTATTAGTATTCAACTTGATGGCAAAAACTATGCCTATTGGAGTTATGTTATGAAAAATTTCTTGCGTGGCAAGACTATGTGGGGGATTGTTATAGGTGACAAGAAGAAACCAACAGATGAGAAGGCCGTTAATTATGAAACCTTATTGGATTCATAGGAGACTGATAACTCCAAGATCATTACTTGGATTAATAATTCTATCATCCAGTCTATTGGTACTCAGTTGGCGAAGTATGACACGGAAAAGGAGGTTTGGGATAATTTGGTTAGGTTGTATACTCAGTCTAACTTTGCAAAGCAGTATCAATTAGAGTTTGATATTCGAGCCCTCCAATAGAACAATCTCAGTGTTCAGGAATTTTATGCAGCTATGTTGGATTTGTGGGATCAGTTAGCTCTTACAGAACCTGATGTGTTGAAGGCTTTTAAGCCTTATATTGATAGAAGGGAAGAGCAACGTTTGGTTCAGTTCTAGATGGCATTAAATTCATATTTTGAAGGTCTGTGTTAATCAATCTTGCATCGTACACCTCTTCCCAGTGTTGATTTGGTTGTTCACGAGTTGATTGGTGAAGAAACTCGTATCAAGTCCCATGCTGATAAAGCTCCCAAGACAGCCACTCCTGCTGTCTTTGTTGTTTCACAACGACCCCAATCTTCAAACCAATATCATCCCAGAGTTGCATTTGATGGGTGTGCTTTTTGTAAGAAGAAGAACCATTGGAAGGAAAATTTTCCTTTGCTAACAAGCAAGGGAAATCAGCAGCAACAACAAACAAGATCACCAGCACACTCTCAGTCTTCACAGCAGAACAAGTCTTCTGGATAGTCATGTCCCTCTTTTTCATCTTTTAGGCCACCACAGTATGCTGCTGCTACACCTTCAGTTGAGAATGAAACAGATTTCACACCACCATCAGCCTTGGATCCACAGATTATTGAGCAGTTCAGACAGTTCTTAGCTACCAATCCAACTGTCATGTCAGCTTCCATGTGTCATTCAGGTCTGTCTTCATCCAACACATTTGGTACTCCTTCATCCTTGTGGATATTGGATTCTGGTGCATCTCATCACATGTCACCACATTTTTCATCTTTTGCTTCATTATCTTCCCGTACACCTGTCTCTGTTATGTCTGCTAGTGCTACACCCATGTCAGAAGAGGGTGTTGATTCTATTGTCACTCCTTATATATCTTTAACAGATGTGTATTACATTCCTACACTTGCTTTGAATCTTGCATCGGTCAGTTAGTTGTGTAAATTTGGTTGTTGGGTCTTCTTTTCTGATTCATTCTGCTGTGTACAAGACATTTGGTCTCGGAGGGTGATTGGGATAGGCCGTAGACTTGGGGAGCTTTATGGCTTGGAGCAGCTACATGTTACTGATGTTGCTAAATCTAGTGTCGATTTGTCGTCTTTTCGTTTAAACCCTTCATCGTCTCCTTTTAATCTTTGGCATTCTCGTTTGGGACATGTTTCAGCGTCGCGTTTATAGTTTTTGGTTTCCACTGGTGTGTTAGGCTCTTTGAAATTTGATGATATTTCTGATTATTGTGGTTGTAAACTGGGAAATTTTTCTGCTTTACAGTTTAATAAAAGTGTCACTCGTTCTGTTGCTCCCTTTGATATTATGCATTATGATGCGTAGGATCCTTCTCTGATAACCTCCAAGTCAGGAGCTAACTATTATGTTTCATTCATTTATGATTACACTCGTTATACGTGGGTTTATTTTATGAAGCATAGGTCTGACTTTTTCACCATATATAGTGAATTCAAAGCTATTGTCAAGACTCAACACTCCGCTATCATAAAATGTTTTCGGTGTGATCTGGGAGGAGAATTTACCTCCAATGATTTTAAACAATTATTGGCATCTGATGGCACTATACATCAATCATCTTGTACAGACACTCCTCAGCAGAATGGTGTTGCAAAGAGAACATCGACATCTCCTAGAAACTGCTAGATCCTTACTACTCTCTACTCAAGTTCCCAATATGTTTTGGGGAGAAGTTGTTCATACCGCTACTTATGTTATTAATCGCATTCCTATTGCGTACACTTCGGGGAAGTCTCCTTATGAAATGTTGTTTGGACAACTCCCAGATTATTCTCCATTACGAGTGTTTGGGTGTACATGTTTTGTCTTGAAGCCTCATGTAGAGAGAGATAAGTTGTCTTCAAAATCAGCTCTTTGTGTTTTTATGGGATATGGTATTGGTCAGAAAGGTTATTGGTGCTATGAACCTTCAAATCAGAAACTGTATATATCTCGCAATGTCACCTTTTTGGAGCATATTCCATTCTATAGCATTCCTGTTCAGTCACATGATGCAACCCGAGAGGAGCTCCGTACTATTGATCCGTTTAGCATTGACATTGATGATCCACCACATGTCACTGATCCATCAGTTGCTGCTGATCCAGCACCAATCGTTAATCCTCTGCCTGCAAATCATCAAGACCCCCCTCCATCGAGACCTTATCGTAATAAGAAGTCCACAAAGCTTCCTGAATTTGTCTATTCCTCTTACTCACCGGCTTTTGCCTCTTTTATTGCTAATGTACATCGTCTCTCTGATCCAACATCCTATAAAGAGGCCATTTCTGATCCCCTTTGGGAGACCGCTATGGCTAAGGAACTTGCAGCTCTTTATTAGACTCATACATGGGATCTGGTTCCGCTTCCACCTGGAAAACACACGATTGGTTGTCGTTGGGTTTATAAAATCAAAACAAAGTCTGATGGATCCGTTGAGCGTTATAGAACCAGACTTGTTGCGAAAGGGTACGTGCAAAAGTATGTTATGGATTATGAGGGGACGTTTGCTCCTGCTGCAAAAATGACGATTGTTCGCACCTTGATTGCAGTTTCTTCCATTCGCCAATGGAAGATTTATCAAATGGATGTCAAGAATGCTTTCTTGAATGGTGATCTTCATGAAAAGTATACATGTCTCCTCCTCATGGTATTTCTCACCAACCAGGTGAAGTTTGTCGACTTTGGAAGGCTCTATATGGCCTCAAACAAGCCCCTCGTGCTTGGTTTGAGAAATTTTCTACGGTGATTACTTCTCTTGGTTTTCAACCAAGAAACCACGATTTGACTCTATTTATTCGATGTACGAATGCAGGTCGGATTATTCTTTCCTTATATGTCGATGACATGATTATTACTGGTGATGATCATGATGGTATAGAGTCTTTAAAGCGTGATTTGGCTCACCGTTTTGCTATGAAAGACTTGGGATTACTTTGTTATTTCTTGGGGATTGAAGTTGCTCAATCTCCAAAGGGTTATCTTTTATCTCAAACAAAGTATATTTCAGATTTTTTTTGAACGTGCACGACTCACGGATAATCGAACAGTTGATACGCCTATAGAGAGTAATGCAAAGTACTCTCCAACTGATGGTGTCCTATTATCAGATCCAAGTCTTTATCGTACCATTGTTGGGAGTTTGGTTTACCTGACTATCACTAGACCAGATATTGCTCATGCAGTCTTTATGCCTACATTTTTAGGATGTTGAGGGTATTCTTTGGTGAGATTGTCTTTATTGGCAACTATCCATTTAAGTTTTAGAATCCCGAAAATGGTTTTAAACAAGATTTTTTTAGGTTCAAACAGAGTTTCAGTTGAAAAACTGTTATGTAGTTTGGTATATTGAGTTAAATCGGTCTGAGTTTGATCAATTTGGACTGATAAAGGAAACATTTTCCTTTCAGCACATATATTTGAAACTCCCATGATTTTTCAAATTGTTTCTAATAATATTATAAATAAGTTACCTAAACATAAAATTATAATTGTTTGAAAATTAAATTTGATTCAAAAACACAAAATATATACAAACCGGGTTTCAATAGAAAAACGTTATGTAGTTTGGTATATTAAGCCGAATCGGTTCGAGTTTGATCAATTTGGACCGATAAATGAAGCATTATCCTTTCACAACATACATTTGAAACTCTCATGATTATTCAAATTGTTTATAATAGTATTATAAGTTACATAATGTTAATAAATATAAAAAAATTTACCTAAACATAAAATTATAATTGTTTGAAAAATCACTTTGATTCAAAAGCACGAAATATATACTCGATTATATTTTATAAATGAATTCATTTTATAATGACATTTTGAATCATGAAAATACATATACACAAACTTTCTATATTAAGTATCTAACTGAATTTATGATTTTAGGATTTAACAAAAAGTTATTCAATAAAAACTTGATTTTTTATAGCAACTTATGAGATTACTGAAAAATGGAACTATTGAACAATATATTTTTTGGATAACGTTTTATTTTTATTATTTAATATTTTATTTATCAAAATGAAATTATTGGCAAATAAAGAAATGAGTTTAATTAAAAAAAAAATTCATCCCACATTGACCGTGAGAGTAAACAAGAGAATGTATTCTCCTCTATAAATAGGAAAGATTTTGAAATATTTTAAAGGGACTAAGCCATGAGATCTTCCTTGCATCTAACTTTGTAGGACGTTGAGTGTATTCTTTGGTGAGATTGTCTTTGTCGACAAGTGACCAATTAAATTTCAAAATTTCGAAAATGATTTTGGATCGTATCTTTTAGATTTGGATTGAGTTTAATAAGAATCCGAGTGTCTTCTGGCTAAGTTAGGCAAACTCGCTTCCATTGGAGGGCGAGTTTAAGTAACATGCTGAGTATTTGGTTGTGTTAGCCAAGTTTTACAACCCTGTATGTAATACAATTTAAAGTTTTAACCTTATAAAAGACGTCACTATTATCATATGTTCTACATAATTATGGTAATATTTATGATACAAAACATTTTTTTACTATTTAAGATAAAAAGTTGTCTTTATTATCATATGTTGTACACAATGATAAAATTTAAGATAGATAAAAAGATGTCTCTGTTATTGTATTTTCTACATAATGATAATATTTAATATAAACGTTTTAATGTAATATGAAATTATTATCTAATAGATAACAATAACGATTTATTTATTTTTAAAAATTAATTTTTTTTTCTATTTTAATCATATAACTTTGTATATGCAAAACAACTTCAAGTTCCAACCTTATCTCTTATAATATAGTTCAACATAATAATAATACTAAAAATCATTTTTTATATTTTTATGAAATTATTATTTAATTGTTAATAACAATGATTTAGTCATTTTTAATATAAAATATTTTTTTATATCCCACGCAACGTGCGGGCATTCGTCTAGTATACTTATAAAAGAAATATTTTTTCTTTCACCACATTCATTTGAAACTCCAATGTATTTTTCCTTTTACCACATTCATTTGAAACTCCCATGACTTTTCAATTTCTTTTTAATAATAATTATAAGTTGGTTAGTAAGTTTAAATAAATATCAAACCTAAACTGTAATTATATATAAACTAAATTTCAATATTAAAATAATATATTTACTTCTACTTATTAAGTTAAGTTTTTTAGCTTTTAACATATTATACTTAATTTATTAGTTTTAATATATTGTTGGATGTAAAACATTGTCATTTTAAAGATACAATTTTGGAATAATTTGTATAAAAAACTAAAATTATTAATTTAAATATAACATTACATGATCAACTTAAATATAAATTTTAGTTTAACTTAAACAACCCAAAGAATATTTTGTAAATAGTTAAAAGTGATTAATTGTAGTGTCTTTCTAATAATGATCATAAGTTGGTTAATATGGTTAAATAACTATCAAACCTAAAGTGTAATCATAAATAAACTAAATTTCAATTTTAAAATAATATCTTTAATTCTACTTATAAAGTTATGTCTTTAACTTTTAACATATTATACTTAATTTATTAGATTTAATATGTGTTGTATGTAAACCATTATCAGTTTAAAGTTACAACTTTTTAACAGTTTAGACAGAATACTTATATTGTTAATTTTAATATAACATTACAACGTCAACTTAAATATAAATTTCAATTCCACTTAAGAACCCCAAGAATATTTTGTAAATAGTTAAAAGTGATAAATTGTAGTGATAAATGCAAAAACTAAATTGTAATCTCATTTTAACTAAACTATTTACTAAAGATATTTTTATAATCGTTAAAAGTTTCAAATAAGTAGTTTAAAATAACTTACAATAACAATAGTTAAAAATAACTCTATATAAATGATTATATTGTTACCTTTAAATTCAAACAACAATGCTTGATGTTTTAAATAATTATAATGATAGAAATTAAAACATTAAGCAAATAAATTAAAAAAAATAATTAACAATAAGAACAACTATAAATAACATTATACCATATATTATATTTAATTTTATTCATGTGTAACTTGCGAGTAGAAGTCATTCAAACGATTGAGATTTATAAAGGAAGAATTTTTCATTTCATCACATTCATTTGAAACTCTCATGCATTTTTTCATTCACCTTATTCATTTGAAACTCTCATGACTTTTCAATTTTTTTCTAATAATGATTATAAGTTGGTTAATAAGATTAAATAAATATCAAAACCTAAAGTGTAATCATATGTACACTAAATTTCAATATTAAAAGAATATCTTTAATTCTACTTATAAAGTTATGTTTTTTTTTTAACTTTTATTAGCTTTAATATAGTGTTGGATGTAAACCATTATCATTTTAAAGCTATAACATTTTTACAATTTGTATAAAATACATAAATTATAAATTTGAATATAACATTACATGATGAACGTAAATACAAATTTTAGTTTAGCTTAAACAACCGAAAAAATATTTTGTAAATAGTTAAAAGTGATAAATTGTAGTGTCTTTCTAATAATACATATAGGTTGTTAATAAGGTTAAATAAATATCAAACCTAAAGTGTAATCATAAATAAACTAAAAATTTCAATATTAAAATAATATATTTACTTCTACTTATAAAGTTATATCTTTAACTTTTAACATATTATACTTAATTTATTAGATTTAATATGTTGTTGTATGTAAACCATTCTCACTTTAAAGCTATAATATTACAGTGTCAACTTAAATATAAATTTCAGTTCTGCTTAAAAATCCAATAAATATTTTGTGAATAGTTAAAAGTGATAAATTGTAGTGCTAAATGCAAAAACTAAACTATAATCTTAATTTAACTAAAATATTTCCAAAAGATATTTTTATAATCGTTAAAAGTTTTCAAACAAATAGCTTAAAATAACTTACATTAATAATAGTTAAAAATAACTCTATATAAACGATTATATTGTTACCTTTAAAATAAAAAAACAATATTTGATGTTTTAAATAATTATAATGATAGAAATTAAAACGCTAAGAAAATAAACTTTGAAAAAATAATTAACGATAACAACTATAAATAACATTAAATCATATATTGTATTTAATTTTATTCATGAGTAACTCGCGGGTAGAAGTCATTCAAACGGTTAAGATTATGTAGTGATAATAGATGTATATATTATCATATAATTCAAAATAATCAATATTTTATATCAATTTAGTATATGAATTATTATATCAAATTTAACAACAATGTTATTGTTATATTTTTTTTAAAAAAAACCATATATTTGTAAAGATTTCAACTATATAGGTGTTCATGCACAACACACGAGCATTTGCTTAGTATCATACATACTTATAAAGCTATCATTTTTTCTTGAATCTCATGCATTTGAAACCCCCATAAAAATTTGTCAACACCTCATGCATTTGAAACCCCCACACCCTTTCACCTTCAAAATAATTAATCACACATAATCTCATTCCAAGAAAATCACACACTCTATAAGTTGGTTAATAAGGTTACATAAATATCAAACCTAAAGTGTAATTATATATAAACCAAATTTCAATATTAAAATAATATCTTTACTTCTACTTATAAAGTTATGTTTTTTTAACTAACATATTATACTTAATTCATTAGTTTTAATATAGTATTGGATGTAAACCATTATCATTTTAAAGATACAATTTTGGAACAATTTGTATAAAATACATAAATTATTAATTTAAATATAACATTACATGGTCAACTTAAATATAAATTTTAGTTTAACTTAAACAACCCAAAAAATATTTTGTAAATAGTTAAAATTGATAAATTATGATGTCTTTCTAATAATGATTATAAGTTGGTTAATAAATATCAAACCTAATGTGTAATCATAAATAAAGTAAATTTCAATTTTAAAATAATATTTTTACTTATACTTATAAAGTTATGTCTTTAACTTTTAATATATTATACATAATTTATTACATTTAAAATGTTGTTGTATGTAAACCATTATCAGTTTAAAGCTACAACTTTTGAACAGTTTGGACAAAATACATAAATTGTTAATTTAAATATAACATTACAATATCAACTTAAATATAAATTTCAGTTCCACTTAAAAAACCAAAGAATATTTTGTAAATAGTTAAAAGTGATTAATTATAGTGATAAATGCAAAAACTAAATTGTAATCTCAATTAAAGTAAAATATTTCCTAAATATATTTTTATAATCGTTAAAAAATTTTAAATAAGTAGCTTAAAATAACTTACAATAACAATAGTTAAAAATAACTCTATATAAATGATTATATTTTTACCTTTAAAATAAAAAAAACAATGTCTGATGTTTTAAAAAATTATAATGATAGAAATAAAAACATTAAGCAAATAAATTTTAAGAATTAATTAACAATAACAACAACTATAAATAACATTAAACCATATATTATATTTAATTTTATTCATGTGTAACTCTCGGGTAGAGGTCATTCAAACGATTGACTAAACTACAATATTAAAATTTCATATTATATTTCTATTTATAAAATTATGGCTTTAAATTTTTAACATATTATACTTAACTTATTAGTTTAAATATGATGTCGTATGTGAGCAATTATCATTTTAAAGTCAAAACATTTGTATAATTTATGAGTTGATGCAAAATAGTTAAATTATTAATTTCAATATAATATTAAACAATTAACTTAAATCAAAATTTCAGTTAAACTTGAAAAAAATCGAGAGACTATTTTATAAATAGTTAAAGATTATAAATTATAGTGTGAAACCAAAATTGTAATCCTAAATTAACTAAATAAATAAATAATAAAAAACATTAAATTGTTTTTATAATCATTAATAATTTTCAAATAAATAGCTTAAAAATAACTTACAATAAGAATAGTTAAAAGTAATATTATATAAAAATTTCTTTAAAAATAAAAACAATGTTTTTTTTGTTTTAAATAACTATAATCATAGAAACTAACAATATTCACCAAATAAATTTTAAAAACATTTAATTTCTGAAACCAAATTAAAATAATTAAGAGTTTCGAAATACGTTATTTTAAATAACTTACAACAACAATAGTTAAAAGTAAAATGATATACAAAAATTATATTGTTGTCTTTAAAAGCTAAAATAATGTTTGATGTTTTAAATAATTACAATGATAGAAATTAAAATCTTAAGCAGATAAACTTTTTAAAATTAATTAATCATAACAACTATAAATATCATTAAATCATATATCATATTTAATTTTATTCATAAGTAAACTGCAGTTAGATGTCATTAAGACACTTAGGATTATACAATTTTAAAAGATATCTACATTATCATATAATTCAAAACAAACACTGTTTATACCAACTTTTTATAAGGTTTATTATATAAAAGCTAATAACAATGTCATTGATATATTTAAAAAACATATATTTGCAAAAATTTCAAATATATTGTTGTATTCTCCGCAACGCGCGTGTATTCGCCTAGTATCTTATAATAGAAGCATTTTTCTAAACACCACATTGATTTGAAACTCCTTTGTCTTTTCATATTTTCAAATGACTATATTTCTAAGCATCACATTGATTTGAAACTCCTTTGTCTTTTCATATTGTCAAATGACTTTTCAAATGTCTTCTAAGTAATTGATTTAACATTAAACACCAAACATACTATATAAACTCTTACATACAAAAATGATGTCATAAGAAAATAAAAAGAAAAATTTTCAATAGTCACAATTCTTTTAGAATGTATTTGCAGTGATTGAGTCCTTAAAAGAGCTTTACAAGTCAAGGTTGTGGATGAATGTATCGTTTTTTACTCATTGTTTGATCGTGTTATATTTTTTTTTCCAGTAGTATAAATGAGACCATTCAAAATCATATGTTTAGAGATATTTTGTTTTCTCAAACCATATTGATTTGAAACCTACATAACTTTTTATATTCCTTAATTAATAACATTTATAATATTTATAAATTTCCAATAATTTTTAGCATTCTCTTATTATATATGTAGTTATATTAGTACATTTTTTTTTACAAAAAGTCGTCATTTAGTTGAAGATATTGTGATTCAAAAGTTTTCATATAGTTGAAATATTTACGATCCAAATATGATAATTTGAAGAAATGGGTTATGTCGCATCGATGGTAATTGTAGTATAATTTTTTCTTTAAACCAAAACAAATGAAGCTTTTTTATTCTTTCTTTATATTCAGTTTCTCATTTGCACTTTATATGTGATTTGTGTGTATTACTCAATCTTGAATGTGACTCTCAAAACATCAATGTTTAGCTTGGAATATCTTTATGATTCTTCTTTTTCAAGAAAAACATTATCATTGCATGTTAGTGAAGAATTGTCATCAAGTTTCTATCGTTGAATGGTGTTAAATAAAGAAAGAAGATTCAGAAAACGGATATAGGTTTTCTTGTTTGAGCAAAGTAGACGAATGTTAGTTTTTTTCTTTTGATTTAAATGTATATTTATCTAACATTTTTATTTATATATTAAACCACCCAATGTTCTTATTTACTTGATTGTAGTTTTTCTATTTTGATTATGTTTATTTTTTATTATTTTTTTGTTGGGTTATCCTGCATACGTATTTATAAGACAATATTTAAAAGATAATATAATTTTTAACATTTAATATGTAATTATGATTGACTTATCATGATATGTTCTTCATATGAAAGTAATTTATCCATATTACTACGACAAGAATTACATATAACATTTATGAAAATATATATTATATGTTATTTGCTTAAAATATATATGCACTTATGTATGTTATAAATTTATAATTAAATATATTTATGTTTAATAATTGTAGGGATTAAAATGATGCATCAAAACTAATTATTTAGACGAATATAATAATAATAATAATAATAATAATAATAATAATAATAATAATAATAATAAATACATATTTCCAAGTATCACATTCATTTGAAACTCACATTACAACTTAAGAGTTTTCTAATTTATGTATATTTATTAATTACAAGTCAAGAGTTTATAACTTATCATTATTAAGTAGTAATCACCAATAACCTTTCAGTTTCTTTTCTTTTATAAGGTTGTAAAGTTTTGCTCATTAAAAACATTAATGTATTTGAATAGATTTGTGATTTACATATGAAGAGGTAATATAAATGTTATAATAGATGTTTTAGTGTTTTTTTGTTATTAAAAGTTGTAGTGTTTATTTTTCGTATTCTTTATTATTCGTTGTGTGTGTGTGTATATATATATATATATATATATATATATATAATAGTAATGTTATAATAGATGTTTTTATATTTTTATGTTACTAAAAGTTGTAATTCATATTTTTTTTTCCATACATTTTGTTACCTGTTATATATAGATTGTCATATGTTTGATATATAATTTACACAATTTTAAACGGTTTATAAAATTATTAAATAATTATATGTATCACGACGACTTAAAAATTAAAACTATAATGTTTAATAAAACAAATATGTTAACTATATATTTGCTTCACTACTAACATTTTGTTTCATGGTAGAAATATTAAATAATAATCAGGTAAAAGTTATTATTTTAACTGTACAATTGTTTTCTCGCGCAACACGCGGGGATTCGAATACTATGTATATATATATATATATATATATATATATATATATATATATATATATATATATATATATATATATATATATATATATATATATATATATATAAGGAAAGGTTATTTGGAAAACAAAAAAACCTTAAAAAAACCCTAAAAATCATAAAAATGC
Source organism: Lactuca serriola (assembly GCF_051521515.1). Taxonomy (NCBI): domain Eukaryota; kingdom Viridiplantae; phylum Streptophyta; class Magnoliopsida; order Asterales; family Asteraceae; genus Lactuca; species Lactuca serriola. The sequence goes on from NC_136410.1 coordinate 33,900,881, forward strand.
ATAAAAAAATACTTAAAGATCACAAAACTTTTTTTTGAAAAAATCGCAGCTTTTTATACAAAATCGGTGAAAAAATTGCAGCTTTTCTTTTTCAGCGAATTTTAACAAAAACCTGCGATTTTTTATTAAAAAAATTTGTGATCTCTAACTATTTTTTTATGCATTTTTATGATTTTTAGGGTTTTTTTGTTTTCCATAGAACCTAAACCTATATATATATATATATATATATATATATATATATATAGAGAGAGAGAGAGAGAGAGAGAGAGAGAGAGAGAAATGATTTTTGATTAATTTCATATTAGTCAAGTAACCATTATAAGTCGATCAATATAGGCTTTTAAAAATTAATTAATTTCAGAAAATATCCACTATATTGGGCATTTTTTGGTTTAAACCTAATATTTTTTCAATCAAACCCTTAAGGTTGACTTACCTTACTATTTTGTTTTTTCAAATAAAAAAATCATGCATTTCATAAAAACATTTCAAAAATAAAACATCATGCATTTCATAAAAATATTTTTATAATAATTTTTCTTCTTGATCTAATTCCAAAACAACCTAATCTTTCAAAAAAACAGTCAAAGCCAGTAAGTGAGTCTCATACATTGAACCTTGACTTGCTAGTGTTCATTAATTCTCAAAAGCAACCCATACACATTATCACAAATCCTGAAGCTTCCCATGCAAAACAAAAAATGAAAGAGTTTTAAGCATCAAAGCTTAACTTTTGGTATAGGTTTGCCTTTGGAACCCACATGCGACCCGATATTTTGTAATTGCTCAACTACTGTCGAATTTTAAATTCAAGAAAAACAGAAAATGATAGAAAAAATTCAATGGCCCCAACTTTCCAACGCTCTAAAAGGTATTTTATGCCTATTTCCTTTGAAATACCCTGCTTGGTGAAATAAGTTTCTCTCCATGACCCAGGTCCTTGCATATTGACATCAAACCCCTGAAAATTGCCTTAGGAGTCTCTCACGGTAGATAGGCTGTGAGAAGTACCAATAGTGAAAAAAACCAAGGACAAAAATATTACAATCCACATAGATAACTTGATCATTTAAATATATTTGGATGTTTCATATATATATATATATATATATATATATATATATATATATATATATATATATATATATATATATATATAAACAAAAAAATTATTATTAGGAATATTGTATCATCAAAACAACTTGTTGCAGGATCACGGTGGGTGCTAGAGCGTTGTAAAGCACTAAGCAATACCAACAAGGCTGATGTGGAACATCTAATGGAGAGCCTCAAGAGAAGAGGCAAGTTAAGAAGCAGTGGGCAATGCAATCGCACTTTGAGATTAAACAAGACAAAATTAGGCCTTGTTTGGTATCCTCATAATTGGAAAATTAAAAGGCAATCTCTTAATTTTTAAGATCTAGACTGTTTGGTAACATCTGAATTTGTGGCTCTTAATTTGTGAGATGCCTCTTAATTTTATAGATCTTAGGATGAGTATGAATTTTAAAAAAAAGGAACGTGCATTCCTATTTTTCCCTGGTACTCAATTCCTTTCCTTTTTCTCTTTCTTTCACAAACGTCGATCCCTCCTTTCCACTGCATCTCCGATCGTATGATTGCAACCCTTCTTTATCACCTCCTACATCAACCAACCACCGCCTCTACTTGCGTCGGCATTTCCAGCGGTAATGAACCCCTCTAGCTACCTCAAATTCGTCGACTGTGGTAAGTTTTTTTTCTCCTGAAAATCATGTGTTTGAAATTTCAAAATCGTAGACTGTGGCAATGAAACCCTCCACTACCTCTGTATGATATTTCATTCCTCCTCGTTTTTATTTGCATTTCTTATTCTAGACTAAATAATGCAAGGATTCAATTTAAAAAGGCATGTTTATCTAATGCTATTTTTTTAATATCCATCTAAAATTATATATATATATATATATATATATATATATATATATATATATTAAAAGATGGTGACTTTAACTACAATAACTTTTTGAGGTTTTTGACATTGGATACAAGGTTTTGGTTTTTTGTCACTTTTGGTCCTATTCTTTGTATTGCTCTCTTTTGATCCATCTACCAATGTGTCTTTCATCTGCCCCACCGCCTCTTCATATCCAATGCATGTGCTCTAGCTTTGCACTCTTTTTCAATAACAAAAACATCCGATTATTTAGGTGGTGTTCGTTTTTTGTCTATATATATTCTTGAAATATTTTGTCTGCACTGTACAGACCACAGGCAGACATTAACCATTGCAGACTGTTTGTTTTTCATAAGACCACATACCTAAAAATGTTTGTACGCCCTCTTCTTAACACATACATGGACTAGAGTCTTCTAACATCTTTAAACATCTTCTAATTTGAAAAAAAAACATTTTTTTTTTCAGTTTTAGTCATTTTATATTACATAATTTTTTCCCCATTTTGGTCATTTTATATCACACAATTATATTTGATATTTTATGAAACATCCCAAAAAAATAGTCCAAAGTTTTTGTTTTAAATCATTAAAGAAAAACCCATAGCTCATAAAACAATATAAAAAAATCACATGTCGTGTATCTCAATCATCATATCAAAAATATTGTGTCAAAATAATGTATCAAATATCAGAGTCTAAAATCTCCCAGGCTTAAGACTGCGGTGTGTGTCATGCGATCATCCCAATCCCTTCCCTTTACTAGCAGAAGTACCTGAAACCAAAATTGAAAACTGAAAGCACGAAACTTAGTGAGCTCCCCTAAACTACCCCATACCATACAATAACACATAATAGCACATACTGGGCCTTACCCACTGCATCGGGCCCCACTCGGCATCGGACGAATCTTGCGTCGGTCCCCGCCCGGCATCGGACCAAAGTCCGGAATACATATATCATAACAAGGAGCACATAACACATAAACATATAACATATAAACATATAAAGCTTCCACAAGCTTGCCCATGCATCGGACCGAAGTCTGGAACACATAACGCATGACATATAAGCTAGATCTTCATCGAGCTTACCCCGACATCGAACCGAAGTCCAGAACATACAACAAAACACATGCAAGAATCACGAAGACATCAAGCATACAACATTCCTCGGGCTTGCCCCGGCATTGAACCGAAGACCGGAACATATAAGCTACAACAGGCTATCCCTGACATCGGACCTAAGTCAATCGTATACTAACATACATGAACGGGCCGACATTGGTGCCTTCGACCCTCTCCTACTGGAGGAAAACTCACCTCTCAAACTGGATGCTAATCTCGTGTGTGAGGAATCTCTGTTGGCTACTCTCACGAATCCCCGACTAACTCTATACAACAATACTTAGTCAGAAAACTGAAAATCCATCTAAGGGTAAAATGACCATTTTACCCCTAGTCAAAGTCAACACTCTGGTCAAAGTCCACATTCTGGGTTGACCAACTCGTCGAGTCAACCTTTCATCTCGCCGAGTTCTATAACTCAGAAATCCTGAAATCACGACTCAACTCACCGAGTCGTCCTCCGACTCGTCTAGTCTTATCGAGTTGCTCATAGTCACAACTTGGCAAAGGACCTCGTCGAGTCCCTTAACAGGCTCATCGAGTTCGACTATAAACTAAAACGGGACAACACGATCCGACTCATCGAGTTCCTTCATGGCCTCGATGAGTCTTTCTATCTATTTGACCATCTTATCAGATTAAGCCCTTGTTCTATAGATCTAAATCCCATATTTCGATTGTTTAATGGAAATGACCTTTCTAAGGGTAAAGTTTCCAACTTTACATGTTGATAGCCCTTTTTGTAGGGTTTAGCTAAAACCCTAATTCCTTTAGGACATGGATCTTGTCCAAACAGCCTTAGTATCCTAAACCAAAGCATGAAAAACTAGATTTAGGGCCTAGATACCAAATAACCACGTAAAGTCAAGCTTGCTTACATGCATGGCCCCTTTGGGGTTAAAAGGCCATAACAACATCCTTAGGGTATGCATGAGGCTCAAATGGCATAAAGTTTGCCCCTTTATGCCTTTACAATCCTTAATGACTCTAGATCTAAAAGTATAATCCACTTGGGACATCCATGTCTCATAAATCATACTACTTGGAAAAAACCCGATAAAAGTGACCACAAATAGATCTAATGAACTATAAGGCAAGTTAAGAGCTTGATTACCAGAAACTGAAGAGGATGAAACGAAATCCTTAGATCTATAACCTTCTCCTTGAACCTTCAAGCTTCTTCTTCTTCTTCTAGGCTTCAAAACAAACAAAACCACTCAAAAATGGCACTCACACTCAAAGAACACTCTAGGTTTCGTGGATTAGGGTTTAGGACAAGGAGGTTGTAAATGAGGCCAAGGGGTGGGGATTAGGATGCTTAAATAGGGTGCAAAACCCCGAAATTAGGGTTTCACCTTGGCGGGGCTACTCGCTGAGTCAGGGACTCGACTCACCGAGTAGATAGCTTAAACCTCGCACATAGTCTGCCCTCTACTCGACGAGTTAGGGCCACCAACTCATCGAGTCCTTCTTTCAAAATAATTAATTAAATTAAATGTATACCAGGGAACCAGGCGTTACAATTCTCCCCCACTTGTCTTAGAATTCATCCTCGAAGTTTGTTGCATCAGGAAACAACTCCGGGTAGTGCTCCCTCATCTCCTCCTCAGGCTCTTATGTCAATTCCGAACCCTTACGGTGCTATCACCGCACCTTCAGTAACTCAACCCTCTTGTTCCTCAACTCCTTCGTTTTGCGATCCAGAATTACCACCGGTCTCTCAATGTAATTTAGGCTGTCATCAACCTGAATACCCTCTAAAGGTATAACTGTCGTGTCATCCACCAAACACTTTCGTAGCTGGGAAACATGGAAAGTGTTGTGGATCTGGCTGAGCTCTGCGGAAAGATCCAACCAATATGCTACCTTGCCCACCCGGGCAATGACTATGAATGGGTCGATATACCTGAGGCCCAGCTTGCCCCGCTTCCGGAATCGGACGACACCCTTCCAAGGTGATACCTTCAGGAGAACCATGTCGCTCTCCTGAAACTCCAAATCTAAACGCCGCTTGTCGGCGTAGCTCTTTTGCCGAATCTGAGCAGTCTGGAGCCTGCTCCGGACCTGCTCGATCCACTTTATTGTCTTGAGTACTACCTCAGTACTCCCCATGACCCTCTTACCGACCTCACCCCAACAGATTGGGGTCCTACACTTCCTCCTATAGAGCATCTCGAAGGGAGGCCGGTCTATACTGGCGTTGTAACTGTTGTTATACGAAAATTCTGCTAACGAAAGATATGTATCCCAACTGCCACCGAAATCCAAAACACATGCACGAAGCATGTCCTCGAGAGTCTGAATCATCCTCTCGCTCTATCCGTCTTTCTGGGGATGGAAAGCGATGCTGAAGTGGAGACGAGTACCCATCTCATCGTGAAACCACTTCCAAAATCTGGAAGTAAAATGGACATCTCGGTCTGACACCACTGAGACAGGCACTCCATGACGTGCCACTACCTCTCACACATAAATCTTGGCCAGCTTCTCGGCTGATATGTTCTCTTGGATCAGGATGAAGTGAGCGCTCTTAGTCAACCGATCCACGATGACCGATATCGAATCGACCCCACATGTGGTCTTGGGAAGCTTAGTGATAAAATCCATAGTAAGGTCCTCCTACTTCCACATGGGGATGTCTAACGGCTGCATCTTGCTGTGAAGCCTCTAGTTCTTTTCCTTGAACTTCCTATAGGTCAGACATCTCTCTACGTACCAAGCTACATCCTGTTTCATGCAGGGCCACCAGTAATCGGGTCAAAAATATATGTACATCTTCGGCGCCCCGGGATGGATGGAGAACCTGGACTTGTGGGCCTCATCCATCAATATATGTCATACTCTGCCCCAGTACAACACCTAGACCCTTCCATGCAGGGTTAACAATCCACGACTGTCGTTATCAAAGGAGGCATCCTGGCCTATGATCTGCTCATACTTATAATTCTCCTTGTTCAAGCCTTCTACCTGTGCCTCTCGGATCTGCTCCAGCAATGGGGTGATCACTGTCATCCTCAGACAAATGTCTCGTGTCGGGGCTGCTACCGCCTTGCGGCTCAGGGCGTCGACCACGACGTTGGCCTTGCATGGGTGGTAAAGGATCTCACAATCATAGTCCTTCACTACATCTAAACACCTATGCTGCCTCATGTTCAGATTCGGATGATCCATGAGGTACCTCAAACTCTTATGGTCCGTGTAAATGGTACAACGGACCCCGTAGAGGTAATGCCGCAAAATATTGAGGGCGAACACCACAACCCCTAGCTCTAAATCGTTCTTCGGATGGTTAGCCTCGTGAGGCTTCATCTGTCTCGAAGCATAAGCTATCACATGACGTCGCTGCATCAACACTGCTCCCATGCCTATGATCGAAGCATCACAGTAAACTACGAAATCATCTACACCCTCTGGCAGAGTGAGAATTGGTGCCTCTCACAACCACTTCCTGAGCGTCTCAAAGGCTGCCTGCTGCTCAGGTCCCCAGCGAAAAACCACTGACTTCTTGGTCAATCAGGTCAACGGAACTACAATATTAGAGAAGTCCTGAATAAGTCTCCTGTAATACCCTGCCAGACCCAGGAAACTTTGAATCTCAGTTGGAGACCTTGAAATCTCCCACTGCATCATAGCCTCTATCTTGGCCAGATCGACTAGAATACCCTTCTAGTTGACAAGATGCCCAAGGAACTGAACCTCGCGTAACCAAAACTCACACTTGGAGAACTTTGGAAAATTCTCTCCCTCCTCAGTGTCTCTAGCAACTCCCTCAGGTGCTCCTCATGTTGTTCCTGAGACTTGGAGTAAACCAAGATGTCATCAATGAAGACTATTACAGATCGATCCAACATCAGTCTGTACATGCAGTTCATGAGGTCCATGAACGCAGCTGGAGCATTGGTGAGCCCAAAATGGCATCACCACAAACTCATAATGACCATAATGAGTCCTAAAAGCTATCTTCTGCACATCATCATCCCTGACTCGCATCTAGTGATACCTTGACCGTAAATCAATCTTGGAGAACCAAGATGCTCCCTGAAGCTGGTCAAACAAATCATCTATCCTCGGAAGTGGGTAACGGTTCTTCACCATTACCTTGTTCAGCTCCCGGTAGTCTATACACATGTGATGTGACCCGTCCTTCTTCACAAAACAGGATTGGGGCTCCCCATGGTGAACTACTCGGTCTGATAAAACCCTTGTCTAGCAGCTCTTGCAGTTGCATAGATAACTCATGCATCTCGGAAGGTGCCAACCAATATGGTGCCTTGGCTATTAGAGCCGCACCAGGGACTAGGTCAATCCTAAACACAACCTGTCTCTCCAAAGGTACTCCAGGTAAATCCTCCAGGAATACGTTTGGGCACTCTCACACTACCGGTACATCATCCACTGTTGCCTTACCCTTATCCCGGGTGTCCGTGACATAGGTGACGTATCATGCACAACCCTGCTGAAGGTGTCGCCTCGCCCTCGCTACTAAACAGAGAATCGGTCCACGATGTGGCCTCTCGCCTTGGATCACTATCCCTCCCGCACTAGGAGTACGAACCCTCACTAGCTGCTGCTCACAATCAATCACTGTGCCATTGGGGCTCAACCAATCCATTCCCAGTATAACTGTGACATCCCCAATTTCACGACCAGAAAAGACCGATTTTTTATGCTTTGTTTTTAAAATCAGAGTAATCTTTTAAAGAAAACGGTTGCAGAATTTGTTCCCAAAACAAGATGTGATAATAACTTATCAAAACATTTCTCAAAGAGAATGTATTTTCATTTAATAATAAAACCTCGGGATGTCATGTTCCGATACAGACATATAAGCATAAACAGAAATTACATTCAATTACACTAATGATTTATATCTCCTTTAAATCTCTCTGTGAAATATGTCTTCGTATCGATACCTGTGATACAATGAAAACTGAGTGGGTCAGGCTTGGGAGCCTGGTGAGCATATAGGGTTTTCATCCCACAATTTTATATCATATATTTATAAATATAGAACCTTCAAACTTGTACAATTTCACCATCTAAAGGCAACTCTTATCCCACCCCATCGATCCTCACAACGACATTATCTAAACTCTCGTACCTAAAATTTTCCTCTTTACCTGATCCCTACTCACGGATCTAAAACTAACCTTAATTTTCACCTAATCCTTACTCACGGATCTAAAACTAATCTCTTCACTTGATCCACATTCCCGGATCTAAAACTAACCTCTTGGTCTGATCCATACTCCCAGATCTAAAACTGTGCCCAACCCATACTCCCGGACTAGGGACAATTTACTATACCTAAATCTTGATCTGATCCATACTCCCGGATCTAATAACAAGTTCATCTTGTTTATTGACAGTATCATTCTCGAGATCCCTCTCGCAATACATGTCAATGGGTTTTTAGAGTACACCGGTGAACACATCGTTCACAAACAACTACAAGTTGCGAGCCTGCTAGTGTTCCAATGACTGTCTAGAATAGTCTATGGTTGTCATCCCTACTCTGCTGAATATCGGGGGCCATCGTTTGGGTAAAGGTTTCACTCATTTTCCACTTGTCACCCTCATCTCAAGATCTATATCACCTCTTATCTCATTATCCAACTCATCCTTTTATCACACACCAACTATCTCATCTACCATGTTCTACCCAACATATTTGTAGATATAAAATACATATACAGTTTAACTCATTTAAAGACTATATAAAACATCCATTCCCCAATCTTCTCAAATAAACAACAATATATAAACACATATCACGTATTTCATAACAAATACTTCATATTTGTGTGTTAGAAAAAGTGACTACACACTCACACAAAGCATATACTTAATACATTCAAACAATACTTGTATTAAAATCGTGTTATGAAAGGGACTATACACTCACTTGATCAGAAGATGATCGAGCAGCACTATGGCTTGTAGAAGTAGTATTCTTTGGTAAATCTGGAAGATCTTCACAAAAACCGGGCTCCTCGAGGGCAGAGCTTCGGCTCGGGAATTTTACTTCTCGGGATCTTCGGGGCTTCGGGACTTGCTTCGGGGCTCGGGATTAATACCGGGGCTTTGGGATATTTCTTGCACAAAAATCGAGGTAAAACGGGAGAGAGAGGAGGGGAATTGAGCAAGGAACTCGGCTGCCCTCACACCCTTTATATAGGGGCTGATTCTTCGAACTACGCTGGGCGTAACCCGGATAAGTCCGATGACTCCCCTTCCTTTCGGATAATATCAAATTTTATAACTAAATTAAATACTTTAATTATTTAATAAATTTCAAAAATTCATATCTTCCTCATACGAGCTCTGTTTTCGATGTTCTTTATATCCCTGCATAGGTGAGATTACGCTCTACAACTTTCGTTTGGACTCTGTCGGCTAATTTTGACTTTATTTTTATTATTTTTTTTAGTAGGCCGGGACAAAAAAACTCCGTTATAAATTCATAACTTCTTCATCCGACGTCCGTTTTCGTCTTTATTTTTACCGTTGCACTACTATCAACAAGATCTTTGATTCTCGTTTAGATTGTTTCGGCTAAAAACTGCTCGATCTCAAATCGAGTATTCGGGCTGCATACCGCTAAGTCGAAACTTAGAAAAATCATAACTTCCTCATACGAAGTCAGATTTGGACGTTCTTTTTATGCACACTCACGGTTTAACGAACTCTATGACTTTCGTTTAGATCGCTAAGGCTAAATATCACTCTAACGTAAATTCACTATTTACGTCGCGATGTTTTGTGCCGGTTCTGTCGCGTAACTTCGACAGGTCATAACTTCTTCGTTATAACTCGGATTTTTGTTTTCTTTATTTGTACGGAATCCTTGTAACATATACTACAACTTAGTTAAGATTACTCCTTCTAAATAATCTTCCATTAAAAAGTCATTTTTGATGTTTGTCGTCTCTAAATTGACTAGCCCGGATCTACGGGCGTCACAATAACCTTATTCCCACGTAGGGGAATAGGAACCAGGTCTACTGAAAAATGCTAATCAAATAAATATACATTAGATCCTCAGTGAACCCTAGCAACCCTGACCGTCCTGTCATCTGCTATCTCTACAGCAAGTGGGCAATCCAGCTCCCCCAGATCTCCTACAAATCGCTTGCTGAGCACGAGCGACACAAAAGATCGGGTCTGACCCGAATCAAACAATACAAAAGCTGATATACCGTTCACTAAGAATGGTCCTATAACAAAACATATAAACATAAATAACAATCAATATCAAATAAGAGATAAGAGAAAGATACATACCCATCACCATGTTGGGAGCTGGTCGTGCCTCCTCGGCTGTCAACTGAAAGGCCCTGCTCTTCACCACAGGTGTCTCACCCCGAACCTGACGGCCTTCCGTAATCCTCAATGTAGCAGGGGCGAGTGCTGCCACTTGCCCTGCAATTGCTAAACTCGAGAATTGGGACCGCTTAATCCCCCTTTGATTGCACTGAAAGCAAATAATATCTGATGTTGTTATGGTGGTGGTAGTAGCTGTACAATCCTTGCTCATATGCCCAGTATGGCTGCACTTGAAGCAACTTGAACTCCCTGCCTTGCACGTCCCTTCGTGCAACTTGCCGCATTTTCCACAACGACTGCGGCTTTGCTGGCTCCTAGGTCTATGGTCTGAAACCTTGGGCTTCTTGCCCAAACTCGCTAACTGAACACCCTCAGGTTTCCTCTTCCTCTCTATTTCTAAATCCAACTCCATCTCTCGAGCCCTCGCAATCATGTCCTCCAGCGTCTTACAGTTGGATCGGCTCACAAACTGGAGGATATCACTCTGCAACATCTCATGGTATCGGGCATTTTTCATCTCCTCATCCACCACATACTACGGAACGAGAAGGGCCCTCTCCTTGAACATCGTGGTGATCTCAGTCACCGTCTCAGTTGTCTACTGGAGATCCTGGAACTCCTTGGCCAGCTGTTGCACCTTTATCATGGGTGCAAACTCGGCCCTGAACCTGGTAGTAAAGTCACTCCAAGTCATCGCATCAAGAGCTTTATCATCACCAATGGCATGTCCGACCTCCTCCCACCAGTCACGTGCCCTATCCTTCAGAAGACAGGATGCAAGTCAAACCTTGTCCCCCTTGGGACATCTGCTAGTGTGGAATGCATTGGCAACATCCGCCAACCATCTGGTGCTCGAAATAGGGTCTCGAGCCCCATGGTAGTCGGGAGCTCCACAAGCTCTGAACTCCCTGAAATTCAATGTGCGCGACCCCATCATGGCCGCCACCTCAGTGCGGAAATCACTTAACCTCTCATCCAAAAGCTCAAGAATGCCCTCCTTGATCGTGCCAAAGATCACAGGAGTATGGTCCAGGATACTACGCATGATCTCAGAGGAGATAAACTCCCTATTCTGGTCGTATAGCTGCACGAATCCTAAGCTTGAGCCTGATCCCTCACCAGCGCCTGAACTGCCGACTAGTCTGTTGTGTAAAATCACCATTCTGAAAAACACATCATAACAAACATCAAAAATACTAATCATAACTCAAGGGATCACATACACTACAAGTTCCCTGGATTCATCTCATCCTTCCTTGACTCGAGTAAGGATCCTCTGCATTCAATAGTACGGGCCCATACTACCTTCCACATCTATCCGTACTTTCCTCAAGAACTGCCTTAACTCCACCAAGTTCCTTCCACTACTACTACTTCACACACTACTCTCATCGTAGGCTTTCCCTAGAGTAATCACCATCCCACTTTCCGCCATCATCTGCATAAGTAGTCCCTGCTATCTTCCCCGAACTAGCTCGTGAATACTATTACATATCACTAAGACTAGATAATTCTTTGAATGAGAGGTTGTACCCTACAACGGTTAGACCCAAACAAAAGCTGCAAAATAAGGTTAAACCTAACCTTATGAAATTATTTAGTACTCGCAATATGTAACTTAGTATATCCATTTACTAGTTAGTAAAAGATAACTAGAACTCTTAAAAGCACAAATCAAGTAGCATTCGAGCATCGAGTACACATAATCAAGCATATTCTAATCAGGCCATCATACTGACTAATTTGTACTAGCATGCAGTTCATAAAGCTGATTCACACATAACAGGCACATAAGGCATCCTTCCTAGATCCTTAGTCCTAATCTAGCATGCAGATCTCCTAAAGTTGATAAGAATATCATAACATAACTCGTATGGGTAATTTGGGAGTACTTACTTGAGCACGGCTGATTGCATGCACCACACCCTTTTCTCTTTCTTTCAAAATCCTTTTCTTTTTTCTTTTTCTAAAATTATTTTCTTTTCTCAAAAATCCTTTTTATAAAAAATTGGTTTTTATTTTGAAAATTTCTATACTAATTCCTTAGTTTGAGTCCAGACACACCCAAAAGTGTGCCCGAATCCCTCAAACCAAGGCTCTGATACCAACTTGAAACATCCCAAAAATGTAGTCCAAAATTTTCGTTTTAAATCATTAAACAAAAACCCATAACTCATAAAACAACATAACAAAATCACATGTTGTGTATCTCAATCATCATATCAAAAACACTGTATCAAAATAATGTATCAAATATCAGAGTCTAAAATCTCCCAGGATGAAGACTGTGGTGTGTGCCATGCAATCATCCAGAGCCCTTCCCTTTACTAGCAGAAGTACCTGAAACCAAAACTGAAAGTTGTAAGCATGAAGCTTAGTGACCTACCCCAAACTACCCCATACCATATAACAACACATAATAGCACATACTGGGCCTTGCCCACTGCATCGGGCCCCACCCGACATTAGACCGAAGTTTGGCATCGGGCGCCGCTCGACATCGGACCGAAGCCCGGAATACATATATCATAGAAACAAGCACATAAAACATAAACATATAACATATAAATATCTAAAGCTTCATCGGGCTTACCCCAGCATCGGACCCAAGTTCGGAACACATAACACATGACATATAAGTTAGATCCTCATCGGGATTGCCTCGGCATCGGAACGAAGTCCGGAACATACAACAAAACACATGCAAGAATCACGAAGACATCAAGCATAAAACATTCCTCGGGCTTGCACCAGCATCGGACCAAAGTCCGGAACATAAAAACTACATCAGGCTATCCCCGGCACCAGACCTAAGTTTGGCGTATACTAACATACATGAACGGGCCAACATTGGTGCCTTCGACTCATTCCTATTGGAGGAAAACTCACCTCTCAAACTGAATGTTGATCTCGAACGTGAGGAATCTCTGTTGGCTGCTCCCACGACTCCTCGGCTAACTCTATGCAATAATACTTAGTCAGAAAACTGAAAATCCATCTAAGGGTAAAATGACCATTTTACCCCTGGTCAGAGTCAACGCTCTAGTCAAAGTCCACATTTTGGGTTGACCAACTCGCCGGGTCAACCTTTCAACTTGCTGAGTTCTATAACTCAGAGAATCCTGGAATCGCGATTCAACTCGCCGAGTCGTCCTCCGACTCGTCGAGTCCTATCGAGCTGCTCACAGTCGCGACTTGGCGAAGCAACTCATCGAGCCCCTTAACAGACTCGTCGAGTTTGACCATAAACTGAAATGGGACAACACGATCCGACTCGTTGAGTTCCCTCATGGACTCAATGAGTCCTTCTGTCTGTTTGGCTATCTTAACAGATTTAGCCATTGTTCTATAGATCTAAAGCCCATACTTTGCTATTTACTGGAAATGACCTTTCTAAGGGTAAAGTTTCCAACTTTACCTGTTGATAGCCCTTTTTAAAGGGTTTAGCTAAAACCCTAATTCCTTTAGGACATGGATCTTGTCCAAACAACCTTATTACCCCAAACCAAATCTTGAAAACCTAGATCTAGGGTCTAGATACCAGATAACCATGTAAAGTCTCGAGCTTGCTTCCATGCATGGCCCCTTTGGGGTTTAAAATGCCATAACAACATCCTTAGGGTTTGCATGAGGCTCAAATGGCATAAAGTTTGCACCTTTATGCCTTTACAGCACTTAATGACTCCAGATCTGAAAGTATAATCCACTTGGGACATCCATGTCTCATAAATCATACTACCTGTACAAAAACCCGATAAGAGTGACCACAAATAGATCTAATGAACTATAAGGCAAGTTGAGAGCTTGATTACCAGAAAGTGAAGAGGATGGAACGAAATCCCTGGATCTATAAACTTCTCCTTGAATCTTCAAGCTTCTTCTTCTTTTAGGCTTCAAAACACACAAAACCACTCAAAAATGGCTCTCACACTCAAAGAACACTCTAGGGTTTTGTGGATTAAGGTTTAGGACAAAGAGGCTGTAAATGAGGCCAAGGGGTGGGGATTAGGATGCTTAAATAGGGTGCAAAACCCCAAAATTAGGGTTTCACCCTGGCCGGGCTTCTCGCCGAGTCAGGGACTCGACTCGCCGAGTACAGAGCTTAAACCCCGCGCATAGTCTGCCCTCTACTCGACGAGTTAGGGCCACCAACTTGTCGAGTCTTCTTTCAAAATAAATAATAAAATTAAATGCGTACCAGGGAACCAGACATTACATTTTATATCACATAGTTATATTTGTGAAAAAAAATCGTTTGATATGTTGCGATAAAGAATTCAAATGATACATAATTTTCATCCATTTTCTATTGGAAGTTAGCCTAATGTTTCCTTCCGTTTTGTTTCTTAATCACAATCTATCATCCTCTTCTAATTTTTACCATCCCTCTTAACGTGAGCATAATGTGAAGGTGATATACGTTCTCACCCGAACTTAATTAAAGTACCCTTAATTTTTCATATTTTAAGTGTATATATTACTTCTTCAACTATATAACTTTTAGTTATAAATTATTTTAACATTACAAAGCTTGAAGTTACTACTTATTATGAAATAATTTATTAAAACAAAATTTTTAATCATTCAATTTCATTTAACTCATAATTATTGAAACTATGCTAGTTATAAAATAAAATCATATACATTTAAAAATTATAGTCCAAATTTACGGGTTTTACAAATATAAATTTGATAGAGCCTTTCAGCTTTTGTAAACTAAAACTATTTAAATTTCAGTATTGATAAATTCTTTAAATTTAAATATAAGTTTATTTAAATTTTGCTTTATTTTAATAGTCTGCAACATTAAAGAAGTAATCATTCTTCTTCTTATAGACTATCGACTTTTAGTTTATCTCTTCTATTATAAAGGTCTACAAATTACAAATATGGTCTGGTATTTTACCTCTAAAAAAACAAACACACCTTACTCTCTCTCCCTCCCTCCCTCTCTCTCTCTCTCTCCGTAAATCTTTTCACATTCTTCTCCTACTCCCACCTACAAATCTAATGCTCCGTGTCAAAATTAGGACCGTACCTGACTTGGGTACTGTCTATCAGGGTTAGTCCACTATCACCAGATAATTCTCGACCATTATCATAAGCTCTTGGGCGGTGAGCTTATCTTCGCCATAGAATATGAGTCGATTCCCTATCTGCCACAGCAGACACCAATGATTTCTTTCGTAACCTAGACGATTTAAACCTCCATATGTGCCTACTTCAGCTCTTCTATTATAACACACAATATTTAAATTTTAATTTCACTCTGGTATGCGATTTTGCTTTGTTTCTGATCAAATTGGGTTTCCGATAAGTAATTTCATTTGTAGTATAGTTTTATTATGCACATTATTCTTATAAACCTTAAGTAAATGTTTATATGAAATTAAGTTAAAATTCTTTCATACATGTTATTGGAGGAGATCGAAAAGGAAGAGCAAGCAACAAAAACGGACATCGCGCTGCTGCTGCTAGTGGTGCGACGACATCGGTTGTCAGTGATAGTAGGTTTGATTGTTACATGGATTGAACGATATTTCTCTCTAACCGATTGGTTCTTGATTTTAGGGGAAACGCTGAGATTGGGAATCTCAATCCATGGAAGCAATCCTCAACAATCTTTAGCACCAAATCAATGTTGAATTAAGGCTGATCGGTACTCAATTCATATTTGGTTTCGTTAATGCAACACTTGAATTTGGGATTGCTCCTTTTTATCCCCTTTTGTAATTAATTATTGCATTTTGGTCCTTGGAGTTAGTACGCGGGGCGTACCATTATGTACCTTTATCGTACTAGCTGAGAAGCTAGTACGCAGGGCGTACCAAATTGAACGCTTAGCATACTAAGTGGAGTTGATTGCGGGAACAAACCTCGTACGCTAGGCATACGAGAATTATGCGGGGCGTATGAGGGGTTAATGAAAAGACTATTTTGGGGTGTTGCACCCTATATAAGGTCCTTAAGTCCCTAAGTCATACCTCTTTACCAACCTCCATTACCCTAAAACCCTAATAGCCTCTTTGTGTGTTCTTAAGCCTTGTTCTTGATTTTG
Source organism: Lactuca serriola (assembly GCF_051521515.1). Classification (NCBI taxonomy): domain Eukaryota; kingdom Viridiplantae; phylum Streptophyta; class Magnoliopsida; order Asterales; family Asteraceae; genus Lactuca; species Lactuca serriola. The sequence continues at coordinate 33,917,330 of NC_136410.1, forward strand.
GTGGTTTATGCTCCTTGAAGTGAAAGAATAAGAAGTTGATGGACTCATTCTTGGGAAGGAAGCTTAAAGATCCAAATTTAGCTCCATCTCTTGCTGACTTTTGAGGTATACGGTCCCAACCTTGATCCTTGTATGATTAGATCTCTTCATATCATGGTTTTGATGCTTTTGGTCCCTTTTGGGCCAGTTTAATGAGTTACGTCGTTTGTGGGGCTTATTCGTTTAGATCTTGGCATATTATGAGTTTCTTAAGATTAAAGGTGCAAACCATGTAGTGTTTAAGGTCTCATGCATGCATTAAGTCATTTATTAAGTCCTTTTGAGCTTAAGAGCTTCATTACGCCATGTATGCATGTAAATTTGGCAACTTTACGTGGTAAACCACCTCAAGGATGTCAGATGAAAGTTTTCGAGTGATGTCTTAATTAGTTAAGAGTTGTAAATGAAAGTTGTTTGAATAAGGGAGTACGTTGGGCGTATAGGCAGGTTGGGCCTTGGAATACGCCCCGCTTACTCAGTAGGTTGGGCCTTGGAATCTTGGGTCTTCGGTTTGGGCTATTTTTGGACTAGGATGCTTAGGGCCTTGTTGGGCCATCAGATTTTAAGGTTGACGCTTGTTTTGGGTTTTGTTGGAGAAGGCCCACAAAAGGGAATTGGGCCCAATTTGAAAATTTTGGCCATGTTGGGCTTGGAATGATTATTTTGGAATTTTCTACTTTAGATTATTTCGTGAATGAGGCCTACTAACGGTAAGACTGACTTATTCTTATACATATGTATAAGTATTAGCTTTTAATATTACAATAGTATAAGGATTGAATTTTAACTTTTAAAATTCGAGGGTTTGGAATTAAAGTATTCATAAGTGTGACTTTACAAATTCCAAAACTTGAGGGCAAGTTTTGAAATCCTTCAAAACTTTTGGTTCCCATAACTTATGAGTTTAATGTGGTTTTTATGAAAAAACTTTTCATGTTCCATAACGTGAGGACAAGTTATGGAAAACTTTAAAACAACTTAAGATGACTTTTAAAAAATGACATTTTTTCATTATCCATAACTTGTGGACAAGTTATGGATTTCATTAAAAGCATTAAGATCAAATATTCTAACTAACAAAAAAAACAAACAATTTGTCTATGATCTAGTTAAACTCATATGTCAAAATAATTCATATCAACAATTTACAAGAAATTAGCCTATCATATAAACTAATACAAATCTTGAAATTTTGACAATTATCTTATAATTGGATGAGCATGATCACTACCATATAAAAAACAGATTTTATGATTCAAAACAGCTTGTGATAATGATCCTAATCCAATTTTGGCCAAAAAAAACTCAAAAATCTGTTGTATGGTCATGCAACTCGTCGAGCCCATATATGGACTCATCGAGTTCAAGGAAAACCACATCCTACTCATCGAGTCCAAGCATGAACTCGTCGAGTAGGTGTTGTCATAACAGATTTTCAACTTTGAAAAATAATACATTTACATCAATATAATAGAAAACAACCCATGACTCTGATACCACTGTTGGGTTTTTGTATACTACAACATCATATGGTGAACATACAACCCTAAATGCTTTGGATCTATGTTTTCTCTAATTATACATGCAATATTGTTTCCAAAGCATTAAGCCTACAACTAGCATACAATAGACATAAACAACATAAGAATGAGTTATAGAATTACCTCTTGAATGTGCTTGTTGTGTTTGGCCTTTAAGAACTTAGTACCCTAAGTGTGATGCCTCAAACGGTTCACAACACACCTAGGAAAAAGGAGAACTTGAGTAAGAGGTTGATAGCTTCAAAATCGGCTCTTATGAACTCCAAGAACACTTCTAGGCCAATTTTAGGAGCTAAGGGAGTACTTTTATAGCGTGGCAAAGACTAGGATTACCTCCATGCAAACCCTAATGCACCATGACCTTTCACATTACTTAGGATCCATGGGTTAAACCGCAATGGATTATCATATTGTTTTAGCCCATCCTAAATAACAATTGGCCCACATTAGAAGAATCATTGATTTACCAAATCAATCCCTATATATTTAATTAGTCTCTCGTGATCACAAAATTAATTCCAAATTAATTCTTGATCAATACTAATTAAATAATATGATTTCATATTAATTTATTAGAGCTTATAAATAAGTAACCTCTTACTCATGTATCCATCCTATCAATGTGTCCTGGTGATATGCAACCCGAAATGGACCATGCTACTCTCGGTTCAAGTACATACCAATAACAGTTATGGGCTTAGACACCTAATCCAACAATACGTAGGTCGGGTACTGGATTTCCGGCTGGGATTGCAGGAGAAGAATGTATATCTTGGATAGTAAGTTGGTGTTTTGCTTATGCAGTTGCAAAAATTCCTTAATGCTAAGTGGTTATGATTAGAATAATTCAGAGGTCTTCAATTGAAATCCACAATTCTCATAGGATTTGATTGGTCCTTATCTAGAAGATCATCCTGAGTGTGTTATGCATTCCAAATGTCAGGGGCGGTTTGTACCCGGTTGAGCCGGTTTGAGTTACGCTTTGGTTCCAACACCAGTAGGTGCTAGTTCGAACCCTAAGTAGGGGAGGACCGATATTCTGCTTGGAGGATCATCAATCTGTTCAAGTTCGTGGTATTGGAAGAATGGTTCATGGGGATTAGCGGTGTGAGTATGTAGGATCTCAGTTCAAAATTTGGTCAAGTCGGCGAGGTAAAGCTAGCGGCTATCGGATGTAGGTGTTCATGAGGTACGCGATTTGTCTCTCATCAGAAATTAGTTTGTCAAGGAGCTCATTGTAGTCATTGTTTTTGGATTAGGTGTCTAAGCCCATAACTATAATTGGTATGTACTTGGCCCGATAGTAGCATGGTACTTTTGGGTTACCTTCACCATAGCAATTTGACTGGATGAATAATGGAGAAAGAGGTTAATTGTGATTTATTAATATATTATAAGAATAATATATTAATTGAGAAATCATATTATTTAATTAGTATTGATCAGAAGTTAATTTGGTGATCAAAAGAGACTAATTAAATTAAGGGGACTAGTATTGCAATTATCTAATAGTTGCGAGTTGGGCTTGTGGCGCCTTGTGGAAGGAATGGATGAATTCTATGTGTAGCCCATGTGGATTTCATCCATATGATAGTTTTTGGAAGGATCTGCTAGGCTGCTAAGGCATAAGCAGTTGTATTAGGGTTTTACCTGAAACCCTAGACGCTCAGCTATATAAGGAACCCCCTGGACTCCCAAAATCGGCCGCTTGTTCCCTAGAGAATACCCTAGCCGAATTTGAGCCTCCTAACCTCTCTCATATTCTTCCAACAATCTACTTAGTGTTTGTGATCCACTTGAGGTGCAACATTTGAGGCACTAGGCTCTTGAAGGTCAATATCTACAAGCGACAAGGAAAAGCTATTCTCCTAACTTAGTTTTATGTTACAAATTACAAAAATTGTATGCTAGTTAGGGTTCATGCTTTGGATAATTTGATTTTCATGTATAACTTGAGAAAAACATAATTCTGAAGCTTTAGGGTTGCATGTACACGATAGGAATGTTGTAGTGCTCAAAACCCATCAGTGGTATCAGAGACATAGGTTGTTTTTCTGTTGTATTTGATGCCATAGTTAATTGTTCAAAGCTAAAAATAATCAATTTCTGCCTCTGACAGATGAAATCGAAGAGTCCATATCGGGACTCGATGAGTTGAGGCAACTCGACGAGTCCAAGGAATCGACGAGTAGACTCATATGATTGCAGGATTTTTGGAATTTAAGTCTAAATTAGATTTGGATAATTACCGTAAACTATTTCTGCTGTCAAAATCCGATTTTTCTATTATGGTAATGGATATCTTAATTTAATTGGAAGATAATGGTCAAAATTTAAGATACCTACTAGATTATATGATAAACTAGTTATTTGTAAATTTTGATTTGTAATTAGCTTGCCAAATAAAATTGGATTAGGTCAAATTTAGATAATGGTAAATTTGTTTGACTATTTTAATTATTTTAAATTTGATCTAGAAAGTTTTGAAAAGTTTCAAAACTTGCCCTCAAGTTTTGGAATTTAAAATTTGATTAAAATGTTTTTATTTTGAAATATTAAATTCTAAAACCTAGTGTTTTAAAAGTTTAAAATACAACCATTATACTATTATAATATTAAAAACTTAAAACCCAGTCACAAACTTGAAGGACATAATCGAGATTGAAACATGTTATTAAAAAGTTCAATGAATCTCAAAGAATCTGGGAATTTCAATTCATTTAAAACCTAATGTTCATTTTTGTTTTTCATGGTGGAATTTGGTAAATCGTCATTTACCTACCTTCAAATATTTTTACAATTGGATTATGGCATCCCTCTTCCAAATTATAGAATATTGTCTCGGGTCCTAGCCTTAATATTTCATTTGGGTGTTATATTAAGGATTCTTATCTAATCTAAGCTTTGTCTCTTTTATTTTTCAGATGTCAGGCTCAAACTCCTCCAACGCCAACTCCTCGAACCCACTTTCTCCTTTGGGCATTTATGGGAGGGTCACATTTGATGGATCCAACTTTAATGATTGGATTCACACCATTCGCATGACCCTAAGGCACGAGGAAAAGGAAGATATTCTCGACAAAGAACTCGTTGAGATCAACAAAACTACTTCTACTCCCGAATAAATCACCGAGTATAGGACTCGATGCAAACAGGCAACAAAGGTGTTATGCATCATGATAGCCACTATGACTCCTGAGCTTCAAAAGTTCTATGAGGACTATTGGCCTTATGTCATGCACCAAGATTTGATGGAAAAGTACCATCAAAGTGCTCGTCAAGAGAGGTACGAGATAGTTACATCGTTAATAACAACCAAAATGAGGGATGGAGAGTCCATCATGACTTACCTGCAAAGAATGCAAAGATATACGGATCGTTTGCTCAAGTTGAATGTCAACTTCGATGAAGAGCTGGACATTGATATTATCCTCCACTCTTTACCACTTTGTTATGAACCATTTAAGATGACTTATCATATGAACAAGGATGAGGTGACCTTGAGCAAACTTCAAGCGTTGTTAAGAACTGCTGAAATCGGCTTGAAAGGAAAAGCTGTCACATCAACTCCTACTGTTGCTGCCCATGTCTAGGCAATTGGACAAGGGAAGGGAAAGAAGAGGAAAGCTCCCTCTAAGAGCCACAAGGGAAAGTCTCATGATGGTTCTTCTTCAAGTTGAACCAAATGTGGTTCTGTTGCTCCTTCGTCTAATCCGAAATATGTAGAGTGTTTCTACTGTCACGATAAAAAGCATTGGAAACGAAGTTGCCCGAAGTATCTGCAAGATATTAAGGATGGGAAGATAAAGCCCACCTTCGCATATATATACACTATTCGATCTAATAACTCACCACATGATTGTTATTGGGTCCTTGACACAGGGTGTGGTTTTCACATTTGTTTTGATTTGCAGGGTCTAAGAAGAAGTAGGAATGTGGAGCACGGGAAGATGAACTTAATCATGGGGAATAGGAGACCGTCGCATGTCACCAAGATTGGAGTTTGTTCTTTATTGCTTAGTAATGGGTTAGGGTTAGATTTGAACGATTGTTGCTACTCGTCAAAAATGGCGAGAAACATTATTTCTTTTCATGATTTATATAAACAAGGTCTTAGATTTTCATTTAATAATGAAATTGGTTCTATTAATGCTTTCTTTAATGGTACTTTCTATTTTGAAGCATTGTCTTGTAATGTTATATATGAAACTGTAATGGTTGTAGACAACTTGGGAAATAATGAGTTTCATATTGATTCGTCCAATGGTTTGATAATGCATGCTTGTTGCATTGTCATCTTGGACATGTCAATAAGAAGCGCATAGCCCAACTCCAAAAGAATGGAGTGTTGGAGTCATTTGACCTAAATTCGGATGACACGTGCGAATGTTGTCTGCTTGGAAAGATAACTGACTCACCTTTCACTAGTACTTGTGAAAGAGGTGAGGGATTATTGGATCTCATACACACCAATGTGTGTGGTCCCTTTAGATCCATCACAAGGGATGCAAATCGCTTCTATGTGACTTTTACCGATGATTATAGCAGATATGGGTATATCTACTTAATCAAGCATAAGTCAAAAACTTTTGAAATTTTCATAAAGTTTAAGAAAGAAGTGGAGAATCAACTGGGCAGGAAGATAAAGATTCTCCGATCCGATCGAGGTGGTGAGTATTTTAGTATCGAGTTCCACGACTATCTTAAGGAATGTGGAATTTCTTCACAATTAAGGCCTCCTAGGACACCGTAGCTGAAAGGTGTGGCTGAGAGGCGCAATCGAACCTTATTGGACATGGTTCGTTCAATGAAGAGTCAAGCTTCATTACCTATCTCATTTTGGGAGTATGCATTAGAGACTGCCGCCCATATCATTAATCTAGTCCCAACTAAGAAGGTTGCCAAAACACCTCACGAGATGTGGACAGGGAAGGTTCCCTTGTTGGCACATATCAAGGTTTAAGGTTGCTAGGCTTTCATAAGACGAGAGACTCACGACAAGCTTGAACCTCGCAGTGAGCGGTGTATTTTCATCGGCTATCCATAGAAGTCCTTTGGATATCTGTTCTACAGAGCGAGTGACAATTTTGTCTTCATTGCGAGGAGATGGTTTTCCGAGAGACAGAACTCATATGCCAAGAGGACAGTGGGAGAAAATTGACCTTGAAGAGCTTCAAGAATCAAGTGATGAAGGAACCTCAAACACTAGCGCTCAACCCGAGGAGGAAACTCCTCTTGAACCATTGATGAGTCCTTACCTCTTCGACGTTCCAGTAGAGTTAGTGTTCCACCCGTATTATATGGCTTCCATATAACTGTTGAGGGAGATACATTTATTAGTGTAGTACACTAGCAAACATGGATGAACCTAAAAACTACAAGGAAGACATTGTAGGCCCGGGGTCTGCAAAATGGAAAGAGGCGATGGACAACAAAATTCAATCCATGTATGAAAATCGAGTTTGGAACTTCGTTGATAATGTATCGGGTCGTAAGACGGTCGGGTGCAAGTGGATCTTCAAGAAAAAGACTGACATGGATGGGAAAGTGCATATGTTCCAGGCACGATTGGTTGTGAAGGTCTTTACTCAAACCCCTAGGGTTGACTATTGTGACATCCCCATTTTCACAGTCAGAAAAGACCGATTTTGTTTATGCTTTATAAAAATCAGAGTACTTCTTTTTCATAAAAATGTTGCGGAATTTGTTTCCAGAAAAACACGATAAATACGTTATCAAAACATTTTCGAAGAAACGTATTTTATTCATTTTAAAACGTTTGGGATGTCATTGTCAATACAGAAACATAAACATAAACATAAACATAAACATAAACAGAACTTACTTTTATTTACACTAGTGATCTACATCTCTTTAATCTCTCAGTGTAATGTGACTTCATATCAACACCTGTGATATAAATAAACTGACTGGGTCAGGTTGGGAAACCTGGTGAGTACATAGGGTTTTTAACCCACAATAATATAATTATTATGTTTAAACAATCAAACAATCAACCCAATTACCCATCCCCATTATCTTCCTTACTCTTAAGGATTTATCCTAAGAGTCATCTATCCTGCATTCGTTTATTCCGAAGTTCCTTACTTCCAGGGTTATAGGACTGGCACTAAATCCATAGCTGCCAATGTTCGTTCATAAAGCACTAATTCCATAGCTGCTATAGTCTATTCATCGGGTACTAAATCCATAGCTACCAGTCTTTATCTAATAGGTACTAAGTCCATAGCTACCAATTCCTAACAGGTACTAAGTCCATAGCTATCAAATCGTAACAGGTACTAAGTCCATAGCTACCAGTGTTTGTCCAATAGGCACTAAGTCCATAGCTGCCGATGTTTATTAGGCACTAAGTCTATAGCTGTCAATGTTTACTCACATCATCTTTTATCTCTCATCATTCATCTACCCATGTCATACCCAACATATTCGTATATATAAAATACGTATACAGTTTAAATCATTTAAAACATGTATAAAACGTTCATCCAGCATAGACAGCAAGTATTCAGATAATATGCACACATAGCACGTAGTTTATATAAAATACTTCATATCTATGTGTAAGATGAAAGGTACCATGCACTCACCTGAAAGGTGGTGACTTAGCACTCGGACAGCGCTTCGATACTCTCAAAACAATTTCCTTCGATATAACCTAGTATCAACACCACTAGAGTTTAGTCTAATGATAACCGCGACTAATTAATAGTCTAGCTATTATTATTATTATATAAGCGTTAAATAACACTCAATATAACTCATAATAATAGCCCAAATAATTATTTTAAAGACCTAATAACATTTCTATATCGAAACATAAGCTACGCTAAAGATAGGGTAGGTACAACTCACTTACAATGGGTTTTCTCGAAAACCGGGCTTCGTTGGAGCAGCGTTCCTAAGCCGAAAGGCTTTTTTCTAAGAGCCGTCGGGCGCTCCGGGGCATCCGCCTCGTGCTAGGGAGTTACCCTAGGCTTTGGGGGGTTAGGGAGGCTTAGAGAGAGAGTTTAGAGGGAGAAAGAAGAGGGTTGAGGGGTGAGGAAATGAGGGAACCCGACACCTCTATTTATAGGGTGAAATCCTAACGGACTCGCCGAGTCGGTTTACTGACTCGCCGAGTCAGTGCCACGTGTCATCACCTGATGGCTTTCCTTGGGGAGAAAGCCTTGGTCCATATTCAGCCACGTCACCCTTTCTGCAGCAGCACCCTGCTGACTTCTAAACCCCGTAACTTTCGCATACGAGCTCTGTTTTTGACGTTCTTTATATCCACGCGTAGGTAAAAACAAGATCTACAAATTTCGTTTAGACTCCGTCGGCTAATTCTTGACCGATCTCAAATTTAACAGTAGGAGGCGTTTAGACTGTTAAATGACCGCGAAGAATTCGTAACTCCTTCATACGGACTCTGTTTTCGTCCATCTTTTTACCATTGAGTTTCTATTAATGAGATATTCAACTCTCATTTAGGTCACATAAGCCAAAAACCGCTCGAACTAAAATTTGAGTTTCGGGCCGTGCACTGCTAAGCCGAATCTTAGAAAAATCATAACTTCCTCATACGAAGTCAGATTTGGGCGTTCTTTTTATCGACGCTCTTAGTTTAACATATTCTACAACTTTCGTTTAGATTTCTAAGGCTAAATCTCGCTCTATCATAAATTCACTATTTACGCTTCCCGGTGTCGTGCCGGTTTTGCCGTAAAACTTCGACGGGCCATAACTTCTTCGTTATAACTCGGATTTCGGCGTTCTTTATATGTACGGAAACCTTGAGACATATAATACAACTTGGTTAAGATTATTTATTCTAAATAATCTTTTGTCAAAAAGTCGTTTTCGACACTTATTGCCTCAAAATTAACTAGCCCGGATCTGCGGGCGTTACAATTATCTCCCCCTTAGGATGATTACGTCCCGGAATCATCAATGAAACAGGATAGTATAATGACTCCATACGTTAGCTCTTCATCCTAGGTAATAACTGTAACTTCTATGTTGCTTCGAACAAGTATCTAACTCTTGGACTCCTTGACTGCAGGCGGTGCTCGGTCTTGCACCTGCTCGTTAGACTTTCAATCATGACCTTCGTGTCACAAGCTCATTCTTTATCAGAGACACCTTATTCTTCTTAGGATAAGTTAATTTGATTGCTACAATTGACCGATGTGTCATATTCTAATGACCTATTATCGTATGTAACAATGCTTAGACTCAAGTCTCTTAGAGTCAAATTCTGGAATGGAATATGCCTTCCTTCATGGTCTAATGTGATATAATCACATTTTAATATGTAGCATTTCTAGCTACCAACTTCTTTAACAACGAGCACGATACTTCTATTGATCGCTTTGATTTCAATCGTTTGGTTTAAGTCGAACGCTACATCAAACTTGGTTCTCTGAACCACGTAACCTACTCATCGTAGTCGGACTCAATGTGATATGACCACTAGGGTCGGGATAAAAACAAATTTCTTAGTCATTACCGAAACAATGGTAACGACATACTTGAATAAAACGAAATCAATTACTAGCTTCCTTGTAACCTTGTGACTTTCCCTGATCCAAGCGTGAGTCCTGTGCTTCCGGTAGTATATGCATCTACTACCTTTCACACCTACTCATACTCGTCCCAAGTATTGTCTTGCAGTTTTCCAAGTCACCATTCAAGAAAATCATATAACAGTTTAACACACCAGATAACAAAGCGAAGATTTTATTATTTCTTGAAACTATTACATAGGTGTTCAAGTTCACCCTAGACTATGCCTCTAAGAGGCTACATCATGTGGTTTTATCTATTAGGCTACCTCGTAACTCGATCTTCGTGTATAGATTCCTTATCCTTGGTTTCTCGCGTTGTTTTCCGCGTCGTCGAGGATCATGTGGAATGCCCTTGGCCTTGGTGGCGTTTCTGGTCTTGTTGCTTTATTTTTCCTCGGGCAGTCTCTGGACATGTGCCCCTTGCCTCCACATCTGTAGCATACTTTATCATTATGTGTGCAATCCTTGGAATAGTGACCAGTCCTTCCACACTTGTAACAACTCACTTCTTCGTTGCACTTCCCACAATGCTTCTTCTTGCATTTATCACACCATCTCGCTTCACCTCCATCTCCTCCTCCAAGCTTTGAGAATTTGCTTTCCTTGTTGGACCTTGAAGATCCTTCAAACTTCCGCTTCTCTCCCGACTTATCTTTTTCTAGACCCTTTTCTCTTATCTGGGCCTCTACGTTCTTAGCTGCCCTAACAGCTGTTTTCAAGGTAGTTGCCATTTTGACCATTGGGCCAAAGTCAGTGGGTAATCCATTAGCAAACCTATCAATCTTGAAGAGTTTAGTAGGCACCAAGTAGGGGAATAGCTTCATCCTCTCGGTGAATGCGGTGGCATACTCATCAACACTCATCTTCCCTTTCTTCAGGTTCTGAAACTCGTTGTTTAGGTCTATCAGATCTATCTCCAAGCAGTACTGCATTTTCAACTGTTCCAAGAACTCCTTCCATGACATCCTTATGGCTTCTCCTCGTGGCATCGTATCTGCCAATAGCTTCCACCAGCTCAAGACTCCAGTTTTCAGCTGTCTTACTGCGAAGATAGTCTTCTGTTTATCGTTACAGCTGCAGCTCTCAAACACCATCTCCATCTCAGAGATCCAATCCATAATCTCAGCCGACTTTGGGCTTCCTGAGAGGCTTGGTGGTTTCGCACCCAAGAAATTCTTGTACATTCGCCCATCCTTGTCGTTTCTCCTCTCCGGGCCATCCCTTTGATCACCTTGAGTCCCCACTTGACTCACTTGGCGGCTGTAGTTCCCTTCCTCAGATTGTTCGGGAATTGGATCGGTTGGCTCAACATGTATGGTAGGTTCGTCCCTATTTTCGTGGAACATCTGTCTCATTTCTTCCCTTTGTTCAGCTAGCATAGCCCGAATCATGGCTTGAACTCCAGCCATGGTGACTGGCTCAGGTGCAACTTCTTCTACAACAGGTATTTGCTGAACCACTGGGGGTTGGTTTCGGTTCCCATTTGCATTCACATTTCCGCTACGGGTCCTTGCCATCTTGATCTATACACCGAATAAGGTGAATCTAGATCTTAATTTAGGATTGACGTCTTAAATCATCCTTATCACTCCGAAACGTTTATATGCTAGTTCTAATATCGTATTCGTATGTTTAGAATCCTAAACACATAAAGTTTCCAGATCCGGTCGGCAACAGACCATAGATCCGATCAAACTATAGCATAACAAATCATTTAGAACATAAAAGCAATTTATGCATCATTCCTAAAATAAGCTAGTGCTCACACCTCACAATCATCACTTAGCATTCTAAGTTTAAGTCTAGAAATAAATCCATATTCCTAGTTCGCTTAAACTAATGCTCTGATACCAACTGTGACATCCCCATTTTCACGGTCAGAAAAGACCAATTTTGTTTATGCTTTATAAAAATCAGAGTACTTCTTTTTCATAAAAATGTTGCGGAATTTGTTCCCAGAAAAACACGATAAATACGTTATCAAAACATTTTCGAAGAAACGTATTTTATTCATTTTAAAACGTTTGGGATGTCATTGTCAATACAGAAACATAAACATAAACATAAACAGAACTTACTTTTATTTACACTAGTGATCTACATCTCTTTAATCTCTCAGTGTAATGTGACTTCATATCAACACCTGTGATATAAATAAACTGACTGGGTCAGGTTGGGAAACCTGGTGAGTACATAGGGTTTTTAACCCACAATAATATAATTATTATGTTTAAACAATCAAACAATCAACCCAATTACCCATCCCCATTATCTTCCTTACTCTTAAGGATTTATCCTAAGAGTCATCTATCCTGCATTCGTTTATTCCGAAGTTCCTTACTTCCAGGGTTATAGGACTGGCACTAAATCCATAGCTGCCAATGTTCGTTCATAAAGCACTAATTCCATAGCTGCTATAGTCTATTCATCGGGTACTAAATCCATAGCTATCAGTCTTTATCTAATAGGTACTAAGTCCATAGCTACCAATTCCTAACAGGTACTAAGTCCATAGCTATCAAATCGTAACAGGTACTAAGTCCATAGCTACCAGTGTTTGTCCAATAGGCACTAAGTCCATAGCTGCCGATGTTTATTAGGCACTAAGTCTATAGCTGCCAATGTTTACTCACATCATCTTTTATCTCTCATCATTCATCTACCCATGTCATACCCAACATATTCGTATATATAAAATACGTATACAGTTTAAATCATTTAAAACATGTATAAAACGTTCATCCAGCATAGACAGCAAGTATTCAGATAATATGCACACATAGCACGTAGTTTATATAAAATACTTCATATCTATGTGTAAGATGAAAGGGACCATGCACTCACCTGAAAGGTGGTGACTTAGCACTCGGACAGCGCTTCGATACTCTCAAAACAATTTCCTTCGATATAACCTAGTATCAACACCACTAGGGTTTAGTCTAATGATAACCGCGACTAATTAATAGTCTAGCTATTATTATTATTATATAAACGTTAAATAACACTCAATATAACTCATAATAATAGCCCAAATAATTATTTTAAAGACCTAATAACATTACTATATCGAAACATAAGCTACGCTAAAGATAGGGTAGGTACAACTCACTTACAACGGGTTTTCTCGAAAACCGGGCTTCGCTGGAGCAGCGTTCCTAAGCCGAAAGGCTCTTTTCTCAGAGCCGTCGGGCGCTCCGGGGCTTGCGCCTCGTGCTAGGGAGTTACCCTAGGCTTTGGGGGGTTAGGGAGGCTTAGAGAGAGAGTTTAGAGAGAGAAAGAAGAGGGTTGAGGGGTGAGGAAATGAGGGAACCCGGCACCTCTATTTATAGGGTGAAATCCTGACGGACTCGCCGAGTCGGTTTACTGACTCGCCGAGTCAGTGCCACGTGTAATCACCTGATGGCTTTCCTTGGGGAGAAAGCCTTGGCCCATATTCAGCCACGTCACCCTTTCTGCAGTAGCACCCTGCTGACTTCTAAATCCCGTAACTTTCGGATACGAGCTCTGTTTTTGACGTTCTTTATATCCACGCGTAGGTAAAAACAAGATCTACAAATTTCGTTTAGACTCCGTCGGCTAATTCTTGACCGATCTCAAATTTAACAGTAGGAGGCGTTTAGACTGTTAAATGACCGCGAAGAATTCGTAACTCCTTCATACGGACTCCGTTTTCGTCCATCTTTTTACCATTGAGTTTCTATTAATGAGATCTTTAACTCTCATTTAGGTCACGTAAGCCAAAAACCGCTCGAACTAAAATTTGAGTTTCGGGTCATGCACTGCTAAGCCGAATCTTAGAAAAATCATAACTTACTCATACGAAGTCAGATTTGGGCGTTCTTTTTATCGACGCTGTTAGTTTAACATATTCTACGACTTTCGTTTAGATTGCTAAGGCTAAATCTCACTCTATCGTAAATTCACTATTTATGCTTCCCGGTGCCGTGCCGGTTTTGCCGTAAAACTTCGACGGGCATAACTTCTTCATATATAACTCGGATTTCGGCGTTCTTTATATGTACAGAAACCTTGAGACATATTCTACAACTTAGTTAAGATTATTTATTCTAAATAATCTTTTGTCAAAAAGTCGTTTTCGACACTTATTGCCTCAAAATTGACTAGCCCGGATCTGCGGGCGTTACAATTATCTCCCCCTTAGGATGATTACGTCCCGGAATCATCAATGAAACAGGATAGTATAATGACTCCATACGTTAGCTCTTCATCCTAGGTAATAACTGTAACTTCTATGTTGCTACGAAGTCAGATTTGGGCGTTCTTTTTATCGACGCTCTTAGTTTAACATATTCTACGACTTTCGTTTAGATTGCTAAGGCTAAATCTCGCTCTATCATAAATTCACTATTTACGCTTCCCGGTGTCGTGCCGGTTTTGCCGTAAAACTTCGACGGGCCATAACTTCTTCATTCTAACTCGGATTTCGGCGTTCTTTATATGTACGGAAACCTTGAGACATATTATAAAACTTGGTTAAGATTATATATTCTAAATAATCTTTTGTCGAAAACTCGTTTTCGACACTTATTGCCTCAAAATTGACTAGCCTGGATCTGCGGGCGTTACAACTATGATGAGACCTTCTCACCAGTGGCCAAGATCAAGTCTATAAGGGTTATGCAAGCCATAGCTGCATTTCATGATTATGAAAATGGCAGATGGATATTAAAACCACTTTCCTTGATGGAAAGTTGGCTGAAGATGTTTACATGAATCAGCCAGAAGGTTTTATGGACGCAAAGTTCTCGAATAGAGTGTGCAAGCTTGAGAAATCCATCTATGGATTGAAACAGGTGTCTCGCATATGGAATCTTTGTTTCGATGAGAAAGTCAAAGAGTTTGGTTTTTCAAGAAGCAAGGATGAGTTCTGCATATATTTCAAAGCTAGCGGGAGTATAGTTAGCTTCTTGGTATTGTATGTCGATGACATACTAGTCATAGGAAACGACGTCCCAACCTTGCAGGGGGTCAAGTCCTAGCTTAGGAAGTGTTTTGCTATAAAGGACCTCGGAGAGGCTGCTTATATTCTAGGGATAGGGATATTGAGAAATATAAGTAAGAGACTAATAGGACTTAGTCAAAGTACTTACTTGGATAAAGTGTTGAAATGTTTTAGCATGGAGAATTCTGAGAAAGGGGATTTACCAATCCAGTGCAATACCAAATTAAGTAAGACACAAAGCCCGAGTACCGATGCTGAAATAGCAGAAATGAGTCGAGTACCATATGCTTCCACCATTGGCTCGATCATGTACGCTATGACGTGTACTCACCCTGATGTGGCTTTTGCTTTGAGCATGGTCAGCCGATATCAAGGGAACCATGGTAGAGTTCACTAGATAGCAGTAAAGAACATTCTTAATTATCTATGAAGGATGATGAACTGGGTCCTTGTACTTGGTGGAAGTGAAGACTTGAGAATGACAAGGTATAGTGATGCTAGTTTTCAGACTGACAGAGATAACTTCCGCTCTCAGTCGGGATGGATATTTCCCTGAATGGATGAGCAATGACTTGGAGATCCAGGCACATTGACAGAAAATACCACTTCATCAGACATCGGTTAGAAGAGGGACTCCTCATAGTAAAGAGGGTCTGAGCAGGGTTAAACACTTACAACATGTGAGGAGCATTATTCTGAAGGACGATACTAGTTTTAGAGATTAGATAGTTATTTAGAAACTTATAATAGATAAAATGTAATTGACATTTGATGATTAAATAAAGAAGTTTTATTTATGAGTAAATTTACTATCTTGTATCAATTGTTTACTATTGTTTTACTTTTGCATGTTTTGACTTCCAGAATAATAAGATTATTCAAATTATCCACAGTCGATCATACTTTGTAAGTAGGCTACGAGGTTAGATTGTCATGAATTGGTTTGTGGATTGTCTAAGTGTTTAGACATAGCAAAGGTTTGCTGCAATGTTCATGAGTGCTCTTGAAATCAGATTTGATTATTGGATTAAACCCACGCTCATATGAATCACTTCATGGAATTTATCACGGGTGATTGTGAGATGATAATATCGTATAGTCTTTAAACCGATATATATATATATATATATATATATATATATATATATATATATATATATATATATATATATATATATATATATATATATATATATATATGAGTTGTCGTTTACAAGTTTCTTATGCATTGATAGTGCGTAAACGCATCAGTAACTTGATGTTATAAAACGTAGTGTGGTGTACTATTTATAAGTAAGTAGTACAAGCATATAAGTCAAAGTTTACCTGTTCCTTTTAACCTAAGAGGATTAAAAGTGATATCTTGGGCCCCTTGATGGTTTTATGTTGACTTATGTGCCGGACCCGGTCATAATTGAATTGATGTGTTCAACTAAGTTTGAGTTTGATAGCGGCTTTTGAGATCTACCATTGCTAATCGGATTTTGATGTCGTACTTGCAATTATAGTTTTTAGACTTATCCAAGTAGGAGACTGTTGGATTAGGTGTTTAAGCCCATAACTATAATTGGTATGTATTTGGCCTGATAGTAGCATGATCCTTTTGGGTTGCCTTCACCATAGCAACTTGAATGGATGAATAATGGAGAAAAAGGTTAATTGTGATTTGTTAATATATTATAAGAATAATATATTAATAGAGAGATCATATTATTTAATTAGTATTGACCAGAAATTAATTTGGAATTAATTTGATGATCAAAAGAGACTAATTAAATTAAGGGGACTGGTATTTCAATTATCTAATAGTTGTGAGTTGGGCTTGTGGCTCCTTGTGGATGGAGTGGACGAATTCTATATTTAGTCCACAGAGATTCCATCCATATGATAGCTTCTGGTAGGATCTACTGGGCTGCTTAAGGCTTAAGCGGTTGCATTAGGGTTTTACCTGAAACCCTGGAAGCTTCGCTATATAAGGAACCCCCTAGACTCCCAAAATCGGCCTCTTGTTCCCAAGAGAATACCCTAGTCGAATTTGAGCCTCCCAACCTCTCTCATATTCTTCCAACTTGCTACTTGGTGTTTGTGATCCATTTGAGGTGCAACATTCGAGGCACTAGGCTCTTGAAGGTCAAGATTTGCAAGCTACAAGGAAAAGGTATTCTTCTAACTTAGTTTTATGTTACAAATTATGAAAATTGTATGCTAGTTACGGTTCATGCTTTGGATAATTTGATTTGCATGTATAACTTGAGAAAAACATAGATCCGAAGCATTAGTGTTGCATGTACACCATAGGAATGTTGTAGTGCTCAAAACCCATCAATTGTTTCCTTCCAGAATGTCAATGTATAGATGATGAGCCAATGGGATCACTCAGGTTAAGTGTCGGTTGTTAAGGGATTTGTCAGCTCGTTGTTTTGATTGCTATTTTTAGTTTAGAGTGGGCAGATGTCGATGAGTAAATCAATTCCAGAGACGGATATTGTGACATCCCCAATTTCACGGCCAGAAAATACCGATTTGTTTATGATTTATTTGAAAATCAAAGTATCCTTTTGAAGAAATATGTTGCAGAATTTGTTCCCAAAAAGGTGATAAGTAAATTATCAAATCATTTTCAAAGAAATGTGTTTTCATTATATTAAAAGCGTTGGGGTGTTATTGTCAATACAGTACATCAGCATAAACAAAAATAGTACAGGCCTTACAACATCTATTATACTAATGGCCTACAATCCGTTGATCTCTCATCTGATCTACACTCATATGCACCATTGCTACTACCTGTAATACAAGAAACTGAGTGGGTGAGGCTTGGGAGCCTGGTGATCACATAGGGTTTTCAACCCACAATAATTAAGTTTATTAATTTCATCAAATCAATCAACCGATTACCCATTATCGTTATCCTCACTTTTTGTCCCTAAAGCATTTAAATTAAGGGACCTAGCCTAAGGATTTTCATCAGGATTTACAACACTTCTTAGGCGATTCCTTAGCAATATATTTCAAAAAGGTAACCATGAGGGGGATGGAGTACACCTGGTGAACACATTCTTCAAAAAAACCTACAGGTTGCAAGCCTACTAGCGTTCCACTAGATTGTTTAGAATAGTCTGTGGTCATCATTTATACTCTACTAGATGACTGGACCAACTTAAACATCGAGGACAAAGTTTAAGTCAAGTGGGGCCCTAGTTCCATTTTCATAATTTGGGTTTTAGGGGAGTACGCCATGCGTACGTGTATATGCTGAGCATACTACAACGCGCCCTAATACGTAGGGCGTACATGCCTGACATGCAAACCCTAATTATTATGGTTTGGATCATATTTAAACCCCATTAGAGCCTCATTTCCCCCCACTTCATCGGCCTCCATCCTCTGAAAACGTTTTTGCAACCCTAATCTACCTAGTTTGCAACCTTTTAAGGTATAAAGCTTGCACTTTACCACTCTATCATATAGATCTAGATCTCATTCTTTTAAAGATACTTTTGGTCCAAAAATGGTGAATCTTGAGCATGGCATGTTCTTGACCCATTAATCCATCCTTTCTTACATTAGGTGAGGTCTTAAGCCATAAAAACGGAGTGTTAATGGTTAGTATTGGGATTAGAGTGTTGCGTCATATGGGCTTATTTGTTAATATTTTGATTACCCGGTTTGGGCCTGTCCAATCATGGTGTGCGCATTAGGGTTAGCTTATATAATATGCATGCATGTATAGAAGTTAACGTTTTCATTGATAGTGATTGCATTGTAACCCTAACCACGCCTCTACAATCGAAGTTCTTCATCGAGCTCTTCTGAGGAGTGAGATATTAATCGTTCGACACCTTTTGATCCATTCTAAGTGTTCTTTACTTTGTTATTCTTATTAATCTGTTTAGAATCTATCAATCTAATAGCACAATAATCTCATCAATTGGTATCAGAGCAGGAGACCGTGAGATAATACGCATCTCTTCTGTTTGAAGAATCTTTTAGGGTTTCCGCTTTTATCGAATATAGAGAAGTCGTCTTCTTCTGATCGACGGTGTATCTTGTGTTTGATAAAATCCTAAGTTCATCTTTACAAGTTTGATTCTAGCAGAGATAAGAAAAAGCTCATCATGTCTCACAACGACTCTCAATCAATTCCCATCAACATTTACAACAGTATTGGATCCACTACTAGGATTCCCATTCTCTATACTCAAGACTATGAAGTGTGGGCGCACCACTTCAAAGACTACGTCATTGGATCTAAAGATAATGGCTATCTTATCAGGGAGGCAATAACGATTGATCCGTTTGTTCACTCTGGAATGAATAGAACTGTCCAAACTCAAAAGGAGTACAATAAACTCTTGATTGATGTAGAAAAGATCCCTCAGGACGAAAAAGACAAGGTGTTATGTAACATTAAAGCATGAGGATGATCAGATTCGCTTTGCAAGACGATACTTTTCGTTTGGTGAGCTGATGCACTACAGCTAAAGAAATATGGGATAGGTTGAAAGAATTATATTTAACTGATGAAGATCTAGAGCACTCGATCCAAACCTTATTGCTCTCTGAGTTCAGTGCTTTCGAACAAAAACCTAAAGAGAAACTCATTCGAACATTCGATCGTTTCAACCATCTGCTTAGCAAGATAATGAAGCATGGAATTGGAAGGGAAGTGATCAAACAAAAGGTTACCTTTATGAATGGGTTAAGACCCGAATGGATGGTTGTAGTCTCGACTGTAAAGGCACTTGAGCAATTTAAGTTTTACTCGCTGACGAAATTAATGGGTATACTCAAATCTCATGAAAGTGTGGTGACTAAGGAAGCGAAGGTAGTTTCGGGTGTGGGTTCTCTGTCCCTTGTTTCTAAAAGCAAGAATGTGGTAGACGAAGAAGAAGAAGAATCTGACATGTCAGAGTGTGATATGACTAATGAAGAATATGCAATGATGGTTACAAACCCAAAGAAGTTTTCACGTAAGAATTTCCTTGTCAACAAGAACCGAAATTGGCAGGGAAGCTACAGCTCTGAAAAGACGAAGGAGGAGAACAAGAACACTACTCAGAAGGACGATGAGAAGAAGGAGAGCAAGCTTGTGGAAGATTCAGGATATGACTGCAACTCCTGTCACAACAAGAACCACTTTGCTAAGGATTGCATGCTAAGAAAGATGTCTGAGAAAAAGGAGGGTGAATATGACGAAGCATACCACATGCGAAAGTTGGAGGAGATAAAGAAGAAGAAATCAACTAACGTTTCTATGAATGCTTTAATTGTGCAGGAACATGTTATTGATGATGAGTTTGGTGGAGTAGAAGTCTGGTTTACAGACTCTGAGGATGAAGAGGTATGCAGACCCTCGCATGGAAGAGCTTATGTGGCAAAAGAAGGAGTTTCTGAGTCGACTGGGAGATGCTTAATGGTGACAACAGAAGTTTCAGGATATACAATCGAAGGTAAGCATGAGGAAGCGAAGCTTAAGGAAGACAAATGTTTCACTGCCAAGCCTATGAGTGAAAAGATCAGTGATTGCAATCAGTTGATCAAAAAGGTACAATCCATACTTGAATTACATAAGATACCTGTATCAAACTATGAACCAGAATTAAACGAATTAAAATTCAAGTTTTCTAACTTAAGTGGTAGTCTTATCCAAACTCGCTTAGAAAATTCTAACCTAACTGAACAACTCAGCAGGGAGTCTTCCAAGAGTGAGGAGAGAAGGATGTGGATACAGCAGAAGGAGTCAGAGTTAGTTAGGGCTAGGGATGAACTTATTTATGTGCAACGAGACAATTTGAAGTTTTTAAAACAAAGAAAAGTTTTTTATTTGATTTCTAAACGTTTGTACACTAATATCACCTAGTTTCATTTAGATTGTGAGATAGGTAAAAAGATTCACAAAATGATTTTGCCTTTCCTTGAATTTAAGGAGGACGAAGTCAATGCTGAATGTGGATCTATAATGTCATCAGATGAGATTTTAGTAACCTAAAAATATGGACTGGAAAAAATTGAGTCTTTTATCGAGTTCAAAGAACATAATTGTATGTTAAAGAATTTGCGGGATGAAAATGATAAATTAAAAATCAAGACCGAGACCATACAAAAGTTTGAATCATCACATGGCAAATTTAGTTATATTCATAAGATGAATATAGAAAACAGTTCTGAATTTGATGATGACAATGAGATGAGAGAAATCTTAGTAGAAGACAAGGTCGATTGTTCAGAATTTCTTAAGAGCGAACCTGAGTCAATGAAACCACTCATATCTGAAAATTCTTTTGAGTTCGCTCGAACATCCAAGGATAAGTCCAAGGTTTTCAAAGAGAACTGAATGGACCTCCTTGGTTTATGAAGATAACGCTGAAGGTTGTAACAACTACTTCTGGTCTGCACCCATCGACAATGCAGAAGAAACGGTTGGCCTGTCAGAGAGAACCTCATGGGGAGTCAAGGGTAGATAGATGGCTGAACCCATCAACAAACCTTCAAGTTTTGATAAGCCAAGTTCAAGTGGCACGAAAGAAATACCAAGCGAACCAATGAAAGCATTTGGTGCATCTTCAACCATAACCGAAGCCAGAGAAGAGAAACCAAAACCAAGAGTGAATATTCATAAATCTCAAGACCAACTTGCTGAACAGAAATGCCAGAGGAACAAGAGATACATCAAGAATCTCAATGAGAGAAAACAGTTTTGGTAGTCCCAAAACCCAAATAATGTTCACTCGAAAAAGGTGTCCAATCCCAATGCAAACGACAAATCAAAGGACAAATCTCCTTCTTCCGAGCATTGCCACACATGTAGTCAGACAAACCGAAAAGGAAGTCTCGGTCCTAACTCTTACTACGCCAAGAACCTAAAGTCAAGTTTCGGTCCTGAACCCTTTTATCCTCACACGCAACCGAAACCAAACCCGGTGAAGGATATCAAGGGAAAGGGAAAGCTCGTCCCTAATCGTAAAGCTCAAGTTGAAAAAAAGGCAGCTAACCTTAGGAATCCAAAGAAAAACTCAACTGAAAAAACAAACTAACAATAATACACCCCAATGAAAGCAAGATAAAAATAAAATCAAAGTTTTCACCATCATACTAAAAGATGAAACCGCATTGATAAAAAGAACATATTGTGACATCCCCAAATCTCGGCTAGAAAAGACCGGTTTCATTTATGCTTTTTAAACATTTTCAGAGTAAATCATTTTGATTTTAAAAGAGATGCGGAATTTGCTCCCAAAAACAAAGTATGATAAAATAATATTTACCAAAGCATTTCATAAAGAAATGTATTTTCATTATATTACCAAAACTCGGGATGTCATGTTCCGATATAGACCATAAAGCATAAACGATAAACATTACAAGTCATTCAACAAATATATACATATACAGACTTGTAAACAAAAACAACTTGATGATTATCCATCTCATGCCCTTGCGCCACTTCCTGTAATACAAACAAACTGAGTGGGTCAGGCTTGGGAGCCTGGTGAGCATATAGGGTTTTCAACCCACAATAAATAATTAAATTAATTTTTCATCAACCAACGATAACCCAATTACCCATTCCCGTTATTCTCACTTTATGTCCCTAAAATAACTAACACAAGGGACCTAGTCTAAGAATATTTCATCGGGGCGACAACACATGCATTCGGGGGTTTCCCGGCAATATATGTCAAATAAGGCAACCGTGGGGGGATGGAGTACAACGAATGAACACCCAAGTTCATTAACACCTACAGGTGGCGAGCCTACTAGTGTTCCACAGGACTGTCTAGAAAAGTCTGTGGTCGTCATCTAAACTCCGCTAGATGACTAAATCAAAACAACATTGAGGCCTCTCATCTGTTTATTACACACCAACTATCTACCCATGTTCTACCCAACATATTAGTAGATAAAAATATACATTTTTATACATAGTTTAAAACCTGTATAGCATGCTTTAATCAATACATATTCCACATAACAGATGAGGCACACACATAACACGTATTTCATAAAAAATAACTCAGATCTATGAGATAGAAGAGAGTGAATATACATTCACACATATAACAACAAAATATATACACATAGCACGTATTTTATATAAAATACTTTATAATAATGTGTTGGAAGAAGGTAACTACACACTCACTTGATCAGAAGATGATCCGACAGCACTACGGCTTATAGAAGTAGTATACTTTGATAGATCTGGAAGATCTTCACCAAAATCGAACTCCTCACGGGCAGAGCTACAGCTCGGGAATAACGTTCATTGGGATCCTCGGGGCTTCGGATCTTGCTTCGGGGCTCGGGAATGATACCGGCGCTTCGGGATATGATTGGCACGCAAATCGAGGCAAAACTTAGAGAGAGGGAAGAGTTTGAACAAGAGAAAATGGCTGATTTCGAGTTCTATTTATAGGCTGAGGGTCTGGGATTACGCGAGGCGTAATCTCAAATTACGCAGGGGGTACAAAGGCGAACTCAGATGAAAGTTGTATGTCTGCTAACAAAGGCGAACTCAGATGAAAGTTGGTTGTGGCACCGAAGACTCTCGCACCTAAACTTCAAAGATATTAATAAACTGGTGGTTGGGGATCGCGTGCGTCGACTCCCAGTTCTCAAATTTGACAAAGAACATTTGTGCGCAGCATGCGAGTTGGGCAAGCAAAGCCGAAAGAGTCACCCTTCTCGGATCAATACAAAAATCATCTAACCTCTCGAACTACTGCACATCGACCTATGTGGCCCTTTGGCTATCGAAAGCATCGGTGGTAGTAAGTTTATACTTTTAATTGTAGATGATTTTTCACGCTTCACCTGGGTTTTCTTTCTTAAACAGAAATTAAAGGCAACTCCCAAGCTGAAAATTTTTATCAAACAAGTTGAAGTACAGCTGCGAAAGGTGGTAAGAAACATCAGGAGCAATAATGGTCTGGAGTTCAAAAATAAAGACTTTGAAGAATTCTGGCTGAAAAGGGAGTAACTCACAACTTCTCTGCTCCCTACACTCCTCAAAAGAATGGAATTGTTGAAAGGTGAAACCGTTCATTATGTAAAGCAGCCAGAACCATGTTGACTTTTGCTTCTCCTCCACTATACTTCTAGGAGGACGGCATAGCTGTTGCATGCTACACTCAGAACCGATCCTTCCTCAACAAGCAGTTTTCCATCATGCCATACGAGATCTTAAATAATCACAATCCTAATGTGAAGTTTTTCCACATGTTCGGTTCAAGATGCTTTATTTTCAACTCAAAAGAGAACTGAAACAAGTTCGACATAAAAGCTGACGAAGGGATCTTTCTTGGTTACTCGCTTACTTCAAAGGCATATAGGGTTCTCAATAAACGATCAAAGAAGATTGAAGAAACCTATTATGTAACTTTTGATGATAACTACATGAAGAAGATTCAAACAAGCGAAAGTCCAACGAAGGATATCTTTCAAGAATCAGGTCAAGTCTCAGTTCCTATTTCAAATATATTTGAGGAATATATGCTACTCTTTGATGAACCAGAGAAGGCAGTCCACTCAGAAGCGAAAGCAGCAGATAACAAATTCGATCACTTGAAGAAGATCATCGACGAGGCTGCAAAAGACATGGAAAGCGAACCTCAAGTCAACAAGCAGACACCAAGCGAACGTATTGAATCAGGCGAAAGTCCAGCTTCAACCGTCCCTCCAACAGGAAGCTTTACATTCCTAGGGGAGGGTTCCTCTGCACCAAAATCAACCGAATTGACTTTCCAGGGGAGAATTGATCACAAACCTCAACTCATCAAAGTCCAACCGAGGGGGAGGATTCTGATCGAAATATGGGATACGCTTCACCATTTGAGAGAGAGAATGAAAATACAAATGACGAAGGAGATTAATCAGAACCTGAAGAAGAAATCAACGCTGAATTGGATCCTGCCTACGATCCAAATTACCCTCCTCTCATAAAATGCACAAAGGATCATCCTAAAACTCAAATAATTAGTGAATCATCTGAGGGTGTTCTCACACGCTCTCAACAAAAGGCGAAACAAGCTGCTTTATTCTCTCAAGTAGAATTCTGCATGTTTAATTCGTTTGTCTCCAAAATTGAACCAAAAACAGTAAATGCTACTCTTGATCATTCTGATTGGGTGCAAGCTATGCAAGACGAACTTCATGAATTTGAACGAAATCGTGTTTAGAGGCTGATTCCCACACCAAAGGATGCATCTGTAGTCGGTTTAAAATGGGTTTTCAGGAACAAGTTAGATAAAGAGGGCAATGTGATTCACAACAAAGCAAGGCTTGTGGTGAAAGGATATTATCAGGAAGAAGGAATAGATAATGAGGAAACCTTCGCTCTTGTAGCAAGGTTGGAATCAGTAAGAATCTTTCTGGCATACGTTGCACATAAAAACTTTGAAGTTTTCCAAATGGATGTTAAATGTGCTTTCTTGAATGGAGAACTAGAAGAAACGGTTTATGTTGAACAACCACCCAGATTTGTGAACGACAAGTATCCTGATCATTGCTACATTCTGGACAAAGCAGTCTACGGCTTGAAGCAAGCCCCAAGGGCATGGTACGAAACTCTAACACGCTTTCTCAAAATGTCAAAATTCAAACAAGGTTCGGTTGACCCAACATTCTTCCGCAAGAAAGAGGGTGAACACTTAATGATGGTGCAAATTTATGTCGATGACATCATCTTCGGCTCCACGAATCCTAGTTTAACGGTTGAATTCAGGAAGTTGATGGAGACTAAATTTGAAATGAGCGCAATGGGTCCAATTAAGTTTTTCCTTGGACTAAATATAAGACAGGGACCAAAAGGTATCTTCATTAATTAGGAACCTTACACGAAGACTCTGTTGGCGAAGTTCGGCATGACGGGAGATTCCAAAGTTAAGGCTCCAATGGCATTTGGCATGAAGTTGACTCCATCTCTTGAGAAACCGGTTGTGGATATGACTCTATATCGACAAATGATAGGGTCATTAATGTATTTAACGGCTAGTAGACCAGACATAATGTTTTGTGTATGTTATTGTGACAGGTTTCAAGCAAATCCAAGAGAACCTCATATGGTCGCAGTGAAAAACATCTTCCGATATTTGAAGTGAACCTCGTCTCTCGGTCTCTAGTATCCTGCTAAATCCGGTTTCTTTGTTCAAGCCTTTTCTGACGCTGATCTAGGTGGGTGTGGATTAGACCAAAAGAGCACAACTGGTGAGTGTCAGTTCCTTGATGCAAAACTTGTCAGCTGGCAATCAAAGAAACAAACATGTGTGTCTCTTTCTACAGCTGAAGCTGAGTACATAGCTGCAGCATCATGTACATCACAAGTCATTTAGATACAAAGCCAACTTAGAGATTATGGCTTAAGTATGAAGAAGATTCCCCTCTACCGTGACTTTGAAAGTGCGATTCGAATATGTCAAAGACTAAACATATTTCACTAAGATACCACTTCATTAAGGACCACGTTGAAGATGGAAATGTTGAAATTCACTTTGTTCGGTCCTCTGATCAACTGGCTGACATCTTCACTAACGCCCTACCGAAAGCGAGCTTTAGTAAAATTCTACAAGGCTTGGGAATGATGGAAGCTGAGTCGGTACTAAAACCTCTTCCGTTTCACTAAAAATTAAAGAAACGAAATAGAGATAACGCTCGGTCTATTTCGGTTCTGGAATTTTCGGGGAGCGAAATGAACCGAACGTTCGGCCCATTTTGTTTCATCTTTATGAAGTTCGGTTTCAATTGTATATTTTGTATGTCTTGTCTATCTTTTCGCTTAATATTTATTTTTCTTTTATTTTTATTACAAAAACTCCAAAAATATTTTATTTTTTGTTTTTATTATTTTTCAGAAATTCCAAAAACTCCAAAAATATTTTATTTTCTATTTTTATTATTTTTCAGAAATTCCAAAACTTCAAAAGCATTTTATTTTTGTGTTTGTTTCTTTTCTTTCTTAGGCTTGATGATCACAGCTGTTACATCATGTGGAGCTAGGGTAGGTATATCTTTTTTCATCTATGTACTAGTTAAGAGTCCCAAGAAGCATGATGTTGTATGTAGACCGAAGCCTCCTAGACTCTGAGTGAAGCCTTAATGATTCGATCTACACCTATCATTTCTTCCCAAATAGGCTGTTAAATTCACTCAAGTCATGAGCTATCTTACTCTTCTCACATTGAGCTAACAGTTTTCTGCTTTGTCATTCTTCATTAGCAGAGGTACTTTCAGTTCTTTAACAACCTCATTTTTCTCCATCATGTTTCGCTCCACAATTGTAACCCTAACTCTCAGTAATTACCACTGAGGTTTATGGTTACACAACATCTGTGTTGATGATCTTAGATCCGTTCACCATGTACTGAGGGAAACCCAAAATCCAATACCTTAAATGAATTGACGGTGAACGATACAATGTTCAAGCTATTACTTGTTACCTTGATGGAATCTCTTTTTATTTTTGAGTGGTCTTTATGAAATTGTCTAAAACTAAGATGTTTCTTCCCATAAGATCCAGTTTCAATTTTCTTTTTGAGATTCCTCATAATCACCTAGTCACTTTAAATTTTTTCAAACCTACTTGTTCAACAGGCCACATCGGTATCACAAGTAATTCATCCTACTTTCGGTCTTATTTTAAGTCTTGAAGTTCGGTTAAAGATAAACCACCCACTAAGGCCTATACTTGAAAAGATGCCTTTCAATGTTTCTTTACAAACATTTGATCGTATTTCACGGGAAACCACACAGACACTTCTCGGTCTCTCTTGACTTTGAAGGAAGAGATTCATACTCGGGATCATTCAGTTTATGTCTTCAAAGACATCACATTTATCCCACACTCGTCCTGCTTTATTTCTTTTTCTTTGGCACACTCTTGCACGAAGATCTTTATGATTTTCCAAACTCTTGTTTGTGGTACGAATGGCACTTTTCAGATTTGTGCTTTCGGTTCTAAAGGATAAGGTGGTTCAATTTCTTATGGAGGAGCGAAGGTTGTTTACAATGAAGAGAATGACTAAGTCTCTTTTACAACTGGTTGTACTTGACTTTGAGGAATTAAGCAGACGACAATCGGATACGAATTCCACATGGGATAAGTTTTAGGCGCGTGAATTTGAAACGTTTCCTATACCC
This sequence comes from Lactuca serriola, assembly GCF_051521515.1. NCBI lineage: Eukaryota > Viridiplantae > Streptophyta > Magnoliopsida > Asterales > Asteraceae > Lactuca > Lactuca serriola. The sequence continues at coordinate 33,945,580 of NC_136410.1, forward strand.
ACGCCTGCTGACATAAAACTAGGAATTCCAAGCTGTTAAATCGCGCTTTTTCAGGCGCCGTTTCAGAGATCGTATCATCATCACAGTGGATTCTTTCTCTCTCCAGGCAACAGTATAAAAGGGGGTCTCACACGTACTGTACCTTCTTACCTTCTTCAACCTCTCTCTCTAATACAACTGTTCATCTTCTTCTTCACTGCAACAATGGCGGAATCATCCTCTCTTCAAGAACAAACAGCTTCTTCCACTTTGCTTTCAATAAAACCCAATCAGAATCTGATTATTCCACTGAACCCTTTTGTTTATGATTCGTATATGCTTCACGTGGTAGAATGTCTCAAGTATTCTCCATTGGTGATCACTCTCACACAGGTCGAGTTAGTACCAATGTCCCTTCTTTCTCAGGTCTATTCAACGGCCTCATACGAAAAAAACAAAGAACGTATCTTCTTTGATATCTTCAATCACAAAACCTCTATATCCAAGACATGCTTTTGTTCCCTTCTAGGGCTTGCTATTGATGCCTCTGTAATCTCTCCGGATTTTATCACCACATCTCAACTCTTTTTGATGTTTTATGAGATGGGACACACCGACGTTCTTACTACCATGAAAAAATTCAAGAAGTCGTGTTTACCCTCACAATGGAATGGTTTGTTTACACTGATCTACAAGGGGTTAGCAAAAAGGGTTGCAGGATCTGATGGGGCGAGTAAAGGCTTCATGACCATTCTTTATGGTCTTTATAATGGAATCCATTTGGATTATGGATCTTTAATCTGATCACAGCTAGTGCAGAGCCTCAACTCCTCATCTAAACACTCTGAGATATCATGCGGTCGTTTCTGGATGATAGTCACATGAGACTTTTCAAATTCTGGTTATGGTGGATGCACTTCTATCTTCGGTTGCTACGTTTCACAAAACAAAAATCATTGTCTCTAATCGAACAAAGTTTCTTTATGTCGATTCTATTCCTGAATCGATGAGCCGTTGTGTCTCAAGCGAAAGCAAAGTCATGGCTGATTACAAGAAGTTAACACATTCGGGTCCACACCAACTAACTCCTGAGATGCAGAGTGCCTTGGATGTTGCTGATAAACCAGCCAAGAGGGGGAAGAAACCAGACTCTAAGAAAACTGAGATCGAAGGTCCCTCATCTCCGAAAAAGCGTAAGGCTGATAAAGCTGCACCTTCGGCTCCCAAAAAGAAAAAGCTGAAGAAGATGGCCAAACGACCGAAGGTGCCTTCGCCTACTAATTCCAATGAAGAGGAGCAATCCGATGAGGAAGAAGAGGAGGCTCAACATGAGGGCTCGCCTAGGAGAAATACTCCTCCTCGATCTCTAACTCCTCAGGTACAAGATAATGTTCATACTCCTCCTCCTTCTCCAAAAGAAACCACAGTTCCAATCTCAGTTGCTCCAATTCCACCGCCTGTCACTTCTCAACCAATTTCTAATGCTCCACTACCACCTCCAGTCTTCTCTCAAGCAACAACAACAACCACCACAACTGGACCTTTGGTGAGTGTCAATGTATCTGATACTGGGGCACATACCGTTGGTATTTCAACCCTGTTACCACCAAAACTCCATCACCATCTTCTTCAACATAATCAAAGCCTATTCTGGGAGGTGCAAACTTTGAGTTTGACTCCACTTATTACAGTCCTTATCACCTTCCCAGTGAAGATGACGATGAAGCTCCAGTGACAAGGCAACATTTACAGAGTCTTCATAATAAACTTGATAACTTGCTTGCTTCCCCATCCACTTACTCTGATGTGGTGTTGAAGGCTTTTCTTGATACTGCTCTGCAGCAATATACCTCCTTTATCGACAAATCAATTGATGCAGTAAAAGCCTCCAGATCTTCTTGCAAGAAAGCAACATCAGAAGTGATAGAACTTGTTCAAGAATCCAAAATTTTTCTGGACTCGTTCAACGGCCATGTTGATTCAAATGCAACAAAAGTTAATGCCTCTGTTGATAACCTCTCCAAGTCATTTCGAGAAGAGAAACTTAAATTTTGATTCAGTTCGTTCTGAACTTCCAGCATATCATAATTCTCTTCTCACCTCGGTCAACTCTTGCCTTGAGAAACTTCATGCTGGCCTGGCTATTGATAACAAGATTAAGGATGACCTTGCTCAAAAGACTGCCCAACTTGACGTCCAATCTGCTCATCTTGCTCATGCTCAAAAGGAGATTGCATCACTTAAGACTGAGCAGACAGTTCTTAAAAGCTGTGCTGGGGATATTATTTCAATTCTGAGAAATCTTGTGAATGCTCATGATCCTGTCCTCACCCTTACTATCCGGAATCATTTGACTGCCAAACTTCTTCCTGCTATTCAAATGTTGAGTCAGATTCAGGGTGTTACGGAGCCGGTGGTCGATCTGCAACAAGGGGAAGAAGCTTAAAATCCTCCAACTTTATCCAAAATCATTATCCAAACTGAACCAAAGGTTAATGTAGCTTCGGGTTCTGGCCATGAAAAGTTGAACGGTATTGTGAATGATGATGATGATGATGATGATGATGAGTAAGAGACGATTGTTGAGGCGTTAAAAAGGAAGAAAACGGATAATGAAATTGATGAAAATTTGAGGATAGCTAGAGCGGAAGAAGAGAAAGAGCGAAAATAGAAAGAAGCTCATGATGCTATGGTTTGCAAACAGGATCTCTTTCCCACCTAGACTAGGGAAAGACTAATCAAAGAAGTGATTGAGTCTCCTAGTGTCCACTGGCTGGAGCTAGTTGCCTCATTTGATTGTGACAATACGTGGGACTCACAGTATGACATGCCCATCACTTGTAGGGCATTTGTGTTCCATTGTTTTGATCCTACAGTTGAAGTCCCTTCTCCTCACCCGAAGGTTGATCAAGATTTGGTTGATTATTATTTGCAATTTGCTCAGCCTCAATACTTGACATGGAGTGCTCAGAAGACAACATTTGTCAAGGTATTTAAACCAACTGTTGCTGGGAAATTCATTAATGTGAAGTTCAGGGTTACCCGGGGTTCTAATGACTCGGTGCATATGATCTCTTTGGTTGATCTTCCAAATCTAAACCCACATGATTGGATTCTTCTGTTCAACATTCTACTCACTAGTCAAGAACAATATGAGTCGATCCTTGATCACATAAAGAGAATGTTGGCTTCCTATATCCATGAAGTTGCTAAGATGGATCAGGAAGTGGCAAATGTTTTGAGAAAGAAACCAACTATAAAGCCCATTGGAAAGCTAAGTGATCTCAACAAGATGAAGATGGGTAATATTGATCTGAAGCATCTCACTGTCATGTTCACAAGAGGAGAAGGTGAAAATTTCCTTTTCTCTCTTGTTGACAAACATTTGTTCTCTACTTCCTTCTTGGAGCACATACTTGATATCACTCACAGATGTAAATACAACAGTGATTCGGACAAGAATTTTTTTCTGACATGCTTCGGTAGTATATACATTTTCGTCACACTCTTTTGGCCATTATACCGAAGGTGTTCAAGACGGTGAAGAAGTATGCTCTTTCTCAGCAGAACTAAGATCTCGCCTCTATTGACGTAAAGGGGAAGATTATTGGCATTAGAGTGTTGCGTCATATGGGCTTATTTGTTAATATTTTGATTACCCGGTTTGGGCCTCTCCAACCGTGGTTTGAGCATTAGGGTTAGCTTATATAATATGCATGCATGTATAGCTTAGAAGTTAACGTTTTCATTGATAGTGATTGCATTGTAACCCTAACCGCACCTCTACAGTCGAAGCTCTTCATTGAGCTCTTATGAGGTGTGAGATATTAATCATTCGACACCTTTTGATCCATTCTAAGTGTTCTTTACTTTGTTATTCTTGTTAATCTGTTTAGAATCTATCGATCTAATAGCGTAATAATCTCAACAGTTAGTTTTGTCCCATGCATGCTATTGAAGGACTTAATGCATTAAGATGCGGACTTTTGGTGTTTTAAGCACTTATTGAACATGCAAGGTCATAAAGTTGGAAAGTTTATGACTCATAATGATATTTTGGCCATGGATCTGCAATTGGATGCATTAAGTCAAAATATTAAGAACTTACTGGGAAAAGAGGAAAACCTGGGAGTACATCGTGTGTATCTATGTGTAAGCCCAACATACTCGGTCAGCCATCCCAATATAGTCAACGAAGGAGTACGCCCCACAAGCGTACACTGTGTCAACTCGGTTGGGTTGAATCAGTTGATTTGTTGACAATGAAAAGGTTTGACCAAGGGGTATTTTGAATGGTGTTTGAGAATTAGTCATTTAGGTGAATAGGTGTTGGTTAAAGCTAAAATTCGAAGTTAGGACCTCATTAGCTATTGATCAAATTGAGATGTGAGTTTTTCTCATTGTACTTATGGGTCGAAGGCACCAGGACCGCCCATTGGATTGATATCATGTTATACATTGATATGCTGAGTATGGAATAGATCTACATGATTATGCTTGTTAAATGTGACTCGAGCATTGGATCATGTTCATGCAAAATTTGGAGCACTTGGAACTCAATGGAGCAGTTAGGTTCATGGATCATTTTACAAAGGAACAGATCATCTGAGAAAGGAATGGATCGCTTGAAAAAGAAATGGATCAAGTGCCAAAGGAACGGATAGTATAGAAGGGGTTTGAAGGGTCTTAAGCACTACAACATTCCTATGGTGCACATGCAACCTGTAACACTGAAAAATTTTCAAAACCAAATTTTCATTTAAAATCATATAATTCCCATAACACATTTCATAAAAATCTCATTTATTAAATTTACAAAACGTAACTCCATAATCGTTTGATTAAATCCAGGATCGTCAAAACATAGTTCTTTCACTGGTGTGTACAATCAAGATGGTGCATTCCCGTGATCCTGAGAAAAACCTGAAACACATAACACACAACACGATAAGCACGCAACTTAGTGAGTTACCCAAAATACCACATACAACACATTAGCCACTCGAGGCTATAACTCTTTAAGACCCTCCAGTATAAGTTTCTCAGTGGGACCCTCCAGTCCGATCGCTCGTTGGACCCTCTGGTCCGGTCTCAGTGAGGACCCTCCGGTCTCAGTGAGGACCCTCCGGTCTCAGTGAGGACCCTCCGGTCCGGTCTCGGTATCACATAACATAGCATATATATCACACAGACAAAATGCATAACTCAAGTAAGCACATAAGACCCTCTGGTCACACATAAGTACCACTCTAGGTAAAGTATGGTGAGAAGACTCACCTCACAAGCTATCAAGTAATAGCCTCGTACTCAGAAATCCCGAACTAGCCTCCGCCTAACACATAAGATAACATCTCCAATTAATAATCTATTCCTCCTCAAATACACCAAAGGCTATTCTCTTTCTCTGTCTAACTCTTGAAGTGGATAAAAGACCATTTTACCCCTCCATGGTCTCCATTACCCATGATTGACCCAACCCTAAAGTCAACAGAAGTCAAACTCGAATCAACAGCCCATGTTTGACCCGACTCGTCGAGTGCACTCTTGCGACTCGTCAAGTCCCCTTGTTTCCTCATAAGTCTCAAGAAAGTCCAGCTCAACTCGTCGAGTTGACCCCCAACTCGCCGAGTTATCGCGTAATCAAACCTATCGGGACAAACCCTCACCGACTCGTCGAGTCAGGTCATGAATTCGGTGACTCCCTTCGATCAGATTCCTCATTCAGACTATTTAAGGGAGATATATCACTCCAAACACTAGATCTACCATTCTAAGGGTCGATTGTCATGTAAAACTGTAAGATTTACGTTCAAACATGACATATAAGGCTCATAATGCCAATACATGCTCCAACAATAAATCTTTAAGTGAATGAATAAAGATTGAGCCTTTGGACCCTATGGACCTCACTAGGTCCAGATCTGAAGTCTAGACCTAGAAAAGTGTACTCATATCTCAATAAAAAAGGTGATAGAAAGCCATAATCATCAAAACATGAGATCTAATCACCATAAGGAGAAAGGTGGGAACATTTTACCTCCTCCAGAAGCTCTTGGATGAAATATAACTGATCCACTGGCCCTCTACTTGTTCCTTGATGACTCCTTTCCTCCTCTTCAAAAGAGATGTACCACAAGACCCCAAAATTAGCTCCTTTCACACTCTCTAGCTCCAAAAGGACGTTAGGGTTTACTCTCAGTGAAGGTGAGCCAAAAATGAGGCTATAAGTTTCCTTATATAGACCCCCAACCCCAGGAAATTAGGGTTTCTCTGCTCAACACCTACTCGGCGAGTCAGCTCTCTGACTCGTCGAGTCCACTCATTAATTCCACATGGACAACCCGACCCGACTCAGCGAGTTGGACTCACAACTCGTCGAGTCACTCCATAAATCTCAAAGATAAACACACATTAATGCATTTGAAAGTGCAAATGTTACAATTCTCCCCCTCTTGAATTAGATTTTGCCCTCGAAATCGCTTCTTCAACGTCACATAGATCGAACCCAACAACCCAAAAAGTACCACCGAAAGGATCTCATATCACATAATTAACTTTCTCCATGGACACCTGAAACCAAATAGGAACTCCCAAACCCGGAAGAGGACACACCCTTCTTCCGTTACGATACCCCTTCTGATTCTCCAAAATCTGAACACTTTAGTGGCCTGTCTCACTGTCAGGCCGCCCTTTCAAGATATCACCGTGTTATTTGCTCCTCGAATAACAGACCCTGAAAACTCATTGTCCTTCTGATTCTCTCCTTGCGACTGCTAGAAACCAGTCCAAGCCCAAAAATTTGTCACCGATCACTCATACCAAACCTACTAAGCGATCCATATCATACTCCAAGGAGTGAAAGTATCCGCATCTCACCAGGGACTCATCTGATGTACTGCTATCAGAACCTAACTGATCAATGAGCTCTCAACACCCTGTCCACAAACACAAGAAAATGATCATGCTCGCTCAGAAGTGTCCTCTGACATGCAAAATCATAAGCCTCCGCTTCCTCTCCAATATCCCTTTCAACACTGAGTACCAGGTCAACTCCCTACCCCATAGTTGAACCTCCAAAGGTTACCCATTGCATGCCCCAAAACATCTCACTGACTTCCTTCTCACAACCACTATCTTGATCCATTGTGACACACAAGTCATGAAGTTTGCTTTACCCCAAACGGATACCACAATCCCAACTAAAACCGTCTTACCCTCAACCTTTGTCGTATACTACTCATTAGTTACATGCGCCTCGCAATCCTCCCATACAACGAACTGGCCCATTCAGATCTAAGACATCAGATGACACCCAATACCCTTCAAAATGAAACCCATCTCTGAATCCGAAATCTCATTCACCAGTTCAATTCACCACCCAAGCCAAACTCAAACTCAAGCGTCTGGTCTGACATAGAATTGGAACCTCTCGTCTCAATAAAGCACTCAATTCATGACCCATGACCCGCAACCCATGCATACACCACTTCTCCAATTCCCTTCGGTTGCGATAACCACAACTCAACTCTAAACATAACCATTCCCGACAAATATGGAGACCCCAATCTCACCCCTGGTTCGACCACCAGGATCCTATAGACTCGAATGATGAGGCTACTCAAGCCTAGGAACTCGCCTGAGTCATGCCATGACTAGTGAATACTACGGCTCCCTGTAGATTTGCAACGCTTCTCGCTCGCTGCTTGGTGAATACTAAGGCTCCCGACAATATATTGTATTTAGGGGCCCATTTTTATTTTTCATACAGAGCCTTCAAAATCAACGGACCGGCACTGGATTCTTCATCTATTGGGATGTTGGTTTGTTGTCGCGACGAAAAGTTTTATCGGTCCACCTTTATATCCGGTCATTTTGCCCAAAAAAGTAGCCAACCAAATGGCATGGCAAGCCATCGGTTTAGATGCCATTCTCCATACATTCCTAAATAAAATGGAATATCATTTTGTTGTGTTTGCTTCAACCTTTTCATTGTCTGATGAAGCGTCGATCCTCAACTTCGGTATTTTCTTTTTTAGCCAACATAACCTTTGACCCCATATTTTATCTCTTCAAAACGTCTTTTGTATTTTGCCTCATAGGAGTTTTCTTTTTTATTAGTATTATTTGCTTTGTAGTCCGACCTTAGCAAAGTGTCAAGTTTCTCCACATTTAAAGAATTAAAGTACTTATCTGTTGAAGCTGATTATTGTTTGTCATCTCGAAGAGGTGAGTCACTTCAAACTTTCTTGGTCCATATATCAATTGGAGTTTTTAAAGCTACTATATTTGTAACAACTTGATTTCACAAATAAGGTATGTTGAAGTTTAGTAGGATTTTTTTTTGGTGTGTGTAAATGGCCATTTCAATGCTATTAAATAAGTATCTAAGGGATGTATGTTAAGGTTTTATAGGAAAACTCATGAGAAATACATAGAAAGTTGAAGCATTCTGTATTGCATATGGTTCTACAATAAAATTGAACCTTACCTTACATCAAATAAAGAAAAATTATGATCGATTAGACCCCGATCAGTGAATGATCAACTTACCATCCTTCCTTTCGGATGAATTCAAAAATACTATGATGGCTCCGCAACTTTATATATTTAATTTATTATATTTTTTTGTTTGTGATTCAGCAATCCCAAAATTGCTTTTTTATTTAAATGTCTAGTGCGAGGTTCGGTAAAATAAAAAACTACAATTTTTGAGGAAAATTTGTGTGAGATATTTTTATTGGAGATTTTTTTAATTTCATTACGAATACGTAGGCAAAAACTTTACCGAAAACGAAGGTTCGAGTCAAAAGATATGGATTTTTAAGTGACATGGGATCAAAAGTGGGTGCTGAACCGGGTTTTGACTACTGAATCAAGTTCCGGGCCGGTCTAGGCATGAATTTTAGCCGACTTTGACGTAAGTTAGCGTTTTTGGCTTGATATTTTCACCGTTTTCAGCCTTAAAACTCCATAACTTTGTCTAACTTTCCTCTATAAATCCTTATCGTCGTTTGTTGTAAGAAAACCTTGTATTTCGGAAGTATTAAGTGAAGATTTTGAGGTAAAAAACCTTAAATTTTGGGTGTTTAGTGTTTTTCAATGTTACGCTTGATGTTGGTGGTGTCTAGCTCCGGATCCTACTATAAGAAAGTTATTGGAATGGTTGTTTAACCTATTTTGAAGGTCTCTTAACATGATTATGTCTTCATATTTGGAAGTATTTTGATTAGTATGGTCTAAACTACATGTGTTCTTGAAGATGAAACTGTAATCCCATATTTGTGCAGGACTTGCTACAAATTTATGGAAGTATATCTAACATATTAAGATGTATTTCTTAAGGAATACATGATTAAAGTTTTTTTTTTCCAAAATATTTATTTTCTCATGATTTTGGAAAGTTAAACATGTTCAAAAATAGCTTGGGAAGCTACTTTAAGTCAGATGACAGTTTTGATTGTTTATACTATAAAAATAATAATCAAAAATGTTATTTGATGAACAATATAGTTATTTTGAGAAAAAATCAATAAGGTCAATACCATAATTCTTTAACAACATGTCGCCATAAGATTCAAACGATAACAACTCATTTTGATGTCTATATGATGTAATTTTTTTGTTTATTATATATATTTAAACTAAATAAGGTTCCTAACTTAAAATGATTAGAATAATTTTGTTTTAAAAGGACGAGGTGTGATATGAGATAATAAAACTAATGGTACTATGTTAATCATGGGCCGGTTTTTAAAATAAGTGATGGACCACGTCGGAACACAAAATGCACAACCCATATGGATGAGACTTTGTCCATTCGCCCATTTGGCGGCACCGTGAGCCCGCTGCGAAAAACCATCCCGTGGAGTTGCCATAAAGGATTCTTTAGAATATCTTTACTTTTTTTTTCCTATTCTTTTCCGATCTTACTTATTTTAATTTTTGTTTTTGGAAATATGAATAATATTGTCTTAGGAAGAATACTATTCATATCTCCAAACCAAAAATAGAGTTCAAGTTACGGTTGCATTATACATCTCTTTTTTATTTTACACATTTTTAGTTTATTTTTATCTATTAATTATAGTTTAAATATAATATTTAATATTTGTAATATCATGTTATGTAGTAATTTATATTAATTAATCAAAAATATAGAGTTTAATATTTATTTATCGAATTTATATAAAAAATTAAATATATTCGAAACACTTGAAATACCGTAACATAATTTATACAATATAGTAATCGAATATGATCGTGATTTTGATATATTTATTATAAATATAATCTTATTTATTTAATAACTATTTATAAAAAAATTAATAATTAATTTAAATTTATTATATATAAATATTTTATTTATGATAATATATTTTGTAAAATTATTGTAATGAAAAAAAATATAATATATATTTGTTAAAATCTAGTTAGTATAGATGTGTATTTGACAATAAATATAAGTTATAAAAATAGAATATTATAAAAATATATTTTTTAGGGTAAAAAATAAAATAGAAAATGAAATATGATTGAATGAAAGTAGATTGGAGATGATCTTAAATGGCATTAATATAAACCAACACTTTCAAATTATAAATCTTAAAATCTAACCTAATAAATGAAAATCAATTTTGCCAAATGTCATGTTCTCATTAAATTTGACACATGTCATTTTCTAAGAGTTTTTTTGAATTATTTCTTTTCCACTTGTCATTTTCTTAAATTTTTTAGTTTTCTTAAATTTAAAATCCACATTTTAAAGAGATTTATATATGTAAAGTATATCATTTCTATTAAATTTCATAATAAATGTTCTACAACCTTTATTATTTACTTTATTTATTATATTCCTTGTATTTATGTAAAATTATTACTTTAAAAAATATGTAATGCATAATTTTATATTAAATTTTTTTATAAACCCGTGTAATACACGGGTCTCACACCTAGTATATATTAAAAGGATCCCCTTCCAAAATCCAAACTAACCCTTTCCAATTTCCATTCCCGTTTCATTTGTCTTTTTTTAAAATACCCCACATTACAGTGTACGGTTTTCTTATTTTTCCAATATCTCACAAATGAGATGAGACAAACTTTAAATCAAATTAATTTAGGTGTAACAAAGGTTTAGCGACCGAATTAAACATGTATGAATGTCTGTTGCTGCTTGGTGGTATTTGTCTTGATACATACTATGCTACATCATTGTGCTAATGTAATTACCATATTGTCCTTGGATCTAATGCAGCGTTGCTTTCCAAAAGCTGCCGGCCACATATGACATATTCTTGGTGTTTCTATTCGTCTCTTGTACATATGCGATATATTTTTCATCTTATAAAACGTGAATCACATATATGTCTCAGGATCCACAACATAGCATTCACAGAAGAAATTAAGAACAAGATGGAGGGGATAGTGCACAAGACGATAAGTGTGAATGGGCTCGACATGCACATAGCAGAGAAGGGTGAAGGTCCAATAGTCTTGTTCGTCCATGGCTTTCCTGAGCTTTGGTACTCCTGGCGTCACCAGATTGTGTATTTGGCTGATCATGGTTACCGAGCTGTGGCACCAGACCTTCGTGGCTATGGCGACACAACAGGTGCACCAGTGAATGACCCCACCAAGTTCACCATCTATCATCTGGTAGGTGACTTGGTTGGGCTTATTGATGCGATCACCAGTGAAGGTGAAAAGGTGTTTGTTGTTGGTCATGATTGGGGTGCCGTCGTTACTTGGCACTTGTGCATGTTTAGGCCGGATAAAGTCAAAGCTTTGGTGAACCTGAGCGTGCCCTTTCTTCCCTGGAACCCAATGGGAGACATGGTCAAGATGATGATAGCCGCATATGGGGAGGATCATTACATGGTCAGGTTTCAGGTACTTATTCCTACACCCCATCACGACCACTACCCATCGAATTTATTTTCATTTTGCAGCCTTATGCAATAAGAAAGACCATCTTAATTTTGTCAACCAGTTTCTTATATATGACTTTACTTCCTTACATATATGCGTGTCTATAACTGTATATATATAGGTACCTGGAGAAATTGAAGCTGAGTTAGCTGAAATGGATACTAAAACTGTTGTGAAAAAGTTGTTGACATTTCGAGAACCAGGACCAATTTATATTCCTAAAGGTAAAGGATTTAAACATTCCCCTATCGATGCCCCAGTTACCTTGCCACCTTGGCTGTCAGAAGAAGATGTTGAATACTTTGCTAGCAAACTCGAGAAGACGGGTTTTACTGGTGGAGTTAACTACTATCGAGTCCTTCGTTTGTAAGTTCCCCTTCGCTACATGCCCTCGTATTTCCAGTTATTTTGTTTCCTGTTGATATATATATATATATATATATATATATATATATATATATATATATATATATATATATATATATATATATATATATATATATATAGGAATGAGTTCTATGAAAAACAAATAACTAAGGCAACATCTACCGGAACCAATAATCAAATGACACGTGTCCATTTCTTTCTTCACAAGTAATGTATTGTGGAAGTGATGTGTTGTCATTTTTTCATTGGTTCAAATATATGTTGCCCTAATCATTCATTTTCCATATAACTCTTCCCTATATATATATATATATATATATATATATATATATATATATATATATATATATATATATATATATATATATATATATATATATATATATATATATATATATATATATATATATATATATGGGAAAATGAATATACCTTTAAGGGTATATAAGGTTAGGTACCCCAACTTACCATACTATGTTGTTTTATATCATATAATATATTATAATTGTCTAATGTTCTTATAATTTAATTTCTAACTTGATTTACTTCCAAGATTTTTATAAATTACACATTTATGTTCCTCTTATATAATTTTCATTTTCAACTATAATATATATAGTCTAGTGGTGTTTGGGAAAAAGATGTGATGTAAGTGAAAGATAATAGTGAAATTTCAAATATCTTGAAAGTAAATCAATTTCGGGTTGAAATTTAAGAACATTATAGTGAATATATCAAACAAAACGAGGTATTATAGTGTGTTTGGGTACCTAAGCTTATATACTCTTAAGGATATATTCACTTTTCCGATATATATATATATATATATATATATATATATATATATACACACACACACACACACACTTTATGTGAGAAACATGATTCCATTAATTACCCTGTTGCTTGTACCATTACAGGAACTGGGAACTCAGTGCATCATGGAGTGGTGCCAAAGTGATAGTCCCCTCAAAATTCATCACTGGAGACCAAGACTTGGTGTATCACATGCCTGGGGTTAAAGACTATATACATAATGGGGGGTTTCAGAACGATGTTCCTTTGTTGGAGGAGGTGGTGATAATGGAAGGTGCAGCCCATTTTATCAACCAAGAGAAGCCTGATGAGATTAACAAGCACATAATTGAGTTTTTGCAGAAATTCTGATTTACTAAATCATCTCAACCCAACAGTTGATATGGGCGCTAAACCAAGATCCATGGCTCTTAATATGTCGGGTTTTAATAATTTGGGAAGTACTATCTTGATACCCATCTTTTATTTTTCATGTTCTACAAGATGGTTGGTTTAGGGGTATCACAATTTATGAACTTATTAAAGTTTTATATTAATTTTTCTATAAGGCATTGAACTCTTCAAAATTTTAATGAAATGTATTTTTAATAATAAAAAAGTTTTTATTCCCATTGAAGAGTTCAATGATCATTGAATTTTATATTCACTGAATGCCAAGATGACATTCTTTAATATGCAATGGAACTATGAGTCCTGCCAAATAGTAATGTCACTTCATTCAACTCTTCCATGAAACTATGCAATGTGGATGCTCTTACTTCATAATCTCATTTTTGCATTGACTAGGTGAACTTTTTATTGTTAATTCATATTCAAATATCCTCTATTAATTGGGCTTACTAGATTTTAAAAAGTTGTAAATTGGTTGTAGTCTTCACCACTAATAAAAGCTAAAACCAGTGGGGAAAGAATCCTCGAAACTTTGAGAATGAAAGCTTGTTTTTATAAGAAAAGACCACATCAATATGAGTAGAAAGACAAAGTTGTAGAACAAGTGAAGCAAACAGTGATATTGTATAAGGGCATCTACAATGGATTGAACTTCATAGAGTTTAATGGATTGTCATATCATTTTTTATCCCATAAAACTCTATCTTTTTTGTTCTACAATGCATTAAACTCTACAAAGTTCAATAGAAAATTACAAAAGCTAATTTATAGTATATACTTAAGAATTAAAAAAAAAATTCCATTGAAGAGTTCAGTGACCATTGAACTCCAAAACAATTGAATGCCAATGTGATATCTCATTATGGTATATGTTAATCCCTTGAAAGAAATATAGACTTGCTGTAACACCCTATTTTGAATCGTATCCTAATTTGGTGTCGTGACCCAAAGACAAGTTATTGTAAGGCTTGGAGCCTTGGGGAATGAGAGGTTTAGACCCCTTTGGGTGGGGATAATGTAGATTAGGTGATCCAAGAGTTCGATTTATGTTTTGGAAACCAAGGGTATACCGAAAAGTGGTAGTTCGGGCCTTTTATGAATTTTGGATTTAAGTTCGGAAAGTTTTAAGGCAAGAATGAGTTGATAAAAGTGTAGAGCTTCTCATTACCTTTCTATGGATACAAGGATCGTCGAAATCGGACTTAGAACGAAGAAGTTATGTGTAACATTCAAAAAACACAGGCCAAAAATTTCATTTTTAATTAAGTTATTATAAAACCATTTAGTATAATTGATGGGTTTTAAGCAAAAGAACATTCCTATTTACACATGCAAAACCCTAAAACTTTGGATCTAGGTTTCTCTATTGTACATGCAAATTTATCCAAAGCTTGAAACCCTAATCTAGCATACTATAAAATTTGAAATCTACTTCTAATACAAGTTTAGATGATTACCTTTTGATAGTAGCAAGAATCTTCAATCTTCAAGAGTTTGGTATCACAATTGTAATACCTCTAATGGCTTACAAACACCAAGGTAAGAAGATAATTGAGAAGAGAGGAGGAAGAGGCACAATTTCGGCTATAGTAACTCTAGGGTTTCTCAGGTGGCCGAAATTTGTAGCCCTATGGGTCCTTAAATAGCTGAACTGCTAGGGTTTCTGTATCAAGAACCCAAGAAATAGCATGCGATGAATCATTAGATTGAATAGTATAAATACCTGCGTAGGACAACTTGATCTTTCCATCCTTGATATCTTGCAGATATTTCGGGCAGCTTCAATTCCAATTCCTTTTGTCATAATAGTAGTAGCACCCTGCATCCTTTAGGTTTGAGGTGGGTGCAGCAGGACCAGCCTTAGTTCCACTAGAAAAGGTGCCATCTTGGGACTTTCCCTTATGGTGGCTCTTAGAAGGAGTCTTTGTCACACCCCCAAACCAAACGGCGGAAACGTCTGGGGGTGGAGGACTTCATCTGTAGTATAACAACACATGCATCATAGTAATCAAAGTACAAACAACCATTGTATTTAAAAAGTAAAAGTATTTACATGTGTTCAATCTCTGTATATTGACACCAAAATAGTTATAGAAAAATACATGAAACATGAGTCAAAACGTGTTCATCTTCTCAAAAGCTCGGGGAGTACATGTCTACTGATTCCCTGAGAATACAAGTAATTTGAAAAGAGAGTATCAACATAAAATTGAGTGAGTGCAGAAGTAATTATGTTTTCTATTATGTGAATATGTAAACTGTTCCAGAAAATCCTATATTTTCTGCTGTATATGAAAAGTAGTTTTAATCCCATAAAACCATTCTGTTTGTAAACCATTGTTCTATATTTGTATCCATTTTATAAAACCTGTAAAAATGAGTGTGCCTGGTTTCACCAGCTGTTATTATAAATTGTAATGTAGTACTGTAATTGTATCCTTGTAAACTAGTACTTTGAAAATGTACTCATGTTTAGTTAATTATACACTAACGTATTGTTAATATCTTTTTAATGAGTTATTTTAATCATACTATGACAAGATGGCTTGAAACAACGCTTTGAAGACGTTAAAAACCATTGATAACAACTGTCACTCATAGGCATGTATGCCCGACTTTAGCTAGCAGCCTGAGTGCAGGGTTGTCAATACCAATATAGATCTATACACACTTGTTTCGATCCCCGGCTGGAGATTCTGGTTATAATATCATGACTTTAACTATGTTGTTTAAATGAATAAACAACGTAAACACGTTGTCTCATAAAAAGCATATAAACGTTACGTGTATAATGAAAACCCAATCATTCTGAAATAAATGATTGATAGTATGTTCTTTGTTTAGTATACTCTGAATGTACTTGAAAGTTGTATACTCTTGTTTAGTTTTGAATCAAACTCTTGTTCTTATACAATAGTATAAACCAACGTTCTTGTAAAATAGTGTACTTTAGTATACTTGACTCATGAGTTAGTGTTCTTGAATCATAAATTATACCTGTTGTAATTTATATGTACTTTCTGTATTGAAACTAACTGTTCATGAATGCAACCTCTTGCTCGACATGTTACAAAGGGTATTCGAAACTGAATGAAATAACCTTTATATTTATATATATACAAGATATATAACTAAAATTGAAACGACAATCGAACAAATAACCGATACCCTAAATCCACATCCAAACAAAGAAAAGGAAATAAAATGAGTTATCAGTCCTAAGTCTTTTAAATCTTATATATGTATATATATATATATATATATATATATATATATATATATATATATGATTTTTTTGGGAAAAGTATAAGTTTATAAAAGAGTTAAACATTCTGAAATACTTTTAATGACTTGATGTCATTGTATCACAATTTGAAACCATTTGTTTTGAAGATAATTTAAATCCATTTTGTAAGATAATTTGAAACCATTTGTTTGTAACACAAAATCCTTGTATTAGACTTGTATCCCCCCCCCCCCCTCTTAAAACTATAAAAATTATGAAAATACGGGGGTATGAACTCACCTTTTGGAGGGTGATTCAAATGATGAATTGATATAGGATGTCTAGACACACGAGTGAAATCTCGTAACATAACAAGCCCTATATAGCAATTTGTATAGAAAATATGCAACCAATTAGAAAATATAATCATAGGAATGATTGAAAATCAGGGTAATTTGTAAGTATAACTTACAAATTGGAGTGTTAGAAGCTAAAAAGGAAGCTGATATGTGTTCACGGCCAGGAGTTCTTTAGATTCAAAGGTTTTCAGACGCTTGTTCGTCGTGTTCTTCGCATGTTCTTCATGTTCTTCGTGAAAATAGATGAAATTAACGGGTTTCAATCTAATATAAGAAGATTGAAAGATGTTCTTGAAGTGTTAATAAGATCAAGAAATGATACCTATTAGATCTTGTGAAGAACTAGTGATTATTGCTTGAATATGATGAGAAGGGATGATTATAGCATGTTCTTGAGGAAAGAGGTTGTTCTTCGTGTTCTTGGTTGATGATACTTGAAAGAAAATAGATGGAATTGTGTTTGAATGTGTAAAAAGTGAAGAAAAATCAACTGAACCATATATATATATATATATATATATATATATATATATATATATATATATATATATATACACACACACACACGAGGGTTCACGATCCGAGGGGTTCATGGCCGTGAACCTCGTTTGCGGTCCAATCTAATTATGGCCGAAGCCTTTTACGGTCCGAGATCTGCTAGCGTTTACGGTCCGAAGTGTATATGGCCTGAAGCCGTTTGCGGCCTCGTTTACGGCCGAGGTGTTCCCGGACCGAGGTTGGTGTACGGTTCGAAGGAAAAGAAGAAAAGGCATTCGAGACTTCTCGGATTTCAAGCCATACTCTTCTTAACACAACAATACTTTGAACACTATGATTAAACCCATAAAATACATTACTCTATCTTATAAAAGATAGAATAAAATTTTAGTTGACTTTAGTTTGACCCTGTTTGACTTTGTTTGACTTTCTACAAGAAAATAAAGGGATGTTACAGCCTTCCTCTTCTTACCCTTCCCTTGCCCAATAGCCAAGACGGGGGCAGCAGTAGGAGTAGGAGTTTGTGCAATGGATTTGTCCCTGAGATTGCTCTCAGCAGTCCTCAACACGCCTTGAAGCTTGCTCAACATGACCTCATCTTTGTTCATGTGGTAGGTCATGCGGAACAGGTTGTAGCAAGGAGGCAAGGAGTGAAGAATAATATCAATCGCCAGCTCCTCATCGAAGTTAACATTTAACTTCTGCAAGTGGTCGACATATCTTTGCATCTTCTGCAGATGAGCAGTGATTGACTCTCCGTCCTTCATCATGGTCGTGATCATCGAAGTGATGATCTCGTACCTCTCCTGCCTGGCACTCTGGTGGTCCCTGTCAAGTAAATTCTGATGCATTTCGTAGGGATAGAAGTCCTCGTAGGACTTTTGGAGTTCAGTAGTCATGGGCGCCAGCATGATGCAATGGACTTTCGTGGCATCACGCTCATGGGCCTCAAAGGCAGCGATCTCCTTGGGAGTAGCAGTGTTTACATCCACCTCTTTCAACTCCTTGTCGAGGACATACTCCTTGTCCTCGTAGCAGGTAACCATTCGTATGTTACAGATCCAATCATTAAAATTGTTTCCGTCAAAGATCACCCTCCCACACAAATTCATGAGTAAGAATGAGCTGGAAGAGTTAGAGTCTGAAGCGTTGTTGTTCGGGTTAGACATCTGAAAAAGAAAAGAGACAAAGTTTAATTAGATAAGAATCCCCAATTAAACTCCCAAATGAGAAATTAGGGCTAGGACCCAACAACATTATTTGTAATTTAGAAGAGGGATGTCGTAATCTAAACAACAAATAATTTGAAGGTAAGTGAATGACGATTCACTAATTTCCACCATGAAAAACAAAAGCAATTAGGTTTTAAATGTATTGAAACTCCTAGATCATTTGAGATTCATTGAACTTTTCAATGGCATGTTTAAATCTCGATATGCCCTTCAAGTTTGTGACTGGGATACCGAGGATCACAAACAATGTATGAATAACCATGCAAATGTACTTGGTGCCCTCGATGTTACAGTCACCTAATCAATGTGTCGGTTAGCCACACACACTCCATTGATCTATGACAAACATCGAGTCACCCTTTGCCACCTTTTCTTAGACCCAAATTAGTGTGCCGGTTAACCACACATGTTCCACTAACGTCTTAGCAAGGGTACAAAGTGTAATTTCATGGAATAGCATCAAATTCATATTTTTTTCTAAAGTAACTAAGATTGGTAATTTTATAAAAAAAAAACATTTAGTTACTTTATTAATCATTATACTTTTAATGAGGAAATAGTTTCCCTATCCTACCCGTTCGGCTAACGGCCATCACCCAATCAAGGAAGCGGTGGGTGAGAGTGGACACTAATTAAACTGTCACTTTATATGCAGCAACCTTATACCCCCCCCCCCCCTTATAGATCGACTTCGTGAATGAGGCCTACTAACGGTAAGACTAGCATTTATCTTATATATATATATATATATATATATATATATATATATATATATATATATATATATATATATATATAATTATTCTTATAATATTATAATAGTATATGGTTGAATTTTAAACTTGTAAAATTCTAGGGTTTGGAATTTAATTATTTTAAAATTAAACTTTTAATCAAAAATCAAATTCCAAAACTTGAGGGGAAGTTTTGAAACATTTCAAAACTATCTAGATCAAAATTCAAATAAAACAATTAAACAATTAATTGGTGGTTATCTATTTTTGACCTAATCCAATTTCATGCAAGATAATTGATCAAATAATTCAAATAATTAAGCTTTATCATATAAGGAAATAATTATCTAATTAAATGATAAATATCTTTTATTTTGACTAAGATAATCACATAGAATCAATAAAAGTCATATTTTATTAATCAAAAACAATTTTGGTAATTATCCCAAGTCAAAATAAGCCAAAATCCCGAAAACCTGTCTGTCTGACAGCCCGACTCGCTGAGTCCCTTACAGAACTCGCCGAGTTCATCCTACTCGTCGAGTACCTCATAGGACTCGACGATTTCTGTCAAGCAGATGGCATAAAAAATGATTCTAAGCAATAAATAAACATACCATGCATCAAATACAATAGAAACCAAGCAAGGCTCTGATACCACTGATGAGTTTTGAGCAAAAGAACATTCCTATGTGCACATGCCAAACCCTAAAACTTTGGATCTAGGTTTCTCTATTGTATATGCAAATTTATCCAAAGCTTGAAACCCTAATATAGCGTACCATAAAATTTGAAATCTACTTCTAATACAAGTTTAGATGATTACCTTTTGATTGTAGCAAGAATCTTCAATCCTTAAGAGCTTAATATCACAATTGTAATACCTCTAATGGCTTACAAACACCAAGGCAAGAAGATGATTGAGAAGAGAGGAGGAGGAGGCACAATTTCGGCTATAGTAACTCTAGGTTTTCTCAAGTGGCCGAAATTTGTAGCCCTAGGGGTCCTTAAATAGCTGAGTTGCTAGGGTTTCAATCAAAACCCTAATTTGATAGCTTAGGACCTAAGCAGCTCCAAGAACCTTCTGGAATAAGGCCCTTGGACAAAATCTGAGTGGGCTTCCACTCTAATTTCGTCCCCCTCATTTCCATAGGGATCCACAGCCCAAATCCAACTATCTTATAATTGGAAATTCCAGTCCCCTTAGTTCAATTAATCTCTTTTAATCACATAATTAATTTCCTAATTAATTCTTGATTAATATTAACTAGCTAAGATGATTTATCTATTAATATATTATTCATATAATATATTAACAAACCATAATGACCTCTTTCTCTCCATAAATCATCTTGTCCAGTTGCTTTGGTGAAGGCAACCCAAAAGGACCATGCACAACCGGGTCAAGTACATACCAAATATGGTTATGGATTTAGACATTAATCCAACAATAATATCATCCATAATAACATCCCATGTCAAAACCAAAGAGTAAATAATCAAAACATATCAATATAAAACAATATCAGAGTGTAATCCCAAAGATCTCATGTGCAGAAGACATAGTGTGATGCGCTGCGATCGAGCCAACTCCTTTCCTTTGAAAACGAAGAACCTTGTGACATCCCCATTTTCACGGCCAGAAAAGACCGATTTTGCTTATGCTTTATAAAAATCAGAGTACCTCTTTTAGTGAAAATGTTGAGGAATTTTTGCCAGTAAAACATGATAAATACATTATCAAAGCATTTCCAAAGAAATGTATTTTTTTTTCATTTTAAACCATTTGGGATGTAATCGTCAATACAAAAACATAAGCATAAACAAAAAATACATTCATTTACACTGGTGATTAGGGACAGGTGTATATGTGTGAATTCATTCTCCCGGATTAACGACGAATGACTATGTCCTATCCATACTCTCGGACTGAGGATGACTGACTATGTCTTAATCCATACTCCCAGACTAAGGACAACTGACTATGTCTTAATCCATACTCTCGGATTAATGACAGTTGACTATGTCCAATCTATACTCTCGGACTAGGGACAATGACTATGTCTAATCCATGCTCCTGGATCAATGACATATACTAAAGTTCTATTCTCTGAGTATAACTCACTCGTACTCGTAAGAAAATACTACCCAATATTCCTCATAATTAATTTAGGTTTACTCTTTATCCTAAATCATCATATATAACCAGGTATGTTCTTTAACACGTATTTCAGGCAACATCAATTAACTCGCACATAAACATATAATTAAAATTTCAATCAATACTTGTATTAAAATCATGTTCATGAAAGGGACTATGCACTCACCTGATAAAGTGGTGACTCGGTACTCGGACGACACTTCGTTTAAATTAAACAAATCCTTTGATAGAACCTAGTATCATTACCACTAGAATTTAGTCTAATGCTCGACGAGACTAATTAATAGTCTAACTATTATTACTATTATATAAGCATTAACACAATACTTTTCACCCACTATGTACAGACAGGGGCCAGACATGAAACACCGGAGGGCAGGATCATTTTGGCATATAGCACTTCTGAAATATAGCAACCGAAGCGGCCCTCCAAACCAGATTCCCCGTACCGCGAGTGGTTAAAAAATATTATAACGACACTTATATAACTCATAATAATAGCCCAAATATTTATTATAAGGTCCTAATAGCATTATTATATTTAAATAAAAACTATATTTAAAATAGCGTAGGCGTATCTTACCTACGAGGGGGTTTGGCTAGAATTCGGGCTCTGCAGGGGCAGAACATCCGAGCCGAAAGCTCTTCTTCTCGGAGTCGTCGAGCACTCTGGGGCTTTCTTCTAGCGCTAGGGGAGTTTTGGGAGGTTTAGAGAGAGTGTAGAGAGAAGAAAGAATGGGAAAGGTGTGAAGAAAATGAGGGTGGGAGAGGTACTATTTATAGGGTGAAATATGTTTGAATTTTATGTCACATGTCACCATCTGGTGGCAAGACTTGGGGAGAAAGCAATGATCAAGATTGTGCCACGTCACCCATTTTCGCATAGCACACTTCTGACTTCTAAAACCCGTAACTTTCGAATACAAGATCCAATTTTTACGTTCTTTGTATCCACGCGTAGGTAAAAATATAAGATCTACAACTTTTATTTTGACTCCGTCGGCTAGTTCTCAACTGATCTTAAATTTAACAGTAGGAGGAGATTATATTGTTAAATGACCGCAAAAAATTCGTAACTCTTTCATACAGACTCCGTTTTCGTCTGTCTTTTTATCTTTGACTTCCCATTAATGAGATCTTCAACTCTCATTTAGGTTGTGTAGGCCAAAAAACCGCTCGATCTAAAATTCGAGTTCCGGGTCGTGCATTGCTATGCCAAATCTTAGAAAATTCATAACTTCCTCATACGAAGTCAGATTTGGGCGTTCTTTTTATGCACGCTCTCGGTTTAACGTTTACTACAACTTTTGTTTAGATCACTAAGGCCAAAAAGTCTTCTATCATAAATTCACTATTTACGTCTCTTGGTGTCATGCCGATTTTGTCGTAAAACTTCGACAGGCCGTAACTTCTTCATTATAACTCGGATTGCGGCGTTTTTTATATGTACGGAACCCTTGTAACATATAATACCACTTGGTTAAGATTACTCCTTCTAAATAATATTCCATCAATAACTCATTTTTGATGCTTATTGTCTCTAAATTGACTAGCCCGAATCTGCGGGCGTTACAAACCTGAAACCAAAACTGTAAACCGTAAGCACGAAGCTTATTGAGTTCCCCCATCATACCACATACCATACAAATAACATACTGTCAGGCATATCTGGGTGCCCGACCTACCCCTTCGGTCTCTTTCAACCGGTAACTACCTAGCATATCTGGGTGCTGGCATACCCCTTCGGTATCTTTCAATCAGTAACTGGGGACTATTTCACCCCTACCACTACCACATAAAACCCTAGCATATAAACATAAATCACATACTGCCTAGCATATATGGGTGATGGCCTACCCCTTCGGTCCTGTCGACCGGTAACCGAGGACTATTTCACCCCTCTATTACCACTATCACATAACATCATATAATACTAGCACATAATCATAACAGATATCAACATACCAAATAATTATCACAAAGACAATCATCTCTACTATAACTCTTACTAGTGGGTCGGCCTTGGTGCCTTAGACCCACTTCTACTGGAAGGTAACTCACCTCACACTGCTGAAGTCCCGCAGACGTAATCCCAGCTGCTGGATGACAGATTCTCGAACTGTCAATATCAAAACATCACCCAATTAGTAATTGGATCCCATCACATAACCATTAGTTCTTGGAGTAACAGGCTACATTACCCCATCTTGGCTTGAATCAAGCCCAAGGCCCAATCCAAAGGTCTAAAAGTCAAACAAGGTATCAAAGCCCAACATATGGCCCAACTTTCCAAATTGGGCCCAAACCTTTATAAGGTCTTACAATAAGGCCCAACCATTTAGTCCAGTCCAACATTCGACGTTCTATTGGCCCAATATTATATAATCATTAAGGCCCAAACTATGGCCCATCAATGGCCTAATTTTCCAAATTGGTCTAAACCCATACATGGGCCTTACCCTAAAGCCCATTAAATTATTCTAGTCCATATGCTTGATTTTAGATTGCCCATTAATAGCCCAATTACCAAAGCCCAATAAAAAGGCTCAACTTAAGGCCCAAGTAAGATTAGTGTTTCACATAAAATGACAATTAGGGTTAAGTGTTTCTCAGTTAACCCATTAAGTACTTAATCCATTAAGTCCATCACTCTACTAGATAAGTCATATGGTGTGATTGGGTGTAATTCACAACTCCATTCTAATGGCCCAAAAGTGGGTCCCAATAAGTCTGAAGCCCATAAATCCAATATTAGGGTTTTCTAAACCATAATTAGGGTTTCCAACCCCATCTTAGCCAAATAGGCCCAATAGCTAGGTCTTTTGATCAATTAAGGTTCATTAGGCCCATTAGGGTTTCACTAGGCCAATTAGTCACATGTTTGGGCTTTTAGGTTAATTAGGGATTCATTGGGCCCATTAGGGTTTTAGTCCCTTTGTCCAAACATCCCAAACGAGTCACAATACAAACGAGGCACACCACCACCCGACACGGTGGTCAGTGGCGACAAGAGGCGGCAGCCACCACCTTATGGTGGTGGTTAGGGTTTCTTTTCATTATTCCAATTCCTAGTTACATTTTACAATACAACTCTCATTGAACACATCCACACAACTAAGCTAAACACACACACACACACAACCACTTTGTGGTGGCTGGTAGTAGTAGATGACGACAGCCACCACCTCACGGTGGTGGAGGTGGCTGTTCTTAATTTTCTAGCCAAACAAACTACACACACTACAACAGAAACAAACACCCACACGCTTTCTTTCTTGCAAATGGATCCAGCCACCCACCCACCTAGTGGCGGTTGGCGACAGCAGCAACAATGTTAGCGGCATCAGCAACGGGTTGCGGTGACAGCCAATAGCGATAGTGGCTTCACAGTGGGATGGCCGCATGGTGGCGACCGCAATGACGAACCCAGCAGCAAACTCTACCGGTCATGGCGGAGAAAGGATATGGCAGCCTTGGACAACGGCAACTATAACAGGAACTCGAGACCCACTAATGGTCCTCATCGTTATCGACAAGGGAATAGCGCCATGGATGTCAGTGGCTGCTGGAGGGTCATGGTGGTTCATGATGGAAATTAACCTTCTGACCGTCTTGCTCTCTTCCGACATAGAAAGGATGGACTCCGGCGACTGGCTTCAACGGTGACTAGGAGGCTGCAGCGGCTGGAAGGAAACGGGAGGCATAAGGGGGTGACGGCTGTAGCTTCATTTAGGGTTAGGGTTAAAGCGGGAGGGGTGATGGGTTATATACCCCGATCCCCCAAACTTACTTCCATAATGCCAAATTTAGCCCCTCCATCCAGAAATCATTTCAAAATAAATCCCATATTTACCTTTTAAACCCCAACATTAAAAATCCATTGCAATCTAAGTACAATATTTACCAAACAGCCCCTTTGCCTCCAAAATCTCTTCAAATAAAGTCCTAGATACCATTTAGTCCCTACCTTCATAAATACTTACAAGACCAATCCATAACTTACACTTTTAACTCGCAATCTCTAAAACTGTGACAATTAGCTCCTCGAGACCAACACCTTACTATATAATTATTGATTTTAGGGCTACTATACATTCATTAATTAATTTATTTATTTATTAAATAAACAGGGTGTTACATCTAGTCTAGGGTATGTTTTGGGTTTATTTTGATCTTTAGAGTGATCCTTCTGAGTATAAGCTACTTCAGGAGCTTAGAATGTTGGATCTTAGAATTTCTGAGGTTGTGGGTGCATAAAAATGTCATCTTGATGGTTTTGATTGAGTTATGATTAAGCTAGTGTTCATATTATCGGTTTAGAAGGATAAAATGGGTTTTAGGTCCCATTAAGGCATGCAAAGGAGTAAAGTTGGCAACCTTATGGTTTAAGACCTAATCTAGAGGTTAGATCTGAGTTTAGATGTTGGTCTTAAGCATTAAATGCTTAATGAGAAGTCTTTGGCCCTTTGACGAGTACGATGGGCGTATGTAGGAGTACGCTCAGCGTAATGCATGGATCAGGCTTCGTGACTTGTACTTTATGTATCGGAGAGCAGTATGCAGGGCGTACGAGTTCAGTACGCGAGGCATACTCCTAGGATTCACATTTTGGGCCTATTGGGATGTGGAGTATGAGATGTTGGACCGGTTATGAGAAGGATAAACTGGTCTTTTTTCCTTTAGGAAGATAGAATATTGGTTGGACCTTGGATTTTGGGAATTTATCGCAATTATTTGATCAGGGATAATTTGGTTATATTTAGTGTGAGGATTCCGGTAACAGCAACTCGGGTGTTCGGTTATCTTGGTTCGAGGTGAGTCTCCTCATTATACCAGTGGGTCGAAGGCACCAATGTCATCCCACTTGGATATGTTATGCTAGTTGTCTTTGTGACTCGTACATGGTATGTTGGGCTAGGCTCATTGTATGACAGGCTAGGCCTATTTGTATGTTGGGTTAGGCCTATTGATCAGGAAGGGCTAGGCCCATCATATTTTATGTAGGGTGCTAGTTGACTCTGTGACTCTTGCATTTGTATGTTGGGTTAGGCCCATTGGTTTGGCAGGGCTAGGCCCCTTATGGTGGGTTGGGCCTAATATGTGGGTTGGGGCGAATGTTATGTGTGGTATGTGGTATTTTGAGGAACTCACTTGTAACACCCAAAACCTGGTACGTCTTGAAACCCTCAAGAATGTATGTTTAAGCATAATTGGTCCCTTGTGTACGTTGGGCGTACCTATGCGTACGCTTAGCGTACTCTGCATGAATGATCGCGGAGGAGCATCACGTATGTTGGGCGTACGTAAGGGTACGAAAGGCGTACGCGTCAGAGGGTCAAAACACTAAATCTCGGACTTGTCCCCCTATTTAATCATCCTTTAGCCTCTTGGATCACACCCTATCAGCCTCTTGAGCCTCTTTTCGTCTACTTTCAGCTGTGGCATTGTGTGTGAGATTTTTGAGCTTAAGGAGAGGGTTTTGGTGGGCATTTAGAGTTCTTTCAAGAAGAAGAAGTGGTTGTGCAAGCTTAGAACAAGTTGGTGCTTCAAGATCCTGCCTAATAATCATCTTGCAAAGCTTCTGGAGGTATAAAGCTTGCACCTTTCCATCTTAATCTCTAGATCTAGTTGGGGTTTCTTGTTTGGTCCCTTTTTGGATGATTTTGGACCTCCTTTGAGAGTTAAGCAACTTTTGGAGATGGGATAGACAGATCTGACGTCCTTTGGTCCTTTAGTACCATAAAAATGGAAGCTTGATGGGAGCTTTGGCCTCATGCATGGGTTAAAGACCTTGGAAAGGTCTTAATGGAGAAGTCGGGTGTGTATGAGACATGCAAAGGCATAAAGTTGCCAACTTTATGCCTTAGGACACCTTTACAGACTTAGATCTGGCTTTTGGACATAAAGGACATGAGTATTAAGCACTTAATGGGGAAAGTGCTCAAATTGAGGGTACGATGGGCGTAACCCAGTGTACGCAGGGCATAGTCCCATGTCCCAGTACGCTGCGCGTACCAGGATGGTACGCTGAGTGTACGCAATGCAGATGGATCAAATCTGTTTTGGTCCCTTAGGCTAATCGGGCCTCATTTGATTAT
Organism: Lactuca serriola; assembly: GCF_051521515.1. Classification (NCBI taxonomy): domain Eukaryota; kingdom Viridiplantae; phylum Streptophyta; class Magnoliopsida; order Asterales; family Asteraceae; genus Lactuca; species Lactuca serriola. The sequence continues at coordinate 33,973,388 of NC_136410.1, forward strand.
TGGGCCTGGTGAAATCTGGGAATTATGAGTCATATAATTGTTGCGGGCCATGGAATTATCGTTGGGTCTTTTTTGGGCCAAGAAGCCCATTAAGGTTTTTGGACTTAGGCTTTGGGCTCATTAGCAAAGGATGGATTTTTGGGCCTTATGGAAGGGTTGGGGAGCTGGGTTCCCTTGGTTAACCAAAGTTCTAACATTGATTAATATTAACATTCAGCTTGGGAGGTTTCAGACTGTTAAAAGAGTAGCTATTGTATTCAGCAGACAGAGGTGAGTCTTCTCACCATACCTATGGGTCTAAGGCACCAAGGCCTGCCCATTATGTGATTATGATATATGTGTTAGTCTTTCTATGATTTGATATGATATGTGATTGTGTGTTTTGCATGAAGACCCCAGGGGGAGCCCGTGGCATTGGGTGTAAGACCATGTGGGTTAGCCCATGGCATTGGATGTAAGACCATGTGGGGGAGAATATGGCTGTCCTAGGTAAAGACCATGTAGGGTAGCCCGTGGCACTAATACATATTTTATGTATGCATGGCTTATGTGATATGTGTGTAGCTTTAATTAGCTAACAAGATATGTGTATGTGTGGTGTATGGTATGCTCTGTGGAACTCACTAAGCATTTCGCTTACAGGTTGTTGATTTTTTTCAGGTACATCTGAGCCCAAGAGCAAGGGTAAGGCGTGATGGCGCAGCATGCACTCTATCGATCTCTTTCACTGTTACAATTGGGGACACTCTGACGATTTGAATAATTTGTAATGAATCGATGATTTGAAAACAATTATGTTGGGGTTTTATGGTTTAAGCAGTTATGTTTTATTAATTAAAAAGTGAAATTTTTCTTTTAAAATTTGGGTCGTTACATCACTAAGTTGTGTGGTTACGGTTTTATGATTATGGTTTCAGGTATTTCCGGTTCGAAATGGAAGGGTCCGACTTGATCGCAGTACATTCACCCATGTTTTTCCGCAACATGATGATCTTAGGATTGTACTCTGATAACTGTTTCATTATGATATATTTCTAAATTTTTTGAAAAGATAAATGGTGTTTTTTGTTGAATTGCAAATTGTAACGCTCTAAAATTCCAACCAAATTAAACTTTTCAAAAACAACCCAATTTCATTAAGTTATTACAAAAAGGTTTTCAATACATTTATTATCAGAGTATTCCCAGAACCATATCATAAAACATAAACATGAGGAGCGGTACGATCACGCCTTTGCCTTGCCACGGTCTCCTGAAGTACCTAAAACATTAAACCACAACTGTAAGCCTGAAAGCTTAGTGAGATACCCCCAAAATACCAACCACAATACCATACCCATATCATATCATAACCAGAACAGAGCAGCCATGCAGTTCGGGTCTACTGTGTGACTGGTCCGCCGCACCGGGCCTACAGTCCACCTGGTTCACCCTCCGAGTCTAGCCATATATATCGAGTCTACAGTGTGATTGGTCTGCCCGCACCGGGCCTTCATTCCACCTGGTCCACTCTCTGAGTCTACAGTATGACTGGTCCGCCCGCACCGGGCCTTCAGTCGGCCTAGTCCACTCTCCGAGCCTCGGCACGTCTGGTCCACCCTCTTAGGGCCTACAGTCTATCCGGACCGCTCGTTGGGCCTTCGGGATAATCGGTCCGCCCTAGGTATGTTGGCCTACAACACAAAGCAGGACCCGCCTCAACCCAACCCCAGTCAAACAACCATGTGCACATAAACATATGATCATATAAAAATTCACAACTAATCAACCAATCTAGCAGATCACATACATAGCACATCCCTACCAGGATACCGACCTAACCGGTCACTAGCATAGCATCATCCTATAAACCAGGATACCGACCCTAACCAGGTCTCTAATATATACCATCCTAACTACCAGGATGCAAACATAACAAGGCAGTAACATAACAAACAACTACTCGGATTTCCATCCGATAAAGGGCCGGCCTTGGTGCCGTAGACCCTGTCGATATAGTGAGGATAACTCACCTCGCATTTGTCGAAACTCTGAACTGAAGAAGCAGATGCCCGAACCACCGTCTCACCAAAAATCCCGAACTATCCAAAGTAGCAAAATAATCATTAGCCCAAGCACAAAATCCTTCCAAGGGTAAATTGACCAATTTACCCTTAACTCAATCTGGTCCATGATTAAGGCCCACAGTCAAAATATGAAAGGCCCAACACTAAGTAAGCTCCCAAGCCCACTACCGGCCCATATTCCCTGACTCCTGATGGCCCACTAAGGCCCAAAGACCCAAAGTCCAAAGCACAGCCCACACCGAGGCCCAAATACTCAAGACCCAAAGTGGCAGTGTTACGCGGGGCGTAACTCAATGTACGCTTAGTGTACCAGCTCCATGACATGTACGCTGGGTGTACCTGCACGTACGCTCAGCGTAGTGCTCTGTTAAGTCATTCCCTCATTAAGTGCTTACTACTCCATTCCAAGGGCTACAAACTCAGATCCATGTCTTATTTCACGACTTAAACCATAAAGTCACTGACTTGGTGACTTAATATGGCTCAAACCAACTCAAACTTCCAAAATGATCTTCTACATCCAATAAGAGAGCTAGATCTCATGCATGGGCTTAATAGGACCATAAAGGTTGGAACTTTACTGCTTATGGGACTCATATGACTCTAAGGGAGGCAACCCTGGTCTTAGAAACGAGCTTAAATCACAAAGACCCAATCTTGGGACCAAAAGGTCCATAAACTTGTACTAGATGAGATCTAAGAGCTTAATCATCAAGCTCATAACTTTTTACCTCAAAAGGGCTCCAGAAGATGATGCCTTTTCAGATCTATGAGCTCTAGCCACCCCACTCCTTCTTTGACAACTTCCTCTTTCTTCTTCTTGGCTCTCCTTTGCCAAAAACAAGCTTTCCAAGGTCAAACACACCCAACAATGGAGGTGGGACGACTATCTAGGGTTTTCTAAGGGTAAGAGAATGTTTATGGAGGCTAAGGTTGGAACCATAATGTTCCTTTTATAGTGGATGTCCCTAAAATTAGGGTTTAATGACTATGGGCGTACACTGGGCGTAACTCTAGTACGATGGGCGTACGCGTCCTGGTACCCGCGATCACTCACCCTACTACGATGGGCGTAACCCAGATTACGCTGGGCGTACCCACGCGTGTCGCAAACGCATGCATGGTCTTTTTCATCACTTTTTCCATTATGGGTCATAAATGTCAATATTTTTAAAGTGTCATAACTCCTTCATTCTAGATCCGTTTCCGACGAACTTTATATCCACGAAAAGGTGGCGAGAAGCCCTACGCTTCTAGCGACACACCCTGGCCCGAAACCCCTTTCGAATAAAACCCAATACCCATAAAAGACCGAAACGCCCTTACTCTTGATCTCGGAAACCCAAAAATAGATATTTTAAGAACGGGGCGTTACACAAATGAATTTTTACCTCCTAATTTTTGGGAGGTTACACTTGTCATATTTTTCAACTCTTCCATTAAATTTTTCATTATAAATGCCCTAAGAATAACCGGAAAAATTACACATTTAAAAGGGTGATACAAAAAAGAATCAAATGTTGTGAAAACTAAAAACTTAGAAGAGGAAGAGTCTGGTATCCCACATTGCTAGGAAATTAAAAGTAAGGACGACATTCTTATGAAAGGAAAGAAAAAGACAAAAGTTGCCACTAATATTTTGGTTTCACTTTTTATATATTTAAAATTATCAAAACTTTAATATAAAAAGAAGGACTCCTGACTATATTTTGGTGTATCATAATCGGGGCCTCATTGAGCCTTTGTCGTATATGAAATACAATAAAAAAAAATAGACAATGAATTAAAATGATAACATAATTTTTTATTTATACATATTTAGTCCTTAAGTTCTTTTTGTCTATATTTACCGTTTCAACTTGTTTAAATTGTACACACTCAATCCTTATAACCGACTACTCTAGGTAAGTCGAAAAAATGACTTAGTGTGGTAATATATTTCTCCTTTTATGCAACCTAAATAATGTTAAATATGCAATTTGAATAACCGGGACGTTACACTTGCCACATCGTTCAACTCCCCCATTAAAATTTCCACTATAGATGCCCTAAGAATAACTCGAAAAGTTACACATTTAAAAGGGTGATACAGAGGCCCGACCCTGACATTTCGGAGACCTTATGCAAAAACTAAAGTGAGGCCCCATAAAAAATTTCTTGTAAATATTATTAACTACATTTGTTACTACTAATTCAAAATATAAAGTTGCTAAAAAACATCTCATAAATTCACTACCACAAAATAATGTCTTCACTCATTGGTAATCAAATAAAACTGTAAAACTATTATAAACAACTTTAAAAAAAAAAAAAAAAAAAAAGAACAACGCATTACTATTTTCTAAACATCGACCTTCTAGCATTTTTAAAAGAAAATTTATCTATGAGATTTTTTCTTACTTTTTGGTGAGTTTATAAAATATAAAAATGTTGTCTAAAATTTATAAAGAAAACAGATTTGCATTTTTTTTTTGATATAGATATTTTCCTTAAATTGTTGATAATTTTAAATTTATGATTAGATTTTGATTTTTTTTTATTTTTATTAATAATTCAAATGCATCTAAAATTGAAACCAAATGTTATCAGACTAATTTTATTTATTGATAAAACATAAAAATAGATTTTACAAAAATATCAATACTATAACTATAAATTATCTCAAAAATCGGAGGTCCGGTACAACCGCACTGCCACCGCTCGTGATAAAAAAAAGAATCAAATGTTGTGAAAACTAGGGCTGTGCATGGGTCGGTTTGGGTCGGTTTTGGACCCCAACCCAACCCAACCCGTAAATGATCGGTTTCTAGTTTTTAGAACCCAATAGGGTCGGTTTCTGGTCGGTTCGGTTTCTGATATCGGTTTGGACGGTTTCTCAGTTTCTTGGGTTCAACCCATACACTTACGGTTTCTGGGTTTAAACCCATGGGTTTTGGGTTTGAACCCATTTTCCAGAAATGTAACAATTAGTTAAATAATTAAAAAAACACCTAAGCTTCTTTTATTTATTTTTATTTTTTTAATATATATATATATATATATATATATATATAAACATAAAATAATCAGTAAAAAGCATCGGGATTGCGGGTTTGCTGGGTCGGTTTCTCGGTTTTAAAGAGGGGTCGGTTTCTCGGGTTGTTGGGTCGGTTTCTGGGGGCAAAACCGAAACCGAACCCGGAAAGTCGGTTTTTACAAATTTAAAACCCACACCGTCGGTTTTGATTCGGTTTCGGTTTTTTCGGTTTCGGTTTCGTCGGTTTTTGTCGGTTTCTCGGTTTCTTGGTTCGGGTTTGCTCACCCCTAGTGAAAACTGAAAACATAGAAGAAAAAGAGTTGCTATTCTACATTGCTAGGAAATTGAAAGCGGAGAGGACATTCTTATGAAAGGAAAGAAAAAGACAAAAGTTGCCACTAATGTTTTGGTTTCACTTTTTATATATTTAATATTATCAAAACTTTAATATAAAAAGAAGAATTTCGGACCAAAATATCATAATCCGAATCTATTTGAGCCTTTGTGATATATGAAATACAATAAAAAATAGATAATGAATTAAAAGGATTATATAATTTTCGATCTGAACACGTTTAGTACTTAAGTTTTTTTTATTTATATTTACCGTTTCAACTTGTTTAAATTATAAACACTCAGTCCTTATAACCGGTTATTCCAGGTAAGTCGAAAAAATGACTTAGTAAGGTAATATAATTTTTATTTTATACACATTTAGTCTTTATATTTTGTGTTAAATTAGTCATTGTTTTTTAACGCATTTAGTATTTATGACTGTTTTTTTTTTCTTCAGATTTTGCTCACGACATCCTACGTGGGACAATCATTAATTAGGTGTTTAGGGTTGTTGATGTTTCTTGCCACATTGGTCTCTGCTGCTTGGTTGCTTAGTATTTATGACTGTTTTTTTTTTTTTTTTCAGATTTTGCTCACGGCATCCTACGTGGGACAATCATTAATGAGGTGTTCAGGGTTGTTGATGCTTCTTGCCACATCGGCCTCTACTGCTTGGTTGCTTAGCTTTTATGGTTTGACTTAGGTCTTGTGTTCTGAACGTCGTAACTTCTTCATATGATCTCGGGTTGTAATGACATTTATATCTATGTGTTCGTATTTGAGTCTACTATAATTTTCATTTAGATTACTCCCATTAAAAAGTAAAAAATGTTGTGATGGAAGACATGGCCCACTTCATCAATCAAGAGATGCGTCATGAGATCAACAAGCTCATAATTGACTTTTTGTGGCCCACTTCATCATTCAAGAGAAGCCTCATAAGATCAACAAGGTCATAATTGACTTTCTGCAGAAATTATGATCAATTTCCATTTTCATTCCAACTTATGCATGTGCATTCCATATAAAATTTGTAGTGGTGTTTTGGGGAAGAAGTTCAAAGCTTTGTTGCTTCTAGCCTTCTACTTTAACTAATGTGAGGATACTAATGTTTGGCTTAACTAGTAAACATGTTTTTTCTATGATACAGTGAAATAAAAAAAAAGCATGTTGAAGATGCTATTGAAAGCCTAATTATGCATGGCAATATGTTTCTGTCAAATATACAACCTGAAAGTGTTGCACTAAACTGTGTTACATTAGCATAATATTTGTCGTTTATGCAGCCTTTGACTCATTGGTGTTTAAATACAAGTATATGCTTTTCAAGACAATGCATAAACTATAAAGTAAATGACAGCAATCAATGTTTCCTTTCATTCAACACTTGTCCATGAAATCTCCCCCAAATCAGAACATTAAGGGATGTTAGAACTTTTGGAGGAAGTCATAAATGTGTTTGTTGATCTTGTCTAGTGTTTCTTGAGTGATGAAATGAGCTGCACCTTGGATCACCACAACTTCATCCAACAAACAGGGTCGGTCCAAGAATATTTTGGGCCCGGGGCAAAAACAAAAATGGAGCCCTTCGAAAAACAAATTGCTTCTAGTGTAATCATATCAAACGTTTTTTTTTTTTTTTTTTTGAGATGGAGAGTTTCCGTCTTATTTAAAACATAGATAAAATTAAAAATAGTTTAGAAGTGAATTATATTTTTCGGTTAAAAAATAATAATTAAATATAAACTAAATTTTTTTAAAATAAACTATTGTCAAGTTCTAAAATTGGCCCTCTTAAATAAAACTCATTTTATAAATTTTTGGTGAGTATGATTTTTATAAAAAAAAAAAAAAGGATAAATAACTAACTTTTATTTCATAAGAAACTATATAGACGTGATAATTTATAATTAGAATTTTCTGTGATATTAAAAAATAATTTAAGTGTGTAAAATCTAAACTAATTATCATTAAATATGTGTGTAAACCAAGATTTGGGCCGGCCTAATTGTCATTACTGTAACCATTTAATCTAAATTCAAAAAGCCACGTTAACAAGAAGAATTGAACTTGGGACCTACAAGATTTGAAGGCAGAGCCTTTTCCAGTTGGTCTGTAATCATTTTTAAACTGTTTAAAGTATAACACTAATTATATATAATTATTAACGTCCATTTTTTTGGGGCCCTGATCCAACGATGGGCCCTGGGCCGTCGCCCAGCTTGCCCACCCCCATGGGCTGGGCCTGCCAACAAAGGTACATATTTCTTGAATCTGCCACCATTTATGTAGTCCTTCACGCCTGGGATATGATACACTAAATCTAACTCCCCAACAACGAATTTCACTGGTACACTTACTTTAGCACCTGTCCATGGTGCTTCCAGTTCCCAGCGTTTTCCCCAAATCCATCTGGTGAAATCGGGATCCTTTTATATGAAGGATGTTCCTACCAACACCATCAATTTCGCCGCCGCTACAGCCTCTTAGACAAATCCGTTTATGTCTTCATTGACGAGAAACACCGATGGGTTGAAATCGTCGATGTCTTCTGGATTTCAGATCACGAACCTTTCACAGATCTGGTGAAATTAGATATGGGTAACTGTTCAGAGGAGAAGAGGAAGTAAAGCAGATTTGTAGAGCGCAGAGAAACAGTGTTCCGATGATGGTCCAATCGACACGTGGCGGTCCGGCGGACGACGGCCGTCGATGGCGGTGGCGGTCTGGTAGGTCTTGGTGGAGCAACTTCAAGTGAGATGTAATAGAGAAAGTAATACAATGGGTGGGTGTTAGGTAGCAAACTAGTAATAGCATGATAGCCAAAAACACCGAACCCGATGGTGAAAACCGAAAACCGACATATTAGGGTCGGGTTTGGGGTCAGTTAATCAGGGCCGGGATCAGGTTTGGTATGCTTTTAGAAAATTTCCGCGGGTTTGGTTACAATGATGGTATACAAAATACCCGTCCCAATTACCTGAAACCAAAACCGAAACCGAAACCCGTTACCTGAATCCGTTCATATATATATATATATATATATATATATATATATATATATGGTTAGGTTATTTTGTTTTCACTATCTATTGTGTGCATATATGATTGATTATGAACCAATCATTTTAGTTATTTTAAGAAAATAATTAATGCATATTACATGTTAAAGATATATTGGATATTAATTACATGTTCAGCATTTAATATGGATTATATACTTTTTTTAAAATAACTAAAATGATTGGTCCAGAATTAATCATACATGCACACAATAGATAGTGAAAACATTTGAACCTAACTATATATATATATATATATATATATATATATATATATATATATATATATATATATACATATATATATATATATATATATATATATATATATATATATCCTTGAGTTATCTTCTTTGTTGTGAATGATTTAAGGATAATTTCTTGAAATAGCTTCCTGTTTATTGTAATGCTGGTGTTTTGACATTTTTTTAATCATAATACCTAGAGTAATTGTGATATTATGGTTTATGAATGTTAGTGTCTTTATTGTTTTTTTGCCACCAGTGTCTTTATTGTTTTTTTGGATATGAATTTATGCTTGCATCACTAAGTCTAATGTTTTTGTATTCTCATTGCATCAAAATTGTTCTTAATTTGAATGTTAAACGGGGATCCCCGTTACCCCATTGGGATACCCGCAAACCCGATAGTGTTTGGTAAATGGGTACTCGTTGGGAATCGGGTCGGTGATGCGATCGATTTTCATATTCGGTGACGGGGACGGGATTACCAAAACCCGTCCCAAATCCGTCCCGTTGTCATCCCTAATAGCATCGGTGGGGTGTGGGTGTTTTTTTTATGTTGAAATGTTCTTGCAATAAAATGAGTGGCTGGATTTGTTCTCAAGTTATATATATATATATATATATATATATATATATATATATATATATATATATATATATATATATATATATATATATATATATATATATATATATATATATATATATATATATATGTCACTTTTAAAATTAAAACTTCAATCTCTTACAATCATTTGTCTGTACTTGTCTATCAAATAACAATAATATTGTTATAAGAAGTATCGGAGTCCAACATTCTAAGATTTCTAAATTATTTAAATTATACCCTTCATAAGGTTATTTATAATTTCGCTATATATTACAAACGTGTTCTGTTTATTATATAAAGTCATAAGGTTATTTATAATTTCGCTATATATTACATACATTCTCATTTATAGTGGATTTTCATTTATATTCCGTATGCATGTGGTTTTCTGGTTTTGATATCCATACAAATTCATGCGTTAGTTGTGTTGATTTATTGTGTTTGAAGTATTCATCTAATATAACATATGTTTTAGGAAATTAGTAAATATCTATAATGCTACTTAATAAAACAAAATAAATATAACATGTGAATAAAATCAGAGTAGGTAATATCATATAATGATTTTATAAAAGAATAAATTTGTCTAAAAGTTTATCAAATATATTTTTCCAAAAGTTGAATAGAAAAAGTTATTGACTTGTGGTGGACGGCTACAAAGGTATAATAGTCACTTACGGCTACAAAATAGTTGATAGAAAAAGTGTGGACTTCAGCTGTTAGACAAGAGATAGATAGATATATATAAAGCCTAAAACATTTAGGCGTTGGCAGTTGACACTCCCAAAACTATACAAGATGGAGAGTATAGAACACAAGACAGTGAGTGCCAATGGACTTGACATTCACATAGCAGAAAAAGGTGAAGGTCCATTAATCTTGTTCCTCCATGGCTTCCCTGAGCTGTGGTACTCCTGGTGCCACCAAATTCTGTATTTTGCAGATCATGGCTACCGAGCTGTGGCACCAGACCTCCGTGGCTATGGTGACACAACGGGTGCACCAGTGAATGACCACACCAAGTTCACCATCCACCATCTGGTAGGCGACTTGATTGGGCTTCTTGATGCCATAACGAGTGAAGGTGAAAAGGCGTTTGTTGTGGGTCATGATTGGGGTGCATTCATTGCTTGGCATTTGTGTATGTTTAGACCTGAAAGAGTCAAAGCCTTGGTAAACCTGAGCGTGCCGTTTCTTCCCAGAAACCCAAAACGAGACATGGTCGAGATGTTGACAGATGCATATGGGGAGGATCACTACATGACCAGATTTCAGGTACGATTGATTTACAAAAAGAAGGTGCATGTATGAGTTACTTAATTGTTAAAGAGTATAACTTTATATATGAGTCATGAGTGTAGGAACCAGGTGAAATTGAAGCCGAGTTAGCTAAACTGGGTACACGAACAGCAGTTAAAAAGTTCTTAACATTTAGAGAACCTGAGCCATGGTATTTTCCTAAAGGTAAAGGATTTCATTATTCACCAGGCGATGCCCCAGTCACCTTGCCACCTTGGTTGTCTGAACAAGATGTTGACTACTTTGCTACTCAACTCCAAAAGACAAGCTTTTCTGGTGGAATCAACTACTATCGTGCTTTCCACTTGTAAGTTAATTTCACAAGCACAAAGTCCAACAGCAAATTAACAGTTGATTCATTTTTTCTTTTTTCTTGTGTTTGTTTGTAAAGGCACTGGGAGCTCACTGCAGCATGGCAGGGTGCAAAAGTGATGGTGCCATCTAAGTTCATCGTTGGCAACCTGGACTTGGTATATCATATGCCTGGCATCAAAGACTACATACACAATGGTGGGTTTCAGAAAGATGTTCCTTTTCTGGACGACGTTGTTGTTATGGAAGGTGCGGCCCACTTCATCAATCAAGAGAAGCCCCATGAGATTAACCAGCTCATAATCGACTTTCTGCACAAATTCTGATCAATTTCCAGCTTCTTTCCAACTTATAATGGATGTGCATTCCATATGAAATTTATACTGGTGTTTTGGGTAAGAAGTTCAAAGCTTTGTTGCTTCTAGTTTAAATAATGTGAGGCTGGATACTAATGTTTGGCTTTAATTAATGACAAAATTGCAAAAATGGTCCTGTGGTATGCATTTTTTTGGGCCTTTAGTCCAAACCATGACTTTTTTTGGATTTGTGGTCCTTTTGAGGTAGTTTTATTGCGTTTTTGGTCCCTCGGTAAATTGAAATGAATGTAATGCCCTTGGGGTGGGGTATTTATTTTCTATTTTTCTTTCATTTTTCTAAAATCTTGTATTCATTTATTTATTTAAAAAATAAGTGGGCTCTCTCTCTCTCTCTCTCTCCACAATATTTCTGGGTTTTCAAGAACTCAAGAACAAACACTTATTTCCATTTCTGGAGCAACCCACCACACTCCTTAATACTTTTATTTCTTTCCTCTTTTTTAGATTTCTTTCCACCGATTCATTACCAGATATTTGTATGATAATCTTTGATTTGGGGACCTGAGAGGGATTCGATGACATATTGATTTAGGGGTATTTACATCTCCTGCTTGTTTGTGCTTCCATCAGACCTTGTTATTCTCCAATTTCCAACTAATGGAGACCTTAGAAAAAGATGAGGAACATCGATCTACCTGCCAAATTCGACCACCCCAACCTCAAATTCGAAGTCATGAATCGTACTATCAAGCAAACCGACCCGAACATCACCCAAACATCACATATGTTGTCAATCTTTGTGGAAAGAAAGAATTTGCGCCTGATTCAGAAACAAAAGTCTAGAGATCCAAATCGACTTCCTTGATCGATAATCTGATGTTGAACAAGTTGAGAAACAATCTGGAGAGGTTTCCGGAGGATAAAAAGAACAGAACCTGATGTAACTAAGGGCGAGAAATCGGGGGATGTATAATCTTCATGGATTGAATTGCGAATTCCTTAAAGTCCATAACTATGGAATTGAAAAGGATAGGAGGAAAAAAGAACAGAACCCTAAATTTTAAAACCCAATTAATTTTGTTATCGAACCTCGAAATCTCTGTAACAATAACTTTAAAAATGAAGAGCAATCAACAACAACGAATTCCACAAATCATTGAAGAGGGAAGCATCCATTAGAGAAGAGGGAAAAGAGATTAGATACAAAAAAAAAAAGAAAAAAAAAAGAAAAAAAGATGAACAGAGAAGAGGGAAGCATTAAATTGAAAATGGGTTTAACTAGAGGGGTTAGGGGAGGAGGGTTTTGATCGGACCCAGTGGGGGTTTGATTGCCTCCATGATCTCCGATCGCCTTCTGAAATTCACCAATTCGAAGCCCATGAAATCCTTCATGAGGTGAGATACAGGGAGCGAGAAATGTTGGTGATTTTATATCATCAATATTATTTAAGTGTAATAGGATTAAATTTGCTGATCAAAAGTAATCTTGTTGAATATTGAACAAGTTAGGATGGTGTAGGAGTGCACACTTGTTCAAGTTTTTCAAGATTCAAAGTACACTGTTATTTAGGGGCGAATCCCCTAAACGAACGAGGTCCGGGGGCAACGCCCTTGGGAGCGAGGTCCTAGGGGCGGCAACCCCTGGCTGGGGTCGAAAGTTGACCCTTTTTTCCCTAAGATCCGTTTAATGACAGGTTTGGTAGTTTTTTATGACAGTTTGTAACTGTCTAGTGACAGTTTTCAGACAGAAATCTATAGTTGTTTTGGTCTGGTATATTTTTTGAAGAACATTTCACATACATTCTCTGATTTCGTATCTCTGAATTTCATTCAATTGAGTGTTCAATATGTACCATCGAAATACTTCAATTTGATAGTGATTCACGACTTTCAGATAATCCAAACAATCTGTTCATCCTTTTTTTCTAACAAGAAACAGAGAGGGAGAGAACTTCCAAGTCATAAATGAATTTGAATTCAATATCTTCTACCTGGGTTTTGTATGGAATTTTTTTATTCGAAGTGAGTTCTGATAAAAGAGAGAGAGAGAGAGAGAGAGAGAGAGAGAGAGAGAACATTTTTATTTTTTTTAATTATTAAAATGAAAAAATAATTATTAAAACTTAAAAAAAAAATGAACTTAGAAATAGAAAAATAAATACCCAGTGGTATTAAAGTCATTTTAGTTTACGGAGGGACCAAATCCGCAATGAAACTAACTCAAAAGCACCACGAACCCAAAAAAGTAAGGGTTTGGACTAAAACCACAAAAAAATACATACCACAGGGACCATTTTTGTAATTTTGTCTTAATTAATTAGTGAACAAATTTTTTCAATGAGACAGTCAACTAAAAAAAAAAGGCATGTTGAAGATGCTATTGAAAGCCTAATTATGCATAGCAATATGTTTCTGTCAAATATGCAACCTGAAAGTGTTGCACTAAACTGTGTTACATTAGCATAATATTTGTCTTTTATGCAGCCTTTGACTCATTGGTGTTTAAATACAAGTATAGGCTTCTCAAGACAGTGCATAAACTATAAAGTAAATGACAGCAATCAATGTTTCCTTTCATTCTACACTTGTCCATGAAATCTCCCCCAAATCAGAACATTAAGGGATGTTAGAACTTCTGGAGGAAGTCATAAATGTGTCTGTTGACCTTGTCTGGTGTTTCTTGAGTGATGAAATGAGCTGCACCTTGGATCACCACAACTTCATCCAACAAAGGCACATATTTCTTGAATCCACCACCATTTATGTACTCCTTCACGCCTGGGATATGATACACCAAATCTAACTCCCCAACAATGAATTTCACTGGTGCACTTACTTTAGCATCTGTCCATGGTGCTTCCAGTTCCCAGTTTCTGTATATAAGATAATCAAGATTTCAAATTTCAAAAAGTCCAAATAAGAGGAAGGAGTGGAAAAAAAAAAAAAAAAAAAAAAAAAAAAAAAAAAAAAAAAAAAAAAACTTACAGGTCCATAGAACGGTAGTAGTTTATTCCTCCTGTGAAACCAGTTTGCTCAAACTTTTTGGTGTAATAATCAACATCTTGTTCCGATAACCATGATGGCAAGATGATAGGAGTATCGTGTGCATCTCCAAAGGGCTTACCTTTGGGGAAGTAAATTGGATTGATATCACGGTGTGTCAAGAATTTCTCCACAACTTTCTTGGTTCCAACACTCGCCAACACAGCTTCAATTTCCCCTGGTTTCTACAACAAAATTAAAACGAGAGTCAAAAAGATTGAGCCCAAAGACATGAAAATAAGACTAAGTTTTGGTAATAAATCCGCATACGTATAGCTCAAACTAATGGTTCGACAGCATTTTCTCATCAAATTAAATGAAAGGAAGAGCAAATCTCACCTGAAATCTGCAAATGTAGTGATCATCTCCATATGCAGCACGCATATTCTCTACCGTTTTCCGTTTAGTGTTTCTCGGGCTAAAATGAACGCTCAAATTGACTAAGGCTTTAACTTTGTCAGGTCTAAACAAACACAGGCGCCAAGCAATCATGGCGCCCCAGTCATGCCCAACAACAAACACCTTATCTGCACCAAGAGCGTCGATGAGTGCGACCATGTCGCCGACAACGTGAAGTGTAGTGAACTTGGTAGGATCGTCGATAGGTGCACCGGTGGTGTCTCCGTAGCCACGGAGGTCAGGGGCGACCGCACGGTACCCGTGGGCGGCGAGGTAGATGATCTGGTGGCGCCAAGAGTACCAGAGCTCAGGGAAACCGTGGATTAGAAGTACAATTGGACCTTGACCCATCTCTGCGATGTGCATGTTGATGCCGTTGACGCTTATCATCTTGTGCTCTATCCCTTCCATCTTCGTCTGTATCGATTTGGAGCACAATTCTGCAAAATTGTACAAAGGAGTATATTTCAAGAGAGTCGGTATCTTGAAGCATTATCCATCCACGAGATTAATGTGCGCATTATTGATAGTTTGTTAGACGTTCTTTTCCAAAAATGAAAACATGTCATTTTTATGTAATCAAAATTCAAAAGCAATCTGAAATAGGGTAAATTTCGTTTATACTTTATACTATTTTTAAACATTAAATTTATATTTGTACACTTTAATTTTTAAATATAATAAATACTATATTTTTAAAAAATTTAGAATATTATATATTTTTATTAATCCAAGTATTAATTTTATTACCTTATAACATTTTTAATATTTTAAAAATTGATTACTACCATGTGCGATTAGCAATAAATCTTACATTGTCCAAGAAACAATAATATACTTTACTAATCTACACATAAAACATTATACTGCCTATATAAATATTGTTCTTGAAATAAAATAAGATGCAAGTCAGAATGAACCTTATTTTATAGTTCCCACTCCTCCCGACCACATGCACCACAAACACCTCTAAAACATGCAACAACTACCTAAGTGTTGGTGAAACATACAACTCAAAACATACAACTCAAAGTAAGATATCACTAGGTATTGTAATTTAACACCTTATGTATGCTGAATTATATATGTATGGAGGTGATTACTAATCCCCTTTACATATTACAATTGGTGTAATCAATCTTCCTTAATTTCATTCTACACTCCTCCATGGAAGCTCCCCCAAATCAGAACATTAGAACTTCTGCAAGAAGTCATAAATGTGTTTGTTGATCTTGTCTGGTATTTCTTGAGTGATGAAGTGAGCTGCACCTTCAATCACCACAACTTCCTCCAACTGAGGTACATTTTTCTTAAATCCACCACCCTTTACGTATTCCTTATTATACACCAAATCTAACTCCCCAACAATATACTTTACTGGAACACTTGCTCTAGCATCTGTCCATGGTGCTTCCAGTTCCCAGTCTCTACAAGTAAGATAATCAAGATTTCAATTTCCAGAAACAAATGAAGGGTAGTGATTTGAATTTTCAAAGAATTGTAAAGGAACTAACAGGTCAACACAACGGTAGTAATTTAGTGCTCCTGTAAAGCCAGTTTGCTCGAATTTTTTGGTGTAATAATCAACATCTTCTTCAGATAGCCATGATGGCAAGATGACAGGGGTATCATACAAAGCTCCAAAGGGCTTATCTGTAGGGAAATAAAAAGGAGCACGATCCCTGTATGTCAAGAATTTCTCAATAACTTTCTTGGTTCCATAGCTAGCAAACACAGCTTCCATTTCCCCTGGTTCCTGCAACAAAGTTAAAAACGAGAGTCAAAAAGATTGAGCCCAAAGAGATGAAAATAAGTCATGATTCTTGACATTAGAGTAAGAGTCTTTAATCCGTAACAGCAGAAGCGATAAATCATCGTAGCTCAAATTAATAGGTTTGACAGCATTTTCCCATCAAAACCAAGTGAAACGAAGAACAAATGTCACCTGAAATCTGCACATGTAGTGATCATCTCCGTATGCAGCACGAACATTCTCTAAAATTTTCCGTTTAGGGTTTCTTGGGGTAAAGTGAACGCTCAAATTGACCAAAGCTTTAACTTTGTCAGGTCTAAACAAACACAGGCGCCAAGCAATCAAGGCGCCCCAGTCATGCCCGACAACAAACACCTTATCGGCACCAAGAGAATCGATGAGTGCGACCATGTCGCCGACAACGTGAAGTGTAGTGAACTTGGTAGGATCGTCGATAGGTGCACCGGTGGTGTCTCCGTAACCACGGAGGTCCGGGGCGACTGCTCGGTACCCATGAGCGGCGAGGTAGATGATCTGGTGGCGCCAGGAGTACCAGAGCTCAGGGAAACCGTGGATTAGTAGTACAATTGGGCCTTGACCCATCTCTGCAACATGCATATTGATACCGTTGACGCTGATCACCTTGTGCTCTATCCTTTCCATCTTCGTCTCTGTTGATTTGGATCACAACTCTGCAAAATTGGGCACGGGAATCTGTTTCGAGATAGTCGAAGTATCTTGAAGCCTTTGATCCATCATTGAATTTCACGAAATTTGAAATATTTAATAGGTGCCTGGCCTGCTGTCTACTATCGGTAGTTTGGTGCACATTATACTCTTCCATCATTCTAAAGTGACGAGCTTCGTGGCAGGCGGAAAGACAAAATAGCGAAAATGTGCGTCTGGTAGGCAAATTTAGGGCTCTCGATTAAACCGGATGGTTTAATTGGACAATTTTGATAGGATTATTTGTTTTGAATATTTGAATTTTTGGATTGGTTTTTAGTAAAACCGAATTATTATTTTGGATTTCGGATTGGTTTTGGTTTACATTAAAAAAAAAAAATAATCCAAAAAAACCAAATTACAATTTATTATTTTGTTTTTTCTAATATATATTTTTAATAATTTATAAATTTACTAAATTATTCTTTTAGTATATAAAAAAATTTCATCATTTATAATACTTTGATATCTACTTATTATAAAAAAAATTGTCTATAAAGTAGTAATATATAATATATTTTTCTTGATAATTATTTATAAGTTTTAATTCACAACTAATTAAACAATATTTTTAGTTTATATTATAGAGTAAGTTAATACTAAAGTTATATATTTGTTGAAATGTCTTGATTCTTGAAACCGAATTGTAAAAAACCGATCCAACCGAATTATAATTTGGTTGGATCGGATCGGATTTGAATTTAGTTTGGACTATTTGGATCTACGTTTTGAAAACCGAAATTATTTTGGATTCACTTGATCGGATCAGATTAAACCGATCCATCCAAACGAACACCCCTAGGCAAATTTATGTCCAAAACGAAATGTTCCACTTTTGGATTTTTTTTAATGATTTTGATCCCTAAACACTTAAAATTACTTTTATACCTTTAGGCCCCGTTTGATACGTATCTTTTCAGGTCCAAACAGAGCTTTCTGGCTGAATGGACCGGAAAGACTGTTTGATTTGCACAAAAGAAAGAGTCTTTCCCTGTAAGATATGTCTTTCCCAGAAAGCCCCAAAATCATGTCTTTCTGGTTGAATGGGCTGGAAAGACAATTATACACCAAACCCCGCCTCTTTCTTTCTTTATTGAATTATTTATTTTTTTAAATAACTTTTTTTAAATTTATTTTTATTGAATTATTATTTTTTTTCATCATTCAGCACAGTCAATCAGATGTACAATCAAACAGCATGGTTTCTTTCCCGGTCAGAAAACTTTCCCAGACAGAAACTGTCAAACGGGACCTTACTTTTATCTTATTTCACTTTTCTAACTTAAGCAAAAAGAAAAATTAATACCCCCCCCCCCCCATCACCAGCTCCAAAATCGTTTGGGGAGAAGCCCCTTCATCTGCGACTCCACCCTCAATCGTTTAAGGAGAAGCCCCTTCGTCCGTTTGAAACTTCTACCAACAGCCACCACAAATCCGATCTGTTACACTGTTCTATCTATCTCCTTCTCCGACTCCCACACTCAGCATTTATCTTCGGATTCAAGGTTCATCTCTATCTCCGGATACTACAAACCCAAATGGCGTGGGACACCTGCAAACCAAATCTCATCTTTCTCTTCTCTTCATAAATTCATCTCCAACACACAATCGCAACGTCCCCCTCAATCTCACTGCAACCCTCCTCATCCCACGATTCTCTTTATCTTCCTGCGTGGAACTGTTGGAAAAGTGTCACAACTAGCAGTTTTGGCTAGGAAATTATATATATGTATGATCACTTTTTGATGTATCTCGTAACTTTAATATTGATGCTACATGTTATTCATTTCAACAACAACTATTCAAATCAAAACTCACTTGTGAAGCCCAAAACCTAATTCAATACATTTCATACACTCAACTTTGGGTTGAAACCCAAATTTCCTAGTTCAAACATCTTTTTAGGCCAAGAATCATTTATTGGGCCTAACAAGCCAATAAACCCACAACTTGATTATTTTGTGTTAAGATACCTCATTTGGGCCCTAATTGGACCCACATTCACTAAGTAATTGATTTTGGGCCACAAAACTCTTCATGGGCCTTAATGGGTCGTAAACATTTTCTTGAACCTCAATGGGCCGAAAACCCATTTCTTTTGCCATTTGGGGCCGTAAACTCTCATATGGGCTTACATAACTCGAAAATTCCTAATGGGCCCATGCAGTTTGAGCCCAACATCTAATTCTTTCTTCACTCTCCACTTCTCGAAATTAATAAAAAAAGATAATGAGGATTAGGGTGTTGACACCTCATTATTCTATGTTGGTTTTCCATGCAAATTAACTCACATACATCTAAACTCCCACACTCTAATCCCCCATGTATTAACCATTCCTTTCTCTATCTCTTATCTTCTCACTCTCGGCCATAAGGATCTCCACCACCACCTTCATTTCCACTTTCAAACTCACTAGACATCCTCTCTAGAACTCCAAGAAAAATCCCATCCTTCCTCTCCAAATTCGTGTGTGCTTGTGTGAGATCAAGAACTCTTCATCAAAGATCATCATTCTTGGTAAGCTACTTTCTAATCAAGGTGTTCAACTTCAGTTTATGTTAAGTCCTTCACTCATAAACACTCCATTTCATGATCCATACTTCTTAGAACCCCATAAGTTCGAGATCTACTCAAAGGAGCTGGCTAGGGCCGAAACCTCATTCAATCTTCTCACTAAAATCGATCCATCAACCAAAGTGAGTTCATACCCCCTTGTTTTCGGTTTTTACTATGTTTTGGGGGAGGATACAAGTTGCTTTGTGTTAGATCTATGTATTTATGCATGTATGTGTGTGTTTTCATGTTATATGTTGTGATTATGTTATGAAAACATGCTAGATCTTCACTAAACTTGAAAAATCTACTAAACTTGGTGATGTTTGTAAACTAAACCATTTTATGTGACTTACTATGAAGTTGAAAGGATTAAACATGCTAAGAAGGATTGAAAACTAAACAAAATCGTGTAAAGGGGCCACATTTGACAAAATAAACAAAAAGTGAAGTTCTTATGTCAAATCACGATTTTGAGAGGATTAAAAGAGTCATTTTAAATAAAAATGGGTCTTTATGATATTCATGGTTTTAAAAAGAGCCAAAAAGTGTTAATTTTCACAAATGGGCTTATAATTGGGCCTTCACGATTTTTTTAATGGGCTAAATATGTCCATTTTCACAAAATGGGTCTTACTTAGCTACTCACGGTTTCAAGGGCCTAAAAAGGTAATTATTGATTGTTTATGGATTAAATTGTCATTTTAAAACAAACATGGGCAAAAAATGTAAATTTTCGGTTAAAAGGGCTGAAAATGTCATTTCTATTAAATTTAGGCCAAAAACGTTATTTCTATCAAAAGTGGGTTGAAAATGTCCTTTTATACAAAATAAGTCCTTAAAAGCAAACTTTCGGTCTTAATGGGCCTAAAGTGTCATTTTTACCAAAAATGTGCCTTAATTGTAAAATTTTCGGCTTATGGGCCAAGAATGTCATTTTTACAAAAAGTGGGCCTTTTGTGTCATTTTGTTAAATATTTGAGCTAAAACAAGCAATATAATAACAAACGGGCTAATTACGTCGCTCTCATTATTAATGGGCCTTGTTTACCCATTTTCATGTTATTGGGCCTTTGTGGTCCATTTACATGTTTATTGAGCCTAATACATTTGTTACATGTTTCTTGGGCCTTAGTGGTTCATTTACATGCTTATTGGGCCTGATACATTCGTTGCATGTTTATTGGGCCTCAGTGACCCATTTATATGCTTATTGGGCTTGATACTTTCATTACATGTTATTGGGCCTTAGTGACCCATTTACATGCTTGATAGGTCCTGTATACTCCTTACATGTTTATTGGGCCTTGTTAACCCATCTACATGCTCGACGGACCTTGTATACTCATTTCATGTTCATTGGGCCTTGTAGCCTAAATACATACACGGAAACGTTATTTAGAACATTAAATAGTGTGTTACAATATTCGCGTAAATAAGGTTCTTGTGAGATGTTCTTTCATTCATACCTACCTAACATACAACCTTAGGTCATGTAGTTATAACCAGAGTCTCCTAGAGGGAGAGCGAGAGTTTGTGTATAGATCTATACGGGGTTGACAGCCCCGCACCTGAGTTGTTCGCTGCAGCTAGACTAGGCCAGTCTAGGGTGACAAACGTCTTACCTTAAACAAGCGACGCCTGAAAAACGTCATGACAAGCAGATCGGTCATATCAAACATGGTTATAACGACTCACATAGAAATTAACTCCACTGTAAAATTTACGGAATAAATATACATTTCTGCAGTTACGATACTATATAAATACCATTTTTACGATCTTTGGGTTTAAGACCACAACACTTTTACAAGCAGAAAATATATGATTTTATGGGAAAACTTACATTATACATTACCTTCTACTTACAACAGAAAACATAGGATTTCTGGAATACACTCTTTATACATTTTCGAAATAGAAACACACATGCTTTAATACAAGATTGATACAAAGCGTTCAAACCATTTTTACAGAAAATATCGTATTTTTTGGTGTTTACAAAGTGATACAAACTTTTCATACAAATATGTTTATGAACTCACCAACATTATATATGTTGACCATTTTCAAAATAACTTGTATTCTTAGGAAATCGTTAAGTAGGTTGGCCTTCAAGAACTCATGGATTTTGCTGTTTTTTTTTATCATCATACACTTATTATTTTGGGAATGTAATTTGTAATCCACCACACTGATGTAAACAATGACGGTTGTATTATTGTATGTGTGATGATGATGTTGTCTTGATTCAATTATATACACTGTGACGATATTACAAAATGAAGTCACCCAAACCCCCAGATGTTTTCGCCATTCCGGTTCGGGGGTGTGACAAAAAGTCAACAACTCTAATGACCTCCATTGATCAACATCAATCGCCACCAGAAAACCCTAATCTACCCTAACCCGCCGTCAGTAAATCCCCACAGTCCGTAGTTGTCGACGATAAAACCTAACCTACTCGAAATGCATTATCCGTTTGTTTATCTTTCTGTTGCACAATAGAATCATATGCTGGAAGACCAATTAATGGTTGTAACGTCGTGATTTTCACCATAATTTTTTTTTCTTTTTAAAACATTTATTTAACAGAATACGTTAGCGGAAGACTTAGTTTCTTTATAATTCAAAACATTTTCAAAACCACACGTTACCATTTTCATAAACAATCATTCAACCATTTAGTTATTGCAAAAAGGAGTTCAAAGGAAAATAAAAACCAAACGTGTTTAGGTGGCATCTTTATTAAAACTAACTACCCAAAAGGAACCCAACCTCACCAAGCCATGCTCCTAAGCTACCTGTACCAATCAAATGACATTCAACAAAGAAACAAGTGTCAGTAACCGCCTTGTGAGCCGACAAGTTGTACACAACCAAAAAGAAAACACACCATTCCCGTAAGGGTCATTCATGCAAATCATGATAATAACATAGTAAAAAAACAAATAACATGATATCATAATTTAATTCAATCATATAGTTTTCAACTTAACTCAACCGATTATCACATATAATTTAATTCACCGTTCATTATATGTAATATTTGATTCAACCGATTAACTATCTTGGGGTTCCTTAGGGAGAGACTACCCAACAACTTAACCCCGTTCACTACTCGTGTGCTCAGCCAGTTTAGTGCTCTAAGTGGCTCATGACTTCCACCCGAATACACCAACCCCAAGACTTCCACTTTCGCTACTCCGACTTGCAAAGTACAAGTACTTTACGGTGTCGTTCAGGATCGGTACAAACGGTGACAATTCCAACGATACACCTCCCGATTCCCACGTGATGTTTGATCCGGCCACACCATAAAGCCAACACCACTCCAGTTCCTGTACACCGAGGTGCACACAAACCATGTGTCACACGACCATCTAGAAAAGTCTGTGTAACTAATCACCGTTATGGCTTAAGCTCTTTCAACCCATTAGACTTGCAAGGTTCTACCCATGTCACCGTTATACCCCGCAAAAGCATGCATACACCATAATAATCATGTTACTCATACAACTTAAACGAGTAATTATCATGTAATGAAGTTCATTAAGATGTCACCATACATTAGCATATAACTACCAATTCATGTAACATCATATCCGCATGCAACTTACAATGTTCTCATAACATGAATATCACCATAGCAACTGATATGTAACACCCAAAGTTTTGAAGGCCAAGAAAGGAAAGAAAAACCCTAATTTTAAGGGGCGACTCGGCGAGTCCAAGGAGGAACTCGGCGAGTCCGAGCGGGATCCGGGTCGAGGAGTAAGTGACCGAATCGACGAGTCGGCCAAGGAGACTCGGCGAGTCTGGTCTGTGCGAGGAAAACCCTAATTCCGGGAGTTGTATCCTATATAAAGGGTGTTATGTCCCTCCCTCAGCCTCCATATCATCCTAGAGAACCTGTAAACCCTATATTTCGTGTGAGCTTCCATCATTTGAGAGAAATAGCTTTGGAGGAAGAAAATTTTGGAAAGGAACTTGAAGATCAAGAAGGTTGCTTCAAAGGAGAGGTGTATATCTGAGATCTACTTCAGTTTGTGTTCATCTTGGAGGTATTAAGCTGCCATTTTCCCTTCTTTGCATCTAGATCTATTTTGTTATGAGATTTGGGGGTTTTATGGTTGATTGAGACCCAATTCGAGTTTAGAGGCTTAGATATGTTGTTGCCACTTCAGATCTAGTGTTGGGATGGTCCAATATGTCATAAAGCATCAGAAGATGAGTAGTTGGTGAAGCCCTTTTGTCCTTAAACCAAACCCTACTATGTTTTGAGCCTAGATCTCTTTAGTTATACGTAAAGTTTGCAACTTTACGTGGGGATTGAGCTTTGGAAGTATGGATCTATGGTTTGGAGTCTCTGCATGACTCCAAAGTCCTCTGCATGTATGTAGATTTGAATGGACTCGGCGAGTCCTTCGAGTGGACTCGGCGAGTATCATGAAGATGAGGAGGAACTCGACGAGTAGGATGAACAGCTCATCGAGTCGGATGAAGTTGGGCATGAACTCGGCGAGTTGGAGGAACAACTCGGCGAGTTGGATGAAGATTGCCTTGTACTCGGCGAGTCTGTTCTTGGACTCGGCGAGTCAGGTCGCGAAACCCCAAACCCTTCGAGTTGAGACTCGAATCAGTGAGTCGAATGGAGACTCGGTGAGTTGGACAGGTCAGGACTCGGTAATCGGTAGACTCGGCGAGTCATGGACTGACTCGGCGAGTCGAGTTGTGAATAGAAGGACTCTGAACATATGAACTCAGCGAGTCAATAGGGTGACTCGGCGAGTAGGGTTGACCTGGGAGGTTGACTTTGGCCAGGACTTTGACTTTGACCAAAGTTGACTTAGTTGTCTTTCGGGGGTCAGTTAGACTCAGTGTTGCATTGATATTGGTAGCTCGGGGAGCGAGTGGAGCAGGAATTCAGAGAGTTGCCGGGCAGCAGCTAGTGGGATCATCAGCGAGTTCAGCCAGTGCAGGTGAGTTTCCCTTTGTATGAATGGGTCTACGACCATAATGTCGGCCCATGTAGTTATGAGTAGAAGACCCGGGGGTTAGCCCTAGGCACAGTATGCTAGTATGATATTCAGGACGAGGTCCAATGATAGTGGGCAGGTGCCCAAGGAACGATTTATGTGATAGTTTACACTTGTTGTCTGTGTGATACTTGTACGTGCCTGGTAAGGAGGTGAGTGTGGGCGAGGTCCTGTGTCTCACCAATTGCAGAGTGTGGATGGTGTTCCACATCTCATTAGCAGCAGATCAGGGGCGAGGCCCAAGTTAGGGAAATAGTGAGTGTGGGATGGACCCGTATCTCACTATCAGTAGGAGCATGGATGGGGCTCCATGACTCATCAGTAGAGTTCGGTTGTTAGGATCGGAGGGTGGTCAGACGCCCTAAAAACGTCTGACAGTATAGATATGTTTATTTGCTAGCATGATATGTTATGTTATATGGTTTAGTAGCTGAGTGTGGGCGAGGCCCGTATCTCAGAGATAGATGAGTGTGGGCGAGGCCCATATATCAGAGATAGTTGAGTGTGGGCGAGGCCCGTATCTCAGAGATAGTTGAGTGTGGGCGAGGCCCGTATCTCCCAGCTAGCGGAGTGTGGGCAAGGCCCGTATCTCCATGAGTGTGGGTGAGGCCCGTATCTCCTAGCTGTTCATTATATGATTATATATACTTGTATGTTATGGTTTAGTAGCTGAGTGTGGGCGAGGCCCGTATCTTAGAGATAGTTGAGTGTGGGCGGGGCCCGTATCTCCCAGCTAGTGGAGTGTGGGCAAGGCCCGTATCTCCATGAGTGTGGGTGAGGCCCGTATCTCCTAGCTGTTCATCATATGATTGTATGGTACGTGGTATGATGGGGGGACTCACCAAGCTTCGTGCTTACGGTTTTCAGTTTTGGTTTCAGGTGCTTCCGTTAGCGGATGATGGAGCTCGGGATGATCGCATGGCACACATCATAGATTAGTCATCTTGGGAGTGTTTTACTCTGATAACGAACAGGTGTTTTGGAAACTAATACTCTAATCATGTTTTGAATCGATGATTTTGCCTTAAGTGATGTTTTATTAAAAGAAATTTTTAGTCTTAAATTTTGGGACGTTACATGATACCAAGGAATAACCACACACAAGATACAAACAACATATTTTTAATAATTATCACAAGCATTTATAAAAATCTAGCATGAATCCTAATTTGCATCAACAATCTACATACGAGATGTGGTTTCCGGTTATGCACTCAAGTCAACAAAAATTGTCGACTCACCTTATGTTTGAAGCGAGTTCTTCTTTTTAAATCAAGCCTTGACCCTTCTTGAAGTTGTCAAATTTTCACCTAATAATCACACATACCAAGCAATCATCAAAATGGGGTCCAAGTTTCATTAACACCTTTAATTTCTTAATGGGTTACATATATTTTTTTAAGTTTCATAGCTTGACCATTATTCAGTGTTTTGGTCATAAAACAGAATTTGTAACTCCGATTGGACTAAATCCGGACTTTCTGAAAACTAGACTCGATTTCCTAGAACTTCATGAGAGAGGAGCATCTTCCAATTCTTCCCATATTAGCAGCTATAGCTCTCGCAAGATGGGGAAAAGTTGTTGTGCAGAATTCTAACACTCACCAAAAATCACTATATGATTCAAGACTTTAGGTAAATGATTAAAGATGCTCAATTTTACACACAAGATGATTGAATGGTAGTATTAAGACATCAATTATGTACTTTTATGAGAATATCAAACAGAGGACACAAAAACATTGAGAGTAGAATGCCTAAACATATAGATGAACGTTTAGAACAAAGTTCAAGATTTTGACCCGTAACAGCCACCTGTTCAAATCCATTTTAACACCACCAAGGACTGCAAATTATACAATATTTTTGTATATTCCAGTAGTTTGTACTTTTTATCTTTTCAGAAAGTACTTTTAAAAGTCCAAACGATTTTTCTACAATTTTATAAAAATTGGGGTTTGGACCAAAACCCAAAAAAATGCATACCAGTGACCATTTTTGTAGTTTTGTCTTTTATATTAGTCATCTAGGCTATCAATTTATTTACTAAACAGTATTATTTTATCAATTAACAACTAAGTTATCAAAACGAGTTTTTAAGAACTTTTAGTAGCTTTTAACATTTTTTTAAAATGAATTAAGAAAATACTTTATTCGCTTGAAACTTTATATTTAAACAAAAAACTCATGATTTAAAAGCTATAACTTGTAGATTTATTAGTAATGTTGCACTTTTCAAATGTTTAGATTTATTTTTGCCTAACAATTTTACACAAATAAAAAATATGTAATTACTAGCTTACAACTTCTAGTTTACTATCTAGTTTTGCCAAACATAGTCAATGTATTTGTAAGGTTTAACATTAATTTGGTCAACTGAGTAGCTACTTACTAGCGATTTTAAAACCTTGGAAAAAAATAATTTGATAAAAAAAACTAATTAAAAAACATGTAAAACAAAATTGTAAACTAAGTTTGGACAAATTTGTAATAATAATAATAATAATCATAAAATATGAACAAATTTATGACAAAATTAGAACTTGGTCCTAATTATAACTAGTAATGTAACGAATTCAACGAATAAACGAGATAGACAAACATAACCGAACATATAATATAGTAATGTAATTAATAACAATTGAGGATGAATATAAAAAGAACTTAAATGAATGAATATAAACAAACGTTTACGAACATAATTGAATGAATGAGACAAATGTTCATGTTCGTTCATTTATTAAATAGACAAACATAAACTAACTTCTTACCGATATCATAAGATATTGTAGTTTAAGACCTTAGATGTGCATAGGTTGAATTACATATGTATGGATGTCATTCCCCATAAATGATTTTAGAACTTCTGAAGGAAATCATAAATGTGTTTGTTGATCTTGTCTGGTACTTCTTGAGTGATGAAATGAGCTGCACCTTGGATCACCACAACTTCATCCAACAAAGGCACATATTTCTTGAATCCACCACCATTTATGAACTCCTTCACGCCTGGGATATGATACACCAAATCTAACTCCCAACAATGAATTTCACAGGTACACTTACTTTAGCATCTGTCCATGGTGCTTCCAGTTCCCAGTTTCTGCAAAGAAGATAATCAAGATTTCAAATTTAACATCTACAAAAGGAGGCTAATATTTCAAATTCTACCAAACAATTGTCAAAGGAACTTAATTACAGGTCAAAACATCGGTAGTAGTTTAGTCCTCCTGTGAACCCAGTTTGCTCGAATTTTTTGGTGTAATAATCAACATCTTCTTCAGATAGCCACGATGGCAAGATGACCGGAGTATCATGCAAAGCACCAAAGGGCTGGCCTTTAGGGAAATAAAACGGATCAGGATCACGGTGTGTCAAGAATTTCTCAACAGCTTTTTTGGTTCCAAGACTCGCAAGCACAGCTTCTATTTCCCCTGTTTCCTACAACAAAGTCAAGCGAGGAAGAAAAAGATCGACCCTTTTTGTGTCAATTTATCTATATTATACCAAAGATATGGAAAATACAACAAATGTCACCTGAAATCTGCAAATGTAGTGATCATCTCCGTATGCGGTACGGAATATCTCTACCGTTTTCTGGTGAGGGCTTCTTGGGACAAATTGAACGCTGAAATTGACCAAGGCTTTAACTTTGTCGGGTCTAAACAGACACAGACGCCAAGCAATCATGGCGCCCCAGTCATGCCCAACAACAAACACCTTATCTGCACCAAGAGCATCAATGAGTGCGACCATGTCGCCGACAACATGAAGTGTAGTGAACTTGGTAGGATCGTCGATAGGTGCACCGGTGGTGTCTCCGTAGCCACGGAGGTCAGGGGCGACTGCTCGGTACCCGTGGGCGGCGAGGTAGAGGATCTGGTGGCGCCAGGAGTACCAGAGCTCAGGGAAACCGTGGAGTAGTAGTACAATTGGACCTTGACCCATCTCTGCAACGTGCATATCGATGCCATTGACGCTTATCATCTTGTGATCTATCCCTTCCATCTTGGCTTCTGTTGATTTGGATCACAAAGTAACTCTGCAAAATTGTAAACAGGAGTCTGTTTGGGTCATTATGGTGCTGTACGTACCACATAATGATACTATAATTAGCTACGAACTACCCCATTAGATAATGCACCTGCCACTCAAATATAAAGTGAATGCAACTGCTACTATTATTGCTTTATTCAAATTTATAAAAATGATCCGTGTTGGTAGATCTATGACATGACATGACTTGAAATTATTGCAATATAATCAATCATGACTAAATATTTTCTTTAATGGTTAATTTTCTTCATTAATTTTTTATAAATTAAACTCATATAGAAGGGACGTGTTCATTTGGCTACCATTCATTGTAGGGGAATTCGATCCAAATCAACTTCCTTTTGTTGTGTAAATGTGAACATAGAGTGTGCAATGATTGCAAGGTATTCTTGGAGAAGCTTAAAGGTAACAACAAACTATCAGATTTTCATATACATCAAATATTCAGAAAATACAATATCATATTATTCAGAAACCAAAAACATATCAGATTTTCCAATCAGAAATCACATATCAAAATTTCAAAATCAGGATTCATATATCCTATGATCAAAATCAGAATCACATCAGACTTTCTACATCAGATTTCCAAAATCAGAATCTACAACTTCACTGAGATTTAAGAAATTTTTATCACTATCGGATTTTTGCAACTTGATTTATTCGATTTAAGCAAGAAATTACAATGGTTCAATAACTAAGAAAAACATACTGAGATCGATTAGAAGGACGTATTCATTCAATAACCCCTTTGAAACTTCACTTAGCAGGACCGATTAGACCAGTAGAGAACCGTTTGAAACTTCCAATTTCACAGAGCTCTTAAATTTTAGAATAATGCAATCGGACATTAGAAGAAACGATTCAGAAACAAGGCATTTTGAGGAAGCCTCCTCGTCTTCTTCATATTTAATTATTAGGCGTTACTTAGATCGAGATGTCAGAGCGCGTGAAATCAAATTTTGATTGGCGCCTAATGAGGGCTTCCTGCCTATTGTCCTTTTTGGTGTGGACTGGTCCTGTTAATGGATCAAATGTGGCCCAAATTACATAATACTAATAACAGAATTTAGAAAACTTCTGCCCCTTTAAGATGTGATGCCCTCATGTAGAGGTGTACAAACCGGTTTTTTTTTCTAACGAGTTCGGTTCAAGTCAACAAAATCAACATCGGTTCACCTTTAAACCGGTTCGGTTTCAAATCGGTTCACCATCAAATTTATCCGATTCTATACAAACCGGTTCGGTTTAGTGCAAACCGGTTCACTTCAAACCGGTTCTTCGAACATGTTAAAAAAAACCGGCAGAAATTGTATCTTTTTTTAATTGTTTGTTTTATTTTTTGGGATATTATAGGTTATATATGCGTGGCCAATTGGTTAGAATTCTTTAATAGTTGACATATTAAAAAAAAATAAAAAACCCACTTAACAGTAGGTATGCATGTAATGTGTATCAAATTTGGTTTGTGCATATCTATTGAATTTAGACTCATTTCGGAGTAATTTTCGTGGGTATTTTTCTTTTTTTTGGATATTTATATTGAAAGTATATAAAACATCTTCAAACATAAAAACATATACATAAAAAAAACATCTTCAAACATAAAAACATAAACATAAACATAAACATATAAAAAAAAAAAAAAAAAAAAAAAAAAAACATCTTCAAACATCTCGAAAAACCGGTTCATAATTGGTTCAAAAACTGGTTCATAATCGGTCCAAAACCGGTTCGGAAATCCTGTTCATTGTAAACCGGTTTGAAACCGGTCCCGTCGTTTGGAAATACGAATTGGTTCAAACCGCCGGTTCGGTTCGACATCGGATCGGTTCTAGCTTGGACCGGTTCAGAGGTGAACCGGTTTTCGGTTCGGACCGTGAACCGGTTTTTTTGTGCACTACTACCCTCATGCACAAACTGGTTTTTTTATGAACCGGACGGGTTCAGAAAACCGATTCGATTCTGGTCAACGTAGTGAAAACCGGTTCACCCGGAAACCGGTTCGGTTCCAAACTGGTCCAGCTCCAAAAAAATCAGAACATATGTAAACCGGTTCGGTTTTATCGAAATCGGTTCAGAAAAAATCTGTTCAAAAACAGGATCAAAAGCTAGTTCAATACCGGTTCGGTGCATATAAGGTTTTTTTATTTTTTTTGTTTTTGTTTTTGGGCTAATAAGTGTAAAATAGGAATAGGTTTTTTTTGTTTAGATTATATTGCTTTTGATTGTGTTTAGCCATAAAAAAAATTAGGCTTCACAGTAGGTTTTTGGGGGTTGAATGAATTGTGAAGGCATAAAGCGCCTTATGGTAATACACACACATCATATCATACTTAAAAAACATTTTTCCTTTCACCACATTCATTTGAAACTCCTATGACTTTTCAATTTCTTTCTAATAATGATTATAAGTTGATTAATAAAGCTAAATAAATACAAAACCTAAAGTGTAATAAACTAAATTTTAATATTAAAAAATATCTTTACATCTACACATAAATTTACGTTTTTGAACTTTTAACATGTTATATTTAATTTATTAATTTTAATATATTATTGGATGTAAATCATTATCATTTTAAAGCTATAAATTTTGAACAATTTATATAAAATACTTAAATTATTAATTTAAATATCATATTATATGGTCAACTTAAATATAAATTTTAGTTTAACTTAAACAACCTAAAAAATATTTTGTAAATAATTAAAAGTGATAAATTGTAATGTCATTCTAATAATGATTATAGTTTAGTTAATAAGGTTAAATAAATATCCAACATAAAGTGTAACTATAAATAAACTAAATTTCAATATTAAAATAATATATATACTTCTACTTATAAAGTTATGACTTTAACTTTTGACATATTATATTTAATTTATTAAATTTAATATGTTATTGTATGTAAACCATTATCACTTTAAAGCTACAACTTTTGAGCAATTTGGACAAAATACTTAAATTGTTAATTTAAATATAATATTACAGTGTCAACTTGAATATAAATTTCAATTCCACTGGAAAAACCCAATGAATATTTTATGAATAGTTAAAAGTGATAAATTGTTGTGCTAAATACAAAAACTAAATTGTAATCTCAATTTAACTAAAATATTTCCAAACGATATTTTTATAATCGTTAAAAGTTTTCTAATAAGTAGCTTAAAATAACTTATAATAACAATAGTTAAAAATAACTCTATATAAATGATTATATTGTTACCTTTAAAATTAAAAAAAAAAAAAAAAAAAAAACAATGTTTGATGTTTTAAATAATTATAATGATAGAAATTAAAACGTTAAACAAATAAACATTAAAAAATTATTTAACAATAACAACAACTATAAATAACATTAAACCATATATTATATTTAATTTTATTCATGAGTAACTCGCAGGTAGAAGTCATTCAAACGATTGAGATTATGCAATTATAATATATGTATATATTATCATATAATTCAAAATAGTCAATTATTATATCAATTTAGTATACAAATTATTATATCAAATTTAACAACAATGTTATTGTATATTTAGAAAAACATATATTTGTAAAGATTTCAACTATACAGGTCTTTCTGCGCAACGCACGGACATTCGCATAGTATTACATATACACGTCCTTATATATGTGAAAAGGTTTTTTTCATTTTTTTTCTTTTGTTTCTTGTTTAATAATATACATATCCTTTGATGTATTAACTTTTTTTTTTGGTTTTAAATTTGATGTTTGTGTATTTGTACAAAAACATAATGTATGTACAAAATTGTTCAACTTGAATCAACACATTTTTTTGGAGCAATTTCAACCTTTTTTCATTTTTTTTCTTGTATTGGAAATACATAATACAACTTCAAACATAAAAACACAAAGCATTCAAATTGTCAAACTAATACATCTTCAAATATAAAACATCGTTGTCATCGTAGTCTTCATTCCAAGTTCGTAGTCATTGTATTTATTCTTCATCCTGTTGGATTAGTGTCTAAGTCCATAACTATTTTGGTATGTACTTGACCCGATGGTGCATGGTCCTTTTGGGTTGCCTTCACCAAAACAACTTGATAGGATGAATTATGGAGAGAAAGGATTAAATATGATTTATTAATATATTATGGGAATAATATATTAAAGGAGAAATCATATTGTTTAATTAATATTAGTCAATAATTAATTGGTAATTAGTTTTGTGACTAAAAGAGATTAATTAAACTTAAGGGACTGGAATTGTAATTATAAGATAATTGCAATTTGGGCCATGGATTGCCTTATATTATAAGGTGGAAGAATTCTATGGGGGAAGCCCATATGAAATCGTCCAAGGCCTTATGGAAAGGGCTCCATGGGTTGCTTAGGGCTTAAGCATCCAAATTAGGGTTTCCTTGTTAGATAACCCTAATTGCCTCACTATATATAGATCCCTTAAGGACCAAAAACGTGGACAAGCATCTTGCTAGGGTTTTCACACGGTTTTGGCAGCCTCCATCCTCTCTCCTCTTCATCCTCTTGCTTATGGTGTTTGTGAGCCATTAGAGGAGTGACACTTGTGACTCTAAGCCTTCCAAAGTCAATTCAAGGAGGAATTGGGATTGTTATTGCTACATAACAATCAAGGTAACATTATAAACCTATTCTAATATCTAATATGATTACTTGTATGCTAGAATTAGGGTTTATAGTCTTGGATTCAAAGCATGTACAATAGTGAAACCTAGATCCAAGCATTAGAGTTTGTATGAGCACATAGGATGTCTTATGACCAAAACCCATCAGTGGTATCAGAGCCTAGCTTGGTTTCAATTGTATTGATGCCTTGTATATCGGGAAAATTCATTTTTTGGGTTTCTGGAGGCTGGACTCGCCTAGTCCATAGCTGAACTCGCCGAGTTCATGCTGACTCGACGAGTCCAGGCTTGACTCGACGAGTCAACTCGTCAGATGGAGGGTTTCTCGGGTTTTCTTGTTGTTTTTGCTTATGGATTGTTACCTTATCATGTTAGATCAATATTAATCCGATTAAATGATATATTTGACTATAATTTTGATCTAATTGAAGATATTTATCAATTAATAAGATAATTGTTTCCTTATGTGATAATTGATTAATTATTTTGAGTAAATTGATAAATTGTTTTGCAAAAAATCATTAAATAAATCAAATATGGATAATTATGTGATTAAATGTTAATTTGAATTATTTGTTATTTGATCCTTGTTGTTATGAAAAGTTTCATATTTTACCCTTTAGGTTTTATAGTTTAAATTTGAACCCAAAAGTTTTGTTGTTTTGAAATTTAAATAGTTGAAACCCTAATGTTTTGAAAAAGGTTTCAAAACTTGCCCTCAAGTTTTGGAATTTAAATTTTGATTAATGGTTTAATTTTGATGTATATTTAAATTCTAAACCCTAATGTGTTGAAATGTTTCAAAACTTGCCCTCAAGTTTTGGAATTTAAAAGTTGATTAAAAGTTTAATTAGAAATGCTAAATTCTAAAACTCTAGTATAGTTTTGAAAAAGTTCAAATCACACCCTTATGGTTTTATTAATTAATTAAGGTGTATAATTAATAGAGATTTAATAAATCCATAAAAGTTTAGGTTTACAATTTAATTGAATTAAAAGTATAATTGTTAAACTAGACCACCTAGTATTTTGAAAGTATAAAATACACCCTATACTATATATAACATTAAAAGTCTAACATTATATATATATATATATATATATATATATATATATATATATATATATATATATATATATATATGTATGAGTAAAAGTCAGTATTACCGTTAGTAGGCCTCATTCACGAAGCTGGTCTATAAGGGGTGTTTAAGGAAATTGCCTATGAAATGGCGATTGAATGGGTATCCACTCTTACCCACCGCACTCTTGACTAGTGGAGGGTCGTTAGCCGAATGGGTAGGATAGGACGAAACCTTCCATTATAAGTATAATGAATTATTAAAGTAACTAAATGTTTTCATAAAATTCCCAATCTTAGTTACTTAGGCAAATGTGAATTGATGCAATTCCATGAAATTACACTTTGTGCCCTTACAAAGACGTTAGTGGAGCGTGTGTGGTTTACCGGCACACTAAATGGTTCTAAGCAAAGGTAGCAAAGGGTGACTCAATGTTTGTCATAGTTCGGTGGAGCGTGCGTGGTTTACCGGCACATCGAATAGGTGACTGTAACATGTGAGGGCACCATGTAGTTTGCATGGTTATTCACACCCGCTTTGTGATCCTCGGCATCCCAGTCACAAACTAGAAGGGCATATCGAGATTTAAACATGCCATTGAAAGTTCAATGTATCTCAAAGGATCTAGGAGTTTTCATAAAACTTAAATTTCTTTTCGTTTTTCGTGGTGGAAATTAGTGAATCGTCATTCACTTACCTTCAAATATTCTGCAATTAGGGTTACGGCATCCCTCTCCCGAGTTGTAGAATATTGTGTTGGGTCCTAGCCTTAGTATCTCATTTGGGTGATTTACTAAGGACTCAATCTATCAACTAACTTGAATTCGTTTTCTCCCGTATTGTAGATGTCAAAGTTTGACAACTATGGTTTTCTCAAATCCCGTGGAACAAGCATTCCACATGAAGATGATATTCCACGATTCGATCAAG
Source organism: Lactuca serriola (assembly GCF_051521515.1). Classification (NCBI taxonomy): domain Eukaryota; kingdom Viridiplantae; phylum Streptophyta; class Magnoliopsida; order Asterales; family Asteraceae; genus Lactuca; species Lactuca serriola. The sequence goes on from NC_136410.1 coordinate 34,008,870, forward strand.
GAACAAGAAATCATGTTTCACTTCCTCCACCTCCTCCAATTATTCTCCCTAACCCACAAGTTCAAAGGCTTGAAAAGTTCAAGATCACTCAAGCCCTTTTGGCAAGTAAACATAAAGAAGGAAAGTCGGTGTGTGCACACGTCATAGGGATGAAGTCACACATTGATAGGTTAAGAATGTTGGGATCCGTTGTCTGTGAGGAAATAGCTGTTGATTGGGTTCTTCATTCACTTCCTAACTCATATAGTGAGTTCGTAAGAGAGTACTATATGATGAACCGCGACGTGACCCTTATAGATCTCACCTATATGCTTATTGCTGCTGAATCAGCAATGGTTTGGCGCAATAGAAAAGCAAAGTTGATTGGTGAATCTGCCTTCAAGACCTCTATGGATATAGACAATAGCAACGAAAGACATGCTATGATCGAAAAGTTTGATCATAAGAGAAAGGCAATGTCTGAAGTAGTTCCATGTGTTGTTCCAAAAGAGTCGATTTGTTTTATTGCCAAGAGAAGGGGCATTGGAGACAAAGCTGCCATATTTACCTAAGAGATCTAAGAGATGGGAGAGTCGAAACTTATGGCTCTAATTTGGGTAAAATCCATTGACTAACTCTTTTAAGCTTCTATTCTAGATTCGTAATACATAATGTGATAAGATTACAATTGATGTTTTGTAAGATCGAAGAATAGAAAGGAAGCTTAAAGGAAGAAGTGAGCAGAATCTAACCGTGAAGGAATGAATTTTGATCGCATTTCTCGAAGATTGGATTCTTGAGCTACTACTTAGAGTTAGAATTAGATTGCTAAGAAAAATGTATTAGCATAAGTATTTCAATGAGTTGCATTGTAAGGACAAATTTTTCCGCAATAAAATAAATTTTGATTTTAAATTTTATTTATCCTTACAATGGCGTGTATGAAAAATTGATGTTAAAATGTTTCTATTATTAGCAATAATGGATTTGGTTCTTATTATGTTATTTATGGAAAGTCGAGAATTTACCAAATAGGGAGAGTTTCTCATCGCCCAAGGTTCAATTGGACAGAAACTTGGAATCATGCAACTTGGTTGCACGATGAATGAGAAATTTCATATTTGGAAATTAGACTAATTCATTGACAAAGTGTCAAGTGAAGGACTAGGAGATCGAGTACACAAAGTTGTGTGCTGATCAAGTTCACCATAAGAGTAACAAAGATATTCATCATGATTTACTAAAAGCTTAGTAAATATGATTATACTTACAAGATTAAGTGTAATTTTGAATTGATTAAAGGGTTTAGATCAATAGCAGAACGAATAAGAAGAATCAAGTAGGCGGAAAGATAAAAGTTTCTCCATTCTAAGAAGTAGGGAGAGTAGCTTTTATGCTTTATGATAGGTCTTAATGATTAAGAACCATATCTCAATTGATCCTCTAAGTGAAGTCTTAGTACAATTGTATGTTTAAGAAGAGGAATCAAGGATTGAAGAAATGGTTAAATCAAAAAGTCAATCATACTTCGTTCCAATAACAAGTCTTAAAGTTAAGATTGTGACATTGAGTGAAAAGTATTAAAGGTTTATAACATTCATCAAATGTGGAAAGTTGTGATGTCTTGGATAAGACAAAGACCAACTAAGACCAATTTATGAAGTGTTTTGATAAAAACTACACTAACTCTTGAATATTTGTTTGTCAAGAAATGTTTTGACAAGAGAATCTTATATGTCAAGGAGTAAGTGGGAGTTTTAATGGTCTTGAAAGGTTTCAAGAACAAATCAAATAAACCTTATCAATCATCACTACCACACGAGTTGAGGTTTACAACCTATCGTGTTGACATTATTTTGTTTCTGTGCCAATCCAATCGAGTTAATTATGCATGTGAGTTCTATGAGTTCTCATTTTGAACGCATAAGAGGCAAAGCACCTTAATCAATGAAAGGTACATTGATAGGAAAGGGTGAGCTGCTTAACTACTTGGAAGACATGGTGGGCAGCTGTGTTACCATAAGGCAAGAAATCAAGATTAAGAAAGTTCGGTCCATATGAGTTTGAATTTGTCGTAAACTTTAGTTTTGACAAATTTACATGGATAGGAACACATACACCGTTTAAATCTGAGTGTCATAAGATTTCCTCCTTCATGAAAATGATTGTGAGGAAATGCTTTCACTAAGAAAGATTTTAAGAAGATAGTGATTGTAAAATTGCATTCTCAAATTCGATTATGGTTACGGTATCCCTTTCCATAATTTGAATTGTGAGGTTTGACAATTGTTTACACACACATATGAACTATCTAAGGCAAAGGTGTATAAATTCAAGAAGCCTTGATAAAAGATTATCAAAGCATTAAGTATTAGAAACATGGACTTAAGAAATTCAATAAGCATTGTTTTTCTGAAAGTTAAGATGTTTATGAATACATGTCGAAGCTAGTGGGAGCATAAGTGTTATGTTTTATAATAATCATCATGATAGTGGGAGCATAAAAGTTATGATTGTATGATTATTAAGGAAAGTATTGCAAGGTTAGCAATATTAATTGTAGAAAACAAGAGTCATACTTTGCAAAGTCGCAATAGTTGATGAATTGTTTTGCTATAATTAAGGGAGAGAATATTATGCTTCATTTCAAATCTAAAGGTTTAGGTTGAGAAATGTTAATAAATTTAGTCAAAGGTACATAGTGTGTTCTTAAAATTTCGATTATGATTACGGCATTCCTCTTCACAATTCGAATTTTGAGAACATAGCAAATAAAACATTGTGCGTCGTGTCCCATACGCTTCGAGTAGAGGATCGATTGCAAATGCTTCAATGTTTGACCATTCTAAAATTTTCCAAATGTCGAGCACATTTAGAGGGAAAAGGGACTAGAATTGGTTTTGACTAAAATAATTAAACAACTATCAAAGGACAATCCAAAGTTTGACAAGGATTGGTCGCTTGTGAGTAATTGGAAGCATGGTATTGGATGGACCATATCGACAGTATTATGAATAGAAAAGATTCTATCAAGAATGAGTTGTCTTATGGAAATTATGGAAATGTTTCCATATTGGATGGACCATATCGACATCATTACGAATAGATGAGATTCTATTAAGAATGAGTTGTCATATGGAAAATATGGAACTGTATCCATATTGGGAATTGAATATTGAAAATCTATGACTAGATTAGGAACTTTTACGCAAAAGGATGTTCAAAGGAATGTACTTTGAGTGAGAGACATCATATCTAAGGAATTGTCTTGTAACAATCTCCGATAAAGGACTTTGTAACATCATTGGCAAAAATCTTTGTGACTTTGGTGCAGTGACATTACGAAAGGATAGTTGCATAGAATGTTAGAATCTAGCATATTCTATAAGTAACAAGAATTTGATATTCTCTAACTTATGGAAAAAGGATTTGGAGTTGTGAAATGAGAAAGATTGGAAATGTGTTCAATTTGATCTATTTCACAAAGTAAGAACCATAGGTAAACATTGTGTGCATGCTAGGAGCATGGGACAAGTGTTGTAATTCAAGTAAGAAGTTGATTAACCGAAACGACAAATAATGAGTAATCAATATGGTTATAAATAAAAGGTGTTTTATTTATGCTCAAAGGGTTGAGGCCATATGGGATTAGAATTATTCTTGTGTTTCACATTTGCATGTTTTGACTTCCAGAATAATTGAGTTTATTAAGAATAATCGAATTATTCGAATGGGCCACAGTCATTCATATGTTGGAAGTAGATATGAATGAAGACTATCATGAATTGGTGTGTGGATTGTCTATAAGGTATTAGACATAAGCAAATGTTTGCTGCAACGTTCATGAGTGCTTATGAATATGAATTTGAGCATTGGATTAAACCCACGCTCACTTGGATCACTCCATGAATTGTATCACGAGTGATTGGTGAGACGATAACATCTTATATTCTTGAAACCGAGATGTGTGAGTTGTATCTTGCGAATCGGTTGCACATTGATAATATGTAAACGCACTAGTAACTTGGTGTTATAAAACATATTGTTGTGTGCGATTTGGTTAGTGAGTGCAAGCAAGCATAGTATCAAAGTTTATCCGTTCCTTTTATCCAAAGTAGGATAAAAGCGATATCTTTGGGCCCCTCGATGATTTAGTGATGACAAACGTAAATGTTCGGCCGGGCTAGGGCTAATTTGATTTGTTCAATTAGTCAGTCGTCATAAATCGGAATCGAGATATAGTACAAAGAGAATGATTAGAAATCATATCTCATACGATATCTAGAATGGAGGAATATATGATCCCTTATCTAAGGACACGCGTATCTGATATGATCAGAGTTGACAGCGGCTTTGGAAAGCTACAATTGCAGATCAGGATCTGAAGTCATACGTATAATAGCTGTTAGACTTATCCAAGTGGGAGACTGTTGGATTAGTGTCTAAGTCCATAACTATTTTGGTATGTACTTGACCCGATGGTTCATGGTCCTTTTGGGTTGCCTTCACCAAAGCAACTTGATAAGATGAATTATGGAGAGAAAGGATTAAATATGATTTATTAATATATTATGGGAATAATATATTAAAGGAGAAATCATATTGTTTAATTAATATTAGTCAATAATTAATTGGTAATTAGTTTTGTGACTAAAAGAGATTAATTAAACTTAAGGGACTGGAATTGTAATTATAAGATAATTGCAATTTGGGCCATGGATTGCCTTATATTATAAGGTGGAAGAATTCTATGGGGGAAGCCCATATGAAATCGTCCAAGGCCTTATGGAAAGGGCTCCATGGGTTGCTTAGGGCTTAAGCATCCAAATTAGGGTTTCCTTGTTAGATAACCCTAATTGCCTCACTATATATAGATCCCTTAAGGACCAAAAACGTGGACAAGCATCTTGCTAGGGTTTTCACACGGTTTTGGCAGCCTCCATCCTCTCTCCTCTTCATCCTCTTGCTTATGGTGTTTGTGAGCCATTAGAGGAGTGACACTTGTGACTCTAAGCCTTCCAAAGTCAATTCAAGGAGGAATTGGGATTGTTATTGCTACATAACAATCAAGGTAACATTATAAACCTATTCTAATATCTAATATGATTACTTGTATGCTAGAATTAGGGTTTATAGTCTTGGATTCAAAGCATGTACAATAGTGAAACCTAGATCCAAGCATTAGGGTTTGTATGAGCACATAGGATGTCTTATGACCAAAACCCATCACATCCGTCATGTCGTTGCGTAATCCTCTCTCATATTCAGTCTCTTCTAGGGTGAGTGGCACTGACATTCCCATCGCTACTTCTTCCTCATGTACTCGTGCTTCGGCATGCAATGATGTGTCTTCTAGACTTTCAACGTCTTGTATACGTTCAACGTCATCAAGGTATCATTTCAAGCAAATGCACACTTTCCACCGACAAAGGGGTTAGTTTTGTTCTTCTTGGTGATATTACCCTGTCACTAACAGAAAAAAGCCGATTCCGAAGCTACCGTAGAAGCTTGGGAGCTTAGTAGATCACGGGGCATAGTGGCTAGAATTGGAAATTGGGTTTCCTTTCCTTTCCACCAAGCCAAAATATCAAAATTTTCAAACTCTTGGATACTCATTTGAGACAAGAAATCGGGACCAATGTACCTTCCGAGCTCGTTACTAGGGGTGTTAGACCGAGCTCGTTTGGAATTTTCATTCCTGAAAGTATTATAAAGCCTAATTGTTTCGTTATTTTTGTGAGAAGTGGATCCGGATGCCCCTGTATTTTGCATCATGTCATGAATGTTTGTTGAATCATATTTTGTTAAATAAACTTCAAACAAATTTTGAAAAACTTTGTTAAAATTTGAAACTTCCTTTGATGCATAATCCATGTCATCATCCAATAAACCCAAATCGTAACAAATATTCAATTAAAGTCTCAACCCCCCCCCCCCTACACACACACACATTTAGAGCCGAATTCAAAGCGACGGAACAAGTAATAATAGGAGGCATTTCTTGACAATATTTTTTTAACTTTGCTTTCATCGGTTTCATCATATTAGCAAACATTATGCTCCTCATTTCAAACTCATTTATTTTCGCAGACATTAAATAAATTTGGTTTAAAACTAAACAATTTGTAGGATAATAAACCCCCGATAAAAAAGTAGTTGTTTTTTTTAAAACATCAAGCATGTTCGTGACAAGTTTGATAGTATCCCAACTTGATTCCGGATAAGCCATAACCTTATTACAGTCCGCAAGGTTGTCATGGAACATTTTTAACGATAAAAAAGTAGTTGTTTTTTTTTAAAACATCAAGCATGTCCGTGACAAGTTTGATAGTATTCCAACTTGATTCCGGATAAGTCGTAACCTTATTACGGTCCTCAAGGTTGTCATAAACATTTTTAAAGTATCTTTTTGACGTAAGGCACATTCAAACATTTTGCAAGTGGAGTTCCATCGGGTATTATTTTCCCAATTTGGACCTAAAAAAAGGGCATTTGCATCAACACAAAATTGCATATAATTATGATATCGAGCGTTACTAGAACTAAAAATATCTTTTAGCATGTCTTTGAAACCATCTTTTATAGTTTCAATGCTAGTTAGTCCATCTTGCACAACCAAATTAAAGATATGTGCAACACATCGACTATGAAAAAAAACACCATCGCAAATTGGTTTATATTTTAGTTTTAGTTGTCCAACCGCGACGGTATTGTTTAAAACATTATCAAAAGATATAGAAAAAATATTTCCTTCAAGTTTATAAGTTTTGATCACACAATCTAAAATTTTAAATAAATTTCTACCAGTGTGCGGGTACTCAAACAATTCAAACGTAATTGTATGCTTCATCATTACCCAATTAGTTGGATTAATCCAATGAGCGGTAAAACAAAGATACGCATTTGGTGAACCGTGAGGAGCCATCCAAACATCACAAGTTAAATTCACACCGGTTTCTAAAGATTGAAATCCTAAAATCAATTCATTTTTTGCAAGTTTCCACATTTCAATACAATCACGTCTAATAAAAGCACGACTCACATGGCAATATCGTGGTTGGAGAGTATCTTGGATGAGTGAAGCCAATCGTTTGTTGTCGAAGTGGTCAAAAGACAAGCATTCTTGAATCACGAACTTTGCCATCCTATCCCGAACTTTAGCCAAATCGTAACTCCATAATGTTGCATCATTCGCCTTTGTTGTTTGATTATGTCTCGACCCAAATTTCACCGCGGGGCATCTTTTGGTCATATGAGTTTTCAATGTCGAATTTCCATCTTCATTAAAAAAAAGCATCACATTTCTTGCATCGCGCTTTTTTTATACCATTCAACATTACACACAAATCATAGTTGCGCCAAATAGCCGGATTTCTATTTGTTTCTTTGATGCTAACAACGGTAAGATTGCTTGATGAATCTCCAACACCAACGGAAGCCGAATCCATTGTTTGAATTAAGAGCGTTTTTTGAACTAAGAGAGGTTTTTTGAGGTTTGGTTAAGGTAAAGTTGAGACCTAAATATCTAATACATATGTATACTATAAGGAATGGTTAATATGGTCCAAAAGGAGCCAAAATCGGATCTTCAACAGCCTCAAATGGCTATATAGCCGTTAGGAAAAGACAAAAAAAAACGGTAATACTCGAAAACTGGTTCAAAACCGGTTCACCAATGGTAATAATCGTAAATCGGTTCAGCAAACCGGTTTAGAAAAAACCGGTTCCAAACCGGTCTCAAGGGTACAAAGTGTGAATTGGTCCAATCCGGTGGTTCGGTTCAACATCGATTCGATTCTTATGTGAACCAGTTTAGGGCTAAACCGGTTTTCGGTTCATCGACCGGTTCGGTTCCTGAACCGGTTTTTTTGCACACGCCTACCCTGGCATGGCCCAGCTCTCCCTGGGCTTGGGTCAGCCCTGCACCTATTCAATCCTAATCATCGCTTTATTTCTTCTATTGAACCGTTCAATGATCATTCAACTCTTACATTTAAGTCTACTCCATGTTGTCACTCATACTCCATTCAACTCTTATTCAATCATAATCATCACTCTATTTAACTCTTATACTACTTGCATTGTGGATGATGGGAGCTAAGGAAGTTGTTAGACGTAATATTCTCCTTTACTATATTATTTTATATATTTTCTATGGTCTTTATGTTTATAAGCCCACTTATGTATACCTAGCCCATTTATGTACATGTATTGAGTATATATACGATTTAATGAAAGGCATTCACTTTTATGGGAAAACATAATTTGTAATATGGTATCAGGCCTTTCTACGTGCCAACCCTAGCCGATCCCTTATCACATAGTATCTTCTTCTTCTGCTTCCCTGCGTCTTCTGCTCCTCTGTGCTTCTCCATTCCATGCCTCCTAAAGAAGACTCTTCTATCCCCACCTCTTGTCCCACCGACAAGATATACGGAATTACCAACATAAAATCTTATGTGCCTCTCATTCTTGACATCGATCGACTCAACTATGACGCTTGGAAGGAACTTTTTCATACTCACTGTCATGGCTATGAGATGTCCGATCACCTAGAACCTCCTGACCCTATACCCGACGACCCATCATGGCCTCAAGTAGATAACGTGGTTAAACAATGGTTGTATCCCACTTTATCCCAGCATGTTCTTCAATCGATCATTAAACCAGGTTGTACTGCTGCCGACATATGGGGTGCCCTACAGGATCTCTTTCACGAAAATAAGGAATCTCAAGCAATTGAATTTAAGGATGAACTTTGAAATATCACTCTTGGCAACTCCACCATTCTTGAATACTATACCAAGATCAAGGTCATTGTCGATCTCCTTTCTAATATCGAATCTCCTATGCCCCCGAGATCTCTCGTCATGTATGCTCTCAATGGCATTCCTTCTACTTATGCTCACATCATCCCTACGATCCGGTACTCCAAACCTTTTCCCTCATTTTTGGAGATGCGTTCTATACTATCTCTTAAGGAACGCTCCATGTTAAAAGAACAAAAACATGGAATTCAAACATCTAACTGCGATACTTCCTCTTCCCCTACCGTTCTTGCTACCGAGCACCAATCCCAATCCACAAACTCCTCCAATAACATATCTCGTAGCAGTAATGGCTCCCGCGGCGGTGGTAGATAGAATCGCGACGGTGGCAGCGGTGGAAGAGGAGGTCACAATGGTAGAGGGAGTCGTGGTCGCTTATGTGGTCCTAAAGGCGGCACTGGTAATTTTGTTTGGGGGCTGGGGATCATCGATTCCTTGGCCTGTCTACTACCCACTTCAACGTGGCCTGCTTCTGACTCCAAGATCTTCGGCCCACTGGCCAGCAGCCCAATGGACTAATCAATCGAGCTCTCATGCGCCTTCCACTCAACTTCCTTGGAATCAGCCTTCTAAGGCCCAACAGCAAACTCTATTCTGTAATGGACAGCCCACTACCAATTTTTCTGGCTGGCCCAATTCTCCCTATGCTTCGTCGGATCAAGCTACCCTTTTACCACATGCTTTCTCCACTATGAATCTTCATGATCCGGGAACTGCAGACTGGTACATGGACACTGGTGCCACCGCTTACCTTTACGCCGACCCAAGTATTCTCAAGTCCTTTAGCAATAAATGTAATAATTCTAATTTCTCAGTTTTAGTCGGTAATGGATCTCACATTCCCATCAGAGAAACGGCTAACACAACTCTTGGTTATAATCCGCTTCGAACGCTTCATTTAAAAAATGTTCTTATTACCCCCCAAATTATCAAAAATCTTGTTTCTGTGCGTAAGTTCACCCGTGATAATAAATGTTCTATTGAGTTTGATGAATTTGGTTTTTCTGTGAAGGACTTTTTAACGAAACAAATTCTTCTACGATGCGATAGCACCGATGATCTCTATCCCGTTACAAGTCCAACTCCTCAAGCTTTTGTTAGTGTCAAGTCTTCCACGTGGCATCAAAGTCTCGGTCATCCCGGCCAACAAGTGTTCAAGCATTTATTATCAAATAAAGTCATTTCTTGTAATAAAAAAGATTCTCATTTACTTTGCCATGCTTGTCAACTTGGCAAGCATGTCCGTTTGTCTTTTGCTTTGTCTAAAACTAAAGCTTTATTTCCCTTTCAAGTTGTTCATTCTAATGTTTGGACTTCCCCATTGGAAAGTCATAGTGGTATTAAATATTATGTCATTTTTCTAGATCAATTTTCCCATTTTTTGTGGGTGTATCCCCTACGTAAAAAATCCGATGTTTTCTCCAAATTTGTCATATTTAATGCTTATATCAAAAACCAATTTCACACAGATATCCAAACTTTTCAATGTGACAATGGAAAAGAATTTGAAAACTCCCAGTTTCATAATCTTTGCACCACTCATGGCATTCATATGCGTTTCTCTTGCCCGTACACTTCTCAACAAAACGGTAAATCTGAACGCATGCTTCGTACCATAAATAAAACCATTCGCACACTTCTCTTTTAAGCTCACCTACCTCCCACGTATTGGGTTGAAGCTCTCCATATGGCTACTCACCTCCTAAATATTCTTTCCACAACCACCCTTAAGAATGACTCCCCATACTACAAAATCTTTCAAAAATATCCCACTTATACTCACCTTCGTGTCTTCGGGTGTGTTTGCTATCCTCACCTTAACAATACCAACAAGCTTCAACCTCGTTCTATTCCTTGTATTTTTATTGCTTACCCCTCGATTCATAAAGGATATCGCTGCCCTAACCTTGAAACAAACTAAATCATCATTTCCCGTCACGTAACTTTTGACGAAACCGTATTTCCCTTTGGTTCAATGACTCCAAATGATTCTCCTAACTATGATTTCTTACATATTGAGGAGACACGCAACATGTTTAATCATCCTTCTCATAGAGCTCAACCCCTCAATTCTCAACCCACACCCTCTCATAACACTAGCCCTCATTCTTTTGGTCCAAATCCTGCCACTCAACAACCCAACTCGGCTGTAGTTACTCCTGTTTCTTCTACTACTGGTACCTTTTCTTTGGATGTGTCTGGTCCTCCTCGTGCTCCGGTTCACCCTATCACTACAAGCACTCATCCTATGGTCACTCGTAAACGCCACGGTATTGTCAAACCCATTGAAAAACTTAATCTTTGTGTCAAGTCATCTTCCTCCCCTGTCCCGCGTTCTTATTCTGAAGCGTTTCAAGATCCTAACTAGTTAAATTCTATGAAAGAAGAATTTAATGCACTTATTTCTAACGGGACTTGGGAGCTTTTGCCTCAGGCCCCCGATGCTAATGTGGTTAATTCTATTTGGTTGTTTAAACATAAACATAATGCAGATGGTTCTTTAGCTCGCTATAAGGCGCATGTCGTGGCAAATGGTCGTAGTCAACGACCCGGTATTAACTGTGATGAGACTTTTAGTCTGGTTGTTAAACCGGCTACATTACGCACGGTTCTCAGCTTGGCAATTTCTCATCATTGGTCAGTGCATCAGCTAGATGTGAAGAATGCTTTTCTTCACGGGAATCTTCAAGAGACTGTCTACATGCATCAGCCCCCCGGGTTCCGAGACTCGTCCGCTCCTACTCATGTTTGTCTATTAAAGAAGTCCTTATATGGACTAAAACAGGCACCCCGTGCTTGGTACCACCGTTTCGCTCAGTTCATCATCGGTCGTGGTTTTACTAACAGTAGATCCAATACTTCTCTTTTTATTTACATACAGGGTGATCAGATCGCGTATTTGCTCCTTTATGTGGATGATATTGTCTTAACGGCCTCATCCTCTGCTCTTCTTCAACAAATCATTGATTCTCTCCGTTCAGAATTCTCAATGACTGATTTGGGTGCTCTAAACTATTTTCTGGGTGTTGTTGTTACACGTGACAGGCATGGCATGTTTCTATCTCAACAGAAGTATGCCACGAAGATTCTTGATCGTGTCGATATGCGTCATTGCAAGCCCACATGAACCCCATCGGAATCCTCTGCCAAGTTTGATGGTACGAGTCCTCCTGTCTCTGATCCGACTTTATACCATAGTCTCGCTGGTGCACTTCAGTATCTAACCTTTACCAGACTAGACATTACTTATGTTGTTCAACGGGTTTGTCTCTATATGCATGATCCTCGGGAGCCTCATTTCATGGCTCTTAAGCGTATTCTCCGGTATCTACATGGCACTTTGGATCATGGTCTTTAACTATACATATCTCCGTCGTGTGGTCTTATTGCCTACTCTGATGCTGATTGGGCTGGCTGTCCTTCTACTCGTGGCTCTACTTCTGGATATTATGTGTTTTTAGGTCAGAATCTTCTTTCATGGTCATCTAAAAGACAGGGTACAATCTCTCGTTCTAGTGCTGAAGCAGAGTATCAGGGTATTGCAAATGTCGTTGCTGAGACATTTTGGTTATGCAACCTGCTACATGAGCTCCTTTATCCCCCTCTATCTGCCACCCTGGTATACTGTGATAACGTTAGTGCGGTCTACTTGTCCTCCAACCCAGTTCAACATCAACGCACCAAACATATAGAGATTGATATCCATTTTGTTCGTGACCAGGTTGCTTTGGGACATATATGTGTCCTTCATGTCCCCTTGTCTTCTCAGTATGCTGACATTTTTACTAAATGTCTGTCAACCACATTGTTTCTTGATTTTAGATCTAGTCTTAACGTCCATTCTTGATCTCCCGTTCAGACTACGGGGGGATGTTAGATGTAATATTCTCCTTTAGTATATTGTTTTATATATTTTCTATGGTCTTTATGTTTATAAGCCCACTTATGTATACCTAGCCTAATTATGTACATGTATTGAGTATATATACGATTTAATGAAAGGCATTGACTTTTATGGGAAAACATAATTTGTAATAGAAGTTACATATATAATTCTTTGGAACAACTAGAAGGGGCAGCAGACAATGCTTTTGCTTTTAGGGATAAATCCCTTTTAGATTCGGTTGATTGTACGAATCATGAAAGGAATGCAAACGAGTTATGAAACAATGTGGCTCGTTTCATTAGGAAGTAGCCAAAGACACTCGAGGGGTGTCGTTTGGGAGGCCATGGTTTTCGAAGAATCATGGTGGTGGAGCTAGGTGGTCCATTAAGATTAAGCAAACTCAATTTAAAAAGTTCTTAGTGTAGTGAGGATGGAGAAAGAGACAAAAAAAAGTAACTAAAGTTATGTATAGTAGATTGGACATAAAGAAAAGAGAGTGGAAACTTAAGTTAGATAGCTTTAAAAAGAAGACATCGAGACTTAAGGACTATTAGGAATACTACGGATGATTCAACATGAGTTCTAATTGAAAGTTTTAATTATTATGAACAAATGTGATAATTAATTTCATTCTCTATTGAACGAAGTTAGGTCACTCGTGATTGATATTCATGTGGATGACTATATATGAAGAGTCCCCTAGACTTGCAATGAGGATTATTACATAAAGACTAGTAGTGAGGAAGTAAAGGGATCTCTTAGGAGGATAAGAAGAAAAAATAGTAGTGGTGCAAATTAAATACCTATTAATGTATGTGTGTGTCATTGGGAGGTCGAAGTTAAGTGACTAATGAACCTCTTTAAAATTATCTTGAAGATTATCAAGATGTATAAGGAGTGGAGATCTGGTACAGTCATTCCGATATACAAATATTAAGCTATTCACCTCCACTATGAAACCATAGAAGAGAGTTGTAAAGGTCAAGTTATAGTGTGTTAAATTCCTGTTATACAAAAATCATTATGGCTTCATGACAAGATGGTCAACAACGGACGCGAACCACCTCCTCAGACGCTTTATAGAGAAATTTAGAGAAAGAAATAGTATCTCTATATTGTGTTCATCGACCAAAGAAAGCATGTGATAGTGTACTACAACATCTTTTCTAATAAAGATTAGGTTTTATCAGGGTCGACCCTGAACCCATATTCTTCGTCATGATCGTGGACAAGATGTCTTGCGAAATTTAGGGGGAATACTCTAGTATATGCTTTTTTTCAATGACATTATCCGGATAGCGGAGACGGGGTTGGAATTGAATGTCGGGTTGGACATAGAGGGACAATATGCAAAAAGAAGTGGTTACAGATCCACCATAATTAAGATAAAATATCTTTGGGACATAACATATGTTATACTTAATGTCCAATCAACCACACTATAATGAAATGAGATCATTCACTCCTATTTTATGATTACTTTAAGACAAATTGCACATACAAATAATGTAATGTTGTTGATTTTTCATTCCGACTTTAGATTGTTTCCTTTAAAAACTATAAAATACAAAAGCCTTTTTGTTTTCGACTAACATGGTATCTAATCATTTACTTGCCTGATTTTACATGACCATATTTTAAAGAGTCCGATTCCACCACCATGTACACAAGGATATGCAAACATCAACTCCCAAAATTGAATCCAGAAATTCAAAACCCTACCATACATATACAATATTTAGGTACAAATTTAATTTTTATCAGGTTAATTCTTCCAACCTTTTATTTCTAATCACGACATTTGAATCAAGACTTCATTGCAACCTGTTTAGAAAAATTTAAAAAATAGCAATGTACTTTAATTTATTTGTGACGTTGTGTAAAAGATCATATTGCTTACATATATGTGTTTCCCATTACATCATGGTGTTTCAACTTTTTCTTATAGAGATTACATATTGAAAAATCGACCAAATTATGGCATTCAATTTTTTAATTTAGAAAAAGAAAATCTCCAGAAAAGTCCTAATATTTTACTCTAATTTACGAAAAATTCCAAAACTTAAATTTGTTTACGAAAAAACATGAATTAAAGGTAAAAATGACGATTTGACCCATTTTCCCGGTTTACCGGTTTCATTACTTACCTGGTTTCATTAAAGTCCTATTATTTTACCCTAATTTATGAATAAGTCTCAAACTAAAATTTAATGATGATTTTGCAATTTTCTCTATGTAACACACATTTATCGGTTTCATTGCTGACTTGGACACCTAATCATTAAACTAGCTAATAAGATGGATACAATGGGTTATATAATGATAAATTTACTGTAAAATTTAATATTCATCTCATAGACTTAGTTGTGACTATGTATCTAGGTCAACAATATAAAATGTGTGTTTCTAGAGAAAAAAAAAAAAAAAAAAAAAAAAAAAAAAAAAAAAAAAAAAAAACAGGAAATGAGTTAATGTCTGATGAGATGGATATATTGGTTATATAAAATTAGATAGATAATTTGAAATTTCTTATAAATGTAAAAATGACGAAGTTGTTGCTGGTTTATGAAATTATTGCAGTGTTCGTTGGATGGATTTTATATTCCAAAAAATATACAATGCATCAAGATATCAAGTTTTATGGTAAACATAGCATTATATAACCCAACATATCCATCTCATCAGCTCATTTAATGACTAAGCGTCAAGGTCAGCAATGAAACCGGTAAAATATATGTTACAAGGAGAAAATTGTCAAATCATCACCAAATTTTAATTTGAGGCTTATTCGTAAATTATGGTAAAATAATAAGACTTTAATGAAACCAAATAAGTAATGAAACTAGACAACCAAGGAAAAAAAAGGTCAAATCATAATTTTTATCGGTAATTCATGTTTTTTTCGTAAACAAATTTTAATTTGGGACTTTTTCGTAAATTAAGATAAAATTTTAGGATCTTTTCGAAGATTTTCCTTTAAAAAAATCTACCAAATTATAGCATACTGTTTTTTACTTTGAAAAATCTTATTTATTTAGAGCAAAAAATTTGTGTTTTTTTATAACTGTTTGTATGGTGGATTTTTCATAGTATGATAATGTAATAGGAAAAAATGGAAAATAAACAAATCAATGAAAGTACATTTTTATTTCTTGTATTTAACCTTATTTCTTGATGTATACGTATAAAAAAAACCACATGAAAGCACAAATTCTGTTTGGCATGAAACTAGTTTAAAGCCAAGTAGATGTTTATTCTGAAGCCATCATCATCATCATCATCTAAATGTAGAATAGAAGTATCTGTTTGAAAGTTACAGAAATGGCATATGCACTACAAACTTGTTTCAACTTATGGTCTTTTGACGCCTTCCAACATCAAAGTGCACATCCAATATGCCTGTTATGCCAGCTTCTATCTTTTGACCAACTTTGACTGGGCCAACACCTTTTGGTGTTCCTACTCAAATAATTCATTACGTTTAGGTAACTAGATTTCCATATTTTCTAAGGTAACTAAATGTGCATTCATTTATGCAACAAAATGATTTTTTATTTTTATTTTTTTAAAACAAAAACACAAAACAAGTTCAGAAATTTTACCTGTGAGTATGACATCGCCTTCAAGAAGTGTCATAATAGAACTAATGTGACTAATCAGAAACGGGATCTTAAATATCATATCTTCTGTTGACCCTTTTTGTCTTATTTCTCCATCAACCTGAGGGGTAAAACCGTAAAACATTAATTTCAACATATAAAAGTGGATTATTATTATGGAATGGAGGGCTACCTTTAACCACAATTCCAAGCTATGAGGATCTGGCACCCTTGACAAAGACAACTGCAAATTATTTAAATATGCCTATTAATTATCAAGTAATATAATATAATAAGATAACAAAATCCTAATCAAATTAACAATTTACCAGACAAGACTAAAGAGTGTAGTTTCTAATAATTCTTACAATGGAGCTGATAGGTGTGAAAGTGTCCTGTCCTTTAGCAACAGTCCAGGGAAGACCTGCAGACTGCCATGTAAAAATATACCAAACAAGAAGTTACACACCAAAACCACAAATTCTTATGACATGAACAAAAGATAAAGAATTAGTGAGAATCAAGTTTTCATGTGGATAAATCATGTTCAACTTTACATAACTTTAAATTTGCAAATAGTATATTGAATAGATGGATCTAACTATTTAGTAACTACACACCATATTTAGTTAGAGTTTTACAACTTTTGTCTTTAACTGTATTCCTGATAACTTCTTCCAAGTTCCAACTATGTTTGACATTCTTATAAAAAAGATTGCATGAACACATAGATAAGAATCCTGATATCAATAAGCTTGAGAATAACTGATTACCTTTGCAGAAGCCTGGATTTCCCTTGCAGTCATATCCAGTGCAAGTGCATAACCTAAAATGAAACAAGCTTCCAGCTATGAGACCTTTAAAATTCTAGAAAAATGAAGCAAGGCTGTCATTACTCCATTGTATAAAGAATCCTTTTTTTGCTCCTTTTTTATTGTTTTGAATTGATTCAAAATAACAGATAATTTAGTTTGGTTGCTGATACTTGAAAGTATCAAAATTTTATGAAACTGCAGGGTTAGAACAAGCATCGATATCACTCACTCCCTTTGTCTATAATAAAATTACGCATTTAGACTCCCTATCTAGTGGCTGGCCTAGTTGATTCTTCTTTGACCATGGAATTTCTTTAAGGTCCTCTCTCCAATTTCTTGGATTAATCTTGTTCTATAGTGTCACCGATTCGTGTATACCCATTCTATTATGCAATGTAATGTACTTATCTGGAGCAGTCAATTTGCAGGACATATAAGAAGAAGGGAGGCAAATGAAGGGGGATATAAGTTAATAAGAGCGCATTACCTCCGATGTAATTCATGGCAGAAGCTTCAGGAACATCGCGAGCCTTTTTGCTAATAACGACCGCCAGCTCCACCTCGTGATCCAGCGATTCCAATGGATGCGGAACTTCGATCGTTCCCCCATTTTCCAAGTAGGAGGATGTAGGCTTCAAAAACAATACCGGCTCCTAAAAAACACCATCACACAAACACACACAGAATCACAATAATTAAATCGTATATCAGCTTCGACAAGGAGATGCAGAACCACATTAAACAAACCTTAGGGACGGCGTTTCCGAGTTCCTTTGCATGAGCGGCGTAATTACGGCCGACGGCGACGATCTTAGTCCCGACGCTTAGCAGTTTGTCCATACTTGTCAATACTTCTACTTCCCCAACACGGATACAACAAAAGATATACACGGCAAATCGGCATCTTCAACGATCAGTGACTCAGTGGCAACTCAAACTCGCAGATAGTCAAACTTTACTTGCTGTTTGGGCTTTGGGCCAACCCATGTTAAGTTTGTAAAAGCCCAATTTGAAGTTAAAAGTTGAACTAGGATTTTTTCGAAAGAAAAGTTCGTGTAGAATTCTTTATTTATGAAAAAATATTTTATGTTTATATAACTAAATGAATGAACACAAATATATTTCTAGTTTTTTAATTTGTTTTCATGAACGTTTATTATTTCGTTTGCATTCATTTATTCTTGTTAAAGTTGGTAATTAAAATGTTTTTTTTAAATGTTTCATTAGGAATTGTTTAGATATGAAGTTTGGATTTGCAACATTTTATGTCTGTAAATATACGTATTCATTTATTGGTTGATGAATATGTCTCGTTTCTGTTTGTTTAGGCCTTAATGACAAAAACAAACTTATTTTCATAGTGAACAAACATGACAAATTATTTTCTTGATATCAAACACGGATACAAAAATATGTTACTTTATGATTCGTATTCATTTATTTGTGTGATTAAACTTAAAAGAACGAATACAAACAAGTCTTGATAATATTTCATAAGTTGCTGCACCCTTTTGTGGAAATTGCAGAAATTTAGTTATTGCAAAGTACGTCACATGTTCAACAGGAAACTTCCAAGAATAGAAATTGTACGTATATAATCTTTATTAAAAAAGCATTAAAAAAAAAAAATAAAAGCAGTTTTTGATTCAACAAGTTACAAGATTCCCGCAATACATTCATTCTCTTTTTCAGTTTTGAAGTAAGAAAGGTTCACACACAACACAATAACATTTTAACTTTAACATACATTTATGTTAACTTACAAAGATGTACTCCATACATAATCTGTCTGCATATCTTCTTTTTCTTTTTGGCCTAAAAACATGATTGTGACAGATCATCGCATATGCAGCAACAACAACTCCGGTTTTTCAATGTACATCTTCCACTCTTTGCAGAAAATCGCAACATTTGCTCCATCAAGTATTCTATGATCAGCTGCTATATTCACCTGAATTTAATTCAATAAAATAAAAAGTTAATTTACGCTAATTGTCAACATATAACTTTTAAACATAACTTTATCGAAACAGGATCTTACTGTCATAAGAGAGACAGGATAAATGCTTCCATCTTCCCTAAAAGATGCAACTTTCTGAATTTTTCCAAGGGCAATTATGGCAACTTCAGGAACATTAATCAAGGGTGAACCAAATTTCCCACCAATTGATCCAATATTGCTTAGAGTTATAGTTCCACCAGCTATATCTGCAGGAGGAAGCTTGTTTGCCATTGCTAACTTTATTAGGCGCGATAGCTCCTTAGTTATCTACCAAACATCATATCATATCATATCATATAATATATTCAGTCAACTGATATAAAAAATAACAATAATTTCATTTTTGCTTAATTGTGTAGATATTTCTAACCTCCAATATGGAGAGAGATTGAACATTCTTAATGTTTGGTACTACTAGTCCAGAAGGTGTAGCCATGGCAATTCCAATGTTGTGAGAACCTTTTAACAAATAAACAAACCACTTGACGGATTAATCAATTGAAAAATAAAAGCTAAAAAGAACATGTGAAATGGGAAAATATAGAGACCTTTTAGAGTGACTTCATAATTTTCCAAGTTGAAGGTGCTGTTGACTAATGGATGTGTGGTCAATGCCATGGATAATGACTTTATTAACACGGGAAGGAATGTGAATTTAATATCTGGATCAGTATTCTCTTTCTGGAAAGCTGATTTAAGTTTCATAAGCCCATCACAGTTTATTTCTTCCACATAATGAAAATGAGGAACACTAGCGGCTGCAGTCATTGACTTAACCATTGCGCGCTGATAAGCCCTACCAACAAAAAATTTGACAACTTTAATAACATCTTTACTTCAATCAAATTCATGAAATTGTTTATTGTTTATACAATAATAACAATAATAATACCTTAGAGAGAATATCTTATCATGATAAAGTGATTCAGCCATCTCTTGAAGTTGTTCTTCAGGTCCAGACATGGGTTCGATAGAAGTAGGATTAAAAGCAGGTTTGTCATCAATAATTCCTTTTTCTACACCATACTTTAAAACATCTTCTTTCAATATTCTTCCATGTTTACCACTTCCAGTGACATCAGCTAAATCAATACCATGTTGCTTTGCAAGACTCCTAACAGCAGGGGTGGATAAATTGTCATTTTCATGACTCTTTCTGAGATCTAGCTTGTGTTCATCAGACTTTGATCCATCAGAACCTATTGATGCATCAGAAGCATTAAATGGAACAGCAGAATCATCAACCATCAACTGTAATAGAGTTTCTCCAACCTGAAAAATCAAAGTCAGATCAAAATCACTTTACCATATTTATGGAAATTGTTAATACTACTACTGGTGTTTTACCTTTATAATGTCACCAGGAGCATGCAGAATCTTGGAAACTTTCCCTTTATAGCGGCTTGTTATTTCTATAGTTGCTTTATCACTTTGAACTTCACAAAGAGGTTGATATTCTTCAACATGGTCTCCCTAACAAAACAAGTTTATTTGGAATGATTCAATTAAAGGAAAGGAAGATGTAATTATTGTAAGACCAAATCAAATCACTCACATCCTGGACAAACCATTTGAGGAGTTCACATTCTGCAATACCTTCACCAGTTTGTGCTAAAGGTACATCTATAATGCCACCAGCTTGTTGACTACCCACTGCATTACTTGAAAAGTAGTGCCCCTTGAACAATTTGTTCAACTACATAATTAAGCACAACCAAATCGTTACCTTTTATGATAATTGTATGAAGTTTTATCAAGATTCTGATGAGAAGTACCACTAATTTTATGGAATGCACCCTTGTTCACATAAAAAATGTAAAATTTACTCCAAATTACAACTGTTGTCTTAGCAAGCATAGCAAATTTACAATCTGAAATTGCCAATTTTGATGTTGAAACCAGGCTATCTAGAAGTTTTCTGAAGAAATTTAACACGTGTGTAGAGTTTATTCACTAAAAGTGACTCATTTGACCAGAAAAGGTAATAGAGACATCAGATTAGAATGGGAGTGGTGAATCTTTAGGAAAGATACAATCTGAAAAAAAGATTATTAAGCGAATATTCTTCATGAAAAGTTCAAAACTATAATCCTTTTGGCAACAAAATCAAAACCTAATAGTTTCCTTGAATCTAGTGAGTAATTTTGAGAGAAGCAATTGCATAATTGCAGTTTCTTGTTGGATTTCGATATCTATGAGTCGAAAGAAGCTTATGCATGCACATAATTTAGATCGAAAACACCCACCCACACATAGATGTAAGTTATGCCTGATGCAATTAAACATTAACCTCTTAAAGCATGGCAAATTTGTAAAAGGAAATTTTCAATTTACTAACCTTGTAAGACCCGTCGAACTTTAACTTGGCAGAAGTTGGAGCTGCGGTTGAGAATTGGGTGATTGTAGGAGGCTTTAGCTCAGTAGTGGCCACCGCCGTCGTTGAAGATGTAGAAGCCAGATGACACAAGCAGCTCCTACCGGCATTCAAAGACCTTCCACGAAGAATCCGGCGAGATAGCAGCATCTTGTGGATGATCCGACCCGATCGACCAGCAAAAATTGTCAAATAGGTTACGAAAATATATCAATCGAGAGGTAGTTAGTAGACTGAAGAGATTCAATCAAAACATATGAAGTTTAAGTAATACGAACAAGATGTGAAACGATGAAAAGATGGATCGGAGTGTGGCAGTTGCGTTGGCATAATAGCTCTTATATGGTCAACGAGTTCATGCCCACCAAACACCTTCTTGTGTTTGTTTAATGGCGCGTTTCTGGCTAGGCACGACTGACGAGGAATAAGAATTAAACACGACTTCGTTATAGATGGAAAAAGCTTTGCTGAACGGATCTTCAAACCATGGCAAGTGGCAATTTATTGAGATTTTTGATTTTTTTTTAACGGCAGGCATATATAAAAACCGAAAGCTAGCCAGCAATCACACCATGTCAAGTGGCATTTTTTTGAACGGCAGGTACAAAGGTTTGCAATGCAATAAGAAAACAAAAAACAATATATAACAAAGATCAAAAAAAAAAATTACAGCTTGCGGTAGCATCCTAAAATTGGATCCTAGCACCAATCACACCATCTTAGATTTTGGCCTCTCCGTTTCCGAGCATTGATCCATAAATGTGAAAGGGCTTGTACCTCATATGCCAACACCATATGCGATTTTGAGTTTGGAGCATGAGCCTTAGCATTTCTATATCTCCAAATTACCCACATGAAGACTAGCATTATAGCTTCATGGATCACCAGCAACCTTTGATGACCATCGAGCCTTGTTTTACAGTCTAGCAAATCTCGACAAGAGTTGAGTGAGGAATCCAATAGCCGCACCATTTACACACTTGCAACCAAACTTCTCTTGAAACCGGGCAGCCCACAAAAATGTGGTCTTCTGGTTCTGGGGCTTCATTACACATCTTACACAGGTTTGTAGAGTTGATGTCAAGTTTGAAGAGGTTGTCCATGGATGGTAATTTACCGTGATAGGCTCTCCAAGCTAGAATATTTATCTTCCCCGGTACCAGTGGATTCTAGGTCCAGATACCATCACTATGAGGAAGGACCAGATTGTCAATATGTGATCTCAACGATGAGACAATATACACCCCGGAGGAATCGAGAGACCATGTCCATTTTAGTGAGCCATCCGCGTTTGGTACCTGCTGAAAGTGGTTCAAAAAGGACACTTGTTCTTTTTATAGTAAAACTGGAATATTTACAATTGTACCCCAGCATCCACTTCGCCTTTTTGCGGTCGAAGGACTAGAGAAGCCACCATGAGATCCGTGTATGGATTTAATCACCACAACCCATATGTTATCAGGGTACTTCTTAAATCTCCACCACCATTTCCCCAATAAGGCTATGTTTTGCGCCTTTAAACTACCAATTCCCAAGTCCGCCTCTATCTTTAGCTACAAGAATCTTTTCCCAAGCGATCCATGCCATTTTCCTTGTTTCCAGACAGCCAACCCAAAAGAACCTCATTCGGATCTTTTCAAGAGTTTTTATAACCTTTACAGGTGCCTTATAAATCGAAAAGTAGAAAGAACCAAGACTGCTCAGAACTACTTTGCATAAAGTCAATCGGTCCCCAAAATATAAGGTGGAAGCTTTCCATCTTGTTAGTTTCGCCTGAAATCTTTCAATTATAGGGTTCCAGTGTGTTGTTCTTGCCATAGAAACACCTACAGGAAGACCTAAATAGATAAAGGGGAGAGAACCAGTTGAATAGTTGAAACTTCAAGCCACCATCTCCAGCTCACAGTTCTGGATACCAAACCCATATAGCTTATATTTGTACATATTTATATTGAGTCCTGATGACAGCTCGAAACATCTTAAAATTATGATAAAGTTCTTTGTATTTTTCGACGACCACATACCCATGAGTATTACATCATCAGCTTATTGCAGGTGCAAAATGGCAGGATCATGCCAGGGTAGTTGGATGCCTTCAAATATGCCATTCTCCTTCGTTGGTTCCATTGCAATATGGAGACCTTCGGCTGCAATGATGAATAAGAAATGGGGATAGGGGGCGCCCTGCCTTACTGTGACATCCCCAATTTTCACGGCCATAAAAGACCGATTTTGTTTATGCTTTATAAAAATCAGAGTACTTCATTTCATAAAAAGGTTGCGGAATTTGTTCCCAGAAAAAACATGGTAAATACGTTATTAAAACATTTTCGAAGGAACGTATTTATTTCATTTTAAAACGTTTGGGATGTCATCGTTAATACAGAAACATAAGCATAAACAGAACTTACAATTATTTACACTAGTGATCTACATCTCTTTAAATCTCTCAGTGTAATGTCACTTCATATCGTCACCTGTGATATAAATAAACTGAGTGGGTCAGGTTGGGAAACCTGGTGAGTACATAGGGTTTTCAACCCACAATAATATAATTATTATGTTCAATCATCAAACAATTAACCCAATTACCCATCCTCATTATCTTCTTTACTCTTAAGGATTTAACCTAAGAGTCATCTATCCTGCATTCGTTTATTCCGAAGTCCCTTACTTCCAGGGTTATAGGACTGGCACTAAATCCATAGTTGTCGATGTTCGTTCGTAAAGCACTAAGTCCATAGTTGCTATATCCTACTCATCGGGTACTAAATCCATAGCTACCAGTGTTCAATAGGTACTAAGTCCATAGCTACCAATTCCTAACAGGTACTAAATCCATAGCTACCAACGTCTAACAGGTACTAAGTCCATAGCTACCGGCGTTTGTCCCATAGGCACTAAGTCTATAGCTGCCAATGTATACTCACATCATCTTCTATCTCTCATCATTCATCTACCCATCTCATACCCAACATATTTGTATATATAAAATACGTATACAGTTTAAATTCTTTAAAACATGTATAAAACGTTCATCCAGCATAGACAGCAAGTATTAAGATAATATGCACACATAGCACGTAGTTTATATAAAATACTTCATATCTATGTGTAAGATGAAAGGGACTATGCACTCACTTGAAAGGTGGTGACTCAGCACTCGGACATCGCTTCGATACTCTCAAAACGATTTTCCTTCGATAAAACCTAGTACCAATACCACTAGGGTTTAGTCTAACGATAACCGCGACAAATTAATAGTCTAGCTATTATTATTATTATTATATAAGTGTTAAATAACACTCGATATAACTCATAATAATAGCCCAAATACTCATTATAAGTTCCTAATAACGTTATTATATTAAAACATAAGCTATACTAAAGATAGGGTAGGTACAGCTCACTTACAGCGGGTTTTTCGCAAAACCGGGCTTCACTGGAGCAGCGTTCCAGAGCCGAAAGGCTCTTTTCTCGAGGCTCTGGGAGCCTCGGGGCTTCCTTCGGGTGCTAGGGGGTTTACCCTAGGCTTTAGGGGGTTAGGGAGGCTTAGAGAGAGAGAGTTTAAAGAGAGAAAGAAGAGGGTTGAGGGGTGAGGAAGTTGGAATGCCCGGCACCTCGATTTATAGTGAAAATATCTGATGGACTCGCCGAGTATGGGGACCTACTCGCCGAGTTGGTCCATGTGGTGGCCTTCTGGTGGTGCCACGTGTCCAATTCTGGTGGTGCCACGTCACCCCCTATCGCGTATCAGCCTTCGAACTTAGAAAAATCATAACTCTCGCATACGAGCTCCGTTTTCGACGTTCTTTATATCCACGCGTAGGTAAAATCAAAATATACAAATTTCGTTTAGACTCCATCGGATAACTCTCGACCGATCTCAAATTTAACAGTAGGAGGCGTTTAGACTGTTAAATGACCGCGAAGAATTCGTAACTCCTTCATACGAACTCCGTTTTCGTCCATCTTTTTACCGTTGAGTTCCTATTAATGAGATCTTCAAATCTCATTTAGGTCGCGTAAGCCAAAAACCGCTCGAACTAAAATTCGAGTTTTGGGCCGTGCACTGCTAAGCCGAATCTTAGAAAAATCATAACTTCCTCATACGAAGTCAGATTTGGGCGTTCTTTTTATCGATGCTCTTAGTTTAACATATTCTACAACTTTTGTTTAGATTTCTAAGGCTAAATCTCTCTCTATCATAAATTCACTATTTACGCTTCCCGGTGCCGTGCCGGTTTTGCCGTAAAACTTCGACGGGCCATAACTTCTTCATTATAACTCAGATTTCGGCGTTCTTTATATGTACGGAAACCTTGTGACATATTATACAACTTGGTTAAGAGTATTTATTCTAAATAATCTTTTGTCGAAAAGTCGTTTTCGACCCTTATTGCCTCTAAATTGACTAGCCCGGATCTACGGGCGTTACACTTACCCCACGTTCCATACAAAATTTTGAAGTTTTTGAACCATTAATAAGCACCGAGACCCTAGCTGACGATAAGCATCCTTGGATCCATGTTCGCTATTTAGACCCAAATTCCATTTGATGCAAGATTGAGTCTAAATACTCCCAACCAAGACTATCGAAAGCCTTCTCAAAATCCACTTTAAAAGTGAATGGCTTCTTTTCATTCCTCTTTATCCAACTGATTACTTCTTTTAGAATAAGGGGCCCATCAAGAATGTGCTTATTCTTAATGAAAGTCGTCTGAGTTGTGCTAACCACCAGATGCACCACCTTTTTAGCCACTTTGCTAGAACCTTTGATATTGTTTTGTACAAGCATCTGATTAGACTGATGGGGCGAAAATCATTAATTATGATTGGGTCTTGAACTTTTGGGGCGAGGGTGATAAAAGATGAGTTACAGCCTTTGTCAATATGTCTAGTAGCTTCAAAATGCTTAACTGCGTGATAAAAGTCACCTCCAATCACCTCCCAATGTTGTGTTTAAAAGGGCAAAAGAAAATCCATTAGGACCTGGTGCCCTATCCGAGCCACAAGGCCAGATGGTTGATTTGATTTCATCCAGCGAGAAGGGTTCTTCTAAATACATAGCTGGGGGGGGGGGGGGATTTCTTAAAATTTGGGCTGACGAATTTAGGGTGTGGTTTAATCGGCTCAACGAATCTCCTAGCAAAATGTTTAATGACCACCTCTTTGATTGCAGTAGGGTCGTTTATCCAAAAACCATTCTCCTTAATTCCATTGATCCTTTGTGTTCTTTGATGCTTGTTAATCAGACCATGAAAGAAAGCACTGTTTTCGTCACCATCTAGAGCCCATTTGGTTCGAGATTTTTGTTTTAAGTCTTCAATGCGTCTGCCTTCATTTTCCACGATTTTTTGGTAAGCATTTTTGTAACATCCATAAAATTCATGAAAATTTAAAACTTTTTCCAAGCATTCAAAACCATATTTATTACAAAATGTTCTCAAAATAGTTTCGTATTAGAGTATCCTAGAAATCAAAATCATAAAATGCGAGGAGGTGCACGATCGAGCCTTCGCCTTCCCGCGATCATCCGAAGTACCTGAAACAAAATCCAAAATTATAAGCCCGAAACTTAGTAAGTCCCCCCAAAATACCAACGCCATACAAACCATAACCATATTATAACAAACAACATGCATATAGAGTCTACAGTATGACTGGACTACCCTCACCGAGCCTTTAGTCTATATGGCCCACTCTCAGAACCTTCAGCATGTCTGGTCTGCCCCTACCGGGCCTTCAGCCTGTATGGACCATTCTCCGAGCCTTCGGCCTAACTAATATGCCCCATTGGGCCTGCAGTCTATCCGGGCCGCCCTGGGTAATGTTGGCCTACAGCACAAAGCAGGTCCGCCTTAACCCACCCCAAAGCATATAATCAACACATAGATAACAATTGCTAGCATGTATAAACAGTCAAACCGATCTAATAGATCACTAATCATGGCATCGTCCTACATATCAGGATACCGACCTAACAGGTCACTAAACATAGCATCATCCTATATATCATGATACCGACCTAACATGTCATTAAGCATATCATCATGCGATAACCAGGATAACAATCCAAAAGAAGGGTTGGTATTGGTGCCTTCGACCCTGTTGATATAATGAGAAGAACTCACCTCACAATGTCGAACTGAACTGAATTGAAAAAGATCAAACTCCCGAAACACGGCTCCAAACTCAGCCACCTACAACCACCATTGATCCAATTCCATAAATTCCCAAATTACCAAAATGCCCTCATAAGTCACACATGGTCAACCCTTGGTCAAAGTCAAAGTCAACGGTCAAGGTCAACAGTCCATGTTGACCCAACTCGTCGAGTGCAGCTTACTGAATCGTTGAGTTCCTTCAGAACTAAAAAACCATGAAAACTCGAGTCAACTCGTCGAGTTACCCAACAACTCATCGAGTCGATGCGGTGTCCAGATGATCGGGAAAACCCTAACCAACTCGCCGAGTCATCTCACCCACCCACCGAGTTCACTCATAAATCCAGAAGGCGGGTAAACCCTTTCCAACTTGTCGAGTTGGCTATGCAACTTGTCGAGTTCCTTCAGACCTTTTTCCATTCAGATGCTTTTAAGCAAACCCAAGGCTCCAAACTGTAGATCTGGACTCCTAGGGTGTAGTTACCATGTAAAGTTGCTAACTTTATGTGCATGCAAGGCCTCAAAAGGTTAAAACACCCAAAACTAGCCTTAGGAAGAGGTTTAGGGCATGGAGAAAGGCCAAAGCTTGCTAAAGTCGAGAACTTTATGTCCATAAGGGCCTAGAGGAGTCCAGAACTGAACTCCTCACTTCAAAATGTGCTCAATACTAGAAATGTAACAGCCCGGATTTTCAGGTATCTTTTATGCTTATGTTTTTGGTGTTTTGTGAGGGGACTCGGCGAGTTGGAGCTCAGACTCGCCGAGTAAGATCGCGGTTCTGGACGCGGGTTCGCGCCTGGACTCGGCGAGTCCAGGGTATGGACTCGGCGAGTCCGCGCTGTTTAATGAAACCCTAATTTCTCGGGTTTGGGACCTATTTAAAGGGCCTTAAGGCCGTCATTTGTACCCACCAGCCCCCTGAGTGAAACCCTAGCGAGTTTGAGCGTTTGGAGCAAAGCAAGGAGCCATTATTGACACTGGAGGTGTTACATTGCAAGGAAAAGGAAGCAATAGCTAAGGGAAATCAAGAGGAGCCACTTCCTGAAGATTTGAGGTCCAGAACATCACATTTGAGGTACTACCTTCGAGCTATTCTCTGTTATGTTGATGTTTATATTGATTTAAGGCTTATTGAGCCTTTTGTGGCTAGATCTAGTGCTTCCTTGGTCCCTTTAGTGACTTAGGTTCTGGATCTGGACCCTTGGAGGTCTAGAGTGTCCCTTGGTCCCAACTTTTTATAGATCCATGGGGGTTTTGGATTGGGATCTTTATGCTTAAGGTCAAAACACCATTTATGAGCCATGGAATGTGTTATGAGCACCAAGACATGAACTTTACGTGATGAATAAGCTTAGGAGGGCCAGATCTATGAATTGTTAGAGCGGATCTGACCTCAGAAGCAAGTTTGAGTTGATGCATGGCATGGACTCGCCGAGTCTGAAGAACAGACTCGGCGAGTAGCATGAAGATTGTCCTTGACCACTCAGTGAGTGGTCCAGCCGAGTTATGAGTTGAATCAGTGAGTCAGGGAGAGTTAGAGAGGGTTGACAGGTGGACTGAGTCAAGCTGGGACTCGCCGAGTTGTTCTTGAGACTCGGCGAGTTGAGTCGTGGTGGCCCCACGATTCATGCCAGGTGGAACCCGTCGAGTCAGGGGAGTACTCGACGTGTCAAAAGAGAATCCTAAGAGAGTTGGTGGATACGTATAGACTCGCCGAGTCACCCTAGTGCACTCGCCGAGTCCGGTCAAAGTTGACCGTTGACCGTTGACCAGAGTTGACCAGTGTTGACTTGATAGGGGTAGTCAACCTTAGTGGTAAAAGTGTTAATTATGAGACATATGATGTTATAGGAGGATTATAGCTCGGAGGATCGAGCACGAGTGATTTCTAGGATTCGCGAGTTATCGAGATACTCGAGGTGAGTCTTCTCACTATACTATACCTGGAAGGGTTGATTGTGTGACCGGAAGGTCGGATATGATATGAGATATATGTGTTATATGTGATAAGTTAATTGTTATATGTGCCATGTATGATATGCTTGATATGGGCCGGAAGGCATTATGTTATGGGCCGGAAGGCGAATATGTTATGGGCCGGAAGGCGTTGTAGTGTGGACCGTAAGGTTGGCGTGGGTAGGACCGGAAGGTCTACCTAGTCGGGACGGAAGTCCCCTGAGACACATGGACCGGAAGGTCAGGGCCTGGAAAGGCGTATGTGCGTAGGTTGTATTTTGAGGAACTCACTAAGCATTTATGCTTACAGATTTTGTGATATGTGTTTCAGGTACTAGCGAGGACCGTGGGACGGCACCGGCGTGATCTGTACACACTGATGGAAGATTTATGATCTTGGGATTTATATGATTGTATTATGACATGATACCTTGGATTTTGATGATTTATGTGATGGAAATATATTTTAAGAAATGAAAAAAATTGTCTTAAATTTTCCGTTGTTACAAGAAACGCCTCAAGAATAAGCTAGAAATGACCCTAAACTCTTGAATGAAGAGATCCAACAAGAAAATGATCAAGGTAATAACTTTTTACCTTCATATGAATACCAAAACGAAGTAGATGCTGAATCTACAAGCTCCTTCTCGTTCCAATCTTCTAAATCTTCAAGTCTCTTCTAGAAATGCACCAAACACACACTTTTAGCCTCACACACTCAAAAAGTAGGTTAGCTCGATTAGGGTTTGATTCTGGACGTGAAAAATGGTAAGGAGGCTAGAGGGAAGGACTTAAGGAGACGCCAATGGGGAGAGAGGAGGGCGATTTCGATATGGGGGAGGGGACAACATGTGAACTATGTCACACCGAAGAGGACATACCGTTATTTCCAATGGGTTATTCTAAGGTTAAAGATGGGTTTGAATGAGAAGGGGCTTTGTTTATGTCCATCGAAACATTGGGCTGATGTCATTTAGTCACGGGAGTTGTATGGGCCCACCTTCTACTTTGTCCCGATGGGGAAGGAATTTTGGATAACATTAGAGTATGGGTGATGAGGGAGACATATAATGTCGAATAAGAGTTGGACTACTACGACATATTGCAAGAGAGCATATAGATTGAGTATTATGGCAGTATGTCATCGACTATTGTACTGTTTAATTGTATTTGGTTTGATAATAAAGACGGTGTAATAGTTAGCAAAATCAAGTTGATTGATGTCAAACTCAACTCTCGACTTCAAACTGATGATCCTTTTGTTTGGCATCACAAGCAAAACATGTGTTTATACATCATACTCTTCAATGACAAAGGAGACGAAATATAAGCAAACAATTATCAAGACAAAACTAAGAGGGGTATTTGAAGTCACTGAAGCTAAAATGGAAGCGGATGAAATCTTTCAGATTGAAGAGCAGTTTGAGTCACCCCTTACTGTAACTTGTGCAAAACGAATATGCTCAGCCTCAACTACAAATATGTTTTAATTTCATTTTTATGGAAGAGGATGAAAATGAGTTGTTTTATTTAGACTACTAATTTATTTTAGTCAATTTGTTTTAGTTTCATTTTTATTGGATCCTTTTTTGGACAACATCACCATCATCCTAATTTATTTAAAAAAATTATCACCTATCCCACAACCGACGGACTAGGTGATGTTGATGGTGTTGTCCAAAATATGTTATCTTCCAAATATTTAAAATAATTTAGGAGATGTAAGGTTGGTGATTTTTTTTGGATTTTTTGATTTAAAATAATAATGAAAACAATTAAAAGAAATTAAAAACATTAAAAAATAGTAATCTAATAAAATAATTTTTTTTATCTATATATCAAAAAAAGAAATTATTAATAAATTACAATCCAATAGAAACAATCTAATAAAGAAATTAAAAAGAGATTAATAATCCAATAAAATAATATTTTTAATATATATATATATATATATATAATATTTATTAATATATAATAATTCAATAAAAAAATAATTAACTAAACATAATTAATAATCCAATAAAAGAATATCTAATAATATAAAAATATTACATATTAAAAATAATATTTATTAATATATAATAATATAACAAAAAACTAATCTAATAAAAGAAATTAAAAAAAAACAGTTAAATGATTTAATCTCCCTATATTAATAAAATAATAGTTTTAGATTGTCACTTATCAGTCGATACACATTCGTATTTATTGTTTGTCACGTGTCATTATAATATCGATTCAAAAATTCAATTTTTAAATACTCTATCGTACACCAAAAATAACTCAAATCAAACATAATTGAAACACATTTAAATCATAAAACTTTGCTAACGATTTTGTTAGGATTAACACATCAAACTCTTTATAAACATTTATTCAAATCTATAACTAATGGTTACTATTATTATATTCTAAATATTATTTTAACTTTGGATTCCATAAGTTATAACTTAATGTATAATGATTTAATATAATTAAAAAAAATAATTCTTATAATTTGGTTGCAGAAATAGTCTCATTTTAAAAAGCTGTTAAAATTAATATATTTTTTTGAAAAAAAAAAACACATAAAGTATAAACACTTATAACTTTGACCCAAGACCATTTTTACAATTTTGTCAAAACTAAATGAAATTTAAAAATAATTAATGATCTGCTCATCGGCTTCGAGAGAAAACAGAGCAGACGGAGAGAGAAAGAGGGGCATCTCTCTCTATCTCTCAAACCCCCATCCTTCGATTCCAGGAACTTATTAGGTACATATCACACTTCTCAGTTATGCATTTTTTTAATCTACGATTCATCTCTTACCCATTAATCTATAATATTCCATTTATCTTCGTTGTATTGTTTTTGCATTTTACGAAAACGCCCCGCACAATCATGATCAGAATTTCCAGATCATATTCATATGACGATTTTCTATGTTCAATTATAATCCTTGTTGTTGTTGACATGTAATGTGATGAGCCTGCTGTTTTATGTTCAAATATTCGGAATTTAGAGCTGAAACTGTTAATTGTTTATAGATGATCTTGCCTCTTGGATTTCCTGTTTGTCGTTTGCTAAGGTTTATGCCAGAATTTTATTTCTATTTTAGTAGTTTAATTTTTTTTTTTATCAGGGTTTTGTATTGATCCTTGGTAGGAACGACATTGAGGATTATTTTAGTTTTGCAATGCAATATGCCCTTGTTGACTAATTCAATGGAACTTCAGTTAGATTTTGGATTTTTGGGTTCATTCCTTTTAGTTGAATGTTGACCACTGTCAAAGAACCAGAATGCTAACAAAGTCCATTCTTGACATAATTGATTCAAGATATCCGAATCATTTTTCTTAAGTTCCCTGTTTCTTCAATTTGTAGTGTGGGTCATAAAAGTCTTTGAATAATGATCAAGTACCTACATTACCCATTAATAATAGTAATTTAACAATGGAAAAAAAGACTTGTGGGCCACTCACCAATACCTTGTAATGACTATTAATGGACAAATTAGTAGATTTGAAAAACAAAAAATATGTTGCATTCGTTGTTGAATGTCGCATAATTTGGATGCTTGATGATGATTATCAAGTGATGTTCTTGTGAGTAAAAGTTGGAAATATGTATATAAGAACTTGAAAAGAATGGACTTTTTTTTGGATGCTTAAAGTCAACCTTCATGTATTGAAGAATATTAGTAATTGTGTCTTGGTATGTCACTCATCATTCTTTGGGCCAAATGGCATTACTAACCCTCCATAAGTTCAACAAAGACTCTCAACTTTAATTTATTTCCTAGACATACTTTTAACATGCTTATCATGAAAACATAACAAGAAACATGTGAAATGAGCATATGTTTATTGTCATCAATGACCTAATAGATTACTAGATACTTCTTAGTTTTAACCTGCCTTATCCTTATCAGCTAAACCTTTTCAAGAAAGTTAACCATGTGCAG
Source organism: Lactuca serriola (assembly GCF_051521515.1). Classification (NCBI taxonomy): domain Eukaryota; kingdom Viridiplantae; phylum Streptophyta; class Magnoliopsida; order Asterales; family Asteraceae; genus Lactuca; species Lactuca serriola. The sequence continues at coordinate 34,042,422 of NC_136410.1, forward strand.
CCTCTTTTTTCCATCCACTTTTCATTCTCCTTTACAGCCCTAGTGTTTCTTGTCATTAAAGATAGGGTGTACTCTATGCATATGTATTTGTATTCTATGCAAACTATTGATGATGATTTCTGTTTCAGAGCTGTGAATTGATGCTACTTTGCATATCAAAATGAATAATGAACGAAAAACAATAGACTTAGAACAAGGATGGGATTTCATGCAGAAAGGCATAACAAAGTTGAAGAATATCTTAGATGGTCCAACTGAGCAACATTTCAGCTCAGAGGACTATATGATGCTCTATACGTATCCTTCTTTCATATATTATTTGATGCTATATTTATAAAAGTCCTTAACTTTCTTCTAGAACCATCTACAACATGTGCACACAAAAACCACCACATGATTACTCTCAACAGCTGTATGAAAAATATCGTGAGTCTTTTGAAGAGTACATTACTTCAACGGTAGAACAAGTCACATCCTTTTTTTTTCTGCTTTTGATTACTTTACATGTAAATGCTTTTGAATACATTTTAAATCACCAAAAGTCACTATTGATATACTATATATACAATTGAATTTCATTTCCTCATAAAAAAAAGGCTTACTTTATGTACTTGATAGAAAATTGAATTTATTGTGTAAGTGATGAAAAACACATCTTGAATGTCATTCATATGATTAGCTGAAATTGATCTTTACTAGATGAAAGTATATAAGAGGAAAGTATAAAGTTGTCGACTGTAGTTGGTTATCTATCATTAGTAATAAATAAAGAAACACAATGGATGTAAACTTTTCTTAGAAAAGTTGTGAAAAATCATATGTGTTTGAGTTTTGGTTGGATCTAAGATCAATGTCTCTGCTTCAGGTTTTACCTTCTTTGAGAGAGAAACATGGTGAATTCATGCTCAGAGAGCTTGTTAGAAGATGGTCAAATCATAAAGTCATGGTGCGATGGCTTTCTAGATTCTTCCATTATCTTGATCGATATTTCATCACCCGAAGATCTCTTCCTGCTCTAAAAGAAGTTGGCCTTACCTGTTTTCGTGATCTGGTACTTCTTCATCTATAAATCATACAAAAAAATGTTTTTTTTTTCTTAATATTAACTAATTGTAAATATGTATTTCGGGGGATATTTTGTTAGGTATATCAAGAGTTGCATGGGAAAGTGAGGGATGCTGTAATATCTCTGGTATGTTATTTTTTTCTCTTACAAATGTGGCGATCTTACTTTTTTTATTTTTATTTTGTAGAAATAAGTCGATAAGTAATTATTTGTTCAAAAACCAGATTGATCAAGAGCGTGAAGGCGAACAGATTGACCGAGGTTTATTAAAGAATGTGTTGGATATATTTGTTGAAATAGGAATGGGGGATATGGAATATTATGAGAATGACTTTGAAGCATTCATGCTTAAAGATACATCAGCATATTATTCACGCAAAGCTTCAAGCTGGATTCTAGAAGATTCTTGTCCGGATTATATGCTCAAAGTTAATTTCTACACCTCTTTGGTTTTAAAATTTTCATCTTTTCAGTTCTTATAAATTATTTTTGGAATATCAAGGCAGAGGAGTGCTTAAAAAGGGAGAAAGATAGAGTTTCTCACTATCTTCATTTTAGTAGTGAAACAAAGCTTCTTGAGGTGTTCTTTTTCAATCTTTAATATTTAAGTTTGAAAAAAAAATGGTCACTTTATTTTTTATACTTACTGTTATTGACATTTGTGTTTAGAAAGTTCAAAATGAGTTGCTATCCATGTATGCAACCCAATTGCTTGAAAAGGAACACTCTGGTTGTCATGCTTTACTTAGGGATGACAAGGTATGTTGTTGTATTGTATAAGAGTAAATTACACTTTTAGTCCCTGTGCTACATTTGTTTCTTCCCTTTCTACCCTTCACTTGCAGGTTGATGATTTGTCAAGAATGTATAGACTATTTTCCAAAATACCCCATGGATTGGATCCTGTCTCTAGTATGTTTAAACAGGTTTGTGATTTTGGAGTTGGATTTCATTTTTCTAAAGTAGAATGCATTTATCTGTATATTTCATCATCTGTTTTAATTTTAATTTTTTTTTTTGACATAATGCAGCATGTTGCTGCTGAAGGCACAGCCTTGGTGAAACAGGCAGAAGATGCTGCAAGTAATAAGAAGGCAGAAAAGAGAGATGTGGTTGGCTTGCAGGAACAGGTAAATTTTTTTAAAAAATCTGAACTTTCAGAATCTTTTTAAAAAAAATAAAATAATTTTATAATAATAATAAAATCAATTGTGGTTTGGCTTCCAGGTTTTTGTTAGAAAAGTGATTGAGCTGCATGATAAGTACATGGCTTATGTAAATGACTGTTTTTTAAACCATACCCTATTTCATAAGGTTTGTATATTTGCATTATTAATTTCACTTAATCATAACTTCTTATTTACTATTTTATCCCTTATATTGTTACTTACTCTCTAGGCGCTTAAAGAAGCATTTGAAATATTCTGCAACAAGGGCGTTTCGGGAAGTTCAAGTGCAGAATTACTCGCCACATTTTGTGATAATATTCTTAAAAAAGGTGGAAGTGAGAAATTAAGCGATGAAGCCATTGAAGACACACTTGAGAAGGTATGCTCCTATATAACTCCAGAAACTTATGTCTGAAAATTATTTAATATTCATTTACATTTACAGGTAGTTAAACTGCTTGCTTACATCAGCGACAAAGATCTCTTTGCTGAATTCTATAGGTAAATAATAAATCACTTATTTTACATATAACAGTTTTTGCAGTTATTTATTTTATTATGATTGTAATTTTAGGAAAAAACTTGCTCGGAGGCTGTTGTTTGACAAAAGTGCCAATGATGAACATGAAAGGAGTATCCTCACAAAGCTGAAACAGCAGTGTGGTGGTCAGTTCACTTCAAAAATGGAGGGAATGGTAATTGTCAAATTCGTATTCTTTATATATATATATATATATTATATATATTTTATATATATATATTTTTTCAGGTAACAGATTTAACATTAGCAAAAGAAAACCAATCCCATTTTGAAGAGTATTTAGGACATAACACAAATGTGAATCCTGGGATTGACTTGACTGTAACTGTATTGACTACTGGTTTTTGGCCAAGTTACAAGTCTTTTGATCTCAATCTCCCAATAGAGATGGTAATTTTTTTTATATAAGTTAAAAACACCATTTTTTGTGATGTCTAATTGTATTTATTTGTTTTAGGTTAAGTGTGTTGAAGTATTTAAAGAATATTATGAGACAAAAACAAAACATAGGAAGCTTACATGGGTGTATTCATTGGGTACATGCAACATCAATGGAAAATTTGATTCAAAAACTGTGGAGTTAATTGTGACAACTTATCAAGCATCTGCTCTACTTCTATTCAATTTATCAGACCGATTAAGTTATCAAGAAATCAAGACACAGTTAAACTTATCAGATGATGATGTCATCAGGCTTCTTCATTCCCTCTCCTGTGCAAAATATAAGATTCTTACAAAGGAACCAAATACAAAAACAATATCTCCAAATGATTACTTTGAATTCAATTCAAAGTTTACAGATAAAATGAGGAGGATCAAGGTAATAATAGATACACTAATAATACCCGAATACCGAATCTTGTGGTTCATTTTTTTTTGTTTTAATAAATAAATAAATAAATATGTAGATCCCTTTGCCTCCAATGGATGAAAAGAAGAAGGTGATTGAGGATGTTGATAAAGATAGAAGGTATGCAATTGATGCATCGATTGTTCGTATTATGAAGAGTAGAAAAGTTTTGGGCTATCAACAGTTGGTTATGGAGTGTGTTGAACAGTTGGGACGCATGTTTAAGGTAAAAAATTTAAACACAAATTATATATATATATTTTTTGGAAAAAAAAAAAAGGATTTTTATAAAATGATTTTTGTGAATGTTTGAGTAGCCTGATGTAAAAGCAATAAAGAAGAGGATTGAAGATCTGATAACTCGGGATTATCTTGAAAGAGACAAAGATAACCCAAATTTGTTCAGGTACCTCGCATGATTGGATATAATGTCTCCTTTGTTGAGGAAATATTTAAGATGTTTGACCTATGCCTACATATATATATGTTTGACCTGCAATATATGAAAATATTTAGATTTAAAGATGGTGTATATTATATATATATATATATATATATATATATATATATATATATATATATATATATATATATGCGGGTATTTATGTATGCCAAGTGACAAGACTTTTTGTCGGTAGAATTTTTTCGTCGGTTATGGTTTTAGTAGACAAATAATTGATGGAATTTTCAAATCAATAAATGCTTGAGCCTTGAGCCTTGATGTGATGATTGTGATCTTCATATTCGATTCCCATTTAATCCACTTTCAAAAATCAAATTAAACGTTAAAGCCCAATTTCAAGAAACCATCTAAAGATAGTTTATAATTATGACATGTTTTCATCCCTTTGTTTGTAAATGTTTACATTACATGCTTCAATTTTTTTTACTATGAAGATCAAATATTATGGGCATGCAATAGTTTAAACCATGGACCTTGAATTAAGCACCTCAACTTTCGGGTACTCAGTAAAAAAGAGTCAACTTATAAGTAAACTTATTATAAACACAATCTAATCTAACTATGGTATATATATGTGGATGGTAATTGGTTGAGTGTCCGACGAGCCATCATCATAATAGTAGACCCATGGTGTATTTCTATCACGACAATAACGTCTAGAAATTTTGAAGTTTGTACCTTTTGTTCAGTGTTGTAAAACTCGCTGAGTTGGCCGATTACTCTTCCGAGTACTCACTACTTCCTCCCTTGCCGATGCGAGTTACATAATCCCAAGTACTCCCTGATCGGCTCCTTACGAACTGAGTAGTGTTGTGAAATTCGGTCAACTTGGTGATTAATATGTATAATATACTTAATGATTTATTATTTAACACACACACATGTGATTATTACTACATATATATCTTAAATTTTCAGTAATTATTCACGAAGTGATACCATTATGTGTTTTTCATTTTTTGTGTATTCACATGTATCCAATTTTGTTATATATTTCAATTAACTTATGATTTTATCTTATGATTTTGACATATATAATTTCCCTAAAAACATTTCTACACAAATTTTCAAATCCGAGTACTCCTGAGTACTCGCTACTCGGTAGTCGGCCGAACAGGTACCAAGTAACGAGTTCTACAACTTTGCTTTTGTTAATGGGTCTATCTCGAGGACAACAAATGGGATTGACATGTTTAAGTAAACAATTTCAGTCTTAATTTTTTTTTCCTATGATATTTTGAGTTTTCATTAATTTAAATATCATCGTACAACGAGTGAGATGACAAACGAGCAACAAACTGTACCGCTAAGCCTTTTTTATATGGTAAAGCTAATTCGTTTGAAGACTACATTCATAGATCGGGGGATATAACACTGCTATGCATGATCCATTGTACTCTATTAAGAAGCTCCACTGTATCCCGCACGAGGAAACCAAACATATCAAATGCAAATGGTATGAACACTTGTTGATTTTCTATGCACGATTTCTCATGTTAAATGTATTTAATGAAATTTGTTTGAGATTTTCAATACAATCCAACATTTTTGGGTAAATGGGTTTAGCTCATGTTAAATGTATTTAATGAAACTTGTTTGAAATTTTCAATACAATTTGGGTCATCGGATCTCTGCAATTGATATTTCATTATAAAATCAAGTACCATTTATTTTAAATATAACTACATCATAATTTAAAATATATATATATATATATATATATATATATATATATATATATATATATATATATATATATATATCATAATTTAAAAAATATATATCATAGTGACATATACTAATACACCATATTATAAATATTTGTTTTTGAAACTAATATAACAAATTTTCTTGTGGCATATCGTATCATAACACAACATTTTTTTCCCATCAAATTCGATCTTTTGCTTGTTAATAACCATCGAAAAATTAAATATTTTCCTATATTTTCTTCCTATTATCCTCCCACCCATATTAAATTGTAACAAATAGATTAAATTATTATTAATTTCATTAAATGTGATACGTATCAATATTTGATATGATCGGATGATGAATAGGAGTAAAATGTAGGAGGATATTAATTTTTCCATAACCATCACATGATAATTAATGCATCTGACATTGTTTTTGTTTAAAAATTGTATAAATCACATAAAAAAACTATCTTGATATGTATTTGCATTTGTTTTAAAAATAGAGGAAAAATTAGTTATGAAAGAGTTTAGTAAATTGATTTATAAAAGAAACATATTTATTATTTGATGTCGATAAATCTTAAGTTGTTACTATTTTATGTATAGTGTATAGCTCGACTCATTCAATTCATTCATGTATAACTCTTTTATAAGCCATGTTTTAGAATTGTGGGTCTCCTTAAAGTTGAAGCATGTGAGATTCGATGATGCTTGACTCTCAAGTGATCACTACTAAACCATTTTATGATTCGTGTATTTTATTTAGTAAGATCACGGAGAAAAGTTTATTCACGAGAAAATAGTATCTTATATGAAATCAAAGTGTAATACTTTCCCTAAATCTCAACATTCACTATCACTTTCTCCTTTTGTGTCAACAACTTCCTTCTCTAACCCCAGTTATGATAGGCTCCTCCAAGATTGGAAAACCTTATAGCATCACAAACGTAACGTTTTATATACTGCTCATTCTTAACCTAGATCACTTGAATTATGAACCTTGTGGGTGCTATTTCAGACACATTGCATGGCTTTGGTATCGTGGATTACCAACGAAAAGTCTTCTACTAAATGTGATTATACCGGATGAAACCATATCGATTCTACTGTGAAAGGTGGATCTATGTAACAATTTTGCAATTTTTGTTTCAAATGATTTTGAAGAATAAATTCCATGTCTAAAAAGTTGGGAAACCCTTGAAACCCTCTTTTAATACAATAAAATGCCAAGGTTATCCAGTTGGATATTAAACTGCAAAACATCATTATTAGTGAGTGCTCCAACATGGATTATTGCATGGGGATCAAGAGGATTGTTGATATGCTCAATAAATCGATATGTCTTTTCTTGAGAAAACCTAATTACACGTACCATTAAGGTCTCTCTTTGAGATTGGATTATATTGATATCCTTATCCGTCATAGCTCGTCACATCCTACCTTTTTAGAGACTTGTTTTTTTCTCATTCTCAAAGAGAAATTGATAAATCGGGTTCGTTCTTTTCAAGCTTCACAATATAATAATTTGTCTTCCATAATTATACTGACCATCAAATAGTCTGGACATGATTAGGTATCTTGCGGTGGAAACAATTGTTTGGGTGATACTCCAAACAATCAAGGTGGCTGATGATCTTTGAATAATGGAAATTTTACGTTTACCACAACACTACCCTTGTAGCCCTCATCAAAATCTATTTATAAATAGGAGTATGAGTAAATGTCATGGGCCTGCCCCATACGAATATCTCACTTCTAGGTCTAATCCATGTCAATCAATCCTTCTACCAACGTTGATGGGAAAAAAACCCATGCTTTATAACTGGTTGTCCCAACAATGTCTAGAAATCCTTGTCCATGTCCCAATTCCTACATACTTAAACAAAAATAGGCCTGGACCTCATAATCAGTTCATTCATCCTTCAAACTAATCCAACCCAACTTTACTTTGGACCTGGTTCGACATCAAGTAATCTCTTTAACACATATTTTAATGACATGTCGCTACATAATCCTAGCAGTGTGACGTGGTACATGAATTTAGGTGCAATGTCTCACCTCCACCATGATTATTGTATTAGTTGATGATAGATCTAAGATTCATGTAACTAAAATTGACAACACCACATTACTATATCTCACCTATACATTACCCCTCACCTTAATAGTGAAATTATCACCCAACAAATTGTTAAAAAATCTTATTTATGATCGAAATTTCCTAAAGAAAATAAACGCCCCGTTCAATTTGACATTTGATTTTTATCGATTTTTAAACTCGCTAAACCATGCTTCAATGTGCTAACTCTAGAGATCATTATTTCGTCATTTCTTCCACTCCACAAGATTTTGTCTCGTTAGGATAATCTCTTTGGAATCACCTTATTTGTTATCTTGGTAACCATGTGTTGCAACAATTAGTTTCGTGCCATTTAATTCCTTATACCAATATAGAAATTTAGCATTATATATCCTGCTTGTTAGTTAGGCAAACATGCCACACTTCCACATAAATTTTCTATTATGTCTATGTCGTTTCCTATTGAAATTTTCCATTCAAATGTGTGGAGTTACTAGCTACAAATTTATAATGGTTTTAAATATTATATGCTATTTGCATATATAACTCTTGCATTTCCTTTTAGGTGCACCCTTTACTCTCTCTCTCTCTCTCTCTCTCTCTCTCTCTCTCTATATATATATATATATATATATATATATATATATATATATATATATATATACTCTCTCTCTCTCTCTCTCTCTCTCTCTCTATATATATATATATATATATATATATATATATATATATATATCAAGGTTGTAAAAATCGCTTGGCGGTAGCTCGGCGGTCAACTGGGGTCAAGCGATTAATCGGTTTGGCGGGGATTAATCGGAGGATTAATCGGGGACCATAAATTACTAATAAAACTATTTTAAAACTTAATATATCCTAAGAAAAAATAGTATTTGAAAATTTCAAATTTTAAAATTTTGAAATTATGAAATATTTGGTATAATATTTGAAAATTTGAATATTTAAAAATTTAAAAATTTGAAGTTTTGTAAATTTGGTGTGATATTTGAAAATTTGAAAATTTGAATTTTTTGAAATCTTCCCGCCAAGGACCGCCGAGGACCGCCTAGCCCGAGTTTGACCGATATTGACCAATTTCCGCCAAACACCCCTAATCGTAATCAGTTGCAGACCGCCTAGGCCGATATTTACAACACTGATATATATATATATATATATATATATATATATATATATATATATATATATATATATATATATATATATATATATATATATATATATATATATATATATATATAGGGGATAGGGAATATACATTATAGCCCCATCTAAGCTTAGGTACTAAACTTCTAAAGTTTGTCGTTTTGTCTTAATTAATATACTCGGTTCAGTTTTCACTTGGAAAATATACCATTCCCCATAACATTTATTTACTCCATTATCATTTAATTATCCGTGTTTTCTTTCATCCATTATTATTTATTACTTCAGCCCGGTGAACATTACTGCTTTCCACCATCACGAAGGTCGAAGATAATCAATATTCTTGTTTTCATATCAAAATTATTTCTTCAATTTTGAATTTGCAGCTTCAAGTGTTAATCATGAATGCTCTAATTGGAATTTTTAGCTAATAAAACGACATAGTTTCTTGAGGTTTAGTACCTAAGCTTAGGTGAGGCTGTAATGTATATTTACTTTTCCTATATATATATATATATATATATATATATATATATATATATATATATATATATATATATAGAGAGAGAGAGAGAGAAAGTAGGTTCCATTGTAATTCCAAAAAAAAGATATTGAGATTCACTCTCAACCATATATTTCCCCTTTATCGCTCTAGTGATCTAGCGTACCGGCGCGACAGGAGAGTTATAATCATAAATGATTATTTAGCGCCGCCCGTTCCTTTTTCTCCGCCACCTTCCCCATCACCATTACCGCCACTGCCACCACCACTACCACCACCTCTACTACCAACCGACCCTACCACTGCCACCTTCGTCACCTATACCACCACCACCTCATCTGCCACTAACCACCATAATCATATATGATTACTCAATTTGTGAACAAACATATATGTATAATCATTTATGATTTTGCATATATGTATAAACATGTATAATCATATATGTTATACCTCTCTACTATATAATCATTTATGATTAAGCATACCCCGTGTTGTCGGTACACTAGAGCGTTAGAGCGGTAAATAAGAAATATGTAGCTAAGGTTGAATCTGAAGATCTCAATTTTTTCTAGAATCTCAAGTGAACCGTGTGTGTGTGTATATATATATATATATATATATATATATATATATATATATATATAATACGATGTGTTTAACAAATGACTCCACTTTTTTGTTTAGACTAAAAATCATTTTGATGACATTTAATATTTCCAATGACAAAAAAATTATCATCATATATTTTTCGTAGTATTTTTGATTCAAATAGAATTCACACCTATATTTCAAGTCCCAGAAAAGTGGAAAATCTGAATAAATTCTTGGCAATATCAACTATGTTGTCTTTACCCACCTTTATCATGCTCACTGAACCTAACTAATTAAGTTGAATCAGTTTACTTAGCTTCACACGTAGGCCTAGAAATTCACCCGACCTGGTGGGGAACCCAGTTGACTTGTCCCAATCGGGGACGGGGTACTCCCCGTAAAAATGGGTACCAAGTATGGGGTAGAAAATCCCCGTTAGGCTAAGACTAAGGAAGGGTTGAGGTCGGTTATATAAATCCCTAACTCTCCTCGTTCCCGTTTTGATGACATTATATATATATATATATATATATATATATATATATATATATATATATATATATATATATATATATATATATATATATATAATTTATTGAATTTGAATTAAGCCTAATAAGTATGAATTGATCTGTATCAGACCATCATAATACATATGTAACATCCCAAAAATAAGACTCAAAAATTTCATTTTTAAATTAATAAAACTAATATCCCAAAAACATCATCATAAAAATCCAAATATCGAGCCCTGCCCACACTCGCGTAACAGGCCCCGCCCAATGAGTATGGTGGGTCCCGCCCAAACTCGCATATCGAGCCCCGCCCACAGAGTATAACGCCCCCCAACATATAAATCACATAAGCACATACACATACAAGAGTCACATAGACATCTAGTATCCTGGCATAACTATGGGCCGACATTGTTGCCTTAGACCTGCTAAACATGGTGAGGAAAATCACCTCACACTACTGAATCTCACAGATAAAATTATGATTGTTGGCCCGCTAAAATCCTCGCCCTGTCAATCACAAAATAATCATCCAATCAATAATTGGATCCTAACTCACATTAATAGTCCAAACTAAGGTAAGAAGATCTCTTTACCCTATCCCTAACTTGGCCTAATCCAAAGGCCCAAAAAGCCCAAATTCCAACCTAATCATCCAAGGCCCAACTATGACCCAAACTAAATAAGCCCACCAAGGCCCAACAAGCAATAACTAATGGGCCCTAATGTAACACCCATAAAATTCGAGCCAAATTAAAACATTTTAATTCATTCAAAAACCATTAAGTTCATACATTTGTTTTCAAAATAGTTTAAACATTAGAGTATTCCCCAGAACCATATCACATAAATCATAAAACATGAGGAGCGGTACGATCACACCTTCGCCTTGCCACGTTCTCCTAAAGTACCTGAAACAAAACACTGAACTGTAAGCCCGAAAGCTTAGTGAGTTACCCCCAAAATACCAACCACACACAAACATACTCATAACATATCGCAAATAGAACAGCCATGTACATCGGGTCTACAGTGTGATTGATCTGCCCGCACTGGGCCTTCAATCCACCTGGTCCACTCTCTGAGTCTACAGTATGACTGGTCTGCCCACACCGGGCCTTCAGTCGGCCTGGTCCACTCACCGAGCCTCGGCACATCTGGTCCACCCTCTTGGGGCCTTCAGCCTATCCGGACCGCTCGTTGGGCCATCGAAATATCTGGTCCGCCTTGGGTATGTTGGCCTACAGCACAAAGCAGGACCCGCCTCAACCCAACCCCCGTCAAACAATCATATGCACAAGAAACAGTTAATCGCATAAAAACCCTTAACCAGACAAACAGTCTAACAGATCACATAGCATATCAGTAACATAGCAACCATCCTAAACCAAGATGTATCTAGCATATTAGTAACATAACAACCACCCTAAACCAGGATGTATCTAGCATATCAATAACATAGCAACCATCCTAAACCAGGATGAAATCTAGCATATCAATTACATTGCAACATCCTAACCAGGATTCCGACCTAACCAGTCACTTGCATAACATTACCCTATATACCGGGTACCGACCTTAACCAGGTCACTAACATAACACCATCCTAAATACCAGGATGCATATCTTGCAAAGAAATAACATAACAAACAATACCCGGATTTCCATCCGATAAAGAGCCGACCTTGGTCCCGTAGACCCTATCGATATAGTGAGGAGAACTCACCTGCAATTGCCGACTGGAAAGATAAGACCAAGCTGCTCCGACCACCGACACGATCTTCACCACAGAACACTACCAAACAACCAATTCCATAAATACCCCAAAATTACCAAAATACCCTTGGAAGTCAAACTGGTCAACTCTTGGTCAAAGTCAAAGTCCTCAGTCAAAGTCAACCTTCCTGGTTGATTCTACTCGCCAAGTCACCCCGACGACTCGTCGAGTTCCTATACTCAGAAACTCCCATAATACAACTCAACTCGCCGAGTCGCCCCAAGACTCGTCGAGTCCAACGATCTCTGAGTCCCATCCTGACCGACTCACTGAGTCGCCGACCGAATCACTTAATCCAAGGTTTTAACCAAAAGAGGTTGGGGTCTGTGACCAGACTCGCCGAGTCCAAGAACAGACTCGTCGAGTCCAAGGCAATCTTCAACAGACTCGCCGAGTTGTTCTTCCAACTCGTCGAGTCCAAGCACATGTTCATACAACTCGTTGAGTATACCCATGTGACTTGCCGAGTCTCTCAAGTTCTCAATCCATTCAGAAGCTTTTCGAGTCATGTAGGGGCTCCAATCCATAGATCCACCCTTCTACAATCTAACCCTCACATAAAGTTGCAAACTTTACGTGAAACCAAGGAGATATAGGCCCAAAACATACTAGGGCTTGGGTTTTAGACAAAGGGGCTTCACCAACAACTCAAAGACCGAAGCTTTATGATATTCTAGGCCATCATGAGTCTAGATCTGGAGTAGCAACCCCAAATCTAACTCCAAATCTGAGATAGGTCTCAAAATAAGTTAAAGAACTCCCAAAACAACCACCAAGGATGAACCACAAAGGAAATAGCTTAAGATAAGGGATCCTTACCTCAGAGATGTGCCCAAATCTGATGTAGATCCCAGATCTATACAAACCCCTTGATGCTAGCTTCCAATTTCTCAAGCTCCTTCCAACAATTTCCTCTTCCAAGTCCCAATCTCCTCAACAATGAAGCCTCACATGAAATTAGGGTTTTTTTGGAACTCTCAGGGGGATTAGGAGGCTGGGGGAAGGACATAAAGTCCTTTAAATAGGGTGCAACCCTTGAGATTAGGGTTTCTCTCTTCAACACCAACTCGTCGAGTCCACCGCTGACTCGGCGAGTTGGCCACTTAAACTCGCGATCAATCCCGCTCCGACTCGACGAGTAGCATACCTACTCGTCGAGTAGCTTCCTTAATTTACACTTAGCACCCTCCAACTTCTTGCTTTCGAACTTGGGATGTTACACCTAATGTCCAAAAGCTCCAAGGACAACCCTAAAGTAGTCAAATGACCAAAATGCCCTTCTAGAGTCAAAACAGTTGACCAAGGTCCACTTGGTAAAAAAGTCAACAGTAAAATTTGGGACAAAAGTCAAATCGGTCAACAGGCTGAGTATGCCTTGTGTACTCATCAGTACGCCCGACATACAACCAAAACAAGAATGGGGTCCCAAATGAGTAAGCGCAACGTGGTTAGGAGTACGCCCATCATACTATGACTGAACCAAAACTCTTAATCAAGGCTTAATTCTTTAATCCTTCACATCAAAAGCCAGATCTAGGTCTTAAATAGTGTCCTTAACCATAAAGTTTCCAATTTTATGGTTTTTCATGGCTATTAAGAGCTTTACACCAAAAATCCCAACTTCTTAATCCATAAAGACACTATAACTCATGCAATGAGGAAAACTAACGTACAAGGCCTCATTTTTATGATTCTAGACTCATCAAGATGTCTAAAAGAACAACTCAAAGGGTTTCGAGTAACCCATACTCACCAAGACCAAACTTGGTTCTCTGAACCACGTAACATAATCATCGTAGTCAGACTCAATTCGATATGACCACTAGGGTTGGAATAACAAGCATCTTCTTAGTCATTACCAAAACAATGGTAATGACATATTTGAATAAAACGGTATCAATTACTAGCTCCTTGGTAACCTTGTGACTTTCCCTTATCCAAGCGTGAGTCCCGTGCTTCCGGTAGTATAGGCCTCTACTGCCTTTCACACCTACTCATACTCGTCCCAAGTATTGTCTCACAGTTCTCCAAGTCATTATCACATAAACAATTTTAACACATACAAATATGTCCAAACAATCATATAATTTTCCCTAGACTCTACTAGGACTTCTTCCATGCATATCTTCAATAACAAATCCGCTTCAACTCAGTTGGTGGTGAAACTGTCAGACGATGGGATAGCTCCATGGATTATACCAAAATTCTTTCTTTCCACCAATTGAAAGTGTACTTCAAACGTACCATACTCCTCTGAATATACTGTTATTTATCGAACATATTCTAAAGGAAAGATACCACTCTTACGATATCTTCCGATAGGTGTCATTCACTATCATAATCATTTTCATTTCCTCCATTTACACAATCCTCTACGAGTCTTCACCATGATGCTATGTTCACGGAAGCATGCGTTTAGTGTATCGAGACGAGATTATAGATAGAGAAGGTTTAGACTCGTAATCCTCCTTATTACTCCAAAAAGTTACATGCCAATTCTAATATCGTATTTAAACGTTTAGAAATCTGAACACATAAAATTTCCAGATCCAGTCGGCAACAGACCATAGATTCGATCAAACGATAACATAAAGCATCATAAATCATTTAGCACATATAAGCATTTTAGGCATCTTCCCTAATTAAGCTAGTGCTTGTGTCTATTCAGGTTTACTTCCTAATATATTAGACACACTCCTCACGATAATCACTTAGCATTCTAAGATTAAGTCTAGAAATAAATCCTTATTCCTAGTTCGCTTAAACTAATGCTCTGATACCAACAGTGACATCCCCATTTTCACGGCTAGAAAAGACCGATTTTGTTTATGCTTTA
This sequence comes from Lactuca serriola, assembly GCF_051521515.1. NCBI lineage: Eukaryota > Viridiplantae > Streptophyta > Magnoliopsida > Asterales > Asteraceae > Lactuca > Lactuca serriola. The sequence goes on from NC_136410.1 coordinate 34,057,676, forward strand.
TAAAAATCAGAGTACCTATTTTAATAAAAATGCTGCAGAATTTGTTCCCAGTGAAACATGATAAATATGTTATCAAAGCATTTCCAAAGAAAAATATTTTTATTCATTTTAAAACATTTGGGATGTCATCATCAATACAGAAACATAAGCATAAACAGAACTTACATTCATTATCACTAGTGATTTATATCTCCTTAATCTCTCAGTGTAATGTGACTTCATATCAACACCTGTGATATAAATAAACTGAGTGGGTCAGGTTGGAAAACCTGGTCAGTATATAGGGTTTTCAACCCACAATAATATAATTATTATGTTAAACATCAAGCAATAAACCCAATTACCCATCCCCATTATCTTCTTTACTCTTAAGGATCTACCCTAAGATTCAGACATTCCTCGTTCGTTCATTCCTAAGGAGTATTCTAAGGAATCAACACTAAGTCTGCATAGTCGTCAAGGTTTATCTCGTTTATTGACAATATCGTTTTCGAGAGTCCACTCGCAATACCTGTCAATGGGTTTTTAGAGTACACCGGGTGAACACATCGTTCACAACACCTACAGGTTGCGAGCTTGCTACTGTTCCACTAGATTGTCTAGAATAGTCTGTGGTTGTCATCCATACTCTGCTAGATGACGCGGCCATCGTTTGGGTCATCTTTTTGGCTCATCGCTTCACAACATATTTTTTCACTCATATATCATCACTCATCATTCATCTCATCTTTCATCGCTCATCATTTATCTCACCTCTAATCTACCCATGTTTTACCCAACACATTTTGTAGATATGAAATACATATATAGTTTAGATCATTTAAAACACGTATAAAACGTTTCATCCAGCATAGACAACAAGTATTCAGACAGTATACACACATAGCACGTAATTTATATAAAATACTTCATATCTATGTGTAAGATGAAAGTAACTATGCACTCACTTGTTAAAAGTGATGATTCCAAACTTGGGCAACGCTTTGCTTTTAATGATTCTATTTTCCTTCGACGAAACCTAGCATTATTATCGCTAAGGTTTAGTCTAATATTCACTAAGACTAATTAATAGTCTAACTATTATTATTATTATATAAGCGTTAAACAATAGTCTTCACTCACTATGTACAAATAGGGGCCAGACATAAAACACCAGAGGGCAAGACCATTTTGGCATATAGCACTTCAGAAATCCAACAACCCTATGCGACCCTTTAATCCAGATTCCCCGTACCGCGAGTGGTTAAAAAGATATTATAACGACACTTGTATAACTCATAATAATAGCCCAAATAATTATTATAAGGTCATAACATTACTATATTTAAATAAAAGCTATATTAGAAATAGTGTAGGCGTAGCTCACTTACAACATGTTTTTATTAAAAACCGGGTTTCGCTGGAGTAGCGTTTCCGAGCCGAAAACTTTTCTTCTCGGAGCCGTCGGGCACTCCGGGGCTTCCTTCTCGTGCTAGGGAGGTTCCCTAGACTTGGGAGGGGTTTAGGGAGTCTAGAGAGAAGTTAGAGAGAGAAAGAAAGGCATATGGTGTGAGGAAATTATGAAGGATTCATCCTTTATTTATAAGGATTTTATCGTAGAGTAGCCCCTAAGCTTCATTTGTACCTCCCGCGTACGAGCTCTGTTTTATACGTTTTTTTTTATATCCACGCGTTGGTATTTACGAGTACTACAACTTTCATTTAGACCTCGTCGGCTAATTCTCATTCTATCTCCGATTTGCAAAACTGTATCGAATTTATCGCGCTCGAAGAGTAGGGACTAAGTTTCGTCCATATCTTTCGCATACGAGCTCTATTATTGACGTTCTTTATATCCACGCATTGGTATTTACGAGTACTAAAACTTTCATTTAGACCCTATCGGCTAATTCTCACTCTATCTCGGATTCACAAAACTGTATCGAATTCGCCGCGCTCGAAGAGTAGGGACTAAGCTTCGTACATATCTTTCGCATACGAGCTCCGTTTTCGATTGTATTTTTATTGTTTAACTCCTATTAACAACATCTTCATTTCTCGTTTAGATTATTTTGGCTAAAAATCGACCGATCGAAAATTCAAATTTCGGGTTGTGCACTGCTATGCTAAATCTTAGAAAAATCATAACTTCCTCATACGAAATCAGATTTGGACTTTCTTTTTATGCACACTCTCGGTTTAACATATACTACGACTTTTATTTAGATCGCTAAGGCTAAAAAATATTTTATCGTACATTCACTTTTTACGATTCCTGGTGTCGTGCCGGTTTAGCCGTAAAACTTCGACGGGTCATAACTTCTTTGTTATAACTCGGATTTCAGCGTTCTTTATGTGTACGAAACCCTTGTGACATATACTATAACTTGGTCAAGATTATTTACTCTAAATTATCTTATATAAAAATGTCATTTTTGACGCACATTGTCTCTAAATTGACTAGCTCGAATCTGCGGACGTTACAGTTATCCCCCCCTTAGGATGATTACGTCCCGGAATCATCAACAAAACAAGGCTTGTATAATGACTCGATACATTATATCTTCATCCTAGGTAATAATCGTAACTTCTATATTCATTCGAATCAATATCTATCTCTTAGACTTATTGACTTCAAGTAATACTCGATCGTGCACCCACTCTCTATCTCACGTTAGTCTTCCAATCATGACCTTCTAATCACAATCTCGATTCCATATTGGATACTCCTTCTTCTTAAAAAAACTTCATATAAGTTCTTTGATTACGACCATAGACTATTGGGTCATGTTTTAATGACCTCTCATCGTATGATGCGACGCTTAGACTCAACTCTTTTAGAGTCAAATTCCAGAACGGAATATACCTTCCTTCATGTTCTAATCATATCTGTGACAACCTGAAATTTATTCTGTCGCTGTAACCCATTTCCGTTAATAAAATATATTTTTATTTAAATTTCCGTTAACTTTTGGGTTAGGCAAATCAATTAATGTTTTTATTTTTATTTACATAAGTGTCAAAACGAAATAAAAACACGTGAAACACCCTCAAATTCATTTGGAAAAGTTTTTAGTTTACGACCATTTAATCGGGTACGACCATAAACTCCGTTTAACGTCGGTATTGGGTGGATCCCCACCTGGCCGTCAACTCAAACCCTATATAAGGGTTGAGTGGCCTTCACTTGAGTCTTTTCCCACTCATAAAGCTTTCTCTCTCTACTCTCTCTCTCTCTCTACAAGTTGGATTTGGTCAAGAAACACCTCATTTAAGCTCCAAAATCGTAAGTAATCCTTCCTAGCTTGTTGTTTTGCTTTGTATCCATGCAAATTCGGGGTTGAATAATCCAAATACCTCAAAAACTTGAGTTTACGGTTGGGGAACACCTCCCAAAACCGTAAACTCCCATAAGGGGTTTTTGAAGCCCCAAAATCCCTCCAAAACCCTTCTAATGCTTATCTATGACTTAGAAACTTGCATGCATGAACTTAGAACCCCAAAATTGTGTCTTTATGGGAGTAAACATGAGTTTACGGTCCATGAACATTCATGAACCATAAACACCAAAACCGTAAACACCATAAAGGGTGTTTTGGTGACCCTAACTCCTTCCTTATCATGTTTAATGGACTAGAAACTTGTATGAATGAGCTTAGGACCACAAAACGCGAAGGAAATGATGTGCTCAAGGGTTCACAGCCGTAAACCCTAGTGTTTACGACCGTAAACTCCCAAGGAGTGGTCCAAAGACTGCAAACTCCAAGGGAGTACCCTTTTGAACCCTAATCACTTCTCAAGACCTTTGTTTTGACCTTAGAACCCTTCCTAGTGATGCAAGAGACCTTTAAACACACACACTCACTATTCCCATGAGTTTACGGCCGTAAAATCATGGGGGAAGTGGTCTCTCAACCGCAAACTCATGTTAGGGTGGTCCCTTGAAGTGTAAACTCCATAGTGAGGCCATACACTCTTTAGAAGCAACCCCTAGCACTCATTGCACTTGTAGAAAAGTATTTTCATGCACTAAAGGGTCTTTACTTGCTAAATTGGTGATAAAATGACTAATTAGACACCATCATGTGCCACTATATGTTACATAGGATCCGTGGACGTGTTCAAGTCCTCACGTGACACCTAGCATCCTACCCGACATTCCATCCACTCCACTCACAGCAGGTGAGTTCATACCCATTAATTAACCTTTCAAATGTTTTTAAATGATTTTATGGGGGGGAATACAAGTTGAATCCAACAATTTATAGTATCAATCACATGTGATTTGTAACTTACAATAAAAAAGGATTTCTATACTCCTAACCGTTTTGCCATCAAAACTACTTTCAATGTTTATCAAATTCATTTTCATGTTAAATTGTTATAAAAACTATTTTCAAACTCTTTTAAACTTCTTATAATCCTAAAATATATCTACACCAATATATTTATATAAGTAAGACTTGAAGGACTTAGGACTGATAGCTCGCCTTAATTCCGGTTCTTGTTTGATTGGGGTCTTAGGGTATATCGTTATCTGTCCGACTGTCGTTGAATTCTTAGTTATATATTGTATGTATTTGTGTTGGATATGAATGTCTTCACTCAGTTCAATACTTTTGTGTATCCAAGAATGACTACAACAATGCTAGTTAACTGTAATAGGTATAATTAAGGTTTACCACTCCTCACTACCATTACTATGATACTTACCACAGTTGGTACTGTTATGAGTCTCTACGTGTTAAGTACTATACAAGAGAATACTATATACTATACAAAAGAACGCTAAATACATTATACCGAGAAGCACACTATACACTAATACAAGAGAACATACTAAAACAAAATGTGATACATTATCTCTCTATACGACACTTTACTGCGCCTTCGCCGTGTAACCATAGTCTCCTGGAGGGAGAGCGGACTCTATGTGTATAGATCTATACAGGGCGGACACTCTCACATCCCGACTGCTAGCTACAGCCCGAGCTGACTAGGCCCAGGGATGATAACATGCTACCACACTACGTGTGACCTGGAGGGTCCTAATACATTCGATCGCATATCCGCATGGTTACATACAGATTCACATTCGGATCCCTAAATTAACAAATTAAGAATTAAAGGTAAAGTAGACTCCCCGAGGTGTATTATATACTTATCACCACCAAGAGCCTGCAGTTTATTTACCATTCGGTCGGCAGTAACACTGCTGGAATAATACATTATTTTCCCCATTTACTTTGTTCAAATGAAGTCCAAACTATATTTTGATAATTGAAAGTCTAATTGGGAAAACTTTTACACACTCAAAGGATCAAACCTACAAGTAACCAAGTCTTGGCAGAAGACTACTTTTACTAGAAAATATAGGATTTTCTAGAGATTCACACTATTTTCAAACTTGATAACAACTTTCATGTTATACAATTGTAAACACTTTTATACAAGAAATGACACTAAATTCTTATGAACTCACCAGCTTTATGCTGATACTCGTTTTCAAAATAACTTGTATTCTCAGGTTGTCAGTAGACAGATACAGATGCAGCTTTTGAGAAGACGGAGCACATAAAAGACACCTCTTTATTTTTTATTATACTTTTTGGTGTCTAACAAACTGTACAGAACACACTTGTATTACAATTACTATATTAATGCAATGGATGTTGTTGCTTGTTTTTACTATTATGCATTGTTATGATACTGTACATGACGTCCTCCACCCCAGAACGTTTTCCGCCGTTCTTGGTTTCGGGGTGTGACAATATCTTAAAAGGTAGCATTTCTAGCTACAAGCAATTATCGCGATACCTCTACCGATCGCTTTGATTATATTTTATTTTAATCTTCTGGCTTATGTCAGATGCTACATCAAACTTGGTTCTTTGAACCACCTAAAATAATCATTGTAGTCGGACTCAATTCGATATGACCACTAGGGTTGGAAATAGTGCATCACTGTCTCCAGCCTGTACGAAGATTTTTAATAAATTAAAACAAATTAAATGTTTTCTGATTTTAAAATATGAATAATATAATATATCGCTTCATGTATCTTTTTCAACTCGTATGCACATATATCTAACAGCCTCTTCACTTCCCTATCAAAAAGAGTCAATCCGATGGTGTCAATACCATCTTGTACGTTGATTGGAATTATATACCTAAAAAAACAATTAGATAAATATTAGTTTTTTTTTGAAAGATTGAAACGATTAATATAAATAAAAATGTGTTTACTATATAACTATATGAAAATCCGAATTGTTGCAACGCGAATCTTTACACTGAACAACAACAGTTTCTATAATTTTGTGAAGGTCGGTATAGGAATGATTGGGTTTGGGAACTGGGTTTATTTTTTTTCCACATTTGTAGCATGCTTTGTAATACCATGGTAGATTCTGTCTTATATTAATGATGGAAGCGACTAATAAAAATTTCAATTGTTGTATCAAATAAAATGTAAAGTTAGAAAAATACATAGTGTAAAAAAATAAATAAAAAGATATCAAATAATGCAATATACCTTGAGCGGTTCTGTGATCTCACAAACTATTTTTAATGGGAAAGTGCCTTTAAAGTCATCTGTATATGAAGAATAGTAGCTTTGGAGTGAAGTTATGCTTTTTTCAGAATTACCTCCATTGTCATCAACTTTCAATTTGTAATGTTTAAAATCATTTGAAAAATCTTAGGATTTGTGATTGTGTAAATTAAAATACATTATAAACAAATAAAAAACAATTGGAAACTAACTTTGTAACACCCAAAGTTTTGAAGGCCAAGAAAGGAAAGAAAACCCTAATTTTTAGGGGCGACTCGGCGAGTCCAAGGAGGAACTCGGCGAGTCCGAACGGGATCCGGGTCGAGGTGTAAGTGACCAACTCGGCGAGTCGGTCAAGTGGACTCGACGAGTCTGGTCTGTGCGAGGAAAACCCTAGTTTATGGTGTATTTTGCCTAGATCTCCTTCTCTACACGTAAAGTTTGCAACTTTACGTGAGGAATGGGCTTGGGAAGGAAAGATCTACAGTTTGGAGTCCATGCATGACTCAAAAGTCCTCTGCATGTTTGGAGATCTGAATGGACTCGACGAGTCCTTTGAGTGGACTCGGCGAGTAGCATGAAGATTTGGAGGAACTCGACGAGTGGGATGAACAGCTCGTCGAGTCAGATGAAGTTGGGTAGGAACTCGGCGAGTTGTATGAACAACTCGGCGAGTCTGTTGAAGGTTGTCTTGGACTCAGCAAATATGTTCTTGGACTCGGCGAGTCAGGTCGCGAAACCCCAAACCCTTCGAGTTGAGACTCGAATCAGTGAGTCGAATGGAGACTCGGTGAGTTGGACAGGTCAGGACTCGGAAATCGGTAGACTCGGCAAGTCATGGTCTGACTCGGCGAGTAGAGTCGCGAGTGGAAGGACTTTGAACTTATGAACTCGGCGAGTCAGTAGGGTGACTCGGCGAGTAGGGTTGACCTGGAAGGTTGACTTTGACCATAGTTGACTTGGTAGTCTTTCGGGGGTTAGTTAGAGTCAGTGTTGTATTGATATTGGTAGTTCGGGGAGCGAGTGGAGCTGAATTTCAGAGAGTTGTCGTGCATCAACTAGTGGGTTCATCAGCCAGATCAGCCAGTGCAGGTGAGTTTCCCTTTGTATGAATGGGTCTACGACCACAATGCCGACCCATGTAGTTATGAGTAGAAGACCCGGGGGTTAGCCCTAGGCACCGTATGCTAGTATGATATTCGGGACGAGGTCCAATGATAGAGGGCGGGTGCCCAAGGAATGGTTTATGTGATAGTTTATACTTGTTGTCTGTGTGATACTTGTATGTGCCTGGTAGGGAGGTGAGTGTGGGCGAGGTCCCGTATCTCACCAATAGCAGAGTGTGGATGGTGTTCCACATCTCAGTAGCAGCAGAGCAGGGGCGAGGCCCAAATTAGGGAAGGAGTGAGGGTGGGCTGGGCCCGTACCTCACTATCAACAGGAGTATGGACGGGGTTCCATGACTCATCAGTAGCAGGACAAGGGCGGGGCCCAGAGATAGGCGAGGCCTTAGGACAGGATCCGTTAGTATGTGTTTAGATTATGTGATGTGATGTGATATGCTTACATGCTATTATATGTTAGTGGGCGAGGCCCTGTGACAGGAGAGGCCTAAGTGAAACAGATTTGTATCCGAGCGGGGCTCGAAGCCAGGCGGGGCCTGGAGCGGCGGGGCCGTTGTAGCGGGCGAGGCCCGAGGTAGGGGGAGGCCCAGGATAGCAGGCGTGGCCCAATATGTGCAGTATGTGGTTATGCATGGTATGTGGTAGGGTGGGGAACTCACTAAGCTTCGTGCTTACGGTTTTCAGTTTTGGTTTCAGGTACTTCCGGTAGCGGAGGGAAGAGCTCGGGGTGATCGCATGACACACACCATAGTTTAGACAGCCTGGGAATGTTTACTCTGATAACGTATATGTATTTTGGAAACTAATACTCTGTTTATGTTTTGAAATGATGAATTTGCTTAAAGTAATGTTTTATTAAAAGAAATTTTTAGTCTTGAATTTTGGTACGTTACAAACTTTTTCTTGAACTCATTAATTTCGACAATGTCAGAATTTATGAACAATTTGGTTACTTCAAAATGACTTTTAGCTTGACCAACTCCTATAAAAATAAAATAGCAAATCAATAAAAATTATAGAAAAACAAATATATATATATATATATATATATATATATATATATATATATATATATATATATATATATATATATAAAGTGTGAATACAAACCATCCCAAATTGTAAGTTTTACAAACTACATCACTATAAAACAACACAATTAACCGTGGGGTTATCTTTTTCGTATTGTGACATCTGATATGCTTGAGTTCCAAATATAATAACTTTTAGATATACAAACCTAAATAAACAATGAAATTAGTTATTACTATTAAATTGTGATTAAATTAAAGATAATAAAGAAAAAAAAATATAAGCTCACTCTAGGTTGCTAAGTGTGAGTTTTATATAATGCTTGGATGCTACATGATTTGATGATTCAAGCGGCCGAAATGAGACATTTTGTCCAATAACATCTACACAAGTATAACACAAGTTATACTATTGTATTAATATTAAAATAGTAAAATGTATAATAAAGAACACAAGTGATAAACATTATTGGAATAAAATTTAATAACTAACCAAAGAATGCATCTCTTGGGCATGTTTATTCTATAATAGAATTAAAATCAACAAACATAAATCCATTCACCAGACTCGAGAAATCCTCACATTTTTTTAGGATACTTTTCCAATCCAACGTTATGGTTTGTTTATGACATGTATAACTAAAACCCTTAATAACAACCGCCATATTGGGTTTTATAATTATATAAATTTCATCCTCCTTTAATAGTGACCAAATCTGGAGAAATTTTGATTGAAGACGCGAGAATAGTATTTTGTACCATGTTTAATCAAATAAATAACAATTATTTTTTTGTTAAAACATATGCAATATTGAATGGGCTATTGAAAATATACGAAATACAACAAACCTCCTTGTCCATTATGATCATTGCAGTTGAACAAACCATATTATTCTTGATAAAGTTCCACATTTTCAGCACCCGTACCTTGATGTGTGAATTATCATCAATATGTTCAATGTTTTTTAGGTAAACTTTATTACCCATATTCATTTCCTGCAAGCGGTTGAAAGCATATAAAAATGTAAGCAAATAGACAAAGATACCCTTCTCGGACCGATGGACCCCGTTCCCGTGGGGGCCTGGTCCCGTGGGTAGGGGTGTCGAACGGGTAAAATTTTTGGGTTTCGGGTAGAACGGGTATTTCCTTAAGAAAATAATACCCGATACCCGACCTATATTGTAATTCGGGTTTTCGGGTTTCGAGTATTCGGGTTTAAGGTCGGGTCGGGTAATTATCGGGTATACCCGAAACTTTCTTAAATGACACTTATTGATAATTTATTTATTTTATTTTTACATGTTGGTTGGTTTAATAAAAAATCGGGTAGGAAAATACTCCATACAATTAACAAGTACATATATAATAACAGTACAAATCATTATAATATGTTATGTACTTTTTTAATTCCATTCCATGCGATAGTGAGAAACTGAGAATTGTGATGACGGTTCAGGACTTCAGCTTTAGCGTTGTATTCCCTTTGCAAGTTTGCGTTGACTGTCGAGCCGTCGTTCATAAGAAGGAAACAAATGGTTTTGTTTTATTTGAAGTGTGCGTACGTCACTGCATTGTATATTTGATATTATTTAAAAAACGAATTCGGGTATTCGGGTATACCCGAAAATAAATATTCATACCTAAAACCCAGCCTATATTATTATCGGGTTAACCTATTACCCGAATGTTCATACCCGTTACTCGTTCTACCCGACCCATTCTACCCGAATTCGAAACGGTTCGGGTGGGTAGAACGGATTTCGGGTTTTTTTGACAGGCCAACCGTGGGGGCCCGGTCCCGTTTGGGGGAAATTTCTTAAAAAAACGGGGACCCCGTTAATAAATCACACATATATTTACATATATTAATTATATAAATATAATAAACAATAACATGATTTTGAGCTTCCAAAATTTATCAAAAAACATGTTTTTAAGTTGTTAGTATAATGTTTTAAAGATGTCATAACTTTTTTTGTTTTTAACATGTAAAATTTTGTTATAAATAGTTATTTGTTACCTAAAAAGTAGTTTCTTTTAGCCTAACTTACAACTTCTTTTATGTGACATCCCCAAAATCTCGGCCAGAAAAGACCGGTTTCATTTATGCTTTTTAAACATTTTCAGAGTAAATCCTTTTGAGTTTTAAAAGAGATGCGGAATTTGTTCCCAAAAACAAAACATGATAAAATAATATTTATCAAAGCATTTCATCAAGAGATGCGTTTTCATTATATAATCAAAACTCGGGATGTCATGTTCCGATACAGACCATAAAGCATAAACGATAACATTACAAGCCATTCAACAAATATATACATATACAGACTTGTAAACAAAACAACTCGATGATTCATCCATCTTATGCCCTTGCGCCACTTCCTGTAATACAAATAAAACTGAGTGGGTTAGGCTTGGGAGCCTGGTGAGCATGTAGGGTTTTCAACCCACAATAAATAATTATATTAATTCAACAATCAACAATAACCCGATTACCCATTCCCGTTATCCTCACTTTACGTCCCTAAAACAACATCTATTATAAGGAACTTAATTTTGGATTTTCATCGGGGCGGACATTACTGTAAAGGGGCTTCCTTAGCAATAAATATCCTAAAGGCAACCATGTGGGGGATAGAGTACATCGATGAACACATCGTTCACAACACCTACAGTTTATGAGCCTGCTAGTGTTCCACATGACTATCTACAATAGTCTGTGGTTGTCATCCATACTCTGCTGAATGACTAGAATAACACCAACAACATCGAGGCCTCTCATCTGTTTATCACACACCAACTATCTACCCATGTTCTACCCAATATATTAGTAGATAAAAATATATATTTTTATACATAGTTTAAAACCTGTATAGAATGCTCGATCAATACATTTTTCCACATAACAGATGAGGCACACACACATAACATGTATTTCATAGAGAATAAATCAGATCTATGAGATAGAAGAAAGTGAATATACATTCACACATATAATCAACAAAGTATACACGTAACACGTATTTCGTATAAAATACTTTATAATAATGTGTTAGAAGAAAATGACTACACACTCACTTGATCAGAAGATGATCGGGCAACACTACGACTTGCAGAAGTAGTGTTTCTCCATAGATGTGGAAGATCTTCACAAAAACCGGGCTCCTCGCTGGCAGGGCTTTGGCTCGAAAATCTCACTTCTCGGGATCCTCGGGGCTTTGGAACTTGCTTTGGGGCTCGGGAATGATACCGGGGCTTCGGGATATGATTGGCACGCAAATCGAGGCAAAAACTAGAGAGAAGAAAGAGTTTGAAGAAGAGAAAATGGCTGATCTCAGTTTCTATTTATAGGCTGTTAGGTCTGGGATTACGCTGGGCGTAATTTCTGATTACGTTGGGCGTACTCAGTACACTAGGCGTAATATCCAAGTACGCTGGGCGTACTTCGACGTCACTGCATGCGTCATTTGGTGGCACTCGAGTATTGGTCAGACAAGTTGCACCCCTCTGAGTACGTTGGGTACTCAAATTACGCTCGGCGTAATTTGACTCTTCAAACTTCTAAATTGCATAACTTTCGCATACGAGCTCCGTTTTTGACGTTCTTTATATCCACGCGTAGGTCAGACCATATTCTACAACTTTCATTTAGACTCCGTCGGCTAATGTTGACTTTATTTTTATTATTTATTTTTAGTAGGCCGGGACAGGAAAACTTCGTTATAAATTCATAACTTCTTTATCCGACGTCCGTTCTCGCCTAAATTTTCATCGTTTCGCTACTAACAACGAGATCTTTGATTCTCGTTTAGATTGTTTTGGCTAAAACCCGCTCGATCTCAAATCGAGTATTCGGGCTGCATACTGCCAAGTCGAAACTTCAGAAAATCATAATTTCCTCATACGAAGTTAGATTTGGGCGTTCTATATATATATATTCGGAAACCTGGTTTCGGCCACTACAACTTTATGCAAAGATATCGAGTTTATTTTACACTTAAATTTTGACGCTCATTTTATTCTTAATTCAATTAAGACACACAATTAAGCACAAAACACATAATACTCAAATAATACATTCTTATTATATTAAATTGGGTTACAAAGGTTAACCTAGACTATTACATTGCTAAAAAATGGTAAGCCCAGAAACACGGGCGTTACAATTCTCCCCACCATAGAATGATTCCGTCCCTGGAATCACACATCAACAAACAAATGCGGGTAGCGACTCATCAGGTCACTCTCCGTCTCACATGTGAGATTTGGCCCATTCGTGTGTTTCCAACGGACAAACACTAACTCAACCATCTTTCGTCGCAACTTTTTAGTCTTTCGGTCAACGATTGCCTCTGGTTCTTCAATCAACCTTTTGTTCTCATAGATTCTCAACTCCGAAAGTGGAATCATGTCAGGAACTTCTCCCGTGAACTTCCTCAAGTAACACACATGAAAAGTGTTATGAATTCCATTCAGTTCTTTGGGTAGTTCGAGCTTGTAAGCTTGGTTCCCAATTCTCTAAAGAACTTTAAACGGTCCAATAAACCTTGGACTTAACTTTCCCCTTTTACCGAATCTTATAAGTCCCTTCCACGGAGAGACTTTAAGCAAGACCGAATCTCCAACTTCAAAAGTCATCAGTCTTCGCTTTTTGTCAGCATAGCTCTTTTGACGATCCTGAGCTGCTAACATTCTCTCCCTAATTATTTTCAACTTTTCAGCAGTTTGATGGACTATCTCTGGTCCCATAAACTGCTTTTCCCCAGCCTCAAGCCAACAAGACGGCGTACGACACTTCTGCCTGTACAAAGCTTGATAAGGTGCCATCTTAATGCTCGAGTGGAAACTATTATTATAGGAAAATTCTACCAAAGTTAAATGCTCATCCCAATTACCTTGGAATTCCAGGGTACATGTTCTCAGCATATATTCAAGTGTTTGTATCGTCCGTTCGCTCTGACCATCAGTCTGTGGATGGTAAGTTGTACTTAAACACAACCTGGTACCCAATTCCTTTTGTAGACTTTTCCAAAATCGTGAGGTGAAACGACTGTCACGATTTGACACAATCGTTAACGGAACACCGTGAAGCCTCACAATTTCCTTCACGTAAGAATTCGCAAGCTTTTCCATAGACCATTTCTCATTGGCTGCTATGAAATTCGCACTCTTAGTGAATCGATCAACGACCACCCAAATCATGTCGTGACCACTTTTTGTTCTGGGCAGTTTAGTGAAAAAATCATAGCAATGTCTTCCCACTTACCCATAGCTACAGGTAAAGGTTCTAAACTCCCATATGGTTTATGTTGTTGTGTCTTGACTCTTGCACAAGTCACACACTCCGCCACATGCTTCGCAATGTCGAGCTTCATCGTCGGCCACCAGTAATAGGGTTTTAGGTCCCTATACATCTTTGTGCTACCAGGATGAATGGAGTACATGGTTTTGTGAGCTTCTTCTATCAGAAGATCTCTTATTCCTCCTGACTTAGGTACCCAAATCCGATCTTGGAACACCTTCAGTCGATGACTGTTTATACCGAACACCAACGTTTTGCCCAAACGTTTCCCCTTTCGGTCATTCTTCTCATAAGCTTCCTCTTGTGCTTTCTTTATACTTTCCACAATGGTCGAGACAACTTCAATTCTCAACGCTCTTGGCCTTTTTCATCCAAGATTGACCTTCCGACTGAGAGCATCAACAACAACATTTGCTTTACCGGGGTGGTAAAGTATCTTACAGTCGTAGTCTTTAAGTGACTCTAGCCAGCGTCGTTGTCTCATATTCAATTCCTTCTGACTAAAGAGACATTGGAGACTCTTATGATCAGTGAAAAGTTTGCACTTCGTGCCGTAGAGGTAATGCCTCCATATTTTCAGAGCGAAAACTACCGCTGCCAACTCCAAATCATGAGTCGGGTAGTTCTTTTCATGCTCTTTTAGCGTCGAGATGCATACGCGATCACCTTATCTCTTTAGGTCAAAACGCAACCCAATCCAACACCAGACGCATCGCTATAAACAACGAAGTCTTCAACCCCATCGGGTAGAGAAAGAATCGGTGCCTCGCATAACTTCTTCTTTAGTTTCTCGAATGCTTCTTTATGCTTATCACTCCAAGCATAAGTAGCTCCTTTGTGGGTCAAAGCTGTTAATGGACTAGCGATCGAAGAAAAGCCTTGGATAAACCTTCGGTAATATCCGACTAATCCTAAAAAGCTTCGGATCTCCGTGGGACCTTTTTGGTTGTTCCCACTTTATTACAACTTCAATCTTTCCTTAATCAACCATTATACCTTCTTGGTTGACCACGTGACCCAAGAATTGGACTTCTCGAATCCAAAAATCACATTTGGAGAACTTAGCATACACCTTCTCTTTCTTCAAGACTTCTAACACTTCTCGCAAGTGTCTGTCATGCTCTTCTTGGCTCTTTGAGTAAATCAGAATGTCATCTATGAACACTATCACAGATTTATCTAGGAACGGATTACAAACCATGTTCATTAAATCCATGAATGTTGCTAGAGCATTGGTTAGTCCAAACGACATAACCAAAAACTCGTAGTGTCCATATCGTGTTCTGAATGCAGTCTTTTATATATCCTACTCTCTTACTTTTAGCTGATGATATCCTGACCTCAGGTCGATCTTTGAAAAATAACTTGAACCTTGTAGTTGATCAAACAGGTCATCAATCCTCGGCAACGGATATCTATTCTTTATCGTTGCCTTGTTCAGCTCTTTGTAATCGATGCACATTCTCATACTTCCATCTTTCTTCTTCACGAATAACACCGGAGCCCCCCAGGGCGATGAACTAGGTCTAATGAAATCTTTGTCCAATAACTCCTGAAGTTGCATCATCAGCTCCTTCATCTCCGTCGGTGCTAATCGATAAGGTGCTTTTGCTATTGGCGTCGTCCTTGGCAACAAATCGATACGAAATTCTACTTGCCGATTAGGCGGTAATCCAGGAAGATCTTCGGGAAATACTTCCGGATAATCACATACGACAGGAATATTCTGCATCACCTTCTTTTCCTTCTTAGCATCGATCACGAATGCTAAATATGATGTACACCCCTTGGTCAAACACTTTCTGGCTATCATTAGAGAAATGATTCCAGAACTTACTCTGCGTTTGTCCCCAAACACCATAAATGTCTCTTTCCCTGGCGGGTTTACCTTGACTATCTTCTTTCTGCACAATATCTCGGCGTCATTGGCGCTAAGCCAATCCATTCCCAACACGATGTCGAAACCATTAAGTTCTATAGGCAATACTTCCTCGTGGAACTTATTCCCATTTAAGTCAATTAAGATGTTTTTCATACGATGGCTAACAGGTACAAACTTGCCACTAGCAACTTCGACTAATAAAGCATTATCTAGTCTATCGACAGGCAAAGCTAGTTTTCTATCAAATTCATGCGAAATAAAGGAGTAGTTGGCTCCAGAATCAAATAAAATTTGGGCAGACAATTTGTTTACGAGAAAGGTACCTGAAGCGACATCAGCTTCATCTTTAGCAACTTCCAGTGTCATCTGGAATGCTCTCGCCTTCGGCTTTGGCGGAATGTTGGGTTTTGCTGCCTCCTTCTTCTTCGGAAAATCTCTTGAGATGTGCCCTTCCTCACCACAACCATAACAAACATTCTTGGTGAGGGTGCAATCGTTGGCATAATGTCTTGGTTTTCCACATTTGAAGCATGTGGCTTCCCCTCCGCACTTCCCATGATGCTTCTTCTTGCATTTGTCGCACCATTTCGCTTCGCCTCCTCCACCTCCTCTCGAACTAGACTTCGTGAATTTACCCTTTTTGCATTTGTCGCACCATTTCGCTTCGCCTCCTCCACCAACCTCTGACCTTTCCAGACCTTTTTCCCTGATCTGGGTCTCAACATTTCTAGCAGCCCAGATGGCGGCTTTCAATGTGGTTGCTTGCTTAACCATTGGACCATAGTCCGCTGGTAGTCCGCGGACAAACTTGTTGACCTTAGAGAGTTCTGTTGGTACCAAATATGGAATAAACTTCATCTTTTCTGTGAAACTTGCAGCGTATTCAGTAACGCTCAATTTCCCTGTCTTCAAATTCTGAAACTCATTACTGATTTCCAGAAGGTCTTGCTCGGAGCAGTATTGCAGTTTTAGTTGTTCCACAAAGTCTTCCCAAGACATTTTGCTTGCTTCTCCCTTGGGCATAGAATCAGCTAACAGCTTCCACCAACTTAACATGCCAGATTTTAGCAGAGGGATCGCAAGAGCGGTCTTCTGCCTATTGCTGCATTCGCAACTTTCAAACATTGTCTCCATTTCGGAGATCCCGTCCATAACTTGTACCGGCGTCGGGCTTCCGGATAGACATGGTGGTTTGGATGCCATGAAATCCTTATACTTGCACCCACGCCCATCATTTCCTCTATCCTGGTTATTATGTCTAACCACCGGTTGGTCGTCTTGACCAACGATCCCACTAAAGTTTCCTCCTTCAGACTGCCCTCCATTCTCCTCGGGCTCTTCCACTTGAATTGACGATTCTTCACGATTCTGCCTAAGCAGACGTCTTGTTTTTTCGATCGGACGATCCAACATCGTTTGAATCATCATTTGTACGCCAACCATTATTATCGGCTCAGGTGCTGCTGCTACGACAGATATTTGCTCAATCACTGGTGGTTGATTCCTGTTTTCATCCGTGTTTCCAACTCCACTTCTTGTTCTCACCATTTTTGATCTATACACCGAATAAGGTGAAATTAGATCCTCTTTCACGATAAAATTTCAATTCATCTTTATTACTCCAAACAATTACATGCTAGTTCTAATAACATAGACATACACTTAGAATCCTACACACATAAGGTTTCCAGATCCGGTCGGCAACAGACCATAGATCCGAACAAATAATATCATATATGGCAACATATAACATTTAGCACATAAAAGCATTTTAGGCAACTTTCCTAAAATAAACTAGTGCTCGTGTCTGAAATATAACAGACATACATCTAACAACCTTCACTTAGCATTCTAAGTTTAAGTCTAGAAATCCTACAAATTCTTAGTTCGCTTAAACTAATGCTCTGATACCAACTGTGACATCCCCAAAATCTCGGCCAGAAAAGACCGGTTTCATTTATGCTTTTTAAACATTTTCAGAGTAAATCTGTTTGATTTTTAAAAGAGATGCGGAATTTGTTCCCAAAAACAAAACATGATAAAATAATATTCATCAAAGCATTTCATCAAGAGATGCGTTTTCATTATATAATCAAAACTCGGGATGTCATGTTCCGATACAGACCATAAAGCATAAACGATAACATTACAAGCCATTCAACAAATATATACATATACAGACTTGTAAACAAAACAACTCGATGATTCATCCATCTTATGCCCTTGCGCCACTTCCTGTAATACAAATAAAACTGAGTGGGTTAGGCTTGGGAGCCTAGTGAGCATGTAGGGTTTTCAACCCACAATAAATAATTATATTAATTCAACAATCAACAATAACCCGATTACCCATTCCCGTTATCCTCACTTTACGTCCCTAAAACAACATCTATTATAAGGAACTTAATTTTGGATTTTCATCGGGACGGACATTACTGTAAAGGGGCTTCCTTAGCAATAAATATCCTAAAGGCAACCATGTGGGGGATAGAGTACACCGGTGAACACATCGTTCACAACACCTACAGTTTATGAGTCTGCTAGTGTTCCACATGACTATCTACAATAGTCCGTGGTTGTCATCCATACTCTGCTGAATGACTAGAATAACACCAACAACATCGAGGCCTCTCATCTGTTTATCACACACTAACTATCTACCCATGTTCTACCCAACATATTAGTAGATAAAAATATATATATTTTTATACATAGTTTAAAACCTGTATAGCATGCTCGATCAATACATTTTTCCACATAACAGATGAGGCACACACACATAACATGTATTTCATAGAGAATAAATCAGATCTATGAGATAGAAGAAAGTGAATATACATTCACACATATAATCAACAAAGTATACACGTAACACGTATTTCGTATAAAATACTTTATAATAATGTGTTAGAAGAAAATGACTACACACTCACTTGATCAGAAGATGATCGGGCAGCACTACGACTTGCAGAAGTAGTGTTTCTCCATAGATGTGGAAGATCTTCACAAAAACCGGGCTCCTCGCGGGCAGGGCTTTGGCTCGAAAATCTCACTTCTCGGGATCCTCGGGGCTTTGGAACTTGCTTCGGGGCTCGGGAATGATATCGGGGCTTTGGGATATGATTGGTACGCAAATCGAGGCAAAAACTAGAGAGAAGAAAGAGTTTGAACAATAGAAAATGGTTGATCTCGATTTCTATTTATAGGCTGCTAGGTATGGGATTATGCTGGGTGTAATTTCTAATTACGTTGGGCGTACCCAGTACGCTGGGCGTAATCTCCAAGTACGCTGGGCGTACTTCGACGTTACTGCATGCGTCATTTGGTGGCACTCGAGTATTGATCAGACAAGTTGCACCCCTCTGAGTACGCTGGGCGCACTCAAATTACGCTCGACGTAATTTGGCTCGTCAAACTTCTAAATTGCGTAACTTTCGTATACGAGCTCCATTTTCGACGTTATTTATATCCACGAGTAGGTCAGACCATACTCTAGAACTTTCATTTAGACTCCGTCGGCTAATTTTGACTTTATTTTTATTATTTATTTTTAGTAGGCCGGGACAGGAAAAATTCGTTATAAATTCATAACTTCTTCGTCCAATGTCCGTTCTCGCCTAACTTTTCATCGTTTCGCTACTAACAACGAGATCTTCGATTCTCGTTTAGATTGTTTCGGCTAAAAACCGCTCGATCTCAAATCGAGTATTCAGGCTGCATACTGCCAAGTCGAAACTTCAGAAAATCATAACTTCCTTATACGAGGTCAGATTTGGGCGTTCTATATATATATTCGGAAACGTGGTTTCGGGCACTACAACTTTATGCAAAGATATCGAGTTTATTTTACACTTAAATTTTGACGCTCATTTTATTCTTAATTCAATTAAGACACACAATTAAGCACAAAACACATAATACTCAAATAATACATTCTTATTATTTCAAATTGGGTTACAAAGGTTAACCTAGACTATTACATTGCTAAAAAATGGCAAGCCCAGAAACACGGGCGTTACATTTTAGCCCAAAAAAATGTAGCCCAAAATTAATCGGGGGAGGGGGCGGGGGTAATGATGGGGATTCGGGGGCGGGGGCGGGGGTAGGAAGACTGAACATTTCGGGGGTGGGGGCGGGGGCAGGGGAACGGGGAAATTTTGGGGGCGGGGCGGGGATTGCACTCCCCGTCCCGTTTGCCCCCGTTGACATCCATATTCTCGGTGGAGAGTAAAAGTTAGGGACATTTCAACAGTTTTACTAATACTTGGTACAGTAAAAGGTACAGTAATTTTCAATAAGTTGTTGGATATGACAAAGATACCCTTCTCGGTGGAGAGTAAAAGTTAGGGACATTTCAACAGTTTTACTAATAATTGGGAACCCTCAGGGAATATTTCAGTAGAAAAAAAATATATCATGCATAGTAGATGTACAATCAAAAACTGTCTTAGATAAGCAAACATTGGCAGATTATCTTGCAAATAAATATTATAAACACAAAGTTCAAATTATATGATAAATTAGGGTGGCTAAATAATGGCATATTATCTTGCATTGTTATTTTCTTGTGTTATTAATTGATTCACATTCCACTTTGCAATAATTTCAGTACATGGTCTATAGGTGTTATTAAATGAAGAGGTGGAAGAAGAAGATGAGGAAGAAGAAGAAGATCACTCATATATTGACAACATCACAGATAATGAAGAAGGAGATAATGAAGAGCTTAGAAACATTGGTAAAACCTTTCAAGAAATTCTTATTTACAGGACAAAAAACGGATTAATTAGCAAGGAGTTTAATGTTAAGTAAACCCACAAAGTTATTCGATCAGAAGTAATCTTGATTTCTATTAATTATTCTAACAATTTGCACATAAAGCGTTTGTTCTTATACATCATTTGTAGTAAAAAAATTATGCTAGTTTTTAGGAAAATCATGAAATAAAACAATCATAACATAAAATATTACATAAATAGTAATTGTGCCTTATTCTATTAGAAAAATGGTGTTTCTTATTATACATCATTTGTAGTATAAGAAAATACAAACACAAACTTATGAAAAAATACTACAAATTAGTTTGAAAACACTAACCTGATATATGATTATGGAAGTGTTGCAGGATTAAGAGGGCGAAGGATGATTATGCAGTAAACCTAGTACCGATAGGAAGGATTAAAGAACTTATGTTAGCAACTTCAATTATTGAATAAATTATGTTAAAAACAGTGGAAAAAAACTGAAGAAGAATACCATTTGCAAAGAATTCTCTGAAGCAAAATCGTGAACACAAAAGAAACGTATGGATGGTATAGTAGTATATATTTCGGTATGCAATAATTCGGTGCTGATTTTTTGGGATTTAATCACGAGAAATTATTAAATTTCCAATCACAATAAACAAACTTCCAAATTTAATCGGATATGACGAATTTGAAATTTGAAATTCCGATTTTTGCATATTATTTGCAACTCTTTTATAAATTTTAATTTTTTGAATGCATTTATTTGGTGCAGATTTTTCCAGATTTATTCCCTTTATATGAAATGAAGGGCATTTACGTAAATGTACCTGAAGACTTAATTCTTTTGGTGCAGATTTATATGAGGTCTGGAAGACTGACATGTGGTGATATTCGATTTATTTATTAGAATAGGGATATATATATATACACACGTGAACACTTAATTCTTTTATAATGAAAATATTTTTTCGAAGGAAATTAATTAAAAGAATAAAACTAAATGAGAAATAAAAGTTTCTTAAAAATAATTTTTATTAAGTATAAAATTCTAATTACTTTATTTATTTGACATTACAAATTCATATTGATACATAATTCAAGTTCATGAAATAGTGGTTCGTTTATAAAATAAACAGAAATTGATGACCAAAATAGACAAATCATGTAGACATATAGTTGGTTACACTAAATGCAAAATAAAATAAATTGTCTATACCTATTTAAAATAAAATCTTAAATAATTAAATTCACAGACGAAGCATAAAAGTGTGTAATTAAGAAATATTTTAAAGAAAGGGGAATTGGGCCATAAAGAAATATCTGGTGATGCAAGGCGAACACGTCTTAATGCACGTGTAGCAAATCGAAAGGGCATTTTTGTCATATGCTCTATCGTTTCATAAAATCATAACCCTTCCCAAACAACTCTTCCAACCCCCGTTTCACAAACAACATCTTTTTCAACAATTCTAGAGAGAGAAACAGACACAGTGTGTGTATGTGTGTGAGAGAGAAAGATAGAGAGAGAAGGCGCAACAACTCTCTTGTATTTGTATCTGGCGCGTTGGTAAACTAACAGTCATTAAAGAGAAGTTCTAAGCCCATAAAGATCAAGAAAGAGCCAAGAAGAGAGAGAAAAAGTAACCTAAAAACACACTGAGCGTGTCTTTTTTTCAAGAAAGATACATACGGAGTTCTATATATATATATAGAGAGAGAAAGAAAGAAAGAAAGAGAGAAGGAGAGAGTGTGAGAGGGGGGATGCCCTCAAAAAACCTCTTCTTTCTCTCACTAAAAAAGGCGATCGGAAAACCCAATAGCATTTGTTCATACGATTTGGCCTTTTGGGGTTTCAGTATATAGTGTTGATAGATTATATATATTTATATTTACACACACACACGACACAACCGTATAATTGTATAGTTATTATTTATATATACATCTTTATAATCGTATAATGGAGATGTCACAGTCCGATCCGGTTACTGAATGGAACACATCAGGAGGCCAAACAGGGCTCGAAGGTAAGAACACTTGCATTATCATCTCTCAATCTCGAATTTTGTTGATTCAAATGCCAATTTGGGTGTTTTGATGGTGAATGCAGAGCCTATGTGGCAATTAGGGTTGGAATCATACCCTGAACGGCCGGATGAGGCCGATTGTATCTATTATTTGCGGACAGGGTTTTGTGGGTACGGTTCTCGCTGTCGGTTCAACCATCCTCGTGATCGTAGTTCGGTAAATATCTTAAAAACTTTCCATCATATTCATAATGTGTGTTCTTCATGTGATCATCTCTGTAACCTGTATCTCATCAAAAAGCGAAATCGGTCTTTGAAATTAATGGATCTGTGTACAAATTGGGTATCCCAAGAGTTTTGTGAGGTTATCGTTTGCTTTTATTTGGAAAAACATCGTCATGCATTGGGTTAAAGATTGGTTTGATGAGTTTTGCCAGGTGGTCGGAGCTATGAGGTCTGCCGGAGGGGAATACCCACAGCGGATTGGGCAACCAGTGTGTCAGGTATTCATTAAAATTCTCACAAATTTCAATTCATCAATGATTCTTCCTTCCTGTGTATGATGCATTTAGATACCTTTTAATGTCAAAAAGATCCCAATCCTGTTACTCAACAGTTTACGTCCTAGATTTGAAGTTCTTGCTCTGTCAAATGCTTGTTCTTACAAACACATGGGTTCTGTTTTTAATGGGATCTTTTAACAAGATACATTTGTCTTTTACATTACTTCCAAAATGGAACTTGAGTTTAATTATTTGTTTGTTTGTTTCTATATTGGAAACGATTTTAGTTATAAATCGTTGTGAGACATGAAGAATTCATATATAGATAACATATCACATTATGTCATCTTGAATGACATTTTCTAACGTTTGAACATGTATTTGTTGTATACCAATCATATAGCACTAGACAAAATGTTTGTTCATTGTTGGAGTATTTAACATGCACGTCATATTCTTGTTGTATAAGAGTAACATTTAACATGATTGTGTGCTTATTTTGTTTCCAGTACTACATGCGAACAGGAATGTGTAAGTTTGGTGCTTCATGCAAGTATCATCATCCAAGACATGGAATCGGATCATCAACCACAGTGTTACTAAATATGTCTGGATACCCTCTTCGTCCTGTAAGTTGTTTCTTCTTTTTTATCTGATCCATTAAAATGTTCATATGTTTTTATTATATAACTTAATACTCTGTTTTTCACAGGGTGAAAAGGAGTGTTCGTACTATGTGAAAACAGGGCAGTGTAAGTTTGGGATGACCTGTAAATTTCACCATCCCCAACCAGTCGGCATTGCTCCATCACCACCACCACCACCACCACCTGAATCATTTTCTCCGATGGCAGCTTCTGTTACATACCAAAGTATGCAATCTCCTGTTGCTTCTTCTCAACAGTATGGAGTGTTTTCTGGCAACTGGCCGGTTTCCAGACCTTCTCTTCTTCCCGGATCATATCTCGCCGGAAGTTATGGTCCTCCGGTGATGCTTCCCCCTGGAATGGTCCCATTTCCAGGTTGGAATCCTTACCAGGTATCTATCTATCTATCTCTAAAACTTTGTTCTCGTATTTAAAAAACAGAGAAAGATGAAGTACTAAAAATGAGATTACACAGGCACCTGTAAATCCGAATAGCAATGTTGGAGGTGGGTCGATGTATGCGATAAGTCCTTCTCATTTATCTCCAGCAGTTCCTTCATATGTTTCAATGGCGGAATCTGCGTTTCCAGAGAGACCTGGTGAAGCGGAATGTCAGTATTATTTAAAGACGGGGGACTGTAAATTTGGTTCATCATGTCGATACCATCATCCACGGGAATGGAATCAGCCAAAGACAAACTTCATGCTTAGTCCCATGGGTCTTCCCCTTCGTCCAGTAAGTATCTTTACACTTCCATGTTTTTTTTTTTTATTAAACGAACGGTTTATATATACATTTAAAAATATATATATATATATATATATATATATATATATATATATATATATATTTTTTTTTTTTTTTTTTTACTTTCAGGGTGCAGCGGTGTGTACACACTATGCCCAAAAGGGTGTGTGTAAGTTTGGGCCATCTTGCAAATTTGATCACCCAATGGGTGGAGGTGGGACATTGAGTTACAGTTCATCTGCATCATCACTTGCTGACATGTCAGTTGCACCATATCCTGTTGGGACTTCGATTGGAACTTTAGCACCTTCATCTTCTTCATCGGACATTGTTTCTGCAACCAACAAAAACAAAGATGGTCTTTCTACTTCTACCAGTACCAGTATAAGTATCGCTAGTGGTTCGGTGGGGTCCAGTTTGTCACAGAGCATGCCACTTTCACTTTCTAAATCCTCCACTGCTGCTGATTGATATACATTCCCAAAAATCACATTTCATCAACGGATCCTAACAAACATGCATGCCATCCATCTTTTCTTCCTTTTTTTTTTTTTTTTTTTGGTTTTGGCTTTTGTGACAAGTTCTTTCATTAGGACTTGGATCTTGGTTTTTAGTGGTTTACATATTTACATGGTCTCTCCCTCCATTTTCACTTTCACGTTCACGTTCACGTTACAAATAATAAGCCAAAACCAAACGCCCTCCACATAAATATATAGCTAGCTAGCTAAACTTTTGAATAACCACAAGGAAGAAAAACGAAAACAAAAAAGAGGGAAAGGTGGTGTCTATTTATGTGGTGTATAGGAAACAAAAACGATGAAGGCCTGTTTCCTTCTTGATCTTCTGTTGTGCTTCCTTCCCCTCTGGTTATTTAATCTGAAAAGTGAAAAAGTATTCTTGAAATGTGTTTTTCTCTCTCCCCTCTAATTGTTTTGTGGGGAAATGGATTTAGTTTAGACAAGTTGCCATAGATGTAAGGGGGGATTATTATTATTTGAATAATTTTATCTTGGACACCAAAACAATGAGAGTATGAGACGAGAAGCTGGGATTTTGTAATCTCTTGTTATTACCATTTTGTTCGTTACCAGTGTTGATGTTATATGTATTCTCTTAATTACTGCATTTGAAGTTGGTATTTGTTAAATTTTCAATCACTTTTATCTCTGTAAAGCTGATTAGTATAATATCATGTTTCTGAGTTCAAACTTAAAAGGGGAAAAGAAGGGAAATTGATGCAAGTGAAAAAAAGAAATGGTGTTCCATGAGTTTCATTAATGACAGGAAAATGAAGGAAAACTTTTCTTTCTGATTTGAATTTGAAATGATTTGAAGAGAAATAAATAAAATGTTTATATTTTCTTTTATTTCTTTCCAACTTGAAAGCACAAGTTATAATTATTTTTTTCTTTTATTTTCGATTCTCTTTCTTTCCTTTTGGCTGAAACCTAGAACAAGATGTAAGAGCTTCTTGTATATACCTTTATGCAAACTCACCCACTTATTTGTCGGTGTAGAATAAGAGTGGCCCACAAAAGATCGCCTATATATGTAGTGGGTTTTCTTCTAATCAATCAGACTTGGTCAATAAACAAGACTTTTTATTAAAAATTAATATCTCTCAATGAACAAGTCTTTTTCAAGCATTAAGATGGATACAAACTTGAAACTCTTTAATCCAACTTTGTTAAGATTGCAACGATTATCTTTCCATCATAGCAAAAACTATTTCAATCAACAGAGCAGAAGATCTGTCTTGGGGGTCAGATCAGTATCCAATCCTTGATAGGATTGTAGGCAAGCTTGCCAATCCGGATCCGGTCCCACCGCATTTGCTTTGGTCCAATCCTATTATACTAGAATTATGGTTGACCTCCATCCATTACATTTTTCTTTTATCATAAAATATTCAAAGAATATGTAAAACAGTAAAAGATCTTTTCCACAAAGTTTTATAAATTATTATTATAACAACATTGTAATATAGGTCAACTACGTGCTTTATCTAGATATTTTAGTATTTTAAATTATTAAAAGATATTATCTATTTAATATATATAACTAAAATCTACAAAGATAAGTTTAATACCAAGTTTTTTTTTATTTTTTTATTTTTTATTTTTATTTTTGTTTTAATTAGTAATCCATCTTATGGATTTGATGTTGGATCGAAGAAGCCTTAATATAATAAGACAAGGGAAGAAAAAGTTATCATCTCAATTGTTATTTGGTTTGATAATTCAACAAAAGTTTCAACAAAAATAATATAAATTAATATAATCATAAAAATATTATTTTCACGGATCTATAACTTGAAAATAAAACATAAGTAGAAATGCAAACATTTTATCTTGATACTAATCATTTTTAGCTTTTACCAAAAGGTCAAACACCAACTCCAACAATGATTCAAAGGGTAATGAAGTCATTTTCATAACTCCATTAATACTCTTACATAATCTTTCGTGCTTCTGCAAGCAATCTGCTGGAGTCCATTTTTGAAAGTCAATTATCATTTTCGGAAAATCAATTTGTAATTTACTTTCCTTAAAATAATGACTTCAAGACTTTCAAGGGGTAATCCCATAATCCATATTAACAAGCCGTGTGGAACTCAAGTACTCAACCGACAAATAACAGTACACGATCTAGGCGGCTCCACCACAACCACCGACCACCAGCCACCAGACAAACCAAAGCCCATATTACATTATTATTTTTTTTGGCAAAATTACATAAGCAATTGATGATTTCACATGTGGATTAACATCATAAGATTTAACCCAAATATAATCAACTTAATAGTCTACAACATTTAAGCAGATAATCTCAACAATGATTTTGGTATTTTACAACACCATCGTCAGTTTCAATTACCTTCTGTTCATGTTATACACAAGTTTTGTCTCTCCAAAAAAGAAACTACCAAAATCCTTTTGAGAAGTAAAAAAGATGGAGCTTTTGGTTGTCCAAGAAACAAAATCTTGTGGCTAGTTCACCTGATCAGATTAAGAAGATTATGTCGGTCATCAAAATCGATACTGATAACAATCACAGGGATGAGAAAGAAAAATGCACCTTCTGTTTTTTATTTTTCTTCTTCTTGTTCTTCTTTTTCTTCAGTTTGATTGGTTTCACTTCCATTTCTTGGTCTTCTTCAATCATATCCTGCCACATTCATAGTCTCACTTAAACAATGAAAATTTACAGCAAAGATGATGACAGACAGCTTTTCAGAAGTGGACGATGAAAGCACCTCATAGTCACCAAATGAGTTTACATGCTGTATTCTCCTTTCTGAATTTGAAGCATTGCCTGCATACAGCAGCTTGCATACATAAACCACAACATGATAGATAGGTAGATACTACACCAAAATATGTATTTTCAAAGTAGGATGAGGATCATTACTTGCTCTAACAGTCTCTTTGGCATTTTTCACAGCCAATTCCACAAGTTTGGGATTAATAGAAGATAATCCACTAGGTTCCTGTGACTTCCGTTCCAGAAACTTGGCTAACGCAGCAGCTTTATTAGTTTTCATTGGTCCTCCAGGGTGCGCCAATCTGCAAGAATTTGTTTTTCCCAATTGTCAACATAATAACTCAATCCAAGGATCAAAAGGCAACAAAAAGAGTCCTCCTACTTGGACTGAATATTCTTATAGCTCAAATTCAAACCAGCGATACAACTTTTCCTAGCATTTGTATATCGAGTTCAATAGTTTCCCACAAAAAATTCAGCAGATCTACTTAAAATCCTTTACAGCTGACGAGAAAATAAGAAGAAAAGGAGTGAGAAACAGAAGGAAAAGCAAAGGTTGACCTAGGTTGAGATCGGGAAACGGTGGGCAGTGGAGATGGAAGAGGTGCAAATTTGCTTCCACGAAGAGCCTTTCGTTCATCCTCTGTCAGTCCCTCCATGTGGATCGGTTGTTGAGGGGATGAAGAGGAGGTAGCCGAGGAGATTGTGTCTGTAATTTATTAAGCGGCGGAGGGGGAGGGTTGAACTTGAAGGTTTTTTTCGATATCATTGTCCCTTCAAAATCAAATTTGGGGAATTTGGAATTGGATTGGATGGCCGATGGGGTTCGTCGTTGCTGGTATTACATTTTTCTAATACCTATTTTGCCCTTCTATGTCATCTTCAAATTTTTTTTTTTTTTTTTTTTTTTTGATGACTATGGTATTCAATAATTTAGGTTTAGAGTTTAAGGTTTACGGTTATTTTTGATATTTAATAATTTAGGTCGGATCTTTGGTTTTCTCATTTTTAGTTTGACTTAGATTGAAATTCGTTTTTACTTCCCGAGTTGAAAACCAATATGAGGAACACATAAAGATTATTCGCTATACTAAAAGCGGAAAACACTCCAATCGGGAGTTTCATACATTTTGCGAAGAGAATGGTATCATACATGAAAGAACTTCACATTTTACTCCCCAACAAAATTGTTTGGTTGAAATAAAATACGGAACCCTAGTCGAGATGGTTAACTGCATGTTGAACCAATCAAGTTTACCAAACAATTTGCGGGGAAAGCTTTTGACTACTTGTTATGTGAACAATATGATCACTATTCATGTGATTCCTACTAGTCCTTATGAGTCGTGGAAGGGAAAACAACCTAACTTAGACTATTTGAGAATGTGAGGGTATGTTATTGGACACCTGATCCTAAGAGATCCAAATTGGGGCTCGAGCTCTAAAGATTGTATTTATTGGATATGCTTAGAACAACAAGGTTTATCGATTATTTGATGACGAATCAGGTGTTGCTATAGAATCCAGAGATGTGAAATTATTCGAAGATAAGTTTTCAAGAGATGCCAATGTGGGACTAGCTCACTTGACAGATATGAAAGTCTCTTAGATTGTCATGTATATTTAGTTATTTATAACTATAATTTATAACTATAATCATATCCATTAAAATTATATTTAAATGAAAATTTAAATATAAAATACATGTTTGAATTTTGGTTGTTTAACATGTAATTTGATTATGCTAAGATATCATTTGGTATCGAGTAATTGAATATGATATTGAGTAGAGTTGTAAACGAACCAAACGAACACGAACAAGGTCTTGTTCATGTTCGTTCGTTTAAGTTATCCGAACAGCAAACGAACACGAACGGATAAACGAACGAGATTTTTTGTTCATGTTCGCTCGTTTAACAAATTACATTGTTCATGTTCGTTCGTTTATGTTCGTGAACATGCTAAACGAACATAAACAATCAAACATAAACGAACAAAAATAAAAAAAAACACAACTGAACATATATGTACATATATGAACATAAACGAACATATAATATAACAATATAATAAAAAAATTGAATATAAATGAATATAAATAAACTTAAACGAATGAATATAAACGAACGTAAACGAACATCATAAACGAATGTTCACGAACATAAATGAACGAACGAGTCCATTGTTCATGTTCGTTCATTTAACTAAATGAACGAGAATTTTTGTTAATGTTCGTTCATTTATTAAATAAACGAACATAAACGAACTTTCCACCGAACAGTTTGTAACGCCTGGGTTTCAGGGCTAAGCAATTTTGACAATGTAATAGTCTAGGTCAACTCTTGTAACTCTTTTTGAAGTAATAAAGATGAAATATTTGAGCATCATGTG
The DNA here is from genome assembly GCF_051521515.1 of Lactuca serriola. NCBI lineage: Eukaryota > Viridiplantae > Streptophyta > Magnoliopsida > Asterales > Asteraceae > Lactuca > Lactuca serriola. The sequence continues at coordinate 34,087,879 of NC_136410.1, forward strand.
AATTATGTGTATTTATGTGCTTATTATTTAATTATAAATGTATAATTAATAAAGAATAAAAATAAGCGTCAAAATTAAAGTGTGAGATAAGCCCGATATCTTTATATAAAGTTGTAGTGGTCGAAACAAGGATTCCGGGGATATAAAGAATGCCGAAATCCGAGTTATAACGAAGAAGATATGACCCGTTGAAGTTTCGCAACGGAACCGGCACGATACCGGGAAGCATAAATAGTGAATTTACGATAGAGCGAGATTTAGCCTTAGCAATCTAAAAGAAAGTCGTAGAATACGTTAAACCGAGAGCGTCCATAAAAAGAACGCCCAAATCTGACTTCTTATTAAGAAGTTATGATTTTTCGAAGTTTCAGATTAGCAGTGTACAACCCGAAATTCAAAAATTAGATCGAGCGGTTTTTAGCCAACACGACCTGAACAATAATCGAAGATCTCGTTAAGAGTAGCGTAATGAGAAAAATATGGGCGAAAGCGGACGTCGGATGAAGAAGTTATGAGAATTTAACGGACCAATCATGTCCCGGCCTGTTAATAATATAACTTTTAAAATAAAGTCAAAATTAGCCAACGGAGTCTAAACAAAAGTTGTGGAGTACGCTCCCACCTTTGCGTGGATATAAATAACGTCAAAAACGGAGCTCGTATGCGAAAGATACGAATTTTTGAAGTTTGGATCCAAAATTGCGAAGCTGATGAAGAGGAGCGCTGACGTGGCAGCGAACTAGACCGTCCATTGCAGATCAGTAGCCGCTTCGGATTGCGCCATGTAGCCTTCGCAATTACGCCCCGCGTTCGAGCTTGGTATGCCCAACGTACCTTCGGTCCTTATCTTCTTCCGGAGTGCGAGACAGCTGATCCGAGGTGACACTCTTATCCGAGCCTTATGCCCAACGTAGCCAAGGACTACGCCCAGCGTAATCTGAGGCCTCGCAGGCTATAAAAGGGGGCCGAGAGTTCCTCCATTTTCACACCTTTCTTCACTCTCTCTCTAACTTCTTTCTCTCTCTAAGTGTCCTAAACACTCCTAAACCCTAGGGAACCTCCCTAGCACCCAAAGGAAGCCCCAAGGCTCCCGGAGTCCCGAGAAAAAGTGTCTTTCGGTTTCGAAACGCTGCTCCAAATAAAGCCCGGTTTTCTTTAAAATCCGTTGTAAGTGAGGTATGCTTATGCAATTTTTAATATAGCTTTCAAATAATTATAGTAATGTTATTAGGTCCTTAAAATAATTATTTGGGCTATGAGATTAATGGATTTTAGGTCTGTAAACACGGAATAATGTAGTAAGGCCTATGCTGTATTGTTTATGCTTATGATCTGTATCGAACATGACATCCCGAGTCTTTTTAATGAAATACATTTCTATGGAAATGCTTTTGATAAATCTTTATCATATTTTGTTTTGGGACAAATTCCGCAACACTTTTATTTAAAATGTTACTTTGATTTTTAAACAAAATATAAACAAAATCGGTCTTTTCTGGCCGTGATTTTGGGGATGTCACACAGTTCGAACGGTTCGCCGAATGTTCAGTTCGTTTACAGCTCTAATATTATGTGGTTGTCATAAAAAATGGAAGATGTATACTTGCAACATTCATTTCAGAGTGACATTTTTTATTCGGACATGATTTAAGGAAGATGTATGTTTTTTTCTTTTGGAAATGAAAGGATATATACTTGCAACTACAAATTAGTTTTATACAATAATTTTCAATTATATTTTTCATTTTCAAATTTTCAAAAGTTGAACAAAATATATTCTTTTATTTTTTAACATAAAAATACTAATTTTTATTTGTAATTATATTTTAAGATTTTATTGGATCTAGTTCTTTTATTTTTTTAGATCATAGATATATTTTTTAAACTATTTGCAAAGTATATAATATGTATTTAAAATTTATATATATGCAATTTATTTAACCATATACAACATGTTTGAATTATTCATTTAATTCTTTTGGTCGATAAAACATAACAATAAAATGTAATGATCTATTATTCTATTACCTTCATCACATATTGCATCGTTCCAAACAAAGATTGGTTTTCATGTTGGGTTTGAAAATTCTTTCCAAACCAAAATTCTAAACTGATTGACACTCGTATTTCAATATTACCAAAGTCCTTTCTATGCGTTCTTCGTAACTAACTGGAACGGTTTGCATGTTTTGTATTTTTTAACCATGTTCTTATAACTTTTTTAATCATAAAAAACATTATTATCGGATGGTTTTGGATTTAATTTATGTACAAAACTAAAATGACAAATATGTCCTTTACATTTTTTTTATCCTCTTTAACTATCTTAACTTATATATATATATATATATATATATATATATATATATATATATATATATATATATATATATATATATATATATATATATATATGTTATTATATAAGAAAGAGTCTCACACAGGTCCTGAGGATGGACGATAGGGGCGACCGTCCGGGGTCCATCTTTTAAAAGGACCCAAATTTTTTACGGAAATTGTTATATCTATAAGATAGTACAAATATTTTTCTTTCAATTATTGAGTTGTTATAAAATATTTGATGTCATTTGTGTATTTTAAGGGCCCATATTTTTCTCTTGCTCTAGTCCAAAATATATTTGGAACGGCCCTGGTCTCACACACACCCAAGTGCCCATTTTGCCGCTCCCTTCTTAGCTCACATTCATAAGGTAACCTTCCTCATCCATTCATTGGTGACCCTTTCCCCGTAATCATCGAGATGGTTTTTTCAATGCGAATCCTAAAAATGTTATTCATTTTCTTAATCTTAAACCCTAAAAATAAATTCAATTAACATCCAAAAGTTAAACTAAACCATAATTAGAAATTGAATGGTCTTTTGGATATGGTTGTTGCAAAGTGTCGGTAATTTTTAGGATGGGGTTATGAAAGAGTGTGGTCTCAAAAAAATATGAAATTTAATCTTGATCATATTAAAAAAGAAAATTCTTAAAATCTTTAAGGTATGAAAAAGTTGAAATCTAATCAAATGGACCATCATGATCAAAATCTCATCAAAGGACAATTATATCACTTTGCTTTCACCGTTGCCACCATTGTCGTCATTGTTACCATTCTATTCATCTTTTCAATTTGTTGTTACCATTCTATTCATCTTTTCAATTTGTTGTTGGAACGAATGTAGACTCATATACTAAAATGATCAAATTGTTCAAAATTCCATATTTCATACACGTCTTGTGGATTAGGCATTCATATTTTGGAGTAAATCGTCCATTTAAAAGCCATTTTCGTGGACCCCTTATGCAAAACAAGAATGGCGATGCACTCTCGATCAAGTGTCTCGATCTCCCAAATTTACATGTACAGACAAAAATATAAACATTTTCTTAGATACTATTATGACAGATTCAAGACATGCTTTCAGTTTCTTGGATAGGTAAAAACCTATATAGGTTTTTCTTTGGTTGCTTGTATTTTTCAAATAAGGATAAAGATTATATGTGTTTTGAGTGATTTGATGAAGGATTACGTAATAATTAGTAGAATGATAAAAAAAAATTGATATACGAAAGCAACTAAATAATATAAGTAAGCATCCTTGTGAACCTAATGTTCAAATATCAATTTAAGCAAACATTATAGTCTAATATGTATTTTTTTTTATTAAGGTTTTGATTTTTGTATGTGTCAATTTCATTAGATTAAATGTTTTGGTTGTTTTGATGTTGTTTAGAATTAATCATGTAAGAGAAATATCTTAATTACAATATGCTTGTAAGGTTCCTGTATCATTTTGGTATGATAAATGAAAATGGAAAGTTTGTTTTTATATGAAAATGACAAATTAGTATTTGTATGAAATGATTGATTGGTAGTTTGGCTTCAAAATAACAATATGATGTTTACCATATAAATTATTTTATCAAAATTGTAACGATCTGTTCCGAATTGTTTCCTAATGCAGAGTGGTGACCAGAAGGTTGGGTATCATCAGGCTTAGGTCCTTTGAGGAAAAGCAATTTAGACCCATTTGGGTGTGGGTAATGTAATTTGGATGACTCGAGAGTTCGGTTTGTGTTTTAGAGACTAAAGGTATTTCGGTAAAGTGTCAATTTGGGCTTTTATGGAAATTGGATTTTTGTTCGGGAAGTTTTAAGGAAAGTATGATTTGATAGAAGTGTAGAGTTTCTTGTTACCTCTCCGTGGATATAAGGATCGTTGGAAACAGACTTATAGCGAAGAAGTTATGGCCTTCGGAAGATTCGTGGTTGTAGGGTTAAACCGAGTATGCGGGGCGTACACATGTATACGCATGACGCACTAGTTGGACGGTCATTACGTGGGGCATACATTGGCGTATGTTGGGCGTACTAATGTAATGATCGTGCATGTCTTATGGAGTACGTTGGGCGTACTCCAGTCAGACCCAAACCCTAATTTAGGGTCTTGGACCCTATTTAAGCTCCTTAACTCACCACCAAACCCTATTATCTTTAGTCTTCATCCCTTTAAACCTTAGCCCTCATTTGAGTGATTTTTGAGCTTTTGGTGGTATTTCTTGGTTTTTGGTGTTCATAGAAGAATAAGGAGCTTCTTAAAGAAGTGATGTAACACCTGGATCATGTATGTATTATCTTTAATAGTGTGAAGTTATAAGTTTCAGTAATTGCCCTGCTCACGACGTGAAGATTACCTTTTCACGTCGTGAGGATTGATTCGAACACGTGCATCATTTAAAAGTCCACAACGTGAGCAGTATAGTGCTTACGACGTGAAGGCGGCTGACGACAAAAAACCCTAAGTTTTTGGTATTTAAGGGAATGAGAGGGCTATGGTTTCTCACCCTCAGCCTCTATCACTCTCTAAGCCTCTAGAAACCCTAATCTTACCTCTCCTTAAGATCCTTTGTCATTTGGGTGCATTTCTAGCTTGTGGGAAGAAGAAAATAAGAAGAAGGAAGTGCTCTAGTGTTGTTGTGGGCAAAGAATTAGCATCATCATCATCTTTTCTCGTTTTTGGACCCTTGTGAGAATCAAAGTTATTGCTCAGCATGGGTAGATCTTGATTTTTGTCCATTTTATTGATGTTATTGCTTGATTGAGTGGAGTACGTCCATAAAGCTGGCAACTTTATGGATTCTAAGAGTCCCAAGAACCTCACAGTGTTCAGATCTAGAAGTTGGTATAGATTTGAGGCATGCATGAAAGTTCGAAGCCCATTTCTTCCCTTTTTGACCTAGAAAATGGATGATCATGTTTGGTGCATGCTTGACCATAAATTAAGGAAACATTTTTATGGACCTTAGGGATCCCCTTTAGCTTCTGGAAGCAGTGGACTCGAAGACTTAATGGAATAAGGACTGAAAATGGTGATTTTTTAGCCTCTGACAACGCTCACAATGTGGGGTGTGAGATCCCACGAAGTGATAAGTAGAGCAATCCCGTTTCTGTTAGGACCCTTGGAGGTCATGACGTGAGAATGGGTGCTCACGTCGTGATGCCAATTCAGGTGATTTCTTTGACCGAGTTGACTAGTTTGGGTCGAGTCGAGTGGGAATCGGATTGGGTTCGTTGTCACGACGTGACCAAGGCCTGGCCACGGCGTGAGGATAACTGACTTTGACTTTGACCAAGTTTGACCTTGAGGGTATTTTGGGATTTTGATGGAATCGGTCAATTGATGGGAATAGGTGTCGGTTCGAGAGTTGAGATTCGAAGTCGAGACCCATCAACTTCTGTTCAGTTTGCGAGGTGAGTTTTCCTCACTGTACTTTTGGGGTCGAAGGCACCAAGGCCGTCCCATTAGATTGTTATCATGGTTATTGCATGTTGGTATGTTGTAGTGATTTGTTAGATTGGTATCCTGGTATCTAGGATGTTTGTTATACTTAGTGATCAGTAAGATTTGTTCGATTGTTTGTTGACTGGTTATATATGTTTATCTGCTATGTATATGTCGACATGTTATATTTGGTTGGGTTGAGGCGGACCAATGGAAACTGAAGGCCAAGAGACCCAGGGCAATCCAGATAAACTGAAGGCTCGTGCGGCGGACCAGTCAGGCCGAAGGCCCGGAGAACAGTCCAGTTAAGCTCAAGGCTGTGACATCCCCATTTTCACGGCAAGAAAAGACCGATTTTGTTTATGCTTTATAAAAATCAGAGTACTTCTTTTCATAAAAATGTTGCGGAATTTGTTCCCAGAAAAACATGATAAATACGTTATCAAAACATTTTCGAAGAATCGTATTTTATTTATTTTAAAACGTTTGGGATGTCATCATTAATACAGAAACATAAGCATAAACAGAACTTACTAGTGTTCTACATCTCTTTTTCTCTCAGTGTAATGTGACTTCATGACAACACCTGTGACATAAATAAACTGAGTGGGTCAGGTTGGGAAACCTGGTGAGTACATAGGGATTTCAATCCCACAATGTTATACCATATATATAGTTTAAAACTCACAAAATATACCATTTCACCATATATATATATATATATATATATATATATATATATATATATATATATATATATATATATATATATAAACAACTCTTATCCTACCCCTTCGATCCTCACAACGAGACTATCCATATTCTCGGACCTAAGGTTAGCCGTTTTACCTAATCCATACTCCCGGATCAGAAATGAACGACTTTACCTAATCCATACTCTCGGACTAGGGACAAATGACTAATCCATACTCTCGGATTAATGATGAATGATTATGCCTAATCCATACTCTCGGACTAGGGACAATGGCTATGTCTAATCCATGCTCTCGGATCAATGACATATACTAAAGTTCTATTCTCAGGGTATAAGTCACTCGTACTCGTAAGAAAATACTACCCAATATTCCTCATAATTAATTTAGGTTTTGTCACACCCCAAAACCAAGAACGGCGGAAACGTTCTGGGGCGGAGGACGTCATGTAAGGTAATCACAACACAGTAAATGTAAATAGGCAAACAACATCATCCATTGCATTAAATATATAAATTTAATACATGCGTGTTCTGTACAGTTTTAGACACCAAAAATATAACGTAAATCAAAATAATAAAATGATGAGTCTTTGAGTACGCTCCATCATCTCAAAAGCTGGCATCGGTACCTGTCTACTGATGACCTAAGAATACAAGTTATTTTGAAAGAGTTTATCAACATTAAGCTGGTGAGTTCATAAGTATTTTAGTGTCAATGTTCATTGTCAAAAACGTTTGAACCTGTCCCAATGTATAAGTTTGTAAAAATGTAAATAAATGTTTAAAAGTGTTTGCAAAAGTTTGAATCTCTCAGAAAATCCTATATTTTCTATAAAAGTAACCTTCTACCAAGGCTTAACTGTTTTGTAAACTCGTCTGTTGTAAAAGTGTGTAATTACCCAAGTATAACTATCATTTGATAAAATATAGTTTGTACATTAATGCTTAAGTGAGATTATCACCAAAATATGTAATGGGTATATCATTTGTAGTACTGTAGTTTTGTATAATAAGAACTACTGTTGTACTAATTACTACTACCTTAAACCGGATTTATATTAAGGTATAATGTGATAATTGCACCATACTATCGACTGATAACAACGACATAAAGAACGGTCGTAATAACGGAATGACGTTTGGCACCCGCAGACCTGCAGGTCCGGCTGTAGCTAGCAGCAAGGTGTAGGATAGTCAATCCAGTATAGATCTATACGCAAACTCAACGCTCTCCCTCCAAGAGAATTCTGGCTACAACTCGGGCCATGACATTTAAGGCATGCTCCGATACAGTGGATCACATTTGTTATCGTATTCTTGCATATGTGATGAAATGTTTCTTGTTCTAGTATAGTTGTATATATTCTCTTCCTAGTATAGACTCATGAATGAATTGACTCATTGATCCAGCAGTTGAAATAGTATGATTCTGTGTTACCCCGATGGTAACTTGTTAACGGTGCGTTTAGTACGTATGATTATGGAAGTACTTTTATGTCTATATATGTATATTTGATATATAATTAACATGGAAACGACCTTCGGATGGTCACCCATAATCCCACCAGACCACATCCAAATCGAGGAAAAGGAAATAGGGTGGATGGCCTTCCTAAGCCCTTTAAACATTATTTATACGTCTATACATATATGGGCATGCAATTTATAATATAAAAACATAAATAGGTATTTATAAGGCATTTGAAACATAAGTATTATTTTTAAAGAAAGATTGACTTGATGTCAATCTATAAAACCATTTGAAGGTGTAGATTTGATTAAAACAGTTTAAGTATAAGGAACATTTGTTTAAATCACAGTTGCAGTGTAAATTCGAAAAGTAAATGGGTTTGGAAAACATTTAGAAGTAAAACAGTTTGATAGACAGTTTGAATAGTGATAAAATCACTGGTTTCCCTAGTTATTAATCACATGTGATTTATGCAATCACATGTGATTGAAACGATAACTATAAGTATTTAACTTGTATTCCCCCCCTTGAAAGCATATAAAAGCATTTAGAATATTTAAAAAGGTTGATTAAGGGGTATGAAACTCACTTGATTGATTGAAGAAAGCGAGATGGAAAACCGGGCAGAGTTTCGTCTCGGAAAACGGATTTTCCTCGGGATTCTCGGGAATCTCGGGAGTAAAATCGACCCTCGGGACTTGAGTAAAAAGACCAGAGCTTCGGGTTATAACGGGCACGGAAAACGAGGCAAGGTTGTGAGAGAGAGGAGAGAAATGAGCAACATTTTCGGAAAGCCTCGCATCCTATTTATAGGAAGGCTGAACCGCCTCCGTACGCGGGGCGTACGCTCGTACGCAGCGCGTACGCGTACGTCATGCATGACTGAAGCCTCGACTGCCTCGGTTCGGATGGGACGGGTTGCTGGGTACGCGGGTCGGATGGGACGGCGGGTCGGACGGGACAGCGGGTCGGACGGGTCGGAGCTTCGGACGGGTCGGACGGGTTAGATTTCTTCGGATAGTGCGACGTGGACGATCCGAGACCCTCGATCTCAGTACGCGGGGCGTACGAAGGTACGCAGGGCGTACTTCGGTCCAATCCGATGACTCCCCTTCGGATATTACCGGGAATTTATAATTAAATTTATATTTATTATAAATAAACTTCAAAAATTCATATCTCCCTCATACGAACTCCGTTTTTGACGTTCTTTATATCCACGCGAAGGTGAGACCATGATCTACAACTTTCGTTTAGATTCCGTTAGCAAATTACGAAATTATTTTTTTATTATTTATTTATTAAAATGACGTGATTAAGGAATTTCTTCAAAAATTCATAACTTCCTCATCCGAAGTCAGATTTGGACGTTCTTTTTATGTACGCAAACCTTGATATGATTCCTACTACTTTATTTAATCCGAATAAGATTTTTGGAAGGTTACATTTTGACCTAAATTTGATCGGTTTTACATTACATTGACTCGAAATATCGGGTTGTCACAGGTTTACTCTTCATCCTAAATCATCATGTATAATCAGGTATGTTCTTTAACATGTATTTCAGGCAACATCAATTAACTCGCACATAAACATATAATTAATACTTCAATTAATACTTGTATTAAAATCATGTTCATGAAAGGGACTATGCACTCACCTGGGAAGGTGGTGACTCGGCACTCGGACATCACTTCGTTACTCTTAAAACAACTTCCTCGACAAAACCTAGTATCATTACCACTAGAGTTTAGTCTGACGTTAACCGCGACAAATTAATAGTCTAGCTATTATTATTATATAAACGTTAAATAACACTCGATATAACTCATAATAATAGCCCAAATACTTATTATAAGGTCCTAATAACATTACTATATTGAAACATAAGCTATACTAAGGATAGCGTAGGCATAGCTTACTTACAACGGGTTTTCTCGAAAACCGGGCTTCGCTGGAGCAGCGTTCCCGAGCCGAAAGACTCTTTTATCGGGACTCCGGGAGCCTCGGGGCTTCCTTCGGGTGCTAGGGGGTTTACCTAGGCTTTTAGGGGGGTTAGGGAGGCTAGAGAGAGAAACTAGAGAGAGAAAGTGAGTTTGGGAGGTGTGAAGAGAAGGCTAGACCCGACACCTCTATTTATAGTGGAAATATATGATGGACTCCCCGAGTAAGGGGGACCTACTCGCCGAGTTGGTCCATGTGGTGGCCTTCTGGTGGTGCCACGTGTCCAATTCTGGTGGTGCCACGTCACCCCCTATCGCGTATCAGCCTTCGAATTTAGAAAAATCATAACTCTCGCATACGAGCTCCGTTTTCGACGTTCTTTATATCCACGCGTAGGTAAAATCAATATCTACAACTTTCGTTTAGACTCCGTCAGCTAATTCTCGACCGATCTCAAATTTAACAGTAGGAGGCGTTTAGACTGTTAAATGACCGCGAAGAATTCGTAACTCCTTCATACGAACTCCGTTTTCGTCCATATTTTTACCGTTGAGTTCCTATTAATGAGATATTCAACTCTCATTTAGGTCGTGTAAGCCAAAAACCGCTCAAACTAAAATTCGAGTTTCGGGGCGTGCACTGCTAAGCCGAATCTTAGAAAAATCATAACTTCCTCATACGAAGTCAGATTTGGGCGTTCTTTTTATCGATGCTCTTAGTTTAACATATTATACAACTTTTGTTTAGATTGCTAAGGCTAAATCTCGCTCTATCGTAAATTCACTATTTACGCTTCCCGGTGTCGTGCCGGTTTTGCCGTAAAACTTCGACGGGCCATAACTTCTTCGTTATAACTCGGATTTCGACGTTCTTTATATGTACAGAAACCTTGTGACATATTCTAAAACTTGGTTAAGATTATTTATTCTAAATAATCTTTTGTCAAAAAGTTGTTTTCGACACTTATTGTCTCTAAATTGACTAGCCCGGATCTGCGGGCGTTACAAAGGCCCAGTGAGGCGGTCCAGCCATGCTGAAGGTTCCGTGAGCAATCCAAATAGTATGTAGGCCTACGAGGTGGTCCATTTAGGTTGAAGGCTTTGTCTGCATGATGTTTGTTATTTTATATGTTATTTGCTTGTGTTGGTACTTTAGGGGATCTCACTAAGCGTTGGCTTACAGTTTTGGGTTATGTTTTAGGTACTAAGGATGATCGCGGGAAGGTGAAGGCATGATCGTACACATCCTCATGATTTGACTTATGATTTTGGGAGACTCTGATGTTGAACATGTTTTGAAAACTATGTTTGTAAAGAATTTGTGAAATTGGTTGGTTTTAAAAGTTTAAATTTTCTCGATTTTTGTGAGTGTTACAAGTGAGGGATTGCTTGAAGCTTTTGGATCCAGGCTTGTTGCATCTTGATCTACATTTTGAAGGTATAACGTTTCTATGTTGACGATTTAGGTGTTAGATCTAGTTTAAGGAGTAATTTAGGTTCTTTTTGGTCCATAGAGTCATCCTTGTAAGTATGAGCTACTCCAAGAGCTTAGAAAGATGGATCTTAGCCTTTGAGAGGTCCATTGTTCATAAAAATGTCATCTTGATGAGTTATTGTGGTGCAGGCATGAGTTTGGGTGATTATTATGGATTGTATTAAGGTTTTGGTCCCATTAAGCCTTGCAAAGGATTAAAGTTGCAAACTTTACATGTTAAGACATCTCATTAGGGTCATATCCAAGTTTAGAAGTCATTGTCTTAACCATTAAGAGCTTATTTTGGATCTTTGGATCCTGGAGGAGTACGTTGGGCGTACGCAAGTGTACGCTTATCATAATGTTGATTGTGTGCATCAAGGACTTGTACTTTGTACTTCGATGGCGATTACGTGGGGCGTACTCCCCAATATGTCATTTTGGGCCTTTTTTCTAAGGTTTAGGCCTTGTTGGTCCATTGAGCTTTTGGCTTTGGGCAATAGATGGACTTAGGGTTTTCTTGGAAGTAGGTCAATGATGGTTTTGGGGCCAAATCAGGTTATTGGGCTATAATGGGCTTTTGTTGCTTTTGATTTGGGCTTTGGGTTGCCATTTTGGGCTTTTTATGCATTTTGGGTTGGGTTTTGGTTACGGAACAGGTAAGAAAAGGGTAAGATGGTCTTTTACCCATTAGGAAGTTAGTCTATGGAGTGGGCCTTGGATTTTGGGTTCTGTGGTCCGAGCAGTTATTTGATTATCAGCGGATTAAGGTGAGTCTTCTCATTGTATCCATGGGTCTAAGACATCAATGTTGGCTCATTACTTGTTATATGGAATGTTAGTTGTCTCTATGATACTTGCATGAAAAACCAGGATCTGGCCCCTGGCAATCGCATGAAAGACCAGGATTTGACCCCTAGTTATTGTATGAAAGACCAGGATCTGACCCTTGACAACTGTATGAAAGACCAGGCTCTAGCCCCTGGCACTCGTATGTAAGACTGGGATTTGACCTCGACATTCCAAGGAAAGACCATGAGGGTAGCCCATGACACTTGTATGTTTTGGGTATGTGGTATTTTGGGGAACTCACTAAGCTTTGTGCTTACAATTTTTATGGTTATGGTTTCGGGTACTTCTAGTTTGAAAATGAATGACCCGACTTGATTGCAACACATCCACTAATGTTTCCGCATCATGATGATTTTGGAATTGTAGTATGATAACTGTTTGCTTATAAAAGTACTTTTGAATATTTGGATAAGCAGCTATTGAATGTTGACTTAAAGATAATTATTGTTTTGGTTGAATTAAAACTGATATTTTTACCTCATACTTTTGGGTCGTTACAAAAATACACCTTAATTACTTGTTAAAGTAAGTCAACAAAGTTCATTAATGTGATAAACTTTTAAACTTGACAAGAACAATACATGTATACAGCATGTTGGTCCTCATCTATGACTGGCAAAATTTGGATCATACCGGCCTCATAATGAAGAGCAAACAGTTCCATGTAACTTTAAATTAAATTCATGGCGTTGTCGTCAATATAATTTGTTTCATTGTTGGTGGAATGGGCCCCAATTTCTTTCTACTTAATTCATGAACTCTTTCATATTGCTAGACATGGTAATCATGACTTGTGATATCTTCCTAATCTTCCTAATGACTACCTATCGAAGGTCATTGAATTCCAAGGCCGGTAATGGGATCTCAAAGTTATGCAAGCGGCCTCGGAAATTCTTGAACCACAAAATCAAGTCCGATGCGATTTTGTCAACAAAATTGTGTGGTATAACCTCTAAGCATGCCACTTTAGATTATGTTGACTGTAGTGACATGGTGGATTGTTGTGAATGTGACAAAACCGGTAGAGTTTAAGAACTTGAGGTGAAAATTATATTCTAATGCAAAAACTATGACATTTCTCCACATTTTAGATCGGGGTTTTCATTTCATACACTGTTTTTCGTGGACATTAAAATTCTAAACAACTTACATGGTACACCCTAATCTCCTTTGAATCTATAGTTAGTCTCCATTATATCCTGAGTTTGAAATGACTTATTTCGATTCGATGGTCAAGGGTAAAATCTTGGTCATTTTTAATAGTTCTGAAAAATTATGTGGTCAATTTTGTGATTATGCCTTATTCTTACAAAGTTAGAGTTGTTCATCCAAATTCTTTGTGGGCCATATGTAAATAAAAGTAAAAATAGTAAATAGTTTATGCCATTAATAGATATTTTCCAACAAGACTCACAACCACAGACAGAACACACTAAAAGCTTTCAAAAAGCAGCTCTTTGGATTACGCTACAAGTATACGACACAGTATATATCCGACAACTGTGGCACGAACGCGTCACAAAGCCGTCGTTTTAGTGGTAGACCCCATAATATCCCCATGCAATCATGCACTATTGCTTCATTTAATTTATCTATCTTTTATAATTATATATGTGTATAATCATGCCTACATATAACACATGAAATACGTAAATCTTTTGGGTATTTTGTAACCGAGTTATGAATTCCAGAGGGAATCGTCAGGTACTTCATTCCAGTCACTAGTACATTCAAAGTTAGCATCGTTGGAAAAATACATTCCCGGGTTGTAATTAAATTCCATCCAATTTTCTGGGGTATCAAGTGGCGAATCATTGATAGCCTGGATTTCGCTAGCCGAAAGTCCAATGTTGGTGGGCACATACTGAGCCGAGCCGGAGCCAGTATCGTCGAGCTCTGCTGTGGAGGGTTTAACCAGCAATGCAGCCTGGTGAGCAGCCACACGTATGTCGTCAGCACTGGGGCTAGCCGGGGTTGGGAGAGCTGTTGCCATTTGTGGAAAATTGAGAATGGCATTGTCTCTCCGAAAGTAAAACGATGCTGCATCGTATGCCACTGCTGCCATTTCTGGTGTGTCAAAACTCCCAAGCCAAATGCGGGATTTGGTCAATGGATCACGTATTTCAGACACCCATTTCCCCCATTTGCGCTTGCGGACACCACGGTAGACCGAGGAAGTCCCGCCACCATGAGTTGAATGAGTGTCGCTCATTGTTAATAATAGGTTATAATTAGAATATGGGAAAATGGAAATGCATGCTGAGAATATGCAATCTAGCCACGTATTTATACATGTGGATCCAACAGTTAATTAAGATTATTTTAATTAAGACAGGGGTCTGTTTCTTATTAGGGTAAAATATAGGGACATATTATCACTTTATTGAATTTCCAAGTAGCTTCCAAACATAGTTATAATGCTTTCATCAACAGAATAATCATTTTTATGTGCTTGGTCTTGACCAATGAGTGATAAGAATGTGTGGGGTTTCTAATATATGCACTTGTTAGTGAGCACTTCCAATTTGGAAAACAGAGAGATCGGTTGGTGACAGGATTTTTAATCATAACGCGGTGTCCATTCCAATATACAAGTTCCGTCAACATACATACATATACATATACATACATGATACATCTATACATACATATGTACTTCTAAACTTGTATAATGATATAACACATGTACACATACATACATATATTCACACACTACTACAAAAAGAGTCCTATATCCCCATTAAAATGTCAACATAATAAGAGAGCCCAGATTTAATAGGCACATAGAACTAGAGATACATAAAAGATCGGGTCGTGTATCAAACTGGTGCAGTTTTGTGGCTAAACGGTGGTTTGGAATCATATTGCAAACTCGTGGAACCGGTTTGGATGAAACCCGATCACACACATATCCATTGGAAAAGTGATTTTGTTTTGTCAAACAGTCATATAGCCATTTGTGACTTTTTTTTTTACGGTGGTACTCATCTATTTATATTTACTTATAAAAAATACATTTTTACTTGCACCATATACATTTAAAATCTCCATAATTTTTTAATTACTTTCTAATAATTATTATAAATTGGTTAATAATGTTAAATTAATTTAAAAACTAAATTATAATCATAAATAAACTAAACTACAATATTAAAATATCATATTTTACATCTATTTATAAAATTATGACTTTAACTTTTTAATATATTATAGTTAACTTATTAATTTACATATCTTGTCGTATGTGAGTAATTATCATTTTAAAGTCACAATTTTTATATAATTTATGATTTTATACAAAATAGTTAAATTATTAATTTCAATATATATTAAACGGTTAACTTAAATCAAAATTTCAGTTAAACTTGAAAAAAATCGTTAGATTTTTTTATATAAATAGCTAAAAGTTATGAATTATAGTGTTAAACCTAAATTGTAATCCTAAATTAACAAAAAAACCATAAAACTATTTTTTATAATCATTAAGAATTTTCAAATAAGTAACTTAAAAATAACTTACAATAAGAATAGTTAAAAGTAATATTATACATATTGACCTCATAATCGATTTAGTCCTTATATTTTTTTTATTCAATTAAGTCTCAAAAACCGGTATTCGTATTTAATTTAACCCTTTTACCCGGTCAATAGGTCATCCAACTTTCAAAAATTAAATTTTTGGCCAAAATTTCAAAATATATTACAAATTTGGTCCAAAATTTACACTTTTGGCCCAAATTTTAGAATATATATATATATATATATATATATATATATATATATATATATATATATATATATATATATTATTTCCTTAGAATTATAAAGATTTTATATTTATTAAATACTTAATAATACTTATTTTTATAAATAGATATTTTGTATACAAAAACGTTTTTAAAAAAAAGTTTTATATAGAAAATATAAGATTTTTTATGTGAAAATAAGTTTTTTTTTTGTATGAATATGATTTTATAAAGAAAAAACATATTCGAAATAAAATTTTGAGAAAAAAAAGTTGTAAAAAAAAACTAAATTTAGAATGAATTCATAAAAAAAATTCTAAAATCTGGGCAAAAAGTGTAAATTTTGGACCAAATGTGTAATACAAATTAAAAT
Organism: Lactuca serriola; assembly: GCF_051521515.1. Taxonomy (NCBI): domain Eukaryota; kingdom Viridiplantae; phylum Streptophyta; class Magnoliopsida; order Asterales; family Asteraceae; genus Lactuca; species Lactuca serriola. Next base: position 34,104,240 of record NC_136410.1, read on the forward strand.
CTGGGCCAAAAGTGTAAATTTTGGACCAAATTTTTAAAATATTATGAAATTTGGGCCAAAAATATAATTTTTGAAAGTTGGATGACCTGTTAACCGGATAAAATGGTTAAATTGAATACGGTTACCGGTTTTAGGGACTTAATTGAATAAAAAAGACAAAACTGTAAGATTGGTCTCTGTGGTATTCAAAAAACTTTGGATAGGGTCCAAAAAGTTTTCAACTTGCACCGAAGGTCCAAAATCAAGGTTTTTTCTGGGTTTTTGGTCCTGATACACTTGAAAAGTCGATTTTACCCTTTTCATTTCTTTTTTCTATTTTCTTTATTTATTTTGGTATTTAAATAATTAAAAATAAAAAATAAAATCTCACCTACCCCCCCTCTCTCTCTCTAAACAATTTTATGTGTGTTCTTCACCTATGATTGTGCCAGCATCCAGGAATTGCTCGATTCCAGCCATAATACATGTCCCGCCACCATGAAAGTCCTTCGATCCACCGATATCGTCCCAAACCTCACACTTCACCGTCTCATTTGTGTATGGTCTGATTCTTATCTCCTCAGCGTTGCATCACATGCCTCATTCAACAACCATCTCGTCTTCGATTCCTTAAAGAAATTGAGAAGTAAGGAACATACACAACCACAACTCCTGTCGTTAGGTACGCTATCAAGTATTGTTAGTTTTGCGAATTGTCGATTGAAAATATAGAATCATTGGTGAAATTGGTCCCTCATTCTCTCTCTCTCTCTCTCTCTCCACATATTTCTAGTCAAACTCTCACCCCTTTCTTCTTAAGAACCCTAAAAAGCAATCTCACGTTTTTTCACAATTAGAGGTTCTAAAATCTGATTCACCCCAAAATCAATTATAGGGACATGAGCGGAAGACCTATCGATAATTCATTTGTTGTTGAATTTGGCTGTGGAAAGAGATTGACAGAGGGGTATACATTCACTACCAACAGAGGCAGAAATGGGTGATTCAGGGCGTTGGTTTTGCTCTCGAATCCTTATCTGTCGCCACCTCTATTTCTCCTTTCCCATACCCCCTCTGATCATCTCGATGGTTGTCTAATCATCTAGGGAATATTTTAAAAACCCACACGTACACACAAATCAGTACCTGATATCTTCATCTGGTGTTTAAGATCAAGTTTGCACAGCAGTTTCAGATAAGAAATCGCTTCAGATCAAGTTTAGGTTTGGATTTCATAGCAGAAATCGATTCAAGTGGTGGTGAAGGGCATTCATCAGATCTGAAAGAAATGATTTCTGGGTTCGTGAATGTGATGCTCTTGTTCTTGAACTCAGGAAAAAACGAGTGTTCTTGAGATTCATATTAATATTTGTGTGTGTGTGCGAGAGATAAAGAGATTTTATTTTTGATTTTTAATTATTTAAATACCAAAATAAATAAATAAAATAGAAAAAAGAAATGAAAAGGGTAAAATTGACTTTTCAAGTGCATCAAGGACCAAAAACCCAGAAAAACCTTGATTTTGGACGTTCAGTGCAAGTTGGAAACTTTTTGGACCCTATCCAAAGTTTTTGAATACCACAGGGACCAATCTTACAGTTTTGTCTAAAAAAAGATATAAAGACTAAATCGATTATGAGACCAATATGTAAAAACTATATTACAGTTTTCTCTTATATAAAAAATTAAAATGTTATCCAACAATGTTTGTTATTTTAAATAACTACAAACAAAAAAACTAACAATATTCATCAAATAAATTTTAAAAAAGTTAAAATTTCTGAAACCAAATTAAAATAATTAAGAGTTTCTAAATACGTTATTTTAAATAACTTACAACAACAATAGCTAAAAGTAAAACTATATACAAAAATCATATTGTTACTTTAAAAAACAAAAACAATGTTTGATGTTTTAAATAATTACAATAATAGAAATTAAAATCTTAAGCAAAATAAATTTTTTAAAGTTAAATAATCATAACAACTATAAATATTATTAGACCATATGTTATATTTAATTTTATTTATGAGTAACTATATGTCTATATTATCATATAAAGCAAAACAAACAATGTTTATACCAACTTATTATAAAAATTTATCATATAAGAGCTAACAACAACGTAATTGATATATTTAAAAAATATATTTGTAAAGATTTCAAATATATTGTTGTATTATACGCAACGTACGGGTATTTGTCTAGTTTGTTAATATGAATATGTATCGGGTTGTGTTATTTTTATCACATCATTTAAAAACGCCCAAAATTTCTCAAAACGCAATCCCGAATGTTATTTTCTGGAGTTTTTTTAGTTCTCTTTACAACCAATGACATTCAAATGTGGTCGACTAATTTTAATTTTGTATTGGTGTTAAGCTTATTCAACCAAAGTAATGGTTGTCAAAGTTTTTGCTACAACTGAACACGTAATTTGATAACATTATAACTTATGTAAAATGTCAAGCGATCTATGAAAAGCCTGGTGCAAGAAATGCGGTAACTTCTTAAAAGAAGATGGAAAGACCACATTAAGCAGGGGCGGTTTTGCTTGGTATCCAGCTGTGGTACCGGCAACACCTAATTTTCCTGTATGCAGTTGAAACAAATTTATTTTTTTGGTTTTTTTTTATCTATTTTACCTGCACTGACAATACATTCTTCAACCTCGACAACACCTGTTATGTATTCATGCGTCCGCCCCAGACATTAAGTTTCCACTCAAATTTATATTGCAAGGAGGTGGAATCGGTCTAGATGTGGAAAAACACCAATGTCGAATAAAGACACCATTTGGATGTATGATCAAAGTTTGGGTTGCAGAAATGATGACAAAATTTTTAACAGCTTCATCAACCAACAATTGACAAATTAAGCTCATCCAAGAGAATCTTCAATCTCGTTCGACCCTTACACACAATGCAATTAACATGTGGGATTAACATGAAACGTTTTCTCGGTTTCATATGGTTCACCATAGTCATACCTTTATATTTCGACTCATTGGTAAAATTCACAAACGTAAGAAATAATGAAACCGATGATTATGTTTGAATTGCATTACGTTTTATTGGGTAAATATACAAAGCAAAGGATTTCCACATATATATATATATATATATATATATATATATATATATATATATATATATATATATATATATATATATATATATATATTTTGATGATACGTCAAATAATACATTAATATTGTTACATCTTGACAAATAAAATATAAATATAAAACGGTTTGCGACAATATTTTTTCATAACTAATGTATTTGACACATCATTAATTTGGTTGTGCAAGACAAAATAAAATAGTATTAAAGATATAATAGATGCTTTTAAAGAAATGTTTCGTGATATTTTTAGTAATACCAACCTTCGATGTCATAAATATACTAATTTTGGAACGATGCAAATTCCAATTGGTTAGCTCTCAATTGGGACATTCATACTCGATGAAATTCAAAGATACTTTAATAAAACTTAACTAAATTTGTTAACATAGTTAGTCACAGGGGCCTTTCATGTGCAAGGTTTTCTCCTTGAGGACCATTTCAGGGAAAAAAGTTCCGTAAGGGCCAACTCAGGGAAAAATTGTAAAGCTAAAGGATCATTCGTGTAATTTGTTCAAAAGACTATTATATGAATATGAAAAAATGGTGGGTAGGTAAGATAAGATGAGAGGGTGGGGTTGGGGTGTGTTTATTTAATAAATTAAAAAATCAAGGACAAAATAGTCTTTTTAGGTAAGACAGGGACCAAGCGCGTAACAAAAACAAATAGTAGGGACCTTCCGAGTTAAAAAAATAGGTTAGGGAACAAACGCGCAAATTACCCTAAACCATAGGGACCATTCGTGTAATTTACTCTATAGCTTTAAAAATAAAGTCAAAATTAGCCGACGGAGTCTAAACGAAAGTTGTAGATCACGTCGCTACCTACGCGTAGATATAAAGAACGTCAAAAGCGGAGCTCGTATGCAAAAGTTATGAGTTTTAGCAGATAATTAATTTTTGGATTAAACCTCGAAGTGCCACGTGGCAGGATCTGGGCCACTACTTCCTCCCCACAACTTGGAACGGGATTGCGACACATGGCAAATTACGCCCAGTGTGTTGCTGTTTTACCCATTACGCCCTGTGTAATGTTGAGTACGCCCAACATACTGGGCACTGAGCAGCCTATAAATAGAGCTCGTTTTTCACTCATTTCTCCACACCTCTTCAACCCATTCTCTCTTAAACACCCCCAAACCTTCTAGGCCTTTCATTAGCACCTCCTAGGTGTTCGGAGCGAGTCTCATAGCGCCAGAAGGCCCCGAGAAGAAGAGCTTTCGACTCAGAAGTTCTGCCCACACAGAGTCCGGTTCCTCACTAATCCCCATTGTAAGTTAGTTATGCTTACCATACTTTAAGTAACTTATGTTTAAGTTCATTATCGTTATTATGAACCTACAAATAAGATTTATCGGTGATTTCAAGTCGTTATACTGATTGATCTACTTACAAGGATGATGTCTAGGCTGTTATTTAGTGAGGTGTTTATAGTGGGATTTCCAAACAGTATACTTCATATACCAAACGAACCCTACCTCCAATATGATCCTACATGGTTGTTACTTACATGATAGATCATGAAATTAGACTTTGAGTTAATGATAAATATATACTAATAATTAGTCGCAATAAATATTTGACTAGAACTTAGTGATAATAATACTAGGTTTCGTCAAAGGAAAAGACAATTATTAGAAGCAAAGCGCTGCCCGAATTTCGAGTCGTCACTTTACCAAGTGAGTGCATAGTTACCTTCATCTTACACATAAATATGAAGTATTTAATATAAATTACTTGCTATATGTGCCTATTATCTATTTTCTGATATCTATGCTAGATGAACGATTTATACATGTTTTACTCGATTTAAATTGTATATGTATTTTGTAACTATAATTATGTTGGGTAAAGATGGGTAGATGATATAGATGATGAAAGATGAAATAAATGATAAGAGGCCTTGATGTTAAAGCTGATCCAGTCATCTAGCAGAGTATAAATGACAACTATGGACTATTCTAGACAGTCCAGTGGAACGCTAGCAGGCTCGCAACCTGTAGGTGTTTGTGAACGACGTGTTCACCAGGTGTACTCCATCCCCCTCATGGTTGCCTTACTGACATATATTGTCGAGGAATCTCTTAAGCATTATTGTCAATCCCGAAGATAATTCTTCGACTGGGTTCCTTAAATTAGATGCTTTAGAGACAGAAAGTGAGGATAACGGGAACGGGTAATCAGGTTGAATGATTTGATGAAATTAAAGAACTTAATTAATGTGGGTTGAAAACTCTATGTGCTCACCAGGCTCCCAAGCCTGACCTACTCAATTTCTTGTATTACAGATAGTGGCACAAGAGCACTGGTGTGATGAACAAATGAGGGAATTATGGATTATTAGCTAATAGAATAATAGATGTTGTAATGCCTATGTTATTTTCCGTTTATGCTTATGTATTGTATTGACGATAACATCCCAACATTTTTAATATAATTAAAATACATTTATTCAGAAATATTTTGATATTATCTTTGTCATATTTTTTGGAACAAATTCCGCAATACTATTCTTTAAAATGATACTCTGATTTTAAATAAAACATAAACAAATAGGTCTTTTCTGGCCGTGAAATTGGGGATGTCACATAAGTTATATCTATATTATTTAGTAACAATTGGTTTTGCAGGGTTGATAATTAAGGAATATTATCATAATATTAATATAAGATTGAAATCCTTATGTATCTCACCAGGTTTCCCAACCTGACCCACTCAGTTTGTATGCATCACAAGTATCAAGACCTAAGCCATTGGAACTTGATTTGGATGTTGAGTGATAAAGGGAAAGCCTGTCATGGTGTTCAGGACGATTATGTATTTACGTTGTAACTTATGTGTCTGTATTGATTATAACATCTTTAGGGTTTCAATATTTGAGGCAATCACTTACACTCAAAATGTTTGAATATATTGGGATCTTTCGCAACAACGATAAATGATTTTAAAAGCATAAATAAAAGTTTTAATTGGTTCTGGAAATTAGAGGATGTCAGAGTTAGTGTTTCTATCTTTAAGATCTTCAACATATTCCAACATCTTAAAACTATTCACAACTCTTCATCTAAAAATCTTTTGTTAATACATAACACCACATATACTAATTTGGTTGCAAAGCTATCAAAATTATTTTTGACAAAAATAACCACCATCACCGCAAATTTGCACCACACCAGCAACCCTTCTTAACCACCACCTCATTTCCCTTCCTCTATTCATGCCTGACGAGTAGCATCACATGTTTTTTTCTGAAAAATAGCACCACTTTCGTTGTAGATGTGGAGGCTACAGATCTACAAGTTAGATAACACCATCATTGGAGCATCACCTATCTCTAAATAACCACCCTCTGTAACAACACCATCATCACCCACCTAGGTTTCGAACAACCACCCTCTGCTGAAACCCTAGTAATTGAGCATATCTTCCTTGATCATCACTTGAAACCCTAGTACCATGATAAAAGCACTTGAAATCATCGATTTTCATTCATACCCTAAAGTTGCCTGAAAATAGATATGAGGTGGTAGTTATGTAGATATGGTGAGTAGATGGACATAAATTAGATGAAGAGAGGGAGAGAATACAGGTGCTACATTCCAGTGTTCCACATTACTGACGACGACTTAACAGATTTGGTAATAGTGTTGCTTGTCGACGATTAAGGTTTTAGCGAATTCGGTGATGTTGTTAGTCATCTGTGGGAGAAGAGGAGAGAGAAGTGGTGGCTTCCGGTGGTAGTCGATGGTGGGCAGTGGTAGCCAATGACGGTGAACGGTGGTTTCCGATGGAGAGGAGGTGATCGGTGGTTTCTAATGGAGTGAAGAGAAAAATGGTCTTTAGGTTTTACGATTTTAAGAAGAGAGAGTATTAATTCAAAAGGGGTGGGTGTAAGTGGTGGGGCCCATTGCATTTTTAAAAAAAAAATTAATAATAATAAACAAATTAAATTAAAATATTTTGTTATATTTAAAATGAATCAAAGACATTAAAAATAATTGAAAAGGGCATTAACGTTATTTTATATTGTTAGGGAATAACCGTGCAACTTTTTAAGATTGAAGGGACCATCCGAATTAATTTTGAAAATAATACTCAATGTGTCTTTTGGCACCGTTACGAGATAAATTACTCTATATTAAATATAAAATCATTAAATATAAAATATTGATGTGTTAATTCTTTAAACTTTGTAAGGTTACATATATTAAAGAATCTTTAAGAGAAAGTTGTATTAGATTGTACAATGATGACGTGATAGTTCTTTAAACTCTAGTGAAATGGTATGCACCGTAGTCCTGAGATGCTCTAAGAATTGCATGGTAGAAAGAGAGGGTGAGCAAAAGCTTCTTTAATAAAATCATGCATTTTTTTTCTTTAAATATGACTATGTGGATCAGTGGATGATACACAAATATTGACCTTAAATCTTTTATATTACTTTTTGTTTGTCCACAATGATCTATACATCAATCCAGCTGTTTCAGGATTCTTTATATATATAATGATATAAGACAATTTCATAACATTTTTATATACAAAGAACATTCTTTTTGACTTTTTTGTTTTGTTTATTCTAAAAAGTGTTGTAAGTTAAATACAAACGAGTTGAATTTTTTTATATATTTGGTTGGATGCGATCGGTTCAGAAAAAGTCTTTGCACTAGTTTGATCCAATAATACCAAATAAAATATCGGTTTCATCAATCTTACTTGAATATGTCCCCCGGTGAATATATGAAGCCCTAAACAAAGACGGCAGGAAAATTTAATAATTTACAAATATAGCAAAATACATTGATATAGTGTTAAAAAAAAAAAGGCAACATTTGGTAGATGAAAAGTCAAAACAATAAACTTAGCGGCAACTCTTCTTCCTCTTGATCTTGTTTCTTCCCTTGAGTTGTTTCTCTAGATTGTTGATCCTATGGTTGAGGAGTAATGATGATGATAGTCTTTGAGTTGTAGATTTTTGTTCTTCTGAAGTCGTCTTCTGACATGGAAGTGATGAGCAAGTTACACTGTGGTTCGTGGTGGTGATTGTGCGCTTAGATTGGGTGGCAGGAGATGGCGGTGGAGGCACTATTATGGGTATATTCAGAAACTTCTTCACAGAGGGTTTCTTTATTGCTGAATCAAGAACAGCAGGAAGAAAATTGTCCGATCAAAAACTAGTATAAAATTAAATATAATATTAATTAACCATTTATATCTAAGTAGTGGAGTAACTTACTGAGTCCGAATAAAAAGGAGAACAAGTTGGAGGTGATCCAATAACAGAAGAGAGCCTGCAAAAATATGAATGGAGTGTTTAATACGTAATTTTGGAAATCAATAAAGATACAACTTCCTCTGTTTCATTCCTACAAAGCCAGTACTTCTAAATCATTCTCAGCCATATTTATTTAGGTAACTGAAAAGTTTCGACAAGTGAGAAGGTTGGAATTAATTTTCATAATTAAGAAAAAGAGTTGTGACGTGATAGATACGTTTGGGAAACTTGCTGTAAGAGGAAGTGTAAGAGCAGCACCACCCCTTGCAATGTTTTTCCAGACACCACCACGCTTACCTTCCTGCATGGTAAACTGAGGAGCACAACAACATATATATATACAATAAGGACAAAGGAATCCAAAAGGTGACATGGCAACTGAAACAATCAACAACCATGTTTTTTTCACCTCGATAGTTATCCAGCATGAAATGGCAGCCAATAAAGGAAGAATATAGAAAGCATCAGCTGTGGTAAGGTCGATGAACCAAGATGCCCCACCAGTTTGAAAAGATGGAACCTTTTCCACCATCTTCTCAATCTGCACATTCCAAAAATGTATTATTATTATTATTATTATTATTATTAAAAGATTGAAGCTGCCATTTTGGGATATAAAATATTTGACTTACAGCAAGGAAAAAGCTGACAAAGACAGGGGCTTGGATGAAAAGCCTGGTCAATTGAGTATACATAGCAGCAGAATACCTGCCACAAATATTCAGTTCCAGTTATTACATTATTATCATGCAAAAACAAAGGCTTAACATCATGTCAAGCAGAAGCTCACACTAAGGAACAAGAGAAATTAAGTACTTACTCCATATACACTCTCTTCTTTTGTGCCTCAACTTCAGCTACAGCCATTGGACTCATGCTCTGAAAAGTTTATTAATAATTTTTAATAATAAAATTAAGCAAGGACCAAAGAGTTTCACCTTCTTAAAAGGATAAGCATGTCTAACTCAATAAACAAACATTAAGTGATTAAGAGCACTGCACATGCATGGATTAATTAAGTCCCCCAGCCTTCTGTTTGCATTAATAGTTAATTATTCGAGACCAAAAGTTATGTGGTAGCATCAAAGGATATTGATCCACAAGCATGTTATTCAATAGCTTTAACTTCCGTTTTGAAACAATATATTATAATTTAGACAAAGGTGGCTCTTTATACATAGTGCACCAGCATATATAAAGATGAACTTTTCATCTGTGTAACATGTAACATGACAAATGACAGAAGAAGTTTGATGATGGACATACCTTATCTTGCATCTTTTGCTGAATCTGCTCCAATTCTGGCCCCAAAATCTGTATGCAAAATGTCAACAGATCAATGCTACCTCTGAACAAGATAACTCAATATACTACTTATACTCAGGACTCAGGATACACATCCAGAGAGAGATGGGGATAGAAGTTGACTGATGTTTTACATATATTGGCTTTCAACTCCAAGTGTATGAGCTAATAAATATGTTAAGAAAATGAGTAGAGCTCACAGTTAACTTTGAGGCAACCTTGTGCTGATTAATCGTGATGGGAGCCAACAAGGTTCTAATAGCAACAGTTGCTATTACTATGCTTGCCCACCTGAAAGTGACAGAAAATGAATTAATGTTAATTCTTTCAATAATCAATATACATATGCATCGGAAGTATAATACCACATAACATGATCGATCATGGAACTGTAACAACTTCAACTAGCCATTGACAATTCATTGTTATAACTTATACATGAGTCATGACATACAAACTACCAGTCAGCAGATGCCTCTGTCATTAAAACCTATTAATTATGTCAGAACAGAGTATAACATGGTGTTTGAATACTTCTACACCATAAAGGCGCACATTAGAAGGTATATTGATTCTAGTTTGTTTGATCCAGTTCACAGCAATAGCAAGCTATGTATGGATTTTAAGTCCACTATCCAAAACTAAGTGACTTTTACCTCAAATCATAAACTAAAAACAGATCACGATGCAAAGTATGATCGCAGTAGCCTTAACAGAGTCAAACAAATGTATGTATCTCATTACCAATTTAGTCCCGTAAAGTTATGAATCCCATCAATGGCATGCTGCAAAACTGCAACTGGTGGCCAAGATTCCGCAGCAGCAACAGCAACTTCACTCGTGGTGGATATATTTCTAGTTAACAAGAACCCACTTGTCGTCAACGGTGCATGAAGAAACTTAGACCATCTCGGATCTCGAAAACTCACAGCGCCACCGCCTCCGCCAAACCCTAGCGAACTGTTCGTGTTGTTACCGAGGAAACCATATGATCGACTTTGGAGAAAACCCTTTACTTTTTCGTCCGTACGTGGATTTTTACGATCATCTTCGTAATGAGCATACGAAAACGAAGGGGCAAATCGTTGTTGAGCCAAAAGTCTTGCCCTTGTAATGAGACTACGCCTGTAAGCCATCGATTGAATTTCCTCTTGATCGAGATTTACAGAAATTTACGAGAAATATGCATGAAAATTATTGAAGCACACAGGTCGTTTGTAATTATAAGCTTCATGAAAAGGCCTTATGCTACGAAAATTATTGCAAAGTTATTATATCGTTTTGTACCATAGGACTGAAAAGCTAGCTGTTAAATTAAAAACTAGTTGATAAAAAATAAAGTTTGGTAAAACTAGCTGAAAAGTTGACTGAAATATATAAAATTATATAAAAGGACATGTAGGAGTATGTGTTTCTATAATTAATTAAGGAGTGTATTTGAAAATTTTAAAAAATCTTCTAAAATGCTAGTCTAAGTTAGGGGTGTGCAAAAAAACCGAAAAACCGAGCCGAACCGGCCAATCCGAAACCAAAAAAAAACCATAACCGAAAAAAACCGAAACCGAAAAAACCGGATATCAACGGGTCGGTTTTGGTTTTTATATTTAGGTATCCGCAGATACCCAAACCAGACCGTTTGATTATATATATATATATATATATATATATATATATATATATATATATATATATATATATATATATATATATATATATATAAGTTAAAAAAAAAAGTATATATAAAGTTTAAAAAAAATATTATTTCATTAGTATTGTTTCGATTGATCTACGAGTGTAATAACCTAAACAAAAATCCATATCGACAAATCCAATTTTATAATTCTAAATTCATTTGATTTTTTTGTTTTTATTATTGTATTTATTATACAAATTATAATATATGATATTTGAACTTCATTATGTTTTTTTTAACTCTTTGACTTACTAATTTTAAGAAAGAGATAAGTAAAATGGAGTTTTTAGTTTCAATTGAATTTAATTTTTATATTTTACCGGGTACCCGTGAACCGAACCGTGGTTACCCGCTTTTATACGGTTCGGTTTTTTTGTCAATACGGTTCGGTTTCGGTTAGTGCGTATGAGGTACCCGCCCCGTGGTCACGGTTCACAATTTTATTACTATCCGAACCGAACCGCCCCGTGAACACCCCTAGTCTAAGTAGCTTTTCAAAAAGCTGGCTTATAAGCTACTTTTTGGCTTACCAAACACGACAACATAAAAAAACTTAAAAAATAAGCTAGTTGTGGCATGTAAAACACAGTCTTATAATTTAAGTTATGAATATAAAAATCGTGTCATTTATGATATTTTTTCTTATTGACCAAGATATAATAGTAATTAATCAGGCGAATATACATTATAGTCCTAGGGGTGAGTATTTGGATTGAACCAAACCATATTAGTTTGACAGAAATTGATGGATTGTAGATTAGACCTGCTGAGGCTTCTTGTACCGGTTAGACCGGTACAACTTTAGGTGCATATGGTACAACCCGTTGAAGGATTATCGAAAGTTAGTTTATCTATTACGGCTGTAGAGTGAGCATTTGGACCGAATCAGACCAGAACCAGATAGGACCGACTCTTGGACCAGACTTGTTTTACAGAAATTTGTGGACCTTGGACCGGACTTGTTAAGGTCAGTCCATCCGGTAGAGAGGTCCAAATATTCACCCTACAATACACATAAATGTGACATTTATGAATGTTTGACGCAACAATCTATGATAATAAAATGAAAATTCCTTAGTAAATACTAGTCATCATAAATTTAAAAGTCATATGGTTGTTGACTTCTCAAATGGCTTCTAGCCCAGCGGTATCCGGTGTTGCTCTCCCTCTTTGAGGTCGATGGTTCAAGTCTCACTGTGGACATATGTGGAATAATTTAGGAGTAGTTTAGTATATTATTGTATTTGCCATTCAAAAACATATGGTTTTTAACTTAGTCGGTATAAGCAAATAATGCTTTGAAATCAAATTTTCTTAAAAACACATAAAAGAAACATCACAATAATCTCCTAAGAGTCCTTGTTGTGGCACCCCTCAAACAAAACAAATTTTATAAGGGCAGGTATGTTAGGATTTAAGCACTTTGATGAATGATATGTTTTTAAATACATAGAGAGTAAAAATGCAATAAGAAAAAAAAAACATGAAAATGACTATGAAGAATTTGACGCATGACGCATTTAAATTCCACTTGGACTCTACATAGAGACAATAAGGTCAAAGAGAATATCAGGCTCCATAACTAAATGATCTCCCACTTAGAGGTTGAATAACCAATATGTTGTCATCCATTCTAAAACTTTGTAACCCTCATATCTCTCTCTCGTTTACACTTTCGCTACAAACTATTTGTAAGCTCGTTTAAAGGCATACACAGATTCAACTTTTTCGTTGTCACCACCTTGATGTCTATTGGATTCTTCATGGATTTTCATAAAATCCAAAATGATATCACTTATCAAATATCGGATAAAGTGGCACCTCATATAAATATGTTTCATCCTACTATGAAATATTGGATTCTTTTTCAAGTAGATTGTGCACTAATTGTCAAAATGTATAACACAATCTTCCTGTTGCATCCTCAATTCTAATAGGAAGATCTTTAACTATATAATTCATTGATTGCTTTTGTAATATCAATATTATTCTGTAACCGGGACATCCAACTGATTTACATACCCCTGATTGTGAACATATAATTTTGTTGTAACTTTGTAATATCAATACTATTATGTAACCTGGATATGCAACTAATTGATATACCATTGAGCATATAATTTGTTGTGATTTTTCCTAAATTCATGCATCTCCCTACATCAGCATTCTCAAAACATTCAAAGACTACCCTTTTTTTCTTTTGAAGCATAAGGAAACCTCATAAGTTCCTTTTAAGTAGCATAATAGCCACTTGACTCATTCCAAATGCTCCCTCTGCGATTAAACCTACTTATAACTCTTACTACATAAGGAATAGATGGTTTGGAGCATATCATAATGTATGTACATCAAGCTACCAACTATTGATGTAACGCTTGCAGATTCGGGCTAGACGATCAAAATTTAATAAAGGATAAAAATGAATTTTTGATTGAAGATTATTTAGGATAAATGATCTTAACCAAAGTCATAGTATATATGTTAAGGATTATGTACATATAAAGAACTCTGAAATCCAACTGTGTATAAAGAAGTTATGTTTCTTCTAAGCTTCATGATTAAACCGACAAGGCTCTGCGTATCATAAAAAGTGAATTTTTGATAGATCACCATTAGCCTAAGTGATCTAAATGAAAGTTGCAGTATTAGTTAAAGCGAATTCGTGCATATAGAGAACGTCTAAATCTGAATTTGTGGGAGGAAGTTGTGATTTTTCAAAGTTTCAGCATAGTAGTGGGCAACACTAGTATCGAAATTTAGAATGGTCGATTGTTAGCCGAAATAAATTAAAATGAGAATTAAAGATCTCATTAATTGGAGCCCATCAATATAAAGACATCTGAGAACGGACATCGGACGAGAGAGTTATGAATTTTTAACGAACTTTAACAGTTTAAGCTCGTTAAAAATATAACTTTAAAAATAAAGTCAAACTTAGTCGACAAAGACTAAACGAAAGTTGTAGATCTCGTCGATAGCTACGAGTGGATATAAAATACGTCGAAGATGGAGCTCGTATGAAGAACATACAATTTTTTAAGGATTTATAAAAATTCGCACGTACATGCGCTCGTCTAACATACCACCCAAATCTCGCTGCATGTCAAGACAGGAATCTGCCACGTTATCTATTTCAAAACTATACGCGACACGCAGGGGACATGGTACGCGACGCGCATGGGATATGGTGTGCGGCAAGCATCCTTCCCAAGCCTACCTATAAATTCGTTCGCTTCCAGCCTCATTCTCAAAACCAAATCTCTCTGGTCTTCTTTCATACTTTGAGTCCGAATTTTTCTGGACTTCTGAACTTTTTAGCAAGTCTCTGGAGTAGCTAGGAGTCCGACGAAAAGAAGTATTTTGGTCGAGATTCTTTCTGAAACCATTTATTTCTGAATCTGAAACCATTTATTCCTGATCTGGGAGTATGGATTAGGTAAAACCATTTATTTCTGAATTCGAAAGTACATGTTAGCTTTAGTCATTCATTCCTGATCCAAGAGTATGGATTCAATATAGTCTTTCATTATCGATTCGAGAGTATGGATTAGTTATTCATTCTTGATCTGAGAGTATGGATTAGGTATATAGTCATTTATTTCTGAATCCGAAAGTATGAATTAGTTATTCATTCCTGATCCAAGAGTATGGATTAGGTATAGTCATTTATTTCTGAATCCGAGAGTATGGACTAGGTCGTTATAAAAGATCAATATGTAAGGATCGACCAGATGGAGTAGATTGCTTATAGGAGATGTATTTGTGTTAATGATTTTGCACACACACACACAGATATATATATATATATATATATATATATATATATATATATATATATATATATATATATATACTAGGTGTGAGACCCATGTATTACATGGGTTTATTTAAAAAAATTAAATTTAAAATTTTAACAATTTGAAAATTTTGAATTTATAAGAAAAATGAGAAATTTTTTGAATTATTAAAATTAATGAGTCTTTAATGTATTGAATACATTACATATATAAACTCTTTCTAATAAATACCTTACATATATATATTCCCTTATATATTAAATGTGGAACTTTAATTTAATAAAATGAGAAATACAATAAAATGACAAGTGGAAAATAGAAAATTTAAAAATTCTAGAAAATGACATGTGTCTAAATGAATGAGAATAGGACATGTAGCAAAAAAAAACCTTTATTTATTATAGTAGATATATATATATATATATATATATATATATATATATATATATATATATATATTAACATTATGGGATTGAAAACCATATGTACTCACCAGATTTTCCAACTTGACCCACTCAGTTTCTTTGTATCACAGGTAGCAGTAAAAAGGTAAATGAATGATGAAAGATTCAAGGAGATGTAGAATGTTAGTCTAAGATATTATAAGGTATGTTTATGCTTATGCTTTGTATCAGTTATGACATCCAAAGTTTTAATGAATTAATGGAAAACATTTCTTCATAAACACTTTTTATGGGACAAATTCTGCATTTATAAATAAAGGTTGTTTTAAATGAGCATAAATAAAAAAAATTTAAAATGACCATAAAAATGGTGATGTCACAATTGAGGATTAGGGAACTTTAGCCATCTTTTTTTTTCTTATTCCTTTTTGTGGACTATTTCTTTAAAATATACATTGACTTCCCAAATGTATACTTTTGGCCTTAGTTTCTGTCATATTGAACTTATCTAGAACTTCTATGATGTACGTTATTTGGGAAAGCTTCAGAATATTAGCAACTCTATCTTTGGCTTGGCACATGCCCTATATTTTCTTAGCAGCCCCTAGGTCCTTCATCTTGAACTCTCTGGACAACTACTTCTTCACCTTGTTGATCTCTTGCATGTTTGATCCAACAATCAACATGTCATCAACATATACTAACAGGTTGATGTATGAGAATCAAACCTTATTCAGGTAACAACATTTATCCATCTCACATATCTTATACTCTCTCCTCTATATGAAGCTATCAAATGTTAAGTATAACTATCGTGGAGTTTGATTCAACCAATACAAACTTTTATTTAACTTCACACCATATTTTCCTTGCAAATTATATGAAAACCCTTTGGATATACCATATAAATGCCTTCGTCTAGATCGCCATTTAGAAAACAGATTTACATCTAGTTGCACTATAATGTAGATGAAGAACTTTTGCAACCATTATACAGAAGACCAACCTAATAGTATCCATATTCATAACTAGAGAGAATATCTCATTATAGACTATCCCCTAATCTATTGGAACCCTTTAACCACCGGTCGATCCTTGTACCTCTTACTATCATCTATCTCATATTTAACTCGAGACACCCACTTATTTTTTAATGCTTTCTTTCACTTTGGTAACATGACCATGTACCAAGTATAGTTATTGTCAAACAATATCAAGTCTTCTTCCATAGCCTTCTTCCACTATATGGAGTCTTTCGTCCTCCATGCCTTTGGGTAGCATTCAAGTTCACCATCCTCTCTCAATAACAAGTAGTTTGTTGAAGGATAATATTTTACTGGAGTTTTTATTTCTTTAGTGGATCTTTGGACGTTGGTAGATTCAGTCTCTTCCTTATTTGTAACTTCATCCCACAGACTCCCATTATAGTAGGCACATCTAAGCTTTCACTGTTTCCTACACTTCCACCAATCTCAAGAGTACTACCGATAGGTTTTACAATGTTTTCGTATGAGGTTCCATCTAACTTAACTTGATTTTATTTTTTCTCTATTGGGGCTTGCTTAAATCTCATCATTGTATAAGTCACTCTTGTTGAACGCTACATCCCAACTTGTGATAAGTCTTTTTTATCCCAAAAGCGGTAAAGCGTTTTCATCCAACATGTAGTCTATGAAGGTGAATTTCCTTGAATTTTCCTTGAACTTGTTTCATTTTGGATCTTTTCTCTCAACATAAGAGACATATCCAAAAAATTTCAAGTGACTAAGTGAAATCTCCCTGAACTAACCATTCCTATTCTATACTTTTGTACCTTACAGGACCAATGGTCCTTGTTGATATGTATGCGCTTGTGATGATTGGATATGCCAAGAACATCAACATTTGACCTTTTCTAATATTTTTTCTGTTTAATTCTTACAATAAACTCTAGAAGTTTAATAGATTGCACACATTTCTAT
This sequence comes from Lactuca serriola, assembly GCF_051521515.1. Taxonomy (NCBI): domain Eukaryota; kingdom Viridiplantae; phylum Streptophyta; class Magnoliopsida; order Asterales; family Asteraceae; genus Lactuca; species Lactuca serriola. Next base: position 34,121,776 of record NC_136410.1, read on the forward strand.
TTACTAAAAAGGCATGAGATGGGACCATTCAAATATTAGTTCAACCATTGAATGGGGATTCACCATTCAACCCTCCATAATGTTTTGAATTTCTATTAAATGTCATGTCATTTTCATCAACAAAATGTTTATACTTGGAAATCCAAGGCCGATCATGAGGATTTAAATATCCTTAAATGGTAAGGATGAGATAGAAAAGACACTTATTGCACCCCAAAAAAATTTGACCCTAAACAACTGTCCACTTTGCACCTCCCCTTCACCCCCCCCCCCCCCCCCCCCCAAATGCTCAGAACATATTAATTAATTTCATGGTGTTTCTTAAATTATAAATTATAACTAGGTATTTACTTTTATAGTGAAATTACGGTATGTGTGGAAGTTTAGTCCCTAACTTTCATTATCTCTAAATCAACTAAGAGTTGACATGTATTTATTAGGTTTTATATTGTGTTCTATTTATTATAAGCCTAAAGAAATATGAGTATTATGTTTGTTTTTTATGGTTTTAAAACTGACCTAATATAATAAAAACACCATACCTATTCCGGTTTATAGCCGGTACCAAACCACAAGTAAAATCGAAAATTGCACCACACAAAAAAAGAACCATACAATTTTCTTAAACTAAAAAGTGATTTGTTTGATTTTTGGTTTGGTTGAGCCAAAAACCACACTAAACTACACCACGAGTTCACGTGTACCCCTAGAAAGGGGGCCACTATATCATTCAGGTGTTAAAACTTAAAAGACCAAGTTTAATTAATTTTCATGACATTTTGCTATAGCTTTTGTTTAAAAAAAAAAAAAAAAAAAAAAAAAAAAAAAAAAAAAAACTGTTAAGATTTTGGTCCTTTCTAGATTTCATTTAGTTATCTTCAAATTTTAATTATAGAAAAGTAAAGTGAAAGACATACTGCACAGTTTGTCATTTCCTGATGATATTTGGACACAAACTGATATAAACATAATTAAGAGATATACAAACAAATTTTTGGAGATCTGAATTCAAAATTCATGCAATACTACTTTGTACATGATGCAATAAAAGTTGTGTACATTGCTCCCAACCAAAAATAAATATAAAATATCTACCAAATCGCCATGGTTTTGGTTACAAGGGAGTTTATACTTTATACTGTTTTAATCTGACAATTACACCCATCAGTAATAATACTACTCAAACTCAAGTACACCTTCCTCATGAACATACATTAAAGCAACAGATATCAACATGCAAAAAGGAGGTAGGTGGTGCCAGATTTCAAGAAATTTACAAGTATGCCATTGTCCTGTCCTTCTTCATGCATAATACATATACAAGCTGTTTGAAGCAGCACATGCGATTAAGTTCTCATTTGGATGCCATGCCAGGTGGAGCAACTTCGTTGAAATATCATAACTGTTGTTTCCATTTATGTCAACTCCTGAGTTATCCAAACCTATCAAAAATTAATATTATAAATCATGATGCTTAAAATTATTTGAGAAAACTCATTGTCGGATTAAATGTACATTATAATTTTACATACCTCGCCTGCTCCCAACAGCATGAGTATAGTTTGCAGGGGATCTTAAGAATCTTGGAGGGGTTTGGATTTGTCTCCTATTTTAGTTAATTACAATTTACAAACATCAAATATTTATAATATATATACTTATATATTAAGTTTTTTTTTGTTATTAAAATAAACACAAGTAAATGAATGGTGTATACCTTGTGGGATTCTTGGTTGCCTCTAAAGTTGTTGCTTCTGAGCTCCCCGAAGAACAACCAAAAACACGAAACAAATTGCTGGATTATGAATTATTGTTTAGTACAACATAAAAATATAAGAAAACTTATATAAAATAACTCATTTTTGAGGAATATAATAGAAAAAAAAAAGGTAATCAAGTCAAGAAAACGAAAGTCAAACCTGTAAGAACCACTTGCCACCCGTTGTCCATCTCCACTCAGACAACACTCAAACTTATCAAATATCGAATCGTTTTCGTATAAATCACACAACTGAAAATAAATAAATAAATAATGAGCTGACCTTATTTCATAATATGAAATTATATTTTTAAAGTTGTTAAAAGGTTTATAATTAATTACCTTGGGTCTCAGATGTTCATGCACTTGGAAAGTTGCAACTGGTCCAGGACCCATATTTATATCCCACAGCTGATCACAAATAATTAAAAACAAAATATTTTAAATAAATATGTATATATACAAATGAAATATTTATAAAAAAAAAAAAAAAAAAAGTACCTTAAGTGTCATGTAGTCGCGACTAAGTATATACCTACCCCCCTTTGCAAACTTGATATCAGAAATTGAGGAAATAATATCTGTGAAAGAAGATCTTGAACCTTGAGGTTCATGTTCTTCAAATCTGTAACAGTAAATGAATAATAAGAAATATAAATGAAGGGAAATAGTTTAATAGAAAATTCAAAAATTGTAATTACTTACAATTTGCTATGATTGTCACATAAAGCTGATTGCCTCAAATCAAGAAGCCTTATTGACCCTTTTGAGCTACTATATGCCAACATATTACAATGTGAAGGATGAAACTCTGCTGAAGTTATAACCTCTGTACAAACAAATTTAAACAATTGTTAAAAATATTATAAACCTAGTATTTAATTTGAAAAAAAAAATACTATCACCAGTTAAATCATCCATGTTTGCAGGCTTCATGTCAACAATATTAAAACTCTGAGTGTTGATTTCAAAGTTCCAAAGGTTTATGCGTAAATCATCAGCTGAGATAAATGTTTCACCATCACTACAAAATGGAAATAATTAATAAATAATCAGATAACATTTTAAATGTGTATTAAATAAAGTAAAAGTATTGAAGCACACCTGTTATTAGAAATGGAATTAATATGATAGTCATGAGCATGGGCATATGTTCTTCTACATCTAGCTAAAAGGCTGGAGTCATGACTGGTTACCTGAACATAAAAAGTTGGAACTTTTAATGAAAATAAATAATTATTTAACTATTGATAATAATAATAAATAATTAGGCTGCATAGAACTACCATAGGTAATCGTAGAGATGTATGTACATTTGAGCTACTAATAAAACCATTGCTCAAATGATTTGAAGGGTCTATATTAAAGTTGCATATCTTTTTGATCTTCTTTTCTTGGACCTAGTAAAAATATAAGGAAATTAGCATAGATTGAAATACAAAAAAATAATCCGTATCAGACTTTTTTATATTCATACCTTCCAGAACTTTATGGTTTTATCATTAGTGGATAGCAGAAAAAGGGAACTGTTAGCTGTTTGACACCATTTAATCTTGTTGATTTTCTCTTCAATTTCCAAGCTTTTTAAATAATCAAACTGAAATCACATAAATATGAGAATAAATGTACATGATCAATGATAAAATTGACACAAAATGACAAACAAACCTCAGGTTCATGACTTTGGAATTCGGTTTTATAGCGGAATTCAGGGTGGCGGCTGCTGGAACAATCCATTCCTTCTAGAACTCTTCGAAGAACACCATGCTATATTATACATTTTCATGTTATAATATGAATTAACAAGATAAATGAACAAATTTTAAAGAACATGATCAATGATCATGGAGCATTAGAGCATACATCTATTTGGTCACTTCTTTCAAATAAAACCACACGACCTCCACGATCTCCGGTTGCAAGATGATCACCAGTTTTATCAAATTCTATTGCTGAAATGACATCAACTGCAATGAAAGCATTCAAAGTGTAAATAAATGCAGATGATTTAGCATTGATTACTCAAGATCATGACATCTAATAAGCTTCCCCTCTATGTTTTGGCTTAAGCTATCAGAACTCAAAAGGTTTGTACTTTCAGTTTAATCGCTGCATTCTGTAAATAGATACATAATTTAGCATATTGGAGACGAAATTCCCTTAGCTTCAACTTTAGAAGATCAAACAGAAGGTATAGTTTCACTACGTACATGCAAAGAATTACATTATCAATCAATTTTTAATTGGAAAAGTACAGGTTCAATTAAGAATCAAAACGTCCCTGTTTTTTTTTCTGCTATAGTAAGAAACAGAAAAGCGAGAACGAACTAAAATCAAAACAAAACCAAAGTGAAATTGAATACACCAAATTTGATTAACAAAACCAAAGCGAAATTTGATTAAATATTGTTTGTACCTTCTTGAACCTCTTCTCCTGCAGCACGTTCACCAAAAACCTGAGAGAATTTCCAGTCTAAGCCTGCTGGAGTCATAGCCACGTCACCCTCGCCGTCCATTTCGCAAACTTCAAACACAAGAATCGACGACTCAAAATCAACCCGATTGTCGCTGAAATGAAATCAGAAATGCAAAGTCTGGAGTTTAATGGTTTATCGAACACCATAAACGATTTCTATACACTAATCCGCATTTTCCTTCGTCTTGGATGAGTGAATCGGGCATGAATTTGGCGAATTGACACTGAGTAGCTGTGTAAAAACCCCACGAACGCATACACTATGAACTATGAAGTAAATAATTTCTATATTTGGAATCGATTCGACGAGGATTGTAGAAAGATTTTCACACAATCTGAGTATCCTCTTTTTCTCGTTTTCTTTCTCACATTTGGTAAATGGAATCTCTCCCCTTCCCCACGAAAACACACTTTCGCATTAATCTCACCATTAAATAAAACAAAAAAACAATTCGTCATTAATTAATTAGATTATTGTTGTATCTTAATATTTTCTACTAACAAACAAACAAACAATATCATCATCATTAAGGTAACTTATAGACTTATCGTTCGGTCAAATATGATTAACACGGTTTGGAAAATCCAATCGATCATTTTAATTAAACTCAAAATCATTTGTGTGTATATTATAACCACAATACGTATATATGAGTTTTTACTTTTTAATAAAAACCAATACTATTCTTTTTTTTTCTTTAAAATAATATGAAGTGTTGCAAAATTTATTACTACGTACTTAAAGTTAAAAATTCATTTTTCAACAAAAGTAATTTTAATTTTCATAGGGTAGAATAACTAAATTAGAATGTTAAATTAAAAGTTATAACAAAAGTTTAATTTAAAAAACGATAAGGATTAAGATAAGTAATTGTATCTAATGTGTAACCAATATATTAATTAACTGTTTATTACGTTTATTTTTAAAACTTAATGTTCAATTTAAAACATATATGGAAAAACCTTTTAAACTTGGCTACTAAGGAATCAACGCCTAGGGAAATGAAGGAAAATAAAGAAGGCTCGACTTTCCTTTTATTTTTTTCTTTCCTTCATCATTCCACATTTAAAATGATAGATTTCAACGCAAAAAATGCTCATTTGTTTTTCCTATCTTTAAATAAAAACATGCTTTCTTTTCTTCATTCCCTTTTTTTCTTTAAAGAATACTCAAAAACTCAGTTTTCATCCTATTTCATTCCTTAAAACAAATGGAGAACCAATTACAAACAACCATATAAAGTTAATTCAAAAATTATATATATATATATATATATATATATATATATATATATATATATATATATATATATATATATAAGTCTCTTAAAAGGATTTAGGATTGTGAAAGAAAAAAAAATCCTAATAAAGAAAGTAAGAATTCACTCCTTATAGTACATAAACACAATAATAACAAAGGAGTTGGAAAATGAATAAGATGAAAACGAAGTTGGAGAAGTACTTGCAAACTCTTTCATTTTTTTTCGTTTTGGATTTCTTTCGTGTAGGCAGTAGTAATGAGAGAAATTGATGTTGTTTAGGGAGTAGCGAAGGCCCATCATCGATGATTTTGATGTCTTTGTGGGTAATCTAATCGTCGGTTGTATGTGGAATTTCATGCCTTTCCATTCCCAAAAATGTCACTTTTCGTGCTTCAAACGTTTTGATGATAGTCCCTCCAATTTGGGATGTAAAATCCCAATGGTGTGTACGTGTTTGTATATATTGCATGAATTGATATTGCCGAGTGTGGTGAAAATTTTGAAGTGTTACTACTATTTATATATGTTTGCTTATATTTGTTACGGTTTCTATATATATATCCTTATATGAGTTTTGAGCAAATGTGTTCGCGTTTAAAAATGTGTATGTGGTTGTTGGTTTTCAAGATGAAGATGACGATAATGTGTCAAGTATGATTGTGTTTAAACATGTGTATATTGTTGTTTTTCTTTTTTAAAGATATGTAGAAATATGACGTGTCTTATGATATAGGAGGTATATTTTTTTGGTGGTTAAGTATGGTGTAAACAAATGCCAAAAGAAATATTATTTTTGTTTTTTTATAAATCACATCATTGTATGGTTATAGTCTTGCAGAAATTCAACTGATGTGAATTTTGAGATGAAATTTAGAGTTAAGACGTGTTTAATGTTTTTGGAGTTTATTAACTTAATAGTTATTCTCCTATAAATTTTGAAATATGGTGGTTATAATGTAATTAATCTTTTCTTTAATTATATCAATTACATTTTTAGTTATACAAAATTCATCTAATATTTTTAGGAGTAACTTAGAGGTTTGGTCCATATGGCTTAATCAGATTTCTAATTTGGGCACTTAGATTTAAAAATTGATAAGGTGCATTATCCATATGGTTTTAACAAGCTAAATTCTTCGTCCATCTTCCATATAAAAGACTCATTTGTTATTTCTCATATCTTTTTCTCTTTTTTCTTTATTTACAATAAAAAGAATAAAGAACGTGGATCTTATTACCACACTTATCCATTAGCTCTATGCCTACGACTTACGTTTACCATCTTATTCCTCTCAACTATTGTCATTATCACTCACGCTATGCAATCTTGACCTCCTTTATTACGTGCAATGTTCACGCTCCTTCATCGTCACCACTTAAACCACTGCATCCCTCGAAATATTTTCTTACAGACGCTCATACTGTAACCCCATGTTTTAAGAAGTTTCTTATTTCAAGATTGTGGACAATAAATGGATCAAGTAAAGGCCTTACGCTTCAAGAAAATAGGATTTAGACCCTATTGAATGTTGATAACATTGGTTATATGATCTAAGCCATTGGTTTGTGTTTTGGAGTCAAAAGGGTAAAATGGGAAAAATGATGTTTCGGACTTCCTTCATGGATTATGGTTTTTAATTCGACATGTGTTAAGCCCAAATTAACTATATAGAAGTGTGGGGCTCGTCAATACCTTTTCGTGGGTATAAAGATCTCTGAAAATGGAGTTGAAACAAGTTATGATTGTTTGAAGTTAATGTGGATTTAGGTGAAACCGGCGCAACAGCGTGGCAGTCGCCACGGAGTGGGGATCAGAGCCCACAGTGTGGCAATTTGTCAGGCCCAAGCCAATGATTTTATGGTTTTCAATGTATTTAAGCATAAGGTTCCACATTATGGGGGATTTTAGCAGCCTCCACCACCTCTAGGACCCCTTGGGAGAAACCCTAGCATCCACCTTCAATATTTGAGCTTCTCATATCTCCTATCTCATTTTTTGGTGCTTTTATGATGTTTTGGTAAAGTTAAAGATAATCAAGGCTCTTTTGCTTGCAAGGAATGATACTTCAAGTTTAGATTCATCTAAGACACTACCTTTTTGGACTATTGTAAGATAAAGTTCCAATCTTGCTATCTAGTTCTTTAGATCTTGTCATTTGGGGGTTTTGGCATTTTTGGTCTATTTTATGGATGATCTTGGAGTTGAGTGGACTCTAACATCTTTTGATCAGTTTAGGATGCTTCATGGACCTCATGGACTAGGAAAGTTATGATCTTTTGTCTTCCCTTTTTTTCTCCTTATGATATTTTTGTGTATTAAAGTTTAGATCTTGAAAGATTATGGTATTATAATGAATAAAGTTGGAAACTTTATACATCTAGACATCTTGTTGATTCAGATCTGAAAATTTGAGACTTGGACTTAATGGATTAAGTTAAGAAAGATGCATTTTTGGGTCCCTTTGAGACTTAAAATCTAGATATTGATGGTTTAGACCTTCCTAATGGATAAAGTTAGAAACTTTATCAATTAACACATTGGATAGGATCAGATCTGAGCTTTGGAGGTCTTGAAATCAAAAGAAAATGGATTAAGCTCATTTGAATTGTTCAGACCAATCCCCACGACATGGCCTTAGGCTGCCACGACATGGAGACTGAGGAATCAGCGATTGTTTTGGCGTTTTGTGCCCACGACATGGCCAAGGAAGACCACGGCTTGGAGGGTTGTAGTTGGAAATTTTGAGCTTATGTAACGTCCCAAAAACTCAGAGTTAAATTTTCATTTTAAAAACACTTAAATCATGTGTAACATCCTAATCCTCAGGTATGAAATTAAATTCTTTTAGCATATTTTCTTGGACCAACTCGGTGAGTTGGAAGGCCTCAACTCGGTGTGTTGAGGTGACATTGGCCGCAAATATTAATGGACCAACTCAGCGAGTCGAGGTGCCTCAACTCGGCGAGTCAGCAGCTGAATATGAAACCCTAATTTTTAGGGTGTTGCACCCTATTTAAAGGCCTTAAGTCCCTTAGATGGCCTCCTTACCAGCCTCCTCTTTCCAGAAACCCTAATTTCGTGCATCATCTTCCAAAGTTGAGTGTGTGAGCTTGAAGAGTTGATTTTTGGTGTTCTTTTGAAGGAGATTAAAGTTTGAGGTGTCAAAATTGAAAAGGAAGGTTATAGATCTAGAACCTCCTCACTTGTTGCAATCTTTTTGAGGTATAAAGTCGACACCTTGCTTCCTTATTTCTTATATCTCTTCCTTGAAAGTTTTATTGGGATATTTGGCTCATTGTCGGATTATTCATGGGGTTGAGCATTTCATGGGTTGTCACTTTAGATCTGGCCATTTTGTGGCCTCATTTGGCTTAAAGTTGCAAGCTTTATTAGGTTCTAGGCCTCATTCATGGATTAAGTTCTTTATTAAGCCTTTCATGAGTTCTACAGCTTCTTTTGGCATGAATGAACATAAAGTTGGCAACTTTACGTGGTTTTCCAGACCTAGAGTACCAGATCTACATCTTAAAGCATTAGATTTGATAAAAATGATTGAATGTGTTAAGCTGGGGAAAACTCGGCGAGTTTTCCAGCTAACTCGGTAAGTTGGCTAGGGTTTTCCCGACCTTCGGAGTACCATGATAGGGTTTTCCTATCAAGACCCTAGTTCACTCCCACCAAGGGCCCACATAAAGATGGTTGGCGACCTAAATCTAGTACCACAATATGTGCTCCACTCATGACTCTCGGTATGCAAAATGGCATATGACGACCCTCAAAATAATAATAACCAGACAATCATAGAGAAGCTAAACTGGAAATAATGTCTTACAAATACAAATTCATGATCTAAAAGCATACATATATATATATATATATATATATATATATATATATATATATATATATATATTGTGACATCCCCAAAATCACGGCCAGAAAAGATCGGTTTGTTTATGCTTTGTTTAAAAATCAGAGTTACATTTTAAATGAAAGTGTTGCGGAATTTGTCCCAAAACAAAAATATGATAAAGATTTATCAAAAGCATTTCCATAGAAATGTATTTCATTAAAAGAATCGGGATGTCATGTTCGTACAGATCAAAAGCATAAACAGTACAATATAAGCCTTACTACATTATTTCATATCTATAGGCCTATATCCGTAATCCCTCGTCCAAAACATCACACCTATGCTTATGCGCCACTACCTGTAATACATAAAACTGAGTGGGTCAGGCTTGGGAGCCTGGTGAGCACATAGGGTTTTCAACCCACAATAAATAAGTTTATTAATTTCATCGATCAACAATAACCCGATTACCCGTTCCCGTTATCCTCACTTTACGTCCCTAAACACCTATCATAAGGGACCTAGCCTAAGGATCATCATCGGGACGGACACTACTGCTAAGGGGATTCCTCAGCAATAAATGTCCTAAAGGCAACCATGTGGGGATGGAGTACACCGGTGAACATATCGTTCACAAACACCTACAGGTTGCGAGCCTGCTAGTGTTCCACTGGACTGTCTAGAAGAGTCCGTGGTCGTCATCCATACTCCGCTAGATGACAGAATCAACAACATCAACATCGAGGCCTCTCATCATTTTATCACACATCACCTATTGCATCTACCCATGTTTTACCCCAACATTTTCGTAGATATAAAATACATATACAGTTTAAATCATTGAAAACATGTATAACAACGTTCATCTAGCATAGATAGCAAGTATTCAGATAATATGCACACATAGCACGTAATTTATATAAAATACTTCATATCTATGTGTAAGTTGAAAGTAACTATGCACTCACCTGATTAGGTGGTGACTCAGCACTCGGACAGCGCTTCGATACTCTCAAAACGATATTCCTTCGATAAAACCTAGTATCGATACCACTAGGGTTTAGTTTAACGATAACCGCGACAAATTAATTAGTCCGAGTATTATTAAGCGTTAATAATACTCGATATAACTCATAATAATAGCCCAAATAATTATTTTAAGGACCTAATAACATTCCTATAATTATTTGAAAGCTATATTAAAAATTGCGTAAGCGTAGCACACTTACAGCGAATTTTATCGAGAACCGGGACTTGATTGGAGCAACGTTTCGAAACCGAAAAACTCTTTTTTCTCGGGACTCCGGGAGCCTCGGGGCTTCCCTAGGGTGCTAAGGGGCTTAACTAGGGTTTAGAGGTGTTTTGGGGTTGTAGAGAGAGAAAGAAGTTAGAGAGAGTGAAGAAAGGTGTGAAAAATGAAGGAAAATCGGCCCCTTTTTATAGCCCTGCGAGGCCTCGGTACGCTGGGCGTACCTCGGACCTACGCGGGGCGTAGTCATCGGATAAGAGTGCCAGACCGACTCCAGCTGTTAGCCTCTTCGGACCGGATAAGACCGAGGTTACGCGGGGCGTAGCTTCTTCGTACGCGGGGCGTAATAGCGAGGCTTCGTGGCATGATCCGAAGCGAGATCTGAGACTTCATCGGACGGCCCACAACGCGCCACGTCACCAGTTTCGCATCCAATTTCGCAAATTGCATGCTCATCTTTAAAAATTCATAACTTTCGCGTACGACCTCCGTTTTCGACGTTCTTTATATCCACGCGAAGGTGGGAACGTACTCTACAACTTTCGTTTAGACTCCGTCGGCTAATTTTGGCTCGATTTTAAATTTTATATTATTAACGGGCCGGGACACGATTGGTCCGTTAAATCCTCATAACTTCTTCATCCGACATCCGTTTTCACCCATCTTTTTCTCGTTACGCTACCCTTAACGAGATCTTCGATTCTCGTTCAGATTGTTTCGGCTAAAAACCGCTCGATCTAATATTCGAATTTCGGGCTATACACTGTTATTCCGAAACTTCGAAAAATCATAACTTCTTCATACGAAGTCAGATTTGGGCGTTCTTTTTATCGATGTTCTTATTTTAACATATTCTACGACTTTCGTTTAGATTGCTAAGGCTAAATCTCACTCTATCGTAAATTCACTATTTACGCTTCCCGGTGCCGTGCCGGTTTTACCGTAAAACTTCGACGGGTCATAACTTCTTCATTATAACTCGGATTTCGGCATTCTTTATATGTACGGAAACCTTGAGACATATTCTACAACTTTATGTAGAGATATCGGGTTTATCTCACACTTTAATTTTGACGCTTATTTTTATTATTTATTAATTATACATTTATAATTAAATTATAAGCACATAAATACACATAATTCACATAATACTCAAATATTTCATCTTTATTACTTCAAAAAGAGTTACAAGAGTTGACCTAGACTATTACATTGACAAAAATGCTTAGCCCTGAAACCCGGGCGTTACATATATATATATATATATATATATATATATATATATACACACACACATATGAAGGATAAGGCACAAAGAAAACGAAAATGGAACATACCCACGATAGTCTTTGATGAAACTCTGATCTCCCTTGCCTGCAACTGCAATGCTCGACCCTTTACTGTTGGAGCCTCTACCTGCCCTCGCAGCCATCAGTAATCCTCAAAGTAACTGAAGCAGGTTCTTTCACTACTCCATTTATCAACCTCGGACATTCGACCTTCTTGTGGCCCACCTAATTGCAGTGAAAATACATCGGAACTAATCCTCGAGGACAATCCCTGCTGTAATGACCCATTTAACTACAACTGAAACATCCCCTTCCTGTCTCCCGACAGCTCCCCTCATGAGTCCTCCTGCACTTGGCACAACGGCCCCAACCCTGATGGCCTCCTACTCACGGATCCTGAGTCTTGGGCCTCTTTGCAGGACCCCTAGTTGTCTGAACCTAATCTATCTTCCTCTTCCCGAGGTGCTCCGAGTCAATCTCCCGCTCTCAGGCTCTAGAAATCATATCCTCCATGGTGTTGCAACCAAACATGCTCCCAAATTCCCTAATATTGTCCCACAACATATCATGGTACCTTGTCTTCCTTATCTCCTCATCCGCAGTGTACTACGCAACCAATAAGGCCCTCTCCCCGAATTAGTAGTGATCTCCTCCACAGTCTCGGTTATCTGGCGAAGGTCCTGAAACTCCCTCGCCAACTGGTGCAAACTCCGCCCTAAACTGGGTCACAAACTGTAACTATTGGGAATTTCCCATCACCAATTGTCACTGAAGATTTGTATAACCTATGACAATGATAGAACTTTTAATATTGAAGGAAAATATGATAATAGGGTCAAAAATGAGTGATCAAAAAGTTATGCCACTTTTCAGGATGGTTAGAGTATTTGGAAAACACACAACAAAATGATCCCAAGGATATAAGCGTTGTGAAAATCTGACACCAATTGGAGGAATTATGATTTTATAAAAAAAAAATAATAAGAACCAACCGCGTTAATAACGCTATTAGTGTTAAAATAACATAAAGAGATTGGTTGAGTTTCGACTAAGGTCACTAAAAGGAAAATCATAGTAACCCATGAGACAAGGACTTTGAAAGGAAAAATGTCAAAAACGGAGTTCGTATAAAGGAGATACGATTTTTATAAAAATATAAAATACGAGTTAAAAATGAAAGTCAAAATTTGACAAAGAGACCTTAAGGAAAGTTGTAGTACTGGTAGAGAGCTAAACAAATATATAAAGAGGGTAAGAAACAATATTCATATAAGGAAGATATGATTTTTTATAAAAGATTTAGTGGTGCATGCTAGGTGGGCGTCATGCCTGGTGTGCATACCTGACACCTATATTCTAGCATCCCATGCTTCCTAAGCTACAAGGCATCACATATCAGGCCAATCTAACACATACTGATCAGAACTAGCATGCAAGTCTACAAGCTTATACAATAGGCATACAAGGCATCTCTCTTAGCATTCTATCATGCAAACACTGAGAAGATGCTTAGCCCTAACTAACATGTGATTCACAAATTCATAAATCAAATCATATCAGATAACATGTATGGGTATTTGGGAAAAAATTACTTGACCTTCGCTGATTGCACACACCACACCCTTTATTGTCTTAAAAATTATTTTCTTAAAATTATGTTTCTTTTTGAAAAACTTTGCCAAATCCTCAATTTGAGTTCAGACAGGCCCGAGAGTATGTCCGAATCCATCAAACCAAGGCTCTCATACCAATTTGAAACGTCCGAAAAATAAGACCCGGGAATTTCCATTTTTAAATTACTAAAATAGTAAATCTTATAATTTTCATAAAACCAAGGTAATCCAATTTTTATCCATACATCATCGTTATCAAAAGTAAATCACAGAATACGGAAGCATGTGGTGTGTGTTCTGCAATCACCCCAAGCTCTTCCCTTTGAAAACAGAAGTACCTGAAACATAAACTGAAAACCATAAGCACAAAGATTAGTGAGTTCCTCAAAATACCACATACCATATATACACAAATAAACACATAATGGGCCCCACCCTGTCATCGGGCCCCGTTCGGTATACAAATCCATCAATCGTCGAGCCCTGGCCATTATAGATATAAAACATATAAATATATCAATACATAACACATGTAATAATCACAAAAGATACATAGCATACAGAATGGTCATCGGGCCCCGCCCGGCATCGAGTCGTACCCGGTAATCATAAAAACACATACAAATAACTAGCATACAATATACTCACCAGGCCCCGCCCGGCATCAAGCTCCACTCAGTAAACATAAAACACATAACACATGCAAGAGTCATGCAGACGACAATAATACTAAGCATAACAAACCATGGACCGGTATTGGTGCCTTCGACCCGCTAAGTCCATATCTATAATTGGTATGTACTTGATTTGATAGTAGCATGACCCTTTTGGGTTGCCTTCACCATAACAACTTGACATGTTGACTTTTGGAGAAAGAAGTTAATAAATGATTTATTAGTATATTATAAGAATAATATATTAATTAGAAATCATATTGTTCAAATAGTAATTAATCAGAAATTAATTTGACATTAATTTTGGGATTAAAGGAACTGAGTGAAAGTACGGGCACTGGTTTTCCAAATCATTGATAGTTGTAGAGTTGGGCTGTTGGACTCCATTAGAATGGGGTGGACAAATTTCTATAGGCGGGCCCTATAGAAGTCGTCCAAGGCCTTCTAGAAGGAGTGTCCACGGGTTGCTTGGAGCCTAAGCAAGGAATTAGGGTTTCAACTGAAAAAACTAGCAGCCACAGCTATTTAAAGACCCCTAGATGTAACGACGTAAATTTTCAAAACAATTTTTCATTTTTCAACAACCAAATTTATATTTAAACATTCTCAAAACATATGTTCCATAGTAGTTATCAAAATAATACATATCCCAAGATCACAAATAAAATCTCCTGACTATGTGTACGAATCACGCCGGTGCCTTTCCACGGTCCTCGCTAGTACCTGAAACACATAACACATCAACTGTAAGCATAAATGCTTAGTGAGTTCCCCAAAATACCACTTACACACATACGCCTTTCCAGGTCATACTCTACACGACCTTCCGGTCCATGTGTCTCAGGGGACTTCCGTCCCAGTCCCAGTAAACATTCCGGTCCTACTCATATCGACCTTCCAGTCCATGACTCCCTGACCTTCTGGTCCACGTCTTAATACCTTCTGGCCCATATCATACATAGCACACATATCACATACATAACGCATACAGAACCTGCAAAGCATAGCATACAATACATGCATCTCTTAGCACAAGACCTTCCGGTCACACATAGGTACCTTTCCGGGTACAGTATAGTGAGAAGACTCAAGAAATGCAAGGAAAGCTTTAAGCTTTTTACCTCAAAAAGGAGCTCCAACCTCTATAGAACTCGGATCTACTCTTGCTCTCCAACTTCTAGCTCCAACAATGGCTTCCTCTTCTCCTTCTTCACCTTAAAAAGGCACCTTCAGGCTTAAGAACACACACACAAGCTCAAAACGGGGTTTCTGCTCTCTTAGGGTTCACTCACTGAGGTATGGTGGCTGGGGTAAAGGACTTAACGTTCCTTTTATAGTGCACAAGCCAATATTTAGGGTTTGCATCTAGGCACATTACGCCCAGCGTAACCCTGGGTACGCCCATCGTACCCAGGCGAGTTTGTGTCCAAAATAAGCGTGCGAGTACGCGCGGCGTACGCCTCATTACGCCCAGCGTACTCATAAGTCCAATATTCAACTTAAGGGGATTATCTTGACAACTTGCAAAAATAGAAGGGTTATAACGCTTACCTGAGGTTCGAGATGTTACACTAGACCTCCTGAAATTAGCGACTGCTTTCTAAGAAGAATCCCTAGCCAATTTTATGCCTTTCTCTCACTCATCCTTTGCTACTGGTGTTTGTGACTCCATTAGAAGTGCAACACTTGAGGCATTAGAGATTTTACGAGTCAAGATCATCCGTGGAATTCTAGTATTAGGGTTGTTGCTTTAGAATTTCTATTTGCATGTATAATTAGAGAAAAACTTAGATCCAAAGAGGTTAGGGTTGCATGATTGAATAGGATGTTGTTGTACTCAAAACCCATAAAAAACAACTAAGCCTAAAATATGGCCCAAACCAAAGCCCAAACACCGAAGTCCAATCCTGTTGAGTATTGTTGGGTTTTGAGCATTCTAACACTCCTAAGTGTACATGCAACCCTAAATACCTTGGATCTATGTTTTCTCTATTATACATGCAAATATGAACATCCAAGGTATTATCCTAATCTAGCATACAAAACAATGAATATAACAAGATAGAATACATACCTCTTTGATGTAGAATGTCCTCATGAAGCTTGAGTTCCTAGTGCCCCAAGTGTGACACCTCAAATGGTTCACATAACATCATATGCACTTGGAAGACTTAGAGAGAGACACCACACTTCCTGAAAATCGGCTAGCCCTTTCTTCCTATCTCTAGTGGCCGATTTTTCCCAAAGAATATGATCTTATATAGTTGTTAAAATTAGGGTAAACCCTAATTGTCATGGCTTTCCATTTCCTTGGATCCATGGGTTCAAATACACCATGGAGCATCCTATGGGTTTTAGTCCAACTTGATAATCCATGGAGCATTAGCCCACTATACAAGTATGGATGATTTACACAATCAACCCATATATTTAATTAGTCTTCTTTTGATCACTTAATTAATTCTAGATTAATTCTTGATCAATACTAATTAAATAATCTTATTAATATATTATAACTTATAATATATTAACAAACCTTAAGTGTTATTTCTCTCATTATAGTCTATCCAAATGCATGATGCCATGCAACCCAAATGGACAATGTCGGGTCGGGTCAAGTCTTACCAATTATAGTTATGGACTTAGACATTAATCCAACAAGTACGCGGGGCGTGCTCAGCTATATGCTAAGCGTACACGCTTTAGGGCTTGCACGCGACACATACGAGCTTGTAGTCTTGTACGCCCAATGTACTCACCCATTCAGCCAAGTAACATTTTTACTCCTTAATCCGCTAAGACATTGTTCCAAAACGTAGATGTGACTTCCTTGAGATGGATACTCAAGTAAAGTTGCTAGCTTTGTGTTCATGCATGGCTAAATGAAGCTCTTAAAGCTAAAAAGGACTTATTAGGTGACTTAATGCATGCATGTGACCATAAACCTCATAAAGCTTGCACCTTTATGCTTAAGAACCTAATAACAATCTCAGATCTAAAAGGATAAGCCCTTCAAACGCATCAATCAACCCAAAAGCATGAAAATCAAGATAACAAGAGATCTAAGCATTTAAAAGCCAAGGTATGAACTTGATACCTCAAAAGACTTGCAAGATGAGTGAAGATTCTAGATCTCTAAGTTTCCCACCAAGCTATGAACCTTCTTCAATCTCTTCAAAATGATCAAACAAACACCAATTTCTCCTCAGGACTCAAATGCACAACAATAGAGGCTAAGGGTCGATTTCTAGGGTTTAGGAGGCATGGAGGCTGGTAAAGAGGCCAACCCTAGGGACTTAAGGTCTTTATATAGGGTGCAACACACTTAAATTAAGTTTTCTTAAACTCCTTATACGCCAAGCGTAACCCTCGTACACCCAGCGTACGAGGCCTCGCATCCGCGACCAAGTTTGCTTAGTACGCTCACCGTACGCCAGTGTACTCAACCTCGCACCCACATACTCAACCTCGCACTAGTACACCCTGCGTACTCCCTATGTACCCCTTGACTCCAAAACACAAACCGAACACCTGGATCATCTAAATTACGTCACCCACACCCAAATGGGTAACGATTCGGGACAGGGCGTTACACTTTGTTTTTTGTGTTCTTGTTATTTGTCATTTTCCATTCAATCTGATCGGCATATACATATATATATATATATATATATATATATATATATATATATATATATATATATACATGGCTTAAAAATATTATAAAATATTGGGATTATTTTTCATACATATATAAATAACTCCAACGATCATTATTGTAAATAAATATTTATTTATAAATTTATCGCAAATATCATAGTTGTGTCAAACCCTTTCTTCATAAAGTATTATAACTTTTATTTCAAATTGTTTATCACAAATAAAATTGGAATAAATCTAAGTTTTAATTAAAAATAAACAAACAAACATGTTTTGTTTTGCTAGAAGATGCTTGAAGAAATTAGAAAATTCTAGTCCTCATACGTAACAAGAAAAAGATGCACAAACATTTTTAGGTATGCGTTTTTTCGGGAAAATAACTTGTAAGGGTAACGAAGTATCAAAATTGTACAAAAAATACCATTGAACTTTTTTTGTACACATATCGCCAACCAACTAGAACGTTTGTATACATATCGTCAACCAACTATAACGTTTGTACACATATGACCATTAAACTTAACATTTGTTCAAAAAATACCATTAAGTTACCAGTAATAATAGGTAACCAACCACGTGGCTGCTGACGTGGATTTTACTGTTTATTATTGACACATTATATCATAAAACTTTCTTTATACACATTATACCATTAAATATTTTTTTGTACACATTTTACCATTAATTTTTTTGTACATATTTTACCATTAATCGTAAAAATACATATTATTACATAAAAATGGGTTATACATCGCCTATTGTGACTCCCTAATTTTGTAAGGTTTGAGATGAGGGTTCGCTTTTGACAATGATACTAAGTACCCCCTTTTACAACTACATTGTATATTTTTTTGTAAACATTTTACCATTAAAATTTTTTGTACACATTTTACAGTTAATCTTATATAATTTATTCAAAAGAATATCATTTCAAAAAATACATATAGTTGCATAAAAATGGGTTATCCATCACTTATTGTGACTCCCTGATTTTGTAAGGTTTGGAGGAGAGGATTCGCTTATGACAATGATACTATGCACTACTTTTACAACTACATTTGGAGGAGAGGATTCGCTTGTGACAACGATACTATGCACTACTTTTACAACTGCATCGTACATTTATATTGGTGATACATCGATTGAAACCTACGATGTTTGAACTTGAGACTTCCCTATGGAGCGTATAAGCATTAACTGACGAGCCACCAAGATGAGAATTTAATATTATTATATAAGTATAAAGTATTTTTACAAGTAATCACAAAGTATTTCAATTTATAAATACGTATTTTTTACATACATATAAATCATATTTACAGTAAATATGTATTTTTTATATATAAATAGATATTTCAAAGTATAAACACATATTTTGACATTTGAAAACCATATGTTGGTCATGCAGCATATATTATTATATTGTGTAAATTACACGAATGGTCTCTATGGTTTAGGGTAATTTGGACGTTTGGTCTCTAACTTATTTTTTTAACTCGGAAGGTCCCTATGTTTGTTTTTGTTATGTGCTTGGTCTCTGTCTTACCTAAAAAAATATTTTCCCCTTGATTTTTTAGTTTATTTAAATAAACACACCACCAACCTCATCCCATCACCTTACCTTACATATCTCATTATTTTTCTCTATTTAAATAATAGTCTTTTTAGATAAGATAGAGACCAACCGTTTAAAAAAACAAACAATAGAGACCAATGACGTAACAAAAACAAACAGTACCGAGTTAAAAAAATAATTTAGGAACCAAAATACGCAAATTACCCCAAACCATAAGGACCATTCGTGTAATTTACTCTATTATATTTAAATGTATAAATATATAAATACTCAGTTTTCCATTATTTTAGTTTAATACATTTAAATGTATAAATTTATATCCTGATTATGATTATGATTATGATTAGAAAAGTGCGTTGAAATTATGTCGTCGTTTACCGATAGGAAAATGACTTATAAGGGTAAGTTTATTAAACTTTAGCTAAAATAATGAATAATTGAATATTTCTTGGGCACTCAGAGGGAAGTCTCAAGTTCAAATCGTGAGTTTCAATCGATGTATGACCAACATAAATGTAAGATGCAGTTGTAAGTTGTGACATCCCTAATTTCACGGCCAGAAAAGACCGATTTGTTTATGCTTTGTTTTTAAAATCAGAGTAAATTTTTAAAGAAAACGGTTGCGGAATTTGTTCCCAAAACAAGATATGATAATAACTTATCAAAGCATTTATCAAAGAGAATGTATTTTCATTTAATAATAAAAACTCGGGATGTCATGTTCCGATACAAACATATAAGCATAAACAGAACTTACATTTAATTACACTAATGATTTATATCTCCTTTAAATCTCTCTGTGAAATATGTCTTCGTATCGATTCCTGTGATACAAAGAAAACTAAGTGGGTCAGGCTTGGGAGGCTGGTGAGCATATAGGGTTTTCATCCCACAATCCTCTTTAATAAATGAAGGTTTTTTTTTGCCACATGTCATCTTCTCCTCCATTTTGACACTTGTCATTTTGTGAGAATTTTAGAAATTTTATTTTCCACTTGTCATTTTTTGGAGATTTCTATTTTCTTAAAATAAAATTCCATAAAATTGTAATGGGTTTTATAAGGAAATAAAATCATCCTATTAATTTGGTAATAAATCCTCATAAATACTTCAAATGATTTAATTTTTTTTTGCAAATTTTCAAAAGATTACATTATGTTATATAAAGTATTACATTATAAAATATTTCATATTTATATATTGATATTAAATTTTTATTTTTAATAAACCCGTGTAATACACGGATCTCACACCTAGTCTTATATTATATATTTATAAATATAGAACATTCAAACTTGTACATTTTCACCATATAAAGGCAACTCTTATCCCACCTCATCGATCCTCACAACGACACGATCTAAACTCTCGTATCTAAAATTTTCCTCTTTACCTGATCCGTACTCACGAATCTAAAACTAACCTTTTCACCCGATCCATACTCACGGATCTAAAACTAACCTTTTCCCCTGATCCATACTCACGGATCTAAAACTACCTTTTCACCTGATCCATACTCACGGATCTAAAACTACCTGATCCATACTCACATATCTAAAACTAACCTCCTGATCTGATCCATACTCTCGGATCAATAATTGTACCCATTCCATACTCCCGGAATAGGGACAGTTAACTATACCCTAATCCTGATCTGATCCATACTCCCGGATCTATAACTGTGCCCAATCCATACTCCCAGACTAGGGACAATTAACTTAGTCTTAATCATATCTGATCCATACTCCCGGATCTATAATTGTGCTCAATCCATACTCCCAGACTAGGGACAATTAACTTAGTCTTAATCCATACTCCCGGACTAATAGCAAGTTTATCTCTTTACTTGATCCATACTCTCGGATCTAAAACTAACCTCTTGGTCTAATCCATACTCACGGATCTAAAACTAGCCTCTTGATCTGATTCCTACTCACGGATCTAAACTAATCTCTTGATCTGATCCATACTCACAGATCTCATCTACCCATGTCCTAACCAACATATTTGTAGTTACAAAATACATATACAGTTTAACTCATTAAAACCTATATAGTTCATTTATTCCACCAACATCTCAAATAAACAACAATATATAAACACATAGCACGTATTTCATAGCAAATACTTAATATTTATGTGTTAGAAGAAAATGACCACACACTCACATGATCAGAAGATGATCGGACAACACTACGGCTTGCAATGGTAGTATTCTTTGGTGAAACCGGGATCACTTCACACACTGGGTTTCTCGCGGGCAGAGCTTCGGCTCGGAAACTCTTTTCTTCTCGGGATCTTCGGTGCTTCGGGACTCGTTTCGGGTCTCGGGATGATACCGGGGCTTCGGGGGGTTAAAATTGCACGTAAAACGATGTAATATGGGAGAGAGATGAGAGAATGAGCAACCAAACTCGACTGGCCCTTCAAATCTATTTATAGGGCAAAATCTGCCATTACCACGTCCTGGCAAGTGGCACCTTTTTCCACGTCGTGGGCTTGGTCGTCACTACATGCGTCATCGCAAGTTGCATCTAGGGGACTCCCGGAGG
This sequence comes from Lactuca serriola, assembly GCF_051521515.1. NCBI lineage: Eukaryota > Viridiplantae > Streptophyta > Magnoliopsida > Asterales > Asteraceae > Lactuca > Lactuca serriola. Next base: position 34,143,740 of record NC_136410.1, read on the forward strand.
TTTCAAAAGACTTGCCACGTCGTGGTATCTGACAGTTTTGGGGTTTCGCGCCCCGAACTTCAGACATTCATAATTTTCGCATACGAATTCCGTTTTCGACGTTCTTTATATCGACGCGTAGGTGAGATTATGCTCTACAACTCTCGTTTAGACTCCATTGGCTAATTTTGACTTTATTTTTAATATATTATAAATATATTACTTATATATTATCTTTAGTAGGCCGGGACAGGAAAACTCCGTTCGAAATTCATAACTTCTTCATCTGAACTCCGTTTTTGTCTGTCTTTTTATCGTTGGACTACTTTCGAAGACATCTTCGACTCTCGTTTAGATCACTAAGGATAGATATATATCTACCTTAAATTCACTATTTACGTCGCGTTGGGTCGTGCTGGGTCGTGCCGGTTCTGTCGCGAAACTTCGACAGGTCATAATCTGTTCGTTATAACTCGGATTTTGGCATTCTTTATATGCACGGAAACCTTGTGACATATACTACAACTTGGTTAAGATTAATCCTTCTAAATAATCTTCCATCAAAAATTCATTTTTGATGCTTATCGTCTCTAAATTGACTAGTCCGGATCTACGGGCGTTACATAAGTGCTTAGTATCTTTGTCAAAAGCGAACCCTCTCCCCCAAACCTTACGAAATCTTGGAGTAACAATAGGTGATGGAAAACCCATTTTTATATAACAATATGTATATTTTGAAATGATATTTTTTTGAATAAATTATATAAGATTAAAAAAGTTAAATGGTATAATATGTACAAAAAAAAATTAATGGTATAATGTGTACATAATAAACAGTAAAATCCACATGACATGCCACGTGACTAATGACCTACTATTACCGGTAACGTAAATAGGGATGTCAAAAACTTTCATGGGACCACGATTCCATACGGGATTAATTTTTTAAAAAGTTTGGGGGCAGGGGGTGGGAGCGGGAGTGGGATTAAACCCTGTTTTATTTTCGGGACGGGGGTGGGAGTGGGTATTTCCGTCCCTTATTCCTGAGGGGGGCCTATTTGTATAATAATAATAATAATTATTATTATAATAATAATAATAATTATAATAATAATAATAATAATAATAATAATAATAATAATTATTATTATTATTATTATTATTATTATTATTATTATTATAATATACATTACATTATCAAATTTTAGGGTTTCTTGACTTTCTTCCACTTCACAACATACGAAGATAAGATATTAAATTGGTCAGTCGTATTTTTTTTTTGTAATGTTGAATTTGTCGTATTTTATATTTGTAATTTTGTTGTATTTGTCGTTTTGTAATGTTGAATTTATACTGTTGGATTTTTAATTTTTTTAGTTGTTAAACAACTAGATTTTAAGCTTTTAAAGTTATGAAAAATAGTTTTTTAGCCCAAAATATAACAAATATTTTTAGCAAAAAAAGTCAATTCTAAGTCTATAAAACATGCAAAAAAAGTCAATTCTAAGTCGGTTCCAACTGACGAATTTGAAAATGTCGCTTTCCCTTTTCCTTTTGCTCGAGCTTTTGTTTTGTCCCTTCCCATAAGAGGAGGAGGAGTACGTATTTCTTCGATGTCTTCGTTATTATCATTAAGTTTAACGCCTACATGACCATCCGATGAGACTTGTTGTGAGCTCGAACAAACTCTGATACCACTGTTGGGTTTTGAGCATTCTAACACTCCTAAGTGTACATGCAACCCTAAATACCTTGGTGGATTAGCAATTTCTTTGGCGGATATGAAGATGTTCGACTTTTTTTTGGCGGATTAGCAATTTCTTCATGTGTTGCAAGTTCCCTCCACCTTTGCTTCTTTTGATAACTTCTGTCACACCCCAGAACCGGAACGGCGGAAACGTTCTGGGGTGGATGACGTCATGTCAAGTATCACAACACATGCATATAGTAATCAAAGTACAACAAAACATTGCATTAATAGTAATAATTTACATAGTTACATTACGTAGTATCAAAGTAATACAAGCAACATATATAAAGTGCAGCAAGGTACTTAGGCCATCTTCATCAGCAGCTCCGGCGATGTACCTGTCTAATTGCTTACCTGAGATTACAAGTTATTTGGAAAACGAGTATCAGCATTTTTACAAATGCTGGTGAGTTCATAAGCATTTAGTGTCATTTGGTCAAATAACTTTAATAAGTAGTAGTTTAAGCGCTTTCAGTGCTTCAGTGTCCTTTCCAGAAAATCCTATATTTTCTTTAAATAAAGCAGCCTTCTACCAAGACTGTTTCAGTGCATTGTGGTAAGAGGTAGTTTTCCCTTAATTAACATCGTTATCAAAATACTGAATTTGATTACTTAAGAAAGCAGGAGACATCAGGGAATAACATATGCCTCAGCAGTGAGGACTGCTGACTAAGGCAAAGAATCATAGACTCCAGGAGGGTATCGAACTGACGACACGCCCGGTTCAGTCTAACAAAGGGGAGACATAGACCCCAGAAGGTACCAAACGAAAGGTACAGCTGGTAAGGTCTAAAACAGTAAATATAGACCGAAGACGATACCAAATGAAAGGTATCTCTCACAAGGTCAGAACAAAGACTACGGACCCCAGACAGTATCAATTGAAAGATACACCTAGCAAGGTCGAAACAGAGACTATAGACCCCAGACAGTATCAAATGAAAGATACAGCTAGCAAGGTCGAAACAGAGATTATAGACCCCAGACAGTATCAAATGAAAGATACAGCTAGCAAGGTCGAAACAGAGATTATAGACCCCTGACAGTATCAAATGAAAGATACAACTAGCAAGGTCGAAACAGAGACTATAGACCCCAGACAATATCAAATGAAAGATACAGCTAGCAAGGTCGAAACAGAGATTATAGACCCCAGACAGTATCAAATGAAAGATACAACTAGCAAGGTCGAAACAGAGATTATAGACCCCAGACAATATCAAATGAAAGATACAGCTAGCAAGGTCGAAACAGAGATTATAGACCCCAGACAGTATCAAATGAAAGATACAGCTAGCAAGGTCGAAACAGAGATTATAGACCCCATACAGTATCAAATGAAAGATACAGCTAGCAAGGTCGAAACAGAGTGACTCTGAAAAGTGACATCAGCATACAGTGTAAATTGCTGACGAAAATACCGTTACCTTAAAGCCATGAATTATAAGGCAACCCAGGATACTCGTAACCATACTGACTAGAGTTCCAGACGCCCTACAAGCATCTATATAATATGAAATTTGTCACCCCTTGGCTTGGTGGGCCGTGGACTGTAGCTAGCAGTCAGGGTGCGGGGTTGTCAATCCCGTATAGGCCTATACACACAATGTCCGCTCTCCCTACAGGAGACTCTGGTTACCAACTAGACGACGGAGAAGGCCGCGTCCCGAAGATGCATCCCAAATAGAGAATAGTGTGTTTCTTGAGGGGAGTGGGTTTCTAATACAAATGATATACTAGAGGTAGAGACTTCCAAACAGTGGGTAGTGTGTTTCTAAAGTAAGTGTAGAATAGATGAAGAGACTCTTAATTGACTTGACTAGAGAATCCCCTATATGTCCATACCCATATACATAGTATTTAACTAATGGACCAAACGACCTTCGGACGGCTACCCGATCCCACCAGACCACATCTCAACGAAGAAAAGGAAATAGGGCCGATGAGCCTTCCTAAGTCTTTCAGTCATTACTTATATATACTTATATAAGTACGGACATACATCTAACTATGACTAAGTATATATCAAGTGAAGCTGATTCTCGTGAAGTAGGAGTGTCAAATAAGTGAAGCAAGAGCGGTCGCAAGTGAAGTATAAGTGTCGACTAAGTATAGGCGCATCGCGAAGTAGATATGACCACAAGTGAAGTAAAGTCGATCTCAAATACAAGCGAAGTAGAATCGTATCACTAAGTAAGAGGGTAAATAAGTATAAGCGTTATCAGGTATAAGTGACTTCAGGTATAAGCAAAAACATTACAGAGTAGGAGCATAAAATAAGTATAAGCGAAGCAGTGGTATCTAACAATTAAAAGTATTCATGAAAAACCCTTAAAGATTTTGTTACTCAGGAAAATCGCATTTGTATTCTTTGATAAAATAGGCGTGAAAATCTTTAGAAATCTTTGAGAATCTTTTATAAATCAGTTGAAATGAGTCTTTGATAAGCTATGAAAGTAAGAACTTGAACAATTTAAAAACCCTTTTTGAAAGCCATTTATAGTGTCCTACTCGGTAAAACAGTGTACAGTGGTAAAATCTTGTGCATGCGGGTTATCAATCACATGTGATTGATATGATAACTGGCATGTTTAACTTGTAATCCCCCCCCCTATGAAAACATTTAAAAGCATTAAAAAGGTTCATTCAGGGGTATGAACTCACCTGGTATAAGTAGGTCCGACGGTAGTGCCGTTTAGGCGTTCGGGGTCACGCAAGGACTTGAACACACACAAGGACCTATTTTAACATATGATAACATATGTTCACATACAACTAGCATATAATATACTAATAAAACAATTATACACACTCAAAGGAGTGGAAAACACTTTTGGTTGAGTGTTTGGGGTCCCGGGTAGCGTTTAAGGGTGCTAAGGGTCTCCTATCAGTTGTGGGACTTTGCTATGCTCAAGTATCAAGGGTGTAAAGGGGTTTAAAGCATCAATATGGACCAAACAAGGAGTTTACGGCCCAACCTAAGGGAGTTTACGGTCGTAAACTCCCAAGGTCAATTTCTTGGGGTTTTGATGCTTCTAGCTTGTTCCTTGATTTATTCTAAGCACTTTTCATCAAAGGCATGATTGGATTTGAGGCTTCTAAAGGTATTTTATAGGAGTTTACGGCCTAAGAACTCTCCCAAGGGAGTTTACGGCCGTAAACTCTCACCCTTAGTGATTTGTGAAGTTTCAAGCCTCTAATGCCTTTCTAGGATTTTCTTATGAAGTTTGATGCTATTATGGGTGATTAAAACCAACATTTGAGGGGGTTTTGGGGAGTTTACGGCCTAGAAAATGCTTGGGCCATAAACTCCAAGAAATGTCTCATTTTTCTTGTGTTTAAGCCTTTATTTCCATTCTAGCATTTTATCGTAAGTGTCTAAGGCCATTAGGGGGGCAAAATCACACTTTTGGGCATGATTTTAGGGAGTTTACGGCCTTGACCAAGTCTGGGCCGTAAAATCCTTTCTTAAATTCATTTGGAGTGTTTTCAAGGGTCTAAACTCAAAGGAATAAGTCCCTAAAATATGTAATAAGCCCTAGGATGAGTTTGGTGCACATTTGGGACCATAACTTGTGGAGTTTACGGCCTAAGCATGTGCTTGGGCCGTAAACTCTTCTTTGAGTCCTAAATCCATGCGTTTTAGTGTTTAAACACCCCTAGGCTATAACCCCTATTAGTTTCTAAGCTTATGGTCAAGTTTAAAGGCATATTTAGCACCTTTTTAGGGGTTTACGGCCCTAGAATGTTCCTGGGCTGTAAACTCCTTATCCTATGCCTTCTTGGATGATTTTTGGGCTATAAACATAAATCAATACGCTTAGAATAAGTTAGGGTAAGCGGACTTACAATTTGGAAGCGTTTGGTTGCGAATTCGGGGCGAAAATGGGTCTAGAGAGAGAGTGTAAAAAGTCTCCAATGGACTCCACTCACCCATATATAGGTTTCACAATCGGGGATCAGTGGAATTTTACCCGATACTGCCGCTAAACGGGGCTTTTGGTCGCACCCGATTTAGTGGTCGTAATAATAAAACTTGACATTTTCTAAATGAATGAAAATGTGTGTCTTGTGTTTTTATTCCCTTTTATCACGACTTAACGGCATGTTAAAGGTAACCAAATGGAATGTTTATTAAATTGATTCCCTCTATTTAACGGAACTTTTATACAGTGGAATATTCCGTTAACGGTAACGGGGAAATGTAACGGGACAACTTGGGTTGTCACATCATCCCCCCGTTAGAGGGAATTTCGTCCCGAAATTCAAGTCTAGACAAGGAAGTAGGCATGAATGGCCAAGTAGAGATGAGGGAGTACTTCCTATACGGTTGCCCTTGCATTCCCAAGTGATCTCTAGTCTGTGTTTGTCCTTCCCACAGATCTTCACATACGGGATGCGCATTCCGTCTAGTGTAGCTAGCGGGTTCCGACTGGTGTATCTATGAAGTCAGGGTTCTCGATGGATTCTATCAAGATGAGGGAGGCACGAAGAGTGTTGTCGGATAATCGCATATCAAGTCTAAGAAGTGGATCGGTCGAATGTGAATCTTGTGGTATATCCGAAAGTAGTAGTGGTCTGAAAAGGATTGGACCAAATTTCCATGAGGATTCCCAGATGGTCCTACGCTCTAGGAAGGGTAGAGCCTTTCAGTACTTAGAACATAGTGTACTTCTATGGCAAGATCATCACTGGCGTGATCGCCATTCCAAAGTTCCTAACGTTCTCTCTCGTACTGGTAGTGTAGTCCTTCGGGTTGGTTCTTAGGAATCTCAAGTGGTCTTCAGTTTCATGCTTTCTTTCCACTGGATGATAGAGGCTTCCTAGATCGTCAAGTGGGTTGCGCGACTATGGTCATCGGTTTGCTATAGAGTGTCTATCTCCAGCTTGTGCAAAATGGACCTGCACTAACGACGCTTGAGATACGGAAACCCTGAGAATCGGGGAGATAGGGTTTCACCAGACGAGTGTTGGACTATCTCGCGAGGTAGTTCTACTATCTCTGCTTGAGATAGTATTCGGAGAACACCTATTAGTCCAAGGAATCTCTAAGACTGTGGTTTATTCTAGCGTGGAAAGTGCGTGCTCCGACGTAATCCCTCGACTAACACCAAGGCTGGTGTCGAGTCTATAATCTTTTCGGGATCCGTGTCATGAGATTTAACGCAACTACTTTCGCACTTGACCAAGTATTCTTGGCTGCGAAGGTTACCCTGTGGTTCTCGGTATTCTAGTGTTTACCTCGGGAAATATGATTCATCATCTACGAGGCGACGACGATTTTCCTCCTTGTGAGAGGGTGGAGGATGATAAGCACTACCTGCCTATAACTGGGTGGGCAAGGTGCAGGAGTAGTGCGAGCACCTACCGCAACTATTCTCCCAAAGGTTCTGAGTTTTCTCGGTCTAAGGCAAATCTAGTGGGCATAGGGTCTCTTCACTCGGAACTCTACTAGCTCAATCCGCAGTAGTTCTCTTGATTTTCTGCTCCTATGTCATCGAATGGGGTGAAAGTGTTTTGCGAAGAGGTTCATGGTAGAACTCATGCTTGGCCTAACCGCCAATACTTGATGGATGCCAGCAGTATACCTGGTTATAGTGGTCAGCCTCATGAGTTCTATTTCTTGGGTTCACAAACCTGATGTGCGAGGTGAGAAGGGTCTCCCAGGGGACTCAACGGAGTATGCCTCGGATGGTTGTCGTTTTCTGAGGTATCTGCAGTGCCTTTCACTTCGGTGTTCATTTGACTACGAGGGGTCGGTCGACGGCGTGGGGTACCCTCCCTCGGGTACTTCGGAAGGTTTGAGATAAGAGGTATGATTCACGAATTGCATTAGATGTGATTATTTGTGTTAGGTTCGGGTTTGGATGAACTTTCATTTGCCGATATGGCCATGGAGAAAACTCACAACACTAAGAGTGTACACATGGTTGCACGAAGTCAAGCCATGATCAATAGAGTCGTCGAAGTTGGCACACTCCGACATGATATAAAGTGAAGATCGATAGAGTCATGTGCCGAACAGGCACACAAATTCTAGGCGTCTCGGGTTTCGTCCTATGTATCGCTACCGCGGATACTTGGACCGATAGAGTCGACGCGGAACTATAGAGAGTTCTAAGTGTTTCCGAATAGAGTATCTTTTCTTGAATGGATTCTCACGAGGCATTTCTACAATCGCCTCACATATACTAGTCATGTATATTTAAGGTGGGGAGGACTGTTGACTGAGCGACCCCGCCCTAAATCCACAACCAAACGAGGAACAGGAAATGAGGCGGCATTCGCTCACTCTAGGTCTATCCATCCTAAATATACATGGCCTTAACGTATATGTTTAGCCATTATAGTTTTACCTAATGAATTTTAAATTTTATAACAATGCTGCGACTTTCACCTTACTGGAAAGAATTTATACTTGAATTAGTCTTTTATTGTTTTCTTAGCTTAGTTATCCGGGATCGAGAGACGTACCAAAAATCCAACGAGTTCCTTTGCTGCTTCTTCCTAAGCAGTAGTGTCAGGCTCCTTCTGTGTCTTTGTCTTTCTCTTCAGTTGGGCAGTCCCTCTTAAAGTGTCCCATTTTACCACATAGGTGGCAAACTGTACGGGTCGCCACATTGGTGGTTGATGTAATGAGCTCAACCGGGGTTCTGCAGACGCGAGCAGTATGCCCCAGCATGTGGCACCTAGCACAATAGAGTTCCCGGCAGGTACCATGATGATGGTAGCTGCACTTGCTGCAGTGGGGAAGGTCTCCTAGGTATGGTCTTCTTGAGGTCGGGAGGGAAGGATTTACAGGGGTATCGGCTGCTTCAGCTTGTTGCCCTTCGGAAGGTCCTGGAGCCGAGGTACTTCCCTCCTCTATCTTGAATTTTCTCTTTAGCGGGTTAAGTGGAGGTTCTTGGGTGGCTGAGTGGGGAAGAGTGGGTTGCTGCCGTCCATTGCCGGAATTAGAAATCCCGACAGGGCCCTTGCTAACATTGGCGTTGTTAGCATTCAGGTGAGCCATGACAGCTGCTACGGCTGCTGAGACTGCAGCTTGGAACGTAGCTTCATCGAATAAGAGGGCAAGTTTCTTGCTTGCGGATTGGTTACGCTTCTTCGGTGGCATGGTTTTTCCTACACGGAGAGGAATACAAGGTAAGGAGAGATGATGGTTAACCCTGGACATTTCTGTCCTGAACGCATTAGGCATATATTTTTCCCGTGCCTCGGGTTCTGACTGTCTGAGTGTCGACCTACATCCCTATGATGTAGTCCTGGTAATCAAGGTAAGAGTATGAGTGTCGGAAAAAGGCCATAAGATGCGAGTCGTTCCTACTAAGTTACCTTTACACTGGGAAGGTTCCACTCTCCGACCGGGAGAGAATTGAGAACGGTTCGGAACGAAATCATGGAAAGGGAAGCTCACAAGGGCAGATGGCTAAAATTTTCTCAATAGAGATGCGGGGATCCGCCCTAATCGCTTATCTGGCAACGGGAAACGACGATTTACCTAACACATAGCGTGAGTAGTGTAACCACTAACTCACTAAACTGCATCATTTTTAAGGGTGAATTATCGTGACGAATACGAGGAAAAGACAATTCCCAGGTTCCATGTACTAGCTCCCTCGGTCTGCCTCGTATCTTTGACTGGAATCGGCGTCGGTTTCCTCCGGGTAGTTTCCTAGGGTTCTCTTCTTGTATGGACTTATTGAATTTCTACTCCGCCTTCCTTCCGATTCCAACTGTGGGTGTCATCACTTCATGATGGATGACTAGGAATCTCCGAAGTTTAGGCGAGTCTCTCACCACTGTCCCTAAGAGAATATGGGCACTTGGTGCATTCAATAGTCTCGACCCAGTTCATTTATTTCCGAACAGGAAATCTTCTCAATGAATCTCCTCGGGGTCGGAATCAACTCTTCTGTCAAGCACTGAAGTGGATAGGGTTTTTCTACAGGGTTCGCGCGAGAATGGAAATGTCTAAAGAATCCTAAGGGATTATTAACATTTCACTGTATGATCCATATCGAGTCCTGCTACGATTACACAGGGTATACAAATCCTATATAGCTTAGATCCGATAGGCCTTCGAATATGTGATACTACTCTAGGACCACATCCCAACAAGGAAAAGGAAATAGAGCGAAACCACACCTTCTTAGCCTATGGGATCTTTATTATATAAGATCTTGGAAGTACACCCTCTGTAGTTGTAGGTATATCGATAAGGGTCTTTTTAATTATTCACGCAAGGTTGTTTATAGATTCTAAAATACTCCTATGGTACTTTAATTCTTGATTGAGTCTTTATCTTCTGATTATGATTCTGGGATTAGTGTGAATCTTTTAGTGTTCTAAAATACTCCCATAGTATTTTAACTTTATGTTGGGCTCTAGAATTCCTATTTGGTAAATTTCAGATCTGCTGCACACCACTATCACTCCCGAGCACACGTTCATCGCATCCCGGATAAATGTAGTTGATCAGGTTACATTTATCCCAGCTTACGATTACATAACTGCCCAGGTTTGACTGTAGTGCTCAACATCCGAAGACTTTTATTATTGTCCTTCTTGTGATACTTTTGTTTGAGCGCTTAGATTCTGGATGTTATTATACTTTGGTAAAATATGGTTATATTTTAAAGTATAATTCTTGGTCAGAGTGATTTATCCCATTGCATTTATAGGCTGTATATCTTTTATGAATTGATATACTTAGCTCACTATAAACAATGCTCTGATACCAATCTGTCACACCCCAGAACTGGAACGGCGGAAACGTTCTGGGGTGGATGACGTCATGTCAAGTATCACAACACATGCATATAGTAATCAAAGTACAACAAAACATTGCATTAATAGTAATAATTTACATAGTTACATTACGTAGTATCAAAGTAATACAAGCAACATATATAAAGTGCAGCAAGGTACTTAGTCCATCTTCATCAGCAGCTCCGGCGATGTACCTGTCTAATTGCTTACCTGAGATTACAAGTTATTTGGAAAACGAGTATCAGCATTTTTACAAATGCTGGTGAGTTCATAAGCATTTAGTGTCATCTGGTCAAATAACTTTAATAAGTAGTAGTTTAAGCGCTTTCAGTGCTTCAGTGTCCTTTCCAGAAAATCCTATATTTTCTTTAAATAAAGCAGCCTTCTACCAAGACTGTTTCAGTGCATTGTGGTAAGAGGTAGTTTTCCCTTAATTGACATCGTTATCAAAATACTGAATTTGATTACTTAAGAAAGCATGAGACATCAGGGAATAACATATGCCTCCACTACTAGAAAAAAGGCCTTTTACGACGCTCATTGCGCGTCGTAAAACGCTCAGACGACGCGCAAATGCGCGTCAAGGAAGGCCCTGTCATAAAGAGAGACGACGCGCTTTTGCGCGTCATCTATAGACAACGCGCATTTACGACGCCCATTTATGACGCGCATTTACGACGCGCGGTTATGACACGCAATGCGTATCAAGGAAGGCCCTGTCATAAATGAAGACGACACGCATTTGCGTGTCGTAACCTTACGACGCGCGTGTTTATGACACGCAATGCGTATCAAGGAAGCCCCTGTCAAGAAAGGCCATGTCATAAATGAAGATGACACACATTTTTGCGTATCATAATTTTAAATGTTCTAAAAAAAATATATTTATATATTTATTAATTTTTAAATTAAATTTGCATTTAATGTCTCATAACAAGAAAATAAAATACCATATATAAAAAATACTATCCATTGAATAAAATTTGTTGTCATACAAATAACAAACTGTATTTTATATTCATACATATGATTACATTATTCATTAAAAAAAACATATACATACATCTTCCCCTAAAATGTTATTACATGCTGTTGGCCATTTCATTGATGGATCACCAAGAGGAAAAACAACAACTAACCTAAATGTTCCATGATGTGCCGATACTCATGTCCTGTAACTTTAAATATTAAAGAAAGTAAAATACCTCCTAAAAATAAAAATGCACAAGAAACAACACATCATAATGAGAAATTACTAACATGAATTGGAAGAAGTATACTATAAATTTGTTTTACCAAGAGTGGCATGGACGATCAGGTGCTACAAAGTTTGTCCAAGCTGCCAAACAAAGACTGCATGCAAACCAAAACATACATCCACTATAAATTTAATTACCATACAAATCATATTCATACATACGAGTTTGTTTTACCTTTTTTCCTCATATCTTTATCTTTTTTATTCTTATTAGCCATGGAGTGTTGGTGTTTTCTTTTCTCTCATTCAATCAACCCTTTGTTTTACTTTGAAAAATTAACAATTTCCCTACCAATTGACTCTGCATCAAACAGAAAAAAGTAAGTCAATCAATAGTCAATGGTGAATACCAACTACAAGTTTTTATTGAAGTAACCTGACACCATAAATACTTTGGTTTAATAAACAGGAACATGTATGTATAAAAATCGCAATTGAAGTACTTTGGTCAAATACCTCCATTTCTAGTAAGTGTCCAATCATTGTTTGTGAAGGTTGAAGACCTTCAAACAAAAAACTCCCAGCAATGTCATTAATGTGCATCTTAAGAACAGGAAACTATTGTAGTTCATGCACTAGACAACTATGGGTGATCTGAAATATTTCCCAAATATTTATTTATTATGAATTATAAAAAAAGAAAAAGAAAAAGAAAAAAAGATAATACCTTTACTAATTCATTGTATACAAGTCTAACACATTGAAGACAATGATCCAACAACCGAGCTATTTGTCTTCGAACCAAAACTTGAAGTGGAACCTATATATATATATATATATATATATATATATATATATATATATATATATATATATATGTCATTATGCCTTCACAACATTAACATTAAGAATAATAAATTAAATTAGAAAAAAAGTAAGAATGGTGATATATACTTGATGCGGTTCTCATGAACACCACCATGAGATTTATCATTGCTGGTTCCTTGTTTTGAGTTTCCATATACACCAAACCCAATGCAATTGCTATGAAAAAGATAACATCAAACCCTGCTTTCGGTTCACTAAGAATTTGACTCAGTTTGTCATGGATCTGAAAACGAAAAAACACAACTGTTAGCAATGTTTGTGTGTGTGTGAATTGTCAACAATAAGGAGGACCTACCTGTTCATTCTGGGTACCCGCATATGCAAGGCCCAGACCAGTTATGGCTCCAATTCTAATGGAAGCATTTTCTTTATCCAGATAATCAACAAAAATTGTCGACGCCTGAAACAACCCAACCCAAAATAAAATCACAACCAACAACCAACAACTACAGGTCAGAAAATAAAAATTAAGCACTCATAGGGTCACAATCATTCATGATACCACAGTTTACAACCCCAACTCCTAACAATGCACCAGCAATCACATGATTATCATTGCTATGAAAGTACTTGTCAATTTGAGCAAGCCCAGCATCAACATCCCAAAGGAGGATCATTCCCTAAAATCACATCACAACCAACCAATTTCCTTTCTTCATACAACAACATTCAACTTTAATCATTTATATCAATAACAAATCGCTACAAATGAGCAGTTTTTCAAAGAAGAGCTAAATGCAACTTCCAATTATGATATTATAGTTTGAAAAACCAACCCAATCACAACAATGAAACTTGGGTAGATTTCCTGTTTATGTAAACCATAGACAGAATTTCAAACACATGATGATATATGGAATAGAAATCCAAAGAATTTCCAATATCAATATTTTATTCAACACTTTATCAAAATTAATACATACAATGTAGATGAACCTTAAGAATAGCTTTCCCAGTTCTATTTAATTGCTTTTTCTACACCCTGAAAAAGACATACAAAAAAAAAGCAAACTATACCCTTGTTAAACTATAACATAACGTTAGGTGCTTGAGGAATAAGCAAAACCACTGAAACAATTTGTAAGAGAATTAAGACAAAATAAACATGATTTTACCCTAATGTGGCCCACTCGATTGCGGTCAAAAAACCTGAAAGCTTGTCATGAATAGGAGATATTTTTTTAAATTTAACAAAAGAATTTATAAAAATTCACAAGAATTACACATTTTAAAGATGAAATACCTGCAAGAGTTCCTTGTTAATGGTAACTGGAGCTTCTTTTTTCTTATTCGTGTCCACCTTTTTGTTTTCCTTTTTCTCCTCAACCTGCAACTTGGTGTCTGGATTCACAGTTACTTTAGTAGCAACAACATCCTCTTCTTCAACTTTCACTTTTTCTTCTACATTTTCAGACTTAACATCCATGTCAACTTTTTCTCATCCTCTCCTTTCTCCTATAAAAAGTACCGTAAAATATGAGACTTCACCAATTTTAAAAGCAATTAAATAAAACGCATCAAATTCAGAAAATAAAATTCACTCGTCTCGTTTTTAGGACTTGCATCTGCCATTTCTTCATCATCTTCTTCGGGATCTTCTTCTTTTTCTGATTCGTCTTATGCATATCTGTCGAATTACACATTGCTCAATCAATAAAATTATGAAAGTGTGTTGTGCTTTTCTTTATTTTACATAGATACTAAAACTGATAATTGGAGGAAATAGTTTTTTTTAGACAGACAAAAGGGTATAATGGTTTGCTTACTGAAAAATATTTAAAACACTTTGGAAAAGGGTAGAAATATAATTTTTTTTACCTAAGATGTATTTCTCGTTGAAAAACCTAGCTCCACAAGGATTATAACCACATGTAATCTTTGTAGGGTTTCTACAGCCACATGTAAACTAAGAAAATTTGTAAGTAACAGAGATGGATATTAAGAATAAATATGAATTATATTCTATTAAGTAATAGAGAGAAGCTAATCTCCCCCCTTTCAATTTTAATACTTTTTGTAAATTGTAATAATATGTAACAAGTTAATCATTTATGACATTTAAGAAAATTAGAAATTGCCATAATTATTGGATTAATGTTCCACGAAAAGCTCATAAGCTTTAAGAACTTACTTGGATTAATGTTCAATGAAAAGCTCATAAGCTTTCCAGCATGTTTGTCACCAGAGGCGGTGGCAGTGGCGGCTCAGATGTTTCAATTGTCTGTGCGTGGGAAATCACAAGTGGTGTTAGTTGTTCCAAAGTCTCAGTTGTCTTTCTGCTTGTAACAAGAAGTGAGGTTGAATTCTCTAAAGTTTCAGTTGTCTGTATCTCCATTATTGCATACACCTAGAAAAAATGGTCACAATCATCATTGGGGAACATCTTAACAACATATATAGAACATTCATGTACAAAATGGTCAAAATGGAGAGGAGAGGAATTAAGAACAAAAAAGTATTGCAAGTCAACCCAACCAAATCTGTTGATATAAATGTAAAATAACCTACCTACCTCTAAAACTCAAATAAAACAAAAAGGGAACTGACTGACTTACCAAGTTCCTTATGGATACATAATTGTGTTGAATGTCATTTCTGATCATACCATTCTCTATAACATTTATTCTTTTAGCAGCTTCTGCTCGTGACTCATTAATTCCATCTTCATAAGGAGCATTCACATTTCCAAACAATGAAAATAGTAACTCATATGCTGTAATATTTCCATCTTCAAAACTGTGAACTTGTATGGTGACATATGCTGGACCATCTGCCTATCCAGTTCTCAGTTGTTTGATTCCATGCATGGTTACATCAGCAAATATGTTATATCTGAGATCCAAAAAAAACATTTGAGAGGCTTGAAATCTTTGTCTAGGAAAGGACTATTAAATAAAAATAAAATTTCGATAAAATTGATGGCTTAGATACAACAAATATACCTTCTGAGATTAAAATGTTGCACACCCAGGTCTTCATCCCAAAGAAATATATAATCATAAATAGACACTACAGCTGGATGCAGAAATCGATTTGCAAACCACCTGAAATAACTTTGCTATTTAATATATAATTACATACCATAACAACACCCTAATGACCAGATGAGACAGAAAATGAATAATTTGAAACAGAGTCAAATGTAAACTCCTTACCATTTTGTTTGGTTTTGAGCTACAACGTGTATGGCATTATTGCTCCACTCAAGATCTTGCCAACCATCCAACATTCCATCATAATGGAACAACACAATTGTAAAATTTTCTTGAAGAAACTGAAATTATCAGCGTTAGGCTCTGCTATTATTCACAAATTAAATATAACATTTATGTATTATATAACTTTTTATTCATCATTGTACCTTTTAAACAATTGTATTCACATTACGCTTCTATTTCAAACCCACTGGAATTGCCAGTAAGTTATGTGTAGTGGAAATATTCGCCTGTAAGCATAAATTTTACTTTATTTTTACACCTAACCACAATGTACTCATATTTTTTTTACCCAAAACATAAATATACTTAGCTTATTGTCTAACCTCTGACTTTAAACTACTTGTTGACCATGAAGGTTTTAATTCCAAGTCTGATTTAGCTTCAATAATACCATGAGGTAAACCCTTCAAGCTTGTGGAAGCTGACACAGTTTCCTAAACCACACACACCAAAAACCACATTAACACAAATCAAAGAACAAATAAACAAAAACCATGCTTATATTTTTAAACAGATTCGGACACCATAATAGTTTTTGGAAGTAATAAAAAAGAAATACTATATATGGAACAGAAGGAAATACTAATCAAGTGCAAAACTCAAGCATCTGTTGTGCTTTCAGAATCTCAAGCACCGATCCATTCTAAAGAAGGTTCCCAATTGATGACTTTAGCATGAATGCTTCTGAAGGTGATCGGTACCCAGGACTCCCACTCAGATGAAATTGCAAAGAGAGAGAGAGAGAGAGAGAGAGAGAAGATTTACCAGATGGGCTGATTTTCGTGATCTAGTTCTTTTCTAAGAATATCATCAGAATGAAAGAAGATCAACTTCAGTAGATAGCAGAATGAGTGTGGACGGGTCCGATTGATCATCATCAACAAGTTCTAATCTTTATGATACTATAGAATCTCCAGTCTCTTCTAAAAAAACCCTAAAAAGACAAATCACAATCGATCAAATAATCGGTGATTTTGACCCAGGAGGGTTTTAATATTGATGATACAGAGGTGCAGAAAACAGCTTCAAATGCGTCTTCATCTTCAGGGTGCAAAGAGAATTTGGACTCGATTTAACTAGGATTTGAGTTGTATAAATTAATAGGAGAAGAAAAGGACATAGACACCACCGATTGTGCTTGGACAGATGATCATTCGGTAGGAGGATGGTCGATGGGGAAGGACCAGTGGCCAACGGCAAAGGTGAGGAACGAGATGTTTGATGAGAACGATAAGAAGGAGGTCAGGAGTAGTAGAGAAGCGGATTGGAGAGGAGATTGAGATGATGAAAGATAGAAAAAAGGTAGAAGGCGGATTTTCAAAATTTTGGGGATTTTCTTTCCCCCTGTCTAAATGCGCGTTTCATTAAAATTATAAAATTATAAAGCGACATCCATAGAGGACGCGCGTTTAAGATAAAGCGCCCTCCGTGTTTTTAATTTTTTTTCTTTAGACACTAAGTTAAGGGCACGCAAAAATGCGTGACATAAATCCTTAAATATTTTAAAGAGATGACACTATTTTAAGGTCACTCTCCTTTGCGTAACATAAATCAGTGAGTGTCGTGGCTTGCGCGTCATTAAAGGCATTTATTCTAGTAGTGCTCAGCAGTGAGGACTGCTAACTAAGGCAAAGAATCATAGACTCCAGGAGGGTATCGAACTGACGACACGCCTGGTTCAGTCTAACAAAGGGGAGACATAGACCCCAGAAGGTACCAAACGAAAGGTACAGTTGGTAAGGTCTAAAACAGTAAATATAGACCGAAGACGATACCAAATGAAAGGTATCTCTCACAAGGTCAGAACAAAGACTACGGACCCCAGACAGTATCAATTGAAAGATACAGCTAGCAAGGTCGAAACAGAGATTATAGACCCCAGACAGTATCAAATGAAAGATACAGCTAGCAAGGTCGAAACAGAGATTATAGACCCCAGACAGTATCAAATGAAAGATACAGCTAGCAAGGTCGAAACAGAGACTATAGACCCCAGACAGTATCAAATGAAAGATACAGCTAGCAAGGTCGAAACAGAGATTATAGACCCCAGACAGTATCAAATGAAAGATACAGCTAGCAAGGTCGAAACAGAGATTATAGACCCCAGACAGTATCAAATGAAAGATACAGCTAGCAAGGTCGAAACAGAGATTATAGACCCCAGACAGTATCAAATGAAAGATACAGCTAGCAAGGTCGAAACAGAGATTATAGACCCCATACAGTATCAAATGAAAGATACAGCTAGCAAGGTCGAAACAGAGTGACTCTGAAAAGTGACATCAGCATACAGTGTAAATTGCTGACGAAAATACCGTTACCTTAAAGCCATGAATTATAAGGCAACCCAGGATACTCGTAACCATACTGACTAGAGTTCCAGACGCCCTACAAGCATCTATATAATATGACATTTGTCACCCCTTGGCTTGGTGGGCCGTGGACTGTAGCTAGCAGTCAGGGTGCGGGGTTGTCAATCCCGTATAGGCCTATACACACAATGTCCGCTCTCCCTACAGGAGACTCTGGTTACCAACTAGACGACGGAGAAGGCCGCGTCCCGAAGATGCATCCCAAATAGAGAATAGTGTGTTTCTTGAGAGGAGTGGGTTTCTAATACAAATGATATACTAGAGGTAGAGACTTCCAAACAGTGGGTAGTGTGTTTCTAAAGTAAGTGTAGAATAGATGAAGAGACTCTTAATTGACTTGACTAGAGAATCCCCTATATGTCCATACCCATATACATAGTATTTAACTAATGGACCAAACGACCTTCGGACGGCTACCCGATCCCACCAGACCACATCTCAACGAAGAAAAGGAAATAGGGCCGATGAGCCTTCCTGAGTCTTTCAGTCATTACTTATATATACTTATATAAGTACGGACATACATCTAACTATGACTAAGTGTATATCAAGTGAAGGTGATTCTCGTGAAGTAGGAGTGTCAAATAAGTGAAGCAAGAGCGGTCGCAAGTGAAGTATAAGTGTCGACCAAGTATAGGCGCATCGCGAAGTAGATATGACCACAAGTGAAGTAAAGTCGATCTCAAATACAAGCGAAGTAGAATCGTATCACTAAGTAAAAGGGTAAATAAGTATAAGCGTTATCAGGTATAAGCAAAAACATTACAGAGTAGGAGCATAAAATAAGTATAAGCGAAGCAGTGGTATCTAACAATTAAAAGTATTCATGAAAAACCCTTAAAGATTTTGTTACTCAGGAAAATCGCATTTGTATTCTTTGATAAAATAGGCGTGAAAATCTTTAGAAATCTTTGAGAATCTTTTATAAATCAGTTGAAATGAGTCTTTGATAAGCTATGAAAGTAAGAACTTGAACAATTTAAAAACCCTTTTTGAAAGCCATTTATAGTGTCCTACTCGGTAAAACAGTGTACAGTGGTAAAATCTTGTGCATGCGGGTTATCAATCACATGTGATTCATATGATAACTGGCATGTTTAACTTGTAATCCCCCCCTATGAAAACATTTAAAAGCATTAAAAAGGTTCATTCAGGGGTATGAACTCACCTGGTATAAGTAGGTCCGACGGTAGTGCCGTTTAGGCGTTCGGGGTCACGCAAGGACTTGAACACACACAAGGACCTATTTTAACATATGATAACATATGTTCACATACAATTAGCATATAATATACTAATAAAACAATTATACACACTCAAAGGAGTGGAAAACACTTTTGGTTGAGTGTTTGGGGTCCCGGGTAGCGTTTAAGGGTGCTAAGGGTCTCCTATCAGTTGTGGGACTTTGCTATGCTCAAGTATCAAGGGTGTAAAGGGGTTTAAAGCATCAATATGGACCAAACAAGGAGTTTACGGCCCAACCTAAGGGAGTTTACGGCCGTAAACTCCCAAGGTCAATTTCTTGGGGTTTTGATGCTTCTAGCTTGTTCCTTGATTTATTCTAAGCACTTTTCATCAAAGGCATGATTGGATTTGAGGCTTCTAAAGGTATTTTATAGGAGTTTACGGCCTAAGAACTCTCCCAAGGTAGTTTACGGCCGTAAACTCTCACCCTTAGTGATTTGTGAAGTTTCAAGCCTCTAATGCCTTTTTAGGATTTTCTTATGAAGTTTGATGCTATTATGGGTGATTAAAACCAACATTTGAGGGGGTTTTGGGGAGTTTACGGCCTAGAAAATGCTTGGGCCATAAACTCCAAGAAATGTCTCATTTTTCTTGTGTTTAAGCCTTTATTTCCATTCTAGCATTTTATCGTAAGTGTCTAAGGCCATTAGGGGGGCAAAATCACACTTTTGGGCATGATTTTAGGGAGTTTACGGCCTTGACCAAGTCTGGGCCGTAAACTCCTTTCTTAAATTCATTTGGAGTGTTTTCAAGGGTCTAAACTCAAAGGAATAAGTCCCTAAAATATGTAATAAGCCCTAGGATGAGTTTGGTGCACATTTGGGACCATAACTTGTGGAGTTTACGGCCTAAGCATGTGCTTGGGCCGTAAACTCTTCTTTGAGTCCTAAATCCATGCGTTTTAGTGTTTAAACACCCCTAGGCTATAACCCCTATTAGTTTCTAAGCTTATGGTCAAGTTTAAAGGCATATTTAGCACCTTTTTAGGGGTTTACGGCCCTAGAATGTTCCTGGGCCGTAAACTCCTTATCCTATGCCTTCTTGGATGATTTTTGGGCTATAAACATAAATCAATACGCTTAGAATAAGTTAGGGTAAGCGGACTTACAATTTGGAAGCGTTTGGTTGCGAATTCGGGGCGAAAATGGGTCTAGAGAGAGAGTGTAAAAAGTCTCCAATGGACTCCACTCACCCATATATAGGTTTCACAATCGGGGATCAGTGGAATTTTACCCGATACTGCCGCTAAACGGGGCTTTTGGTCGCACCCGATTTAGTGGTCGTAATAATAAAACTTGACATTTTCTAAATGAATGAAAATGTGTGTCTTGTGTTTTTATTCCCTTTTATCACGACTTAACGGCATGTTAAAGGTAACCAAATGGAATGTTTATTAAATTGATTCCCTCTATTTAACGGAACTTTTATACAGTGGAATATTCCGTTAACGGTAACGGGGAAATGTAACGGGACAACTTGGGTTGTCACATCATCCCCCCGTTAGAGGGAATTTCGTCCCGAAATTCAAGTCTAGACAAGGAAGTAGGCATGAATGGCCAAGTAGAGATGAGGGAGTACTTCCTATACGGTTGCCCTTGCATTCCCAAGTGATCTCTAGTCTGTGTTTGTCCTTCCCACAGATCTTCACATACGGGATGCGCATTCCGTCTAGTGTAGCTAGCGGGTTCCGACTGGTGTATCTATGAAGTCAGGGTTCTCGATGGATTCTATCAAGATGAGGGAGGCACGAAGAGTGTTGTCGGATAATCGCATATCAAGTCTAAGAAGTGGATCGGTCGAATGTGAATCTTGTGGTATATCCGAAAGTAGTAGTGGTCTGAAAAGGATTGGACCAAATTTCCATGAGGATTCCCAGATGGTCCTACGCTCTAGGAAGGGTAGAGCCTTTCAGTACTTAGAACATAGTGTACTTCTATGGCAAGATCATCACTGGCGTGATCGCCATTCCAAAGTTCCTAACGTTCTCTCTCGTACTGGTAGTGTAGTCCTTCGGGTTGGTTCTTAGGAATCTCAAGTGGTCTTCAGTTTCATGCTTTCTTTCCACTGGATGATAGAGGCTTCCTAGATCGTCAAGTGGGTTGCGCGACTATGGTCATCGGTTTGCTATAGAGTGTCTATCTCCAGCTTGTGCAAAATGGACCTGCACTAACGACGCTTGAGATACGGAAACCCTGAGAATCGGGGAGATAGGGTTTCACCAGACGAGTGTTGGACTATCTCGCGAGGTAGTTCTACTATCTCTGCTTGAGATAGTATTCAGAGAACACCTATTAGTCCAAGGAATCTCTAAGACTGTGGTTTATTCTAGCGTGGAAAGTGCGTGCTCCGACGTAATCCCTCGACTAACACCAAGGCTGGTGTCGAGTCTATAATCTTTTCGGGATCCGTGTCATGAGATTTAACGCAACTACTTTCGCACTTGACCAAGTATTCTTGGCTGCGAAGGTTACCCTGTGGTTCTCGGTATTCTAGTGTTTACCTCGGGAAATATGATTCATCATCTACGAGGCGACGACGATTTTCCTCCTTGTGAGAGGGTGGAGGATGATAAGCACTACCTGCCTATAACTGGGTGGGCAAGGTGCAGGAGTAGTGCGAGCACCTACCGCAACTATTCTCCCAAAGGTTCTGAGTTTTCTCGGTCTAAGGCAAATCTAGTGGGCATAGGGTCTCTTCACTCGGAACTCTACTAGCTCAATCCGCAGTAGTTCTCTTGATTTTCTGCTCCTATGTCATCGAATGGGGTGAAAGTGTTTTGCGAAGAGGTTCATGGTAGAACTCATGCTTGGCCTAACCGCCAATACTTGATGGATGCCAGCAGTATACCTGGTTATAGTGGTCAGCCTCATGAGTTCTATTTCTTGGGTTCACAAACCTGATGTGCGAGGTGAGAAGGGTCTCCCAGGGGACTCAACGGAGTATGCCTCGGATGGTTGTCGTTTTCTGAGGTATCTGCAGTGCCTTTCACTTCGGTGTTCATTTGACTACGAGGGGTCGGTCGACGGCGTGGGGTACCCTCCCTCGGGTACTTCGGAAGGTTTGAGATAAGAGGTATGATTCACGAATTGCATTAGATGTGATTATTTGTGTTAGGTTCGGGTTTGGATGAACTTTCATTTGCCGATATGGCCATGGAGAAAACTCACAACACTAAGAGTGTACACATGGTTGCACGAAGTCAAGCCATGATCAATAGAGTCGTCGAAGTTGGCACACTCCGACATGATATAAAGTGAAGATCGATAGAGTCATGTGCCGAACAGGCACACAAATTCTAGGCGTCTCGGGTTTCGTCCTATGTATCGCTACCGCGGATACTTGGACCGATAGAGTCGACGCGGAACTATAGAGAGTTCTAAGTGTTTCCGAATAGAGTATCTTTTCTTGAATGGATTCTCACGAGGCATTTCTACAATCGCCTCACATATACTAGTCATGTATATTTAAGGTGGGGAGGACTGTTGACTGAGCGACCCCGCCCTAAATCCACAACCAAACGAGGAACAGGAAATGAGGCGGCATTCGCTCACTCTAGGTCTATCCATCCTAAATATACATGGCCTTAACGTATATGTTTAGCCATTATAGTTTTACCTAATGAATTTTAAATTTTATAACAATGCTGCGACTTTCACCTTACTGGAAAGAATTTATACTTGAATTAGTCTTTTATTGTTTTCTTAGCTTAGTTATCCGGGATCGAGAGACGTACCAAAAATCCAACGAGTTCCTTTGCTGCTTCTTCCTAAGCAGTAGTGTCAGGCTCCTTCTGTGTCTTTGTCTTTCTCTTCAGTTGGGCAGTCCCTCTTAAAGTGTCCCATTTTACCACATAGGTGGCAAACTGTACGGGTCGCCACATTGGTGGTTGATGTAATGAGCTCAACCGGGGTTCTGCAGACGCGAGCAGTATGCCCCAGCATGTGGCACCTAGCACAATAGAGTTCCCGGCAGGTACCATGATGATGGTAGCTGCACTTGCTGCAGTGGGGAAGGTCTCCTAGGTATGGTCTTCTTGAGGTCGGGAGGGAAGGATTTACAGGGGTATCGGCTGCTTCAGCTTGTTGCCCTTCGGAAGGTCCTGGAGCCGAGGTACTTCCCTCCTCTATCTTGAATTTTCTCTTTAGCGGGTTAAGTGGAGGTTCTTGGGTGGCTGAGTGGGGAAGAGTGGGTTGCTGCCGTCCATTGCCGGAATTAGAAATCCCGACAGGGCCCTTGCTAACATTGGCGTTGTTAGCATTCAGGTGAGCCATGACAGCTGCTACGGCTGCTGAGACTGCAGCTTGGAACGTAGCTTCATCGAATAAGAGGGCAAGTTTCTTGCTTGCGGATTGGTTACGCTTCTTCGGTGGCATGGTTTTTCCTACACGGAGAGGAATACAAGGTAAGGAGAGATGATGGTTAACCCTGGACATTTCTGTCCTGAACGCATTAGGCATATATTTTTCCCGTGCCTCGGGTTCTGACTGTCTGAGTGTCGACCTACATCCCTATGATGTAGTCCTGGTAATCAAGGTAAGAGTATGAGTGTCGGAAAAAGGCCATAAGATGCGAGTCGTTCCTACTAAGTTACCTTTACACTGGGAAGGTTCCACTCTCCGACCGGGAGAGAATTGAGAACGGTTCGGAACGAAATCATGGAAAGGGAAGCTCACAAGGGCAGATGGCTAAAATTTTCTCAATAGAGATGCGGGGATCCGCCCTAATCGCTTATCTGGCAACGGGAAACGACGATTTACCTAACACATAGCGTGAGTAGTGTAACCACTAACTCACTAAACTGCATCATTTTTAAGGGTGAATTATCGTGACGAATACGAGGAAAAGACAATTCCCAGGTTCCATGTACTAGCTCCCTCGGTCTGCCTCGTATCTTTGACTGGAATCGGCGTCGGTTTCCTCCGGGTAGTTTCCTAGGGTTCTCTTCTTGTATGGACTTATTGAATTTCTACTCCGCCTTCCTTCCGATTCCAACTGTGGGTGTCATCACTTCATGATGGATGACTAGGAATCTCCGAAGTTTAGGCGAGTCTCTCACCACTGTCCCTAAGAGAATATGGGCACTTGGTGCATTCAATAGTCTCGACCCAGTTCATTTATTTCCGAACAGGAAATCTTCTCAATGAATCTCCTCGGGGTCGGAATCAACTCTTCTGTCAAGCACTGAAGTGGATAGGGTTTTTCTACAGGGTTCGCGCGAGAATGGAAATGTCTAAAGAATCCTAAGGGATTATTAACATTTCACTGTATGATCCATATCGAGTCCTGCTACGATTACACAGGGTATACAAATCCTATATAGCTTAGATCCGATAGGCCTTCGAATATGTGATACTACTCTAGGACCACATCCCAACGAGGAAAAGGAAATAGAGCGAAACCACACCTTCTTAGCCTATGGGATCTTTATTATATAAGATCTTGGAAGTACACCCTCTGTAGTTGTAGGTATATCGATAAGGGTCTTTTTAATTATTCACGCAAGGTTGTTTATAGATTCTAAAATACTCCTATGGTACTTTAATTCTTGATTGAGTCTTTATCTTCTGATTATGATTCTGGGATTAGTGTGAATCTTTTAGTGTTCTAAAATACTCCCATAGTATTTTAACTTTATGTTGGGCTCTAGAATTCCTATTTGGTAAATTTCAGATCTGCTGCACACCACTATCACTCCCGAGCACACGTTCATCGCATCCCGGATAAATGTAGTTGATCAGGTTACATTTATCCCAGCTTACGATTACATAACTGCCCAGGTTTGACTGTAGTGCTCAACATCCGAAGACTTTTATTATTGTCCTTCTTGTGATACTTTTGTTTGAGCGCTTAGATTCTGGATGTTATTATACTTTGGTAAAATATGGTTATATTTTAAAGTATAATTCTTGGTCAGAGTGATTTATCCCATTGCATTTATAGGCTGTATATCTTTTATGAATTGATATACTTAGCTCACTATAAACAATGCTCTGATACCAATCTGTCACACCCCAGAACCGGAACGGCGGAAACGTTCTGGGGTGGATGACGTCATGTCAAGTATCACAACACATGCATATAGTAATCAAAGTACAACAAAACATTGCATTAATAGTAATAATTTACATAGTTACATTACGTAGTATCAAAGTAATACAAGCAACATATATAAAGTGCAGCAAGGTACTTAGTCCATCTTCATCAGCAGCTCCGGCGATGTACCTGTCTAATTGCTTACCTGAGATTACAAGTTATTTGGAAAACGAGTATCAGCATTTTTACAAATGCTGGTGAGTTCATAAGCATTTAGTGTCATTTGGTCAAATAACTTTAATAAGTAGTAGTTTAAGCGCTTTCAGTGCTTCAGTGTCCTTTCCAGAAAATCCTATATTTTCTTTAAATAAAGCAGCCTTCTACCAAGACTGTTTCAGTGCATTGTGGTAAGAGGTAGTTTTCCCTTAATTGACATCGTTATCAAAATACTGAATTTGATTACTTAAGAAAGCATGAGACATCAGGGAATAACATATGCCTCAGCAGTGAGGACTGCTGACTAAGGCAAAGAATCATAGACTCCAGGAGGGTATCGAACTGACGACACGCCTGGTTCAGTCTAACAAAGGGGAGACATAGACCCCAGAAGGTACCAAACGAAAGGTACAGCTGGTAAGGTCTAAAACAGTAAATATAGACCGAAGACGATACCAAATGAAAGGTATCTCTCACAAGGTCAGAACAAAGACTACGGACCCCAGACAATATCAATTGAAGGATACAGCTAGCAAGGTCGAAACAGAGACTATAGACCCTAGACAGTATCAAATAAAAGATACAGCTAGCAAGGTCGAAACAGAGATTATAGACCCCAGACAGTATCAAATGAAAGATACAGCTAGCAAGGTCGAAACAAAGATTATAGACCCCTGACAGTATCAAATGAAAGATACAGCTAGCAAGGTCGAAACAGAGACTATAGACCCCAGACAGTATCAAATGAAAGATACAGCTAGCAAGGTCGAAACAGAGATTATAGACCCCAGACAGTATCAAATGAAAGATACAGCTAGCAAGGTCGAAACAGAGATTATAGACCCCAGACAGTATCAAATGAAAGATACAGCTAGCAAGGTCGAAACAGAGATTATAGACCCCAGACAGTATCAAATGAAAGATACAGCTAGCAAGGTCGAAACAGAGATTATAGACCCCATACAGTATCAAATGAAAGATACAGCTAGCAAGGTCGAAACAGAGTGACTCTGAAAAGTGACATCAGCATACAGTGTAAATTGCTGACGAAAATACCGTTACCTTAAAGCCATGAATTATAAGGCAACCCAGGATACTCGTAACCATACTGACTAGAGTTCCAGACGCCCTACAAGCATCTATATAATATGACATTTGTCACCCCTTGGCTTGGTGGGCCGTGGACTGTAGCTAGCAGTCAGGGTGCGGGGTTGTCAATCCCGTATAGGCCTATACACACAATGTCCGCTCTCCCTACAGGAGACTTTGGTTACCAACAAGACGACGGAGAAGGCCGCGTCCCGAAGATGCATCCCAAATAGAGAATAGTGTGTTTCTTGAGGGGAGTGGGTTTCTAATACAAATGATATACTAGAGGTAGAGACTTCCAAACAGTGGGTAGTGTGTTTCTAAAGTAAGTGTAGAATAGATGAAGAGACTCTTAATTGACTTGACTAGAGAATCCCCTATATGTCCATACCCATATACATAGTATTTAACTAATGGACCAAACGACCTTCGGACGGCTACCCGATCCCACCAGACCACATCTCAACGAAGAAAAGGAAATAGGGACGATGAGCCTTCCTAAGTCTTTCAGTCATTACTTATATATACTTATATAAGTACGGACATACATCTAACTATGACTAAGTGCATATCAAGTGAAGGTGATTCTCGTGAAGTAGGAGTGTCAAATAAGTGAAGCAAGAGCGGTCGCAAGTGAAGTATAAGTGTCGACCAAGTATAGGCGCATCGCGAAGTAGATATGACCACAAGTGAAGTAAAGTCGATCTCAAATACAAGCGAAGTAGAATTGTATCACTAAGTAAGAGGGTAAATAAGTATAAGCGTTATCAGGTATAAGCAAAAACATTACAGAGTAGGAGCATAAAATAAGTATAAGCGAAGCAGTGGTATCTAACAATTAAAAGTATTCATGAAAAACCCTTAAAGATTTTGTTACTCAGGAAAATCGCATTTGTATTCTTTGATAAAATAGGCGTGAAAATCTTTAGAAATCTTTGAGAATCTTTTATAAATCAGTTGAAATGAGTCTTTGATAAGCTATGAAAGTAAGAACTTGAACAATTTAAAAAACCCTTTTTGAAAGCCATTTATAGTGTCCTACTCGGTAAAACAGTGTACAGTGATAAAATCTTGTGCATGCGGGTTATCAATCACATGTGATTCATATGATAACTGGCATGTTTAACTTGTAATCCCCCCCCCCTATGAAAACATTTAAAAGCATTAAAAAGGTTCATTCAGGGGTATGAACTCACCTGGTATAAGTAGGTCCGACGGTAGTGCCGTTTAGGCGTTCGGGGTCACGCAAGGACTTGAACACACACAAGGACCTATTTTAACATATGATAACATATGTTCACATACAATTAGCATATAATATACTAATAAAACAATTATACACACTCAAAGGAGTGGAAAACACTTTTGGTTGAGTGTTTGAGGTCCCGGGTAGCGTTTAAGGGTGCTAAGGGTCTCCTATCAGTTGTGGGACTTTGCTATGCTCAAGTATCAAGGGTGTAAAGGGGTTTAAAGCATCAATATGGACCAAACAAGGAGTTTACGGCCCAACCTAAGGGAGTTTACGGCCGTAAACTCCCAAGGTCAATTTCTTGGGGTTTTGATGCTTCTAGCTTGTTCCTTGATTTATTCTAAGCACTTTTCATCAAAGGCATGATTGGATTTGAGGCTTCTAAAGGTATTTTATAGGAGTTTACGGCCTAAGAACTCTCCCAAGGGAGTTTACGGCCGTAAACTCTCACCCTTAGTGATTTGTGAAGTTTCAAGCCTCTAATGCCTTTCTAGGATTTTCTTATGAAGTTTGATGCTATTATGGGTGATTAAAACCAACATTTGAGGGGGTTTTGGGGAGTTTACGGCCTAGAAAATGCTTGGGCCGTAAACTCCAAGAAATGTCTCATTTTTCTTGTGTTTAAGCCTTTATTTCCATTCTAGCATTTTATCGTAAGTGTCTAAGGCCATTAGGGGGGCAAAATCACACTTTTGGGCATGATTTTAGGGAGTTTACGGCCTTGACCAAGTCTGGGCCGTAAACTCCTTTCTTAAATTCATTTGGAGTGTTTTCAAGGGTCTAAACTCAAAGGAATAAGTCCCTAAAATATGTAATAAGCCCTAGGATGAGTTTGGTGCACATTTGGGACCATAACTTGTGGAGTTTACGGCCTAAGCATGTGCTTGGGCCGTAAACTCTTCTTTGAGTCCTAAATCCATGCGTTTTAGTGTTTAAACACCCCTAGGCTATAACCCCTATTAGTTTCTAAGCTTATGGTCAAGTTTAAAGGCATATTTAGCACCTTTTTAGGGGTTTACGGCCCTAGAATGTTCCTGGGCCGTAAACTCCTTATCCTATGCCTTCTTGGATGATTTTTGGGCTATAAACATAAATCAATACGCTTAGAATAAGTTAGGGTAAGCGGACTTACAATTTGGAAGCGTTTGGTTGCGAATTCGGGGCGAAAATGGGTCTAGAGAGAGAGTGTAAAAAGTCTCCAATGGACTCCACTCACCCATATATAGGTTTCACAATCGGGGATCAGTGGAATTTTACCCGATACTGCCGCTAAACGGGGCTTTTGGTCGCACCCGATTTAGTGGTCGTAATAATAAAACTTGACATTTTCTAAATGAATGAAAATGTGTGTCTTGTGTTTTTATTCCCTTTTATCACGACTTAACGACATGTTAAAGGTAACCAAATGGAATGTTTATTAAATTGATGCCCTCTATTTAACGGAACTTTTATACAGTGGAATATTCCGTTAACGGTAACGGGGAAATGTAACGGGACAACTTGGGTTGTCACAACTTCCCACACATGAATAAACTTAAAAGCCTTTAGCATATCATCTTGGAATGTACCATGTGTTTTTTTTTTCAACAAACTCGCTTCACTTTCTCCGCTAGCCCATTGCTTTTTAAAGTTTGTGTAAATTTCATTCCAATGTGTGACGCGCTTATTCATAAGATTCTATTTGGATTTCGACGCACTCCTTTAC
Source organism: Lactuca serriola (assembly GCF_051521515.1). Lineage (NCBI taxonomy): Eukaryota > Viridiplantae > Streptophyta > Magnoliopsida > Asterales > Asteraceae > Lactuca > Lactuca serriola. The sequence continues at coordinate 34,173,454 of NC_136410.1, forward strand.
AAAATCATTTTGTGATACGTAACCAAAATTGATCATGATTTTGACCCTTTCCCGTGTCACCATCTTCAGATATGTCGACCCATGCCTTTACTAACTCAACTTCTTCTTCTTGTGTCAATCTTCTCGAATCAGTCTTCCCTTTCTTTTTGTTGTTGTTCTTCGTGTTCGGAATCAGAAACACTTTTGGTTGAAGGTGTGAATGGCGGTTGAGATGGAAATTGGGTTTGAGATGGTTGAGCTTGGGGTTGAGATTGAAAATAGAATTGTTGAGGCATTTGAAATTGTGAATAATAGCTAGGAACACCATCCATTTGGGGTCGGTAAGATGGTGGTGATGACGGATCGGAGCCGAAAAGTGCAAAAAAGTTGTTAATATTTTGGTTTGAATTGTTAGAATACATTTTCAATGAAAAATGTTTGTTGAAAGCGTAGAGTGTGGTTAAATTTTGGAAAAATGATTTGTATATATATTAGATTTTTAAAAAAAAAAAAATTTTTTTTTGCCAAATAGTCGTTGCCGACCGCTTGGCGACGTTCCCTTCCCACAAACGGTCAAAATTTCAAATCTTTACACCAAGTAGAAAGCCACCGTCGGTATTTCACCTGCGGCAAAAACGACCTCACGGCCCGTTATTCACCGGCGGTAAAATGTGACACTTCGGATACCGCCTGTAATGCCGTTACGATACCATATAGCCTTACAACCATAAAAATATTTTTTACTTTCTTGTAACTTTAAATTCGATTTTTATGTATCGTAGGAATTAATGCAAGAAGAACTTTGTAAACAATTCAAATTCCGTCCGTTGGGGAAAAGCCCCAAAACTTCCCTCGTTCCTGGTTCTTGCCATATTAGGGTTTTAGCAACTCGTTTTGCCATAACTATCGAGCTCAAACTTCTGCAATTTTCACAATTTAGTTGTAGTTACATAATTAAAGTCCAGTTCTTACAGATTTTACTTCGTCGCTGTCTGATCCTTCTATTTATAGCATGAAGTTGCAAACCCTCAATTCACCATTGCTTGAAAATTTAGAACCAATGTTAAACGAATCAATCTACCACTTTCTAGTTGAGTTTCAGAAAGGCAGAACCGATTTTTCAGAACTCGGTTCCATTTTCTTCCGTTTGACCCAGACGATGACAGACCCACCGCTTGAATTCATCTGGTTTTATTCTGCACTCACATTTCAAACCGCTAAATCATCCAACTTAAGAGATCCACATAATTTTTTGCTGTCTCTTAAGGACTTGTTTCACTCCCTTGTTTCCTTTCGGATTCCCTCTGATAGCAGTTACTTGACGCAGGTGTCTCTTCTCGCCCCAGTTCTATACCAATTAGTTAACTTAAAATTTCTGATTTCTAGCTGTAAGGCCGAGATCGAGGGTTTAGTGGATGCAGTAGTTAGTCACATAATTTTGTGTTGCAATAATGATTTGGTAGAACAAGAGGTTAGGGGTTTTAAATCAAGTGTGAGTTGGGTTAGCCTAGTGCCAATCTGGATCGCTGATCAGGTTAATGAGAATCAAGGTCGCGTAGATGGTCTGCAGTTGTTTTTCCCTCTTTCAACTGAAGATATTCGCCAGGGAATTAATGAGGATAGTGGAACGGCTTACCTTGCTGGGATTGTTATGATCGAGTCCTTTCTGTTGAGGTTGTGTCTAATGTTTGATTCAGAAGCTTCCCGGAAGGAATTGCACAAGGATGTCAAAAGTTACGCTGCTCAGATTATCAAGGGGTTCAAGAAGAATCCAACCTTTTTAGGTGAGATTTTACATGATCCTTTACAAGATTTATGAGAACATATGCACAAACTTGCAAACCACTGTTACCTTACTAATGGGTTCCAAAGTTTTACAAATCATTCCCATGGTAATAGTTTTTTTCATCTTTTCTATCTGCTCTCAGTTATGCTTTTCAAACTGCTATTGGAACCAAATTTGCCTGTAGCCGAGCTATTGGTTAGTTTTTTTTTATACATCAACTTATACAGTCATACTGATACTATACTCTCTAAAAGATAAGTATCCTGACATGTTCTTACAGTCTTCAACAGATGAACTCCTCCTCAAGAAACTGCTTTTTGATGTTGCATTGGATTTGGGGTCTTTTCTCAATTATGATACTTCCTCATGGCTTTCAGATGTTCAGTACAAAGACATAGCCATCCTTTGGTTGTTTCTCACAAACTCTGCATTGCAGTTTGCAAGGTGAGCCATAGTTATTGTATTTGTAGAACAGCAAATACAGTGATCATGTTGTTCCATCATTGCATATAGATATATTTGGAAGATGTACCTTTTTTTGTGTTTTTTGGTTGCAGTGAAAATGGTGACCATGCTGGAGTCGGTTGTTATATGAATGGCTTTTCAGCATCTCAGCTCCCACTACAGATAATTTCATGGGTCACTAGTGGGACAAATATGAAACCAACCACACCTGATATTTCCTCCCCCAAGGACCTTATTGGTACATTACTTTTTATAACTTGCATTCCCACATAAAGACAAGGGCATTCACGTCTTTTGTCCCATTGACATTGGTCTCAATTTCATTCCAATGCACGCGAAACACAATAAAAAGTTAAAAACTAAAAACTAAAAAGTCGTCTGTCTTGTCGTGGTGTCATGTCCTGTAATTTTGTCTCATTGACATTAGTCTCAGTGGCAGTCTGATTCACAAATGCAGGTTGGCTGCTGGTATTGGAAAAGCAAGGGCTTAAAATATGCGATTACAGCATCTCGGGATTACATGAGAAAACTTTAAAGGACAAAAAGTCAATGGGAATCAACAATGGAGTCAAAGATGGAGATAGTATGATTGAGGATGCACCCATACAGATCAATGGGAGAAGAAAACGCGATACCATGGGGTTCGAGTGTGAGGTACAAAAGCAGATTAAGGTCATAAAGTGTTGTCATGAGAATCAGGGCGATGGCGGATTCCGTAGTAAAAATGAAGTCGGAAACGCGGTTTCCGATCAGGAGATGGTGGATATGGTCCGGTGAGGTGACCACGGCATTGGTAGTTGTACAATGTGCTGCTAAAAATGTTTATTAATTCAGAATTTTTAGTTCAAGTAAAATTAATAGGTTCAGTTAGTAGTTCCTGACTTTGTGAGTGTTGAAAAAAAGCAACCCAATTGAATTGGAGCGTTCATATTATATGATATATTGATATTGAAGTTTTGATGGTAGAATGGCTGTTCTTGTGACTACACCAAATAAGTTAAGAGCAATGATGTTATTATTCAACCATGCTTGGATAACATTAATGAAGCAAAAAAAATGGGTACGTTTTTGTTGGGTAAAGTTTTCTATTTATTTTTTCAATTAATTGCTGAAATATCTAAGATAGGGTGAACTTTTTTCATCTTGAAAGTGCTTTTCGGTGATTAAGTTAAACGTTATTATTGAGAGAATCATTGTGCATTGTCTAGTTTGCAATTGCATACATGAATATAAAGTAGGAAATCAGATGGCGATACTATTGTGAAGAAGAATCATATTGTATTAATAAAGAAATCATTCTCTTTTAATAAGCTTTATTTTACGAAATATGTTTTTAAATTCAACGTTTAAGGATATATATTCAAATTTATGATTGTAAAGTAACCCAATTACCGACAAATAAATATTTTTAAGGCAACTAGATTCCTTATCGATTGTATATATATATATATATATATATATATATATTGATAAAAACCAATAAACTCATAAAAATATATTTTATATAAAATGATCAAATATCAGAAATTGGAGCTATTAAGAGTAAATTGCGGAAAAAGAAATGAAAAAAAATGTCGGTATCTAACTCTGGTTAGATATTAACCATGCTATTTGGTTAATTATTAAATTAGAAGATAGAGAGAGGAGGTGTGGGCCAGTCCCCACTCGTGATCTGTACATAAATACAAGAGCGTCGGTCGCAAAATGGGCTCTTGAGGTTATTTACACTTTCGACCTCATTGTTTTCCTTTTTCATTTTGCTCACTATAGTTTAAATCTACTTTTTTTTAGCCATTATCTCGTTTTTTTGGCAAAATCGATAAAATGATCACTCTGATTTCATATTATACAGTTAGATAATCGAGTAAAAATTTTAAATAATCCTTTACTTATACTATTATTTCATATCAAGCGTTTCATTTTTTTATAATATTAATCTATTTATATTAACATTACATAACTAATTTGTAGCGAAAGAATAAAAACAAGAACACGGGGAAAATCTTCAAATACATGTGGTATTATGTTAAATTCCTTTCATTTGAGATTGACGAAAGACTACTGACACATGATTGTCCGATAATAAGAACACATGAACATAATGACCTAAAGAAGAAAATGACGTGACCCTTCATGAAGTTTCATCACCCCCTTTTTCATGTTAAGACTCTTCATTATCAAATGAGTACATCTTTTATGTTTTAAAATTCCGGATGCAACAATATGGTAAGTACAATGATTAACTTGATATTCTTGTAACGCTTAACTATTTTAACCTTATTCCCCTCTAAAATATTCTCTATGTTCATGCAACAAACAAAAAATTTAACAAGTTCAATATTTATATTTAAGATTTAAAAAAACTAGTTAAACAAAAACAAATTGATTTTGTGAGTACTCATGAGGTGACTTGTAGAAAAGCTTGGTGTGTAAATATTACTTCATTAATAACCACCCAAACTAAGTTTGAATCTACTGTGTTTGGCAAGCTCGAGTCGAGCCAACTCAATTTGTTTGGCTATTTGATTTTCATCCGAAACTCATATACATTATACATAGAAAGTCTACGGTTCAAACCATGTCACACCAAAATATTGCTAATGTTCTTTGATTTTTCTTCCACGTGGACCTTGAAGCAGGTTGATGTGTGTTCAAATGGTGCAGTTTACCATTTTGTTCTACACTTCACATTATAATTTTAAATAAATTGACCCATTATTCTTAATATTTTTTCGAGTTTTTAGCAAAATTTCATAGTGGTAATCAATTTAAAGTGTTTATTTTTAAAATTGTATGAGTTCTAACCCCCATAAAATTAAGTTTATATGAAAATTAAACTAGAACCTACATATTTTTTTACAATCAAGTCATTTGATATTTTCGATAGAGTAATTCTTTCATATACCCATTAGTTTTGGCATCCCCTCTCTCTATCTCTTTCTTCAAAGATGAACTTCACATATTCATATATACTTTGAAATTTTTGGAACAACATATATTGATATGGAAAGAATACAATTGTGGGCATAACGAAAATATATACAAACTATAGGGGCCAAAATTGCCATTTGGGTATGATACGCATACATACACATAACGAGGCTCGCTCCCTATATATAGATAGAGAGAGAGAAAATCACACACTTCGCTACTCAGATATAGAGAGCCAAAAACGTAGATTCGTATATAAACAAATTGATGCCAATAATGGCGGATTCAAGCGATTCTGTCGCCATTGACATGGACACAAGCTCTCCTGGTGGAAAGGTTAGAAGATACATTTCACCGTTTACATGTATACATCGAGGAATTGCCACATTTATGTATGTGTATTCTGATTTATGGTAGTTTAATTGTTAAGGTTTTTATTTGCTTACTTATCCACCGATTATCATTGAATAATATCCAGCCATGGTTTTCATTGATTGATTGCAAAAAGTGGATACTACATTTCTAGGCATCTGTTCAATCTGTTGGGATTTGATCTCGAAATCAATTAGTTATGACTTATGATCCGTTATTTGTATAGGACGAGTTTTTCCAAAGTGATACAGAATTGTTGCAAATATGATTCATGTCGAATAGCTACTTGAAAGGAACTGGAGATGAGTGGATAATTTAGGTTTAAAACATGGTGGAACAATGGGCTCAAATCTTTTGAATTAAGAAGTAAGACTAATAAATATAGGTGTGAGACGAGTGCCGGATGCATGAATTCTACAAATATTTATCATACAGGATGCGTATATGTGTATATACAAGTCTATATATATGACTATATCCACAAGAGTAGCAAAATAACTGATCTTATAGTACATATAACGAGTTAATAAAATAAATGCATCTTATAGTTAACCCGTGATATTCTAATTTATGTGTCAATATCACCAAACTATAAAAAGAAAAGAGTTTGTTGCCTTTGTGTTGTCTTATTTTTTTCTTTACAGCTCTACTGGCATGAGGCTTAAGTTTTAGTTGTAATTAATATTTGATATAAGCTGTCTCCTTTTTATACAATGTAATTAGAATTGTGGAGAGGCGTTAAAACTTAAAACTTAATTAATTGTGTTCCCTTCTTGTTAATTACCTTCTGTTCTTAACTCGTCTGTTTATTTACACGATGATTCCCCTTCCCTTTTTTGTAATTGACGACCAACTGTACAAAAATATTTTGGATTCTTTATCCCTTTTTGTGGGGGTGATATAATTTTTTATTGGGAGGGGGGTACTATCAGAAGCTTTTATTTCACTTCAAACATTTTGCGCTCTTTTTGGTTATTTTATTAGAAAAGGTTCAGTAACTTTTAAGTGTTTGGTAATTGGTATGGTAGGTATTGTCTAATCAAGCAAGATCTAAACAGCTTCTTACTTTATCTGTAAACTTGTTAAATATGAACCAAATCACAGTGTAGATTTTTGGGAAATAAAACATATTGAAGGGAGGATTCTCTTATAAAGAAGCTGGTTTTGAATTCTGTAAGGAATCAAAGAAACATTCTTGTAAACATTGACATGAAGCAGGTAAAAGGGAATGTGTCAGAAAATTTTAGATCAAATGATCATTCTTTATATCAATTTCTTTAAAAAAAAAAATCATCATTGTCTACTCCCATATATTCCCATTCATCTTTATGAGAGCTTTTGTCTATTAAATAGTAATTGTTACCCTTGTGTGAGTGTGCTTAAAAGTTAAATCTACACTCATGGAATCAATTACTTAGTATAAAAAGTAGGATGATCCTTATAAAGTGTTAGAGTGGTAAAATCTTTCCTTTTTGACCAAAATAGTTAGTTGTCTTTATGTAAATTAATAGTTTCCTTAATTAATGCATCCACCACACCAGGAGCACATTGTCGAAACTGCCACTGGATTTATTTCTGTTGCCATCTTGGGGGACCCTGATAAGCCAGCTCTGATTACATATCCTGATTTAGCTTTAAATTGTAAGTGAAGCACTTAAATCACTAAAAATGTTTTTTTTTTAAAAAAAAGAATTTTAGCATTAACTAATAAGAGTATGCGTTATGTTTTTAATTGTGTGCAGATATGTCCTGTTTCCAAGGCTTGTTCCTATGCCCAGAAGCATTTTCTTTACTGCTTCATAATTTCTGCATTTACCACATCAGTCCACCTGGCCATGGCCATGAGGTCAGTAATCCCTAACTTCATCATTTATTGTTTTATACCTTCAACTTACAATTTGACATAGATAAAGTTTTTGCTGTTTTGCAGTTGGGAGCTGCTTCTGCCATGTCATATGATGATGATGATCTGGCATTATCTGCTGATGACTTGGCAGACCAGGTGGCTGAGGTTCTTGATTACTTTGGGTAATTATATTTTTATCTATTCCCTTTTTATAAACTCATGACTGACTGTTGAGTTTGAAAAAGTTGAATAGACGTCTGAATTAATTGTTGTTCCGGCCTCCAGACTTGGTGCAGTTATGTGCTTGGGGGTAACAGCCGGTGCTTATGTACTCACCCTGTTTGCTGTAAGACTCCTACTTAATATTTTATACGATCATTTAATCCATTAATATTTATTTATTTATTTATTTATGTTTCATGGGGAACAGATAAAGTATACACCTCGTGTAGCTGGTCTTATACTTATTTCTCCTCTATGCAAAGCACCTTCTTGGTCAGAATGGTTGTCTAACAAGGTTAGTTTCGTAATATTTTCATTCCAACCCCATGTTGAATGAGTTGAGACAAAAATAAATGGATTCTTTTCCTTTTCAGGTTATGTCGAACGTACTATACTATTATGGAATGTGTGGTCTAGTAAAAGAATTATTGTTGACACGTTATTTCAGCAAGGTACAAAAAAATCTTCTCCCTTTATGTTCATAATTTCATATCATATGCCAATTTCACAAAATAAATTATTCGTTTAACTAACGACAGGAAGTTCGTGAATCGGACATGGTTGATTCATGTAGAAGAGTAAGATTACCATTTCTTCTTCTTTAATTTAACGCGTGTAAAATTAGGTTTAGAAAATTTACACCGCTTTTGTACTACAGTCGCTGGATGAGATGCAGAGTCTCGACGTTTTGCGAATTCTCGAAGCTCTTAACGGGTAAAATACTAAAATTGAAATTGCTTTTCGTAAGGCGTTGTTGTTGCTTGAGTTAATGAAACGTGAAATGAAGTTTTGATTTTGTTATGTTGGTTCAGGCGAGCGGATATTACGGAGGGGCTGAAACGGCTGCAGTGTCGATGTCTGATCTTGGTCGGAGAGAATTCGGCGTTCCATTCGGAGTCTGTTCATATGGCTTCGAAGCTAGATAGACGATTCAGTGCTCTGGTGGAGATCGGAAGATGTGGGTCGGTGGTGACGGAGGAGCAACCGGAGGCGATGTTGATGGCGTTGGAATATTTTTTGATGGGGTATGGATTTTACAGACCAATGGCAATGGAGTTGAATATAAGTCCTAGAAGCCCGTTGAGTCCGACTTCGATCTCGCCGGAGCTTTATAAGCCGGAAAGCATGGGTTTGAAGTTAAAACCGATTAAAACCCGACTTCCTCCCGGGTCAAACTGAAAGGTAATGTTAATACTTAATAGAGAGGGATGTAGATAGGAAATTCAAATTCTAGTACACAGGTAAGTTGATCGGAAGAAAAAAGAATCCGACCAAATCTGCAAAACTACAAAAAATGATTAATACGTGTGGAGTGTGGACGTGTGGTGTGGATACCTCATACCGGGCCCAATCTTAAAGAGATGGGTCTAGACTCTAGGGGTTCAATTTCAATTTTAAAACTTCGATTTATTATATGTTTTAGGTTTTTAATTTCGTATATAGTCTCAACTTTTTAATAATCATATTAATGAAGAACTCCCTCCCCACAAAAAAGAAATTTTTTTTTTTCGAAATCAACCAACAATTCAACAATATTTGTTTCTGAAAATTTGTTGTCTTTGATTTTTCTGTGGATTTTTGGCTTTGGTTTGGGTTTTTTCGATGTAAATCCCTATCATGAAGATGAACGCCATTGAAGAGAGGGTTCGTGAACTTGACTTAAACCATGTAGAAAACCGTGACAAACTTGAAACAAAAACAAATTGAAATCTAAACAAAATTAATCATTGTCATCTTAGGTGGGCATCCATCACAATATCCATAAAATAAACATATTTGTGGCGAAGGAGGGGAAGAACAAATCATCTTCATCTTTACATACTTATATCTACAATTTTTTTGGTCTTTCGTTATTTCATCTTATTCTCACCCAGAAAACTCGGAATTACAAATACGATGATGAACAACAATACTATTATCTTAGTTTGCATTTTTTTTAGAGTGTTACTTGGAATTTTGTGACCCAAATGAATAACTCGTGTAACATATTTAAACTAGATAATATCTACGCAACAGAATAAAATTATGTCATTGAAATTTAATGAATGCATATTGAAAGTAATTATTTTATTAATACCAGTCATGTAATAATAGTTTCTTACACTAATTTGTTATAGTCACTACTCGCAACCGACATGTGAATAAAACTAAATATCTCAATTTAATGTTACTTTTAACGGTATGATTAACTAATTTAGAAATTACTTATTTAATATATATTTTTTGTAATGTGACGTAATGTAATTTATAAGGTTATATTATTTTTAACTAATATTATTATTTAATGTATGATTTAAAAACCATGTATTTGAAATTTTTTTCAATTATTATAAAAAAATAGTTTTGGTTATTTTTAGATAATTCGATATATATATATATATATATATATATATATATATATATATATATATATATATATATATATATATATATATATATATATATATTAAACTTAAAAAAATAGTATTTGAATAATTCTATTTCTATTTGATACTTTAATTTATATTTTGGATTTAATATGATATTTAAATTAATATTTTTAAGTATTTATATTGATATTTCAAAAATATATACCATTAATATGACAATATTTGATATTTAATAAATAATAACACAAGTAAATTAATAAAACATAAATTAGATTGAAATATAAAAAGTTTGAGGGTTTCAAAAGCATATAGTGAAAGAAAAAAAATTATTTTTTATATTATTGTATAGATATAGATATAGATTATGACAAATTTTTAATTTTATAAAATAAATAAACTAAACAAACAAACAAATAAATAAAATAATCAACTAATAATATTAATAATAATAATAAATATTTGATAACTTATGAATTTTAAATTTAATTTTAATTTAAATAAAAAATTATATTAGTCAAATAAGAAAGCTAAGACTAAATTGGTATCTCTTTCTTCCTTCATTTAGTTGGGTCTAGTTTTCCTGTCACCTGATAAGTAGCTAACTCCTTAGTCCTACGAACCACTTATGCTAACTCCATAAGGTATCATGTGGGACATCTTGAGCAATAGAATCGAGCACAAAAAACTAGTGAATGACCAAGCTTTAACCAACTAACTTAGTCGAGGACCATAAATGTAAGAAACATTGCTAGAGAATGGTCTATATATATATATATATATATATATATATATATATATATATATATATATATATATATATATATATATATATATATATATATATATATATAAAACGAATGACTCGTTTGTAACCATTAGTGGTCAAATTGTGAAAATAAGAAGTTAAGAGGTTAGATGTCAATGTGCATAACTTAAGAAGACTGGTCGTCTCTCCCCTACGCCATTTGAGCTTGAAACCTTGAGAGGGGGAGTATGAGAGTTATGGCGATTTTGAGGTGAATAAACGTGAAATTGAAGAGTGTTTGAAGTAGATAAGATATGATTTCACTAGGAAGACATTAGTGTTGAATCTGTACCCCCAAAAATCATTATGGAGTGATATTGCTAATAATATATGATCCTATAGGGTCACATCTTTATCAAGTTGGCACATTTTGTATATTTATTATTAATATGATTATTGATAAATAATATCAATTCTTATATTTAATTAAGGAATAATTATTGTTTTGTGAAAATAATAATTATAAAATAGTATAACTAGTTATTAGTTCATATGGTATGAATTAATAAGTCATGCACAACCTTTTGGACTAGTTGAATTCTTTTGTCTTTTACCTAAAGACGGATATTATATTTTATAAACTTTGAGTTTATAAAAATTGAAGAATCTTTATTATAATTAAAGGTATGACCAAAATATTAAAATAAGATGGAGGTTGCTTTTTCAACCTCCATGCTTTGTCTTTCATGCATCTAAAGACTATCATTACTTTAGAGTATTTTAATGGTTATGCCTTACCTTGCATGAACTATATAAGAGATGCATGAGGCTTGCAATTTTTGCTAAGTGAAACACTCTCTTCTTCTTCCTTTCTTCTCACCAAAACCATAAGTAGCAAAGTGTTACTCCTCTTGCTTTTCTTTTGAAGATCATTCAAGTCCTTGGTGGTTCAAAGTGCTTCTTGTGACAACCCAAAATTTCTATCTTGTACAACCATTCAACTCAATCAAAGTCAGACTTGTTTCTACTATCTTTTAGCATTGTCTAGGGTCTGTTTGAGCGTTCTAAGCCTAGTACATCCAAGGAATGAGTGTTAGGAAATATCTGCTAAAGTTCAAAACCGTCAAACAAGCCATAAACTCCACATCACATGAGTTTATGGTCGTAACCTCAAGGTGGTCGTAAAATCATGGCCTTAAGTATGATATTCCTTCATTTTTCCTTATTATTCACCATTTCAAGTGAAGAAACTCGAATTCTCTCTCAAGTATCATAAGGATCTTCATTTTTATCTTAAAAAATGTGAGTGTTTCATCCTTTGTTTAGTTGATACATCTCCTTAACTAGTATCGCCCTTTGATTTCATCCATGAAATTCATCTTTTTGGGTTAGATCTTCAAGAACACCAAGAACACACTAGTTCTTTGGGCCGCAATCAACCCTTTTTGCTTCCATATTGTAAGTTTCCTTTTCCTATACTTGCTATCTAGTAGAAGCTCTTGATTTACATCCTTGAAAACAACCAATTCCCATGAACAATGAGAGTTTACGGCCAGGAGCATCTCCCTTGGCCGTAAACCCTTATTAAGGCTACGAGTTTGGCCATAAACTCTTCTTAAGACTAAGATTGGGTCTAGAACCCTTCCTTGTTGCTTGAAAGACCTTAAAAACACCCTTTAGCACAAGACTTCATGATTTTACGACCGTAAACTCATAGGGCCATAAACCCATTGGCCGTAAACACCTTGGGCCGTGGACATCATGGTCGTGAACACTAAGTGTGGCCGTAAACTCCCTTATATGCAATCATATGTGGTTGTAACACTTCACATAAGTGTTTCCTAGTCCATAAGGTGGTTCCCTATCATGATTAGTTGTTCATACACTAATTATATCCATATATGTATCATTATATGCTTAATAGGATCCGTGTGTGCTCAAGTCTTCACTTGACACTTAGCATCCTACAATCTATCTTACATTCGCATCACTCACTACAGGTGAGTTCATACCCCTTTAACTTATCTTTTAAATGATTTTAAATGCTTTTATGGGGGGGGGGGGGTAATACAAGTAGAACTATTATAGTTATTATATCAATCACATGTGATTAATAACTATCAAACAAGTGGATTTTCTTATACTTCAAACTGTTTTATCAATCAAACTCTTCAAAACATTTCATAAACTGACATCAAGTCATTTGTTACCATTCAAATGGTTAAAACTCTTTTATATGTTAAACTTTTATTAAACTCTTTTAAACTTATATTTTGTCAAAATCATGTCTATATAGATATAGTTATATAAGTAAGGTTGAAAGGACTTAGGACTGATAACTCACTTTATTTCATGTTCCTTGTTTGGTTGTGAACTTAGGGTATCCGGTTATTTGTCCGAGTGTCGTTTGAATCTTAGTTATATATTATGTATATATGTATAGATATAAAAGTTCTTACATCAGTTCAGCACCTTTGGGTAGCAAAGGTGTACAAACATACTTAGACATTCAAACAACATTACTAGTAAACTATAATAGGTATAGTTTAGGGATTTACTACTCACTACTTCTTGTACAATGAAACATAAAAGAGTCAGTTCATTCATGAGTCAATACAAATTAACTTACTATTATGAGAAACAGGAAGAACATACTATGATGAGAAACTAAGAGAACATACACTACACTATACAAAGAGAACATACTATACACTAGAACAGAGAGAACATACAATACACTAGAACATACTATACAAACCACTATAATACTATAACATTAATGTGAGCCACTACTTCATGGCATGACAATCTACTGTTGTGTCACGTTTTGTAACCAGAGTATTCTGGAGGGAGAGCATGAATTTGTGTATAGATCTATGCGGGACTGACCATCCTACACCTTGCTGCTAGCTAAGTGGGACCTGCAGGTCTACGGGTGACAAATGTCATACCATTTCGACGTCTTCGAGCGTCGTATTTTACTAGTCGATCAAGTATGGTTACAATCATATCACATTTTACCTTAATTAACAAATTGGTTTAAGGTAGTTAGTACATTGGTAGTTACTTACATACAATACTACTGTACATCGTTATTTTCCCATTGCATTCACATTATGATATTCTCACATAAACGATAATGTAAATTATATTTTGGTAATGATAGTCATACTTGGGAAAGATACACACTTTTACAAACAAACAACATTTAGAACATTCGGGCCTTGGTAGAAAGAAGGCTACTTTTTAGTATAAAATATAGGATTTTCTAGGAAATACAAACATTTACTACAAACACTTACAAACATTTACATCAAACATTTTCATACAAACAATGACACTAAAATACTTATGAAGTCACCAGCTTTAATGTTGATCTACTCTTTCAAAATAACTTATATTCTCAGGTCACTAGTAGACAGGTACCGATAACCAAGTTTTTGAGAAGACGAAGCTTTCAAGACTCGTCTTTATTTTGATTATTAATTTTTGGTGTCTTATAAACTATACACAGAACACACTTTTAATGCAATGGATGATGTTGTTGCTTGTTTACTATTATGCATTGTTGTGATATTACACATGACGTCCTCCGCCCCAGAACGTTTCCGCCATTCAGGTTTTGGGGTGTGACACTTCTCCTTTAGTGCTTATTTGAGTTAAGCACTTAAAGGTTTAAGAAGTACTTTATACCAGAAGGAACTAGCATTCCAAATGCCTTAATCTTGATGGTGGATACTTGTAGAGAAGATCATGCTCTTTGATTTTTTTTTATCTTCATCAACACCCCAAAACCAAGTGGGTTCAAAGGCTTCAAATGTTATCTCTAAAAAATCATATGGTTGTTTTAATATCATTCTAACCTCTATAAATAGATCATAGTTGGTTTGGTTTTGTTATGAACTAAAAATAAATTTGTTATTTTTAAAGACTTCCGTTGCCATTTTTAGGAAAAACAAACTTATATTTTGTATCAAAACCCATCAGTGGTATCAGAGCCATCTTTTATATGTTAGAATGATTTTTTATATTTGATAATCTTTGGTTTTTGGAAAACAAACATGGATTTCTTTTTGTTAAGAAAAATCCATATTTGTCTTCTTTGGCAACTTCTTGGTTAAAATTGTTTATTTTTATATATAACCATTTTTCATGCATTTTGGTTATATAAACGTTGCCTTAGAAAAAACAAAGATTTGTTTGTTATAATATTTGATATGTTTTTGTGTATAAATTAGCCACTTGGACCTTTGTGTTGTGTTTGTTTGACATTTATTTATTCATAAGATGTAATAGATAAATAGGTAACTTTTTATTTGTTGATTTGTTGTAATAACTAGTTGTATTTCTTTTTAAATGTAACAATACGAAGAAATGACCTCCTTGAAGATAACTTAACCATTTAAGACCATATCCCAACCATAAGCTTCTACTTTTGGTTTTGGGCTTCATTATAGTCTTAATGGTTTAAGTGTTGCAACTTTCACAATATGTAGATTTGAAGTTCTTTTGCAAACAAGAGTTGACTTGGCAAGTGGGAGCTTGAAGTGTCTCTTAAGTCCTTTAGAAAGACTTAATAATTTTTGGATTTCTCACAAAAATTATTACTAGACATGACTTGGTTTATACGCATTATAATGCATGCTTGTGATATTTATTTTATGTTAAATGTATGTTATGTTTTATGTATGAAAATGGTTTTTACATGTCAAATAATATTTTTTTCATAAGATAATATTACTTGGAGTTTGAGTAAAAAATATTTAAAAGATAACATAAGATGTTTATAAATGGATATTTATAAAAACGTTTTACCAGTTACCGATTACCCATTTACCGGTTAAAACTCAATTTTTGGTTGAAAATAGTTTTATTGTAAAACTTATAGATACCCAACTTTAAAATATTTTAAATGTTTTAAAAGATGTTTAAACTTTATATAAACTCCATGTCTTTATAATAAATAAGGAGTTTTTATTAATAAGGTTAAAAATTGGTTTATAGCGTTATAACGACAAATGATAAAACTAGTGATTATTTTTTGTGTCGAAACTTAATATATGATATTAATGTTTTAAAAATAACGCAACATGTTGATATTATGTTTTATGCATTCCAAATGAAATTTAAAACATAAGTATCATCAGCGAAGTTTTGGTTTATCAAAATATGACTTTTATCATAAGATGCATAAAATTGAGTTTATAAAATAAAATGAGTTTATTTTACAAATTCATGAAGTCATAAGATTTTGATTGTTAAAAGAAGATTTAAAATAGTGATTTTATAACTCATCCAAAACTCCAAGTCTTAAATATAAAATGAATTTTTATTAAGATTATTATCGATTCTTAAAACCGATCTACGACTAAACTTTAAAATACAAGATTTTTGTTTATAATTGATCACAACTAATGGCAAATAAAATGAAGTTTTATTTGGCACCTAAAGAAGCTCATAACAAGTGATATGAATTTTACAAAAAGGTACATGAATTTGTGGATGCACATGAGACCATGTTTTTATAAAGTATAATTGTAAAGCATATATAAAACCTTTTCTAAAAATGCAAGCCATTGTCATCCTTTTGAAGAACACTCGTTATCATTTGTATGGTCTTAGTTTCACAGGGTCACCTGGTCACTAGGATTGGATTATGTTGTTTGGGGTAGTTTTGTAGTTTCTGGTTTCTAAAGGGTCATCTTGTCACTGGTTAGTTACAATACTACAAGTTGTTTCAAGTATGATGACTTGATCGGAATCTTGTGTGATAAAGGTCACCTAAGCATGAGAGGTCCGAGGAATAGATGGGATAAACATGCCAAGTTAAGCAATAGTTGTTTAGGATCCCATAATCTAGGAGTTACAAATCGTATGCAATTGGTAATCGCTACCTACCGAGTTTGATTAAGTTTATGGGATAAATGTCACCTAACCATTTACTTGTTTCATTACTTGGATCCTAGACTTTAATAAATTAATGTTTTAAGAAACAATAAAATATATTAATTTTTTAACGACTAGATATTGAAAATATTAAAAGAAACTTTGTTAAAACTCTGTTAATAACAATTAATACTCTTGCACCTTGCAAAACCTCTCTCTTGTTGAGTTTCAAGATATAGTAACATCTGATGATTATAATTTCTATAATTGGTATAATATCTTGAGGTTCTACTTTATGGATAAATAGAAATTATATATACTGAAAGATCCCATACCTGAATAACCTTTACAAGCCAGTCAGTCCGATCATGATACTTTGATGGAAGTATTATTGTGATGTTGTTGATGTGTTTCATATTATACTAGAGTAATTTACCTTGACTTGCAGAAAGTATTGGATAATTATGAAACATATCAGATGTCTCATCAAATAAAGAAGATATTCAATCAGAACACTAGAAATTGCTTCAAGTCTGTTCAGGAATTGAATAAAAGAAGTCTAAGAGATTGCGTACTCAAATAGACTTATAGTTCAGTTAAGGGAGATACGACATAAACCCATAAATCAAGAAAGTACCAAATGATTAGTATTGTTTCTATTGTGGAAGAAACTGGACACTAAAGGAGGAATTACCATCTTATCTCATCGAGCTGAAGAAGTCGGACTTGGACAAGACTTCAAATATCTATATGATAGAACTATTTATTTTTCCATCATTTACTTGAGTATGTTATACTTAAAGTGACACTAATAAATATTATGTGTTGATTGTTGGAAGAAATGATAAACTGATTACAAACGAATGACATTTCATGTTGAAGATATAACAAGTTTTGTTATAGTCTTTATTTAAACAATAGATGTTTTGTACATATTCTTATAGAGACATGTAACAGTTGTAATTCATGAATAAATCTGGATTTACTTATTGTTTAAGGGATGTTCACATTCGTGATCTGAAACAATGTATTATGTGTTCAAGAATATTTTCTCATAATGTTAATTATGAAGTAAATCTAAAAGCTTTCATTGGATTGATAGCTCTGATCAAAACACCTAAATGATCAAATGATATTTGATTGAAACTTATCTATGTCATAATCATCATGACTATATAAATAAGAAATACATATACCAACTTCAAAAGGATGGAATTTTTAAAGGCAAGTGAGCATGATTCATTTGATATATGTGGATCCTATTTATATAGGAAGATGATTCACAAGTGTCTTTATCTATTAGTAGTTAAAGAACAAAAGGATTGACAAAGAATTATACATAACTGATGTATGTAATCTTTTCAATCCATGAATAGATTTGGTGATAGATACTTAATCAATTTCACTGACGCATTTTATTCGTTATTGTTGAAACCTTTGATTTGCTTAAATTGTTTCATAGTGAAGATTGAAATGCAGCTTAATGAGATCATTATTAACCTTTCATTGTGATAAAGAAAATGAGTTATTATAGACCAAGTTTTCTTGTAACATCTTCGGAATTGTGGAATCGATTCACAATCATTCCGACAAAAACACTCACTCATCATTAGTATGTTTCTTGTTGCACAAGATCACCTGGTCACTTGGATCTATCTTTTGATGTTCAAGGTAGCCTTCGTATTCTCTAGTGGGATAGGAGCACTAGCTGAATGTTGATAGTACAAGTTTTTAAAGAGGATAAAGCATAGACCTTGCATTCTATTATATGATGTTTTAAAAGAACTAGATGTGTACCCGCGCTAAGCGGCGGCGATAAATAGTTCTTTTGGTGAATGGTTTCTTACGGTGAAATAATCATTAGGTTTTATTGTTAGTTATTATGTATGAAAAAAATTACCACTTTTAAATAAAATATTTATGTTTCAACCTTATATTTATAATGACTTTTTATATATTTTATGTAAATTAATCAATATTAATGTTTATTTTAAGAAATGTAAATTAATTTATATATATATATATATATATATATATATATATATATATATATATATGTCATGATTATGCATAAAAGGCCAAATAATTCGTATGCTTAGAGCATGTCGAATGATACCAGTATAATCCGAGAACAAGTCATTGTATGACTTATAGGAACATTCTAAAGTACTTGCAAAAACTAAAGAAATATTCCTAATCTACAAAGTATTTGAAAGAAAGCCATGTTTAAAGCTTTTACACATGTGCTAAACTTTCAAATAGATTGAGATGACTCTCAGTCATAATCGGGTGTGTCCTCATTACGAATGAAGAGAAAGTTACATGGATAATACTTCCATTTAGATTTTAATTATAGTTACATATCAGAGTTAGAGTACATTGTGGTTTGGAGAACCACATACAGAGATGCTTAATGTATAGTTCATTATGACTAATAGTAATCCCATTATGCAAGTATTGCTATTTAAGTCATATTTAAGCATCTATTCATTCTCAATAGTTTTCTTTATATATGAGTTATATATAAAACTCAAAATGTTTGTATTCGCAAAGTTTATACAAATCAAGTATAACAAATCTACTTAACTAAGTTCCTTCGTTAGCTAAAGCATGAAAGTCATAGGAACTTGTTGATATAAACATATTTATTTGATTGAATTTTAGTATTTGGACATTAGAACAGTACAAGCAACATATACTATAATGAATTGATATATTGGATATGAGTCTTTCATTTAATAATTGTTGTGTTCTATATTAGCATGTTTAAGTCCTTAAATAACTAGGTTATTCTAAATATCCATAGTCGTTCATAATTGTGGGAGCATCCTTGAGGAAAGACTAATATGAGTGGATTGGAGGATTCTCATGGAGATGAGAATAGCAAGAGCTGCTACCAACTTCATAGGTACTTGATTAGGAGAATAAGTATTAGACTTGACCCACATCAAAATCACTTTATGGATCGTAGTCATGAGTGATGTTTTGATCAAGGTTGTATCTTTGTATTCTTAGACCTGAGATACATATTTGGGACTTGAAGTATAGGAATCGTTGTGCTTTGACATGGTTTAACGTTGTTTCGTAAAAGGCAGTCATAAGGGTTATCGTTGGGTATGACATGAACTACATTGATGGGGATATGTAGTCGAGATGGGATTTGTCCCTCTTATTCGTTGAGAGTTAGACATCTAAGGCCTTACTAGAAGTTGAACACTAAATTAGATTGATGGCGATCCATATCTCATGTTCGACATGATGTTTGAGACAAAGTAATAATTGTTGATGTAGAGATGCTAATAATCAGGTGTATCCTATAGCTTGGGCAATTGTTAATGTAGAGAACAAGAACAACTGGAAATGGTTTCTGGGTTTGGTTAATGATGATCTTGGATTGCAGGGTGGAAAGGGTGTGTGTGTAATCAGTGACCAACACAAGGTAAAGTAACCATCTCTTTATTTTTCATTATTTACAATAGTGTATGGTGTTGTTAATTAACTTTTTTTTTCATGTTATAGGGTCTTGTTGAAGCTAGTAAGGATATTCTACCATATGTTGAGCACAGGCAATGTGCAAGGCATATCTATGCTAATTTCAGAAAAGTTTATAGTGGAGTGCAGTTCAGAAACATGTTTTGGGCAGCTGCAAAATCTACCACATAAGGAGATTTCAAGTTTAATATGAAAAAGATTAGGGCAATAAGTTCTGCTGCTTATGATCATCTCATGGCAAGGGAACCAACTTCATGGTGTAGGGCTTATTTCTCTACTGGCTTGGCTTGTGAGGCTGTAGAGAATGGGATTGCTGAGTGTTTCAATGCAATCATTGTAGACGCAAGAAAGAAACCTTTGCTGACTACGCTTGAAGAGATTAGGCTTTACATGATGGGAAGGGCTTTCAATCTGAAACAAGAGGCTGACAACTGGGTTGGTGAAGTTTGTCCTTCCGCGATAACAAAGATGGAAGAATTTGGAGAAGACACTAAGTAAGTATTCTCAATTGTTTTGTTTTTACATGTTCTATCTTATGTGTTTGCATCTTATGTTATGTCTTATATGTTTGTAGAAGTTGGCATGCAGTTCCAAATGGAGTGAATGAATATGAAGTAAGGAATGGGTTTCAAAACTATGGAGTTAACTTGAAGGAAAAAATTTGTGCTTGTAGATTATGGGAACTTTCAGGAATACCTTGTGTGCATGCACAAGTGGAAATATTGTACACCAATCAAGATCCAGTTAACTTTATAAGTAGTTGGTTCAGCAAGAATAATTACAAGGCAACTTATGATCAGAATATACACCTAGTTAATCGAAGTATCTTATGGGAAGAAACAAGATACACTAAGCCCCTTCCACCCATTGAAAGGAAGATGCCAGGAAGGCCTAGTGTTAAAAGAAGAAGACATATTTCAGAAAATCAAGACAAGTACTCTCGAGTGTCAAGCAAGGGTAGAACTATCTAGTGTAAAAATTGTCTACAAAGGGGACACGATAAAACATCATGCAAGAATCCTACAGTGGTTCCAGAACCTCAACCAAAGAAAAAAATGTGCAGGCCTAGGTTGGAGCCTGATTTGCTTAATTGGTCAGGAACTAAAACAGGATCTAGAGGTAGTGGAAGGGCTGGTGGAAGGGTTGGTGGAGGAAGGAGTAGAGGTGGTGGTAAGGGATCTAGTGGAAGAGGCAATAGAGATGGTGGTAGGGGAACTAGTGAAGGAGTCCAAACAAAATATGGGGAGGGTACTTCTGAGTTTCCTAAATGTGAGCCTGAACTTGTTGTCATTCCAAATGTTGAGAGTGAAAATGATGCAAGTCCAGATTTTCACAATCATATAAGCTTAACAATTGACAACTTAAGGAAATCTTTATACACTATAGAGGAGATCATGGACTATCTTGGACTCAGTGAAGCAGAATTACAACAAATTGAAGGTCTTGGATTGAGTGAAGTAGAAGTACAACAAATTGAATATGTGGAAGCTGCTATGTCACAAGTATGCTTTCTCATTATTCATTTTTGATGTTAAATCTTGCTAACTGGCCTTCTTGTTATGCTTGTTACAGGATGTTGGAATTGCTAGCCAAATAACACTTGAAGAACTCCCTACAAATCAAGCACTTGGAGATGAGGAAAGGATGAATGAGGAGGATGGCATAGATGAGCCAGGGATGGGTGAGGTAATGATGAATGAGGAAAGGATGGATGGTGAGAGAGAAATATCTATCACACAACAATTGAATCAAGTCAGAAGGAGGCCTACACAGAGGAGCAAAGTGAATCAAGTCAGGAAGAGGAAGCCTTCGGAAAGGATAACAGAGATCAAGTTGCAAAAGGTGGTAGCTGTCAAGAATGGAAGGGGGATGAGTTCATCCAACCCCCGTAGTCTAGATTAGGGTGTTTCTAATCCCTACTTTTGTTAAGAACATGTATAAAACTTTTGGGTTGGGCAAATGTTGATATCCCTTTTTGTTGATAAGCCTCTACTGTTGATAGACTTTTTTTGTTGATAGCCCCTTTTGTTTACATCCATATAAACTATAGGCTTTGGGCCCCTTGATCATGTTTTTGGGCATTTGCACAACTTGCCATAAAACTTGTTTGGCTTTGGTTAATATTACTACATGTTCTATGATTAACAATGTTTATGTTCCCTTTGGTTATATTGATTCCTTGTTTTATAGATTCCAGACATGCATTCATTACTTGTGCTTACAATGTTTGCTTATATGGATACTAGTCATGCATGATTCCGGTCATGCATGATTCCAGTCATGCATGATTCCGGGCATGCATGATTGACTCCATTATATATTAATTCGTTTGTGTATTAAGTCCATTATTAAATTATCACAATCATACTTTGATTCCATTCATTGATTACAATCAACACATTTAAAGTTCATACATAAACTAGATACTTCATTCATAATCATATGAGTCACAAGACACTACATTCATAGTAAACTAACAACCCTTAGTCATAACCAAAACAAACACAACCAAAATACATTAAAACAGCTTTCTATCCTACCAATCCATCAACATAACCAACAAAAACACAAAAGAAACCACATAGACATAAAGCAATGATTTCCATCTTCCTCCTTTCCACTGCTTGTTGTGCAATTGGTTGTTGTGCCATTGGTTGTTCCATAACGTCTCAAAAAATGTTTCCAGCATGTTGTTCTTGCCCAAACTCCCCAAACATTCGATGGTTCTCCAAAATGACATTGTTGTGTAATACTAATAACAGATCTGCACACCACTGGCTTGGTAGAGGAGGATCCACCCAACGAAAGTACTTGCAATCTTTGAGTCCATTATGGTAATTTGGGCATCCTATAAACCTTCTTCCTAGGTTTAGTGGATTCCATGAAGTCCATCTTCCTACAGGATCACCACAGTAGCACCTCTTTCTGAGACGATTCATTGACGATGAAGAAGACGAAGAAGACATTTGTCTTGGTCCTCCACTGCTCCTGCTTCAATCGTTGTCTGCTAGGGCACGAATGAAGTTTTCCAACATATTTAGAGTTTAATACAAGGCCATTAAATGACTCACCAACCACCTCAACAAGTCCTTGCGACATAAGCCAATTTAACCGGCTAAATGAAGGTCACCGGTAACATAGGTCTGAAATGTTCAATTTATCCGGTTTTCTTGGTTTTTTTGTTCAAAAAAAATGTTGGGACAAAAGTGTAACTTTTCCCAAAAGTTTAGGACTATTTTGAAGATTTCCCTTTCTGTTACAATTAAGTCACTATGTTTTCAGTTTGTTGCACTTATAATCAGTTGACCGGTTTGCTACAGGTTAATTGGTTGCTACTACTGACGTGTCAGAAGTGAAAAAAGTGGCACAAAAAACACTATGTTTTCATTTATTTATTTTTTTTGTGATTTTGACACTAAGTTTTCATTATTTCTAATTTTGACACTAAGTTTTCGATTTTCTCCAATTTGCAACTAAATGAAATAAACATATGCAAATACATAATTGCTCAATTTATCCTATAATATAATAAAATATATGTACAATAGATTAAAAGAAGAATATAAATGAAATAAACATATGCAAAGACATAATAGCTCCATTTTCTATACTTGGTTTTCTTTCTCTTTTCAAACTTAATACCACTATTCTCAAATGAGTTTTCATCACTTTCTTCTAACCACCCACGAACCTCAAAAACTATGGTTCACGAGTTATCATCGCTAGAGAAACTCACGACATGGGTAAATCCTTTGCCTTCCAACTATCTCAAAATGGTATTCACCTAATATTGGTTAGCATATACCTATCCAAGTTTAAACAGTGCACCAACCACTAAGATCAATATTTTCTTACATGAGGCAACATCAGAGAAATGAGGGAGGAGGGGCAAAAAGTTAGTAAAAGTATTGCATCAGTGAATAAGTGAAACCTAAAGGGTATATATTATGACAAATTAAGGTTCTATAGTCCAAATCTTATTGATCAATATAGGATAAACAAAAACTATATACAAACGAAGATTTTCATTGGTGGGATGGAATTTGGATATGTTTACTTCATTTATGTTGTAAATTGGAGAACATCGAAAACTTAGTGTCAAACTCGCAAAAAATGAAAACATCGTGACTTTTAAACCACTTTTTTTCGCTTCTTACACGTTATCATACAATGTCAGTAATTGCAACCAGATGACCTGAAGCAAACTGTTCAATTGGTCAGAATTGCAACCAATTGAAAACATAGTGACTTAATTGTAGCACAAAAAACGTCATGTCAAAATAAAAATAAAAAATAAAAAGTTAGTAACTTTTGTGCCATTTACCATATTTTATAGAAGAGTACATTACATGTATAGTAAGTTGGGATATTAAAAAATCTAAACACTATCTAAATTAACTTTAATGAAATAACCCACAATATGGATCATTGGTAAAATTACCAACATGTCCAGATAGAGTTGTATCGGAGTGAGTTCTACCTAATTATTAGTGGTTTCCCAACTTAAACAAATTCCATAATGTGTACCCACCACATTTCCGCAAAATTTTTCTAGCTCTTTGTAATATGAAAAAATGTCACTCGATGTTGAAGATATTTTGATCTTACAGGTATGTTTTGCTTCATTTACTTTTTTCTTTTATTATTACAATGTTAGCTACTAAAAACATGTACTTCAAAATGTGTTAACACTTTGAAATATGATGAATGAGTCTGGAATGTCCTCTTTTTATAAATCAGAATACATAAAATGATATTATGGATCATTAGTTAGTATTATATGTATTAGAGAACTAGTAATATGGTGTTAGAATTGCTTATCCCTTCTACTAAACCCACCTTCTGACATATCCGAATAAGATTTCTCGTGTACGGTATGCAAAGAATAGTATGGAACGCGATGAACTATCCGGAACATTGTACATCTTAATGGTGTCACATGATATTGATTATTGATGAAACTAACTATGGTGGATTTTATTACAACATGAAAGTGTGCAACGCTTCTCTAACCATGCCATGTATATATGGATTTAGTGCAATTATTCTTGTTAAGATTTAGCTTCGCGCAATATGTAAGGCTCTTTTCTAGTAGTGTTTCTTTAGTTGGTGTCAGGATATTCCTAACGGTGTGGAAGAGGACCCTTGCTTATGTATTACATGTTCTACAAAGAACTCATTATAGATCCACCAAACGAAGTAGAGGAAATGTTCTTCTAGGTTGATGAGTACGAGCTCTTCTTTGGCAAGAGGGATTTTGTTTTATTATCGACTTGGAGTTTAGTGATTATCTCGTGGTTACTTCGTTGGGTTATGAGTTCCAGTTATGGGTGTTTCCTTTGGTTAATGCAAGCAAAATAGTGAAGTTGCACATGTAGAGGAGGTATTTGAAAGAAAACAACCTGAAAAATTGATGTACATCCTGTATGAGTTTATATATACTTTCAAGATAACATAAATTATTTTGAAATTGTTGTTTTAGCATATTTGTGTTTGCTAATATTGTGGTATGTTAATTTTATATATGCGGATTTTGGAGACGTTTCTTAATAGTTTCATTTTATTTACTTCTTTTCCTAGTTTATTTTAGCATAAACCATCTCATTTTAGTTAGTCTTTATGCATATTTCCTCTTATTATTATTCTTTATCTTTAACCGGGTTCTTTCTAGTCTTTGAGTATGATTGCAGATTTTTAGAAGAATAATATGGAGCAGAGATGTTCGAGATTGCAGGATTCAACTGGACTTGGAGGACAATGAAGAATCATGGGCTAAAAGACTTATTGGGCTGATACAATCCTTGGGCTTGTTGGTGAAGTGAAGAATTGAATAAACATGGGATGAGCTTCAAAGGAGATGGAAGAAATATTTAAGTTTGCAGAATTGATTGATCGATCAAGTATTCGAGCTTTGGAGGATTTGTAGTAGTAAAATTGGGCTCAAATTAAAGAAAACTTGAAGATTTGTGGGCTACAATCTAAAGAAAGAGAAGTGGACCGTTGGGCTAAAGCAGTGCAGACCCAACAAATGGAAGTGGCCCATTCTCAGCCAGTTCATGCGGCCCGCACAAGAAAGTTACGCGACCCACGTGAGTTTTTGCAAGGGTATTTTTCGTGATTTTGCTTTTGGCTTCTATTTGAGGAGTTTTGGTGGGACTCTTTTCACACTTCTACACATCTGAAATTTGAAGGTTCCTCTAGAGATTTTGGAGCATTTTGAAGGCCAAGAACACATAAAAAAATCATCTTTTTGCTCTTGATTCTTGCTAGATGTTTGGTATAATCTACTATTACTTTGTTTTCTTGAGATTAGCCATTTTAGGCTAAACTAATCTTGGTTGACTTTAGTGAAATCAATTGAATGTTGAAGAAATCCATGAACTTGATCTTGAATCTTTACGAGAATGTTTTATGTTTTAACATCTTCTTGCTACATGTATGTTTTTATTCATGAGTTTAAATGTATTTGTAGTGATTAGTTGGCTAATTTTTTGATTAAGCCCAACATACATTTGGGCATAGCCCGACATACAATGCATGAATCACAGAGACATGTAACATCCTACATAACATACATTGGGCCTAGCCCTTCCTGACCCATGGGCCCAACCCAACATACAATGGGCTTAACCCGTCATACAATGGGCCTAGCCCAACATACCATGCAAGAGTCACAAAGACAACTAGCATATAATAGATCCTAGTGGGCTGGAATTGGTGCCTTCGATCCACGGGTATAGTGAGGAGACTCACCTCTCAGTTTGAACAAATAGTTGAATAGGTCTCGACTCTGAATATTAGCTCTACCTGTCACCTATCCATCAAATAGTGACCAACCTCAAATACAACTCAAAATACTCAAAATACTCAAAATACTCAAAATATCCTTAGGTCAAGCTTAGTCAAATCCAGATCAAATTCAAAAAGTCAAAAAGTTAAAGCTGGTCAACATGGCTGCGAACGCCCATCATTCCCAGCTTGTACGCTTGGTGTACACGAGCTTGACCAAAAATGTGATGGCTGACCACGAACGCCCAACATTCCTAGGGAACGCCCATCGTATGTGGTTGAGTTCCTTTTTTCTTGTTAAGAGCTTAATCCTTAAGCTCTTTTTCCCATAATCTAGATCTAGTCTTAGAATAACGTCCTTAAACATAAAGTTGAAACTTTATGGTTTAACATGGCCAAAAAGTGCCCAAACACCAAAAACCCTAACTACTTAACCCATTAAGAACTAGTAACTCATGCATGGGAGGAAACTAACAATCAAGATCACATTTTTATGGTTCCTAATAACTCCATAATGGATAAAGTTTCCAAGTTTATCCATTAGAATGGTCCAAACAACCTAGATCTACACTACTAGAAAAACAGCCTTTTACGACGCTCATTGCGCGTCGTAAAAGGCTCAGACGACGCGCAAATGCGCGTCAAGGAAGGCCCTGTCATAAAGAGAGACGACGCGCATTTACGACGCGCGTTTACGACACGCAATGTGTATCAAGGAAGGCCCTGTCATAAAGAAAGACGACACGCATTCGCGTGTCGTTACCTTACGACGCGCGTGTTAATGACACGCAATGCGTATCAAGAAAGCCCTTGTCAAGAAAGGCCATTTCATAAATGAAGATGACACACATTTTTGCGTATCATAATTTTAAATGTTTTAAAAAAATATTATTTATAGATTTACTAATTTTCAAATTAAATAATACATTAAAAATCTCATAATACAAAATAAAATACCATAAATAACAAAGATAATTCATTTCACTAATATGTTAAATACAAATATTTATTCCAAAAGTGAGTAAATGTTATAAAAAAATGAACTCATTTATATACAATTGCATCATCTAGCTTACTATGTGCCAACAACTCTTTGTGTGTTTACTTTTGCTTGAGTCTCGTTTCCTCCAAAGCTTCTAGCCATGCCAAAATATGATATCTTGAGTCTCGTTTCAAGAACCAAAATCACCTTCAATCACCCAATTAAACTCTAATGTTGGTAGACTGAGAGTTCCAGAATCAAGATTACATCCATCACCTTCAATCACCCAATTAAACTCTAGATCTTCTGTTGTTTGAAAGAAATTGGTGTTTGTAATCTATGAACAAAAAACGCAAAGACCAAGTTTAACATTTACTATATAGAAATAGCTATCAATCAAACAGAGCCAAAAGTGTTTACCGATAAATTAATGCCCCCTGCAACAGTTTGTCTTTGATTCCTCTGATTCACATGACATGATAACTCAGCAACAAACTCATGAGCTTCAGTAAGTTTTGAAGCATAATTATGTTTCATGTGAAGTACACCCCCTGGTCATCTTCCTTGTATCCAATAACTAAGTTAGAAAATAAAATTTTGGTCCAACATATCTTTTTTGTGAAGCATAATTTGCCCTTCCTCCAACATATCTTTTTTGTTCAACTTGTAGCTTATTCATATGTGCATCACAACTGATTTCTGCTCAAAACAACATTCATGAGTCAGTTGGGTGATAAAACAAGAGAGTAGTATTCTATATTGAATATTAAAAATAAATACCTTGCCATGTTGATTTTTGGTGACTCGTAATTTCTGTGTTATAGAACCACTGGCCTTTCCAGGAAGAGTATTATTGCTAGCAGACTCTAAATGCAGCTGTAGGAACTGTGTCTATGTGTGTGGATTGTAAATGAGACAATAAGTTAGAAAATAAAATTTCAATTTGGGACCTTCGTTGAATTTTGCAATTTTGGTCCCAAAAGCCATTCTACTTGGACAAAGGAACAAAACGTTATAAAAAGTCTCAAATAAGGACAAAATTTGCAAGAAACCAAACCAGATGTATATATATATATATATATATATATATATATATATATATATATATATATATATAGATATAGGGAGGGAGGGAGCAGATATAGTTTTTACCTTAGGCACTGCTGCATGGAAGATGAAATCTGTATAGACCTGGGAAGACGTGTTTGTGAATTTTGCTTTAATTAAAGTTATCTGTGGACTTCCAGGTTAGTTAGATAGGTTGAACATTAGGCTCAATGCACCACCCTCAAATGCAACAATTGGTGGATATGTATGCCCATTCTCCTCTTCTTCTATTCAATGTTCATGCATCAAAATAAAATCTTATACCCTTTTACCTTTTTCCCCTCCCATTGGCTTAAAATTGATGGGTATTGTGAAATTTGTTTTTTGGAATGTAAGGGTAAAATGAACAAGATCGAGTCATGTAAACTTAATTTATTTTTTCCTAGCAGTTCCCCAAGTGGTAAGCATCATTTACCCGGATCGAAAAAATAATAAAATAATAATAATATACTTACTAGGTGGTGGCGGTGGTGTAGGATTTGGACCGAATCCGTCTAATAGATCCATCATAGGGGAAGCACCAGGTGTAGGTATAGGTGATGAAAGAGTATCCAAAGCACTAAAAGGTGAGGGTGAGGGTTTATTATTATTATTATTATTATTGTTATTATTATTAATTTGAGTCAAGGATAAGAGATTAGATGTACATGACCTTTTTTGAGTAGCAGGAGCAGGAGCAGGTGGTGACCCGCTTGACAATACATCCAGCAGAACATTTGTACCACTTTTATGCCCATGCATTGTATTTCTACCTCCTGAAATCAAACACACACAAGTTTAACCTGATTAATCATCTAAAACAAACAATAATAACCTTCAATAATTCACAAAACAGTAACATACCAGTTTTCTTCTGTTCATTTGCAATTGTTGGAAGTCTTTAAGTCTCGATAGATTACTAGTCATTCAGCATTGTGAAGGAAGGCTAAGCCTTTTGCTGCCCCAAAAGCAATCATCAGTCTTGTTGGCCATGATAATGGCGCACTTGTTTATGAGGATTTCAAAAATAAGTTAACACTACACAAAATATGGTGTTGTTTAACAAGTTTTTTAGTCATTTAGAATGTTAGGAAGGCTAAAATAGTCATTTATAAATTTTTAATGTCTTTAATCTTTGGTAATCTTATTTGTATTAACAGAAATATATAAGCACGTTTCCCACATACTAAGCTATCAACAACCATATGTCCTTAGAAATATTTACAATAATGAAACAATGCTAGATCAGTATTAGCTTTGACATATTTGTGATCAAAGTACAAACATGACAAAATGATGAAGCACAATTGAACTGTTAAAAGGGCAAGAAAGAGAGAACAAGTCAAATATAATAAACAATTTTGACCTAGATGCTAAAACATAATGAGGGGATTGTCACCCTTCATCTCCCTCTTGCAATTACCACTAAATCACTAATAGTTCTAATACAGTTACCAAGAAAGGCTTTTTATGATCATTGTTGGTATTTAAGTTGGTATTACAACTATCATGGCTGAAGATGTCATATACTATTTGTTATGTAGAGTATTGAAGTTAGGAAAAAGGGGGGGTTTGAGACGTTTGACATAAAGAAAAAAAAAGATATATATATATATATATATATATATATATATATATATATATATATATATATATATATATATATATATATATATGGTAGGAAGCTGCATACTTCGAAAGAGGTGATTTTCAAGGCTTCCTCGAAACATGAACTCATAAACAAGCAATATGTGGTCATCTTCACAGCAATACCCAATCAATTTCACCAAATTGGGATGTCTGAGTTGAACAAGGAAATTAACTTCAGTCTACAACACAAAACGCCATTACAGATATGGATTAATGGTATAAGGAAGATAAAACAAAACAAAGAATTAGTTGCTGCATTGACAGAGAACTAGAGGAGCTTACCAGCCATTATTTGTGGCCTTGAAGACCCTCCTTGTTGAGAACCTTAACAGCAACAAGCAGAGATTTGAGACCAACCCGAACATTCTCATCAATATAGCCCTTGTAAACAATCCCAAAAGAAACAGCCCTTAAGTCAAAAAGAAATAGCACCTGTTATAATCTTGATCTTTTTAAACAAATTGTAATGATCGAATAACATAAATAATGGGAGCCATGGAACCATGAAAACCTTCAAGAAACCAAACCCACATAAAAATCCCTATCAGAAAATGTAAAATTTTACAAAAAAACGTAAATATTTCAATAACCTCCAAAATTGTATTCCTTCAAAACTATATAGGTTAAAATTGCATTTAGCTGCCATAGAATGTGTTGAATCAAGAATAACATACATTCATAAACATAACCATATGAAGGAGGTGGTAGAGGACGGACAAGCTAGGGCAGATAAGAGTGGAGCAGGGCGGTGAAGCAGTAGTGTAGGCCACAAACCACAAATGAGGCACGATTCTGTCTCCCAAAATTCTGAATTGATAAACTGTGGGATAGACAACGAGATTTTTTGATTTTTGGGAATGAATCAGAGCAGGTATCCTTAGAGGATTTGAGTTTAGGTGACCGACGTTTGTCTCGAGGAAGGGAGAAGAATCGGTAAGTGCCAAAGGGATATAGGAACGAGAAAGAATGGGAAATCTAGATATCGCTTTTCCAGTTAGGGTTTTACAGAGGAGAATACAAAAAGAATCAAAATCGAAATCAGAGGCATGAATAAAGGAGAAAGAAGAGCAATTTTTACAATACAAAGGAGTGCACCTTACCAAATAATCCTTCGATTGACTACAATTTGGAGTCAAATCGATATCGATTCAGCTAGATAATACCAATTTCGATTTCAATTTCATCTACTCCAAGTCTTTGTGGCCTATAAAACACGGTGTGTGGCTGATGATGGACAACCTGCGAGCTGCTGGTACGAGCTGCTGGTTTGTACCCAACGCTTTACCAGCAATACCTTCTCCCGATACGAGCTGTTGGGTTGAGGTCGCCTCAAAGAACCCTAAAATCTCTGGATCGAACACATACGAAGCGGATTCAATCACATAAATGGGCCCGGATCTTCCTTCACATGGGCCCCATGTTTGCCTTGTCTAATTACTGGAAACCATAGTTGAACAAGAAGGTCTGTGTCCATTATGCATTTTTCATTCAATAGTCAAAGTCTTGAACCAATCGATCATCAAAGAATTCTTGATAGTCATCAAGAGGGTTCAAATATGTTTCCTCTGGGGAAACGATTGGATCAAATCTGTTTCCTTTGGGGAAACGACTGGAAACCATATACGGATTAGGGTTTACAGAGAAACTGAGAAGGAGAGATTGAAGGTTGTCGGCTGGTGG